>NC_088853.1:23213626-24529876 GCF_963853765.1 Magallana gigas | reverse complement strand
CGCCCAACTTTGGAGCCAGTGCAGCCAGCCCCAGACCAGGACCCACTGGCGATTCCTGTGAGCCCAGCGGTCCCAGAGTCCCCGGGCAGCCCTGATGGTTCCGCTTATTCTCCAACGGACACCCCCACGAAGAGGACCACACCATCTCCGCCTTCTTATTCACCGAACCGGCTAGCGTGTGAGCGGTCTTTGTACGTGGCGAGACAAGACCACCAATTTGCGTTGCCCGACTGCCCTGATAATTGACCACCCAGACCACCGGGGCCACCATATTCCGCAGTGAATCCACCCCTGCAGCCCGCTCCAGAGCCCCATCGTGCTCGAGTTAGGAGGAGGAGAGCTCCAGACCCGTTGGACGAGGACGAGGAGGGCCATATTTAAGACCAGACATCCCTTCAGAGGATTCCGCATTTGGGCCACAGCAAGCTCCCAGGACTCCGTCACCGCCGCTTCCTGAGATTCCACCATCTAGGTCGCCATCCCCAGACATCCTGTTAGAGCTATATCAGAATAGCAGAATCCCGTTGACAACAGGTACCATCTCACCATCCTCCCGAGCTGGAGCCGGAAAGCCCCTAAAGAAAAAGGCGAGTGTGTCATATGCTACGGGTAGGACGAGCATTTGCAGGTTCAGTGTCAAAATTGCGGAACAATGAAGGTCTGCTGTACCACGCAGGTACAGCAGACCTTGTCTACCAGTCGATCAACTCCTGCCCCGTCTGCAGATTCCGGGGAGAATTTTGAGCCAGCCCAGCAGCTTGAAGGCTAATTCCATCTAGCCAGATCCCAACGGCCCTTTTCAGGGCCACCCATATTTTACGAAAAGATGCTATCTAGTACAATGCAAATAGAAATAAAAAATGAAACACCAGTCACACTTCCCTCATACACGATCATGTATTCTTACGAGTCACTCTCTCCCTTTCAATTAAAACACGAATTTACTATGGTCGTAGCGGGTCCTACAAAATCGGGGAAAACAGAATTTGTTAAAAAGTTAATATTAAAAAAACATTGGATTTCCCCTCCCCCGGACAGAATTGTTTGGTGTTATCGAGAATGGCAACCGGCCTACGAAAGTTTAAAGGATCAAGTTAAGTTTATTCGCGATATACCAGAAAACGACGAGGAATTAGTGAGTGGTTTAAGTCTTCGTCACCTTTTAATTTTTGATGATATGATGGGAGGGAAAGCCATCGAATCTATTGTCGACTGATTTACTCGCAAAGCTCATCACCGTAACACCAGTGTGATTTACATTATTCAGAATGTGTTTGATCGAGCCGTTCAACCCCGGACGATTAGTTTGAATACTCATTACATGGTGTTGTTTAAAAATCCCAGAGACAAATCTCAAATCACGGTTTTGAGTCGCCAAATAGATATGCCTAATTTAATGTCTGCTTATTTAGATGCTACTCGCATCCCTCACGGATATCTGTTAGTGGATTTGAGTCCACAGACTCCCGACGAATTGAGAAGTCAAATGTTTGAGAATTTAGTGGTGTATATGCCACGAGAAATATAAATAAAAGGTGACGTACGATTTATATCATTTTGACTTGGAACACCATGGCAGGACAAAAGAAAATTTTGAGACTCCTGAAACTTTTGCAGGGAGAAAAAGATCCAGTAAAGAGACAAGAGATCATCGAGTTAAGTCGCAAGGCTTTATTGAAATGGTTTCTCATTGGTGCTAAGAATTTGCTGAAAGGGACTATTCCTATCAATAAGCAAACTCAACGTTTTATCGATAAACATCGAGAAGATTTGAGCGTCATTGCTAATAAAAAAAAAGTCAATGATGATAATAAATTAAAAGCGATCTTGAAACAAGGTGGAGCTGGATTTTTAGGAGGGGTGATCATTCGTCACTTGTTGAAATGGAATCTGAGTAAAGAGAGAATTGCTCAACCTAGAAAGCGTAAATCAAAGAAGAAAATAACTCAGAAATTAAAGAAAAAAGATTTTGTAAAAACCCCTCCCCTAAGGAAAGACTTACCTGATTGGTTTCAGGAGCAAGTAGATTTATATCGACAAGATCAAACAGGTCAAAAATCAAGATCCCATACGAATCGTTTTGGGTCTAGTACCTAATGACGCTTTCAATGGTACTAGTACTAAAAATCCATTCAATTTCAAAAACGCAAAAGTCAAAAGATTGGAAGTCAACATCAACGGAGAAACCATCAGTACCCGACCCTTTGAGCCCGATTTCCCTATCGACTTGTATCTCAGATCTTACTTGAGTATGTATCAAGGGCTGGGAAAATTCGGTACCGATTGGGCTCCCGACATCACTTTCGAGGAATATAAAGACAGTTACACCTTGTGGTGTATAGATTTCACCAAAGATCAGGAAGCACATCTAGACAAATTTCATCTGATTGAAACAGGAAATTTGAGAATTGAAATTCAATTTGCAGAAAACACGGCAGAAACTCTGAATTGTTTAGTCTACGCTGAATTTGATAACTTGCTAGAAATCAACAAAGAGAAGTCAGCACTGACTTTTAATGGATACCAATCAGTTGAAAAAAGTCTTAAAGAGAGATTTAGGATCTTCTTTTGGAGGTGTCTATGCCCGAGATTTAATTCCTGAACATTTACATTTTAAAGAAAAAGCCATGGTCATAAACACGGATCCTCACGATCAACCGGGAGCTCATTGGGTTGTTTATATTTAGACGGAGATACGGTAGAATATTTCGATTCTTATGGATCCCCCCCCCCCTTGTATAAGGAAATTCAAGAATTTATTGAAAGAAACGGTCATCACCTGAAATATAATGAAAATCGTTACCAAGATTACAACAGTAAAGTATGCGGGGAATATTGCGTCTATTTTTTACATCATCGTCACAGAAGAGGGCGTAAAGTATTAAAACAATTATTTCCTAAACACTGGACACCAAAACAAACAGATCGTTATGTGAGACAATGGTTCAAAGAAAATTATAGAAAAACTAAAACGCACAAAGGTCAATGTTGTATGAGTTACGATCAGACTTGGCAAGAAAGGTCATCAGGTTCAGCTCGTGAATGAAACACCTGGCTGTGGTACTTGACACTTCAGTACCAGGAGAAAAACCTTTATTTTCACTTTCGTTTTTGATAGCATATAAAGGAGAGCGGTAGTAAAAGCAGCTAACACCACGTTTCCAAAGGGGCAGTCTTCGATGAAATCCTGTTTTTCCAGATAATTAATCAAAATCAGATCGCATTCGGATTTATTCAAGTTGTTTAATAACTCGATTCCTTTGATTTCAAGAGTACTGTCCTGTAACATTTTCGTCAATTGTTCTTCTGCTTTCAAATATTCAATTTTAGGTAATTGAAGGCGCTGAGCAAATTTTCCCCACAAGCAATTCAAAAATAACTTGGCAATAGTTCGTTTCACTGGATTTTTCTCGATTTCTATAGGGTTCAACATCAATTTCTCTCGATCAAATATGTCGCGGATGTAAGCTACCCGTTGTTCCTCGGTTTCGCAATCGGGGGGATATCCAGAGGCTTCCTGTTTGATTTTCAAAAACGTGTCGATGTAACTGCGAAAGAGATCCTCACTTTTTTTCTGGAAAACGCCACACTTCGTAAATTTTCTTTAACTGGTATCCGCATTCTAATGCTTTTTGAAGTTCGCTAGTCACCCAAGTTCCCGTGATACAGCGTTCAGAATCTGTATGCTGACAGCGATAATGAGAATCTTGACAAAGTTTTTGGGCACAAGTGCGACATAAGGGAAACAATAATTTTCCTCCAGTACGGCAGGGTAAAATGGGATGATAGAGACCCCGAGGGGATAAAACCTGACATTGAATCAACCCGAAATAATTAGAAATCTCCTCAAAATTCTCCGTGATGATTTCTGGATGACCCATGGGAAAAGGTCTATGTTTCAAAACAAAAGGGTATAAAGAACAAACGTCTAGATATCTCATGTCTCCCTCGATACAAAATAAATGCGTGGCATTCGTGCGCCCCCCATACAAAGCTTCCCTAGGATTCAAAGGGTCTTGAAAATTTAAATTGCCCACAAACTCTTGCAATTCAGAATTATTTTTCATTTCCAAATCAAGATCGTGTTCACAAATAGAAACTACTTTATACCCCTGTTCTCTCAAATGATGTTCTCTAATTAAAGTCTGTTCGTACAACATCCCGTAAGAACAATTGCCTCGATGAGGATGATTTTCATTCTCTAAATCAGAATGACATTTAGGGCACCCGTGCCAGTGACACCCATGAAATTCGTACACGGTATTCGATTCTGGATCGTTACCGTCTACGGTATAGGGCCATAAATTTATTTCTCCACCATTTTTAGCATGGTAAATGACCCGTCCGTCTCGACTCATCCAAGCTAACCAACGACAAGCTTTCATTGAAAATTGTCGTGCTGGGTCGTATCCCAAATTCGGTATGATGGCAATACTGTCTTCCGGCATGAATCCCCTTCGATAGGCTAAATTACCAGTACTGGCAAAAGTAATGGCTTCTTGAAAAGGATTGACTTGTACCAAACTCTGTATGGTCTTTCTAAATTGAGCGCAACACCGTTGTAAAATGTCTACGTCAGATATACAGTAATCTATGAATTCTTTTTGAAAATCAAACAATTTCCCTTCTTGTTGGCGATACCAATCATAAAACGCTTTTCGTCCAGAACAAGTCATGTCGTCAAAATTGTAATAAGAAGCGGGGGGATAGGGACCCACATAATTCTGATTTTGCTCCGTATTAAAAAAATTGGGAAAATATCCTTTCTTCATTTCCTGAAATCCAAAAGCCGAAGGCATTTTTGATAAAGCAAAAGGCAAATAATAATAAGAATCTATAAATTTCAAACCAAGAACTTCCATAGATACAATCTTAGTTCCGTTCATGATCACCGAGGGAGTTATGCAAGCTGTATGCACCAAATAATTCAAAATAAATTGCCCATCGTATCCCTTGAAATTGTGAACTATGACAATGGCCCCTTCGTGCAAAAGACAAAACTGACTTTTTTTGAGTAGCGTGAGGTTGAGCCTGAAAAAGCCATTCCATAAATTGTTTCAAAGTTTCAGAACCACGAAACAAATGGCGTCGAGGACCTAAATGTTCACAGTGAGGACAGGGCTGATCTACCTTTAAATGATCACAATGCTGACACACACGATGAACTACACAAATTAGGAACGTGAATTCCGTTTTCTTGAGTACATTCAAAATCAAAATAAATGTACATTTGAAGTTTTTTCCCTCTCTCTTTCAGAGTAGGTTTGACTTAAACAAAACATTGGTGATCTTTCTCGACCATTTCTCTACAAATCTTACACCATTTCCCGTCCCCACATTTGTGATAAGGCAGTAACTTTTTACTCATCCATTTTTGACAGTGAGAACATCGATCCATTAAACTGCAAACAGTAATCAGAGTTATTACTGTAAGGCTCTAACTGTCTCTGATGACAAATCTTGCTTTTAAAATACCCCTTACAATCAGAACAATAAATGCTACTCCCATCGGAAATACAAGGGGTGTCCCCCAAACAAAAAGAACAAAGGTAAGGACACTTGACTCTATGATCTTCGATGTGACTATAACCTACATCGCAATAATCGCAATAATATTTGTTTTCGGTCAATCCAGGCATAGACAAAATAGTATCGTAGTGTTGCTCATCCAACAAAACATTCAAACATTTTCCATTTCCTTTTCCTTTGTAAATAGGCTCTAATTTCAGCCGAGAAGACACCGTTTTGAATTGAAATATTTTCAATCGATATTGAGGAAGCAATACTTCTTGTAACTTGTTCCATTCCTCGGGGCCGCATGGCAAATTAGGATCACAATGAGCTTTTTTCATCAACTCTAAAGCTTTTTTTTCTGCTGGGGGGAAAGAATGTCATTCCTTTTGATACGATCCCACTGTTTTTCCAACGGGCTAATTCCAAAGAATCAGAGGGGCGCTGACTGTGTAATCGACCTACAACGATAGCTCGAGGGAGACAGAGATGATCACCTACATTTTCAACTTTCAATACAGATCTTTTTCCTTTCTGAAACTTCTCTTTATTAGCATGAAGGTGTCTGACATTTTGACATCCGCTCCCCTGAGGATATTTGACATGAAACAATTCAAATTCAGCAGATCCGTCCGTAATAGTGAAATCTTTTTTTCGATTGCTGCACTGCCTGAACTTTATTCAAAATAGTAGCTTCGTTCAAATTCTTAGATTGAGTAAATTCGTACCAAATCTCAGAATCTAAAGACGGATGGCGCAAATTCAATCTCAAATAATCGTTAGGATTACATTGCATGCGCTCTTTCACTTCTTTCAACATGTTACTCAATAAACGTTCACAAAACCGCTATCTGTTTTCTTGCGGAAAGGTCGAAAGCTGACCGTATACACATCATGCTTCACTTTAAATTTGCGAGATTGTCGCCCCCTGTCTAATCTAACGTTGTAAAAGTCAGAAACCACTTTTTTTCTTTACAACTTTATTGACAGGTTTTTTTTTTCTTTAAAAGTTTCAAATTTTGATCGATCAATCGCTTTCTTTTATATCTCAAAAAACGAGATTTATTTAACAAAATGCTTTCGTCTACATTCATCTCTCTCGCTTTCAAGGGACCGATCCAAATGAAAAAAGTATTAACTAATGCTATAGTTATATTAAACAAAAACATGTTTACGAACTCATATCAAGGTCGCTAGACAGCTGCGATGGGGTGTTTACATAAACTAGGTCACACAGCTGTTGTTTACGTCGCAGCTGCATTGACTCAAGACACGTACACGGAGCGGGGTCACACAGGTGTTGTTTACGCAGCAGCTGCATTCACTCAAGTCACGTACACGGAGGGTATATAATTCGTCACACCATTGAATGGACATCATTCAGAATCTTATCGTAGAGAAAATCAACAGCAAATTTTTTGGCAAAATGGCAGAGGAAAATCAGAAAATCAAAGAACCAAAAGAAGAAATGACAGAGATTGAGCCAGCCAAGAAGTTTGGATTCTCCGAGGAAACAGAAGAATAACCATTTGAACCATTTCTTCTAAAGCCTCCCAGAAATGAAGGCGGAGAAACTTACTTAGACATACTGAAAAGAGAAAAGCAAGAAGACAAAGAATTCTACAAAATGATCGTCATCCAAGAAAAAAGAAGACAGGCTAAGAACCCTCACTTAGTGACAGGAACCTTTGGACCCGGAACGGGCACAAAATCCCTCTACGAAAAAATACAAGACCTGCTCAAGAATTACTATTACCCAGGAAATGAGTTCAACAGGCTGAAATTAGACGTCATTCTAGCAGAAAAAATAAAGGAAGAGGCTGAAATAGAACTACAACAGAAAAGAGTCCTGGAAAAAGAACTGCAGATCACCATAAAAGAACTACAAAAGGTCACCAAAGTAAATGAAAAAGCCGCCAAAAAAATTAAAGATTTGAAAGAAGAAGTCGGAGACCAAGAAAAAGAAATTGACGAACAGGATAAAGAAATAGAAAAACTGGAAGAAAAAATCGAAAAACTGAAAGAAAAACTCGCCAAACTGAAAGAAACTCCTCCCCTATTCTTCTCCGAGGAAGAGTACAAAAAACTACACACCTTGAAATGGATACTAGAAAACGAAATAGAGAGAGCAGAACAGAAAAAAGCTGAACTGGAAGTACAACTGACCGAAAAAGAATACGAACTGCAGGAATTCAAGGACCAACTCCAAGAAAACAGAGAAATAATGAAACGCATGGAATGCGAAATGGAATGTTGGATCGACATCGATAACGTACAAAAATCAAAGGAAATGGAAAAAAAACTGGAAGAAAAAGAAAAAGAACTCCAAAAAAGCGGGACATTATAAAACGCATGGAAGCCGATATGTACACTTGGATGGACACCGATGATAAAAAACTCGAAGAAAAAGAAAAAGACCTGGAAAAAAAACGGGCAGAAAAAGAAAAAGAACTACAAGAATACAAAAAACTAATAGATAACGAAGTTTGATGGCATCTTTTCTCAAAATTAATAACATGATAATAATAATAAAATAAAATAAATATTATGAAAGAAAATATGAAAGAAAAAAACATAAGTGCTTTATGTATTTTTTTTTCACATTTTCTCTTACTCTTTTATTGAAGTTATATTCCACCCCCTCCCTCTCCAAACAACCATTCGACATTAAGTACAATTGGCAAAGAAAATGAGTCATTATAAAGGTAAATATCTTGAAATTTTAACGAGATTGGCAGATTAATAACTGTCAATCTTTTGTTTTGCCCTGGCCCGGTCATGTCTACCCATTTTACCAAGACTCATGGATGCTCTAAATTGCTTGAAACACGCCTTTTCTTTCTTATTATTTTCGTAATAACTCAGATTTGAAACAGAATTAGCCCATAATTTTTGCAATTTATATTTTCCTTCCAATAAGGATTATTCATGCTAAATTACGTTGAATTTGCCTCAGTAGTTCTTAAGTAGAAGATTTTTGTAAGCCAAATTTGGTTGAATTTGGTTTGGTGGTTTTAGAGAAGAAGTTCAAAATGTGAAAAGTTTACAGGCGGATGGACGACGGACAAAATGTGATCAGAATAGCTCACTTGAGCTTTTAGCTCAGGTGAGCTAAAAAGGGGGCTGCCAAGTCCCCTTAGTACTGACAATGGAAAGAATGGATGTTCATTTTGCAACTTCAGTAACCTTGTGATCTACAGTTTTCATTCAAAATCAGTATTTTGTTTATTTAGGTAACCATTCTGGATCCAAACCAGTGGGTGAGCATCACATGATTCAAGTATAACAGTACTATGCTTGCAAACTCTGATAGTTCTAGTTCTAAGTGTTACTCCATCAGGTTATTTTCTTTGATTTCAATATGTAGAAAAAACTGATCCAACACCAGTGCAATACACTTCACTATGAATTCTCCCTTTTTATAGTCTTCTTTTAAATTGGAATATTTCGACTTTGTGCAAATCTGTGATTTTTTTCTTATTATTTATCCTACTATATGTCCATGAAGAAGTTAACAGCAATGGGAATTGACTCCATGTTAAATCTCCTATTTATTGTCCCTCTATCCGTTAGATGAAAAGAATATGTCAGCCACATATTTGACACACAACAATACATAATTTTCACATAATTTAATAGTTAAATGTAAATCTCTACAAATAATGCATGCAAGCATACATGTAACAGATTGAGCATAACACTTTCTCATGCCTTTGATGACAGCACATTGAACATTAATAATTATTACAGAAAAGTTGTTCTTTAGTTAAAAAATAAAATATTTAAAGGGTTACATTATCAAGGTCTAAAAAGACCACAGGTTTTTATAGTAAATACTCTTTTCAACCATTATTCACATCTTTAATATTTAAGGTGGAAGGCAACATCGTCACAATATGTCTGACATCCGTTTGAAACGCCATTTTGTTCCGGATTGATAGCATTATGTCGTGGTACAAAATAGCTATACACCGTTCAATTGAACTCTTCAAACGATGGAGATGAGATAAGAATGAAATCACCAAAACGCTTAGAAAATATATCAATTCCCTTTGTGATTAAAGCTTTCAACTAACATTGATTATCAGCTGTTATGTAGAGAAAACGTGATAATAATATACTGTTTCCCTGCTCTTGTCATGTCATCTGCAACAGACGATCATAAATATAAATGTGACGGATTATCGATAAAGGTGAGCAGATAATTTTTTCTTGAACCCTTTATGCATGATTAATATAAAACTCAAGTTCCATAGTACCATCTCTTGTATTAATTGATTCCAACTTCCCAACATGTGCAGTATAAGACTTGCATCGAAAGTTTGAAACTTAACTAATGTATTTTAATTTGAATATATATAGCTACATGTGGGTAGGCTAGCAATAGCAGCGGAAGCCGGATTTGCAAGCCAAATGAGGGAACGACAGAATCTTGAAAAATAGCATGTTTTTAATTACCACACATACATGTGTATCACTATGGACATCTAATGTATGTATAGATATGCATATGGTTGTTTATAATTTGTATTGTTTATAAAAAAGTAAAAGGCAATGTAACTATTAGCATTTTGTTATAAAGAGTTAAATATAAATATAATGCATTCATCAAAAATATAATTTTTCAGATTCAAACATTATCATAAGCACTACTAAACTTATTCCTACATTTTAGCACATACTTTTACCTTTTTAAATTTTTCTTCGTGATTTTTTTTTAAATTAGAAAATTGGTCCCAAGATATTTGAGACCAAGTAAAATCAATAAAGACAACTCTTAAACAGGATCTTTCAAACCAAGATTTTTGAAATAATTCAGTATTTCTTTTAATTTTTCAATTTCATTTTTTCATCTCATTAACCAACGAATATTGTTTTCTATTTTTAGATTTTATCCAGCAGTTTGCCTTAAAAGAATTTTTAAATATTTTTGTTTCATATTTATGTGGATTCCAATAAAAATCATACTAACTTCATTCATGATTATTTTGTTTTTCATTTTCAAACTTTATAACATTTCACTTTCATTAGAGTTTAAAACAGAAATGTTTAAACATTTGACATATAAGGGGTTATCTGGAAGCAGACTGATATTTTAAAAATTCTCTTAAAAATAAAGTATTGTACTTTGAGGTCTATTATTGTTGAATACTTTGCCTATTATTAGTAACAAATGCATGCAACAAAAATCTCCTACACTTATATGGTGTAGACATCCCCCTTAAACCGATTATTGAATAACATATTTGTGTACTCTCGTTCTAATCTATAAACAAAATTTTCTTCCAAAAACATAAATAAATGTAGCATAAATTGAACATGTTTCAAGTGATGACAGCAGATGATGTAACATCTTTTTAAGAGAGCACATGAAAAGGAAAGCCATGAACAGATGAAAAAAATTGTACATGTGGCAATACTACACTGTTTTCTATCAACTATTCCACAGCCTAGTTCTTAAAAAAATCTATTTTTAAAGTCCTTATGTAAGGGTATTTCCTTGAATTACCTTCAACCAAGTTTTTGTTGTATTATTCTAAATATAGAAAATTTAAAAAAATTAAATTATCCGACAAAAGAAAGAGCAATACAAAAAGTTAAGATGAAATATTTTAAAACTTGTGATCAATATCACTTTCACCTTTAATAATACCATCTTTCAGAAATGATGCTTTTGTACATGTACAAAACCTAAACAGCAAAAATATGTAATGAACAAGATGTGCAATAATCATCACCAGTGCTACTAACTTCAGTTATCAGTGAGCAAAAGTAAAAAATCAAGTAGTCAACTGGTCAACAAAAAGTGAAAAAAAAATATTCACTATATTTTCATCCATGTTGAATTGAAAGGAAAAGTAGACTTTCTCTAATTCTAATATAAGTGTAAGTTGGTTTGTACTTGTATGTGATCATTCTAAAAGGTGGGTCAAAACAATTGATCATTAATTTAACAAAATATATAAAATTAACTATGTTTCGCATTCTACATGTACTTGATATAACTTTTTTATCGATTTTTCAATGCTAATATTGAGTTGTAAAGTCTAGATATACTTCTTTCGTTTTTACAAAAAAAATCTAATACAACCCTTGAAAAATGAATGTACAATGACCTTTTGGTAACCAAAAAAAACCAAGTAAGTTTTAAGTATCATAGTATATTAGTATATAGAATAGCTCTTAAAACTCTATTCACTTGCAATATGAGGCATTTTTCGGAATGATTCAATTATGTCATTACAAATTATTATTTTTTCTAGCTTTAACCAGCATACAACTGACTTTCTTCTTAATGTTGTCTCTTGGTCTTGCATGCAGTAGACCCCCATATTTCTTGCTTTGGGTCATCACTTTCTCAACGTCTTTTTGCCCAGGACACTTGTCCCGGGCAAGAAAACCTGCAAACCTCTTCTTTATTTCTTCTTCTTCTGCTACTGTCCATTTCCTCCTCGTAAAACTGACCTTTTTCTTCTTCCTTGTCTCTGTAATAAATACTTCAATCATTACCATTTGACAGAACAGTGTATAATAAAAAGATATTGATGGAAAACAATTTGCAGACAGTTATAACCCACAAGAACCAATGGGATTAACAGTCATCTGATAAAACACATGTGAAATAAATTTGTAAATATTAAAGTAATACTACCCCCACCACCACTCCACACCCAAACAGATTGAAAACATATCAAAAAAAGTCCCCCTTTCAAAGATTGTTGAAATCTCAAATTAATTATGCTGCTTTTTAAGATGAATAATATGATGGTTGGCTAAATTCCTTCAACTAATTAAATTTTTTTTTTTTTCAAATTCTTCCAAATGTGTACCAGTCTTGAAAAACAACTACTGTATTAATAAAAAAAAACTTTTTTGCCCAAATATTTCTCACCATGGATTCATATTACTTACTGACTGGAATTTCTTCCTCTTCCTCTTCCAACAGGTTTGGGAAGAACACTTCTTCTTCCTGCCTTTCACTCTCATCTATGTTCAAGAATCTGTCAACATCAACAGTGTCATTTGGTTCGGATGGTTCTTCAACTAATTCTATGATTAAAAAGAATGATTTTATTGCATTTGCTAAATAAAAATGTTTGGTCATATCATTTTGAACATTATCCTATTATAATAAGAGTAAGCAATAATGAAATAAGAAATATGTTTTATGTATAGTTGGTATTCATTGGATGATTTTTTTTTATAATTTTATGAATAATATAAAACATTTGCTAAGCACTTACCTTCCAAGCTAATTTCTTCCAACCTCTTATTTTTGAAGTATCCAACCTGCTTCCTGTCCATAAGCATTAATAATTTTGCAATATCTGATCTCTCTATGATATCTGATGTACATCTATAGTGAAAGTTGTGCACATCTAGAGTATGGCCCATGTGATCGATATTCTACTTTTGCTGCTGAGGTGTCACATCCAAGGCCTAGAGAAAAAGATACTTAAAATCTGTATTTAAACCTTTACAAGACAAAAACTGATTATAATTGCAGAGCGGTATACAATTCTGAGACTTAAGTTTAACTCTTTACAACTTGAATTGTTATGCAACATACACTTAAAGTCACGTCATAGAAATATGACGTTACCGTTTCCCCACAGGCACTTTATAGCCTGGTACAAGTTTCTCTAAAGTTTAGTGTAAATAATATTATGACGTAACATTTTAATAAGAAAATAATTTTTCTTCTTTTATTAGATTTTAGTAAGTATAAAATAGAACGACTTTGGCAATAAAGTAAAGATTAATTGAACTTTTTAAAGTGCGTGAAAATGTGTGATTGCGGGAAACAGTATATGCGTGATTTTGCATTAGAAATAGGAAATGGTATATGCAAAAAAATGCGGGACTGCGGGGAAGGGGTTTACAGTCTTTAACACAAAACATGGTTTAAGTAGGGCGTTTCAACAAAAGTTAAATTTCAAATTTCATTGTATGTTTAAAAGGATAAACACTAAATTTACCTGGCATAAAGTTGCCATGAGACGTCTCATGTTTGTTCCTCTTATGCGTTCTGGAAATTGAAGATCAGCATTCTGTGTCACAAATTGTACAGAATTATATCTGTTATATCTGAATCCGGAATCTATTGTTCTTATCATACTGGTTTTGTATGTAACGTGTAACTGCGCATGAATTTGTAAAATAGTTCCTGTGTAGCCATTTTGGTAGTCACACGTGTTTTCCCTGAACCCAACATATTGGCGACGAGGATCGGAGGATGGCGCTTATCATCGGGAAAGTTGGCCCGTTCGACGAGGCGGTCGAGACGTGGGAGTCTTACACGGAAAGGTTAGGACAATACTTCATAGCGAACGACGTACATAACGATTTAAAAGTTCCGTCACTTCTTTCCATAATTGGGCCTCGCCATTATACTCTACTGAAAAATCTGTGCGCGCCAGTTAAACCGGCTACTATGACATTCGATGAACTCATCAAGAAATTAACAGACCATTTAAGCCCTCGCCCATCGGAAATTGCTGAACGATTTCGTTTTCATAAACGAGAGCAAGGCGCAGGGGAAACTGTTACAGTGTACATAGCGGAGTTACGCCGTTTGGCGATCCATTGCGACTTCGGTGACACACTGGAGAAGACATTAAGATTTGTGTGCGGTTTAAAGCAAGAACATATTCAAAAGAAGCTTTTGGCGGAGCCAAAACTAACGCTCGAACGCGCAATCCAGACCGCAGTAGCTATGGAAACAGCAAGTCGTGATGCACTAGAACTCCAAGGAAAACGGGAGACGGTACACAAACTTACGGTAAACAAACCGAGAAATAGCACCTACGGAAAACAGAAAACACACAAAACACCGTTTAAACCTGTGATGCAGGGGAAGTGCTACCGTTGTGGTGGAGACCACAAAGCAAAGACTTGTAAACATCTGAACACTAAATGCAGATATTGTGACAACCCTGGACACTTAGAAAAAGTTTGTTTTAAGAAACAACGTGACAGTAATGGTGGAAAAGTCCATTATGTTGATGAAGAAACAAGTGACGACAGTGACGAGTATGAACATAGCAGTTACCTGCTGCATTTCGGCGTGAACAAAGTATCCGTGGAGCCTATTATGGTGACATCGAGGGTGTGGAAATCCCTATGGAACTGGACACCGGTGCGGCAATCTCGATCATATCCAAAGCAAACGTTGAAACGTATTTCAAGAAATACAATCTTCTTCACACAAACGCAAAGCTGAAAACATACAGTGGGGAGGAGATCCAACCAGCTGGAAAATTAAAAGTGATGGTTGAACTGAATAATCAGAAAGAAACATTAGACTTACTGGTTGTAAACAATGAAGGACCAACTCTCATTGGGAGGAACTGGTTACAGCAGTTGAAGCTCAACTGGAAAGAAATCAAATCCATCAGATGTGATGAACAGAACGTGAAAGTGAAAGCTATCCTAGACAAACACAAGAAAGTGTTCGAACCAGGCATCGGCAAACTCAAGGACATGAGAGGGAAACTTACTCTACAGGATGGCGCCAGCCCGAAATTTTGCAAAGCGCGTGAAGTTGCGTACTCACTTAGACCACGTGTGGAAGAGGAACTAAACAGACTACAACAAGCAGGAGTTATCTCACCTGTGAAATTCAGCGATTGGGCTACACCCATCGTACCTTTACCTAAGGCGAACGGCAAAATGAGAATTTGTGGCGATTACAAGGTGACTCTAAATCCTGCCATGAAGATCGAACAATATCCGTTACCGAAAATAGCAGACATATTTGCATCCTTTGGCGGTGGACAGAAATTTAGCAAGATAGACTTGACCCAAGCTTATCTACAGATGGAAGTTGATGAAGTTTCAAGAAATCTACTCACCATCAACACCCACAAGGGACTATTCTGTTTCAACAGACTTCCGTTTGGGATCGCGTCAGCACCTGCTATCTGGCAAAGAGCAATGAATCAAGTCCTGACAAACATTCCGAAAACTAAGTGTATTTTGGACGACATGATCATAACAGGATCAACAGATGAGGAACACTTGCAGAACCTCAGTCTTGTGTTACAGAGACTTGAACAGTATGGGTTAAGAGCTAACCTGGACAAGTGTCAATTTTTCAAAGACCAGATTAACTATTGTGGACACGTGATAGACAAAGCCGGGTTACACAAGTCAAATGAGAAAACAAACGCTGTTGAAAATGCACCGACACCCGAAAATGTGTCCCAATTACGTTCATTCTTGGGCTTGGTTAATTACTACAGTAGTTGGACCGCTCAACGAGTTGCTACAGAACAACAAGAAGTGGACATGGAAAGCCAAATGTGACGACGCATTTGCAAAAGTGAAAGAACTGATCACATCCGAACAAGTTCTGTGCCATTATAATCCGACATTACCTGTACGGCTAGCTACTGATGCATCACCCTACGGCCCACTCTTGACAGCGACATTGAAGAAATGTGTCAGCACTGTGTTGATTGTCAACAATACTTACCAAAACCCGAGGCAGCTCCTGTACATCCCTGGGAATGGACTGGTTCTCCGTGGGAGAGGGTTCATGTGGATAATGTGTATATAAGAATCATTCACATATAATTTTCAAATGTAATTATAGTGCATTGGATTTTAATTGTTTATAAAATAAAGATTGTTTATAATCCTTGAAACTATAAACACTATGATATCTACATTTTTAACTTACAGATAACTATTTGAAAGCAAGGGGGAAAGCGTCCAAAGCAGAATATACGTCAGATTTGCAAACGGAGGCAGAAGACTGCTAACCAAAAAAACGAACCAGAAGGTACAGTTTAGGAGAAACAGAGTTGTGATATACAGAATTGAAATACTTAATTACTTGTATATTTTGCTGAAGAAATCATGATGCTCCATATCTTGAAGTTTTGATGCTCTATCAAACATCTTTTTGTAACATATCTTACTTAATAATTAAGCAAATTATGTGGTAATTAGTAATAAAAACAAAACTTTTTTTTTATATTTAGGTTGTAACCCGAGGTATGAGAGTGACGGGGGTAGTGAAGATGAGGAAAGACCTGAAGAAACTACTAGTATGAAAAGACCCAAAAAAACTCTTCAAAAGACCTCTCCACAGAAAGGGGGACCAAAACAAAGGACCCCTTCTCCACCTCCACTTCCTCTTTTGCCCACATTAATGTCTGAAGATGAAAATAGCTTTGACGTTTCACCAGCCAAAACTAGCTCACCTGCAACATTATTTGAAAAATCAACATCATGCCAGCCATCGGGTATGCATAGTACTGTATACCTGAAAAAATAGTAACTAATAATATTATGTAATATTATTTGCAATCTTCTAATAGTATTATAACTCTACTAACTTATGTTATTGCTCTGGTTTTTTATTCAGCTATGGATGTCAAAATGCTAACATGTCTGGAGCACATTAAAAGTCAGGTGCATCATAATACCAAACTACTTCAAACACTCCTTAAGAAGACCGATGGAATTCAACAGACAGAAGAAACAGATCTCCAGAACTACAAGTTCCCATTAAACAACAAGGAAGATTTGGATAAGCTGGAAGACAAGTTGGAAGAAGTTGAGGCGCTTAACCAACTTGTAAGTTAATTTCCTCTAGCCTATTTCTAAACATAAGTTTTTATAGAGTGCAATACAAACATATATTTTCTTAAAATATCTGTGTTATTTCATATTTTGTATTTTAAAATGGTTTTAGTTGTATATGCATAAAACCTTGTGTATTCCTGTAGGTAAAGAGTCTCAGCACCATCGGAGGAGAAAACATAAAGTGTACTGTGAGAAGACTTCTCTGTTATGATTTTCCAAATGCCCTTGCAATGAGAATAAATTGGAAAGGGAAAGGGGGGAAAATTGCCTTTTCCACTCTGAGGACAAAGGATGTCATAACCAGTAAGAATCAATCCTTATTTTTTTAAGTAGTCAAAATCATTTAATGAAAAATTATTCATTGGTTGTAAAGTTTTTTTTACACACATTTTATGAATTCTTTTATATATTTGTATATTTTAGAGAGAGTTAGGAAAAACCGATTTACATCGAACGCAACCGATAGTGAAATTTGTAATGTAATAAAGGACTGGTTCAGGTTTGCTGGAGATAGAGAAGGGGGGGGGGGGGGGGGAAAGCGGGAAGAGAGAAAGAAAGCAGCCCAGAAGGAAAAGGAAAGAGACTGTGATAATTCTCTCACAAACGACTCTCAGTCTGATTAAATATTTGCAAAGTGCATATTGTAACTTAAATATGTGGATCTGCAAATTCTGAAACATAACATTCAGGTCATCTTTGGTTTCTAAGAATTTTAAAGGAAGACACACGTTAGGATTTTTTGAAATGGTTTACTTTTTGAAATAAAATACTAATTCAGCTTACAATGCACATTTTCAAGCGTTTTCTGTCAGTGAAAGAAAAATTTTATGTACAACGTTGGTGTACTCTGTGATATTATTTGTTGGTCTAATGTTGGCTATCATGTATTAATAAACATATATACAACGTTGGCCCAATGTTGGGCCATCGCGTGCTTGTAATCTATACAACGTTGGTATAATGCTGGCACAACGAATACATAAAAATGTTATTCGTTGGTCCAACATTACCCCAACATGTTGGGCCAACAAAGGGCCACAGTGCACTTATACATTGCGCCAATGTTATCTTGCCAATGTTATCTTGCCAACGTTGGGCCAACAAAGTGTGTTACATTGGGCCAACGTTGTCCCAACATATGCATGCTATCTGGGATACGCCTCTGTATTTCATATGGGCGACAAGGAAGAAATTGTCTGATCAATAATCATCCTCAGTGACCCCTAGCGGATATGTAATCTAATCATAGCCTTTAAAGATACTAGAGTTACTAGATATGTTTTATATTTGATTGATAAGAAAACGTACAAGAGAATACGAATGACAGGGAAGGTCAATATATTAGTTTAGAAAATGATGAACATGATGAGTTTTTAACATCAGGAAATTTCCAAGGCAGATTCCTCCCTCAACTTCTTCAGTTATCAGAATATATACAAGGAAGATACCATCCGAGAAAATCTCTGATGCTGATAACTTCACAGACAAAAACAGTATGAGTAAATCGTAATTTATTTTTACAATATTTATTAAAAGATCAAGACTAAAGCATTTTTATCGATAAAATTACATGTATTCAATTAAAAACTAAGTAAACATTTAAACGGCATTCTGCCAGACTGATAAATTTAAAACTCATTACATGTATTCAATTAAAAACTAAGTAAACATTTAAACGGCATTCCGCCAGACTGATAAATTTTAAACTCTAAACACTGCATTCATTTTCAGCTTCTATTTTACATGCACCAATTCTGTAAAGAAGGAAATATTTTCTACAGCCGAGTAAAATTTTGGGGAACAGAAACTTCATCATCGATAAGGGAGTATTGGCTATGATATGTCTAGATAGAGACCATGTCTTAGTTTTGTAAAATATTGTTATTGTTGTACGGGAAATAGCTGATTATGCTAACTAAGTTCTCTTCTATACACATTCACAGATCACGCATATGCTGGTGTAATGACCCCTCGGATAGTCTGGTACACGACGCCATCGCTGATAAAAATCAGTTATGCCAGAAAGCAACTTAAAAGAAAGCAGTATTCAGCATTGTAAAACAATTTATGGTGGGTTTTCTTCATGTGGAAAATGGTGAAACAAACTTCCCAGAAACTTGTAAGAAAACGTGTAAAAACACTTTGACTTTGTTGTATTTCATCAAAGAGAGAACTGAAAATTATAGAAGCATGCTTTAAAGGCTTGTACCAGCAAAGCAACTATTCTTACCATCACAATAACCCATGTCTCTGCTCTGCATACTTTTTTTTAAAGTCTGATGGAAACAATATTCCTTCTCATTTTAAGTGCAACGATTCAATGCCAATAAGCTTAGAGATTTTAACTGTTGTCGTCTTGTGATTATCGCCGCAGAGGTAACGCATAATGTTTCCGGTCAGGACATGACTGCCCAGGCTCAGACCTACAGTTCATACAAATATAGACATACAGTGAAATATGTTACCGGTGTTGCTCCTACTGGAGCCGTTGTGTATGTACGCAAAATATGTCCTGGCAGCATTTCAGTACATCCACGCAGAAGTCCATAAAGGGGAGTACACCCACGCATAAGTTCATAAAGGAGAGTACACCCACGCAGATGTGCATGCTACTGGAAGATAGATCGGTCAATAATCCATGAAATAAAGATATTTATTGATGGACATTTGTAATGCTTAAAGCAGTTAGAAATATTTTTTTATTGTGCCTGGTGACTATTATGTTGTTTGCGCATTCTAATCGGAGACCTGCATCAATAAAGTTGCTCAGTTAATTAATCAAGGCTTCCCTGTATCTGATTTCAGAGTCGCTAGTCCCAAACCTTTTGGACCGGATTTAGTGACTAAGGGTCCTCCACTGCCAAGCGAGTTGCTATTCCCCGTACTTATAGTGTCGCAAAGTCATAACATCAATAACCTCTTAAACACGACGCGACAAATTGGAGGATAAATCTGAAAGACAGATCAACAATGCCAGCCCCGGCAAACAGAGAGGAAGACACAAGCACTATGCAAACCCATGACCAACATGAGGACATCGATTATTTAAAACGAATACTGGAGGAGAAGGAAAAAGAGATTGAAGCCCTCCGACAAGAGAACGAGGAAATTCAGTTCCAAGACTTGGAAAACAGGCGGAGAGACCGTTGGCAGATTGAAGACCGAGAGGAGGAGATTATACGCCTCCAAAATGCCATCCAGAACCAAAGACCAGAAACAAACACCGTGACAGCGTCCTCACCAAAGGTTAAACTGGAGAGTTACGATGGACGCTCATCCATCATCCACTGGTTGGACAAGTTTATGACATTGATTAGTTTACAGAAATGGTCAGAGAAAGTGGCGATTGACACCTTGCCATTTTATCTAAAAGGCGCCGCAGAGTCCTGGTTTTATTCTGTGGATGACGGAGTAAAGCAGTCCATCCCAACCATCAAACAAGCTATTCATAATCGATTTCAAGAATCATCCAGAAATCGACTGGAATTGATGGATGTGAAACAGAAAACAACCGAGTCAGTCGAGGATTTTATACATAGGGTGACTCAAATGACAACAGACAGACGCGTGGACCAGGAATGGCTGATCACAGTAATCATCAATGGACTAAAACCGGACATAGGAGCAGACGTAATTAAGGTGGACCCGAGGACCCTGGAAGAACTGAGGAACGTGGCCATCAGATCTGAGGTCGCAGAGAGGAGACGCAACAACTCTACCACCATTCAGGAGAACACCAACCTTGCGCTCCTCAATGCTTTGCAAGACATAAGGGATGATTTGAAGTCCAACAATCAGCAACCACCTCAATACCAACAACAACCCAGACGATCTGGAAGACAGAGACCACCACACCCAGGCTTTCATCATCAGCAGCCGCAGCAACAACCCCGGTGGCCAGACTTTCAACAACCCCAGTGGCAGCAATCTCGGTGGCCAGATCAACAACAACCTCAGTGGTCAGCACAGCCGCAACAGCAACCTGAATGGCAAGAACCTGATTGGCAGCAACCTCAGGGGCAGCAACTTCAGTGGCAGCAACCCCAGTGGCAGCATGGACCACGGCCCGCCGGACCTCCTCATCATGGACCTCGCAGACCAGCCCAGTCCTACCACAAGAAATGGAACTTTGGAATTCAACATTACATGTTTGGGATATTCATGGTCCTTTCCTTGTGTATGGTGATGGTGGAATCAAGTAAAGTGGACACATCAGCTTCTGAGGTCGTACAGCGAATCAACTATGGGGTCATCTTTCAGGCACAGTCAAGTCTAATGCTAGCTCAAGAATATTGGCTCCATACCTTTCATATTCCTCTACCAACCAGGTTTCATGTGAACAAAGTACCATTTTGTAATCTAAGTAGTACTCACCAAATTACCTCTTGCCTATTCCTTAACAATCTGGCTAACTTCATCCATGGTTTACATGAACAAACTCTTTTGAATTTTAATGAAACTATTAGATCCATTCATAACATGATCCCTCAAACCAAAATAACCAGTAATCAACGTCAATCAAGATCTTTATTACCCTTTATTGGTTCATTGTCAAAAAGCATATTCGGAACAGCAACCATGGATGATGTTAATATCTTAGCAGGTCATATAACGCTTTAAATCACAAAACTGAAAGATTAGCTGTTGCCTTACAACAACATGGTGCACATCTTTCTTCTTTCATTTCACTAACAGATAAACGCATGAAAAACTTAGTGCATGGAATCAAGGCTAACTCTGACTATATCACAAAAGTAGCTTCTGAATTCAATAACAAACTCTTTGATCTTGAAAATGCTTTTGTTAACGTTTCGGAAATTCTTACTAACCAGGTAAACCAAGCTACTCTTCTTAGATCTCAATTTACCAAGTTAGAAAATTCAGTTGAAAGTCTTTTAGAAGGAAAAATCAGTCCATTTCTTATTCCTAAACACTTATTGTCAGAAATCATTGCCAATATTCGGCACAAACTTCAAAAGTCTTCTCAAAAATTTTATTTAATTCAATTGGATGCTTCATTTTATTACTCAAGTGGTAAATTCATTTTTGCGCGCCACCACAATGATTTGTTTGTAACAGTCAAGTTCCCCATTTCTTCTCAAAGACTTCCACTGAAACTGTATAAGGTCATTAGTTAACCTGTTCCCACCTCAGAAAATGTAACATCTAACATGCAAGCTACCCAATTGTTGTCCCTCCCAGATTATTTTGCCGTCACCCCACATCATGATTATTTTATTTCACTACAGTCAAATGAGTTGACTGATTGTATTCATTCGAGTTCATCCATATTGTGTTTGTCTAATTGGCCGCAGTCACCTATCACAGTACCAGATTGTACTATGGCGTTGTTTGCGAACAATGTTAGACAGGTCAAGGAGTTATGTAATTTTAGGTATCTTCAGTCGGTGCTGAAATCAAATATCATAGAGTTGTCCCCAACTTCCGTTTTGTTGTATAATACACCCACAGTGGTCCTGGATTGTCCACAGGAGAAGAAAATTTTGAAGGGTTGTGCATTTTGTGTACTGCATATTCCATGTAGATGTTCGTTATCTACAGAGGCATTGTTCTTTGCACCAAGATTGGTCAGTTGTTATGAAAAATTATCAAATTATTCTGTCATTCATCCTGTCAACTTAGCATTGCTACAACAGTTTTTTGATGAATCTTCTTTACAACAGATTTATGGCAATACATTTTTTCCAACACCTGTCAACATGTCCATACCTAAGTTCACATTTTTCAATCACACTATCAGGGATGTGTTAGCCAATGATCACAAGGCCCATTTGAATTTGAAGAAAATAGCCTCTGCTGTTAAGAATGATCAGAAAATCTTTAATTCTCTTGCTGAACCATTATTAGATGGACAAATTCAAATTCCTCAAGAATGGCCCAATACCTCAGACATCATTACATTAGTTTCTCTGATTTTGGCAGGTATATGCTTAGCATTAAGCATTGCACTATGTATCAAGGTACGGAAAATTTGCACTACATTGTTAATTTTGAAGGAGGTACAGCATGCAGCTTCTCAAAATGTTCCCTCTTTTATCTATAGACAGCCCACTAGTCAAACCCAGGTTGAGGAGACTTCTGATGTGTTTATTGAATTTACTTGGGTACATGCTTCAGTCATTATTTCGGTCATTGTTTTGGTCATCCTTTTAATTGTGATGTATCTTTTGTACAAATCTAAGTCGCACAAGGGATCAATCATAGCACTAGAGTTAACCTCAGGTGGAGACTGTGTCATAGTTCCAATTACACAGTTGTTTCTTTGCCCATCATACTATGTCATTACAAAACCAACCATTTCAGATATCTCTGCATCAAATTTCCCTTCCTGCAAAATCATTGCGAAATGGTCCAAATTTTCTGTCACTGACAAACAAACTCAAACAACAATCAAAATTCCTCACAAATTCTCTGTCAACCCTTGGTTACATTACAAAGTAAGCAAAATTCTTCAACAACCTTTCAGAGCTTATGTCATAATCATTCACAACAGATATGCATTCCACTTGCAAGATACACAGTAAATATTTAGGGCAACTTCTTTTAATGACCACAACAAAAAAAAAAAAAGATTAATAAATTCAGTTTAAATTCTCATTATTCTTTTAGGATATAATTTTCTTTGTTTCAAACCGTACAGAATCACAAAACTTTGCCAATTGGCTCTTATGGTTACATGTACTAACATTTTTTTCCACTCTCTATGAATTAATAAACTAAACAGCAACAATTTTTTCCCATCTCAACCTCTCCTAACTTCTAACATTTTGTTTCCTTTTTTTTTTTCTCTCAAATGTGTTCATTGACAAAGACATTTGTATGGTTTCAATGTGAATCATCTCACATTGTGGTATTTGTGTACATGTATATATTTTGTGTTCAAGAGGGAACAGTACTTGTTTAGTACAATTTTTTTTCGCCCCTCCCAGCATACTGAGAGGTGGTACATACCAGTAGTTAACTTGTAGAAAAGTAAATTTTTTTGTTTTTTTTTTCCATTTCTTTTTATGTAAATAGCTAAAAGTTAAATTTTTCTTCTTTTTGGTTAAAGTTACATATTAGTGGTAGAAATTTGAGCTCTCGAGGTCGAAAGTAATTGGAGCAAGGGGGAAAGTAGTCATGTTGTATGTTTTATTTGATAAAATAAAATATATCGGAAAGGACAGATATGATTAATAACAATATATGTGTGTCTTAATTAAAGATAAATGTTTTTTTTATTTTTTTTGTGTAGAATTTCATTAGAGACATTATTTAGCCAATTAGTGTGTTTGATATGTAGTGTAGAATATTTTTTTATTGATCTCATATTTTACTCAGGTTTACCATTATCAGCAATGCACATTTTAATTTTGATTTTTTTCTCCATTATATAAAATACATACAAGACTTTAATGTCGGCATATCTAACAAATATTGTTACAGAGTTTTTGAACAAAGTCAGATGGTTCAAAGTAAATAGCTTATTTCTGTCAAATTACTTATCTAAACATTATCTGTAAAACATGCGGAGTAACAATGTCACAAAAATGTATAATTATGTAATTGATTAATCCGAAGACCTAAGAAATTTACATATGGGTGCTTCAATGTTTGTAATTGTTATTACGGTGTCTTTTTACCTGGTGTCAAAAACAAGATGTGCTCAGGTGTCAACAGATTTTTCTTTGTCAAGGGATTATCTACGTTAACTCAATTATTTCTTTATGGCCAGTGTCCGTCGATAAGGTCACGTGGGTTAATTTTTTAATTACCAAAATTGTTCCGAACAAAGAATCTAATTTTTGATTGGTCGAAATAGATCAGGGAAGCCCAGGTATCCGATTGAGATAGCGTGCCCTACCTCGGCCATTCTAATCGGAGACCTGCATCAATAAAGTTGCTCAGTTAATTAATCAAGGCTTCCCTGTATCTGATTTCAGGTAAATTATGGTTTACGTTCATTTTTGTTAAATTCATTCATGCAAAGTTCAAATATTTTTCATTTTCTTTATTTTAATGAAATATAAAGTATTTCTTATTATTTTTAATGTTTAAATGCACTTTTAAGAAATTTGAGCTTTCATCAGAGTTAAAGTTTTTATTTGACCTTGTTTATTTTCATTAAGCCAGTTTTGATATTTTTCTACTTTTAAATGTTAAGTTAGTTGAAAAAGGTTTTTGGCTTGATTATTCATTTTGTTGATTAGTTAAATTTATTTTTAACAAGTTTCATAACTGACACCAGGCGGCATAAGCGTTTTTATATTCTCTTTATAAAACCGGAAATGGTTATTCCGTTTTGGTTTTTCATTTTACTATTTCTTTAAACAATGCCGCGTGAAACGTCTACATCGTAAGTTTTATTTGTTATACTTATTTGATTTTTATCTCAAGGAAGAAACGGGTAAAATCATACATGCTTTTATCAATGGTTTACCGTTGTAAAGTTTTATTTATCAAATCACTTGTTTACCTTATTTACTTCTATACGTTCGAATTTCCTCAGCAATTGTTTACTTTAACAACTATTTAGAAATGTGTAATTGTTTAGATTTTTTTTATACAGAGTGAGTATTTTTATATTGTTTGATCACTCTGATAGTCACCTGCGTTAGGTAGGATAGGGCACCTACATTTGTAATGCTTAAAGCAGTTAGAAATATTTTTTTATTGTGCCTGGTGACTATTATGTTGTTTGCGCATTCTAATCGGAGACCTGCATCAATAAAGTTGCTCAGTTAATTAATCAAGGCTTCCCTGTATCTGATTTCAGAGTCGCTAGTCCCAAACCTTTTGGACCGGATTTAGTGACTAAGGGTCCTCCACTGCCAAGCGAGTTGCTATTCCCCGTACTTATAGTGTCGCAAAGTCATAACATCAATAACCTCTTAAACACGACGCGACATTACCATTATTTTTTATCTAAATGCTCTAGAAATCTTCTCTTATTTGTTTTTATCTTAGATTAGATCTTGATGATACATATGCTGGTTCTGGTACATAAGAATAACAAAACTAAGTCGCATATTAAAATTCAGGATGCCGAGCAATGCATCTTGAGTGCTCATTTATGTAGCACGCATAATGTTCCATTCTAGTTACATGTAACATCAGCTGCTGGTGGGAATGCATCATTCTGAGATCCAAAATCTTTTTTCATAAACCCTGTTTCAAATTGACAACTCTTTATATCCATTTCAAGTTTCAATTCGCATTTTTAAGATGACATTTTATCACTGTGTAAAAATGCAATGTGTCACACTGACGTCAGCATCGGTGCTGCCCTCTCTTAGATGCTTAGAGATAACCCAGCAGGGAGGTAATGATTTTAAAAATATCAGCACTCATGAGTAGCAGGAATTAGTTATTTTAAGTGGTATATCTTCTTACTGTGGAAAGCTGTGTCTAAAAGGTTTTCAGATATCATTATATAAATCAAACAGACAGATTTGAGCCCTTGATAAGTTTTCATGTTCACTTCCATTAATTGTTTCTTTGGACTCATAAAAAAAAACAATTCATGTTCAATAAATGGTTTATGTATGTTGCCAGTTGGTTAATGTGGGGATTTCTTCCCCAATTACTGATATTTTTTATCTGGCAGTTTGCATACATTACTACTACGCATTTTTTCTGAACTTCAGTCATAGAGAAAACTTGCTTTCTGTAAAGGAATTTTCCTACTGTTTATTTAAAATAAAGATTCTTGAGCATCCTGTAAATTTGCCAGTTCATTCATTGAGCATTATTCCATTGTTTTACAAAGGTAAATTGCATTATTTCATCGTCTACATAAAATAATTGCCACAGTGTCACCTCGGGCGTTTACTCGATCAAACTGTGCCGTCGTCCATTTTAACGGTTTAACTGTTTGTAAACATTGGCCGTCTGATATCAAATTTGACTTTCAATCAACTTGCATCTTAACCGGAAATATGTGATGCGTTAAAGGACAACATTGACTTTATTGCGATTATTTATCGATGTAACTGTGATTTTTTGCGTGATGACAACTTTGTGTGTTGGCGACTCTTATGTAAACAAACTGATCTCGTATATCGGTACACGCCTACCAAGTTTGATATTTCAGGATTTAGCGATGTGAAATTTTACGAAATTAGTGGGGGGCTATTTTCCAGGTGACAGACATTTGAGTTTGATAATTGCTGCCGTCCTTCAGCATCATCTTTGGTATGCGACTGTTTGTTTACGTGGAAACGATTCAGATTCAAGCGACCCAGACTGGAGCATTGATGTAATTCTGATGAGATTAGTGACATTTCCGACACAGCTGAATAATCTTCTTCATTTACAAAAGGTCACTGCACTTGAGCCACTCAACTCTCTACGAATAAAGCCGTGGAGGACCTAATCAGAGCATGCACGAGTTCGATAACTCCTGATATCGAAACAACATGTAGACGGGTCATTGAAGCGGAATGTCTCATGTAAAAATTCCAATGCCTCGGACAATGTATCTTCATACCCAACCGCCAGTTGTGCCAACGACAGTTCAGTCAGCGTCTGGAGAAGAAACTCCAACCCTGCTACAAGAAATAACGGCCACATGCACACTATGTTCCTCGTTATCTAATATCCCAAACCTACCCGAGTTGAACCCTTCCCAAATTGCTACTCTCTTAACACTTGGAGTCGATGATAAGATCCGTACTAAAATTCATGGTGGGGAGTACGTGAAATTTTCATCTCTGTTGCCAACAGACTTTACCATCCCTGAGTCAAACAATTACAAGACAATTGATAAAGATGGACAACTCCTTTTCGTTAAATCAAGTGATAAAGATCTCATTAAGTCCATGATCAAATGGACTGAAGCTTTTCATATCTATGTGGCAATTGTTGCAAAACTGAAATCGGCAATTTAACGCTGTACGCATAAACTATACAAAAAATTGCTGACTATTGCGGGGATCATGCAGCCCTTCTCTACATGAGAAATTTCGGCGTTGGAGGAATCGAAACAACCATGGCATCTACAAAATGTGGAATTGTACTAAGAATCAGTGGTGTTAAGCTTAGATTTCAAATTAAAAACAAAAGATAACCATGGGACATGCCCAAAAGGCAATGCTTGCCCCCACCCCTGTCTGTCAGCTCTATTTCGATACAACTTATTATTGTTCTCAGGCACAAACTTGACTTTTTATGATGCCTCATTTCTTTTGATATTTATGTACATATATGTAACTTTTTTTTAATTTGTCCATGTTTAATATTGTGCCTTTTGTTCATTGTCATTTATTGCAGCATTCAATTAATGACTCTTCCTATTCTCTATAGAGGAGTTATGTTTAAAATCGATGGTGGTGGTAAGGCAGGCAGACATAAACACAGTAAAGGACTTCATCATGATGCTTGTTCATCAATACCTCTCATTTCCCTGGATCAAATACCTATGACAACAATGCTTCCTGAAGCAAGTTCAGAGAAAACCTATTTTGACTCTTCTCATTTGTATTGTCACGCCACCACAGTGACACTCAGATCACCTCAGGAAGAAAGTTACCAGCTTAAATTTGCCTGTTGAAAATGAAATTTCCTATAATCAGCCTTAGAAGTTCACATTATCCAATGACTATCTACAACACCAATCTCAACTTACTTGCAAATGACCCCCTCAAGAACAAACATTTCTTCTAGTCCTCGACAATTCACCTCACTGATGGTCTTTACACTTCCCATAACTCATTTGCACATAAACATGGTTTCACCAATAACGGCCTAACAAACATCAGCCAAACAGGCAATTTTACTTTTACAAAAGTTTGAGGCCAAAGCTGTTTTATATATTGTATTAAAATTACATGTATTCCATTATGAACTGAAAATACATTTAAATGGTATCAATTTATTGTGGATTTTCTTCATGTGGAAAATGGTGAAACAATAAAAGACAGTGAAAAAAATAGTGACAGAAATAACTGACTTTTGATTTAAATCGATGCATACAATCCAAAGACATCAAAAGGAGCACTACGCGTCGGCCACGAGTTTCAGATGTGCAATCGGGTGGTACGAACTCGAACGGTTTGTATACCTGGGTACCTGTCGTGACGGTGCCTATGTACGAGCGGTGTACAGCTTTAAGAACTTTGAAAATTATTCCTTTCATTTTCATGAATCGTTTAAAAATGTTGATAACATCCTTTAATACTAAATAAGATTGATATTCTACAGCAAAGGATTGAGAATCTTGCATCAGTCTCATACACTTGTTAGTAAAACGTGTAAAAACTATGAAGATTATTACTTTGACTTCGTTGTACTTCATGAAAGAGAACTGAAAATAATCTTAAAACAAATAAAAAAAAACACGTTTTAAAGGCTTGTACATGTACCAGCTAAGCAACTATTCGTGCCATCATAATTACCCATGTCTCTGCTATGCATAGTTTTTGTTTAAGGTCTGATGGAAACAACATTCCTTTCCTTTTTAAGTGCAACGATTCAGTGCCAGCAAGCTTCGAGATTTTAACTGTTGTCTTGTGATAAATGCCACGGAGGTAATGCATAATTTCTTCTCCCCTATTGGGGCCTCTGTCTCAAATGAGATGATAAGGATACCGCGTGGTTCATAGATAAGTTAGCGTGGTTCAGAGTCAGACGGAATTTTAGTTACTTTTGTATTGCATGACCGACTTTTGTATTGCATGACCGGTTTTTAGCTCACCTGAGCTGAAAGCTCAAGTGAGCTATTCTGATCACATTTTGTCTGTCGTCCGTCTGTCCGTCTGTCCGTCCGTCTGTCTGTCTGTCCGTCTGTCCGTAAACTTTTCACATTTTCAACATCTTCTCAAGAACTACTTGGCCAATTTCAACCAAACTTGGCACAAATCATCCTTAGGCAAAGGGGATTCAAAGTTGTGAAAATTAAGGGCCACACCCGTTTTCAAGGGGAGATAATTAGAAATTAATGAAAAATTTCGAGAAATTTTCAAAAATCTTCTTCTCAAGAACCAGAAAGCCAGGAAAGCTGAAACTTGTGTGGAAGCATCCTCAGGTAGTGTAGATTCAAAGTTGTGAAAATCATGACCCCAGGGTGTAGGATGGGGCCACAATGGGGGGGTCGAAGTTTTACATAGGAATATATAGAGTAAATCTTTAAAAATCTTCTTCTCAGAAACTAAACAGCCAGGAAAGCTGAAACTTGTGTGGAAGCATCCTCAGGTAGTGTAGATTCAAAGTTGTGAAAATCATGACCCCAGGATGTAGGATGGGGCCACAATGGGGGGTCGAAGTTTTACATAGGAATATATAGAGTAAATCTTTAAAAATCTTCTTCTCAGAAACTAAACAGCCAGGAAAGCTGAAACTTGTGTGGAAGCATCCTCAGGTAGTGTAGATTCAAAGTTGTGAAATTCATGACCCCCGGGGGTAGGGTGGGGCCACAATGGGGGTTGAAGTTTTAACATAGGAATATGTAGAGTAAATCTTTAAAAATCTTCTTCTCAAAAACTAAACAGCCAGGAAAGCTGAAACTTGTGTGGAAGCATCCTCAGGTAGTGTAGATTCAAAGTTGTGAAAATCATGACCCCTGGGGGTAGGGTGGGGCCACAATGGGGGGTCGAAGTTTTACATAGGTATATATAGAGTAAATCTTTAAAAATCTTCTTCTCAGAAACTAAACAGCCAGGAAAGCTGAAACTTGTGTGGAAGCATCCTCAGGTAGTGTAGATTGAAAGTTGTGAAAATCATGACCCCAGGATGTAGGATGGGGCCACAATGGGGGGTCGAAGTTTTACATAGGAATATATAGAGTAAATCTTTAAAAATCTTCTTCTCAGAAACTAAACAGCCAGGAAAGCTGAAACTTGTGTGGAAGCATCCTCAGGTAGTGTAGATTCAAAGTTGTGAAATTCATGACCCCCTTGGGGTAGGGTGGGGCCACAATGGGGGGTCGAATTTTTACATAGGAAAATATAGAGTAAATCTTTAAAAATCATCTTCTAAAAAACTAATCAGCCAGGAAAGCTGAAACTTATGTGGAAGCATCCTCAGGTAGTGTAGATTCAAAGTTGTGAATCATGATCCCTTGGGGTAGGGTGAGGCCACATTGGGGGGGGGGGTGTTAAAATTTTACATAGAAATATATAGAGTAAATCTTTAAAAATCTTCTTCTCAGAAACTATTCAGCCAGGAAAGCTGAAACTTTTGTGGAAGCATCCTCAGGCAGTGTAGATTCAAAGTTGTGAATCATGATCCCTGGGGGTAGGGTGGGGCACAATGGGGGGGGGGGGGGGGGTTGAAGTTTTACATAGGAATATATAGAGTAAATATTTAAAAATCTTCATCTCAGAAACTAATAAGCCAGGAAAGCTGAAACTTGTGTGGAATTATCCTCAGGTAGTGTAGATTGAAAGTTGTGAAAATCATGATCCCTGGGGGGAAGGGGGGGCCACATTGGGGGGAGGGGGTGTTAAAGTTTTACATAGGAATATATAGAGCAAATCTTTAAAAATCTTCTTCTTAGAAGCCGATCAGCAAGATGATTCTTTATAATTGTTAAGACTTTGGCTCCAGGACAATTCTTCGGCCTCACAAGAAGGTTCAGAGTTTGATGCAGCTAAATATCCCATATATAAACAATTGAAAAGGATCTTTTTGAAAACTGCAATACTCAACATGTGATATGACTATAAAATTGAGGCAGGCAGCTATTTTTTCATTAAAATCTTTTTGTATTACTGTATTGAGTTATTGCCCTTGATTTATTGATTCTTGATTATTTTAATTAATGCATCCACTGTTAACCAATTATTGTGATGATTATTTTTATACAATAATAAATATTCAATGTATATAAGTTGTTCTGCAAAAGTAGTTTTGGGTTAGGCCGGATTAGTTAGTTTATTTTTGATTTCCAATTTTTAGATACTATGAATTATTTTAGGCCGGCACATATATAGGGACAGTGTCTCTTGCACCACAATGTCCGACTGTTTGGGGTTTAACTTGAACAGTTACAGATAGATTGAGTGTGTGGACATCCCTGCTCTATCTAATCTTCGTGTTTTCTAACCTATGACACAGAGTGTGCGCTCGTTCCTGCCCTGTATCGCATTATTACTAGCGTGCAGTCATACTTGCTTGTGTTAAGTTGAGCTGTTGGCGCAAGTGTGTGGTCATTCCTGCTTGCGTTAACGTTGGTACCTGTTGAGTTGCGTAGGTGTGCGGACATCCCTGCCTGCGTAACGTTGAGTCCCTATACATGTGCAGGAGCGGTAAGTAAAGTCTGCTCTTGTAAATATTGGCAGTAATCGGGGCTATCCCAGTTCCAAGGGGGGAAAATGGATTTTATTTATACAGGATCTACATGTATTATTGTACATTGTCCAGATTGTTTTTATTATGACTCCATTAAGCTGACTTTATCATACCTATTGTTCCTCAGGTGAGCGATGTGGCCCATGGGCCTCTTGTTTTATAAAGTGTGTGATTTGTGACATATTCTGTACAACTTTACAGTTGTGTCTTCTGACACTTAATTTGCATAGCGTATAGACGCTAAACTTGCGTATAGACGCATTTGAGAAACTGTATACACAGTAAAAATGAGTATAAACTCTGAAAGTCAAAATGTTGACAACTCCCTCACGGAGAAAAAAGATGAGGAGGGAAAGGACAGTGTTCTCATCATGGAAATGATGAAGGAAATGCAAAGAAACATTATGTCTTTAACATCAACTTTGAGCGATCTGCAAGAAAATCGCGGAATTAAGCGCAAGTTGCGTGAATTGGACGAAAATCCAGGCACATCGTAGTCAAACGCTGACTTCAGTGACAATTCTGATGAAGAAAAAGACGAGTTCGATGACGTTTTAAATGAAGTTAATGAAGACATTGACACTGATTGTGACAATTTGCTTGATGAAATGGCCGAATGTTTTGGTACTGAAGATAAATGTGGCGAAGCAATTCAAACAAATCAATATCACATTTCCCGAATAGACATTCTATTTTTGCAAAAATGTTTCTGTCTAACATCCATTCAAGGTCGTCATTTTTATGGCGAGATAAGAAATCCGCCTCTCTGTTTTCAACACCCGCAATATGATTTGCAGATAACCAACGATTTCTGTCCATGCAGAATTTCCAGATAGAAACTGCCAGTGCCAGCAAGCTTCGAGATTTTAACTGTTGTCTTGTGATAAATGCCACGTAGGTAATGCATAATGTTTCCGGTCAGGACATGACAGCCCAGTCACAACCCTACAGTTCATACAAAGATATACTGTGCAATCTGTTACCTGTGTTGCTCCTACTGCAGCCGTTGTGTATGTACGCAAAATATGTCCTGGCAGCATCTCAGATGTTGCAATAGTAAAGAATGGCAACATGCTTGCCAGATAACCCTATGAGACAAGACTTTGGCAGACAGGGGTTTACGATTCATTCTCTTCTCCCTTAATGTGTTCATCGGAACACCCGTCCCTTCCTTAAAGATAAAGGGGAGTACACCCACGCAGAGGTCGATGCTACTCGAAGATAGCTCGGTCAATGATCCAGGAAATAAAGATATTTATTGATGGACATTTGAGGATTTAAAGGGACTTAGTCACGAGTTGAGCTCAAATTTTTCCAAAATTATTTTTTTGTCTAAAATTGTTAATGAAGATATTTTTAATGCTTTGTTTGGTAAACAAAGCCCGAGTCCTGATTATGTTTACATATGTGTTGTATTGGTATAGGCCTCAATCTAATGTTGCTGGTTAATGTTTAGGAAATTTTTTTATGAATACATTGTATCAGTTTATCTTGTTTTGTAATACAAATGATGAAGCAACAATTTCAATTGATTTATATAGAAATGCTTTCCTTAATCGTGTTTACATTCATCGGCGACCGAATTAGCCGATTAACGATATTCTCCGTGAATATTATATTATAAGATAATGAATTTGATCTGACTGTTTGTTAAGCAATAAATTAAAGTTCTCTATCTCTATATACATGTATCTAACCAAAACCTGTTTGTTAATTGAGTACACCCCGCGTACGATATAATTTCTCCGATGCACAGGTAAAAAAGTTACCTCGTTCTAAAGATTTTCGGTTTTATATATTAATAAGGCCTTCTGAATATTACATAAGTCGATAGAATTATTTCCTTTAATTTTGTTTTATTTAACTCTTTATTCTTAGGATAGGATGGGATTCAGGATATAGGAGAGAATTGTTTTGTCAACTTACGATAGCGGCATTGTAACCCTCACAATACATGTTTTATGATATTCAACTCTAATGCCATCTGAAACAAATTTTGTGAAGACTGATAATTCATAACCATTCATCTATTTTAAAGGTAACTTGATAAACACCTGTTATTGACTACATATGTTGGGAGTGGAAATAGTTTTTACTTCGTATTAGTCTGTTTTGCATTGTTTTCCATCGATGCCAAAGTTATCAGTGGATGCTTGAACTCGTGTGTAATGTTTGAAAATATCCGTGTCAACTATTTCTATTGTTAATCTCATGATGTCAACTTTGATAGTGGGCGATTCGGAGATGAAAAGGTACACATCGTTCCGCAAAATCGGTGTTTAAACGCCGGGGACCGGGTATAAATATCAGCCAATCACAAAATGAATGGGAAATTCAATTTTTTCTGCAGCTTTCATACCAGAGAGGTTAATTTGAAAATATATGCATTATATGGGAGTAATAAATTCTACGTTTTGGTGTGGAAATTGCTACCATGACACTCTACAAAGGCTGTTAAAATTGTGTCTAACTAAAATTTATTAAAAGAGTATTAAGCTCATAAAGTTCCGAAGCAGCTCAAAATGTTGAAATCCAAAATAGTGATTGACATTGTAGGTGGAGTTAGCTTGTGTTTGTTTACACAGGAAGTGGCTGTAGCCTTGTGCTCTGTAAGAACTAAACAGAATGACTCATCTCACTGTTAATTTAATATATATTATTAATTTAACATACCCTTTGATTGAAAATCTTTCACAAAACACTACTAACGTTCATGAAATTTATTAAAACATCAAAACTGTTATCACTCCCTCATATGTCCCAGATATGGCTGATCATTTATATTTGGTAACAAAGTTCTCACTAAGTCTACAACAGATTTTGGCATTATATCCCGTCTGTGGTAGATGTATTGTCTATGATGCGGGTCCCTCTGCAGAGCTCTCTTTTTCCGATCTAAACACCTCGGATCTCTCCATATATTCCAGTGCAACAACATTGTCCAAAACGTTTGTATTTACCTCTCGGCGATGTGAATTGCTCCTATTTGGCTGTTCACATTCAACTAACCACCAAAGTTGTCTGTTGGTCTCGAGAGTGATACAGGGACGACACAAAAAATGTTGACATTCTTCATCCTCCTTATTCTGATTTATTTAAAATTTAACTGTACATAATTTGTACAACGCTATTACAATATCCAACTTAAAAAATCTTAATCTCGGTGTAAAAGTTGTTAAAGGTAAACTAAAACAAACTTTACTATGTATACTGGTGTGGCAATGTCCTGCTTAAAATTTAAAAAAAAAAATTCCTTAAAAAACCAAGATCAAAAATCTCAAATAAAGGGTAAACAAAATCGGCTATGTACATGACTTTCTACAGCACTGATGTGCTGATACCCTGCTTAAAATTTTAATTGTCTCTTAGAACGGGTATTAAAAGCAACATAATCATCATCATCACTAGTGGTGGTGGTGAAGGTGGACATTTTTGACATAGGTGTTAGAAGTGGGATGCGACTCTCGTTTATCTGTGGAGATGGAGGGTGGCTGCTTCTGGTGGGGGTGCATACCTCGTTCATCTTCATCATTGTAAATCAAAGTGGAACTGGTGGGTGCATTAGTGATGAGTGTAGTAGGCTCAATGGTGATGGTAGTGGGGGTAGTAGGATCATTGGTGGTATTGGGAGTGGCTGGTTCATTAGGATCAACAAATCGGTCACAATTTATCCCAAACCACTTCTTGAACACTAAAAGCAGACATGATTTTTTTTCCGCTTTATAGCGGAAATCCGCTATCCGGATTTATAATTTCCGCTCCAATTTTTCGATTCCGCTTTTTAATAGTAATCCGGATTTTTTGCCGTAATTGATTTGGGTTTTACTATTATCTTAAAACTTCCTGTATTTGTATGTGTTCTGTTTGTTCATTGGTTGAATAATTGTCTCCCAGTTGACTTTTTTTCAATCACGAGTCCATTTACAGTGCCATACAGACTATTAAATATAGACTTAGTACTGATGGAAAAAACAGCTATTCAGTTTTTTCAGAAGAAGGATTATATGCATGAAACTGTGGACAAACTGCTTTGCAATAATATGTACAGTTCTAACAAGGAATATAAAGCTGATCTAGATAAGAAAAAGGATGAAAAGCTTTTAAAACAGAAACAGATATTCGTGTTAAAAATAATCAATCTAAGAGAAAGGCAAAAGAATTGATTGTACATGCAGCCAAAAAAGCAAGACTGTGACATTGTCAAAACATTTATAATAAAAGAACTTCAGTGTTTTTTGTTGAAATTTATTTCTGCAAAGAAGGACTATAAGTAGACATTTTCATGTTGATTTTATCCAATCAAAATTAAATTTGGTGCTTCTAAAATTCAGTTCTCCAGGGGTTTTAAATGATAAAATAGCCATTTTTGGACTCCTTGATCAGGGGCACGGCCCCTTGAAACCCCGCTAGGGGAGGACCCCCAGACCCCCCTTCAGCTTTTTTTGTTTTTCTTTGGAATCATGTCTGTAAAAGTCCTACCGTAAAGATAGTGGCTAGTGCCCATGCTACAAACCCTATAAAATCAATTAATATACTATTATTGGTAATCAAAATATTTCATCTTCTTCTTCATTTTCTATGTTAAATTGAAACATTTGCTTATCATTATTGGGCTTATATATAAAATTCCGCTTTTTGTTAGGCTTTTTGCAGTTAAAATGATATTGTTTCTTAATAAATAACAAAGTGCAAATCAATATCAAAATACATATACCCAAAATAATATAATTGACCAAATTATCAAATACTTTATCCGACAGTGATTCATGATCTCCAGCAGACTCGTTTAAGGTCTTTAAAAATCGTTTAAAGTAATCTAGAGTTGATTCTGAAAAAGAACATGAATTAATTGTTTTTAAATAAAACTACCCCATCATTTTTAGACGGTGGCTATAAATAGCCACGGTCTATTGCTACGGTCCTGACCGGAAGAGTATTTCTCATGGGGACCCTAGCGGATAACGAACGATAACTCTGTTAGGTATGCAGTGTTACGCGCAATGTTTTATCTATGTGTCGATTTCAGTTTGATAACTAATTTTAATCTTATCAGATATTTCAAGCATTATAGCTGCTAATCATTTTGTACATATATGTAAATAATTTATGAAATTGTGTATTATTTTAAATGAGCCGTTACCCTGTCTGCTTACGCGGAATCGATAATTTATGCACCAACTGCTAGTTGTGACGTTAAACTCTGTATCAGGACTGCATAAACTATATCTCTGCGATAATTGGCTAAGAGATCTCTCAATAATCGCTTCTTGTTTTTTTTTATGATGTAAACAATTGTCAGAAACACACACAATTTAAAAAGGTTTGCCATTTCATATTACACACTTGCTTCATCGATAAATTCATTCATTTCAACGCATTGATTTAAGTTGAGAAAGAATATTTATTTTTTTTTTGTAGCTATTCTAAAGAATTCACAAGAGATACTGATAATGAATATTAGATAAAATACATTTCATTGAACTTCAACCGACCAATGGCACACTCTCTTCTACAAGTGTTCTTTTAACAAACAAAAAACTTGAAATTTACGATACAAATGTGTTTAATTTTGGACTATCCTGTGATTTACCTAATTTTGTAACCCACTCAGTCTGTCGGAACATTAATATTATTACAAGCACCTCAATATTCATCAGACAATATTTACTACTGATGTTGACGCTTTACTTGGTGTTGACTTTCTCTCAAACACGCTAATCGATCGACCTCTGATTGTAAAATTCACGTGCAAATCAAGTCGCCATTTTACATGTACATGTATAAACAAACAACATTTTACGATGTTTCAAAGATTTTCAGTTGAGATTTTTTGTAAAATAAGGGATTAAAGACATGCTGTAAAACGTCTTATGGATTTCACGGCGTATCAGCTCGTGTATCTCTAATTTGCAGCAAACGCTAGCTTTTTTGTGAGAAAAAACATCGGTTCAACTCATGCAATATTCCATATACATTTATGGGGTTTGTTCCCGTTTTGCACACATTTGATAATTGGGTATAGAACAATAGGTGTGAATCGTGTTGTGATAGCAATTATAGTCTGCTTTCGGTCAAAGATTTTACCTGGTTTTTTACCTGTGTTTTATCAGCGCCTTAACGATAAAACAAGAAGAATATAGACATTTTGTTGTGTTTTAGGTCTAATAACTATCACCATTTTTTTCCATTTGATTAAATAAAGATAATGATATATTTAAAAAGTCTTCAATTTCCGCACACTGATTAAAAAAAAATAATGATTAGATGATTTGACTTTCAAATATTTGTCCATTTACCTTAAATATAAAACAAAATGAATCAGAAAAAAATTGCTGGTCCCAAGCCAATTGGAAGCAGATTCAATGGATAGTTATATGATGAAGGGGGAAACTACATTGACAGTCATATGGGGTTCTCCATGTATCTTTTTACAATTGAGTTGCAAATTAACAGAGGTTAAATACATAAAAACATCTGACAAAAATAATATTTTAAAATTGATGCGATATAACTCAAACTGGAAAAGGTTGAAAATGCATGAATTAGTTGTACATTTGATAGGTTTTGTAAAATAATCTTTACAGTTTTTGAAGCATATAAAATTGCCGATTTATCATCATACAGTTTGTCTATTTTTCCGATTATTCAAGCCACAACATAAATAAAAAATATTAAGCAGCGTTTTCACTAGGCACATCTCCTCCATTTATGTCAGCAAAAGCAATAATTAAATATTAACATTATATTTTCTCATCAAACTTTTAGCGTGTACATGTTCTTCCTATAGGCAGTAAAGTTAAACAAAGGCGCTACATATTCAACATTTTTGCAATAATCTTTCTTATTTAAAAAATAATGAAATTGTTCATGACCAAATTGATGTTTGAAATCAAATTCATGAATATGGATGGGCATTATTATGTACATGTGCAAGTTATATTTTAAGATAAAATAAATGTAAATATAAATTGCGAGTAGATATGTTTTACTTATCTTATTGTCAATTACCCTTGCAGGAATTGTGATATATAGACTATAGCAATTAAGCAATTATCTCACCTGGTCAGATTCCCGTTGCGCACACATTTTTTCGATACCTAATTTTCAAATGTGTGCAAGACGGGAACAAACCATTTATGGTACATTGTGAACGGTAATGTAAGATATAATAATTTTGTTCACTTAACATATTCTGACGAATTTTTCACACTAAACTGAAATAACGCAATTTGATGAGCGTAGTACAACCTGTGACTTTAATCCATCTGCTATTAGAGAACCTTTTCTTTGGTTTGGGGGGATTTTTTCGCAAACAGATAACATTTATTTCACATGTACGTAAATATCAACCCTTTTGTTCTCAAATAATTTTTAACTCGCGAGTACAACTCTATTATGAGCTTTCTTCGACATTTGTTTCCATTTACAAATAGGCGGGCCTATATAAATGCGCCAGTTTGTTGCGATTCGCAATCGAAATAAGTGTCATCACTCAACGAAATGCTACATCGGCCGTAGCGTATACATCCATGCTATATTTGCGATAAATAATGAAACATGAAGGTAAAAAATGTGCTTCATAGATGACTGTATTATTCTGCTGAGCTACAGAACTATATCTTTCCGGAAATATTGCCGGGATTTGCGGACCGTAGATCTATTGTGTAGACTATAGTACATGCAAAGAATAAAATGAAATTTATATACACAGCTGTACGATCAGAAAAACACGCGGTTAACTTGGATTGTTTTGTTTGGTGTTTTTAAAAGCTAATTTTGAATAATTAATCTATATTTCTTGTAAGTTTACTAGAAAAGTTTAATGTTGCAAGTAAATTATGCGTGTTAAAGTGTACTGAGAAGCGATAAAATATACATGTGACTTTCCCAAATTCATTCAAATGATTTGAATAAATCTATAGCTAAATACAATTAGACAAATGTAATTTAAAACGTTGATTAATGAAACTGCCGCAACTGAATATTAATTGTTTGATATTTTTTTCTCAAATTTTTATTCACTTTCGTTGTGAGGAAATGGAAATAATCCACTACAGTCAAAGATGAAATATTGATTGACTCTTCTGTTTCATGATGACGTGCATTCCAAAAGCAAAACCAGTTTTATCAAACAGGTTCTTGAAAACCATTCCGTTTTCTGTACACCTAAATTTATAACTGACTATGAGGACAAAAGCAAGTGTGATGATCCACAAGCAAATGTGATGATGCAACTTTTTCCACGTGAAGAAATTGAGGGAAAATGATGTCGAGAGAATAAACAACTACATGTATGCCCAAATAGTTAGTAAAAAACTGATAAGTATTTTATCATACTAAAGCTTTATTTGTTCTCGTTACTTTGAGAAATCTACAATATCTTTAAAGCACAAAAGTCCAATCCACACTTTTCAAAAGTTGTTCCCCTTTGCAGGGTCAACCCAAAGGTCAAAAGGGAAATAACCAAAATTCCCCTTCTTTATACAATCAAATAGTTTGGCGTACTGTGATTAAATCGCTTTGGATTTGATTTATTCATTCAATATGTGGTGGTATTTAATAAGTCATTCTGAGGCAATCAAAATACATTTGTGTAGTACATGTATTTAATATCAACTGATATAGATACAAACATATAGATACAAGCATATAGATGCAAACTTCTATACTACAAAGGCTACTGATATAAATCAATGGATTTTTCCCAAAAGATGACGATAAAGAGACACAACATTTGTAAAATGTGGATTGTGAACACAACTACGACTTCCACAGAATTATCCATGTAACTCACGACCAAGTGTGCTAGTACATGTATGAGGCGCTGGCTGTGGATTTTCGACAACAATAATTTACATACATGTAATATGCCACTTTCAAACGGCGCCACCGTCTAACAGTACTTTCAGTACTTTGATTAGAAGTTGAAGAGAATACTAAGTCCTGAGACATGTTTATTGTCATAGTTGATACTGAATACACACACTGGATGAAAACTCCAGTTTCAGCAAAACAAACTATATGGAAACCTTGCTGAAAGTTGAAGTTTCATGTATAGTTTACGCAATGCGGAAACCATTATATCGATTCAGCAAGTATCCGTTAGGTTTCAGTCAGCAGAAACTTTAGTCTAAGATTCCTGATGGTTTCCGCAATACGGAAACTAAAATGAAATGTATCAAAAGTTGTGTAATATATTATGGTAATATCATTCAGTTTCAGCACATTTCCGCTAGATTTCAGTATGCTGAAACTTTAAGTTAAGATTCAAAATGGTTTACGCATTGCTGAAACTATTACTAATATTAATTTGAGTTTAAAAGTGATATTAATCATTTTCTAATGATAATGAATCCGTACATACTTATATGTACAGTAGTTTTCAGCGTGACTGAAACTATATGTATACATGCAACTATCTTCAAATGTGGAAAATAAGGTGACTAACTAATTTACTAAGCAATTAATTGAATATGAAAAGAAATACTGATGTCTGATCTCGTTTACTGATGAAATCATTAATCTTAGGTACTCGGGCACGTGTATACATGTGTATACATTCTTTGTCCAGGTGACCTCCTCTTTGTGATTTTCCTGTATATTCTGTGTGGATTGCAGGGTTTTTTCTGTCAGGAGTGAACAAAAGACTGTTACATAACATATACACAGTGCTATGCGTAAGTTTATAACTGTACCCGGGAGGTTTTTTTTTTTCAATCTGTGTGTACCTGAGGTAGTAAAACTAATTAGTAAATCAATATCAATTAGTGAACCTTGAGGTACTAATTAAGCAAACAAATTCAGGTAAAGTCGTTGTAAATGCTACATTATTACAATTCATACCAAATAATCGTACAAACTGACGTTTAGAGTTAATTTTTTATACCCCCCGCAAACGAAGTTTGGGGGGTATATAGGAATCACCTTGTCCGTCCGTCCGTCTGTCCGTCCGTCTGTCTGTTCGATTCGTGTCCGGTCCATATCTTTCTTATGGAGAAACATTAGAAGTTCTTACTTCACACAAATATTGCTTATGACTTAAGGGTGTGTCATGACCTTGAATCAAGGTCATTCTGGCAAGGTCAAGGTCACTGGCAGAAAAAGTGCAAAATTCGTGTCCGGTCCATATCGTTCTTATGGAGGAACATTGGAAATTTTTACTTCACACAAAGATTGCTTATGACCTAAGGGTGTGTCATGACCTTAACCCAAGGTCATTCGGGCAAGGTCAAGGTCATTGACAGGAAAAGTGCAAAATTCATGTCCGGTCCATATCTTTTTTTTAAGGAGAAACATTGGAAGTTCTTACTTCACACAAAGACTGCTTATGACCTAAGGGTGTATCATGACCTTGACACAAGGTCATTTGGACAAGGTCAATTGCAGAAAAAAGTGCAAAATTCTTGTCCGGTCCATATCTTTCTTATGGAGAAACATTATAAGTTCTCAGTTCACACAAAGATTGCTTATGAGCTAAGGGTTTGTCATGACCTTGACCCAAGGTCATTTGGGCAAGGCCAAGGTCACTTGCATAAAAGTGTTAAACTCGTGTCCAGTCCATATCTTTCTAATGGACAAATATTGGAAGTTCTTAATTCACATCTAGAATGCTTATAACCTGAGAGTGTGTCATGACCTTGACCAAAGGTCAATTGAGGAAGTTCAAGGTCATTGTTAAAAAAAAAATCGGGCTCAGTTTACCAATAATTCAAAATGGCTGCTTGACATGTGGAATTTCGTTTTTGTTAACATAAGGATGCAAATGTCCTCATGCATTAACAGGTAACTTGAACTAAAATGGAATTTAAGGAATAGAAATTGGTTTGTGTTCTTATATAAGCATTAACAGTTTAAAAAAATAGAGCAGTTGTTATTTATAGAAAATGGACGATGAAATAGATTCATCCAATATTTTCTATAATAGAAAAAATACATGAGTTATGATTTTTCCTTAGGGGGGGCTAACAATTGTGAGCTTGCTCACAGTACCTCTAGTTTAAATTCATCGCCAACACAGGTACACGAAAAAAACTAATTTGTTTGATGAACTATTGTACTGTATAAAAATGTTGGTGTCTGTTCATGGATTTGGGGTCATTGTCTTGTATATACATGTTTGGGTCTGTTTATGGACTGTGGGACATTGTCATATATATGTATACCTCTTTGTATCTGTTCATGGATTGTGGGTTATCATCGTAGATTTCCTATTCTAACATTTTTCAGTTGATTGTTCATGAGTTTGTGTGTCTTTGAGTTCACTTAATTAACATTTGTATACCGGATAAATGCGTCCATACATATTGAGTTTGTACATATGTACAATGAAAGATATGTTTGGAATGCTTGTGGTTTTTGAAAGTAGTGGTATATATGGTGCTCTACAACACACTTTATAGTTAAATAGTAAGACCCGCCCTGTTTACTATATATTCTTACCAATTTTGCTAATAAGATGAAACGCTTTTTCTATATATTAATACCAAAGGCCCACAATAGTCCCGCCCACTCAGAAAGGCTTACACTATATATTTATACCAAAGGCTTACAGGAGACTCCGCCCTCTTGGAAGGCTCACCCACAATCCCGCCCACTTAGAAAGGCTTACACTATATATTTATACCAAAGGCTTACAGGAGACTCCGCCCTCTTGGAAGGCTCACCCACGTCACCCACAATTTATAGTTATGCGTCTTTAGACTCCGCCCTCTCGGAAGATTCACCCTAGGTTTACTCTATATAGGTATACTAAAGGCTCATGGTAGTCTCCGCCCACTCAGAAGAATATTCTATTTATTTATATTAAAGGCTTATAATAGTGTAACCCTTTAGAAAGCATTCATAAATAGATACTATATGTCAATTTATCATTTAAAATCATGGAACCAGAGAGTGACGACATGCGTAAATTAGCTCCTGGGACCATTCAATATAAATGGCAAGTGATAATCTACTCTTCTGTAAACCAAGATGATAAATGTTCTGTGTTGTTGGAATCTGAATGGTTTAACAAGAAATCTGATTGTATGTTAAACTATGAAGAAAACATGAAGAAAGGATATGATATCGTCGATTGTTTTTCTTTAAAAGAAGTAATTGTCAGGAGAAAAAATTTGACCTAAATACATATTTTTAAGCTAATGAAACTTAGTCAACCATGTCGCTTACACATACAGTATTAATGTTTAGATTTTTTTTGTGATGATTCATTATGCTGACATTTCACAAGATGGATAAAGAAAACAGGTATTTTAAATTATTTAACCAGCTTTGCATTGAACAATTATGGCAAAATATAAGCGAGCTATCTTCAGAGAGATGTAATGGATGTGAAATTGACCACCCATCTCAAACTGAACATTCATGTTTAATGGACTCTAAATATATCAAACTAATTTTATACTTTGAATTGGCTTTCACCAAGCTGGACCCAGAGAGAATTTATAGTGATTTGCTGGAAAAATATAAATGTGATCAACAAGAACTCATAATTTTTTGGAATAACATGAATGTCTACGCTAGTACGGACATATGGAAGCAGTTTTTGTTCACAAATTTGGAAAACGACGCTAAAGACTACAGTTTTGAAAAATGACTGAGAAAGAGAAGTTTTTAGAACAGTACTATTATGATATTTCTAATCCAGCAGCTTACACCACACCATCCAAACTTTATGACGCTTTGAAATCAAACAAAGAGTTTAAATTTAGTAAATATTTTATTAAAAAATGGTTACAAAAACAAGACGCCTATACATTACAGCCCTATACATTACAGCATCTTCGCTAGCCAAGGGTTTTCGGTCCACTTTGCTCCCCGTAAACCCTTGGCGGATTTCATTACGAAAACTCGGTGATGTGGTGGCGCTATCTAGCGAGCAACTTGAGTTGCGCCCCTTGCATATTTACATTTTAATCGTTATATACACACTACAGTTTTAATACAACTTAAAAACATGCTGATTACCGAATGTCGGAACATAATTAACGATGCTATTAAACATGTTAAATACGAATTAAGTAATAACGAAGGGAAAGCACGGATTGTTTTATTCATCGTGTTTTGTAAGGACCGGAGTGAGAAAGTCGCCGATTTACGTCATGTATATGAAAGTTTTCATGCCATAAAACCAGGTATCGCTGTCGTGAATATTGCGGACCAAAGAAATTAAATAAAACAAAGATCATTGAATCGTTAAAAGCAATAACCATAAGCAGGGACGTATATATACTAACGGGATAGGCAACTTCTACATTTGCCATGTTTACTTCCCATGCTGATCACGCGAGCCTTGACAAGTTTGTAGAGCTACAAGTTCAATCCCAGTAAAATAGATACATGTAGCTTTTAAAGCGATCTGGTTAGACCATCGTTGGAGAAGCACTGTACTCGATTGTTTTCTTTTAAAGTTTATATTTACATGCACTGTGATTGGATCAGCTACTCGCAGCTGCAGCCAATCATAAAGCGGAGCCTGTCACCGAGTTTTCATAATGAAATCCGCCAAGGGTTTATGGGGAGCAAAACGGACCGAAAACCCTTGGCTAGCGAAGATGACATTACAGCGACAAGTTCGACGACCGACTTGAGTTTCAAACATTAGAGATAGTGGACGGAATGTACAATGGAGCATGGATCTTATGGATGTGCAGAACCTGTCAAAAGAAAATGATGATATTAAGTACTTACTAATTTTGATTGACACTCTTTCTAAATATTTACGTGTGGTGGCGTTACGTCAAAAAAGTGCAAAAGATGTATTAAACGCCATAAAATTGGTATTTGAATCTGGAGTAAGAAGTAATTCTATTAGAAGTGATCGTGGAGGAGAATTCAAAAACCGTTTACTACAAAAGTTTTTAAAAGAAAAAGGAGTACGACTTTTTTTTGCCAATCAAAATTCAAAGGCGTCAATAGCAGAACGAGTTATACGAACAATACGGGGACGGTTGTTTAGATATTTTCAAAAAAACAGAACTTACTGATATATAGATGTTCTTCCAGATATTGTTGAAAATTATAATTCAACACCACACAGGAGTCTTGGAGGATTAGCACCTAAGGAAGTCACTTCTGACAACGAAGCAGATGTTTAGGCTCAACTCTATTTAAAAAAGAAAAATCAAAACAAAAGTGTTAACCTAGTAAAAAAAGAAAGAAACAGGAAAAACATTAAGTTTAGGTTTAAAGTAAACGACCTGGTGAGATTATCCCATTTGAAGCATATTTTTCGTAGAGGTTACAAACAACAATTTACAGGAGAAATTTTTAAAATTGCAAAACGATTTCACATGCAGGGTATACCACTGTACAAAGTAAAAGACTTTAATGATGAAATAATCGAAGGCGATTTTTATGAAAATGATTTGCAAAAAGTGCACAAAGAAGAAGACAGTTTATGGCTAGTGGAGAAGTTAATCAAATAAAAAGGAAAAGAAAAGGAGAAACTGAATGGTTTGTGAAATTCCAGTCTTGACCTGATAAATTTAATCAGTGGGTGAAGGAGTCTGACATCGTAGGCGTAAGCAAAAAATAATGGAGAAGTTCATATTTGCAAAATCTTCTGATTCTAGCGAATATTTTCCAGACAACAAGTACTATGATTTTAAGATACATCTTGATAGATCAATAAGTTTACAAGGATATTGGAAAGTTGGAATAACTGAATTTTTTACAACGGCAAGTCCGACAAAGACAAGCATGGACAAAAATTCAAAACCCATTACCACATATAACAAAAAACCAGTTTATGTGTACACAAACATTTGCAGCTTTTCGAGTGTTCACGGACAAGAACAACCTTTATTGCGAATCATTCATGCGGATGCTTCGTACGGATGGAATGATAAATTTGATTCGGTTTATTATTTTCCTGTCAGAGTTCCAGAGATATCCGATATACATATATATTCAAAGGATGACACTGGATCACCAGCGACATTTATTGACTCAGACGTTTGGGTTACACTGCATATGCATAGATATCCATTCTGAATATGGATTCTACTGGAAAATTATATGTACCAGACGCACAAAAGTGGACAAATTTTTACACACAGATAAACAAGGGGAACGTGAATCCTTACACAGATTATACCATGAAAGGTTACCAACGTGGAGGTGGTTTAAGAAACAATACATCTCCATATATGGTGTCCATTGACAAATACGCTAAACAGTCACTTGAAGGAGAGGTAAAACCTTAAATACAGATGACATCACCTTCAGAACAGGTGGTTGAACAAGCTAAAAGTGAAATAATTAGAGAAACGACCAAAAAGCGTAAACATCAGAAGAAACATTCCAGTGAGAAATCGACACGCAAAGGAGGAGAACGCCCTGAGAAGAAGAAAAAAATTGTTAAGCTTAATTCAGACGTTTTTGGAGTTTATTATCAGTGGAAACGTTCAGGGAAGCAATGCCAAGTCAACTTTCTCTTTTTGATATGCCACCCACACAAACAGCAGTGGAAAACATTTACTTTCAAGATGTACGACCTATATCTCAGATTTCAGACAGTTCGCCAATTGAATTTCAATTATCAGCTCAAAATGGGATGGACTACATTGACCTTAAGAGAACTCGGATTTACATCAAACTAAAGGTCATGAATGGAGATAGTGCAGTACAAGCTGCAGATATAGTTGGTCCAGTAAACTTGTTACTGCAGTCATTGTTCAGTCAAGTTGATGTTTCTATGCAAAACAAACCAACAACCAGTTCCAGTGCGCATTATCCATACTTGAGCATGCTAAATTCTCTAATTCACTATGGGACTGATGCCAAAAACTCGCAATTAACCTCACAATTGTGGGAAAGCGATCATCCAGGGGAATTTGATGATGTCGATGCAAAGTCTAGTCGAAATAGTGGTCTTTTAAAACGTGATGCTTTCATCAAGAGTAGTAAAAGTATTGATCTAGAGGGACCTATAATGCATGAATTGTTCCAGATGGATAGATATATCTTAAATCAAGTAGGTATATCTCTAAAATTCTATCAATCTCGACCGGAATTTTGCCTCTTATCGACAACTGCAGCAGGCAAAAATTACAAAATCAAGTTAGAAGATGTCATATTGCGTGTATGCAAATGCAAGATCAATCCAGCAGTTATACTAAGTCATGCAAAAATGCTGGAAAAGACAACTGCCAAATATCCCTACAAAAAAAAGCATTGTGAAGATGTACAATCTTGCCCAAGGTCTTCACAACATATCTTTAGAAAACCTATTTTCTGGGACAAGGCCGGATCGACTTTACATCGCTTTTGTATCTTCAAAAGCAATAGCTAGAGACTTTACTAAAAATCCATTTAATTTTCAACATTTCGACATCAGACAAATTGGCCTTTATAACGGTGGAAACCCGGTGGGTAATAGTCCAGTGAAGCTCAAATTTGATACAGCAAATGGTGATAGCATTGCATCTGCTTTCGTCATGATGTTTGATAACAACGGGAAATGGCTGTATGATGGAGGAAATGCGATATCTAGAAAGCAATTTGCTGAGGGAGGGAATGTAAGCTTTTGTTTTGATCTAGAGCCAACATTTGAACAAGGTGAATACCTCACATTACTTAAACAGGGAAACGTTCGTCTTGAAGTGCAGTTCGGGAAAGCACTGACCGAGACAGTGACGGCCATAGTTTGGGGGCAATACTCTGGTCTCTTTGAAATTAACCAAGCAAGAGACATAATAATGAACTGAGCAATGACAGCACTTACAAGTCCTCAGTTGGAGTGTATGATCACGTGTGATCTATTGATGAAATCTGACATTGTTGGCGTTTTTCCGTCTGATCGGATCACTAGACTCCAAGCTAATCAAGGATTAATTGTTAATACAGATCCTCATAACCGTGAAGGCCATCATTGGATAGCTGTATACAACGTGAATAATGAACGCATTGAAATCTTTGATAGTCTTAAAATACTAAAGAATATATAGTAAACTGGGCGGGTCTTACCATATAACTATAAAGTGTGTTGTAGAGCACCATATATACCACTACTTTTGAATCGCTTTCATGTATAAATGTTTGTGTCTGTTCATGAATTGTAGGTCACTGTCAGAGATTACTTGTTCTAACATTTTTCCTATAGTTTGTTACTGACTGTTTGTGTCTTTAATTTTGAGGTACATGGGATGTTTGTCACTGTCGTAGATTGTTTGCTCAAATATTTTTTCAGTGGGTTGTTAATGAGTTTTTTGTGTCTTTGAGGTAAGATATTTGACTGTTCATATGCGTACATATATAGCAAGATTAGACATATGCATGTATGCAAATATATACACTGATAAATGATTTCAGATATTTGTTTTTTTATTATTTAAACATTGAAGCATTATTATTTGAAAGATGTGGTCACAATTAACTGCAACAGAGTGCGTATACAAATTGACTACCAAGCCATAGCATGTTATGAAAATGTGTTTACGTCGACTGTTGCAGTAATCAGATCACCTTTCTCGAAAAAATAAGGATGAAATGGTTATATTTGGGGTTTTTAGACGGTGGCTTTAAATAGCCACGGTCTATTGCTACGGTCCTGACCGGAAGAGTATTTCTCACGGGGACCCTAGCGGATAAGGAATGATAACTCTGTTAGGATAAGGGGATAAATTGTATGCTAGGGGATTTCTGTGACAATTAGTCCTTAAAACATATCCCATTTCACAGACTTTTGAAGGTAACTGTTATTAAAGGATATGAACAATTCTTCTCATGCAACACAAAGTGAATGTGCACATTTTTTAAAGTTATTGTAAAACATTATTTTAACTTACATGTACAATTTCTAGAATTTAATTCACTGAAACTTATTTATATTTGATTCACAGATTCTATTGAAGAACACAAGGATTATGTCCCAAGTGGTATAGAATCAGTGGATAAACCATCATGCACCTCGTTACCATCAAAGAAAAAATGGACAAAGGAATAGGACATTTGAATTTTATGTGGACTTTAAAGATTAAAGTGTACCGAGAGAGGCAGAAGCACCGAAAGTAAAAAAACAAATGCAAATTTCTTGCTGATAGAAGTATTCATCAGAACAAGATAAAAATAATTATCAGAAAAAGAGTAAAATGCTGAGACTTAAATGAGTTAACAAATTTAGGACATTTGGTCTTGCAGCCAAACATGATTCTTAAATAATTTTTTTTTTTAATTTGAACAGTAATTGGAAGATTATCTCCTCATGAAATACCTTGGACTTATTTATAAACAAGAGTCGTCTGTATGCTTTATTTTTTAGATTGAAGATTGAATGTGTATGTATTATATCTGTATACTCTCTCTGCTTCCCATCTGCAACATGTGTACCTGTGGTGTAACCTCATGGTTTAGTTTTTATTCGTTTTAAAATCGTATGTCTTGTGTTTGAAATCATGCATGACTTTTTATCTAACGTTGAGAAATAAAATATACACTTTACAGCTCTTTACCGACAGTGCAGGGGGAGAAGCGGGGGGATTTGGCATATTTTTCGCAGGCTAGTGGGCATATGCCCATTGGCCAAGTTGTTGGTTTGCTCAGGGCATAACTCGAGATATGACCTTCCTAGAACTCTTTCCAGTGCAGGTAGCTCTTGAGCTGTGGAAACAGCGCTTTGCCAACTCAAAAATTTTGTTCTACATTGATAGCATGGCAGTTGTGCAGGTTATAAACACCTCAACATCAATATCACCTTGGGTCATGAAAATTGTAAGGAAACTGGTTCTCATATGTCTCAAATACAATATTTTATTAAAAGCAAACCACATATCATCTAAGTTAAATTCTATCGCGGATTGTCTCTCTCGTTCACAGTGGGGCGAATTCCGGCAACTAGCACCAACAGTAGACCCATGGCCAACACCACTTCCCAAGAACATTTGGGAAATTTAAGAACTGAAGCCAACAGGCTCATCCAGGGATCAATTTTCAACAAATACACCTAAACCCCATAAGGAGCTTTGACCAATTTAAACAAGATATCTGTGAGCCAATGCTCACTAGTGATACCCCCGCTCTGATGTGAATATGCAAAATAAGCAAAGTTGACCTTTAACAGAAAGCTGGCATCCGATTGGTACAGAAATATATCCCACAATATGGCATGCCTAAACAAATAGTGTGTTAAAATTTCAAGCATTTGCGATAAATAGTTGCTGAGAAATCTTTGACGGAAATTTGTTTGAAAATTTTGGCTAAAAATAAACAAAGTTATCATTTAACAGGAAGTTGATGTCCAATTGGTACAAAAATACATCCCACGATATAGCATGCTTATACAAATACTGTGTAAAAATTTCAAGCATCTGCGATAAACAGTGTCTGAGAATTCTTTGACAAAAATTTGTTTGAAAATTTTTGCTAAAAATAAACAAAGTCGTCATTTAACAGGAAGTTGACATCTGATTGGTACAAAAATATATCCCACAATATGGCATGCCAAAACAAATAGTGTGTTAAAATTTCAAGCATCTGCGATAAATAGCTGCTGAGAAATCTTTGACGGAAATTTGTTTGAAAATTTTGGCTAAAATAAACAAAGTACTCATTTAACAGGAAGTTGACGTCCAATTGGTACAAAAATACATCCCACGATATGGCATGCCTTAACAAACACTGTGTAAAAATTTCAAGCATCTGCGATAAACAGTTGCTGAGAATTCTTTGACAAAAATTTGTTTGAAAATTTTTGCTTAAAATAAGCAAAGTCGTCATTTAACAGGAAGTTGACGTCTGATTGGTACAAAAATATATCCCACGATATGGCATGTCCATACAAATATTGTGTAAAAATTTCAAGCATCTGCGATAGATAGTTGCTGAGAAATCTTTGACGAAAATTGGTTTGAAAATTTTAGTTAAAAAATAAGCAAAGTCGTCATTTAACAGGAAGTTGACGTCCGATTGGTACAAAAATATATCCCACGATATGGCATGCCTTAACAAGCACTGTGTAAAAATTTCAAGCATCTGCGATAGATAGTTGCTGAGAAATCTTTGACGAAAATTTGTTTGGAAATTTTAATTAAAAAATAAGCAAAGTCGTCATTTAACAGGAAGTTGGCGTCCGATTGGTACAAAAATATATCCCACGATATGGCATGCCTTAACAAACACTGTGTAAAAATTTCAAGCATCTGTGATAAATAGTTGCTGAGATAAATGCGACAGAAATTTTTGTTACGGACGGACAGACGGACAGACAGACACACAAGGGTAAAACAGTATACCCCCACTCCTTCGGAGCGGGGGTATAAAAAAAAAATTGAACAGTTGTGGGTTAGCATTGGTTTTTTCCATTCCTATTGATCACTTACTTGATTTCATTGCCCATTTCAGGTACTGCATACAGAACAGCTGCTCTGTACATTAGTGCTTTGTCTTATATTCACCAATTAGAGGCATCCAAGATAACATCCAATCCTTTATTGTTAAAAAAGCCTTGCAGGGTCTCCATAAAAAGCTAGGCATCACGACAGATCCGCGAATTCCTTTAACTTTATCCATTTTACAAAGGGTCATGTTAGCATTGCCATCTATTTGCAGATCACCCAATTAGAGAGTTTTATTCTCCACTATTTTTTTCCCATCACATATCACGGTTTGTTTAGGGTTAGCGAGGTCTTGGTCATCCACAGGGCACACATCTCAGTTGAGGGAAACAATGTCAGTATTTTAATTCCAAGGTCAAAAACAGATCAGATGGGAAATGCAACCACGTTGCACATATCTAGACAACCCAGTGCTGACACATGTCCAGTGAGTTGGGTACTAAAATGTTTACGACTACGCCCCGACAGCGGCTCTCTTTTACTTTTTACCCATATGGATGACAAAGCCATAACAGGATACCAATTTAATTGCATGCTGCAAAAGACTCTCCAATTTAATGGCATTCGGGGACATTTTAGACCACATAGCTTTAGAATAGGCAGAGCTACAGATCTTGCAAAACAAGGGCTTTCAGAATCAGAAATTAAAGCTTTAGGCAGATGGGAATCAAGGGCTTTTCAAAACGATATTAGATTGTAAATTAATTATTAATTGTAATGGAATATGTTAAGGTTAATTTTGCCAAAAGTATTCCAGATTTCAAAACAGTCTGGATAGTTGGAACTTCAGTACCGTATTGGGCCGGGGAGGAAGCAGTGAAGAGACCAGGTGGAAAGAACCTGAACCTTGGCGTGGACATCACCTGGAAAGGAATAAGGGGACTACACTGGAAAGACCTGGACAAACTTATTTGTGATGAGATTATAAACCACCCACACCCGGATGTATTGGTCATTCATGCGGGATCCAATGATCTTGCAGCAGCTGGTAATACAGCACTGCGATTTTCGCATGAAATTCAATGTAGTTTGTATCGCTATAATGTAATGCTTCCAAAAGCATTACTTATTTGGTCAACAATGCTTCTCTGTCTCTACTGGCATGGGGCCCCTATTTGTTGTCCTAAAGAAGGGACGGGTTGTCCCGAAAATGTGACATTTTATTTAATTGTTCGTGTCGTTGGTTATTTTTAGTGCTTTTTTATATCTTATCTTATAACCGTGTATCATATGATCCGACACTATAGATAACGAGTGTTGTTGGTTTGCTAGTGTGTGTGAGCGATAATTTGGCAATATTTCCACAGAGTAGACAACATTTGTAGAAAATCGGACCATACAGCTTTAAATATTGTGTAGGAAGAAAGGGTTTTAAAAGTGTTAAGGTTGTATTAACCTATTGTTTTAGGAATAAGGAAAAGACTAGACCATTCAGAGATTTTGAAGAGGAATGGGTGGATCTAGGAAAGCAGTCTTTGAGCCTGGGTACATAATTTAACATTAAATGATCGTGTAAAGTTTACGAAAATAAAATTACAAACATTTCTTATAGGAGATATACAATGTAATACTTTTCTTAAACGAGTCGCAATTTTTACTTCACATATAATCATAATTCTATCGAAATTCTCCCAAAGAAGACCGGGAAGAAATTGAATCCCCGCCTCTTAAAAGAAAACTTTGTCATGCAGAGGACTCAGACCGGGGAGAAATTGAATCCCCTCCTCTTAAAAGAAAACTTTGTCATGCAGAGGACTCTTTCAGTTTAAACAAGAGGTATATGCGTTTTTTTAGACGGTGGCTATAAATAGCCACGGTCTATTGCTACCGTCCTGACCGGAAGAGTATTTCTCACGGGGACCCTAGCGGATAAGGAACGATAACTCTGATAGGTATGCATTGTTACAGACAATGTTTTATCTACGGTATGTGTCGATTTCAGTATGAGAACTAATTTTAATCTTATCAGATATTTTAAGCATTATAGCTGCTAATTATTTTCTACATATATTAAAATAATTTATGAAATTGTGTTTTATTTAAATTGGCCGTTACCCTGTCTGCTTACGCGGTATCGATAATTTATGCACCAACTGCCAGTTGTGACGTTAAACTCTGTATCAGGGCTGCGTAAACTATATCACTGCGATTATTTGCTAAGAGATCTCAAAATAATCGCTTCTTGTTTTTTATGATGTAAACAATTGTCAGAAACACACTATTTAAACAGGTTTGCCATTTCTTATTTCAGCAATTTTTCAACGCATTAATTTTAGTTGAGGCAGAATATTTATTTTGTTGTAGCTTATTCCAAAGAATTCACAACAGATACTGACAATGAATATTACATAAATTACATTTTATTGAACTTCAACGGATCAATGGCACACTTTCTTCTACAAGTGTGCATGTGTTTTCAAACATACAAAAAAACTTGAAATTTACGATACAAATGTGTTTTATTTTGGACTGACCTGTGATTTACATGAACCTTATTTTGTAGCCCACCCAGTCTGTAGGAACATTAATTTTATTACAGGAACCTCAATATTCATCAGACAATATTTACTACCGAATTTGACGCTTTGCTTGCTGCTGACTTTCTCTCAAACACGCTAATCGATCGACCTCGGATTGTAAAATTCACGTGCAAATCGAGTCGCCATTTTACAATTTTACATGTATAAACAAACCACATTTTACGATGTTTCAAAGATTTTCAGTTCAGATTTTTTGTAAGCAAATAAGGGATAAAAGACATATGCTGTAAAACGTCTTGTGGATTTCACGGCGTGTCAGCTCGAGTATCTATAAATAATTTGCAGCAAACGCTAGCTTTTTTGTGAGAAAAAACAATCGGTTCAACTCATGCAATATTCCATATACATTTATGGTACATTGTGAACGGTAATGTAAGATATAATAATTTTGTTCACAAAACAGTTTCTGACGAATTTTTTCACAATAAACTGAATAACGCAATTTCATGAGCGAAGTACAATCTGTGACTTTAATCCATATGCACCTGTCGACTCTCTGCTATTAGAGAACCTTTTCTTTGGTTTTGGGGGGATTTTTTCACTAACAGATAACATTATTACACATGTACGTAAATATCGCCCCTGTTGTTCTCAAATAATTTTTATCTCGCGAGTACAACTCTATTATGACCTTTCTTCGACATTTGCTTCCATAATAGGCAGGCCTAATATATAAATGCGCCAGTTTGTTGCGACTCGCAATCGAAATACACAACGGTTAGAAAGTTTCATCACTCAACGAAATGCTACATCAGCCGTAGCGTATACATCCATGCTATATTTGCGATAAATAATGAAACATGAGGCAAAAAATGTGTTTCATAGATGACTGAAGTTTTCTGCTGAGCTACAGAACTATAGCTTTCCGGAAATATTGCTGGGATTTGCGAACCCTAGATATACTGTATACAGTACATGCAAAGAATAAAATGAAATTTATATACACGGCTGTACGGTCAGAAAAACATGCGTTCAACTTGGATTTTGTTTGTTTGGTTTTTTTGAAAGCTAATTTTGAATAATTAATCAATATTTGTTGTAAGTTTACTAGAAGAGTTTAATGTAGCAAGTAAATTATGCGTGTTAAAGTGTACTGAGAAGCGATAAAATATACATGTGACTTTCCAAAATCCATTCAAATGATTTGAATGAATCTATAGCTAAATACAATTAATGATTAATGAAACTGCCGCGACTGAATATTGTATGATATTTTTTTTCAAATTTTTATTCACTTTCGCTGTGAGCAAATGGAAATAATCCACTAAAGTCGAAGATAAAATATTGATTGACTCTTCTGTTTCATGATGACGTGCATTCCAAAAGCAATACCAGTTTTATCAAACAGGTTCTTGTAAACCATTCCGTTTTCTTTACACCTAAATGTATTAACTGACTATGAGGACAAAAGCAAGTGTGATGGTCCACAAGACTGCAACTTTTTCCCCGTGAAGAAATTGACCAAAAATGCTGTCGAGAGGGACAATAAACATACCACATGTCTCCCAAATAATTAGTAAAACCTGATAAGTATTTTATCCATTTATTATATCCAATCCACACTTTTCAAAAGTTGTTCCCCTTTACGGGGTCAACCCAAAGGTCAAAGGAAAAAACCAAAAAATCCCCTTCTTTATACAATCAAATATTTGTGCGTTCTGTGATGAAATCGCTATGGATTTGATTTATTCATTCAATATGTGGTGGCAACCCACCTATTTAATGAGTCATTCTGGGGCAATCAAAATACATACATGTAGTTCATGTATTACCGAAAACGGAGTTTTAATGTCAACTGATATAGATAAAAACATATAGATACAAACATATAGATACAAACGTCTATACTACAAAGGCTACTGTGATAAATCTATGTGTTTTCCCCAAAAGATGACGATAAAGAGACACAACATTTGTAAAGTGTGGATTGTGATCACAACTGCGATTTCCACAGAATTATCCATGTAGGAAACTCACGACCAGTTGTGACTATCATTCACGTAATATGCCACTTTCAAACGGCGCCACCATCTAACAGTACTTTCAGTACTTTGATTTTAATTTACCATAAATTGTTAAATTTATACCACCGTGTAATTGTTATTTGTTGTATCAATCTATAATCAAACAATTCGTTTGAGCATTTGAGTTCCTTCTTAACTTTTTGGTTTATCTGTAGGATAAGGGCAACGGAAGGTAAAGATGCCGTATTGACCAATCTAAGGTAGCGCATAGCTTTTTTCGTGTGTGTGTTTTACAATTTTTCTTTAATCTTTATAATTACTTTTAGAAAAAAACCAATAAAAATTAGTGTTAATTTTTTTATTATTCAGAAATGAGGACCCATTGAAGTATGAGAAATTAGAAGAGAGAATACGGGGGGATGGAACCCCCGGAGAAACTACAGTAGGATTTAAGACCGCCGTGACAATCATTGAAAACCTCTCAGTCGCCAGAAAATAACACGTACTTACCACGGTCGCCAGAATACAGTGTGTCTCAAGGATTTACGCCCGCTGGGACAACAACTAATTACCCCCCTCCCCAGTCGCAAGAAAATAACACATTTCAGGAATTTACGACCACTGCAACAATTCCTACGTACACGCCACAGTCACCAGAATACAGTGTGCCTCAAGGATTTACGCCCGCCGGGACAACTACTTATTACCCCCCTCCTCAGTCGCCAGAATGCAGTACGTCTCCAAAATTTAATTACCTCCCTCCTCAGTCGCCAGAATGCAGTACGTCTCCAGAATTTAAGGTCAGACGACATGTTTCCCGATAATCTTTTGTGTATCTCCTCGTAATAAAGAGTTCCAATAAAAAATATTAATTTTATAATTACTGTAAAAATGATCAAAATTTACTTGAATTTGGTTATATGTGTACATGGTCGAGTGGTTAGAACCGTGGCCGTTCACTGCCAGAAACGTATAGGTTCTAGAGGTCGTGAGTTCAAAGCCCCGCCCCGGCGGAGATATACGAATCAATTTTTTAATTAATAAAAATCACGAAGAAAAATTAAAAAAGGAACAAGTCTATACTAAATATGTAGATATAAGATTAGTAGTGCTTATGATAATGTTTGAAGCTGAAAAATTATATTTTTGATGAATCCATTATATATATTTAACTCTTTAAAACAAAATATTAGTAGTTAAATTCCCTTTTTTTTTTTTATATATACAACAGCAATTATAAACAACAGTAGTCACCATTGGCGCAGAAGTAACTTGAATAACAAAATCTCTAGTTTAGCTCCCCGTTTAAAAATTAAAATAACGAATTATTTCATGTTTGAGTAAACTAGTTTGCAACATCCCAAAATGACAATGGCGGGAATCCTGGTGGTGTTTGTTTTGTTGATGGCTAATTTTGAGCGAGCAATGGCATTTGAAGTTAATAACAATGAGTGTTCGCCTTCATAGAACATATTGAGCTGTACCTGGAAGGGGATGGGCAATTATGTCGTGAGTGCACCCCTCAGACAAGAGATTATCTTGTTTAAAATTATATTTTTGATGAATCCATTATATATATTTAACTCTTTAAAACAAAATATTAGTAGTTAAATTCCCTTTTTTTTTTTTTTTATATACAACAGCAATTATAAACAACAGTAGTCACCATTGGCGCAGAAGTAACTTGAATAACAAAATCTCTAGTTTAGCTCCCCGTTTAAAAATTAAAATAACGAATTATTTCATGTTTGAGTAAACTAGTTTGCAACATCCCAAAATGACAATGGCGGGAATCCTGGTGGTGTTTGTTTTGTTGATGGCTAATTTTGAGCGAGCAATGGCATTTGAAGTTAATAACAATGAGTGTTCGCCTTCATAGAACATATTGAGCTGTACCTGGAAGGGGATGGGCAATTATGTCGTGAGTGCACCCCTCAGACAAGAGATTATCTTGTTTAACAAGCTGACAAAGGGAGCGACATTGCTAGTGCCAGAAAGTGGAGAGAAGTGGAGATATCACATGTATTGATATCAACGCTCCCGCCGATGTTGCAATCTACATCAAGAAACAAAAATGCATTTGTTGAAAACTGATGTGCAAAGTGGTGATATCACATGTATTGATATCAACGCTCCCGCCGATGTTGCATTCTACATCAAGAAACAAAAATGCGTAAGTATGCACTGTATTTACATGATTACATAATTACATTTATTGTCGACTTTGTCGAACGAAATAATAATGTGTAGGTCAACTGGACATTGGACTTTTGACCACAACACACAATGGTGGGAAGTCGCTTGTCCATCTATGCTTTAAAGATTTGTATGACTGACTTGTTTTATCAATTCTAAAAATGTGTTTCACCGATCGGTAAAAAACCCATTTTGCAATGCTAATGAAGGAGCAACATTGCCTCCCCTCTTTCAGTCGAAATTCACATAGAAAAGGTCAAATATTAGGTAACTTTTTTTTCAATAAAAAAATAGTTATCACTCTTACAGCCTTACGTCTTGTATATAGTTCAAAATAAATTGAAATTTTGGGGTATAATGAGCGGCGTGTCGGGAATAAAGTCATTTCTGAAGTGAAAGCGCGCTGTAAGGGATGCAACACAATTAGCTACAACAAATTGTGTTATAATTATTATCCTTGTTTATAAATTTCACTTATCTATATTTCAGTAGTCTGCATGGACGTTAATTAATACCTGTACAAAGCAGCACCCTAGCCCCAGGCTCTCGACCAGAGCCGTGCTTGTTAATGCGGACACGGACCATAACCTGTACATCAGTATACCACGCCTCGAGTGATATGGTCACTGACTTTACCTTGTACGCGGGAGTGACGGATGGATGAACCAACACCTGATGACAACCCAAAGACATTATGGACCAACTGTGGAGATCATAAATGGACATTGGATGTTATACATGTATACATTATCTAGAACATGACCATCGAGCAATGATAGAATGTTCTGTCATCTTAAGACATTCATCTCTGATTATAAGTGTTCGGACTTGGTCAGAAGAGATCAGTCCTCAACACACCACCAGTGAAGAAGGTTCTTAAGTGCAGAGACTCCTGGCTAACCACGTGTTCAATAACAATTGGACCGTGACTTTAATTATCTTGTCATTCTCTTTGATTCAAAGGACAATTGATTATTGATAAAGTTATCTTTTGAAAGAACTGTGAAATAAGATCTGAACTGTTAACTAAAAGAAATAATTTCAGATATACTTTAGTACTCTGTTTCTTTGTGCTGTGTTTCAGAACAGAGTCATTTTGGTGCCGTTACCAGGATAAAGATATTCTTGCCAGCTACTGCTGTATCTCGAACGGGTTCAAGTTGCCAAGGGAAATTTCAAATCATCTACATCCTCTCTTGGTAAGTTTTTGTCTTGATTTTGCCACAAACACAACGCAAAATATTACTTATGTCTGAAGAAGCTTTTATATCTGCTGTTCAGGGTTTGTCAATTACAATGATTAATTTAAATCAAAATTTCAGAATTGTCATAATAAGTGGGTTTCATCTTCGTCGCTGAAAGAACGGTGTACAGGCTTCCCCCAGGCCTTTAATAGGGCGCGTTTGCAAGAGGACGCGGAGTGCTAGGAATAAAACGATCCGGAGCCGGGGCAGTGTGTTTCGGTTAACATTACAATATTTTTCATGAATGGCAGAAAACACGTCCAAAACTAAACTGACTCCATTCCAAAAACTTAAACGTGTGGTGTCCAGACGTTCCGTGGATAACCTAGGTTCAAAGTTATCATTGGATAAATATATACAGCCTGACGATACGGACAACGAAATATTGTTCAATTCAAATTCTTATAAACCGGACTATTGGAATATTTCAACAGAATCTCCTCCAATTTGGTTTGAACCTAAAGTTAGCCAGGACAATTATCGGAGACAGGCGGAGCCAAGTTCAAGTCAGCAGGAAAAGTATTTGCAGTAAAATCCTCCGTCAGCCCCACCGCCGCCCGTAACGAATATTCAACTAAAGATAAACTCGGGGAGCACGGTTACGATCACGAGACAGAGCCCGACGGTACTGTAGATTCGTCCAAGACAACACCTTTGAACTTTCAAACGTTTGTGCGTGCTGATCTAAAAGAAGAGCAAATTCGTGGTCGATTTGGAACCTTTTCCGACGACGGTTGGTCGAGTCATTCGCAGCAAGCATACGAGGACGCAGGGGACCAGGACGGGAATACGCGTGGACCATGGGTTGCCGTCACCCAATGTTTTTTCTGGAGATTTGTAGTCACACCAGACATCCACTAGACATACGCTTGAAAATTGAACGTGCATACCACTAAAGAACGGACAAACAATCTTCTCTGAAGGGGAAATGGGTGACTTCGAAGAAAGAATCTTACAGAGATTTTTTAAAGAAAATGATAAACTTGATGGCAACCACCTGGTTTACCTGTACAAGAGAATCGTTCTACCTGAACATTTTCTGGTCTTCGGAAAAAAAAACAAGTATCACCAGTACAAGTATAAAATCAAAGATGCTTTTCACCGGCAGGAACCTCTCTGGACCATGTACGAATCAAAGTGGGGAAGAAGACTGGGTAAAACTCTAGCCGAATTAAAGAAATTAAGAAAAGCGGGACACAGTTCCGTGGATTGTTGTGATCCTGTTTAATACCTGTACATGAGAAAACCCTTTCATATGGGGAACCTTCCTCCTTTAGATGCGAAATCCATAGTCGTATCGTCAAAGAAATTGAACACGATCCCATGGATCAAGGAGTGATCGAAGTAAAGAAAAATAAGAGGAGAAAGATGGTAGAGAAGAAAAAAAAGTGGGCCAGATGTGATTTCCAATTTAATAAACCATTTTTGGAATCTTGAGACTTTATGTTCATTTTATATGTTCATTGTATGTTTTTAACAAAAATCTAAGTTTGTTCACTATATAACAACTGGGTTATTTTTATTTTCACTTGAAAAAACTTAAGCAAGCGAAACCAGCATTACTGTGGGAGTCTTGCCTGAAATTGAAAATGATCGAAAACGACAACCGTGAGCTGCTGAAACTACTCCAAGTATGTCAGGTGGTTGAAAAATACAAGATCTAAAAGAAGACAAGAAAATATAAGGCATGGAAAACGAAATCGGAAATCTCAAACAAGACGGAAAGGAATAAACCAACATTTTCGGTGAAACCTTGGAGAAGTGTGAAAGGATTTCAGCGAAATAAAAATCCAAGCATAGCCAGAATGGAACCAGAAATATCAAGAGAATCCTGGAGTATCTGCATTGAACCCAACGAAGCCATGGATCCCAGCTTCAGGAGCTTTAAAGTACTATTCACACTGCAAGCAAGTCTGTTATGTGCGGAAAAACAAAACATCAGCGGGGAAATCCAGCTTAAAAAAGCGCTCAACTTCGATGAACTGAGAGATCTCCTCGGTCCCAATATCTACCTTAACGGAGGACCGCAAAAAGAAGCCACAGAGAAATGGTCCATGACCGCCAAATTCAACAAAAAGGATTATATTTCCATCTTTTTCACCGACGAAGCCCAGAAAAATTGTGAAAATCAAAAATAGACTAGGATTCACCATGTGCAAATATATTCTTTAAAGACTTTTTTCTCCATAAACATTGTTCAATTTGTTCATATTGTGTTTTCTTTATGTGTTCTTGTTCCCATAAAATTATAACAATGTCAATAGCCTTTCTCTTTTCATTTATGACGTCATAATGCGGGGCTTGTTTGACCCCAAATGTCCTCAATATTGACCTTTTACCCCCTTATGTAGGCGCCTGTCAAGTGCACTCAGTTGACCCCCTATCTGGGAGTTTCATGCTACTACCGGAAAGGCTAGCATTAATAATAAATTTATCTTTATTTTTTGTTTCATGCAAAGACTCCCGGCTTACCCCGTGCTCAATAACAATTGGACAGTGACTTTAATTCTCCAACCATTCTCTTTGATTCAAAGGACACTTGATTATTAATAAACTATAATTGGAGAGAACTGTGAAATTAGATCCGAACTGTTAATCATAAGAAATATTATCTTTATTATTTGTTTCATGCAAAGACTCCCGGCCTATCCCGTGCTCAATAACAATTTGACAGTGACTTTAATTTTCTTACCATTTTCATTGTTGACTATTAATAAACTATAATTGGAGAGACCTGTGAAATTAGATCTGAACTGTTAATCATAACAAATATTGTCTTTTTATCATTTGTTTCATGCAAAGACTCCCGGCTTACCCCGTGCTCAATAACAATTGGACAGTGACATATGTTCATACAGATGATTGTTTTCATTTAATTTGAGTTTCAGCCAAACATGTGTTTCAGCTACCACCTGGCGACAACTGTTTTCTGGTCATTCTGTCAACCTACACACATATTCCCTGTGTTCTACAGACTGTTCAACTCAAATTTAATCTGATAAATAATGCGCAAAAATGATGGAACTATGAAAAAGTTCTCATTATCCAGCATTAGTGTATATTAAATGTGTTGAGACATTATTAAAAACAAAATTAAGGCTGTTTAAAGAAATTTACAATGGTGAGTTTTTGTTCTCCTATAAATATATACTATGTTTCTTTTATTTTGTATTCATTTTAGATCAAATGTTCTTTTTTCTAAATCTATTTGTTTCCAATAAGTTATAAAAAAATTTATGAGGTTCAGTGATTCATTAAAGAAACGTGCATCTTATGATGATAAAAAATTTCCTTTTAAGGTAGAGATGCACTTGTCAGCAAGATTATGTAATATTAATCGAGGCACAGACACACTGACTTCATACAATTTCACATTATTCAATTAAATTCTTCATAAACGGGGGTGGTTTACGGACTTTTAAAATTCCAGAATAAAAGACTGAATTTTGCTCTTTAACCATGTGGTGCCAATCCCCTTCAAAGGGAATAAGATGCTTTAAACGAGTCAACTTTCAACACTTGTTGATCATCGGTCGATTCCATTCATGTTTGTTATCATAGGGATACTAGTGTCTTCATGCATTAATTCATAGATTTATTTTAAATGTGTGTTGTTAGAAATTATCATAAATTATCTGAGAAAATTCAAGTTTAGTGGGAATTTATTTTTCTTTTATTTATTTTCAGTAATTTATCTCTTGTGGAGCCATTGCACTACTAAAAGTGTTGATGAAAAAATGGTTTCGAGTACAACAATCTGGTGGAGAACCCTTGATCTTCGGAATGGATCTTAGAAATGGAAAATCTATCAACAATTTTCAGGGAATGTTTCCCATTCGACCCACGTCGGCACCAACCGCCACCATCGGGGCAACCACAACGGCGCCACAATCCATACGGATGCAAGGCCTTCATCGGGCGAGTTGATTATTGAGTAATCTAACTACTCCCTCCTCGGATAGGCACTCTCTAGATGTGCCGACAGAGCCATCAACTGGACCAGCAACAAGTAATATTATTTTTGTAACGTCTTCATCTGCAACGTCTTTTTCAGTTCCTTCAGTTAATGTATAATCATCATTACCACCTTATTCATTATCATCTACCAATGCGCCACCACAAGGGATTCGGCACGGGCCGAATGTAATGAAAATGATCTCCCCACTTGCTTGACTAACGAACGGTGAATATTACGAACAGTGGTTGGATGTGAACTGTGTAATTATGTGACAGTTATAGTGAGATGTAATTTTAATCATTGTTTCAAATTGTTTTTATACACTTATAAATGACAAATCATGTAAAATATGGTTGGCTCTCATACTGTTTTCAAATTTGGAGCACCAAATTTTTACGGGCAAGGAAGTAATTAATATAGAATTTTTATAATATTTTGTTTTCATATTTGACTGTATATTTAAGGTACAAATAACTTAAGATGAAAGTAAACATTTCAAATCAACAACTTGATATTTCGTTCGACTTAGACCCAAGAAATTAAAATGAATAAATAAAAGAAATGATATTGTTGAAATCAAGTAAAAAAAAATATGCTCTTTTATACAGAATATTTTCTTAAATTAACTATATTATTGTTATTCATGAATTTGTTTTCTTTTATTTTGTAGAGTTGTGGTTTCTTGTCATTAAAAGTGTAAAACCATGCAACGTGTTGGTTTGTTTTTCATAGGTCAAGATATAGAGACTGAAAACAAGATATACGATCCATGAGTTTTTGTGAACCCATGGAAATGATAAATGAAATGGAAAGAAAGATCGTTAAGAATTAACTCTTAGTACACCTGGGATCATAATCAACATCAATTTCCTCGCCGTAATGCCATGAATCATTGCTGTCCAATGAGATTTCATCTTCTGTGTATATTTAAGGTACAAATAACTTAAGATGAAAGTAAACATTTCAAATCAACAACTTGATATTTCGTTCGACTTAGACCCAAGAAATTAAAATGAATAAATAAAAGAAATGATATTGTTGAAATCAAGTAAAAAAAAATATGCTCTTTTATACAGAATATTTTCTTAAATTAACTATATTATTGTTATTCATGAATTTGTTTTCTTTTATTTTGTAGAGTTGTGGTTTCTTGTCATTAAAAGTGTAAAACCATGCAACGTGTTGGTTTGTTTTTCATAGGTCAAGATATAGAGGCTGAAAACAAGATATACGATCCATGAGTTTTTGTGAACCCATGGAAATGATAAATGAAATGGAAAGAAAGATCGTTAAGAATTAACTCTTAGTACACCTGGGATCATAATCAACATCAATTTCCTCGCCGTAATGCCATGAATCATTGCTGTCCAATGAGATTTCATCTTCTGTAGTGTTTTGTTTTTATTCAGACCATTTTGGGACATATTTAAAATTAAGTACTAATGTGTCTTTTAGGTGTGACTGTGCGTCTCCTGACTGATAATTGATAATGTGAAGTTTGACTCAGAACATGACCATTGACATGTCACGTATTTATTAAACGTTATTATTAGTATTAGGTCATACTTATGGTCAGTGTGTATTTTTGAACAATTATTCATGTAAGTGCTTGGCATATGTTCACAAAGATGATTTTTTTAAATTTGAGTTTCAGTCAAACATGGGTTTCAGCTACCACCTGGCGACAACTGTTTTCTGGTCATCATGTCGACCTACACACATATTCCCTGTGTTCTACAGACTGTTTAACTCAAATTAAATCTGAAGTGTGACAAACTGCTCATCATCAGGCATTTGTGTGAACTAAACATAGGTAATCACAGATTACAAAGCTCACCGAGACGAGGCATCAACTTTATGAGGCATCACCTTTAAAACCACCTTTATCATATGATATGAAAATCATAGTTAATGATCTTGGATATTCATGGATACTGTTTTGACACAATATCGTATATCATATGTAAAAAAATTGTATGATAATCCTATGTTCATTTCATACATTATTATAAGATACAATGTTTATCAATACAATAATATAAAAAATGATATTGCATCCAATGATACTTACAATATATATCATTTAATACAATATAATACTGTAATAAATATTGATGCAATATGATTTTGTAACATATAATATGACATTGTATCGTGTTATACATTATTGTATTTAATCACATAATACAATATCATAATATCTAATATAAATACAATATAGCATTATTTGATACTATATCATATCACATAATACATCACAATATTGTAACATATGATATTATATTGTATAATATAGTATAATTTTGTATTGTATGATATTGTATCATATTTGATACACAATATTGTATCATATGATACAATATAATTTGATAAAACATTGTTTCATATCATATGATACAATATCATCTGATACAGTACGATATTATATAATACAATATCATTTTATACAATATCATATCATATGATACAATATCATATTATATGATATCTTATAATATCATATAATACAATTTCATGTATTATATGACAATATATTATATGAACCAATATCATATTATACAATATTGTATCATACGATATGCTATAATTATTATATACAATATCGTATCATATGATACAATATCATATATTGCAATATAATATGAAACAATATCATTCGATAAAATAATATATTATACAATATCATATTCTACAATATTGTATAATAATATACAATACTATACATAACAATATCATAATACAATATCATATAATAATGTACAAAAAAATTGAAACAATATCATATCATATCATATAACTTTTTACAATATAATGTATGATATTACATTGTATCATATAAAACAATAGTGTATCATATCATAGAATACTATATCATAGGAATCATGTTAAATCATTTAACAACAAACACATCTATCAAGCAGGTTTGAGTGAGGTAGGAGAATTTTTAGCATCCTTGATAATGGAGATCAGGCTCTGCATCTGAAGCTACCTCTGCAATTCATTTATATTATAGTTAAATCAATTATGCAAGCTATTATCTATAAAACATGTAACCTGTTCCAAAAAACTAAACCTCATCCAGCATCCGAAATCTATGGCTCAGATTCAGCATTCAAGCCTGTCAGATGCATCAGTATCATGAGATGCATCATCCCTGCAAGTTTGGTGATGTAAGGACCAGTAATAACTAAGATATAATCATCAGAGGGCACCTGCTCTAAAAACTTTAACCAGCTCTTAAAACCTTAACCTCATCCAGCATCCGAAACCTATGGCTCAGATTCAGCATTCATGCCTGTCAGGTGCATCAGTATCGTAAGACGCACCATCCTTGCAAGTTTGGTGAAGTTAGGACCAGAAATAACTAAGATATATTTTTTAGCATCCTTGATAATGGAGATCAGGCTCTGCATCTGAAGCTACCTCTGCCATTCATTTATATTATAGTTAGATCATATATGCAAGTTTGAAATAGTGCTATTACCTACATATATTAAACATGTGACCTGTTCCAAAAAAACTAAACCTCATCCAGCATCCGAAACCTATGGCTCAGATTCAGCATTCAAGCCTGTCAGGTGCATCAGTATCATAAGACACACCATCCATGTAAGTTTGGTAAAGTTAGGACCCGAATAACTAAGATATGATCATCAGAGGGCACCTGCTCTAAAAACTTTAACCAGCTCTTAAAACCTTAACCTCATCCAGCATCCGAAACCTATGGCTCAGATTCAGCATTCAAGCCTGTCAGGTGCATCAGTATCATAAGACGCACCATCTATGCAAGTTTGGTGAAGTTGGGACCAGTAGTAACTTAGAAATGGCTATCAAAGGGCACCTGCAACAAAAACTTTAACCTGCTCGAAAAACCTAACTTCATCTAGCATCCTAAACCTTCGGCTCAGATTCAGCATTCAAGCCTGTCAGGTGCAAAAGTATCATAAGACACACCATCCATGCAAGTTTGGTGAAGTAAGGACCAGTAGTAAGTAAGATATAATCATCAGAGGGCACCTGCTCCAAAAACTTTAACCAGCTCTAAAAACCTTAACCTCATCCAGCATCCGAAACCTATGGCTCAGATTCAGCATTCAAGCCTGTCAGGTGCATCAGTATCATAAGACACACCATCTATGCAAGTTTGGTGAAGTTTGGACCAGTAGTAACTTAGAAATGGCTATCAAAGGGCACCTGCAACAAAAACTTTAACCTGCTCCAAACACCTTAACCTCCTCCAGCATCTGAAATTCATGGCCCAGATTCAGCATCCAAGTCTCTCAAGTCCATTAGTAGGTCCAGATGCATCATTCATGCAAGTTTGGTGAAGATAGGACAAGTAATAAGTTAGATACAGGACCTGCAACAAAAACTTTAACCAGGTCCGGACGCCGACGCCGACGCCGAGGGTATAGCATAAGCTCCCCCCGACTTCGTCTCGGTGAGCTAAAAAGGTAACTAAAGATATTGACAACTTGTACTTTGTCGTTTATGTATATGCCAAATAACGAAATTTCTTTATTTTATATATAACAGTACTATTGTCCATTCAAGGAAGTTTAGTTTTTATTTTACGTTTCAGTACATGTAAATATAAAGTACCAAAATATGTATTTAAATTCCACAAAACATGGTTGCCGATAACCAGAAATGACCACGAATAAGTAATGCAAGGTTTGAAAATAATAGGATGCATTTTAAACTTCTTGACATATTGGCAATTTTGTAACCTGAAATGATAAAGTTGCATACATGTAATATAGAATGTTTATATCATTTTTATATTTGACTGTATATTCATAGCATTCATTGATTGTAAAGGTCCTATTTCTTATATCTAGTGCAAGGTCAAAAGTTACCTAACTTATACGTCAGTAGTGGAATATTCTTGATCCTTGTTTACAAATTGTGTATTCTAGATGGTCAGCATTAAAAAGATGGTCAACATGTTATCTAATTTTTGATTACACTTAAGTATTGGGACCAAGCACTTGGATTAAAAATTGATTCATCAAATATTTCATGTACGTGATCACTGTTTGAATAAAGATAAAAATGTCGAATTTCGATGAAGTTTATTATTATAAGCCAATGCTGATATTGGTGTTATGAAGTAAGAATTAGAAAATTTGGCAAATGGGTAAACTTTTAATTAAGATTGTGAAACAGTGATCACAGGATGACCACATGCGGTCAAGTCACATGGGTACCAAGAAAGTTAACAAGCTGTGGAAACGTCATGGAAACCGGTTCTGGGGTATAAAATGGTCATGCGAGCCCTGACAACCTCAGTTGCGGTTTCTCATTAATAAAATTGTAACGACATACAACTTGTTTTCTTTTAAGGTACGTTTGTGTAGTTCAAATCATCTTAGCTTTAGAAATAGCATTTATAAGTAAACGCAACGAAGATGTTATAACTTGGAATTTAAAATGTTATTAATTATTTATTTTTCAGGATATTTTGTTAAATTGATTGAATTATTGTTGTTTATTAATTTGTTTTATTCTGTTGTGTTGAGTTGCGGTTTCTCATTAATAAATTTTTTAACGACATACAACTTGTTTTCTTTTAAGGCCAGACAATAGAGGCTGAAAGCAAGTAAGGTCCTTTGCCCTCACAACCCAAGCTTCCCCACAAATCTCGTCAAAATTCAATATAACAATCTGGTGGAGAACCCTTTATCTTCGGAATGGATCTTAAGAACGGCAAATCCATCAACAATTTCCAGGGAATGTTTCCCATTAGACCGACGTCGGCTCCAACCACCGCCATCGGGGCAACACCAACGGCGCCACCATCCATCAGGATGCAAGGCCTGCAGAGGGCGAGGAATCTTTTGAGTGACCTGGCTACTCCCTCCTCGGATAGGCTATCTACTGATGTGCCGGCACAGCCATCCTTAGGACCAGCTACAAGTAATATTACTTCTGTAACTTCATCTGCAACGCCCCATTCAGCTCATTCGGTTAACGTAACAGCATCATCACCACCTTATTCACTATCATCCACCCATGCGCCGCCACAGGAGATTCGGCACGCGCCGAATGTAATCAAATTGTCTCCATACCACCAGGCTGAACCCGCTAGTCAGTGGTGGTCTCTTTTCATGGCCATGGTGGCATATTTTAATATGTCAGAATCGGCAGCATTGTCTGCTTTTCCTTTTTATTTGACGGACATCCCTAAACAATGGTACTTTCAACTAAATGACACGATAAAAACTTCTTTAGAAACATTAAAAAATTCTTTTTTGGGAAGATTTCAAAAAAAAAATCGACCTTTGATTTAAACTTGTTAAAATTGAAACAATATAAAGAGGAAACAGTAGACGACTACATGGCTCGTGTAATGCGTTTAACCACCGAGTATAATCTTCCCATGCACTTGCTTGTTGGGATCACTATTCAGGGGTTAAAATCCGAATTGCGGAAAATCGTAATGCCTCAAAGTCCGGATACTTTAGAAAAAGTTCGAAAACTTGCTCTTGTGGCGGAGCAAACCATAAGTAGTACAGAAACTGCAAATGCTTCGTTTGCAGCTTCCATTCAGCAATTAGAAGACAGATTAATGTTAAGTTTATCTAACAAACTGGAAGCAACCGCGGCTGCAATTTCCAGTTCAAATTTTCGTAACCAATCTTTTCAAAATCGTTTTAGACAAAACACTCAAAGAAATTTTCGTTCGAACTTTTTGCCGCATCCAGATTCAAATTTTTATCAAAATTATTCCAAAAACACATTTGTTAAATGCCAAGGTTGTGGTGGAAATTGCACGAGCAGGCGAAATTGCCGAGCTCTAGGTAAATTATGTCTTCAGTGTGGCAAGCCAGATCAATTTGCTAGTGTCTGTCGATCGTCGAGACAGGTAAACAGAACCCAATAGGGGTGCGCGCCTATCCCTGGATACTCCAAGGATGGGCACATAGGTAAGAAAGCGGTGGTTTTAGGATTAACTATGGCCCTACAATCGCGAAACACAATAGTTGTACAAATAGGTATCAGAAAAACAAAAGCACTGGTTGATACGGGTTCTCACACTTGTCAGTCAATCATTTTTTCAAAAATCTGAGTATGCGAATTCAAAATTATCCCGCCCGGATTATGATGTGATCAAAGGGGTTAGTAACAATACTCTCCCAATTTTGGGTAAGTTATCTCTCCCGATTAATATGAACAACAACATTCGTTGGACTTCCGTTCATGTTGTTAGAGGTCTAAATCAATCTTTGATTATTGGCATGGATTTCATGGAAAAGCATAATGTTTCAATACATTTAGGTTCTAAAACTATTCAAATTGCAGAGGCAAACAACTCTTTACCAATTGTGGACAAACATCATTTTGCTAGAACAGCTCAAAAAATAACCATCCCAGCAAATCATGAAATGTTAGTTCCTGTCAAAATTTCCAGACTAAAATGTAAACAAACTGTTTATTTGGAACCCACTGAAAATTTAAATCATATGAACTTATTAGCAGCAAAAACAATCACGTGTATTCAAAATCAACGCGGTGTTTTAAAAATCTGCAATCCGACCGAAGAGGAAATCATGCTTAACAATAACGCTATTGTGGCCTCAGTTGAATGTGTGAACACACATGAAATAATTCCTTTTTATTCCCCAGAATGTGTTCAACCTAATGCAATAGAACACAATTAAACTAAAAAAGTCAGCAAAAAACTCCAATAACCTTTGACTTGAAAAACTCTGAATTGATACTCAAAAGTCGGAACAGCAAATTTTTTAAGAGATTACAGGGATAACTTTTCAGTGGATTTATCAGAAATGGGAAAAACGGTTGGGAGATTTTCACACAAAATAGAGACAAACGACGCTCCCCCCATTCGAATGCCTTTTTATCGTCAACCCTCTCATTTACTAAAAGAAATTGATAGACAAGTTCAAGAGCTATTAGAAAATGACATTGTTGAAGAATCAAATAGTGAATATCTTTCACCTCTTGTTTTAGTAAAGAAAAAGGATGGAAAATATAGATTCTGTGTAGACTATCGCAAATTAAATAAAATTACGAAACCTTTGTCATTTCCCTTACCCAGACTTGAGTGTGTCTTTGACACTATTGCAGAGGCAGAATCTCAAATATTTCCTACTTTTGATCTGCATTCTGGGTATTGGCAATTACAAATGGATCCGGAAACAAAACATAAAGCAGCGTTCATCACTCAAAATGGAGTTTATGAAGGGAAAAGACTAGGTATGGGATTAAAAAACAGCTGCGTTTCATTTCAAATGGCAATGTCACAAATTTTAAGGGGTTTACATTGGAAAAAAAAACATGTTGGTTTATGTGGACGTTATTTCAAAAGATTTTGATTCTCATTTACAACATCTTAAAGATCTTTTTGGTCGTTTGAGGAATGCAGGTTTAACATTAAACCCTAAGAAATGTCACTTTGCGGCCAAAGAAGTTAAATTCCTAGGGCATCTTATTTCTAAACAAGGTATTCAAGTTGACCCCAACAAAACAAAAATTATTGATACTTTTCCGATCCCTAAAAAAATAAAAGATATTAGATCATTTTTGGGAATGTGCAATTATTACAGGCGTTTCATTAAAAGTTTTTCAACATTGGTTGAACCCTTAAACAAATTGTTGCGAAAAGATGAAGATTTCATTTGGACAGAAGATTTGTCAAATTGCTTTTGAAACTTTAAAAAGAAAATTAACATCTGTCCCAATTCTTGCGTATCCAAATATGAACAAACCTTTCATTTTAACAACTGATTCTTCTAATTCAGCCATTGGTTTTATTCTTTCACAAAAAGATAAGGAAAACAGAGAACATGTCACTGCTTATGGTGGTCGATCACTATTTAAACCTGAAAGAAATTGGTCCGCATCTGATGTTGAATGTCTAGCTGTAGTTGAAGGTATACGAGAATACAAGACATACCTTAATAATGAATTCTTGGTCTTCACAGACCACAAACCATTACAATATTTAATGTCACAAAACTCCACAACTGGCAGATTAGCCAGGTGGTCCCTTGAGCTACAAGGGTACAATTTTAAAATAATTCACAAGGGGGGAAAAAGTAATGTAGTAGCAGGTGCCTTCAGTAGACGAACGTATGAAAATCAAGATGAAAATGTTACCCATACTCATAGTATTGAAGTTTTTGAACATGGTGCAACTAGAAGTTGAGTTCCACTATGAAAGTAGTGCGCAGGTCACTACTGTGGAACTGACAATATCGAACCAAACTTGTCATTAGTACATGAAAACATGGGATCTCTTCAGAAAGAATGCCCTCATTTCAGAGACATATATTTGTATTTAGAGTCAGAAACTCTTCCCGATGTTAGCAAAGAACGCAAAAAGGTCATTGCACAATCAGAGTCATACAATGGTGTGCTTTATCACTGGTTCCAGAGACGAACCATAAAGGTCAAGGATGATGATAGGTGGATTAAGCAATTAGCTTTACCTAAAAAACTTCGTTTAGAAGCACTCACAGCTTATCACGACAATAAAGCTGGAGGGGCTCATTTTTGGGTAGAAAAGTGCATGGCAACTCTTAAACGAAAATATCATTGGCCAAGAATGCATCAAGAAATTAATGATTACATACAATCATGTGAAATGTGTCAAACGTTTTTCAACTTATAAAATTGGATTTAGAAGAATCAACTAGTGATCCAAGATAGTGCAATATTCTGGTAAGACAGATGAAGACTGATGATTTACAGGAGTTTGTTGAACGTTAATTGTGCATGATTTCATCAGAACAGCAATAATTTAGGAATAACCCCATTGTTTATGCAGACCCAGCAGAAGCTGTCCGATATGGTGGAAATCAAATTTTGAACTTCCAAACAAACATTATATTTCATTGAAGAAGGGGGGAAATTTAGACAATACTTTGTCACAGAGCAAAACACATCTGAAGGAAAGTTGGATTTTTAACTAAAATATGAGATCGGTGGCAAAGGATTCCTTTTACAATTTCTCAATCTGATCACCTATGTTCTTAATTTAATACTGCTAGAGCCTGTGACCTGGTAACCCCATGCGTTAATAGATAAGGGAACCGCCATGCCATGGACACAGTCACCGCCCATATAGAGTACATCACATTATTAACGTAGTACCTCCATATCATGGACTCGGTATCCGCCCATATAGATTTTAACACACCATAGACATATTGACCAACCATTTTATGTAATCAAAAGAGAAAATCATAAAAATTTTCATTACAGATAGAAAATTGCATGCAATCAATCAGTAACTGATGTTTGTGAATACATTGTATTTAATTTTCTTCGTAATATTAGAGTAAATTTCAAAAATTCTGTCCAACGCCGTCAATAGTAGATTGGGATGAAAATGTACATCGCGTAAGAGTGCAGTGCCTATGTTCTTGTGTGATGTTTAAACGCAACGCAGTGTATGTCTCATCTGTGTAAACCTTGAAAAAAAAACTGACATCTTGTTACACGTGATGTAAATGACAAGTGAAAGCATTTCCTAGCGGCAGACGTCACGCCGACCACACCGCCATTAATCGGAATGCAGTGTTGAGGAAGGGCACGTCAATTGACGTCTATACCCGCCCGCCGGTCCGTGACATATTCCACAACAGCTAGCCTGTTAGCTTCCTACGTATAAGGTAAGGTACAAGTAACTTCAGATGAAGTAAACATTTTAAATCAACAACTTGATATTTCGAGTGATTTAGACCTAGGTAATTAATATAACATTTTTATTGTATTTTTATATATCATCAACAATTGTATTGATTAATTGGTTTTGTTATACCAAGTGCAAGGTCTGCAAGTGATTTCATATCATCGTCATTCTTGATAAGCGATATGCGTCACTGACCTAATTAATAATTGGGAATAGTGTATTCAAATCTGTCAGAAGGAAACGAAGGTCAAAGTATTATTCAATTTTGGTTATAAAATTGATCACGACCAATCACTTGGATATTAAAGTCAAATCATAAAACATGTTGTGTAAATGGTCAGGGTTTAAGTAAAGATAAAGATGCTAAATTTAAGACAAATCGGGATAACAAGAGTGCTTAGTAAATTAAAATTATATAACTGGAATTGCGACATTTCGGCAAGAACTAATTTTGATGAAATTATGAAACCCTGATCACACGATGAAGTTGCATGGGTACCGAAAAAGTCGACAGGTTTTGGAGACGTCATTGAAACCGGTTCTGGGGGTATATAATGGCCAAGCGCGCCCTTACAACCTCAGTTGCGGTTTCTCTTTTAATAAAATCTTTAGACGTCAAAGCTTGTTTTCTTTTAAGGTACGTACATGTATAATAGTTAATCATATATGTTCTATCATCTTTAGTTAGTAATAAACTTTGTAAGTTATTTCAAAAGTAAACGCAACTAAACTGTAAATTATAATTGAAGTAAAATATTGTTGAATAATTTGTTTCTTTTTCAGGGAATTTTGTAAATGTTTTTATTTAAATGAGTTGCGGTTTCTCTTTTAATAAAATCTTTAGACGTCAAAGCTTGTTTTCTTTTAAGGTCAATTGCACAGAGACCGAAAGCAAGTCTTAAGGATCCATCTACCCTCACTACGCCAAGCAACCACAAAAACAAAGAAAATCACTCATAACAATCTGGTGGAGAAATCATCTTAAATCTCGGAAGATGGACCTAAGGAATGGAAAAACTACCAATTTCCAGGGCCTGCTCCCACAGACGCCAATTCCAACAACGCCCAGGACGCCGACCGCACCCCCAACAGTGAGGATGCAAAATCTCATGAGGACGACTCAACTCCTGAGGGACACACCAACAAACACAGGTGCAGTTGCCTCCTCTTCCGTCACTATAACTCAAACATCTCCTTCTACTATCCCTCCACCCATTCTTTCAACATCACCAGCAAAAACGTCATCATCTTCCTCTTCTTCACCATCAGTTCTGCCGCCACAGGAGCATACTAGACATGCTCCGAATGTTATCAAACTTTCTCAATACCACCAGGCTGAACCAGCAAGCCAATGGTGGGCTTTATTTATGGCCATGGTAGCCTACTTTCAGTTGACGGAATCGGCTGCATTGTCGGCTTTTCCTTTTTACCTGGGAGATATTCCCAGGCAATGATATTTTCAGTTGAATTCCACGTTTAAATCTTCTTTAGAAAGTTTGAAAGTTGCATTTTTGGATAGATTTAAAAAACAAACAAGTTCTTTTGATTTAAATTTATTTAGTATCAAACAATACCAGGAGGAAAAAGTTGATGATTACATGGCCCGCGTTACAAGGTTTTTCAGGGAATTTTGTAAATGTTTTTATTTAAATGAGTTGCGGTTTCTCTTTTAATAAAATCTTTAGACGTCAAAGCTTGTTTTCTTTTAAGGTCAATTGCACAGAGACCGAAAGCAAGTCTTAAGGATCCATCTACCCTCACTAGGCCAAGCAATCACAAAAACAAAGAAAATCACTCATAACAATCTGGTGGAGAAATCATCTTAAATCTCGGAAGATGGACCTAAGGAATGGAAAAACTACCAATTTCCAGGGCCTGCTCCCACAGACGCCAATTCCAACAACGCCCAGGACGCCGACCGCACCCCCAACAGTGAGGATGCAAAATCTCATGAGGACGACTCAACTCCTGAGGGACACACCGACAAACACAGGTGCAGTTGCCTCCTCTTCTGTCACTATAACTCAAACATCTCCTTCTACTATCCCTCCACCCATTCTTTCAACATCACCCGCAATAACGTCATCATCTTCCTCTTCTTCACCATCAGATCTGCCGCCACAGGAGCATACTAGACATGCTCCGAATGTTATCAAACTTTCTCAATACCACCAGGCTGAACCAGCAAGCCAATGGTGGGCTTTATTTATGGCCATGGTAGCCTACTTTCAGTTGACGGAATCGGCTGCATTGTCAGCTTTTCCTTTTTACCTGGGAGATATTCCCAGGCAATGGTATTTTCAGTTGAATTCCACGTTTAAATCTTCTTTAGAAAGTTTGAAAGTTGCATTTTTGGATAGATTTAAAAAACAAACAAGTTCTTTTGATTTAAATTTATTTAGTATCAAACAATACCAGGAGGAAAAAGTTGATGATTACATGGCCCGCGTTACAAGGTTAACAACTGAATAAAAAAGAAAATATTATGTTAAAATTAATTTTTTTTTTAATGCTAAATTATATGTAAAAGATGGATCAACCATTTCATTTACGTGATCACTATTTGATATGAATGTTGAATTTTGATCAAGTTTATTTTTAATAATCTTGTTTGATGCTTGTCAATTCAGCGTTCATAGCCAGTGTTTGCATTCGCCTATCAATAGCAACCGATACTCGACATCTCGTCACAACAAAACTCACAACCAATCGAAAGTAAATCTCGCCGACACGACAGGTCACTATGACAACTCATGCATAGCGACAAGTCATCGATAATGATATACTTATCATAACGGAAATTCTATAGAAATTGGTTAAAATACAGGCGTTAAATAGATAGCGTATGTTTATTTATGTTCATGGAGAAATGTGTTATTAAGTCCAGTGATGAGCCTGTCGACGCCGGGTCAGAAATCTCAATAAAACCCTACTTCTGACCACGGTGCGTCAGATCATAAGTATGCACTTAAGCGCATTTACTTATTAGGAGGAGAATGTTGTAGCGCAGTGCGCGCATTCTCAAAAGTAAAGTTAATACATTTAGAGGGTTCAACTTGTATTTTATTTTCAGAGATTTTTGTAATAAATGTTAATGTTAATTTTCATTGTAATTAATATTGATTTTTATTGTTAAAATGTCATATTAAATTAATAAAAGAGTAGTCATCTGGAAGCTGTCTTTCTGTCTCCTCTTTTTAAACAGACTAGGACACAGGCTACTCCCCAGGTTGAGGAGGAGACATTCCGGAAACACCTTGGCTAGGGCACCCGCCAGATGTGGCATGTTGGAACAAAGATCTCGAAGATTTATATACCGTAAATTAAATATCATAACACTCCATATAACCCCAAGTCGACTTTCATAACATAGACTGGAGGGGTTATGATATAGTGGTGGAATCCGGGTTTCCAACTTGTCCTAGCCCCGCCACGGAGGAGCCATCAACGACCCAACGAACACGATTGGGCCACACACGTAAAGCAACACCGCCTCCATAGCATTGTCTGATCATTACCCAGGACGCATACAACGCCCAGGATGATCTTCAACACCCGGGAACGAAGCGATTCCCTGGACGTAATCAACGCCTACAGCATATCAACGCGGACGGATACATCGCTCCGGACGCACACCAAGTCCCAGATATTAACAACGCACTGGAAAACCTCTCATCAGCTAGAAATGTGTATCAACGGAAACTATGAACAGTGCAAACAGCAGGTAAAAACTGTTTTTGTCTACCTGTTAAAATGTCTTCAATTATCAAATTAGAAACATTTGAAGGAGATGGTACTCAAGATGTCAAAGCATGGTTACAAAGTTTTACGCAGTGGGCCAAATTTCATGATTTACGGTACCTGATTCCAAGAAGGTTAATGTGTTTCCGTTTAATTTAGAAAGTCATGCCAAAGTATGGTATGATTCCTTACCGTATGAACATAAAATTAACCCAACGTTACTAACATCTCTTTTACATGATAGATTTAGAGAATTAGAAAATTATTTAGATTTGTCAATATTACAATTGAAACAAGATAAAACATAACCTGTTGAAGATTTTTTAACAAGACTTTTTAAAAAAAGAACTATTAAAAATATTCCAGACAACATTTTACTTTCAGTTGCAATGAATGGTCTAAGATCTAAGATAAGAACGTATGTTGTAACCTTAAATCCTTAATTAATTGAACAATTGAGAAAAATTGCTCTTTTAGCTCAACCAAGTCAGAGTAAAACGTTGGAAAGTTACGAGCATTTGTTAACACAAATTCAAAATTTGAAAGAGAAAATTAAGACACGATCAGAAATAAATGATCTAAAATGGTTTGAATCCCAAGACCAAAATCAACCTCAATATTTTGCATCGCAATACTGTGAAGAATTTCCAACGGTAGAAAATCACAGGGTTAGATTTCAACAAACATCTAATTATATGCAAAGACGTCACAATATCAGAGTAAAATGTCAGGAATGGCTAGGTACGAACTGCCCGATGTCAATGTAACACCAACTGCACAGCAGCAGCAGCTAACACAACACCCCGCATGATCGCTCCGCAATGTTATTTTTGTTTATGCATGTGCATGAATAGGTCTGGATATCCAGCTCTGAATGCCTTGTGTTATAATTGTAACAAAGTTGGTCATTATTCAAGGGCATGCAAACAATCATGTTTTGTTCAACAGAAGAGATTCGCACCAATCTCCAGAAAGTGCCTTTCTAATTCAAAAGTGCAAAATCCTAGTTATAAAAGACAATCTCCACAGAGGCGTTAGGATATACTTAGAAATAAAATTTTTAGAACACTTCTCAGATATGTTTTACTCTGACCGAGGGAGAGAGGGAGGTGACGATTCACATTTGTCAGTCTCAGAGGAATAAAAACAGACTGGCATACAGTGGTTTTGTACATGTATGCGATAGAAAAATAAAGAACTAAAAATAATTTATTGGAATTTAAACTGAGCGATTGTTGGCGGCGAAGTGGTCGCACAAGAAGGACATTTCTAATGGGAAAAAACAAATTGGGGAACGAGTCGGAAATGGCAACCATTTCAATGATCTTGAGGGTAAATAATGTTTATTAAAATAAAAATCTTAATAATTAGGAAAGGTTTTTATCACTTTCTGACTGTAAATGAGTATCGATGTGTTGTCGTACCAATGAGCTAAGCTGTCCATTCTGTGAGTTGTCGCATCGATGATTTTTTTTCGATGAAATGTCATAGCCCCATACAGCAACAGATCGGACAAATGTTAAAAAGATAATTTATTTGCAAATTTCAAAGTATTTAGTTGTGTTTTAACACAATCTTCGAAAAAAAAAATTCCGCTGCGAGAACATGGCTATTATTACTACAACTACCAACAGCCTTCTACCTGTCCACGTATGCACTTCTTTTATCAGCAGGGTAAACAATAACAAAGGTAGCTAGGTTGTTACGTAATTGCTTTCGATCGGCAATATTTGAGGCACTGGAAGGGTTATTGGACTACATTTTAAAATATTTAGACGAAATAAACAACATACAAATTTATAAAAACGTCTTTATTTCATTTAAACCAGATATGTATACAGGATGATGAATCAGTAATAAAATACTGTCGTTTATAGGTGAAAATGTAATACGGCACGGAAGAAATTAACTTGATCGGATAGGTTTTCTTTTTATGATTACAACACATATCGTAGTAACTCGATCGCTGTTTTTTCAACATCAAGAAATCCTCCAAAATGTATTTTTTTTTATTCATTTTCTATACATTGACGAATGATATTCGAGTATAATAATTGTTTCAGGGTTTTTGTTTTTCGCAGAGTATGAGAGAAGTGTAAAATGCAAGTAAATTGCAATTGTAGTACGAACTAACTTTTCACATTCATGCTAAAAATTGCTAACTTGTACTTAAAATTTCAAGGACATATTCCCAAAATATTATTTATATAATTAAAGCACGTTTATAACACGACATGAACAAAAAAGTACAGCATGCAGTGACAATTATATACTAGTTTGCAGTAGCAGTCTCTCGTGCAAAACCCTGTAATACTTTAACACTTGTGAACGAGTTAACAATTTAAAGAGTGTCAGTTAAGTTGTCCTCTAGATCGAACAAGAAAAATAATTTATCGACGATTAGACAGTCGTAGGCTAGAAAAAACTAGTTAATGTGTTCCGTCCGTGAAAGATTACACTAAAAAAAATATAACGGTGAATAGGACTTCCCCCTGATAAGTTCATCAAGAAATGCCTGTTCATCTGAACGTGGTTGTGATACTCATTTATGTTTAAATATGCTGGGACTTTCATCATGCTATAATAAAAGGGGATTTATACGTGAAATGCATTGCAAGATTAAGTTCGTATCTTTAAATTGTATCTTAAATACCATTCCTCCGATTTATACTTTCGTGGTATTTTTGGGGCCGTGAACGACTTAACCATTTATAGTTTCGGACTTAAAAGTTAGGTTGTTCCATGGTTCAACCAAGAGAAATGAACTATAAACGATTTGACAAACGAATGTAACAATTAAAATAATTAACCTGTACTTCATTTTAAGACCATACAGAGTTTGGTACAAGTCAATCCTTTTCAAGAAGCCATCACTTTTGCCAGTACTGCTAATTTAGCCCATCGAAGGGGATTCATGCCTGAAGACAGTATTGCCATCATACCGAATTTGGGACATGACCAAGCCCGACAATTTTCAATGAAAGCTTGTCGTTGGTCAGCTTGGATGAGTCGAGACGGGCGGGTGATTTACCATGCTAAAAATGGTGGAGAAATAAATGTAGGGCCTTATACCGTAGACGGTTACGATCCAGAATCGAATACCGTGTACGAATTTCATGGATGTTACTGGCACGGATGCCCTCAATGTCATTCTGATTTAGAGAATGAAAATCAACGTTGTACGAACATACTTTAATTAGAGAACATCATTTGAGAGAACAGGGGTATAAAGTAGTTTCTATTTGGGAACACGATTTTGATTTGGAAATGAAAAATAATTATGAATTGCAAGAGCTTGTGGGCAATTTAAATTTTCAAGACCCTTTGAATCCTAGGGAAGCTTTGTATGGGGGGCGCACCAATGCCACGCGTTTATTTTGTACCGAGGGAGACATGAGATATGTAGACGTTTGTTCTTTATATCCTTTTGTTTTGAAACATAGACTTTTTCCCATGGGTCTTCCAGAAATCATTACGGAGAATTTTGAGGAGATTTCTAATTATTTCGGGTTGATTCAATGTCAGGTTTTATCCCCTCGGGGTCTCTATCATCCCGTTTTACCCTAGCGTACCGGAGGAAAATTATTGTTTCCCATATGTCGTACTTGTGCTCAAAAACTTTGTCAAAATTCTCATTATCGCTGTCAGCATACAGATTCTGAACGCTGTATCGCGGGAACTTGGGTGACTAGCGAACTTCAAAAAGCATTAGAATCCGGATACCAGTTAAAGAAAATTTACGAAGTGTGGCATTTTCCAGAAAAAAGTCAGGATCTCTTTCGCAGTTACATTGACACGTTTTTGAAAATCAAACAGGAAGCCTCTGGATATCCCCCCGATTGCGAGACCGAGGAACAACGGGTAGCTTACATCCGCGACATATTTGATCGAGAGAAATTGATGTTGAACCCTATAGAAATCGAGAAAAATCCCGTGAAACGAACTATTGCCAAGTTATTTTTGAATTGTTTGTGGGGAAAATTTGCTCAGCGCCTTTAATTACCTAAAATTGAATATTTGAAGGAAGAACAATTAACGAGAATGTTACAGGACAGTACTCTTGAAATCAAAGGAGTGGAGTTATTAAATAACTTGAAACAACACGAACGCGATCTGATTTTAATTAATTACCTGGAAAAACAGGATTTCATCGAAGACTGCCCCTTTGGAAACGTGGTGTTAGCTGCTTTTACACATGCTCATGCTCGTTTACATTTAAACGACACCTTAGAAAAATTAAGAGATCGGGTTCTTTATTTCGATACCGACAGTATTATTTATCAACACGTGGAAGGCTATAGTCAATAGTTTAGGAGGATGGACCGACGAATTGGAGGGAGGTCACATTACCAAATTCATGTCTGGAGGCCCTAAGAATTATGCATTTGAAACGGATACTGGAAAGAGCGTGCAAAAAGTCAAAGGGCTTACTTTGAATCATCGAGCCTCTCAAATCGTAACCATGAAGGCTTTAGAGAAAATGATTTTTAAAGAATTGGAAGAAGTGACGGTCACTTATCCTCATAAAATCCAGAGAACCAAGAGACATGAATTATTGACCAAACATTTTACTAAGAAATATCAAATTGTATATGATAAACGGCAGATCATTGATGATTTTAAGACTCTTCCTTTTGGTTATTAAACTTGTTTGTTCAAATAAAATATATGAAAAAAATCACCTCTGATTTTGTTTTTAGGACCAGAGTCCTTTATGATAAAAATAAGAAAACAATGGATTTCAAATGCAAAACTTTTAATTGGAAACTCAGCAAACGAACATACAACACATTTACATGATTTTGAAAGACTTTAGTAGTTAGAAAATAACATATTTACCATTAATGATAAAGAATCCAAAAAAAATTTTAGTCACATATATACACAGGTTTTTTTCACACGGATTTCACATTTTTTTAACTTTTTTCCATGACTTTGCAGACTTGCAGCAGTTTCAGGAGTTCGTCGTTGTCTCCAAGCATTTTCATTTTAAGGTAGGACTGATAGAGTAATTCTCTTTTGGCATCTCGTAGTTTTTTCCTGCTTCTTTCTTCTTCACGTTTTTCCTCTTCTCCTTTTCTTTTGGTTCCTCCCAAACTGTTAACCATTTTGCTGTAGGTTTCACAGTTCAGCCATAATCCCGTTAATTCTTCTTTGGCTTTCCCGTAATCTACGCAAATTTTGTGAACACCGCTTACTTTGTCTACTCTGGCTCCCTCGATTTCCTCTAGCTCCCTCGGACTCTTTTTGTCTACCAATTGATCCGTATCGATATCTTCTGCCATAGCTTGCATCTCGATCCAGTCACCGTCCTCTTCAGTACCAGTGAGATCATTTAATATCTGTTCAAAATCGGATGCGGCCTCTTCTAAGGGGTTTGATCAGTTCCCTCCTCCATTTTCTCCAGTTTTCTGCTCACCACAAAAATTTGCAGCAGTTTCAGGAGTTCGTCGTTGTCTCCAAGCATTTTCATTTTAAGGTAGGACTGATAGAGTAATTCTCTTTTGGCATCTCGTAGTTTTTTCCTGCTTCTTTCTTCTTCACGTTTTTCCTCTTCTCTTTTTCTTATGGTTCCTCCCAAACTGCGCGGGCATGTTAAGGCTTCCCGATGCGATATGTAGAAAGATATGTAGAAAGTCGTGTCTGTACTTCATACGATATGACGTCATAATTAACTTTGACGTCACGATCTGCATTCCTGTCGATAGTTCTCAGGGAATGTATCTTAACGTTAAAAGTGAATTATATCAAACCAGTATAATACCGCATGTTTCCTTTATATAGATGCTGCAGTTAATTCTAGACGTACAGAATTCATTCATATTAAAAACCAGTATCAAATAATCGGCAGTTTTAAAGCTTCGTTTTAAGTAAAAGACTATTTATAAACTAGTGGTTTGGAAACTCTCCCTGCTACGTGTAAACAACTGAATGATAAAATTTTAATGCATGTAAAACCAGCTTGGCGCAGGTGAAAGATCAACACAATTTTAGAATATTTTACGTAAAATTGGTAGAGAATATAAGTACCAATGTGAATCGTGCTGCGGAAACCTACGGATTTACCCCAATTCTTTGTAAATCGCTTTTGATTAGTAAAAATGTGCATTATTTTGATGATTTTGTGGAATGTTTCAACAATATCTTCTATAAACGAAATATCTATTTCTTTCCCAAGCAAGAACTTCAAAGTTTATGACTTAACAAAGGATTTTTCTTAAAAATATGTATGATTTAATGTCATTAATCACCTGCGCCGATGCGTTTTAACTAGATCATTTGCAATATTAGGATTCGCCTGTCACGTGATTACGAAGTACATGTGACGTCACAAAAATGCATCAAATATAATGTTTAACATCGATGTCAATAAATGTAACATAGATTTAAAGAAATACTCCCGGTAAAATTATTTTTGCCATGATTCAAATAATATCGTTTTCCAGCCGTATTTTAGCATCGGGACGCCTTAACAATGCTGCGTGTTAACCATTTTGCTGTAGGTTTCACAGTTCAGCCATAATCCCGTTAATTCTTCTTTGGCTTTCCCGTAATCTACGCAAATTTTGTAAACACCGCTTACTTTGTCTGCTCTGGCTCCCTCGATTTCCTCTAGCTCCTTTGGACTCATTTTGTCTACCAATTGATCCGTGTCGATATCAGTAGTACCAAACTAAGGCGCGTCGCACAGACTCGCAGGGCTTTGGAATGTGTGACGTCACAGGAATGTTGGTTAGTCCCCAATGGTATTTTTAGCTCAGGAATGCAAAGATACGCTACGGTATTTTTAGCTCAGGAATGCAAAGTATTTCATAGACTGATTCTACTAGATTTTGCAAACACCCCCCCCCCCTTTTTTTTGTTAAATTTTTTTGGGTGTTATTTGGTTAAATTGACCAATGAACTTCTTTCATCGCTTCGCTTGACCAATGGTTAACAATCTTATAATACTCGACATAATGTCCAACCATTGACCCGAGTTGGATATGCACATTTACAATATCATGGAGTTTTCTTTATGTGAAAGCAACTTCACATTGTTTACCTTAGGATTTTGGACATTTGGTTGTGTGATCAGTACCTTGAATATCTAGTTTTAAGCAATGATAAAAAGTTTTAGGAGAAAATTTTCATTTAAAAAAAATTGACTATATATATTTATTTAAATATCAATCAAATCACATCATTTAATGTAATGTAAAACATAAGAAGAGAATTTTGGATTTAAAAAAACTGTTTATTTACAAACAATTTTCACCATACTATAGATATTAAAAGTAGTAAAACATATACAACACAGTCTACTCAGACGTTGTAAATAAAAATTACTAAATATACCCAATTTGGTTTTTCTACAAACTTGAAATATGTACAAGAAAAAAATAAAACTTGATTTCGAAAAAAAAAACCTGAGTCTTGTTTTACAAATGTAAAAAAAAATATATATATGAAGTTTGGCACATGAATAAATCAAACATTTTTCACAAGTATGATATGGGTTATGTGGAATGACAAGATTGAAAAAAAATAAGAGTTTTTTTTTTTTAAATAAATCGCTCAATTTTGAACGTGTAGCACGCTAGGTCAGCATTTTTTCAAAACATAACAATTTTTGAATGAAAGTGAAACTTGCTTTTGATCAAGAAAAACATTTTTAAGCATAAAACATATAAAACACAGTCTACTCAGACTTTGTAAATAAAAATTACTAAATATATCCAATTTGGTTTTTCTACAAACTTGAAATATGTACAATAAAAAAATAAAACATCATAAACCTTCATACTTCATGGATGTGGAAAAAACGTAAGTCTTGTTTAACAAATGTAAAAAAGAATAGATGAAGTCTGGCACAATAATTATGGAACTATGGAACTTTATCATTTTGATGTTTGTAAACCTTAAAAATGTGTTTTTTAAAAAATGTTAGCCTTTAGTCAAGGTGGTTACATTTCTTACAAACAGATAGATTAAAACACAAATAAAATACAATCACATCAATACAAATTCTTGTCTTGATAAACTATATCAAAAACAGAACAATTTTTCTAAAATGACATGGCAAGTATATACATTACCATCTGAATGTAAACAAAACCAAATAGACTATAGTAACTAAGGCAATTTCCAGAAATAAGGAGCACCACATAACTTTTAATTGGCCTCTCTAAATCTTTCGGGAATTTTTGTAATCCTGGATGATCTTCTTAATGTTACAAGTTGCTTTTGTTGATGTTGAGGAGGAGGAAGATTTGGATGTGGTGCATGGGATGAGTTAAACTGATGTTCTTGAAAGTCAGACAGGTTAGATTGATCCGATTGCATGTGAGAAGGGTTAGGTTGAATGGCACAAGCGGGATTTCGTTGCATGCGAGATGGGTTAGGTTGGATGACAGGTGTGAGATTTCGTTGATTTCTTTGTTGAAAATAATTGTTCATAATTCTCCGGTACATGATTTTGATTATTAATATGCACTGTATTATCAGAATTAAAATTTTCAATATCCTTAGAATGACAACTTCACATTGTTTTAGAAGGTCTACAAATAAAAAAAAGTGCAAACATTTAAAGGTCTGAAAACACCCCACGGTCAAACACAACTTGCTGTGGATAGGGGCAGCAATTTTGTAGATATGATCTCACTGTATATTTTCTTTGATAGATGGCAACTCCCAATATTATGAGGATAATAACTGAAAATGTAATAATTATACTTAATTGTTGATGAGGTAGAAAAAAAAATAAATATACCATATTAAGTAATGTGTTGCTTTGGCAATTCTTCAAGCGGTAAGTTGTGTAAGCGAACATGACTTTGTTTAAATTTTCGAATTAGGACAGCACACATGATCATAATGCTAACCAGAACAACTGTAAATAAATCAAAAAGAAATTTTATGCTATACTTTAACTAGGACCAAATTTTTTTTGGTTCATTTAAAGGATTTTTTAAACAGTAGATTATTTACCTAATGCACCTATCAGTGCGTACACTGCAATTTTCCACGCCTCATCCATTTGGTCTACCAGAGGAGAACTTTGGGTCATACCAGTAGTGGGATATGTCTGACTGTCACTGAGTGTAGTTGAATACATCATTGTGGGATTCACAGGTGCTGTCATAGTTGTTGGGTTGATGGTTGTTGGATTGATGGTTGTAGAGGACTCCATTTCCTATAATATAAAGTGACTCTACAAATTCGAATAAATATATTTCATCTCCAACTTATAAATGATCTATTTAAAAAACATTGTTTTAAACAAGATTTTAGTTTCCTTATGAATGTTGTTTTAATTTATCAGAGCATATTTTTGTGTTCATGAACTTGCTTTAAACTAATCTTTAAAACAAGCGAATTCCCACATTACAGTCAAAGTCCAGTGGTCAGTTGACCTACACAATGTTAATTCGTTCATGGAAAGTCAACAAAGAATATGATTATTTCATATATAAATAAAATTTAATCACGTTAATACATTGCATACTTACACATCTCCGTTTCTCAACATATATTGTTACATCAGACGGTGCTTTGATTTCTCCACACGAGATATCCCCTTGCTTAATTTCTACCTGCCGTAGGTTCCCCAGATACACGCGCGGGACCAGCAAGTTGGAGCCACTCATTAATTTGTTAAACTCAATAGTTTCTTGACTTAACACTCCGCTCACCACATAGTTCCCTTTACCTCGCCAACTAGAAGACAACACGACGCCATTTGATGTGCATTCCGGACTAACAAGAAAACAATCGACGCTATGGTCATTCCCGCCATCTTATCATACGAGTGATGTAATCTGTAGATAACTCGTACATAAAATAATTCAAAAATTTAATCGTTTAACCTAATAAAATAATAATTACATTTTTGGTATTCAGTTGATTTATGTGAAATTATTTACATTGCATTATAACACATTTATTAGATCGTTGTATAGCGGTAGAGATGAAATAAATATGATTAATCAGGGAAACTTTTTTGAAATAAAAAGTGTTAGACTTGGAGGAGGTACACTTTTACGTTAACCTTGAATTTCAATATAAGAGTAAAATTAAACCTCTAAATGGTATCAGAGATTTCATTTTAATGAGAAGGAAAGTAGGAAAAAAAGATTTCTACCATTCATTTGAGATTTTTAACACTTTTCAGCGTTGTTTTTAGAAATATGGATTTTATGATGATGAATATCCATCATCCAACGACATATACCAGGGAAGGAAGACCCATTCCCCGTTGTCATTTACTAACCTCCCCCCATGTTGATTGAGATCCAACAACTCCCCCTCCCAATTTTCACCCTCCCATTCCCACTCTTCCCATCCTCCCTCCTCCCATTCCTCCTCCCCATTCCATTCCCCATCCCAATCAACAAAGCATTCCCCTTCCCCCGACTGGGTTTGGAATATGCTTTTTAAAGCATAATGGGTAATAAACCCAATTATTCCAAACTCAGCCATACGACCTAACAGATCCATATTTCTAGTTGAAATAAATCACCAGAACAGAGTCAATTGTGTATGTTGAAGATCACACCAGACCTAACCAATGGTTCCCAAGAATTTTACAAACCCAACCCGATTTATGTAAGGCCACCATTGCTTGACCAATAATGTTATTAGCTTTGTTAAACACAGTTCGACGCCATGAAGATTTGAAAAGTGGATTGTTTATACTCAATATGCAAATAACAACAACTCTTATTCAACCTGAATCAGTTATAAGAAGACATTTCCTTACACTTGTCGTTGTCATCTTAGAGAATGTTCAAATTATGATTGTTTGTTTTAACGATTAATTATCACTTAAACAAAAATTCTACTTGATTTGTAAATAAGGGAAGATTTCCCAAAGCTCAAGGTTTACGAAAATGACATGTGACATGATACCATACAGCGGATGTGCAGTTACGTTCCTTGTTGATTTTAATCATCGTAAATATGACTTAAGCTTAGAATACTACTTCAAGAATATTCATTTATATAATTTGGATAATAATTCAAAACTTAGAACAAAAACGAAAATGACATTTGACACGACGCCATAAACAAATTGATAAAGCGGTTGTGTAGTACTTTCCTTGCTGAATTTAGTGATAATAAATAGTACTTAGAATACTACTTCAAGAATATTCATTTATATAATTTTGACAATAATTCCAACCTTAGAACAAATAATCGTATAGCATGACACTATAAAAACGGCAGATTTTCAGATTTCTCCCCTTTCAATTCATAACATTCTAACTTTGACAGTACTAACTTTATAGTTAAACCGTAAAACGATGGACGGAAAAGAAATACATTGTGTTACTAAATCTGATAGGACGCTGCTACAGCTAAGCACTAGAATTGACCAGAAAAGGATGATTGTTAAATATAAAAATGACGTTAAATATGTTTAGATATTTGACAATGAAAAGGGAGCAAAATACCCGGGAATTGTGCTAAAATATGACGAGTATCTTCAGACGTGTTCGGATTTACTTCTGATGGACAAAGGAGAACATTTCTTTAGCAATGTTAGTATTTGATCAATTTACTTATTTTTTGGGAGAAGAAGAATGTTTGTTGTCATCAAATGTATTGTAGATTCTATGAACATAAACATAATTTATTTTGTACACTCTATAAAGCCAGATACTGATATTTCAACTTGAATGCATAATTGACATGGAGTACTCCATCTGAACAATATCTACATCTACTGTCTTTTTTGATTTCTATAGGATAATTTGTTTATTCTTACAGCCTCTCCCCGCAACTGTATTTCCGAAGAGGACCGGAACGTTTACGGTAAAGTCCTTGACATATGACAGTTTCGAACCTGCTCCAACCGCCAGCCCACAAACCAGTCAAACCGCTAGCCTACCAATCAGCCCGACCGTCAACCGACCACCCAGCCCAACCGTCAACCGACCGCTTAGCCCAACAGCTAACCAACAGCTCGTCCAGTGAATGTCAGCATGGGGAAGAGAAATGCGAGCTTGATGAAGAGGATATGCAAACCCTCACCAACCTTTTAGAAGTGATTGGGGGGAATGAAGATTTCCCGGCAGCCTCAACAGATTGCTTCCCACACCCACAATCATGTGCAATTCCAGTAGCAATACTTCCTGTTGGCTCAACACCAGCGCCAATACTCCCCGCTGACTCGACACCCAGCAGCAATAATCCCCGCCGGCACGACATAGTACCAATACTTTCCGGTGATTTAACATATGCGCCTCCAACCTCTAAAATTCTCACCTCTTATCAACCTGCGGTTGAACCAATTTCACCCGCAAAGGTTAAGAAAGGACTGAAAGTTAAAAACCCAGGATTTAAACGATACAGGACATTTCCATTTTCATCTTTACCACCTTACAAGGAAATGAAATCAGTGGAAAACCCAATGTGATTTTTTTTTTGAACAGTGTAATAAAATCTAGACAGTATAAAGAAAAAAAATGTCAAATTTAAATAATAACATTTTTTTTGTATACAGTTGATTTATGTGAGTATAGCAGTAGAGATGAAAAATGGAAAAGTCCTATGTCATTTTAATCCAAGGTTTTTAACTTTGTTCTTTCTCAACCTTTAATAAGTTTTATTAAGGTTAAGACAGTATAAAGTTATTATATATTTTTAAAACTGTGATTTTTTTTTTGTATACAGTTGATTTATGTGAAATTATTTACATTGCATTAGAAAACATTTATTAGATCGTTGTACAGCGGTAGAGATTAAAATGGAAAAGTCCTATGTCTTTTTAATCCAACGTTTTTAACTTTGTCTTTTCTCAATTTTTAATAAGTTTTATTTTCAAGGTTAAGACAGTATAAATGCAATGTTATTATATATGTTTCTAAGAATGTCATTTTTTTTGTATACAGTTGATTTACATTTAATTGTTTACATTGCATTAGAAGGCATACACTACATAGTAAATTTTCTTACGTATTTTATTTGCCTTATTTCATTTATCCAGTGAATAAATCTTGTAAATGTTTTAGAGTTTCTATATCACTGTGTCTATAAACAAAAGTCATCGCAAGACTTTACAAATCGTTTATCATCAAAACATTATAATAAGACCTCCCTATTTTTTTCTTTATTATCAAAAACGCACACAATCATGTTTAATGATTTTATAAGTCTCAGAAATTTCAACAGTATTTTATAAAGAATATGTAATTGTTGAAAACCGAAAACACATATCAGAGAATAAGCATTAAAACGTATACACAGTACATGTATAATCTAGCTACAGAATAAATCTTGTAAATTCTTTAGAGTTTGTATATCATAGTGTCCATATGCTAGAGTGTCAATACCACAAGACTTAACAAATCGTTTGTCATCAAAACACGATAACGAGGTTTTGTTGATTTTATCACAATACAGTTCGTGATTGTCACTGCGGATGAGAGATCGTGACTACATTTGGATCTGCTCAGCAAACAGTCTCTATACAATGAATGTTTTAACTGATTTTTGATGACAGATTTCGACACTCCCTTAGCCGTCTTCTTCTCATCCCCGTTGTCTAACAGCAAGGAATACATCTTTGGACGCAGCCCCACGAATTCATGTACTGGAACTCCTTAAAAATAAATGTTAAACTTGCTCAATTTTGACATGAGTAATAATAATTTTAAAAAAAATTAAGGGACTTCTAACAATCAATGCTTAGAAATAATTTTACCTCTAAAAATAAATCATAATTTACCTGCAGTTTCATTCTTGAACTTCAACACCACTTTCTTATTTGAGTTGTCATGAAGTGGGTGGTTAGGTGGATAGTTAGATAAGTTGAATAGGTTCTCTACATTTAGCTAGATCTCCATCTAAAGCTGGAGTTTCTATTTCGTACATCAGACTGTCTGTGTCTGTGAATAATAAGCGAATTTGATCCCCATACATTTTTTTCATGAAGTTGTAATGGAAATCATTTGGACAAATCCAATATGGTTTGTCCAATGTACACGGGTTTGTTCAGGAGAAGTTTGACTTTTTTGTTTTCAACTCCCACTAAGTCTTCGTTGAAAATCTTCAAACGATCGAATGATAGTTTGGAACATAATTTCTTCAGTTTCTTTTCTGTTTGGGCTAATTTGATATTGACACGATTTCTTAAGTTTTCCATAGTTTTCCCAAAAACGGCATTATTTATCAACTTGAAAAAGTCCTTCTCAAAGTTGTTTTTAGCATTTTGTCTTTTTTTGGAATTAAAATCGATGTAATTCATCAACCAGGGTTCTGTTTATATTCTAAAACTCGATGTACATGAGAAATTTTCATTCCCAACGATAAGAAGAGTTGTAAATTTCTATAATGAAGGACGTAATGTTTTTTTATCTTCTAATGTTGGAATGAGTTTGGAAGTTTTTCCACGCCTTCGCATTGTGAGTCCGTCTGCAGCTCGGGCTGATATTGGAGTCTCGGGCTGATACAAGCTATGATATGGAAGAGGGTATGTTTTATTCTCTATATATAGCATATTTATACAAAAGGGTTTGTTATTTCACTGTGAGGGACATGTGTGAACAGACCGAAATACATTCCAAAAAAAGAATTTTGCTTTGTAATTTCCGAAAAATAATTAACAGATATGAAATTTTACTTTAATATGTAACGTAAACATGTGATTTTAAAGTTTTTATGCACATACCGGCCGCTAAATAATATTTTCCTCACTTATAGAGACCGATTTTAATGAAATGTTTTTACCCCCTGTAAGAAAAACTTTTGTTAAATATTGATTTTTAAACAAATTTTATTTTGATATAAATCAAATAGGATTTGATCATACTTTTTTGCAGATATAAATTTGTTTTCGAATATCTGACAGAAAATCCGAAATTTTTGGATGTAAAATGTAGGCGGAAAACGGGCGTTAGCATTCACAGTTATTTGCAATTCACGTGAATTCAGTTAAACCCCTAAAACCAGTCACTTACGACTGAAACAGATCTGTCTTAACCTCATGTCAACTGCATCCCCCAGTTCATCAGGTCCGTAATTCACAATATGAAAATGCAGGATAACTGAAATGTTTTGGATCTCTGTCCAGGAAATGGGATGGTTTGATTGTGTTTTGCAATGTATACAATTCTTGCTTACTTTGATGCAAGCGCTGTAAGGGTTTCTGTGTTATTTTGAACTTGTATCCAGCAACACCCAAACGAAACACATTTTATTTGCATGTTCGCGAACTTAAGTAAAAAGGCACCTAAAACACAGTTCACCGAATTTACATACACTTGCCTTTTGTCGAAGTTCTGTGACAAAAGCGTGGACAGGTTCCCCTTCCTTCTGAGTTCTTGTATTAAAACCGGGTCTCTCGTAAATAAAGTTTTTTTTATCGGGTTGCAGTATTCCTTAAAATTCTTTTTGATATCCACCAACTCTGTCTTATCTTCATCTTCGGTCTTCGTACAAATGTTATAAACATCAATGACGTTCGGTCCTAATACGTGCAGTTATTAAGTCATTTCCTGCATTTTATCCCATTTACCCACTCCGCTCGCAACAGCGTAAATAACGAACTTCTGTTCAAATCTCCTCCAATCGTTTCTATTCTGATACACTATGAGACTATCCCATATAGTATGCATATGTTGGGGCAACGTTGGCCCAATGTAACAAAACTTTTATTTGGCAAGATAACATTGGCGCAACGTATAAGTGCACTGTGGCCCTTTGGCCCAAAATGATGGGGGTAATGTTGGACCAACGAAGTAACATTTCTATGTAATCGTTGTGCCAGCATTATACTAACGTTGCACAGGCACTTGTTTCTGAGAAAAAAAATTACCCTATAGTATAATAATAACACCACAAAGTATCTAACTCCGAATGAGGTAAACCACCCCCTCCCGTGTGTTGCAGTCGTTTTTGCTTTTATACGAAATGCAGTGCAAAAGTGTTTAGTATCATTTTCTTCTACAATAAATTATATAAACAACCATATATAACATACTTACTTTTGTTGTATTCTAATGTGCATATACGAAATGCCTGTGTAACGTTGTATAGATTACAAGCGCTGTATATATGTTCACTAATACATAATAGCCAACATTAAACGAACACACAATATCATAGAGAAACAGAAGTACACCAACGTATGGCCAACGTTGTACATTAAACTTTGCAGTCACTGACAAAAAACCGTTTGAAAATGTGCATTGTTAGTTGAATTAGTATTTTATTTAAAAAAATAAACCATTTCAAATTATCAACTGTAAAAAAATCCTTTAAAAAACTCTTAGAAATCAAAGAGGCCCAAATATGCAATATGCACTTTGCATATATTTAATCAGATTGAGAGTCATCTGTGAGAAAATTATCCCAGTCTTTTTCCTTCTGGGCTGCTTTCTTCCTGTTCCTCCCTTCTCTACCGTTCCTCCCTTCTCTACCTCCAGTAAATCTGAACCAATCTTTTATCACAACACAAATTTCACTATTGGTTGCGTTAGCTCTAAACCGGTTGTTCGTAACTGTCTTTTATAGATACAAATATATTAAAAAATTCATAAAATGTGTGTAAAAAAAACAACTTTACAACCAGTGAATAATTTTTCATGAAATGATTTTGACTAGGATTGTGCAAGACTTCTACCTTAGTTATCTCTTGGAGATGCGACTCAAGCTCAGTAACCATCAAGTTCAGTACTTCTTTCACCAACAGTTTATTAAAAAGCGTGATCGTTCAGTCACAATTACATAATCAGCCCAAATCAAGAATCTGCTCAACATCATTTCACTTGGGTAACGACTATATATAACATTTTACTAATGATGGACAGTCCTGACTAGTTCGGCCCATCCACGACGTGATGATGCAAGTTGCTGCTTTCTTATTGAAGTTTCCCGGTACAAGCCACTCTTTTAACACAATCATTCACTCTAAAGTTCATCTCGGCATTGTTCAAAAGTAAGCATACTTTTGTTGTACCAGACAGGTCTTTAATGTTGAGTAATCTTACAGCTAAATGTTCCCGTCTATACTTTACTGTTGATTCCTTTTAAATATATCATGTTAAAGGTCAGTAAGACTGGTACAATTGTGTAAATTCTGTAAAAGTCCATTCTAACAAGGGCCTCAAGGCTACACTTTCAAATACAAGACATGTCTCAATTACAAGTTACAACTTTTCTGCTTAATTTATTTTGCTCTATTTATCACCATGTAAGAATTCAACCCCATTGGCAACCTAACTACTCCTGGATCTACACAACCTGAGGATTCTTGCACAAAGTTCTAGCTTGTTTTGTTAAATGTTTTTAAGAGAAGCAAATTTATTTAATTGCCAATAGTTTTTAATCTTTATCATTTTCCCTTGTAGAAGGGTGTGATCTTCTATTTTAATAAATCTGAACCCATTCACCCAAGGATAAATAATAAAAATCTGTGCTTAACTTCCAATGCTTCTCCCAATGGAGGTACAACTACAAAAAAAAAACATCGAGGAGATGCAGAACATTGCAGATATCAAATACATGTTCTGTGTTCTGCAGTCTAACAAACTGATATTAATAGAGAGTCAAAAAGCTTTGGAATTGATCGACTGCATACTACTAAGCGATTGTAAAAACAATAATTGTCTTTGTTAATCAATTGCCTTTTGTGGGCTCAAAATAGATATTGTTACGACCTTTGAGATCCCAACAAACAACTTTTCCAGCGACAGCCATATCAAAATCCTAACCGTTTTTGAGTTATTAAGCAAAAACTTTTAGGGGCTATTGGCCCTTCATTTAAAGGGCCAGAATAAGAACTGATGGCAAATTCTGTCTTAGTTTTAACTATCGGAAGGGACTCGACCGAGAAACCAAATCTTGTCCTTTTGTACGATGACACTGGTTGCTGGTCTGCAACTCTAGGTTTTTTTTGCACTGGGTCCTCTCGCTGTCCATGACATGGATTTGGACAGAGTAAAGTTAGACATAGTGTTTATATCGTCCGACGGCGAGTTTGCATGGTTAATTAGAATGTGTTCCGATTGTTTTCTGTGTTGACAGATGACTCGTAGCCAATGTGTTCAAGGAAATCACACGTCATGTTAGATATATCACGTTTTGTTGCAAATTATATACTGTAGGCGAAAGGTTCGAAACTCAACTGTATCATCAATCGATGATCGCTCTTTTCCATTATTGTTTTGGACTTGGGCGTCATGGGAAGGCACACCTTGTGCTTCAAGTATGATTGATTTATTGGCATACTCCTCTTCCTTTTCAGGCTTTGAAAAGAACTCAGCACTAGTCATAATAATGAAGTGAAGTCACTGGTTCCAGAAGACGAAGTGTATTGTGTGGAACTCTTGACAAGTGAACAGGTATATTTGTAATGCAAATTGACGCCTCCGACATGGAAAGTGTTAGATTGTTTGCAATTTTGTTAAGGATGGGAGTTGGGACATAGAAATGCACGAAATACTTGCAATTTGTCATTTAAGAGGACTGATATTTTCTTTGAGGCTTCTTGTATATAAATGTCATAATGATGATTTCAACTTGATCTACATCAGTAACCTCATCAAGGTTATAAAATATAACAGATTTCAGACAAGAGAAATGGATGGACAGACACACTGATAGACAGAAATGATGATTTGATAAACTATGCAATCATCAAATTAAACATAATTATAAACATAAGACAATACATTTTAAAAACCAGTTTCTCCACATGAACAGTTAACAGTATATAGCCATTACTAACTTCATTACTGCACTTGGTCAGTATAAACAACTTTTGATATCTATCAATTGTATTTCTTATAGCATATGCATTATCATAATATATATTCTTTTACAATAATAATCTTAATTGTATGCATTATATGTCCAAATTATTCATGACTTTTGGAGTTTCAGAGTTTTCAAATCCAATTAAATGTAATAAATCCTAAATTGTAGATTACCACTAGTTTGGTCCATTTCATATTTCAGGATATGTTGTGTTGCTTATTAATTGTCTTAATATTTTATCATAAATGTTCAAATACATAGTGTCATCCTTAAATTACCAAATAAATGACTCAAGTCATCAATCGGGAATTGCTTTATCAAGATGAACATAAGAGAAACAATAATCTGATTATCAGCACTTCTCTTCATCACTCATGGTTTCAGTTCTTTACATTAGTCTAATATTTCTTCGCATTGTGTCTTGTATTAGGAATAACCTCGTTAACACATACCAGTGATGTTCTCATCTCTTGGAGGTTTGAAAAAATCTGTATTAAAAACAAACTGATATTACTGGTACTATTACTTATAACATATAAGAATGACTCATATGAAAGGATGATTTTAAGGAGCTACATGTAGAAAAATAAAATTCATATAGGCATATTATGAAAGTGTATGCAACATAGACAGACAGAACCTTATATAAATGGATTATTCTGTATAAAAATTTGATATCAGGTGAAGCTTGTCAACATTTTATTCTAATCTTAAAAATTTAAATTAATGTTACGTAACTTGACCATTTCATATCTTACATTTTCATGATTTGAAAAAAAAAATGGAAAAAAAAATAGAATTTGTAAAAATAATGAACACATCACATGAAATCTAAACATGTGAGCAATTCTATCAACCGAAAAACCATGATATACTAATTTTTCTTTCAACTGGACTTTGATTTTTACAGTTCAATTAAGGTGAACATCAGTAAGCTGTTCAAATGTTTTCACAGTACAGAGCATCAACATTATCAGTTATTGATAGTGAATAAAAGATTAACTTTTCATGTTATGAGCTATATCTGCTAAAAAAAAATCATCAATACAAAAATATAACCTTTTTCCTTACAAATATTCTGTTCAAGCTAATGAAACAGGGTCACTTGTACATGTAAAAACAAACGAGGTGCACTGCTGGGTTCGTTGATTTATTCAAGAAGAAAACAGGTCCTTAAAACAAATATAAGCAATAATAAATATTTAGCAATAACCCGTATATAAATCCTATAATCGATTTACAATATATGCATATATAATTAGGTAATGAATGAATTGCAGTTTTAAATCAAAGAAATCTAAATTACACTTATTATAATTTTTACATATCTTTAAACTTTAACCTTAATTAAATAATGTAAAAATGATCATAGAAACATAAATCATTTGTGAAATGGGCGGTGATCAGAATAAATTTCAATGAAAGATGTACATGTAAGCAACAAAATGGACACTCACTGCGGTGAACACTATACCAAAAAAATGGCGCAAAATACAATAACTGGTCTGACCAGGTGTAATTTCTGGGTAAATACGTAATACTATTATTTAAATCACGTGATCAAAAAACTCCTTATATTTTTAAATATCGATACACAGGTTCTCAATAATCAAAGAGAGATAACTCTTTTGGGAAAACAGTAAAAATTGAAATGGAAGTAATTACGTTCTAGGTATTTGACAAATAAATACATATGAAAATATGACCCCTATTACATTCTCACCCTTGTTACAATAAATGACGTCCTCGTCATTCATGTGAAAAAATCATAATAATAACAATTTCTAATTAGTACGTAGCAAAAATATATACACGTCTTGCTTCATATTTCCAAATATCAAACACAACTTCACCAGCTTTATGTTCACCGATTTGGCTTACCCCCAATCACTGGTGGAACTTCCGTCTTATTATGGGTAATATCTGCAACACTGGGTAGTAGCCGTCTTTGGAGAGGTCGTTCAATTTTAGGTGGAAAAGTATTCTTTGGTGTGGATTTCAGTTGTGGACCTCTGAGTAGTTCAAATTCTTCCTCTGTAACAACTCTATACTTTGTGTTAGAATTCAGAAAATCTATGATCTTTTCAACTTCTCCCTGACTAACCTTCTCTTTGGGTGGATCTGTTTTAACTTCTTCCTCTTCCCCGTTCGCTTCTCCGTCTATTTCTTGGTTGGACATATTCAATAATTTTATTTACAATATGTAAAAAATGAAAATCATATAGCTATTATATGATGAAATATATGGTGAATAAATGATTCAGTTAAATATTTCAAACAGTCTAACAGTTCGCTACAATCCAAGATTCTGAAGTCTCAAAAGTTATTGTTTACATTCGATTCACAAATTACACCGGAAACAGAAAGTCGAATACTAAAGTCCGAAGAAACCAAAACAGGATGTTCAGTTCTGGAATAAGAATCGCTGGCTTTAGACAGTGTATTGTCTTTCATCGAGACAACGTTTTACATACGACCAACACCGCCATGTGTCTTTTCTAGAATGCTCTTTTATTGTCACACTATACACAAAAACATGCATGGTCGACCCGACCAATTCCGGATAACACAAATTACATCACATCCCCCTCTTTACTTACTATGAAAATCACACACATTTAAGTTTTAGAGTTTCTTAAAATTCAAAATTGTTTCTTCAAAATAATAATCAATTGGATTTCATAAGTAATATTTTTTTACAAACGAATAGTAGACGTACAAACATGAACACAAGTACATCAAGTTATTTCACATATTCTGATAGGTAGGCGGGTGGTCTCGAGATTCTCCCTGATCTGGTTACCGAGGGTTTGCTGTTTGCCATGGGATTTTCCTGACTTGAATGTGGGGTATTAACATTGGACACATCACCAGAATTTTCACTTTCACTTGGTACAGATTCACTCAATTGTGGTTCAACTTCTGGGGGTAGCATCTGGAAGTTGGTTTCCCGCGATTTCTCCGAAGAGCTCTTCCATGTTGGTTCAATATCCTGTATGAACGGTTTCCAAGGTTCTGTTGAATGACTCCTGGTTCCCAATTTCGGTTTTCTGGATTCTGCATACGAATGATCTCTCTCTTTTTTCAATGCGCGGTAGTTTAGAACAGGTTCGGTCATGAAAATATTTTTGTTTCATCTGACGAAGTTGAAGTTTGGAGAGTTGAGATTCCAAAGGTTTTGGCTCCAACCATGTTCGAGTTGTAGGAATCTTTGAACGAAGACTTCTGTTCATCAACAGCTGTGCGGGTGATTTTCCAATTCCATCAATAAGTGTATTTCTGTACTTTAAGAGAGCAATATTTGGATCACCGTTGCTCTCTTCTGCCTTTTTGAGCAAGTTTTTAATGGTCTGGATGCAGCGCTCTGCCTGACCATTCGAACGTGGATAACAAGGGCTTGATGTTCTGTGTGTAAATTCGCAATCCGATGCAAAACACTTGAACTCATGGCAACTAAATTGCGGTCCATTGTCTGAAAATAGTTCTAGTGGTATGCCATTTCTAGCGAATACTGTTTTGCATGCTACAATTGGTAGATCGGGCTCGTAAATCTGGAAGTGGTATGATGTCTGGGTATTTCGAGTAATAATCCACCAATAACAAATAGTCTTTGCCCTTGAAATGAAAAAAATGTCTGCTCCAACCTTTGTCCAAGGAGTATTCGGTATTTCATGTGGAATGAGAGGTTGTTTGATGTTTGATTTTCGGAACGAGTTGCACACTCCACAAGACTGAATTAACTGTTCTATGTCAAAGTTCATGTTCGGCGAAAATATTATGTTCCTGGCTCTCTGGCTCTCTGCTTAGTTTTCACGATACCAAGGTGAGGTTCATGCAGTTTGGTAAGCATCTGGCTCCGCAGTGATGATGGTATCATTACAGACTGTCCCTTGTACAATAGTCCATTCAGAACGGTAATTTCACCACGGTAGTTCCAGAACACCCTGACACAAGGTGGAACTTGTTCACGAGTCTCAGGCCATCCTACTCTAACAATGTCCGCTAATGTTTGAAACTGTTCATCGGCTTCTGTAGCATCCTTCAATTTTTGAAGCTTTTTCTCTGTCATTGGAAGTTCTTGTGTAATAAAGTTCACGTCAATGTCCTCATCTACTAATGTCTCTTTGCACTCTTTCAAGAATGCTCTACTCAAAGCATCGTATATAAACATTTCTTTTCCAGGTACATATTTCAGTTGTACATCATAGCGCTGTAAACGCATCAGCATTCTCTGTAGTCTTAGTGTAGCTTGGTATAATGGTTTGCGATGAATTGCTAACAACGGTTTGTGATCTGTTTCTATGGTAATTGAACGACCGTAAATATAATGGTGAAACTTTTCACATTCATATATAACTGCCAGCATCTCGCGTTCTATTTGTGCGTCCCTATGTTGAGTTTCAGTAAGAGCTCGTGAGGCATTAGCGACTGGTTGCCCATTTTGTAACAATACAGCACCCAATCCTTTGCAGCTAGCATCAACGGAAATTTTGACGTCCTTCTCAAGGTCATATATCTTTAGCACAGGGGCTTGTGTCAGTATTTCTTTTAAATCTAGCAAACCTGTCAACTTGTTCCTTTTCCCAGTGCCATACAACATCATTTTTGGTAAGTATCCGGAGTGGTTCCGAATCATCTGCTCAGTTTGGAATGAATTTGGACACATACTGCACTAGTCCAAGGAATATGCGGACACCTTGAATGTCTGTTGATTCCGGCATATTCACAATGGCCCGTACTTTCTCCGGATCCACCTTGAGTCCATCTTTCCCAATAATGTGACCAACGTACTTTACTTCAGGTACTCTAAGTTCAACTTTGTCCCTGTTGAGTTTGAGTCCTACTTTACGACAGCGTTCCAGCATGCGAATAAGGTTTTCATCATGTTCCGCGTTGTTTTCTCCATATACCAGTATATCGTCCACTAAACACTCAACACCAGGTAAGTCTGAAAATAGTTCCTGTACACGTTTTGAAAACACTTCTGAAGCTGACGATATTCCGAAAGGAAGTCTCAGGTACCGGTATCTACCGAATGGTGTATTGAAGGTAAGTGCTTTAGAACTTTCCTCATCGAGCTGAATATGTCAAAAGCCATGTGTGGCATCAAATTTTGAGTAGACTTTGGCATTAGGCAGTTGTTCAACAATTTCTTCTACAGTCACTAGATGATAATGTTCTCTTTTAATGTGCTGATTCAAATCTTTTGGATCCACACATATGCGAATTTTTCTTGGTTTGCGTACTGTCACCATACTGTAGACCCAATCTGTTGGGCCATCTTGTTTCGTTAACACGCCCAGATCTTCCATTCGCTTTAATTCATCTTGTTCAGGTTTAAGTAACGCTGCGGGTATTTTCCTTGGTGGGTAAACCACTGGGTTTGCACTTTTGTCTATTTCAAAGTGGTACTTTCTTGGAAGTTTTCCTAAACCACTAAAAATATCTGCATACTGTTCGATTAATTTATCTTTTGACATACACACGTCCTTGTCTATTGACTCTGCTGGTATGTGTTGTATTTATCCCAAACGAGCACATGTTTCTTTAGAAAGGATAGGAGTGCTTCCCTTGTGTGTGACATAAAACGGAAGTGTATCTTCCACTTTACGAATGCGGCATCTAATGTCAACTTTTCCATCTGGTTTCATGACGTCACCATTGTAGGTAATCAGGTTCACGTTCACACTCTGGAAGTGTTTCCGAGAAATCTGTAGCGAGTTGAATACATTTCGCGGTATTATGTTTAATTGAGCTCCTGTATCCAGCTTGAATGTAACTGGTACATTGTTAATAGTCACAGATTCTGTCCACGGTAGCTCTTCATGAATACTGTCCACACTCACTGTGCCGAGTTATAGGTCCTCTTCTGTTTCCTCTAGCGAATGTACACTTGACTTAGATCCAGTCTTGCAATATTTAGCATAATGATTTGGGCTTTTACACTTAATAACAGAGTTTGTTGTATGCAAAGCATTTTCCCTTCTGATGTTGTCTACCACATCTGCCACATGGTTTGCCTGTGTGCGTACTTTGGACATTGGCTTTCTGTTTTCTGTGAGTCTCACTACTATTGTGCTGTTTTTCATGGTTATGCTTCTTGGATACAGCGTGAGCGGATACAGCTGCCACTGGTTCTTGGTGTAAAGTCTTCAACTGGTGTTCTGATAATTCAGATGCTCTGCATATGTCTATACATTTAACGAGTGTTAAATCTGCTTCTCGCAAGAGTCTCGCTCTGCATGCTTCATTCGATATACCACATACTATTCTGTCCCGAATTAGCGAATCTTTCAAATCCCCGAATTCACACTGTAATGCTTTGTTTTTCAAGTATGTGACATAGTTACCAATAGTCTCATGAGTTTCTTGTTTACGTGTGAAAAATATGTGACGTACATATGTCAAATTCTTACGTGGTTCGACGTAAATTTATCTGTGTACATCCTCCTCCGGAATGTGGAATGTATGATAAATGCGTATCGCTTCAACACCAGCAACATGTAAAAACAGCAACTTGTACTTGCCTGCTTTCTCGTCGATTCCCGATGCGATCAAGGATAGGCGAAATCCTTGCAGCCATTCCTTCCAATTTTCGGCCAAGTTCCCTTCAAAACTTAGGTGCGACGGAGGTTTTAACTGCTCCATAACTCGGTGACTGTTCACTTCTGACACCATGTATTGTCTTTCATCGACACAACGTTTAACATACGACCAACACCGCCCTGTGTCTTCTCTAAAATGCTCTTTTATTGTCACCCTATACACAAAAACATGCATGGTCGACCCGACCAATTCCGGATACTAGTTACACAAATTACATAACAGACAGTTCGATCCAAAAAAAAAAATTCAATAAATTAAACAGTAATGTTCACAGACCTTAAAGATCACCAGAATAACCAACTTGGCTGTATCTTGAAGAATAAATATGTAAATGCGAGAATCCCACCGTGGATGCCATTGAAACAGGGTCACTTGTACATGTATAAACAAACGAAGTGCACTGCTAAGTTCGTTGATTTATTCAAGAAGAAAACAGGTCCTAAAAACAAATATAAGCAATAATAAATAGTTGGCAATAATCCGTATATAAATTCTATAATCGATTTACAATATATGCATATATAATTGGGTAATGAATGAATTAGAGTTTTAAATCAAACAAATCTAAATTACACTTTTTATAATTTTTAAATACATTTAAACTTTAATCTTAATTAAATAATGTAAAAATGATCATAGAAACATAAATACCCATTTGTAAAATGAAAACCCACAGTCAGTGATCAGAATAAATTTCAATGAAAGATGTACATGTAAGCATCAAAATGGACACTCGCTGCGGTGAACACTATACCAAAAATGGCGCAAAATACAATGGACTGGTATGACCAGGTGTAATTTCTGGGTAAATACGTAATACTATTATTTAAATCACGTGATCAGAAAACTCCTTATATTTTTAGATATCGATCCACAGGTACTCAATAATCAAAGAGAGATAACTCTTTTGGGAAAACAGTAAAAATTGAAATGGAAGTAATTACGTTCTAGGTATTTGACAAATAAATATATATGAAAATATGACCCCTATTACACTAATGTGCATGAATGTGTTACACTTAAAATCATTTTGTGATTACTGTAAATGTTGGTAAATAAGCTTGTTATATGATAGAGTTAACTCAGGGCCCTCTACGCTTACAGCTGGGTATATACGCGCCTGGTTAACCTTACCATTTATCATGGTTAATTTCATTTGAGAAAATTCGAACTAAAATTGTTCTTATTGCTAGCGCTCTCGAGCGCTAGCAACTACGTTAGTCCTTTTCACTGGAATACGCGTGCTCGACTTCACAGTAGGGGATTCTGGGAATATCTACTACTATAGATAAACTGTACCATTTGAATTTCGTTTCATAATTTTCACATGAAGTTTTGTGTTTGATTGTAAATGTCAAAAATTAACAGTAGGTTATGTCTTATAATGCAAGGTTATTTTTAAATATTATAATAAAATAGCTATACACCGGTCAATTGAACTCTTCTAACGAGGGAGATGAGATAAGAATGAAATCACCAAAACGCTTAGAAAATATGTCAATTCTCTTCGTGATTAAAGCTTTCAACTAACATTGATTATCAGCTGTTATGTAGAGAAAACGTGAAATGGAAATAATATACTGTTTCCTTGCTAATGGCAATACATATTTGTCATGTCATCTGCAACAGACGATCATAAATATGTGACGGATTATCGATAAGTGTGAGCAGATAATTTTCACTTGAACCCTATATGCATGATTAATATATAACTTAAGTTCCGTAGTACCATCTCTTGTATTAATTGATTCCAACATCTCAAATTTAAAAACAGTATTAGACTTGCATTGAAAGTTTGAAAGTTAACCAATGTATTTTATGTTTGTTTGACCTCTCCTATAAAATCATAACAGTAACTCGTGGGTAACTGGAATAAGAATGGTTATTTATTCAAGACATATCAGAATAAATGACAGATAATGAACATATATACAATCAATAAAAAGACTGGGAACATAAATAGTATGCAATGAAAACACAAGGTTGGTGCCAACCTTAGACTAGAAAACATACATTTTACAAAAGAAGCACCAAAGTAAACAAAGTACGTTTAACTAAAAAATGTTCCCGAGTCTGGGTTGTAAAATTGTATAATCAAAAACCATATTGTAGATGTACACCTATGTACATTAGAGGTAACAAGCCAGCATGGGTTGCTTTGTCTTTTTACACTGATGCGTTATGCTACCATGTTACGGTGGCAGATAACGCCCCATATTGTCATTTTTGGTTCTAACTGTACATAAGTTGCCCATCCTTCTCAGTGTTATAGCTTTCTTAATTGTCTGGGTCATTTGGTATAAGAAGTGAAGCAAACTTTACATATTCGTGGCTGTGAATTTTGGCTTGGGTTTTTGATCTACCCCTAAGGTCAAAGAAAGAGCGGATAGGGTCTGGGGAGGATTAGAGTCAACCAGACAATCTGGTTTACATGTAGCTGAACTCGGTACAGGATTACCGCCGGTTATTTCATGAAGGAGGGTAGGTGGCTGTATTGCTGCAGTATGCTCCAAGGGCTGTGGCTGAGGGGTGGTTGTAGGATTCGTGTTGGAAAAATAGTCTGTAATGCAGGTTTTGAAGGTGTCCTCAATTGTAGGCATGATCTTGGACATGCACTGCTGCAATAGTGTAGTCATGTCCTCACTGCTGGCCGACGCCGATGGTTGGGTTGCAGTGGCGGGGGGGGGGGTCTTGAGGTTTGTTTGCAGTCCTTTTGCGTTTCGGCCTGGATGCCATCCAACCACTATCTGCAGAGCAGTGTGGTCATGATTCATTTAAATTTATAAAGTTAAAACAGCCAATTACCGAAGCAGTGGTTGAATCATATATAACCACTATCTGCAGAAGCAGTGTGGTAACAAATCATGATTCATACAATATTATAAAGTTATATACAGCCATTAACCGAAGCTGTATTTGAACCATATATAACCACATATTTGCCGATATAGTGATGATTGTAATGTATTCTTGCATCACATCTTGACTAAGAACACTATCAATGGTAGTTTTTTTAACCCACGTATATATCTGACACTACTTAATTGTGGTAAAACACAATTAAAAAACTTCAATCAGTAGAAGCAATATATGCTAGGCAAATCTTAAGATTTCCCATATCTAAAATCCCTTAAAAGGAAAGGTAAAGAGATTCTGACCTGTCTTAGGTTACAACAATAAATCAACCAAGGATATATCACACTTTTTGCACAAAAACATCTGCTGCAATGATGAAAATAAAAGAAAATTGTACATATTACTAGAGAAAAAGATGATTAAAAAATTAACCTGAATATTACCCAAAATAATACAATAGCAAAAAAAAAAATGAGTAAATTCAACGTGTTATATTGGAAGGGAAAACATGTAGATATATGTGAGATTATGATTTAGGAATGTGTGTACCCACGAAGCCCCTGTCTCCATGGGAAATTATGAGTTCCTGGTAAACAGAAGAATTCCCCTAATTTGTCTGTAAAGTTTGAAATGTCCCAGACAGTTCAAATGAACACCGTCACTAAAAATGTTGTTGACACTGTTTGTGAAGCCTTTCAACTTCCAAAATAGCATACCACCTTTTGGGACGTATGATTTGAGCAATTGGTTCGCTGCGTCCACCCGACTGTTGTAACTTGTAATGTTAATGTTCCTTGTCCGAGAACGATGCATAAAACTGAAAATAACAACCGTACAAATGTGGAATCGTCTCTTTAACAAAGATGCGAACGACACGAGCCTGGATATTATACACTCAATGTCCTCTGACGAGTCCAGATCATTTCCTTCCAGGTTCACTTTATCATGCTGAGGCCGAGTGTTTCCTACAGCGGAAATGATGGCGCGGGTGTGCGCATGATTGGCGATAGATCCACCACTAATCCCGCAGAAATCGAAAATCCCCAAATCACTAATAATGAATGTGTCATTACGAAGCGAATCTTTCACATAGTTTTCAAATCTCCTTACATGGGAATCACTTACCAAAAGCGTACGCATTTTGCTAAAACAGATCGTCCTTGTTCACATATTCAGGTCATCACACAAATGCCAATCTGGACACCGAGGTGACGCTATTCGATTCATACAAAGGTCACACACTTAAACGAACAAATTATCTCGTAAAAGCGTTCTTAGGATGTCAATCCTTCATACGAATGAAAATCTGATGGGTCAGTTCTTATCAAACGGTGGCTATAGACACTTTTTATCTCACCTTTGTATAGAATGACGGCCATCAATGTTTACAAAATAAGTAATGATCTAAGAGCATGCGCATGGGAAAATACCCTAAGACACATATTAACATCTAAAAATAAACGCACTGCAAACACCATAAACCTTTTATATCCGTACATAAAAATGTGTTTTAATTTAAATAGATATAGCTAGATATGCTAGCAATAACAGTGGAAGCCGGATTTGCAAGTCAAATGAGGGAACGACAGAATCTTGAAAAAGATCATGTTTTTAATTACCACACATATATGTGTAACACTATGGACATCTAATGTATGTATGAATATGCATATGGTTGTTTATAATTTGTATTGTATATAAAAAAGTAAAAGGTAATGTAACTACTAACATTTTGTTTTAAAGAGTTAAAATCAGGGACGTATATAATACGTCCCTAATGTAATGCATTCATCAAAAATATAATTTTTCAGATTCAAACATTATAATAAGCACTACTAACCTTTTTCCTACGTTTTAGCATATACTTTAACCTTTTTTAAGTTTTTCTTCGTGATTTTTTGTAAATTAGAACATTGGTCCAAAGATATTTGAGACCAAGTAAAATCAAGAAAGACAACTCTTAAATAGGATCTTTCAAACCAAGATGTTTTATATAAATTATTTCTTTTAATTTTTCAAATTTATTCAATTTCTTTTTTCATCTCATTAACCAACGAATATTGTTATTATTTTCAGATTTTTTGGGATTTCATCCAGCAGTTTGCCTGAAAAGAATTTTTAAATATTTTAATTTCATTTTTATGTGGATTCCAATAAAAATCATACAAACTTAATTCATGATTATTTTGTATTTCATTTTCAAACTTTATAACATTTCACTTTCATTAGAGTTTCAAAACAGAAATGTTTAAAAATTTGACATGTAAGGGGTTATCTGGAAGCAGACTGATATTTTAAAAATTCTCTTAAAAATAGAGTATTGTACTTTGAGGTCTATTATTGTTGAATCCTTTGCCTAGCATTAGTAACAATTGCATGCAACAAAAATCTCCTACACTTTTTTGGTGTAGACATCCCCCTTAATGCATGTACTTTTGCATTATGATCAGAATATATTAGAACTTCATGTGTCGCTGTGTTTTCGTCAGACCCATCAAATTTGTCGTAACACTTTAAAAAAACCTCTCCATGGTTAATCGGTGTTGCGGTCGGTTGATTATGCGTTGATGGTTGTTCGGATGAATGATTAGGCAGTCGCAACGTTACTTCTGTGTCTGAGTCCTCGATGTGTGATGCGGATTGTTGTTCGTGTTTCTGGTTTTCATCCACGGTGAATAGTTCCGTGACCGTTAGTTGTTTCCTGTTTGCTGCTGTTGGCATTTAGATTCTCCACCATATGTTATAAGGAATTTTGCTCTGTAACTCGTTTCGCTAAGGTACCGGGGGAATTAGTATCTCTTGTTGAACTTCGAAATAAAACTAAATTTTCAAATTAGCTAACATATAAAGTTTAACAATTTAGGTAGCAAATGACAAAGGTCTATTATAATAATAAAAACATATATTGAAATTGACGAAGGAAAATAACATAAAGATATATATTTACCGCATATATGCTTTTGATATGTATTTGATGCGTCTGAAGGGGAACCATTATCCAAGGAAGTTGAAATCCAGTGTGAGCTTCTAGGTCGTCATTCAATATAAGATTACATAAACAAGCCAAAGTCTGCTTTGTTTTACACAGGCATCAACTCTTATGAACACTTTATGGTGTTGTTTCAAATTCTAGGTCCAGCTGCATATGAACTTCGAAATGAGGTAGAGATGGGGAGGGGAGGCTGAAAACGGGGTCGACTCTGTCCTCGAGGTCTAAACTGTGGTGGATGGGTCCCCCTTTGGGCTTGAAAGCTAGAACTTGACAGGGGGCAAGAGTATTGAGGATGACCCTCCCCACATCTGATGCATTTATGCATGTATTGACAGCTTTGCCTATCGCAGCTTCCTTTGAAATTAAAATTGTAGCATTTGTTGTGAGTGGTAGTTGTAAGACTACTGATTGTACGGGGTTGAGTACTGTGTTGCTTAAACATCAACCATAATTCAAAATCTATTTTTGACCATGAGATTGAACTGCTCATCATACTTTTTCCAACCATTGTCCCCCTCATTACATCGCGAGGCCCCTAATCTGACATCGTGCATGTATTTAAGTAGCCCTTGAAATGAATTTGGGTGGGCAGTAGTGTATATACAGCTGTATACAATAAAAGCATCTGTCCACTTACTAATTGAGTTGATCTTACATGTAGCATTAGCCTTGGAATATCCTTTTGTAATCAATTCCCCTTTTTCATTGAAACATATTTGTTTTTCAGCATCCTCATGGAAAGGATGTATTGTCGAGAAGCAGGTTCAAGTCAATTTAGGCAGAATTGATACTCTTAGCTTTGAGACTTTGAGAAACATTGCTAGATAGATAGGAATGGTACATTGTGACTTTGGGATGGCCCCGGTACATTGTAACTTTGGGATGGCCCCGGTACGTTGTAACTTTGGGATGGCCCCGGTACATTGAAACTTTGGGATGGCCCCGGTACATTGTGACTTTGGGATCGGTACATTGTAATTTTGGGATGGCCCCGGTATATTGTAACTTTGGGATGGCCCCGGTACATTGTGACTTTGGGATGGCCCTGGTACATTGTGACTTTTGGATGGCCCCGGTACGTTGAAACTTTAGGAGGGCCCCGGTACATTGTGACTTTGGGATGGCCCCGGAACGTTGTAACTTTGAGATGGCCCCGGTACATTGTGACTTTGGGATGGCCTCGCCTGGCGAGAGGGACTAGGTTGTTGTCCACGGTTCTCAGCATCCTGGGATGGTCCGTGCTGCGCTTCCATCCTTTTCCTCTTGGGTCGCGTGGTTCCGGTTGTCCGTGACCCTATCGGCCCCGCTTGGTACCTTAAATTAAACACCCCTAAATCACTCTACCTTCAAAGAATTCAACCTTTCGCCTTAAAACCAACCAACCAAAGTTAAGAATCACTAGACCATGAACAACAATCTGAATACTCTCTATTTAACATGTATGGAAACCCATAAGTGAGTTTACCAAATAAATAACTTGAATAAAAATGTATAATATGGAAACATACGACAGCAATGATAAATTTATTCAAACAACCAATAATTAAAATCACTTGCAACCTGTTCTATCACATAAGTATTCTATCAACTGACAATGCAAAATTTGTGTTTGTTAATGTTAAATTCTTAGAAGCTAATAAGAACATCAAAGACAAGTGTGGCTGAATTCATTTGTTCCAAGGGGGCCAATATTTGAGCCATGGTTTATATGGAGCATGTGTTTAGGGAAAATTGATAATCTGTAAAATGGGCAATAGTTTTGGGGTTATTTAAAAAACTGTTTCATGTAAACCAAAAGTTTCTATCATTATAAGGAAATAAATAATATCATTATTAATAAAGTTAACTAATTTTAGAAGTTGTTTAAATTTATTAGACAAGTAAATTGAAGTGACTCTATAGGGCATTAATTTAAATGAAATTCAAAATTACTGATATGATGGCGTTTTGACAATTTTAAATTTGTTTGTAATGTTAATTTTTTTTTTTTTTTTTTTACATATTTCTACATAGTATGGTAATAATGGTACATGTAATGTTTTGGGAGTTTATTAAATTTAACAAGCCATCAAAGAAAATCATAGTTCTATGGGATCAATTTTCTGATATGAAGTTCCATTGTACCATAGGAGAAAGTGAGGAAAATTTGAAACAACAAACTGCATCTGTCAAGACTCTTATTAGAAAGATATTTAAAGTTTTATCAACAGAAGAGCATTGCATGGCTACCGGTATTTCCATTTACTGCAAAGTGAGGGGTTATTGTCATTTTGGTTTTTTTTTCTTTAAAACAAATAAAAAAATATCATCAGATACATAAATTTGTAAATGTATTACTGTTATTCATCTGAATTTACAATGAAATTGTGACAATTTTGATTTTAATTTTTCTTTGTTAACTAATATATTTTCTTACAATTCTAGAATATTTTTTTTGTATATTTTTCAAACCTTTATTATTCAATTTAATTATTTGTCCCATTTGAAATTAGCCTTGCGGGGGGATAAGTCCCATTAGGACAGTTCTAGTTAATATAGACGTTTAGTTGTTAACACAATTTGTTCATGGTTCACAAAGTAATGTATATCTTAAACCAAAGTTGTCATCTAAGGTATCTCTGCCCGATGATTACACGCCCAACACTTTTCGCAATTATTTTAGTCAACACTTTTTTTTAGGAAGGGGGGGGGCGTTCTGTAAAGTTCTTTCCATCAGAATTAATATCGCATCAAACTGGCCATTTTAATTTGGTCACCTGAGTTATCAGGTGACCTATTGATCTTCGTCCGTCGTCGTGCGCTGGCCGTCGTGCGTTAACAATTTTACATTTTTAGATTGTTACCGTTTTTGGTTTGAAGCATTTCTATGATAAGAGGAATCTAATTTGTGAAATTCATGTCTCTAACACTCCCCTGGGGACACAGGCGGGGTCAAAATGCAAAAAAGCCAAATATTCACAAATCTACTATACTCCCAAACATGTGAGGACAAATCTGTAAATTTCATGTCCCCTGGAGTATGGTTTTGACTTTAAAGTGGAGCCTAAATGGATGATAATGTTAATGCATATGATGTTTAAAAATTATCTTCTCTACTCCCACACGCTTGTAAGGAAAATTGAATTCAGAATTTTATAGAGTAGGAAGCCCTCTACCAAAATTTGAAATTTCATGTCCCCCGAGGTAAGGGTTCTGACTTTAGGGCCGGACCGAAATAATTATATTGTGTTAATGCATTTTATTTTTAAAAGGAATTGTCTTCTTTACTTCTGCTGATACTAAATAAAAACTGACAGCATATAAAGAAAGAAAAATAAAGCCATCTATTAAAATTTTAAATTTCATGTCTCCCAGTGTGGGGATTTGAATTGAAGGTGGAACCAGAGCACCCATATAGTGTATAGGGTAAGGGTTCTTTTGCAGGGTGTAGCCACTAATTTACTATTCATGTATATAATGTTTAAAAAACGTCTATTGACACAGAATAAAAACTGTCTGCATGTTTAGGAAAAAAAACATTAAGATGTCATCTTGAATAATATTTCATGTCACCTACATGGAAGGCAGGGGTTTTTCTTGGAGGGGGTATATATTTGTCTTTTTGTTTTATTCTACTCTGGAATTGCAATGAAAGGAATGCGTTAATTCACATATTTATGAAATAGAAAGAATGAAGCTGTCTATCAAAGTTAAGATATTGTGAAAGCATTTGAAAAGAGTTTAGGGGAGTTGATGGAGTTTTTTTTTTAAATTCACAATAGAGTTATCTCCTTTGCTTGTTCATACACATATTTAGTAATTAATCATTGAATATAATGTAATTAAGAAGTTGTATGGCCAAAAGAGCTATATAAGTATTTTTATCATTTGAAGCAAAAACAGGGTTTGAACTTTTTAAATTAACAAATAGACTTGTTATTAGTAAAGTAATAATTGACTAACCCATATCACTGATAAGCAGTACAAGTAAAATGATTTTGGTATAAATGCCAGAGGGTGATGACATGTTAATGAAGGGTGATTATTCAGAAGCTGGCACAGGAGAAGTAAGTAACGCATCATAGCTTTTTACAGCTTTTTTTGTTGTTGTTGTTGTTGTTTAAATGCCCATAGAGATAGTTTCTGTCTGCCCCTGGGGATGGGGGGTTGGAGGTTATTTTAAATAAAACATGTATGCTAGCCAACTTATTTTAGTTTATCTATGAAAACATATACACATGAAACCTAATTTGAAAGTTAACAAATAAGTGAAAATAATTTATTTTAGTATTTCACCTTTTCAATATTAGGTCATGCACTCTATTATGATATTTAAGTTTTTCGCAAAAAATTATAGGTTTCATAGTCCTTTTTGAAAGATTTCAGGCAGCAAAGGTGGTCGTCATTACAGTATTATAATTTTTCTACTTCTGAATAAAAATTAATTAAATGCATATATGAGACTCCTCGACAAGTTTGTGTATGGGCTCTGGTACTCAGGTGACTGTTAGGGCCAATTGGCCTCTTGTTTGTTAACTCTTTTGTATTAACCAATGTAATCCGATCCAAGGTATCTGCCAGCGATGCATGATGAACGCGTCCTACACTCTCCGCCATGACGCGATCTTGGTTACCCTGTTCTGGAAAGTTCTATCCATCAAAACTAAAATCGCGCATTCAAGAAACGAGTTCAAGGCTCATTTTATTTATTCAACATTTGTCAAATCTCAATTTTTATAAATACCCTAAATAAGATCCTAGTGTATATATTCACTCGGCACAAAGTTATTCAATATTATTTAAATGTAAGCATATATTTTGATTATATCTCCCACTGACTTGGATCCGCCAAAACATGTCCATTACCTACATGTAGCTTTTATTTTTGGTATTTCGGGCTGGTTTATCAAAAATGAAAGTAGGTTTTTAATTTGTTTTAGAGTAATTACTTATCAGGTAAAAGTAAATTAAAGCTTACGGACATCAACTCACACGTGTTAAAATACCAGAGATTTATGCAGTTACTCTTGTGCAGGCACTTCGTATTTTATTGGCAAAATGTCTTCATTTTTAAATATAAAAATATGAAACTATTATAGACGAACTATTAAAAGAACGATCACTCGTGCTTACCAAATGATATTTTGGTTTTTCTCAAGGACAGTTATCAATGTAATTCATGGTGATATTTTTAAGATAGAATGAGAGAAAAAATGACAACATGTGAAATGAGCATAAGTTTTTTAACGCATCGCAGCAATTGTTTAACTATTTACAGTTCGTTGTAAAGTATTTGTATTTTTCAAAGAGAAACGCCTGCCTCGTTGAGAGCTTCTTAAGAAATTAGACTTTTTCAATTTTATACTTTAAAAGAATATATAATTTATTTTGTGACTGTGCCTAATATTGTCTATTAAAAATCTATTTGAAAGAAAAACATATTCCCCAATTATTTCATTCAAAAATAACATTTTATTGTTATTGTCTTGAATCTAATTGGGCAGTTTGTAGTATAAGTTACAGCTGGGAATAATGCTTTACTTTTAATTGAAGTCCTCATGAACATGTTACACACAATAATAAAAATAATTTCACATTTAATCTGTAGTGCGAGCAATGATGATTATTTTCCTCAGTGAGGCTGTGTAACTTTTTTAAATACAGAATCCTTTTTCGTAACCTTTAAGGTTGTATTAAAAAGTATACATTTAGCTTTGTTATAAAGACCTTTGGTGTTCTCTTATATACTGTGCATGCGATTATTTAGAACAGTTTTTATGATATATATGTATATCAACATCGAGATATATTTACATCTACCGAGAATTATCTCCTATACTTAAGAAAACTGATTTTGATTAATAGCTATATAGAAACTGACAAGGCTAACATCTACACGATCTAGTTCTAACCAGTTTATCGAGCGGTCGAAACCTTCAGCAACATAAGAAAAATCAATGACTGCACGAAATATTCATGGTGATGTCAGACTCAAATTCCCTTATAAGACAACTTTTTTTTCTTTTATCTAACATACTAATGCACATAAACACTTGTTTAGGTACTTTAACTCACACTTTACGATCAGTTCATTAAGTTATTACGGGCCGCCGGAAGGCGGTCCGTTATTTGATACACATTTAAATATTGTTACTGCGTTTCTGCGGGATAGTTCATTTTTAGTAGAATTAATACTATGCTTATTTTTATGAATTAAAAGTAAATTTGTATGTAGAAATATGTTTTATGCCTTTTGGAAAATATCACATATTTTTTGTCTTACTCGTAAATGAAAAGTAGGTCATACTTAGTAGATTGTCGTATTTGGCGCGTTTTTATCGAGACTATAATCTATTCGGAAAATTTCGGAGTTCTTCATTCTTTTCAAAACTGTATGCGGGACATACTAAAGACCTGAAATACTAAAGACCTGAATGTCATTAAATTTTACATAAATGATATATTTTAATTTCTATGTGTCGTGTCAAATGAAATGACTTTTGTATTTATTATATTTCCATGTAAAATGTGGTAGAAAATATCATGAAATGACATTATATTAATTATTTACGCAAGAATAAGACAGAAATGAAAATTTGAATTTACTGGAAAATTTGAACTAATCCATTTTTATTTTATTATGAGGTCCCTTGAAATCATATATTAAGCTAATGCATTAAGTTTTCATTCAATACAATGCAACAACAAAAAACCCAAAATGGTTTGAAATACATAATCTCCAAGAGAAATTTTAAATGATGAGTTGAACTTTGTATTAGAGTAATGTACAAATCATTGTGTTCTCCACTACTTCATACTATGGCAATGATCATACAATTTCCGTTAGAAATGCTTACAGTAACGAAATCGATTCTTTGTGATAATAGTAAAATGTTAAACTTCAAAACAAGTTGCTGAAAGTATATTAAAATTTACCATAAAAATTAGTACAACCAATTCTTATTTTCCTCTTTGTGGTGTGTTTTTCTGTAAACAACCAATGATTCATACAACAATTATATATTTTGCGGCCCATTTGACGCTTGCGTCAATATGATTTCTTGTTAAAGAAAAGATAAACAATAAAATTCTTTCTTTGATGATTTTTTACTTAAAGGTCATTTGAAACGATATCGTGCGCATATTGAGCTATATACGGGAATGAGTTCATAAGTTCCTATTTAATAAGACTGACATTGTTTTTTGAATATTTCATGCAAAATGTGAGCGCCACAGTCGATCAAAATCACTTAATCGCGAAAAGGAACATTGACTTACGCGGCTTACCTCCCTTGCTTATGACGTCAGTAAGACCCAATAGCATTATAAAGCTATGTTGTGAATACAAATATCCCTGTCATTTTGCTGCATTTTAAAAGAAAAAAATACTATTTTACATAAAAACTTGTATAATTATACAATAATCAACCACGTCATTATTTTTTCTCTCAAGAAATGATATCGTGTGCGTTTACATAGCGTGTACATATTCAATTTCGAGACTGCATGGAGAATGAATGATTTTCTTCATAGATCCACATGCAAGTATAACAGGCACGTAGCATCGGGGGGGGGGGGGGGGGGGGGGGGGTTGGGGGGGGCCCTGCCCCCCCCCCCTTTTTTTCTCGCAGCAACAGATGTTTTAAAAGAACTATATATGATAAGAGTTCAATTTGGCCCCCATAATTCGCCATTTTTTAAGTGTTTCGGGTACAATAAAATGTTAACTAATTTTTTACAAGAGTTGATATAAAATATATTTTTCATCTATTTATTTGATTTATTTGCACTCACTGGCAGTATATGACGTCAGAAGTGACGCCATTTCTATAATTCAATCAAAATCAGCCAAAAATTGACATTTTTCTTATCTATTTACGAATGGGAAATATAGAGCGCATGCTTGAACAAGGAAATTTTTTTTGTCACTTATCAGTCTAGGCTAGATAAATCTCTGATTAAAATATTTTATTTGTTCAAGAATGCGCTCTATGTTTTCGGAAGGAAAAACTGCTTGAAAACAAGCTGTTTCACGCTAAAAATGCAAAAATGGCGGGAAAAGGTTGTCTTTACAATGTCATATTTCTAAATTGTGGGCACTTGAACCAAAATGATTATTATGTAAATACATCATATACATATCTGTACTAAGAAAACAAATAATGATAGTAAAATGATGATGTTCATTTTAGGGGGCCATTTTAGGCCCTTATCATATATAGTCCTTTACATATAAAAAATTCATAGTGAATGAATTATCATGGAGTTGCCCCCCCCCCCCCCCCCCCCCACTTTTTTGGGAGTATGTAATAAATTTGATATGAAAATAAGGAAACGAGGAGTAATATACTACGCTATTTCTTCAAAAGTTTTGATATTGAAACGTGTACTTGTATGTGCGGTGTTTTTTTTATTTTACAACGTGTATATGCGCTGTGTTTACTCACAGATCCCTTCTATCTCACTTTCTTCGGCAATTTTTTCTTTCGTTTTTCTATCATTATTGATGCTTGTTCTTAATAAAATCTGTTGATTATTTTCACATTCGTTCACAACTATTTTTATCAAACAACCGATTTATTTTACCGATACATTTCTAAATCCTTAAATGCCATATATCCGCGATCTAATTTAATAAAACGTTAATACACGTGTACACAAAGTATTTTCTAAAGATATTGTTACATGTATATATCAATAAGTCAGTAATTTATATTATTTCAAAATAACATTTAAGAATAATTTTACGGCATTTTACAGCAGCTCTTAAAAACAAACTATGTACACAATGCCTCAAACATTTTCATTGGCCTGCCTTATACTTTTTTATGTAAAAAAAAATATTCAAATAATTTAAAATGCTTTAATTCCCTTTAAATGTAGCTCAATCATTATACGTACTGAAGAAGAAAATGATGTTTCTATTTCAAAAGGATAATTCATTAATCAGCTGTTAATGATGGAGCATTTCTTTCGTTACATTTCCACTGCAGTACGGGATCTTCATCATGATTTTACTCTGGTGAGAAGCTGATATTAGATTTATTCATTAACGACCAATTAAAACTAAGTCATCTGTAGGCTACCACGAAATCAAATGATCTCATTTGAAAAGAAAGACACGTTCATATATGCAAAAATTACTAAAATTTAATCGATAAACTACTGTAAAATTACACTAGTTTTGATGCATTGTTTACATCGGTGGGTCTGTGTGACGTCATAAATCCACAAAATCAAGAACGATAAGCGGGGAAGAATTTTTTCAGGTGCTCAGTTTTCACGGTTATTTCTCAGTAATGCAAAGGCAAAAAAATCTTACATCACATATTTTAACATTTGTTTATACCAATCTTTATATTTATGAAAGAAAATCATAGTGGTAAAAATCGTTTCATATGACCTTTAATATGAATCAAAGGCAGCGATCGTTACAGAAAAAAATACATAAACTGCTTGTGAAGGAGGCCGATTTGGGTTTTTTGCTGTAAAACTACAATAGCAAAACTCTTGAACTTTAAACCTTATGTCATTTAATCCAACTCTAGTTTAATTGCGATCGTTTGGTTCTTTTTAGGGACCATCTAAAAAAAGATGTACATTTACATTTACTTTAGAAATATATAGGAAATTGTTATTTGCCGCACTTCAAAGCAGATTAAAAAAACTACAAAAGCTTTTGTCTCAAATTGTTATATATGATTATGAATATTATTTCCTTCATTATATCGAAAAAACACAAAATTCTACTGTCTGATTTTTAGTGGGGACCATCTTAAAATAATAAAATGCACCAAATTTTGCTACATATTTGGAGCATTTCGAATGAAGATTGGTGTTATGGATTCATTCAAAACATGATGAAAATGTCCTCGAGGATAGCATCATTCTGTGTATATTTCAACGGCTTACAAGTATTACTTTTTCTTTTATTCTATTACTTATAACGTACTCCTACAAAGCTTCATTTTATCACAACGTTATAAAAGCGCAATAGCTACGCTCCCCTACCTCGCAACGGAAAAATTGTGTAAAAAATGAAAAATCTATACTACTATATTAAAATAATAGACTAATTTTTGGGCTTTAATACCGATAAATCGGAAGAGTAGTCTTTTGTTTTATATATTTAAAACATCATTGGTACTTGAAGAATACCAATTTGTTTATATTTTGTCTAAATCAAGCTTTGCTCATTAAAAATCAATAAAAATTCCTTTTAAAAATCCGGAAATCATCTGAATTTTTTTGGATTTTACAATCTTACGCATGCGCATTACAATCACGCTAAATCACGGGAGGCTCGTTTATAGTTCCTCGCTATCAAATTTGCATGAATAAACTCAGAAATGATAATACAAATTCGTGTAAATTTTCATTGAAAATTTGTCATATAGTCTGTTCATTTAATATGAAAAGTCCCGAGTGTTCTGAAGGTCAGCATGATGTGTAAATTCGAAGCGAGTAAAAAACGTTGGTGAAGAAGTGTTAATTCTTATTTATATGAATTAAATTAAAGATAAAAGGTATATAGAGCCTCAAAATGCTTTGTTATGAATAATTGAACTGCTATTTTCAATGCAGATTCATTAATTTTCTCCAAAATCGTTTCGAAGCAATTCTGCAATTTTTCGCTACATTACGGGTATATGAGAGGCATTTTTACTGTGGCGAAGGCCTGTCCCGAGACACAGTTAGATGATCTACTAAGCAGAGTGTAGTGAAATTAATAGCATTATAGATATTGTAGGCTGAAAGCCTGGTTATGTAAATGTCAACAATACGGTGTGTCGATGTATCTATTTCGTAAATGTCCGATATCATATGCAATGTCAACCCGTGCACGCACGGGTCAAAGTCTAGCATCCTTAAAAAATCGGAAAAAAAACGTCTGAAATTTGTGTATTGTGTTCAATTTTAAAAAAAATATCGAAAAAAGCTCGGAAGAAGTATAAATTCACTGTATTATACTTAAATGCGCCAAAACATGCCAAATGAAAACTAAAGTCGGCCCCCTAAAATAGCAAGAGAGTTATCGAAATCGTGACAAAAGCGTTCTGACTGGCTGGTGAAACGATTATTTGTTACTTAGTGAACTTATCTTAAAATCTAAACCCCAACAGAATACAAACAATAAATACTTTTACACACAATCCAACCGGGTATATATTCAGAGGTTGTAATCGTTAGAATTTATGTGATTTGAGGGCTTTTTTGTAAATCGGTTATTATGAAAGCTTAATTTTTTTTATTTCAAGCTTGGGTGAATAAATAAACAATAGCAAAAAAATAAGGTTATATTAATCGTAGTATTTGCACATCACTGATTTCAATTGCCTTTTTGATGACATTTGTACAACCAGTTTTTCACCTTAAATGCCTTCTAGAAATTGTTTAGATAAAAGATAGAAGTCCCGTTGACATAAATGGTCACGCTCTTATTTAAGTTTTTCAATTCGACTTTCTCTCGATAAATTATCACTTAGTTAGAGATTAAAAATGTAATAATTGAACAAATGACGAGCTCACTTTTTCAGAACAGAATGTTCAACAAAATCAGCCATGCATATTTCATCATTAGATAGGTTGATGTTGTTAAAGTATGTAAGAATACCATGTATGAGATGGGAATGCAACATCTGCAGTTGGCTTGTTTTGTTAAAGACACATTTAAATCACAAGAAAGTAGAGCATTCCTTCCCGAAATGAAATATTTTGGGGAAAATGCAGTATTTTGGAATATACATGTAATTGAGGAGACAAAATATTTGTCTTCTTAAATCCAATTTTAATTAAAATATTTCCTTTAATTTTTATCCCCTTGCACTCTATGGGGAGGGGGGTGTTACATGTACGTGGTTGTACAATTCCTCCCATTACCAGCGAAAACACACAACAAATGTTTCAATGTTTAGTAATATAAATTTATTCTCTTTATTTAGTGACATTCATTACGCATTAAGACCATTAGTGTAGGCAAATTTAAGTATTATAATGAATATGAAACGTATCTTAAAGAGACAGTACGGCGCATCTTATCAAAACACCGACTTGAAAAAAAAATTCCGATCGGGTTTGGTATTTTTGTACTACTTATGAATATATAAACTTTTAGAAAATTACAAAGTTCTCCATGAAATAAATCTAATTGTTTCATTAAAATCAATAATTACGTATATCCTATCATATTTGTACTTCTCATGAATATATATAAACTTTCAGAAAATTACAAAGTTCTCCATGAAATAAATCTAATTGCTTCATTAAAATCAATAATTACGTCTAACCTATCATATGTTTACATCGCAACGTGTTACGGGGTTCAGCCTTCTATACTATTACGCATGCGTATGAACTGTAAACAAAACACATGCAGGGCTCGCGAAGATTCTCCTGGACATGTTTGTTGATAAAAATATGTTTTTCTACTTCTCTCAGGTAATAATTGTTCAAAGATTTAAAAAAAAGCACAATTATTATTTTGTAAGCATGTATTGTTCGTGTTTATCATAGGAGTTGCTACAACAAAAATTCATTTGTGTAAATGAGGCCCCTTGAGGGGTCATTTGACATATTTATGTCTTTTCATTTTAAAATGAACCAAAATTGATTAACCATTTATAAATTATCGAGTAAGTGACGTTGTGTTCCGTTTAGAGAGTCCCTTTAACCTCGTATACCATGATGACCGTAGTCGGACGAAGATCTTATAGTTTTCAGCACGTGTCAATTACTGCCAATCAAAGTCCACATGGTACAAATAAACGATACAAGATTATTCCGGTTTGTACGAGCATTTAATTTCCGGAAGCTCATAATTACGTTAATTAGGTATGTGAAAGGTTTTTTTGTGTATTTCAACTCTGACAATCAGCGTTAATCTTATTTCCTAACGATACAATGGGTAAATCTGAAGTTATTCACACATGTGTTTTTCAGCTGTACTGTATCTTTAAGATCTAGCGATCTTTAGTCTACTCTCCGGGAAAATTCGAGTTAACATTTAACAATTTCAATCCCTTGTTTTAACAGCTTCCATTTTTTAATAGCTTAACGTATTTACAGCTATTAACATAAAATGAATTCAGGGTTGATGATGTTGTCGATATTTTTCTTAGTCTCTTCTGAATCTCGAATTTGTTCTACTCTTAGGAATTTGGGAAAGATAGCCTGAAATTATGCTGAGACGGCTGCTTGTTTTGATTAAATTTAGATGAACTTGATCTCCTGCTTGCTTCACTTTTTCACTTTAGACATCCTTCTAGCTCCCAATCTCTATGAAAACGTTTGTTTCTTACCCAAATCTAACAAAATATCAGGTTGTTGATTTGAAATGTTTATCTTCACGTACCGGTAATGTCTATTGTTAAGTCGTATATAACATTTCTGTTTAAAGTGGGTTTTTTTCGACGATATTTTAATAAATATTTAACAGAAATACTTGAAAACGACTTGGGTTTGTTCTTTAACCATGCATGTAAAGTGTCCGAAGTTTGCATGCGAGGGTTTTTATTCAATCTTATCCATAAGGCTGAAATCGACACACATACATACACGCACAGCAGCGATGCTATATCCTCATCGAAACAAGCAGCACGAGGGGATAATAAAACATCAACTATTGTAGGCTCTTCACCAATCTAGTTAAAAACTTTTTAAATGGACTATGAATTAAACGGTTGACATGCTTTAAAGGACATGTCTTTCTATAAAATGGGACATTCACCTGGAAGTGGACGACTCGCTCCTATTCGAAAGTTGACCACTTTAATATAAAGCTCTTATTTAATTAGGTTTTAGATGGGTAATTGAAATTCCCGAAGTTCGTCAACCATAATGAAAACAGATTTAATCGCACTTCTCTTAAATTAAAATTGGTTGACGTTTTCTATCGTCCTTATGATTTTTAGGTTCCCTGATTATCATACCATTTTCATTTAAACATTCACAAACTTTCCTACAGCATTAATGTTGATACGACATTTTGTATACACATTATTACACTTTTTTTTAATTTCACAATTTATTTGACATTTATTGATAAGAAAAAATGCGTACATTAAAAATGGATAATATAATGAAAGTGACCAATATATACATGTAGAAAAATTAAAAACAAAAAAATATTTACCATTTTATGATATCAAAATTGTACAATATTTAATAATTATATAGTAAGGTGAACTTGCAATAAACCAAGCGGGGTTTGGTAATTCAGCAGTCAACACTTATTCTTTTTTGTTACACTTTAAGACATTAAATCATAAAATTATCGTAGTTACTCATTTTATTTATTTTTTTTAAAAATGGTACCTTTACCATCTATCTGCACACATCTACTTTTTGTATTTTATTAATAGATAGTATGTACAATTGATTAAACATTAAATAACCGACTTTAAAAAGATACGAAGCTTGTAAATATTGAAGGTATAAGTAATGATTTTTTTTGCAAAGTTGAGGAAAGGTCACGAGTGATAGTATCGGATTTACAATTTTAAATTCATATAGTAATTTAAACTTGCATTAAACACAACGGGGTTTCAAATTTATATTCTAAATTTCGGCAATGTTGTTTTTAGATATTTCCATTAATAAAATAGGTTAACTGCTTGAATAGATAACAACATTTATGATTTTGACCACTTTAAGAAGGCTTAAATTGATTTTTTGTATGATAAAGGGCATATAACTCCAAATGTCAGCACAATGGGAAAACGATATATCTTTTCAATGCAACTCCAGAAATAACAATCAACACTTATTTAAAAACTAATAAATAATTCGTCAAATAAATATTCGAAATATATTCCAAATCATGAAAATAAAATAAAAATACACAACATAGTGGCAATTACTATAGTAATTGATGTTGAATTGTTCCATATTTTAGCGAGTTCAGTTTGTTCATTATTTGTTCATCTAGCATTGTATGTCAGACTGTCTTACTGGTCTGGGTATTCACTGGACTGTTCTGATCATTTTTCTCAACACTCTGCAATGATGAAAAAGTAAAATATTATATGTATGGATCATAAAATAAAATCATTTAAATGTATGTATTTGGCATAAAATACCACAACAGACATGTTCAAATGTGACTGAATGTTTGGTTTTTTTTTTCAAATAAGAAGCAAAATCCTGATGAGTTTATGTTAATATGTACAAAATTTAAAAAAAAAGAAGAAAAAATGGTTTTTAATTACTATACCAAGTTATATTTATTATTAGTATACTTAATTTTTAACATAGGACCCTATAGGGTTTTACTTGAAATGTATCAATTTTTTTTTTCTTTTACATTTTTTTAAACTTCTGCCCGAGGGATTTCTTTTTCTGTTCTACATATTTAAGTTATTGCTAAATGGCATCAAATGGTCAAATAAAAAAAAACCTCTTTGACCTCCTGGTTTGTTCCAGGGGTCTTTTCAAAGTTGTATTTTTGTATGCCCAATTTCCCAGATTTGTCGGATAATGACTATTTTTTATCTGACAAAGGCGGGAATGGTGATCTCTATAGTATTATTAAAACATTAAGACATATTTAAGTAACAATTAAATATATAACATATTAAGGGTCATTTATATAAAATACATGGTAACTCTTGAGATATATGAATTAAGCGATATCTAGGCAGATTAAGAAAACGTGACAGAAGGCTAGGCTTGCTGAACCCTCTTCACGTTTTCGACCCGAGCCCAAATATTGCTTATACTTGAGACATTTATGTTTATTCCACAATATAATATCAATTGTACGCATCAAATGAGCTATTTTCAACAAATTTCGCTGAATATCTGCAGTTGAAACTATCACGCCATGGCGTCAACCAAGGAAAATGACGTCACACTACAAATGAGACGCTGCGCGAAAGCGTGCATACTCGATCTGTACTCGGCCTCGTTCAGTACATGTAACTCTAACGGAAAACTTTTTCTTGAAATCCGCTCTTGTTAAAGTGAATTGGGTCCGTCGTCCTTAAAGGGGCATGGTAACGATTTTGGTCAAATTCTATTTTTTCTGTTTTAATTATTTAACAATGCTTTAGAAATGCATTTCCAATGACTAAATGAAATTGGAGAGCCAGTAGTGAAGTTATAAACAAGATACAAGGCTCATATTCTTTTTCATGTAAACAAGGCTCGTGCCCTGTTTTAGTTTACATTCAATATACCGGTAAAAGTTCTTTTTTTAAACTGATTTTTTATCTTATTCATTCTGAGCGTAAATAAACAGATCTAACATTTACCACATTTACTTTTGGTCTAAGACCTGGGTTTTCACTTCAACGTTCAAATTGAAACAAAAGCTTTGTTTACAGCAAGCTCTGTAACCCGCTTATAACTCAACGATTTACACTTAAATTTTAGTTTTATATTTATAATGCCTTTTTGAATCACTGTAAGCATTAACATCAGGAAATAATTGTTGACCAAAATCGTGACCATGCCCCTTTAAATACAATAAGTAATTTTTGAATGAAGGTAAAAATCATATCCAAGTATATATAATTATATTGAAACACAGCCAAACATTTACGTAAAGGCCAACTTCTGCGTTTTTCTTTTCTACTAAAGTGTAGGCGTGTTGTTTTTTTTAATTTTATTTAAAGAAACGGTTTTTGAAACGAAAATTTAAATCGTGACTTGAAATGAAGCATATCGTTCGAGTCAAAAGTGAGAGTATATAAGGTTGATGATTCTGAATCATTTCAATATTTGCAGCAGGCACCTATAGAAACTGTTTAAATAAGTTTCTGATAATAGATTACAAAAATGGTGAACACAAAGGTTGTGATCTTATTTGGATGGATGGTAAGATGCTTTTCTATAAATTATTTTTATTATCTAAAGAATATTATCTTTTATATTTAATGTTTTCTTTATTAAATTTTGTTATTGGGTATATTTATAACCATATTTTTGTTAATTTACCTTTCTGTATACAAAGATTAGCTTTAGCATTTCAAAATGACACTCTGAATGCAGACCGCTTGTTAATGTGGGCGTTCTCACTATCGCTTGCACAGCAATAACAAAAGACAGATAAACATTATTATTATATTAGCTGTTGTTGTTTTTTTTAAGGTGGTGCACAATTAATGAATCCAGTTTATGGTTTTGCAATTTATCAAATTAGTTTAGGTTAATGAGGGAAAAGAGATAATGTTTTGAGCAAAGTTTTGCTACCAACGTTGGTGATAATGAACTCATGTCAATATTATAGTCTTACATGCAAACCATTGTTTTCAAAAAAGATAATACACATTTGTCCAAAAAAGATCTGGCTTTGCTTTTAACAATTTGTTTGTATATATTGCATTGAAATACACAAGCAACTTAACTATATTTGAATGATGAAAGTCTAAAGTTTTACCATAGTCTAGAATAATGGCTAATGCTCACAATATTTCATTGCCTTTATTCCCTCCCGATTCGAGCTTAACATTTTTGTTTGTCTTCTTTTTCTGTGTCTGTTTTATTTAGCAATTTTTTTATGTATTTGAAATGAAAACACTATTTCTAAAATTGCCTCAATACCTTTATTGTGACCAATATGACGCAAAAGTCAGAATGTATGTAACTTGGATTATGTACCAAAAATCATGGAAAAAAAATAATTTTGTAATATATTTGTTTTTTAATGTAACAAAATTTAGATTAGCAGCCTAAACATATAATTATTTGTTCAATCCTAACTTTTGAATAATCTGATAATAATCTATTAAATACAAGAAAAATGTTACCTAGTGAAGATACGAAGGGCTATGTCAATGTTCTATAAGTTTTATGCCGAATTTTTTTATAGCAAAAAAACTATCCATAAACATATGTTATGCAAATTGTTATGCAAAATGTTTCATAGCAAAGAGACTATCCTTAAAAGAAAGCAATTCTTATTTTTTTTAATAAAAAAAAAACCCATTTCGATTTTGCTTAGATTCTCTGTATCATCCACTCCACTACTTCGACCCCGACCTCATTGTGTGATGGCGTCTGTTCGTCGGACGATGGATGCCCAAATGATATGGTATGCAAGATCGGACTGGAGGACACTGTAGGAAAATGTTGTCCAAGTCAGAGAAAAGGTATGTGTCCCTTTTCCTTCACTCATTTCACTTTTAGCCACAATAAATATATTTTTTAATTGCATTATCTTCATTGCATGCTGTCTCTGGGTTGGCTTATGTGTGTCTCTCAGAAATTAGTTTAGGTCTAGGTATATCAGTGATTACTATGCTTGCACGGTATGTCATAGTACTTAAGTTAGAATCCAGGTTGAGAATCTGATATTACACCGCCTCCTTCATTAATAAATTCTTTTTTAAAATAAATCGAGAAATACTTTATTAATGGTATAAATAACAACTTAACTTTTCCTTAATCGTAACACTATTTTTGTTTTATTACATGAATCACACGATGAAATTATTAGTTACATTTTTACCATGTTCTCAGCCAGTATAATATTAAGTTTGTTTGTAGCTGTTTTTTTCACAACCTTTTTTGCCACTCTCCTTTCCTTCCCTGTTAATGTCGATGTGCATTTTTTTATCAGTGACATGTTTGATATTATAACACTTTTTGCACGGATACTTTTAATGAAAGTATCTTTGTTCACTGTTCTCAGCTTGTCATCGAATTCGTCTCAAATGTTCTTGCATGTATGATGTTATATGTCCTTTTTTCTCAGACAAGTGTATAATCAAATGCCTTTCTTTTCATTGATACGTTTGTTTTTATATACATTTCTTCACACTAGCATATCTGTATCAATATTTTCTTCCTTTCGTTTCTCATTTCATACTCTATGTTTTCCTTGTGAATATCATGTTTGCTGTTTTATGCCTTTCTTTTATTCGGCATCTTGTTAAAACATGATGAAGTTCTGCCAGATCAAACAAATTTTAATTAAAACGTCTGGAAATGTGACTGAATGGCATCGATCTGCAGTTCAGTCACATTTCAGTTATCGTTCAGTCACCTTCCAGTGAGTTTTATCCTGTGCTTTTCACTCTAATGTTTGGTATTTTAGGGACAAAAACAAAAAGAGGTTGGTGGTCGAGAAGCCGAAGAGGATAGAAGACCTGGATTCTACTTCGCCCGACGCATACATGTAGTTCGCAAATGTATGGTAGAAAGCGCTACCTATCTTAGAGGAAACAAGACTCCTACCTATACTTTGCCCTGATGTATACATATAGTCTGCACGCATACATGTTTATTGTAGAATGCGCTATCTTTCTCTGCACATAGATTACAAAAGATGATAAATTGGAATTCTTGATACACTTTGCGTAAATTGGAAATTTTACCTCACATGAATATATTTTTATAATTTAAATTCTGTTCTCTGTTTAGCTAAATTTTGTATTTAAAGTACTTTTTGTACATCATGCATTTACATGTAGAATAGAAATGCCAACGTTAAATTTATGACATGAAAATTAGTTTTTATCAATAAAAAAAAATATATATATATATATATATATATATATATATATTTTCAAATCAAGCGTGTTTGAATTGGCAATTTGTAAACATGGATTCGAAACAATATGAAAGGTGAATGCTAACTAAAAATGAATAATATATTTCAGCAAGATATCAACATGTTATATTTCAAAAAAAAAATCAAATTGTTTTTATTTAAAAAAAAAAGAGGTTTAACAATTGATTTGAATTGTTAATGAGGTTATTTTAATTCTTTTTCGATGTGCTAAGCGGATGAAAGTCATTGACTTCCTCTGGAAAAAAGTCCATCCTAGGTAAACTCCCTGCGCATTCCGGTAGCTGGGTGGACAGACAATGTAAATCAAGTGCCTTTTAAAGGGGCATGGTCACGATTTGGGTAAAATTCAGTTTTACTTGTTTATTATTTACAATGCTTAAGGAATGTATTTCTAATGACTAAGTGAAATTTGACAGTCAGTCATATAGTTATGAGCAATATACAAGGCTCAAATCTCTTTGTCATATAAACAAGGCTCGTGCCCTGATTTTGTTTACATATGTTCAATATACTAGTAACAAAAATTGCTCTAGCTGATATGTCTATTTCCATATTCTTTTAAAGCATAAATAAACTGTTTCTAGCGTTTAACACATTTATTTTAGGTTTGTATTCAACATTCTAAATGTTAACAAAAGCTTTGTTTATATAGCAAGGGATTGTAAACTCTGTAACTTGCTAAAAACTCAAAAAGATACTCAAATTTGGATTGCCTATTATAAATTCCTTACTAAAGCATTGTAAACATTAAAATCGGAAAAATAATTTTTGACCAAAATCGTGACTAGGCCTCTTTAAAAAGCTTATTCATATTTGATTAATAAGAGTGTTCCGACTACCTGCTTTATCAATTAATTGTGAACTTATTTTAGAATTTAAATTTCGACAGAATGCATACAATAAATACATTCAAAATCCAACCGGATTTGTAAAAAAAAAGGTTTTAATCGTTAGAATTTGCGATTTAATGCTACTTTTGTACATAGGTTTTTAGTAAAGCTAAACTTTATAAATTTTATGCTTGGAGGAGTATACAAACTTATATAAACACACAGAGCTTAAACTAAGGTCATATTATTCGTAGTAGGTGCACGTCAGTGATTTTATTTGCCTATTAAATGATATTTGTACAATCTGTATTTAATCTTCAATGTCATATATCAATTCAATAGATGGAAGATAGACGAAGCTTTAATGTAAATAAAAACGCTTTTATTTCGTTTTTTTTTTAATTCGACTTCTTCGCTATTAATTATCACTTGGTTAGATATTAAAAAAAATATTCAAAGTGAACAAGGGACGGGGACACTTATTTGATACACGAATGTTTAACAAAATCAGCCATGAACTATGAATGCACCACTTGATGGGTTGAGTTTGTCAAAATATGTAAGAAAACAATGTATTAGATAGGAATGCTACATTTGAATTTAGCAAGACACATTACACATTAAGATAAAACATCAATTTGGTTTAACTTATTTTAAATGGACTGAATAAACTTAAACCTTTATACACGGTTGACTATGTTTTAAAGGACATGTCCTTCTATTAAATGGTACATTCACCTTAGACTGAATGGCACGATCTTGTTTATGAGAGGTGAACAGTTGAATGTAAAGCTCTTATGTAGTTAAAGTTTAGATGAGTAATTGAATTTTTTTGATGCGCATCAACTACGATCTTAACAGATTCAATCACGTTTCTTTTAAATTAAAATGTGTTGCCGGTCTGTCATTTCCCTAATATATTTAAGGTTCACTGATAGTAATAGTAATGTTTAACAATAACTAAGTTTTCTACATCAATAAAATAGATTCAAAATCTGATACAGTATGTACAAACGTTGCGACACAGTTCACAGTTTTGTGGGGTTTTTTTTTTTTTTGATTTCATAAGTAAAAAGGAAGACACATATTAAAGTAGGTTGATATATCTGAAGATATCAATGTACATGTTGATAAATCATAAAAACCATTTAAGAATAAAAAAAATTGTACAAAATCTAATATAAATATATTAAAGTAAGCTTGCAAACACCTAGCAGGGTTCCAAACTCATGTTTTGCAATTCAGCAATGAACGCTTATATTACAGATCCTGAAACGTGCTATTACACCTCTCTAAAACGAACCGTACCGATCCGTGCAAGAAACGAACCGTACCGTTCACAAAACGAAACGTACCGTTCACGAAGCGTACCGTACCGTTCACAAAACGAACCGTACCGTTCACAAAGCGAACCGTACCGTGCAAAAAACGTGCAAGATAATTTATGCAAGACCCGCCACAAGACGGACAAAAAAGCGCACCGTACCGTGCAATAAGCGTGCAACTTCCATATACGGCTTATTGACCTAATGTCTTTCGATGAATACGGGCAGAGATTATTGCTGACCAGATAAGTTCAATATTTTGCTAGTTTTTTTTATACGGGATTAGATAACATATACGAAGATTTAAAACTGTTATTCTTATTAAAACAGTCACAAAAATATTTCCTTTCTTAGACCGTAATCATTTATTTGTTTTTTGACAAAACTTGAATCGCCAATTTCTTAAACATTGTTAATTATTAACGTTTACACAATTCGTGGTTATACTATTTTGATTATTTTTATGAAATGTTTGAAACATTGGGTACATACTGGACTTTACATAGCTTTAAGTGATTCTCAGGAAAGAGAGAGAGAGAGAGAGAGAGAGAGAGAGAGAGAGAGAGAGAGAGAGAGAGAGAGAGAGAGAAAAGAGAAAGAGAGATCTCGTTACCCGAAACGTTAAAAAAGTAGCGTATGTTTAGAAATATATACACTATGGCTAAACAAGGGTTGAAATATATATAATTTTATATCCTTTTTAAATTAAAAAAAATGTCGACTTAGGTAACGCAGACCCAGAAAATGTAAATGACAACCACATATTACCGGTGACTGGAGATTTGTTCTTCAGCTATTTAAGTACCAATAAATAAACAAAAAAAATCACTCATACTTGTATGAAAAATTGTAAATAAATACATGTACAAAATCTTAATAAATTAAATGCAAGCATTGAACGGAAAAAAAGTACACGCATTCCTTAAAATAACTTTCAACTTTATTTCCCGCATAGCTGGTAATGGCGTCGTGATTTCACATGATCAAAAATCACTCGTGCGAAACACGTGTACAGTAGCTGATCTTTGGTTCTATACACAGCAGGTATTATTGTCTTTCTTTGGTTTTTAGCAGTTATTGTACTTTACAACTAACTCTGTATATTTGGACGCTTAAACAGGTGTACACGAGATGCCGGTATTCACACCTTTCCACGGACACCTGTTAGGTTACTCATCACAATCTGTCGTGTGTATAGTCTGAATATATCTTACTTCTACTTTGTTAGTTTCATGGCTTTTCCTAATCTCTAAAAAACATAAGAACTGTCTGTAGAAATGGACACAAACAACTACACGTAAGACTATCGGCGCGTGGAACCGTGGAACAATTCAGCGACTCTATACATGCGGGTTTTTACATATAAACATGCGATAAAAATATCATTTACAGAGTACATTAATGTACTAAAAAATGATTTTTACATCATAAATAGTTGAATGAGATAACAAGTACATGTAAACACAAACACAGCTCTTTTAAAATTTATTTTCAATCTAATATATGTGATGAGAAATAGCGTCGAAATTTAACCGTCGAGATCAATCTATATGTCCATCGTCCACTGTACAAACTTTTGGTCATTGTCTTGAAATCGTTGTGAAAACCATGAGTTTAAAATAAATGAATTCAATTCATACAAATATAAATCTAATAATTTCAAATGGTTTGCACACAATTACATACACCCTCAGTGAGAGAGAGAGAGAGAGAGAGAGAGAGAGAGAGAGAGAGAGCTTGTGTGTTAATTATAATACTTAAATTAACGTTTTATCACTGAACATTATTATTTCGAGTTAGGTTTCTATAGTTGGTCATTTGAGCGAAATTTAATCCCAAGACTCCACATGCTTCGCCTGTCAATCAGTTAAGTATAACAGTACAGATCACGCCATGCGCCGCGTGCTGCTTGGCTCCTCCTATATGGCTAGAAGAAAATTATCGAATGAAACGTTTTTGTTTTATGTTTTCATAAATCTCTATTGAAAAAGTGTTCATATTTCAAATTATTCAACAATAATTTCTCTCCGATTTCATGATTATGATTCATGTACTGGCGATCAGAGTCGTTTTCCCTCGCTGTCGTATTATATTTGTTACTAGATAAATTCTTTTCACTCACTGTGATGTTAATATATGTCTTTCTATTGATTGATATGTTTGGCCTGTTCATCCTTTGATTTTCACTGGCGTGTATGGTACTATAAATAGCTTACCCTTTGACATGTGTATTATCACATGACTTCCATTTCACTGACATGTTTGTTTTTATTCTTAATTTTTCAAACCGGCATATTTCTTTTAGTGTGTTTTTAAAGCGCTAAGCAAAGCTCAGCGCTTTATTGTCGTTAGACTTCTACTTCCGGTGCAACGAATAACTGCCCCCTATGAGCAGAAGTTTACATCATTTAAACTGGTTAGGGAACCAGTTTTTAGGAGCTGCACGGGCTAGTAAGGGCTACTGTGAATTTGATGTACAGGGCTTACATACATTATTGCAGGGGCTGCCACACAGTGATGAGGAAATATATTGCGTATACAGAAACTAAAATGTTATATACATATATCTTTTATATACAAACAGAAGCTGGGTTAGCGCTTTTCAGTACTATCAGTACTTTGATTTTCTTTTCACATTTCATATGGTATGTTTTTCTTTTAATTTAATTTGCTGTTTTATGCCTTTCTTTTTTTCCGGTAAATTGTTATAACGTATGTTTCTTCACAGGAGGAAGTTCTAACATTCAGTCAACCGAATGCTAACAGAAAAGTCTCGAAAGGTTGTTGAATTGTTTAGCTCTGCCATTCAGATACATTTCAGTTATATTCCTATCACCTTCCAGTGAGTTTCATCTTGTGTGTTTCACTCTAATGTTTGTGATTTAAGGGACAATAACAGAGAGTTTAGTGGTAAAAACGTCAATGAGGATAGACTTATACTTCGCCCGATGTTACATGTAGTCCGCAAATATAAAGTAGAAACCGCTACCTTTCCGAGCACTTCACGTACAAAATATGTATAGTAAAATTTGGTATTTAATGTTCATGCGTTTAGTATAGAAATGCCAAACCAAATTTATGACATGAAGTTTTTATCATTAAAATGTCTTGTTATTTATTTTTTTGGCAAAGTCTCAGTTTTACAAACACGTCAGTTTCTGTAAACACATGTATGATGATAACAGAATAAATATACCTCATCCTTTTTATTGAAATCAAATGTATTTGATTTGATAACTTGACAAATGAATTTGATACAAGATGATTAGTGAATACAAACTATTTTTTTTTTACATATTTTAGCTAGAAGTTATTATGTTATATTTTGAGAAAACGAATTGATATATATTTAAATATGATTAACAATAATTTAGAATTTTGAATAATCTTAAGTTATAACAAATTATTTTCCGGTGTGGAAATTAACTCCCGCTGGATGGGTAAAAAAGTTTGTCGCAGTATAGCTCTCTGCGTAAGGCGGTACCCGGTTTTTGGACTGAAACGATGTACTTAAAGTGTTTATAAAAATAATTGTATTTGTTTAATAAAGATAGTGATTTGGAGATCGTGACTAAATCGTTCAGAATAACTGGTTTAACGAGTAATTGTGAATTATTGAACTTATTTTAAAATTCAAACATCAACATTATGCAAACAAACAGAAAGAAATTTAACAATCCAACTGGATCTGTATTCGAAGTTTGTAATCGTTAGAATTTATGTGAGTTGAGGGCATTTTCGTAAATAGATTATTATTAAAGCTAATCTTCATTTCAAGCTTGAAGGAGTCTAAATACAAAGAGCCAAAAATAAGGTTATATTGATCGTAGTATTTGCACATGAGTGATTTTGATTGCCGGTTTAGTGATATTTGTATAAACAGATGTTTACCTTACATGCCACATAGCAATTCACTAGACAAAACATAGATTTTACTTTGATATATATATATATATTTTTTTTCTTAATTGACTTTTTCACTATAAATTTTCAATTGGTTAGAGGTTAAGAATTTAATTATAAAAAAAGGATGACACGTATTTAGGATATAAAAAAGCCTTTGATATAATTTCATGAACTTTAAAATGATAATAAGTTGTACAAAATTCAAACCTAACGTCATGCAGATTTAACAGTTTTTGACGTTAAACTTAAAGTGATGTAATCATCATTCTTCTAAGATATTAACTTTTTTTTTAGCTAATCAGAATATGGGTTACAGATAAAATTAAACTTTTACATCTGTTTTCTCCCTTGTCAGGTATGATTTTACAAGTCTTCATTGTTCATTTAATTTTTTTATTTACGAATATTTAGCTGTTTTTATAAACCTCTCAAAACCTTTTAAAATAGATCAAAGATGAGTGTACCTTTAAACCGGAAGTCCTGTAATTTACGAAGGCTGTGCATTTCTCTAGATAGTGATCCGAGTACCATCATTGCTTCAATTAAAGTTAAATATATATATCAATATCTAAAGAATGCAAGTTTTTTTTTTCGTAAACATAATTTATTTGACTGATAAATGTTGTTCCCACTAAGTGATTGAATCTAGAAAAAAACGTAAGAGAGTGAAATGTTGTTGCTGTTTAGAAGAAAAGTGAATGAATTTGAAATTAAAACAGCACAGCCTTAAAAAACCCTTGCTGCAATAATGTTGCCTCCTCCCTCCCAACCCCATTTTTTTTAAATCTCTGTTAAAAAATCGGAGAGGGCTACATTATTGCAGCTATATAAACCCCTTGAATATACACCCAACACTGTGCATAATGTGAACAAAAGAAAGCTCAACGCAAGACTTGTTGAATTGTATGATATGTAAATATACATTTTTGGCATTATCAACAGGTTTATCTGATGTTGTTTATAATAAAAAAAGGAGGTTATGTTTAAGTAGGATATAAGCCTTAAACTGACCTTTCTGTGAGAGAAAGAACTAAACTCGGCCCTACGATTTTTATTTTCCGCAAAAAGAACTGAATGTTTCTATACTCATGCCAGGCTTTTTAAAATACGTACATTTTAAGATCGAACAAGAATATAATTCCTGGGTCCCCCGCCGGTCAGAAAGTATACTAGTATCGACCAAGGCTGATTTAGGATCTTGGCCAAGGTATTATTGGTATAAACATTTGGTATAAATTTCATGTAAATCCGTCAAAATTTGTAGGCATGAGAGCGCTTTAAACATCGATTTTTGGATGAAACAGAGTCATTATTGTGGTCAAAGTCCCATAACTCCAACAAAAAGTATCAACCAATGCTGATTTTCGAACTTGACCAAAGTATAAGTGGTATAAACATTTGGTATAAATTTAATGAAAATCCGTCAAAATTTGTGGGCATGAGAGCGCTTACAAGATCGATTTTTGGATAAAACAGAGTCATTATTGTGGTCAAAGTCCCATAACTCCAACAAAAAGTATCGACCAATGCTGATTTTCGAACTTGACAAAGGTAATAGTAGTATAAATATTTGGTATAAATTTAATGAAAATCCGTCAAAATTTGTATGCATGAGAGCGCTTACAAAAAAGTGTGACGGACGGAAACACGGACACACGGACGGACGCCCGGCATTTCTATGTCCCCGCTCCGCGTTGCGGCGGGGGACAAAAAAGTTTAAAATGTTGAATTTCTCTTAAGCGGACCTTGTGGTTTAAAAAAAAAACCGTTTATTCCTTTGTAATGTTTACGGCTAAAAAATTTCAAAAAATGCATTCATGGTTCCTTAATAAAGCTTCACATCTCTATCTCTTTCTCTCTCTCTCTCTCTCTCTCTCTCTCTCTCTCTCTCTCTCTCAATAATATGGTTACTGTTTCTGTCCGATCATTACACCTCATACTTTTATCTCCTCCTCTTAAGGATGAAAGGGCTGGATGGTCTTAGGCAGTTTCAGACTGTATAAAGACTGTATAAAGATAAACGAAACTATCCCAGTTTCTTAAAGGTTATAAATATTTAAAAATTAATTTCAAAAGCTCTTTATTGACAAAACGAAGAAGATATTAATGCTTATTTAGATTACTGATTTTTAAAAAAATACTTACTGAATTAGGAAGTAAAACAGACCTACATGTATATGATGCCCTTATAACATTTTTATAAAATGAGACAGCATCATGCTACTATATGTACGCAGAAGCAAATTCGTATGTTAAGCGCCATGCATTCGAGATCTTAAAAATGAAATAATCGTGACCGAGCCAAACTTTTTAATGACTGTAATGTTCCGCAAAATAAGTCTGTTGCTTCTATAAATGTGTTTGTTTAGTCATAAAAGATGATTGATTAAAGGTTGAATGCTTCTCGACTCTTAATCACGCAACACTAGGAATAGTCTTCTTACTTTTCCAGTCCGGTAACTAGACCATTACTTGTAACATCTTTAGACAAATCTCCTTCTTTTAACACCGAATACAATATTTTACCGTTATTGCAATGCAGAAAATGTCCTTCTTATGATATCCCTATCTATTACAATATAACACGCAGAAAAGGGTCGCTTTATACCAGTTAGTCTACACAATAGATCTATACAATTTGAACTATCAAACCGACTCTGATGCCTATGGATAAAGGCAATTGGGAATGACTAACATCATTCAAGATCAGAATGGAACTGAAATATTAAAAAAATTAGAAAATATTCATATTGCAGTGCATGAGTATTCCTTTCTTTAAAAATCCCGTATAAACAACAAATTTTACATAACTCTCTTATCATATTCGTTTGTTTAATAGTAACATGGTGACAGGTCTTGCTGCGATATAAAATTAATAACTTTCTATTTTCACTTCATGGACAGAATCAGATGAATTAAAACGACGGTAATATACCATCAAAAAAACGTTTACACAAATGTTCACATTTTTAAATGTGTGTGCATGTACTCGTATGAAAATATAACAACTTTTAAATCTTGAAATTAGGTCTTTGAAATTAATATTTTGCGTTTTAAAACTCTCTTATTTATAGCTTTCAAATAATTATGCATAGTGCGCAGTGTGTACATACTAGTAACAAATCAGATATAATTAGAAATTGGAAATTGGTATTTTATTTTACCAATAAATAATACTTGCTTTAAACATAATATTCTGATTTTTTTAATCACGATGAAAAAGTTTTTTGCTCTGTCTTTTGTATAATTTCTCAGATATTGCACACAGAATTGTCGCGTTTTTCAATGAAAAGGCCTTGTTCAGCAAAATTAAAAAGCAAAAAAAAAAAAAAAGACATAAGTAAAATATTAAGCTTTCCTATTTATACACTAATGAATTTTTTTTTTTAAATTTAGAATTCAGTTCTAGGATGCCCTATATACACTTGGAAAAATCAAATAATAACGCCAAGCCATTTTTAGGACGCCAATGCACTCTTATTTAAAGTGCTTTCCATTTAAAATATTTAAAAGACAAAAATCGTGACTTAGCCAACCTTTTTCACGATTATAATGTTCCGCAAAGCGGACCTTGATTTAAATCGAAATAAAAAAAGAATAAAAGTTGTTTTTTTTCATTTTTGTCGCATGACTCCATTCTAATAACCACAAACTTTCATCAAAGCGCACCCTCTTCACGCCGTGTAACAGCCCTTACTTAATGGATACAGATAAAATGAATCAAAATATTCCGCATTCTAATGTGCTTCATTGTTAATAAAGTTTCATCTCTCTCTCTCTCTCTCTCTCTCTCTCTCTCTCTCTCTCAATACTATCTCTACTGTTTCTGTCGAATTACTAGATCATTACATGTCGCATTTATATATCATCCTCTTAAGCAGGTTGAAAGGGCTGGTCGGTCATTGGCTTCTTCAGACTTTATAAAGACTGTATAAAGATAAACGGGTGTGACGGGTCAGCAGGGCCTGAGGATGCTATTTCCTCCATGGCACCTTATCCTACCTATAATTTTATAAGAGGTCCGTGTTTGATCTGCTCCTGTTTAGTATTTTTTCCTTTGGACTTTTGATTTTGATCACTGTTCGTTATCACCACATGTCACGATATTATTCCATTTTTTTTTACTGACATGTCAACAGAGCACAATTTCAATTGTATTAATTAATTTCTGTCGAATTACTAGATCAATTTGTACATTATTTGTACATTATTTTCATCGACATGCTTACCCTACTAGTTACTGGTTCTTTCTCTGCGCTGTTGAGAATTGTTTGTATCATTCTCATTATTATTTCATTACTGTGTTTTAATGTGTTTCTAAACTTTTTGACAATGGTATCCCTGTGTCTGTCGCACAGTAGTGTAGATGTTGTATGGTTTCCCGGAAGTTTCCTTTATTAATTTCATCACTTGTTAATTTATCCATAAGTTATTTTAACAAGAGGCTCGCACGCCCTGACGGTCACCCGAGTACCATACCTTGTAGATAAACATACATCGTCTCATGTTTGCATTTTATTCGGTTGGGCTTTATTGGATTTGATCACCCATTGACCGCAATTGATGATCGCATGCCTCATAATACTCAAAGAACGATTCTTTATTCCTTACATAAATATGATCTATCCTGGAAATTAAGTACATGCATACATTAATGTTCCTATTGAGTTTGAGGCAAGCGTTAGCGAGCATTGCGTGTTCTGAACATGCGTATTTAGCAATAGATGATTTTCATTTAAGACGATATTGGCAAGTTGAGTAAGTTCAACAAATAAGTGTGTTTGTATCAAGGAAATCTAATGTGCGGTTTTGTATGCATCTGTTTCTTAAATTTACCGAAGCTATAAAACCTTCCTTGTAGCCAAGTTAACTTTCATGCCATTCAAAGATGATGTATACTTTTTTTTTCATTGGAATACAAAATTGATAAGGAAAACTTTCTCGATCAGAAATCATCTTTCGTGACCCCCAGCGGAGAGATTTGGTAATTTGATCATTGCCTTTAAATATACTGAAGCCATTATATGTGTTTTCCATTCGATTGATAAGAAAAAGTGCAAGAGAGGGAAGAACGCCAAGAAAGGTAAACATAATAGTTTTGAAGATTTTTAACATATGTTCAATTCATTTAAGTATTTGAAGATGGATTTGATAAAACTTTTCATGTGTTGAAAAGAGAGAGAAGGGAATATTGTTTGTATTATCGGGGAGAATATTAGTATGCTATAATAAAACAGCATAAAGCATGATGTGGAAATTGGTCATTTTGGAAGTACATGTATATTCAAAGGAGAAATGTGTATGTTGTTAGATATATGTGTGCATGTCTGTAACTGTGATTTTTTATTCCTGTGATGCGGGATTAAATAAAACAATAATATAAGGTATAAAAAAGTGGTATAGGTAAAGAGGTTTGCTTGGAGAGTAAAACAATTTAAGCAATATAAAGTGCTGAAAAGAAAACATTCTTTTCCCCTAATAAGGAAACTAGGCAGAGAGAGTTGTCGGGTTCTTGCAGCCAGGATATCCTGCCCACGCAATTGAGAACGGGAGATTTTGATAACGAGGAACTTATTAGCCAGTTCCGACAAATTACAGGAGAGAGTGCTGCTGATTGCTTAAAGATGGTGGAGAAGGTGATCAACAAAAAAAATCTTGTCTGTTTATTGCACGATGCTATTATTTATGCTAAAGAAGTAAGGCCAACCTGAAGAGCAGCAGACCGAAACGATGGAAGGCAATTTTCCTACTAGGGGGTCGATTTATGATAAATTAATCTACTCTTGTATTGTGGGTAATTACGCTTTCCGTAAATGAAAGGTTACGTATTGGGAGAGATTTTTTATTATTCCGGAAGTTACACGTTTTTTTTCTTTTATGTTAAAAGTTTTGTTTCCGGTGACAATTTTCAGCAACCTGAATGTGCTGCAATTGAAAATGATAATCAGACAGTGGGTGTAGCTTTTACATTTACACATGAGAGGGAGACAGAAAAGAAAACTAGAAAATGTATTAATCATCAACTAGATGAGATTCTTCCAAAGATCGAAAAGGATTGAACAACGGAAAGCAAACTTAAAAGAAAAGGTACGGGGACTTGCACTAGTTACCGAATGAAACGATCATTTTTTTTGGTTAGAAAAAATTAGCCAATGTAGCAAGGAAAAGATAACATGCCGACTCAAGTGTTATTGAAGAGCTATCAAGACAAGCTCTAAAGCATTAAGGGTCAAATAATTTGGCTTCGTTGGCGTTAAATGTAGTTGGTGGGTCTTCAGATAAATGTTTGAAAGGAAAAAGATAGAATCAATGTTAATAGTTTTAGAAAAAAGCAGACAATGAAAACACTTACCAGTCACCGTTGGCAAATGTGTACAATTTAATAAATCCATATTTGATGCCACAACAATCGAACCAATATCACCGTGTTGAATCGCACATGCGGGGGCCGTGATCGGTGATACACGGGGGCCGCGATTGCGAAGCGGAGAGAGAAGGTCAATGAGTATTCAAAGGGGAATTGCATTTAATTAAAATAAATTTTGTTTACCAAAAGTATTGCACGGGAGATAGCAATTACTTACGGCCTATCACAAGCTATATAGTGGTTAGATTTCTTTAGAAATACCCAAACACCTCGACACTATAAGGAAGGAAAGGCGACACATGTTGTTATCGGTCTATATGATAAACAAAAATGTAATTCAAACGACAAAAAGTCTACTTTTTAAGGACCAAAACATTCTTTATGTACGGAAGATCAGTATTCTGAACAGGAATGCCACAAAAAACAATGAAATGTAAATTATTAGACCAAATCATATGTGCCGTAGAGGGGCGAAGATCATATGGGGGTGGGTGGAGATTCTTTTTTCAATTTTAGCAAAAATTCTTATAACGTAGAGTTCTTTTAAACAATTTCTGTTTAAAATTTGAATTTATCAACCAAGCGTCGCATGGGCAACTTGACCTGTATTCGGGATTATCATTTATTCCGGAATAATATAACAAATAAAAGTGACAATTCATAATTCCTATAGTATGAATAATAAAGATTTACTTTCTATTTGATTAAATAAAATAACACTTTTTATATAATTTCAGGAATGAAATGACCAGAAAGAAAACAAATCTGTGGTAAAAAAAACCAAAACGGGTGGCATTAGCAAAAGGGGGAAATTAAGTAACACCACCAAAGACCGCTTTGACATTCAACAGAATAACCAAAGACAATAAAACATGTCAAATTATATATACAAAACGTGTCAAAGATGGGGTATCTTCCATATAAAAAACTGTAGTTTTCTGCACATTTGATAACCCCCACCCACCATTGATTTACGAGTTTGATGTACTCATTTGCATAAATCCTTTCTTAGCATCAACCCCTATCCCTAGTGGAAGTTGCTTTCTGGGGAGACAGTGAAGTAGGTATTAGAGTCAATACCTGTCTGGTTGGTTGACATTGGCCTGGATTGTTCAGCTGTCCATGATAGCCGAACACTCCATCATCAGTTGCCCTGCCCATCTTTTTCGACCGACTTAAATTAGAGCTCTTGCTCAAAATTTGATTTTGGATTGAGTTTGGTCAATTTCATGTACTCCTTTGCACAAATTTTAGCTTTAATATATCTTTTAAAGGAGAGATTGCTTTCTGGAGAAGCAGTTAAGTTGGAGGAAGAATATTGAGGTTAATCGTGTTAAAAAATTCAGACCTGTAAAACTTATAAATCCAAATATGATATCGTGTTGGTGTGTAAGCCTGAGTATGAATGAGTGTAATTTTGATTCTATAACCTATAAAACACAGGCATAAACACTTTAGACTTGATCCCGCAAGCCTTCAATCTAATTTTTCCTACAGATGTACAATTGCAGCTGTAAAATGCTGTTTGTTATATACATGTAAACTGCCACTAGAATACACACTTTTCATCTGTATTCTCTGCATTTGTATTTCTGGTTTCTGAAATAGAACGGCGGACATACTACAAATCGATAAATGTCAAGTGTACAACTTTGTCGAATTTTGACATGACCAAACCGTATATCCGGTAATTTTCGCGATGATTTAATTTTCGCTTCTTTCGCAATGTCTTAAAAGTCGCCAATTATTGAATACGCCATAATTATTTTCGTTTTCTCAATGAAACTTTTTAAATCGCAAAAAATGATTTAGGCAAATTAGAAATGCTACAAATTCTTCCAAATGAACGCAAATGTTGTGACACGCGAAAAAACCCGGATATACTGTGTATGGAAACAGTGACGTTACCGATAGAAAAAGCTTGCTGTAGGTAAAGCATGGAGTCAGCTTAATCGAGTCATAATACAAACTATCTATACTATTTTGTATAATTTATGTAGATCCTGTTTAGTGTGTATGTATGTGTGTCTTCTTCAGCTTGGAAGCCAGATTGAAAGAAAAACCCTAGCACAGATATTTATAAAACATCGTTAACATTTTTGGCATTGTAAAAGGACAAACCCTGTTAATTTTCCAGTCAATTAGTTGAATAATTGTTTATATATCGTTAAAATAACACAATTTCAAACAGAAATGTTATGTACGACTTGACAAATACTACTAAGTACTTCCGCTTCACTATTGTAAAACTTGATTGGATATAAGAGCATGACCTTTCACGGACAATGTAGAGCTATTTGATTTGATAACTGAACGAAACTTTAACACCCCCTCCCCCAATGTGGCCCAACCCTACCCCCGGAGGTCATGAATTTCACAACATGCTTCCACACAAGTTTCAGCTTTCCTGGCTGATTAGTTTCTGAGAAGAACATTTTTAAAGATTTACTCTATATATTCCTATGTAAAACTTCGACCCCCCATTGTGGCCCCACCCTACCCCCGGGGGTCATGCTTTTCACAACTTGGAATCTACACTGCCTGAGGATGCTTCTACACCAGTTTCAGCTTTCCTGGCTGATTAGTTTCTGAGAAGAAGATTTTTAAAGATTTACTCTATATATTCCTATGTAAAACTTTAACACCCCCTCCCCCAATGTGGCCCCACCCTACCCCCGGAGGTCATGAATTTCACAAAATGGAATCTACACTACCTGAGGATGCTTCCACACAAGTTTCAGCTTTCCTGGCTGATTAGTTTCTGAGAAGAAGATTTTTAAAATTTACTCTATATATTCCTATGTAAAACTTCGACCCCCCCCATTAATTTAATTCTTCTTTATAGTAGAACACCACTCGTAAATAGGCACCGTCACACAGATACTTGGTATATAAACCGTTCGATTTCGTCACACTCAACTGCACACCTCAACTTTAAAGTTTTAAAGGTTTCTTTTTCCCTATTATTAAGGTCTTCCGTTTCCAACGGAAGACCTTATTGTTTTTCTTCGGTTTCTTCTTCCCTATTATTATTATTTTTGTTTTTTTTTCTTACAAATTTTGTGCACGCGAGTTCTCGGAAATGGCTCGGCCGATTTTCATGAAACTTTCAGATCTGATAGATATTGATCTGAACCTTATTGGAAATTTTTTATTTTGATGACGTCATTTTCGATTCAGAGATATTGACGTTTTAGCGATTTTTAGAGGGTCAGCTTGTCCGTCGAACTCCTCCTAAACGATAACAGATATCAAATTCAAATTTTCAGGAATTGTAGACGAATGATTGTAGTTTTGTCTAAAGTGAGCCATTTATGTTTGGCGCAAAAGGCACCGAAGCTCGCCTGGACCCGAAAATTGAGATATAAAAAATGTAGTGATTTTTCTTGGTTTTCTTTAATTATCTCTTTTCTCGAAAATATTTTGCTAAGACATGTAAAGCAATTAAAATTTATTTTTACAAGAGCTTTCATTTGAGATCAAGAAAAAGGGGCTGGCCCTTCAAATTAGGGGCCGATAAGGCTATAAAGTCTTTTGATGATAACTTTTTAATGTGAAATATTTTGTGATACGTTATAGAAACAATTATGTTTATTCTAACGTTATTCACCCATACATGGCAATCATTTACTCCTATATTACGTAATTAGGGATTTTGAGGGGCCAGAAGTCCAAAACTTTGATGCTCAATATCTCTAAATGGAGAAACATTTTGATAAGCAATATTGAACAAAAGATGCTCAAAATATTGGGCTTATCAATCTGCAACCATAATTTCTTTGGTATGCGGTCCCTGAAAGGAGTTACAGGGTCGGCCCCTAAAACGACCCTCTCAAGATATCTCCAGAACGGTACAGAATTTCTAAACACTTGTTGAACAAAATGTGTTTGAATTGACACGAACTTTCATTTAAGATCAAGAAAAAGGGGCTGGCCCTTCAAATTAGGGGCCTATAAGGCTATAAAGTCTTTTGATGATAACGTTTTACTGTAAAATATTTTGTGATACGTCATAGAAACAATTATGTTTATTCTAACGTTATTCACCTATACATGACAATTATTTACTTCTATATTACATAATTAGGGATTTTAAGGGGCCAGAAGTCCAAAACTTCGATGCTCAATATCTCTAAATGGAGAAACATTTTGATAAGCAATATTGAACAAAACATGCTCAAAATATTAAGCTTATCAATCTGCAACAATAATTTCTTTGGTATGCGGTCCCTGAAAGGAGTTACAGGGTCGGCCCCTAAAACGACCCTCTCCAGGTATCTCCAGAACGGTACATAATTTCTAAACACTTGTTGAACAAAATGTGTTTAAATTGACACTAGCTTTCATTTGAGATAAAGAAAAAGGGGCTGGCCCTTCAAATTAGGGGCTGAGGGGGCTCTAAAGTCTTTTGATGATAACTTTTTACTGTAAAATTTTTTGTGATACCTTATAAAAACAATTATGTTTATTCTAACGTTATTCACCTATACATGGCAATCATTTACTCCTATATTACGTAATTATGGATTTTAAGGAGCCAGAAGTCCAAAACTTTGATCCTCTATATCTCTAAATGGAGGAACATTTTGAAAAACAATTTTGAACATAAGATGCTAAAAAATTAAGCTTAACAATATGCAACCATATTTTCTGTGTGATGCGGTCCTTAAAGGGAGTTACAGGGTCGGCCCCTAAATCGACCCTCTCAAGATATCTCCAGAACGGTACAGAATTTCAAACACTTGTTGAACAAAATGTGTTGAAATTGACAAACACATTCTTATGACATCATAAAAAAGGGGGGCTGGCCCTTCAAATTAGGGGCTGAGGGGGCTCTAAAGACTTTTAATGATAAATATTTACTGTGAAATATTTTTGATCCGTTATAGAGGCAATTATGTTTATTCTAACGTTATTTACCTATACATGGCAATCATTTACTCCTTCGTTACGTAATTAGGGATTTTAAGGGGCCAGAAGTCCAAAACTCTGATCCTCTATATCTCAAAATGGAGGACAATTCCGAAAAGCAGTATTTAACAAAAGATACTCAATATAATGTGCTTTACAATGTACAACCATAAATTGTTTGTTATCTAGACCTTAAAATGAGTTTAGGACCAAATATCAAAATGATTTTTCACATATATCTCAAAAACGATAACCAATTTCTAAATACTTATTAGCAGTATACAAAAATACCTTTTAACTAAAATGAATGAAAAGGAGCTAATCCCTCAAAAAAGGTACACAAAAGGGGTAGATAGTCTTTCACCCATTACTCTTAGACCCCGCTTCCATTTCCAGATACGTTTCGTTGACGAAGATCAAGAGCAAGGTCATTCCGTATTCAAAAAACGGACGGAAGACCTCCTCGTTGCTCGCAACGAGATCGTGTCTAGTTATTATTATTTTTTTTTTTCTTACCGATTTTGTGAACGCGATTTCTCGGAAACGGCTCAACTGATTTACGTCAAATTTTCAGTTCTGATAGGTATTGATCTGAACCTTGTTGGAAATTTGTTTTGTTTATGACGTCACTTCCTGTCTTGAGATATCATGGATTTATCGGTTTTTATAGGGGTATTTTGTCACGAGAACTCCTCTTTTACCATTTAAGATATGATGTTGAACTTTTCAGGGCTGATAGACGAAAGACTGAAATAGTGTCTAATGGTCATTAATCATCTTTATCTCAAAGAGCGCCGAAGCTCGCCCGAGCTTGAAAATTCGTGATTTTTCTTGGTTTTCTTTGAATATCTCTTTTCATGAAAACATTTTGTTAAAATATGTGAACAAAAAAACTTAATTAAATCAAGAGCTTTCATTTGAGATCATGAAAAAGGGGCTGGCCCTTCAAATAAGGGGCTGAGGGGGCTCTAAAGTATTTTAATAATAACTTTTTACCGTGAAATATTTTGTGATGCGTTATAGAAGCAATTATGTTTATTCTAAGGTTATTTACCTAGACATGGCAATTATTTACTCCTATGTTACGTAATTAGGGATTTTAAGGGGCCAGAAGTCCAAAACTTTGATGCTCAATATCTCAAAATGAAGAAACATTTGTATAAGCAATATTGAACAAAAGATGCTCAAAATATTGAGCTTAACAACCTGAAAACATAATTTCCTTGTTATGTGGTCCCTAAAAGGAGTTGCAGGGTCGGCCCCTAAAACGACCCTTTCCAGATATCTCGAGAACGGTACAAAATTTGTAAACACTTTTTGAACAAAAAGTGTTTGAATTGACAAGGGCTTTCATTTGAGATCAAGAAAAAGGGGCTGGCCCTTCAAATAAGGCGCTGAGGGGGCTCTAAAGTCTTTTAATGATAACGTTTTACCGTGAAATATTTTGTGATGCGTTATAGAAGCAATTATGTTTATTCTAAGGTTATTTACCTAGACATGGCAATCATTTACTCCTATATTACGTAATTAGGGATTTTAAGGAGCAGGAAGTCCAAAGCTTGGATGCTCAATATCTCAAAATGAAGAAACATTTGTATAAGCAATATTGAACAAAAGATGCTCAAAATATTGAGCTTAACAATCTGAAACCATAATTTCCTTGTTGTGTGGTCCCTAAAAGTAGTTACAGGGTCGGCCCCTAAAACGACCCTCTCAAGATATCTCGAGAACGGTACAAAATTTGTAAACACTTTTTGAACAAAAAGTGTTTGAATTAACAAGGGCTTTCATTTGAGATCAAGAAAAGGGGGCTGGCCCTTCAAATAAGGGGCTGAGGGGGCTCTAAAGTTTTTTAATGATTACTTTTTACTGTTAAATATTTTGTGATACGTTATAGAAGCAATTATGTTCATTCTAAGGTTATTTACCTATACATGGCAATCATTTACTCTTATGTTACGTAATTAGGGATTTTAAGGAGCCAGAAGACTAAAACTTTAATGCTCAATATCTCAAAATGAAAGGACAACTTTGGAAAGCAATATTGAACAAAAGATGCTCAAAATATTGAGCTTAACAATGTACAACCATATATTGTTTGTTATCTGGATCCTTAAAGGAGTTTTAGGACCGGATATCAAAACGATTTTCCCCATATATCACAAAAACGGTAACCAATTTCTAAACACTTATTAGTGGTACACAAAAATACCTTTTGACTAAAATGAATGACAAGGAGCTGATCCCTCAAATAAGGGACACCAAAGGGATAGACAGTTGTACACCCAATACTCATAGATCCCGCCTCCTTTTCCGGATACGTTTCGTTGACGAAGATCAAGAGTAAGGTCATTCCATATTCTAAAAATCGGACGGAAGACCTCCTCGTTGCTCGCAACGAGATCGTGTCTAGTTTTTCTCTATTATTATATATTTGGATAAAAGTGTGTGTTTTCCTTAAACTTGGAGACTTACTAAGATATTTTTTTACAAACAAGAGCCTAATAGGCCTTAACAGACACCTGTTTACCATAGCCCATACACAAACTTCTCGAGGAGTCTTATATCTGCATTTAATTAAGTTTCATTCTGAAGTAAAAAACATACAATATTGTAATAGCAACCACCTACCTGCCCGAAATATTTTAAAATGGACCATGAAACCTATAATTTTAGCGAAAAACTGGTAAAGATCATCAAGAGAGTGCATGTCCTGATATTGAAAAGGTAAAAGAAAATAGTCGAAAATAATTTTCCTATATTTGTTTACTTTCATGATAGGTTTAATGTGTATACGTTTTCTTAGATAATCTAAAACTAGAGGTACTGTGAGCAAGCTCACAATTGATACCCCCCGCTAAGATAAAAATCATAATGTGTGTATTTTTCCAATTATAGAAAATATTTGATGAAACTATTTCACCGTCCATTTTCTATAAATAACAACTGCTATATTTTTTTTAAAACTGTTGGTCATAAGCAATATTTGTGATAAATAAGAACATTCATTTCTTCTCCATAAGAAAGATAATGACCGGACACGAATTTTGCACTTTTCTGCCAGTGACCTTGACTTTGCCCAAATGACCTTGGGTCAAGGTCATGACACACCCTTTGGTCATAAGCAATATTTGTGTGAAGTCAGAACATTCAAGGCTTCTCCATAAGAAAGATAATGACCGGACATGAATTTTGCACTAGTTTTACCAACGACCTTGACCTTGCCCAAAGGACCTTGGATCAAGGTCATGACACACCCTTAGGTCATAAGCAATCCTTGTGTGAATTAAGAACTTCCAATGTTTCTCCATAAGAAAGATATGGACCGGACACAAATTTTGCACTTTTTCTGTCAGTGACCTTGACCTTGCCCGAATGCCCTTGGATCAAGGTCATGACACATCCTTAGGTCATATGCAATTGTTGTGTGAAGTTAGAACTTCCAATAAATCTCCATAAGAAAGATGGACCGGACACGAATATTTTATTTTTTCTGCCAGTGACCTTGCCCGAATGACCTTGGGTCAAGGCCATGACACACCCCTAGGTCATAAGCAATCTTTGTGTGAAGTAAGGTGATCCAATGTTTCTCCGTAAGAAAGATATGGACCGGACACGATTGCAGACAGACGGACAAGGTGATTCCTATATACCCCCAAAACTTCGTTGGCTAGTAGACAGGTTTGATTAAAACAACCTCCCATCCCCAGGGGCTGACAAAAGCTCTCTCTTTAGGCATTTAAACAAAAAACATTAAAGAGAACACAATAATAGCTTGAGAAGTTACATAAGCTATTCACTTCTGATCCATCATCTAAATTTCCATCCTTTTATGTACAATACAACATTATGTGGTACCGTAAATCTGGAAATTTTTACCGTAGATCAATTTTTAGCTAATTTGCGCGTGCTCTGCATTCGCAAATTTTTTTTTCCTAAAAATTAATCAACAACAAAAAAATGTAAAAATATTGCCGAAGGCTGGTCTCTTCTCCTTACTCCATGAACAGGTGTTCGTAAGTAGTGGTCATTTAAAGAAACTGTTTATATAACCAGGTAATTACCCTAAAGCTATAACCAGCGTGTGGAGAGGGAACTCACTCAAAAATCGGTTTCTTCGGTTGACTGGTAGCCCCTTGTCTATCTTAAGTGTACATGTATACTGATGACACTGCATGCATGCGTGATTTATTCATAGATACGATATGTACCGGCGTTACGCAGAATGTAGCGTTATTTTTTTTTTACCCAATTCACAGTGTATCGGTGAAACACCAAAATTCACGGAATACGAAAATGTGTACAGTATTTTGAATTTCTCGCTGAATGCCGCCATTTTCTTCTCACATCGCTCGCTTGACACAGGAAAAACATAACCTGTGTTTGACACGTGACCCTCCGATACTTTTGGTGTACACAAACCGTCGCATGTGAAGGTGTGAACTGCTAATTGGGATAATTATCTCGCTATAAATCCGCATCAAAATACCCCTTTAGGTAGTTTTGTTGCATTTGCTGCTGTTATTGTATATATCGGTAATTTGAACAAGATATAAATTGCAGACATCAACTCTCACATGATACTATATGAAGTTGGTAAACATATACGAATCGTGAGAAAATTAGAGGCGGCGGTAATATAAGATGTCCAAAGGTTAGCTAACATTGTGCATGTCAGTATGTTGACATTTGGTATTTGAGTGCTTTTTATTTTTAGCTCCTATGACAATTCGCAAAAATTTAAAACGTAAACATTAATCTATAGCCTTATGACTCGAATTCGCAAAAATAAATCGACGTAAAAATTTCCAGATTTACGGTATTTATACGGAAATCGTTTTACATACACTGTTTATCTAATGAAAGATTTTGGTTAACCAATTAATACTTTACTATCAACGAGTCTATTCAATTATTTACAGACTTCAAAAACTGTTTGTATGTGGGAGCAAAAAAGAAGATTTTTAAAGATTTGATACATTTTCACCATATGGCTACATTGACCCCGCCTAAGGGATTAAACCACTGTCCCAGGGGTAATGCGTTTCACAATTTAGGTAGAAGACTTCATGGAAATCATAACCATGCATTTAGTTTTTATCAAATATATATGCGAGTTGAGAAGATTTTCTAAGATCTAATACATTTTTACTAAATGGCCATATTGGCCCAACCCTAGAGCCTGAACCCCTAATACAGGGGCCATGAATTTCACAATTTCGGTAGAAGACTTCATGGACATCATAACAATGCATTTAGGTTTGATCAAATATATATGGGAGCAGAGACGAAGATTTTTTAAGATCTAATACATTTTTACTAAATGGCTACATGTATATTAGCCCCACCCTAGATACTGGCCCAATTTCACAATTCTCGTAGAGGGCTTAATAGACATTAAAATCATACATTCAGTTTTTTCCCTGACATGTGTTGGAATAGAGAAGAAGATTTTTGAAAATATATATATATATAAATAAAATATAATAAATATATACATAAATGTATATACCTGAAGCACTGATCTAAGATGCGTTATCGGGGCAGGCGTTATATCACTGACATAAAATTTAATTATAAAAGATTTATGAATCAAATGTATACGGCATTAAGCTCAAAGTTTGTTAAACCAGCATGAAAATCGATTTACAATTACATATGATCTTTTTAGGTGCACGAAGTACATCTGACATCACACACATAAATAGGCTGGGACTGTCCTGTAAACCAGAGGGGATAACATTAATACAAAATGATTAAAATTAATTACTTCTCTCTGAATTACATGTAGCTTTTTGTAAAAAGTCAACGATGCAATTATTCCTGTAGAGATGGGGGATTTAAACTGAAAAAGGAACCAGTTTCACTCCCATACGGCAATTTGCAGGATGCGGCTACTTTATAGTATTTTCCGATTGGGTGAAAATAGAGTTTGTGGGTTTTTTTGTAATCAAGAAAAGCAAAAAGTTTTCCGAAACCAGCCACACAAATTCTGACGCTTGACATGCGCTTGTTTAGCTGAAAGAACTACACCTTTAAATGGGGGAATGATGTACGGGGTTAAGGGACATGCAGGATCTCCTATACACAGTAGACTTCGGAGTAGTGATGTGTCGGTGCATACACCAGCATCGTGCCCCCTCCCCCCCCCCCCCCCCCGTCCATTGGTCCATAAAAGTAGGCAATGCCATTTCATGATGCTTTGAAACATTAGGCCATGAGCCCTTTTATGACCATTGTAAACAATTCGTTGATTGTGTGCTGGACGACATATTGGACGCACAGTTCCAACGATAAATCTCAGCAATTGTCATTGAGTATGTTGGACAGCGACAGTTCGTGTTTTGTTCTTCCAAATAGCAGTGATAAATCATCGATACGATTTTGATATGCTATAGTTTGTCCAAAATATGTGCAGCATAAATATCTTGGGACAGACTATAGCCACCTAATCACAATATACAATCCTTCCATTCCAGAAAAAACTGCAATTGGTGCATCGAAAAACCTGTGTGATTTCGGTTATTTAATCCTGCTTTATTAAAACGAAATAAATGCTTACATTGAGCATCTGAAATGTCCTCTAACTGTAGAACTAATGAATATTTTCGGGATTGCATAGTGTTCAAAAGCAATAGATCATCTTCATCTAAAAATGTTGCCAATGTCTTTGAATTGAGCGCCATATTGAAAACATTGTTTATTCAAAATTGATTGGCTTACACATTTAAATTTATCCATTCATAAGACGTTTGCATATAAAAATACTTACACATACACGTTCACATTACAATTACTAAACAGAAAAATAAGAAAATCGTGTACGTGTAATTCTAACTTACGGTACAAGTACGTGTACACGTCAGTTTATATTAACATAAAGTATTTAAATCAGAAATAAGTATGCACCATTCTGTTGTTTGTTGCAATCATTTTTCCTTTGAATAGAAAAACAGCGGAGAAGTTTTTAATACCATTTTCCAAATGACAATTTACGTTCAACATCAAACATTATATGACATTCTTCATTTCAAAGGAGAACTCTTTTAACGGTTCAGATTAGAAGTATTAAATACCATGTGCAATAATTGTTCTTGTATTTCAATGATGCATGTGCTGATATTCCACAACATAAAACTTTCTTATCATTTATCTACGTTTTTTAATGATTTTAAGACCATTAATCTATGAAAAGCTTTATTTTTTTCTATTTTTTCGACAAATCAATTATCTTAAATCACAAAGAAAGATATCACGAGTCATCAAGATTTAAATAAGTTCAATCTTTTTTGCATTGCATATATATTAGCGGAAAAAAGAAACTGCATTATAAAATTTAGTATAATTTTTCTATATCTATTGTTTTTATTTATCAAATTTAAACAATCGATAATGGTAATGTTTTGACAATATCGGATGGTAACCGTCCGGGTGCACGGACTTTTTCATGGTTAGTGAGCACCTGTTGTTTATTGAAGAATTTGTACGCACGAGTTTTACGGGCCAATACTGTTTGGAATAAGAACTGTAAAGGATTTGTTTAAACTTATTTTGTTAAGGAAATCACTTTAGTTTCAACAAAATTTACCCTTATGTCATGCCACGACTCGACGAAAACCAATGTAATTGTGCTGTTGGGATGTTGCAAGCTGGAATGGCACAAACTACTGTAGCAAGACACTTTGGAGTTCATCGGGACACCATCCAATCATTATGGAGACGTTTTGAACATTCTGGCAACACCCAGGATCGACCGCGCTCTGGGCGACCTCGTGTGACGTCACGTCAACAGGACAACCACATTAGACTTGTGCATCTAATTAGAAATCGTTTCCAGACAGCAGGTTTGACTGCCCGTAGCATTCCAGGGCTTTCAATAATTAGACTAAGAACTGTGCGTAATCGTCTGCGCGAGCAAAACATTAGACCAAGACGTCCAGCGGTGCGCCCAGTACTGCTTCAACGTCATCGTATCGCCAGACTAGCGTGGTGCACACGACATCTGCGATTCAGAATACAGGACTGGGCCAATATTCTGTTCACAGATGAATCCAGATTTCATTTGGATAGCAGTGACGGCCGTTGTAGGGTGTATCGTCGCGTTGGGGAGCGTAACCAGGACGCTTGTGTTGTGCAACGTCGACAATTTGGTGGAGGTAGCGTTATGGGGTGGAATATCAGCACGTGGAATGACCCCTCTACAAATTGTCGATGGAAATCTCACATGCGTACGCTATCCAGATGAAATTATTTATCGCCATGTGATACCCTTCATACAGAGACATCAAAATCACATGACTCTGCAGCAAGACAATGCAAGGCCACACGTTGCACGTGTAGTCCGGGACTTGTTTGTTTAACAGAAAGTCGATGTCTTGCCTTGGCCAGCTGTTTCCACCGATTTGTCGCCGATCGAGCACGTCTGGGATGAAATGGAAATACGTTTACGCCGTTTACCAAATCAGCCAGTGACATTGGCTTATTGAGGCCAGGCTTTAACCAACATCTGGAACAACATCCCTCAAGCATTTCTGAACACTTTAGTGGCATCAATGAGGCGTCGCTGTCAAGCATGCGTGAACGCAAATGGTGGTCACACGCGTTATTAATTTTGTTATTTTAATTTCGAATAACAGTGACTTTCGAGTGTGCTGAAATGGACGTTATTCGACGTTGACACTAATGTGTTATGAGCTGTTTTTACGAATACATATGTTAACAGTATTACAAAAAATAAAATTTGTTCATTGTAATTTTTAAATGTTTTTTCATATATTAAATAATGCACAGTTTCTTTTTTCCGATAGTATACATTAGTTGACTAGATTACTCTTTTATTTTGCAATATTTTTATGCAAGAAAAAGCGTGCATGAGCATAGACATTTCTATTTCTGATTATTGGGATTTGTATTAATCAACACGACAAAAGCTTGAATGAATCTATTCAAATTACATTTAAAAAAAAATACAACTCTACTGTAACTATTTAGCTTAAGGAAACTTAAATTACGATCATATAACATTAGTTTAGTTTATCCTGTAGATTAAAACTACATTACATATAATTACATTAGTTTTCCAAATATGAAAATTGTTGAACATTATATATTAAAATGAAAAAAAAATAAAAGGTTGTGGTATACAAGATTTATTTATGTTAACTGTTGTACTGTACATGATTAGTAATTACATGTTTGCAAAATATTAACATAATCAAGGAGAAAGTATAGCCGCTTTCAATTATATGCCTTAAAACATACAGACTGTTCAAACTTCGTAAACAAAGATGCATATATCAAGCTGCATTGGTGTAAGTTAGAAAAAAAGTTGTGCATTTTAATTTTTGTTATAAAGGAATAATGAATAAACAATATTATTTAGACTGCGTAAAATATGATATGATTGATAAGCTTATCATTGATTTACAATGAGGAAAACGTGTTTGAATCCGTTTTTCAAAAATAACTTCATAATAAAGTCAAACAATTGTTAAATTCTATCAAGCAAAAGCTCTACTTAATCATTGATTTGTCATTTTTAATTATGCAAATTCAGATGTAGGATTTTGTGACAGTTTGTTTCAGAATATGATCATGGACATTATTTTCTTTCATTTTATAAAAGGACAAATATCAAGTTGATGCAAATTGGTATTTTTTTAATATAACACAATGTTCATTTCTTACCACTAAATACGTTTATTCGTTAATCTAATATTTGAAGTATTAGAGTATAAAAACAATCGCAATTTGTTTTTTGTTTACTAGTCACATAACACCCAGTAATTTTGTTTTTTATATTAATTAATAAATATATCATTATCACAAAAATAATACATGTAACAACAATAATATGCATATGAACATAAGACACATCTTCATATTATCCATATATTCATGTCACAGTTGCATCACAAATCCATCATATTTAAAATATACACAACCATATCAACGTTATACCCTTATGTGAACCTTCTAATAGTATGTGAAACATCATTGCATATTAAGGTGGCTCTATACACCACTTTTCGATGATGCAGTACGCAAAAAAGTAAATCTTGAAGCATGCAATTCCGGTACTGGCTTATTTAAACTGAGGCGAATTGTATGGGGACCGCTCTTTTGAAAAAAATGTTAAATGAATATCTTAGATTTAATTTGTTGATTGGAAAAATCATTACTCACAAGTTATACGACACATTCATGTTGTGTCGTATTATTTATCGAAATTAAGAATAACATGAAGTATAATTTTTAGATATTTTAAATATTTTTTGTGTTTATTTGCAATGATTTTCATTCAATTTTTTTATGTCACAGTTATCAAAATACATTTTCTTATAACATCAAGCAGCTTTTCCAGATGATTTGTCAACAGAGTAAGAAAATATGAAAAATTATGTTTTGGGGAAATATTAAAAAAATTGCAAAAGTAACATTTTTGAATGTTAAGAATTATTATTTTTATTTTTAGGTGTCCGAAGAAAATATCCATCATATAACAAAAACAATTCTCTCAATTTGTGAATAGTTAACTTTTTAAAAATTACTTTACAAAAACACGAAAAAACATTTAAAAATTCTTTAAAAATACCTATAGTATTCCTATCATCATTTTAATATTTAATAATTATATGTTTTGTGGTCTTCTATTGAAAATTGGAATAAACTGTGGGTGTATAGAGCCACCTTAACACAAAGCATTATTATTTCACAAGAACATCATTTTAGAAAAAAAAAACCTTTCACAAATGTTAATTTTTTAAATATATTTATCTTTTAAAGTTTGCCTTTGGATATTCATCAGAAATTGAATTTTTAAACACAGGATGAACTTTAACAATTCAGTGGCAGTCAACTAAAAGGTGACCAAAATCAAACCGAAATGAAACAACGACAACACTTTGTAAAGCAGTCACCTATCCAAACCCTTCAAAAAGCATTCATTCTTTGAATGGCGCTAATTCAACCATTAAAAATTACTTCTAATGTAAAGTTTGATAGGTGTTTTCGTCCTTTGATACACGGAGCTCTTGATAATGAGACGGGTCATCGGTGGTAGCACAGACTACATTTGCATCATCAGTGGTAACTTGATAGTGAGAGGCGGTATCGGTAGGAAGAGTGGGTTTTGTATTTGATCTCGACCGCCAAGAAAAATTAGCCTTTTCTTTTTGGGATTTTTGTTTCAAGAATATGTTTCTATAAAAAAAATATCATTTGAGTACGGAAAAGTATTTGTTATATATAGGTATTGTTTGGCTTTAATATTGATTATCAAAATACACTTGATATCAATTATATTAATAAGAGTACTAAATTATATCATACCGTCGATTTATCAGCGTAGCAGAGATGAATACAATATGGATGACCATTGAAATAGAGAAGGCAACAATCCATAATGTATAAGATGATACGTCCGTTTCAGCATTAGTCTCTACATTACGCAGGCTATCTGTACGGATAAAATCATGTAACACTGTATCCTCTCTTTCATTCTTTTTATTTATAATAAAACCAAGTAGGTTTACTGGTTGTTTACATTATTTACCATATTTACAATCGCACAAACAGTTTCCGTTGAATCTGTTACATGTCCGGTTGGTGCAGTGTCCACTGCAAGGATACTGACAGTCTTCGCCATAGGACTGGGAGCATTCTGGAAGGTATATCGTATTATATGTAATTAGAGAAGAGCTAATGAAATTTGCTACTTACCTATCCTAATAAGTGTTAATTTTTCTTCAGTTAAAACAGTCTTAAATCTGTCAATTTTTTACCTACTGAGCAATCCTGACCCATCCAACCTGCCTTACAAGAACACAGACCATCTGTGTGTCGACAAGTCTTACAGTTAAGCGGGCAGACCAGGGAACAGTTTTTACCATAATACCCATGATGACAAGCTGTAAAAAATTAGGAAGGTTTGAAAATCGTTACATTTTTAGACTATATTAACCAGGAAGGAATTGTCTGTATACAGATATATAAAAAAAATCAGAGTTAAAATACATGCTTTTTTTCGTAACTTAATGATAGTTTATAGCAAAACAAACCATATCTAAAAGAATTCAGTTTAACGGAAGATCAAATAGTTAATTTTTTGAGAGTTTAACATCCTTAATATGATCATAGAAAGAAAATTGATATGCACAACTCTGTTTTTTTTTTAAAAAAAGGTTCACAATTATTGCTAACTTTTAAGTATTTGTTTTATCATTTATGTAACTGTACACATTTGTACATATCTTACAGATGTTGCAATGTCGTCCAATATATCCGTCAATACAACTTTGGGGACAAAATCCACTGACATGGTTACATCTTTCATTGTTTACACAATTTCCGCTACATTGCTCTCTGCACCCCAATCCAAAATATCCAGAACTGCATTCTACGTAAACAAAAGTTAAAATTATTAGTGATTTATATTTAGATATTACCTCCTAATTTGCATGTTTGTTTTTTTTTAGTTTATCTTAGGGTGTTTATACTAACTAGTAATTGTGATAATAATAGGAGTGGACAAACTTATTTCATAAACTTTAATAATGTGTATTATGAGCCAATGGTGCCTTAAAAATAAACACTATTTACTGTGGACTCATATGATTTCTTGGTGGTTAAATTTTCGTTGATTTCGTGTGTACCTCTCATCAATGAATTAACACCCCCACGAATTAATAAATTAGGGCTATAGTCATATTCCTCTTGTATGTATACGAAAATACACGAAATTACGTCCCCGCGAACCTGTAAAATTTAAGCAATCCACAAAAATTGGCCCCCACGAATTTTAATGATTCCACAGTATATAAACAGTTCTTTAAAATTACTCTATTGAACATTACTGTTTATCTTGTAAGTATTCGTACCTCTGCTACAGTCGCTGTTGATATATCCGGGGCTGCATCCCCTGTCACAGTGACCATGTTGTTTGTTACAGGGAGAACCATTCAGACAGTGACCACTACAGTTGTTGAGACAATCATAACCATAGGTACCGTCATCGCACTCTATAACCGTTTTTAGATTCGATACGTTGAAAAAAAACCCAGCAAAATAAGTGGATTTTCTTTTGTATTTTTTTTATATTCTGTTTGAAGGCTTCTAGTGTATATTATATTTTAAAATTTATGTTCTCATTTCATTTTGTATGAATTAATGGTTATTTTAGATTACACCTGTGATTCAAATGTATTTAAAATCTAAACATACATATATATACAAATGTAACTAAATACACGTTAAACTTATACATTAAAACATATATTCTTTTGTATTTAATAATCGTATAATTGATTGAAATAAAAAAAATACCTTTATCACAAAATATTCCTGTCCAACCAGCATTACAACCCCCGTTACATTGACCAGTCACGTGATTACAGGTAGTACCGTCTTTGCAATATCCTACACAAGGACGACTACAATTCACACCGTACCAGCCTTTCATACATTCTGAAGCACAATAAATCAAAGTCATAAAGATAATATTAGAAACACACATGTAATTTCGAGTGCCATTCAGAGTGAGGTTGATATTGACAATGATTTCAAGTATGATTTTTGCTAGTTGAAATTTCTGACAATTGATGAACATTACTATAAAAATGATCATTTAAATACATACTTATGTTGCAAGCTGTTCCAGTCCATCCAGGTTTACACCCAAAGCAGGTTCCACTCTGAATGTGACATATGTTGTATTTACAGTTGATGGGGCACGGTTTGTCACAGTTACTGCCATAAACAGACCCATAACATCCTTTATAAATTTATACATATAGTTATAAAACACGAAAGTAAAAGTAGGTCTGCGTTTCTGCGGACTTATTACGAAAATCTTTATCAACAAAACGCGTTGACTAAGCAACACGACTTTGCTCAGAGTAAACGTTTGGTTGAAAAGGACAGTTACTCTAACATTATTCTAAAAATTTAAAATTAAAGTAAAACGTTTTAGTAAAATTAACGTCATTGTTTTCTTTGCATGTGTATTATATATGACATATGGTGATAATGAACAGTGTTCAAAATCAAAAGTCCATAGAAAATTACAAAAAAGAAGCAGAGCAGACACTGACCTTTAAAAAATAGAAAGAGGAACAGGTGCCATGGAGGAGTAAGCATTAATATATATATACACAAATGAAAAGGTTTTTTTTTACAATTCTTCGGATATACATGTGATTTTTTTCTATTACTCTCATTTTTGATTGAAATGCCTACAATTTTAAATTATCACATCTAAATAAAACTTGTTCATGCCATTTCTGCATTTTAAGTTTAAATCGGTTTGTTTCCACGCATATTTGTTTTATAAGAAAATGCCGATCGATTGCTTGAACAAACACACTTTGTTCAGATGTATCTATCCAAGACTTATAAGTGACAAAAAGTGCGTTCTTGTTGAAAGCACCACTTTATTTTCCATCTAAAAATATCAGAAAAATGTCATTTTTGTCTGATTTTGATTGAATTACAAAATAGCGTCACTTTTGACGTCATAAACCTCCAGTGAGTGCAAATAAATGAAATAAATAGATACAAAACATATATACATGAAATACATGTATTAACTATTATAAAATAACAATTTAATTAATGTACTTGAAACACTTTTAGAAAATGTTAATTATTGGGGACTAATAGTTACACAGGTCTTACGACATATAAAGTTCTCTTTCTCTTCTGTTTTCGTTACGTATCTAGGAATAATCATGGATTTAATAAAAATGTATTGAAGGGAGTGGATGTTTCATGCAATGCAAACTCGGTTTTATTCATTTCAAATATTTTGTTCAGAAAAACAAAGGGTTCAAAGCCGTTCTTTTGACGCATGCGGCATTTGTTGACTTGTAAGTGTAGATCAGGACAATCAGGACAACTTAACTTTTTATCTTCTTTTGAGGCTGATTTTGTCTTTTCATCGATTTTTCAATTATTTCATTATCGTGGTTTAAAGATTGAGTTTAAACTCCAAACAATGTTATATTTATCATAATTTAAACTCTTTTAAAAATGTTATTTTAGTTCAATTATTTAGAATATTATAAGAATACACCCGATCTGATTATTTTGCCATTTGACTTGTTCAGATAAAATTAACATTGAAGAACAAATTGTCGTAAAGTATCTTCATAAACATTTCTTTTGAGGTAAAAAACATTTTTTAATAATAACTACTTTAAATTAAGTGTAGAAAGAGAAGCTCACTTTTACTTAAACAAACAGTCTGTTTACCGAAATATGTCTAGTTGTTAAGAGTCCATAGAATGTGAGGTATAGTCTAGGAAAATTACTACATATTTCTAGATATTATCACCATGTAAAATGTATATTTTACATGTGCGAACATTTTCTGTAGATTAGCTTGTTGGTAAATTAACGCTCTTCTATAAAGTGTGTTCTACACACGCGTTCGTATCATAGCGATGATTACGATACTGACCACTTTTTATTGTGCTGTAAAATCAGGATGCAACCAAAACAAATTCCATTGTTCACGGAAACAGGGCATTCCGCGCATCAACGTCAGCAACATGTCGCAACCCAAGCTCACTCAGAAGTTTGCAGAAACCTTTGAGCAGGAACTGGAGTTCATACAAAAAGGGACCTCAACCGAGGAAAGGTGGAGAACCTTGAGGGACATCAAACATAGCACTGCCCTGGAAGCCTTTGGTAAAAGAACAACAAAGACAACAGACTGGTTCGAGGCAAAGTCCTCTGTGATGATTCCTGCCATAGAATCCAAACGTATAGCTTTGGCGGAATACAAAAGAACACCAAGTCAGAAGAACATTCTGTCGCTAAGAGCTGCCAGAGGCAGAGTCCAGCGGATGGCTAGACTATGCGCAAATGAAAACTGGCAAGAACTCAGCGAGACCATCCAGACAGCTGCTTTATCTGGTAACGCAAGAGGCATGTACGATGGTATTAAAAGAGCCATAGGACCAACTCAGTGCAAAACAGCCCCCCTCAAGTCATCATCTGGCGTAGTGCTCTCAGACAAAAACCAACAAATGGAGAGATGGGTTGAACACTATACAGACCTGTACTCTACTCAGAACACTGTGACTGTCTCAACCCTGGACGCCATTGAGTGTCTGCCAACCATGGATGAACTTGATGTAGAACCAGCATTAGAAGAACTAAGTAAGGCTATTGACAACCTGGCTCCTGGTAACGATGGAATCCCTTCAGACTTGCTTAAACAGTGCAAAAGCTCCCTGTTGTCACCCCTACATAAGGTTCTATGTGAGTGCTGGGAAGGTGGGAGCGTGCCACAAGACATGAGGGATGCAAAGATCGTCACCCTCTACAAAAACAAGAGAGAAACAAGCGACTGCAACAACTATAGAGCCATCTCCCTCTTAAGCATAGTCGGCAAAGTGTTTGCTAGAGTGATCTTGATTAGATTGCAGAAGCTGGCTGATCGTGTATACCCAGAGTCACAGTGCGGCTTTCGCTCAAAGAGGTGTACGATCGAAAAATGCAGAGAGCAACAGATGCCGCTATACATCTCCTTCATTGACCTGACCAAAGTGTTCGACCTAGTCAGTAGAGATGGACTCTTCAAGATCCTACAAAAATTGGATGCCCTCCAAAACTACTGAGCCTAGTGACATCATTCCACGTGGATATGAAGGGGACAGTACAGTTAAACGGTAGTTCCTCGGAGTCATTCAGCATCAATAGCGGTGCCAAACAAGGCTGTGTCCTTGCCCCCACGCTGTTTGGTATCTTTTTTGCCATGCTCCTCAAACATACATTTGGTGCATCGACTGAAGGAATCTACCTACGTACCAGGTCAGATGGTAATCCGTTCAACCTCTCTCGCTTTAAAACAAAAACCAAAGTCCGCGATAGACTCATCTGGGACATGTTATTTGCCGACGATGCAGCAGTTGTCACCCACACCCAGGAAGAACTGCAAACGTTGATGAACCGCTTTTCAATGGCCTGTGAGGATTTTGGCTTGACTATTAGCCTAAAGTATACAAACAATCTAAGCCAGGATACTTTGCCAGCGCCAGCTATAGCCATCGACGACTACCAACTGGACGTCGTCCACCAGTTCACGTACCTGGGATCTACCATTACTGACAACCTTTCCTTGGATTTTGAGCTAGATAAGAGGATCGGAAAGGCTACATCCACTCTCGCTCGACTTTCAAAAAGAGTTTGGACAAACCCCACACTGAAAACTTGTACCAAAATGGCAGTATACAACGCCTGCATAATCAGCACCTTGCTGTACGGTAGCGAGTCGTGGACAACGTATTCCAGGCAGGAAAGAAGCCTCAACACATTTCATCTGCGATGTCTGCGCGGCATCCTGGGCATTTCATGGCAGGACAAGGTGCCTAACACCGAAGTCCTGTCTCGGGCGAACTTTCCAAGCATGTTCACTTTGCTTCGACAACGCAGGTTACGCTGGCTCGGGCATGTGCGTCGAATGAATGACGGACGTATTCCCAAGGACATCTTGTATGGAGAATTGAGATCTGGAAAATGAGACACTGGGCGCCCACAACTTCGATTCAAGGATGTCGTAAAAAGAGACATGAAGGCCCTTGATATTGACGTGCGATCTTGGGAAGACCTAGCAGCAGATCGACCCAGATGGAGGTCCACACTACTAAAGACAGATCAAGTCAGGGGAAGAAAAGCTTGTGCATGCAGCAGAAACAAACGCGCACAACGAAAGCAGCGCCTTAACCCCGAAAGATCAGATACCATTCACAAATGTGACTTTTGCGAAAAAGAATGTCTCTCCCGTATAGGACTTTTATGCCACAAACGTTGCTGTCAGAGATAGAAAATGGTTTCAGCTAACAAATGTGTGTTTGACACTAATAGAGTTAATGCAATTACATAACAATTAGCGGATTAACGCAGGTGAATAAATGGGCGTTTACCCGGATTCTAACACCAATTGTGACCCACGGAAAATGTACAAGTCCATCGGTATTCGTTTTACAAGATTTATTAAAACTCCGCAAACTTATTACACTATTCCGCGAGGTCGGGGGTCGGTGGTACGAGCGCCTTGACCGTCGCTCTCCAACTGCCGAATAATTAAACATGACCGACAATTACTTATAGATAACGAGACACAGTTTTAACAATAGAGAATAATGGGAAAGTAAATATAAAGAGTTACTTCAATTAACGGATTACTCATATAAACTGAGTGTCAATTTAGAGTGTCCAGATCAAAGTCACTTAACGTGAGTGACAAGGGAAAGGGTGTCATGTCCAAGGGGTACATTTCACACGATGATATCACCATGTAAAATGTATATTATACATGTGCGAACATTTTTTATAGTTTAGCTTGTTGGTAAATTAACGTTATTTAGTCTTCTTACTTATCGTGAAATTCCTCCTGTCTGTGGTGTGATAGAATGTAAATTAATGTTTATCAAACGTCTTAACTGTAACAAAGAAATAGGACATCAAAGTAATCAAGTGTAGCTTTAGGAAATATACTTATTAGAAAGGCAGGATTGAAGGACAATGGTTTCAGCTAACAAACGTGTGTTTGACACTAATAGAGAGCAATTACATAACAATTAGCGGATTAACGCAGTTGAATAAATGGGCGTTTACCTGAACAATGGTCAGTTTAGGGATAAAGAAATATTCTCTGATTGGATGATTTATACATGTCAATTATTTATTACACAATATACATTGTGTAATATACATTTTACATGGTGATAAGAGAGTCCGGGTATCAACTTTTTAGCTTGATTCACGATCCCATAATGAAATGGATTTGTACCAGTGCTCGTATGGACCAGCGTGGATTAGCCTGTGAGTTACCCGACGCAGTACTTCGTACATAAAGAGAATCCTGCTTGTAGAAGGTGTGGACTTGCTCATCACGTATGGAATTGTGTTGCACAGTTTGCTAAGTGTTTTAAATGTGGAAAGAATGGACATTTTGCGCGGATGTGCAAGTTACAGAAAATTAACCGCCGAAGTGACGTTCACGTCATTAAAGTCGTAGAGACTCGGAGAAAAGATTGCGCGACACAAACAGAAAAAAGAAAATCGGAGAAGAAATTTCAACGCGACAGAAACCGGATCAGAGTTTTCAACAAAAAACGTTTATTCCTTGCGGAACTTCCTTTTTCCAGGATAAAAGACTCTCAATTCAATGAAGAGCTTACTAAAAAAAAACTGGATGATGCGAAGCAGAAAATCAACGTTTTGCGGGAAGATATTAACCACCAAACTGCAAAAGCAAAGTTATTCGAAAACCGTCATTTTGTAGTGCTGGCTGAGTTACAGAAACGAGACAAAGAAATTCAGCAGCTAGAAGAACAAATACGACACCTTAGTAGCACGCTACGTGACAGAGAAGAAGAACTAAAGGAAAAGACAAAGACAAGTGATTCAAGGGGACACTTTCGTAAAGCTGTGGTGAATTCGACCTATGCTCACAGACAGTTTGAGTCTACCAGCAATTGGATGTGTGATGTACCCAGTTCCAGAATGGGCCGAGGAGGAACAAGTACTAGGTTCCACAGCAGTACGTTTCTTCTGAACACGGGGACGTATTCATCGGGATGAAGAGGCAACTATCACCGTGTGAAATGTACCCCTTGGACATGACACCTTTTCCCTTGTCACTCACGTTAAATGACTTTGATCTGGACACTCTAAATTGACACTCAGTTTATCTAAGTTATCCGTTAATTGGATTAATTATTCTCTATTGTTGAAACTGTGTCTCGTTATCTATAAGTAATTGTTGGTCATGTTTAATTATTCGGCAGTTGGAGAGCGACGGTCAATGCGCTCGTACCACCGACTCCCGACCTCGCGGAATAGTGTAATAAGTTTGCGGAGTTTTAATAAATCTTGTAAAACGCATACCGATCGACGGGTACATTTTCCGTGGGTCACAATTGGTGTTAATATCCTTGAAAAAATTAAACATGTAATGATATAATGTTTCATAATAATCATATTGTTTATATAAAAAAAAACAATTTATTTGTAACAATTTGTTTTACTCTTACCCTCTTTCGATACTGTCCATACCTTTTACAACAACTTCACACAAATCAGTGAATACATTGGTTAGTTCGTAACCTTTTGGATAGAGCACTCCATTCAGTCGTTCGTTGTAAAAGATGACATAACGTCCGTACTCTGAACACGTAGTTGTAAAGTTTAGCGGCGGTAACAGAGGTCCGTTCTTGTAACACAGAGTAGAACCTTTTATATCCCCAGTGATGGATACATACAAAGAAAATCCAGCGAAACGTCCGCGCTGTCTGTTCTCTACAAAACAATTCTATTTATGCAAGACTTTCTGATCTGACTAGAAACTTAAAAATGAGACAACACGTGCATTGCGAGAAGCAAACCTTTTTTAGAAATGGGGAGTTGAAAGGATGTCCAAAGTGAAAAACTGAAGCAAGCAGGAGAATAAGTTCATCCTAATTTAATCGAAATAAGCAGCCGTCGGAGCCGAATTTCGGGCTATATTTAAAGAATCACTTAGAGAAGAACAGGTTATAATTCACAAAAGACTTTGACAAATATCGTCAACATGATTAATCGGGAATTCATTTAATCGTAATTGCTGAAGATATGTTACTCATTTCAAAATATAAGGGTTAAATTTACAACATGTTAACTCGAATTTTAGATTATAAATCGCCAGATCTTAGCTACGTTTCCTTTTCAATGTGAAATTTAAATTTTCCTACTCTATTTGTTTACACGCTAATGTATGTCACTGGATAAAGAGAATTTATTAAACTATATTACTAAAATTAAACACCAATGTGGTGTGTTTTCCCTAGTAAAGGGAGCAATTGTACAACCACGTTAATGCACCCATCCCTCATGGATACACACAGATCGTGCATGGGGATAGGAATAAAGAATAAACGAAATATTTTAATTCAAATAGTTTTTAACAAGCTGAATATTTGGCTCTTCAATTATATGTTTATTTCTGAATAATGCATTTCCCCGCACAATAAATTTTATTTCGCGAGGGGATGCTCCGCTTTGCGGTGCCCTTGTTATTTAACATTTTTAATTTAAGAAATCTTTGTTGAATGCAATTAAAGTTGCAATGGAATTTTTACTTGTTATAAAATACATGTTGTAGTCGATATATGAAATTCTAAAGAAATTCCAATGGGTATGTTTTAAGTGTCTTTACTTTTTGTTCAAATTTAGACTAAGAAATTCCAGAATTTGAAGTGTTGATTATTTCATATTTAACGTTGCAATGATCGATCTTTTTTATATGTATTGTGCAAATTTTCATTTATAATGTATAGATTTCTATCTGTATTACTTTATTTTGCATTTTTATTGTATAATTTTGCATTTGTTTTGTATAATTTTCATTTGTTTTCTATTCCCATTTCGTTGGATAAATTTTATTTGTATTTTTTTTAAATTTTCATTTGCATTGTATATATTTCTTTTGTAATATTTTTTTTTCATTTGTATTGTGTGAATTCTATTTGTCTTGTGAAATATCTCATATCTATTGTAAACTAATTGATTTGTACTTCCATAATTTGGAAAAGTGCAGAATATAAACCAAAATTATACAATGCAAATGGAAAATCATACAATACAAATGTAAAGTATTTCAATAAAAATGGAAAAATCACTTATTGCAACTTTTGACATTCCATAGTTGATAATAAATTCGTGAAATTATGGAATTTTTATGTAAAAAAGCCAATGTGAAAAAAAATCTGTTTTTTCAATTTTTTAACAAATTTAGCTTAAAATTCCATCAAAAATAATTATTGCAGAAAAGTGATATTGTTCCAATATCTCATTGTGCCAGAAATTGGGGTTAATTCCTACCCCAATATCGCCCTTGCAAGGCAAGAAAATGGCCACAAATATTGTACATGTAGCAGATGACTTCTTTATGTAGATGGTTTAAAACAAACAAAATTATTTATTGACAAATAATTTACACTGCAACGTCCTGTTTCCCCTTAATGCATCTAATTATACAAGTAATGCCAGTGTGATGCAAACTAGGCTCAACATCAACAAAAACGTATACCGTAGCCGTCCCAGAGCTTAAACAGCAACCTAATTCTGTAAATACTGTACACTCCACCAAGATCCACCTTCCACCACACGGTCTTGTCAGGGGAGTTTTCCCCTATGGGACGTGTCCTCATGCATGTTGCTGTATTTCTATCAACTGCGTTAGCAGCTTCTTTATCAATTCCCTGGTCTGTGTGTAGCTGAGAAGCAAATTTATTGTAGGATAAATCTTCTACAAAACAAATGTAGCATGATATATTCATAAGCAAATGTATCATTTCAAAACAAGATTAAATGCACTTGTGATTTGGTAAAAATAGTTTCGGAATACTAGTATATGAAATGCGGTGGTAACGAACGGTGTTCAATATTAAGAATCCAAAGGCAAAATTGCAAAACAGAATCAAAGCAAACACGGATATCAAAACAAAATAGTGATAGGATCAGGTGCCATGAGTGAGCATCTTCCTCTTCTGCTGACCGGTCACGCCTGCCGTGTGCTCTCTGTCGTAATCGGGAAAACGGAAAAACACAGCTTTGTGATTAATAATAGCCTAACAATAAGTATTAAAAGCGCATGTCGGCATTCGAACAAGCGGAAGATAATATTTCCTGACAAGGTCTCTGTATCAACCATAGAACTTACGAAATAATTACTTCCATCGAGACTGTTTATTATGTTTTTTATTAACTTTTTTTGTAAGCAGCTTACCTCGTTTTACAAATTGTTTATACAACGAGCAAGCTCTTGCGTATCGAATCAACTGAGAGGCAAGAACTCCATATGCGGGTGATTAAGGTATATTGCTACATTGGTAGGGAAAGTTGACGATAGAAATTACGTCATCATGTTTATCTTAAAGTTTTGTTGTAAGATTACCATTAGCATCTTTTTTTAGTAAAATATCTAAATATGAAACATATGACCGAGAACTCTGTTGTAGCTTTGATTTACATCATATCGTTTATTATACAATATGCTTTAAACACGCAACATAGTAATTAGAATGTACATGTGAATATTAATATTAGGGGTAAAACAAATGTTTGTGATGAGAATTTTATTTTTGATTAGATATATCTTATTAGAGGAAGTGGTATTTTCAAATTTGGCACGGGTTAAAATCTTTTGATTAGTAAGCCAATCTTATGATTAGGAGGCCAAGATGTGCAACCTGTCCTTACCTACAAGAAGGCAAACAATTCAAATTAAAAAACGGCAGAAATTTTAACATACATTCCTCTATAACATGTGAAAGTTCCAATTTAATTTACGTAATAACATGTGCTGGATGTGGGGACCACTATATTGGTCAAACCACTGATACCCTTAGACATCGAATGACCGTCCACCGACAACAAATTCGTGAAACAAAATACCAGTGCACAGCTGTTAGCGGACACCACAGAAACTTTGCCAAAAACATTTTTCCGAACTTTACGGTGTGTCCTATCTATAAATTTTATAAAACAACAACCGAAAAAGAACGTGAAACAAAAGAAAAACATTACATTTCATTATATAAACCAAAACTGAATGCATTTTAATTATAAATTTTTAATATATATTATGTTTTTCATGTACAATTGTAGAATATTTGAATATATTTTATGTTTTTCCCGTACGAAAACAAAATGCTGATACTATGACGTCATAATGAACTCTAAAAAGCGCAACATATACTTGATCTTATATGACGTCACAATGATCATTTAAAATGTATGTACTTATGTATCTATGGTGATTGTTCAAAACTCCTAAAGATTACGATAAAACCGGTAGAATTTTGAATCGGCTCTGTGTTATTATATATATAGAGGGTACCTATATTAGGTGATTTTATATTTGCTTTATCCAACGAGTTGAAATGGTGTATATATTCGCGAGGCTTGCCGAGCGAATATAACCATTTCAACGAGTATTATGAAACATTATTTCGGTAAGTTCTTGTATATAAACACAACCAGTACGCTCTGTTTCAATCACGTCCTTGATAGTTAACGTAATTTGCAGTTTCATAAACTACACGAAGCAAATTGAAAGTCTGAAGGGGGCTAAACTTATCAAAAATCCTGACAAACAAGAAAAAAGATCTTTTGGTTACGGGTGTGTGTAACTTTGCAAAAAGAGTTGAGGGGGGGGGGGCTGAATCTTGTCCCCATGGTGGAATTTCACTATCCCACAAGAGTATATAATGAATGATTATTTTTCTCGCATTATATTACCTTAAAAAATGATGTTTGACAACTTTCTGTTATGACGTTCAAAAGATTACTTTCGGTTTATCCCTCCGCATGCTTCAAGTAGTGCAGTCAAAATGAGAGCAATGCCATACGCCAGTTTTTATAATTAAAAATATGATAAATTGTAATTGATTAAGCAACACAATTACTTAATGGATTATCTCAATGCACCATTTTGCATTTCCCTACAGCAGACAACGTTTGTTTACGTTTTAAAACACAAGTTATATATATATATATATATATATATATATATATATATATATATATATATATATATATATATATATATATTATTATTATTATTACTTGTTAGGTTAGTTACTGACTCACTACGAAAATATATTGGGTTGATCAATAGCATAGATGTCGAGGCAGTAAAACTAATTTAAACTCTTCAAAATTATCAATACCACTTTACAAATACGCTTTGAAAATCTTCGCTTCACCCATATTAGTTACAATGTTTTGTTGCTATTCAGTTTTAAACCTCTGCAGAGTTGCGAGCAAATTTAGACGCTGCCATTTTGTTCTGCTCCAGACACAACAATGTGACGTTAATATTCAAAGGGCAACAACTCTAACTTAAAAATAATTCCAAAGGGCCACTACTCTAAATATTTTAATGACTTACTGAACACGATATCTGTGTTAAATAATATGAAATATCGAGATGAGTAGGTAAGGCAGCGGCCAATGACGGCCATATTGCCTAATATTAATCATCAAAGAACCTACATAGAGATATATAAGGCAATCACGTGCCATGTTTAATCCAGTGAGATTGTTACATTTCAGTCCGAAGGAAAACAAATATATATATTGCCTAAGATTGTTATTATCCATTTAAAAAGGCATGTTTTATTTTAGTAACCCCGAGTACCCAAACTTCGTCACCATAAGCAGAAAACATTGCTCGTTTCTTTGCATGTAAATTATTTTTTGCGGTTTTTATCATTTGCAACCACTATATATAACCTGAAACGTTATTATTTATAAAATTATTAACAAGAATATTTTTATTATTATTAAAATAAGCCCTTTAAATACTATATTTTATTTTTTATTTTTATTATTATTAAAATAAGCCCTTTAAAAATACGACGTTTATCACACGTGCTATCATAACTTATGAACCTAACTCCGTCACCCACGTGATATCTGATACGCCAGGGAATGGAAACACATTAACAATTTAGTTTAAACTCAACTTGTATCTAGGCCAAGTTATAATAAGTAAAATTGGTGTATACAATTTAAATGGTATTTAATTTCATTGAAATGAAATGATCGCTAGAAAAAAAATTGGCCCTTGTAAGTAAACAACAACCACAATGACCTTTTCAGAATGTATGGATCCCGTTTGATTTCTGTCCTGACATATTTCAAATGTATCATTTCAATAATGAATATATTAATGATTATTTTATATATCTATTACATTTTTAATAAATGTGGCATATTCTGAATACCGAAATACCGCATATATCTGTAACCCTCTATAAGGCAAAAATTACGGCATGAGCGATTCGACGTTATCATCAAGTGCACTGCATAAACATATTGCGGGCTGAAAAAAATTATATTAACAAGTTGCTGTCCTTTAAAAAAAGGACTACAATACGTGGACCATTTGCATGTGTTTCCAACGAAAACGTGAAAGCTTTAAGATTATCAGAGATTCCACCGACTCTAGCCCTCTGCTTTTAACCACTAAATTTGTACCTTGTATTACGTATACATGTATGTATAGCCCTGCCTTTTTATCTCAGAATTTAAAGGGTTCATACTTCTAAAATAATTATGAATGAAGTTTGCATGTACATGTATAGTATCAGGCATTCGGTGAATTCTACTATTTGCGCACACATTACGATTCGCACTACTTTGTTAACTATGCTGTGAGAGCTTTGTGTAGATTAAAAATTTCATATTTTAATGCATTTTTCTTGAGATTTAAACTTGTATACAGTGACATAATTATTCAATCATACTTAAATGGTTAAAAAATTAATCGGGAAGTTCTCTAGTCTCGCCTACTATAAAAGTTAAGTTAAGTTACATGTTTATTCGGAAAACAACAAAACATTGCAAATTATGCTATTTGATGCATGTTAAAATTTCGGCATAACATTAACTTATATCAAAATACTGATAGTTCATATCACATGCCCATCATTTCTTTAAAAGGAATACTTTGTTTCTGTATTGTTTTCCGACAACTTTACAATTACAGCGCCTTTGAACTTATGTGTGCATATGGCGCAGAATCGCGATCCCGATTCAGATAAACGTGTGCTAGCCTGGTTCCCTGAGCTACCCATTACGCACAGGAACCAGGCTAGCTCATGCGCAGGCTTAATTTTTCCCATAGCATCCGGTTTAACTTCGCTTATATATTTTCTGCGTGGACCTCAGGGTAATAAAAAGAAATTGCATGTGAAATGTTTCATCTTGACCTCTCTTAAAATGACTGACCACCGTAAATCTTCAAATGGGTCCGCATGTCAAATATATCGTTATTTTAGTGCACCCGTGAAAAAGCATTAGCTGATTTCACGCAATTATTGTTGCATAAAATGAACAAGGTGTAATTTTGTTATGTTATTTGATATTTGACATGCCAACAATGACGTCATAATTGCACTTGATTTGAAACGGCGAGGAGTTTCCCGAAAGTGACGGAGATGGGGTAGTGACGGAGTTATGGGGCGATAATTATATACTAATCATAAAATTTGTATTTGCCAATTTTTTTTATTGGTATGCATTTCCTTTTTATCAATTACAGATACCTTTCTCTTGACTTGAGATTCATGACACAATGAATAACAAATTAAACAATGCAATATTTTTTTAAGTGCATCAATCTAATGCGACTATAACAAAAACTGCTCATGTTGTAAACAATATAAAGTATAGTGTTGGTTGTATAGAGACACTTAATTTTTTTACTACTTCTTTATAAGTAATAGGACATTTGGAATGAAAAATGGCAATAACAAGCTCTCAACCGGAAATAACTAAAGTAGGACATGTAGGATTCAAAATAAAGAGACTAACGATGTATATTGAACATACCATATGCATATGCTATCAACAATCCCGTTAGGTAATGAAAAACGTTTGTTAAGTCCATTGATCCTAATTCAAACTAATAATTACCTCCAAACATCAATATTTTTAACCAGGAAGTAATAGAAAAATAGTTTTTGTATGGCGGGTCTTTTCTGACAAAATGCAAATATGTGGTAATTAACGAGTTTCATTTTTTAACGACCCAAATAGTGTACATAATGCAAATAAGTATAAATGAAACTTGATTTACATACAACTGATGGTTAATAGTGATTTGTTGAAGTTTATTTTTTTTAAATGTTAAATTTATCCAAACAATATTTAAATATCACTTAAACAATAAAGTTCAGTTACAGTATTTTATGATACTGTAGTTTAATCGATATATATATTTTTTTATTTTTTTAAATAGTTACTTGTTAACTTTAACTTAAGAGCATGATTGACTTTTTTTATTATATTTCCAACGCAGCAGCCACATCGCAAAAGTAAACAAAAATTTGGTTGTAATGCGCCATTTAATTAACTTAACAATTTCATCTACATTGTATGATATATATAGCTTACAATTTCATCTACATTGTATAACATATATAGCTTACGATGTCATAATACGATCCACGTGCACAACGTTTAAATCACCTTGACTTAATATTTGATATTTAACGTCTTTTTTTCAACTTTCTGAACGCGGTAGTGATCAAATTGATGATAAGGGAAACAATTAAATCATATTGTATATTGTGAAACCAAGCTCATCAAAATGCAGTAGATATTTATATTTCCTTTATACATTTTAGTTACTGTGTTTTATTTTTTATATTTGTATTTCTTTTATAGCATTTAAAAGAAAGGATTGTTTGTCTAGGGAATTTAGCAACACCTATTGTTTGTGTCTTTGGCCACTTTTGTGCCATATGCATTCAAAACAAGTAATTGTCATTGTTTTTTTATTAACCCAATTAAAGTGGTTTTAAATTGTGAAATAAATTTAAACAATACACGAAACAAATTTAATTTATCTCGAAGTTAACAATGCAGTTTTGTTTTTGTATCTGTAAAATTAATAACATTACAATCGCTGATTATATAGTAGAACAATGTTTCTTCGTATATATTTCTTTTTCAATCTTCCGGGTCTTAACTGTCAAACTACATACTGTGTTATGAGAACAATGGAGTTAAAAAAATATTTCCCTATATTGCAGGATTTTCTTTTGCATTTTCCAACAGTATGTGAAATTTCTTTTAAAAGTTGTATTCTTAATCGAATTTGCAATAATATACAAATATATACTATTATAACACTGCGTAAATATCATACTTTTATGTTGTTTAAAACAATAACAACAAAACAAGATACCAGAGGTACTAGATATCAGTTAAAAATAAATACTCCTTTTAAACTAATTTAAAAAAGGCATGTTAATTGTTAATGTCTTATGTCAGTCAATTGCTAGGATGTCTATGCATGAAAAAACATACACATGTAAGCTGATATCATTTATTAGCAACCTGAACTTCTATTAGTCGAATTTTCCCGTCTTTTTAGGCTTTTAACAATGTCAATTCTCCATCTTGCTATTTGATAGTACGCCTTTTTTAGCTTGCGATTAGCACAAATATATCTTCATATTTTTTTTTGGCAAACGGTCAGTTATTTAAGTATTTCTAAACCACTTCAATTATAAGTCATCTATCTTTTTTAATCAACAGTTTATATATCGTATGTCTTGAATCCAGAAGCATAATTGTATAAAAGCTGAAATACAGACCCATGCTACTCTCAGCTATGTTAAGGGCGTTTAAAGAAATAGCAAAATTTATGACATATATTGTTAGCCTTTAAATCTTGGTATTCTATTCCCAAAAAATTGTTACACAAAGTGATATTTCATCAATATACAAATTAGATACTTAGCTATCGCATGAGCAATTTTTTAGTCTTTTGGGAATACCCTGTCACGCGATACTGCTAAATAAAAATATAGATGAACCAGGAATAATACGAAAAATGCAAAGTGCAAGCCTTTAGGGCTCACCATTAACAAATATCATTATTTTTTGTTTCTAACTTGTAAAATGAACATCTACAATTTCGAAAAGTGCGGGGAGCTTGAAATATTCAAGTAAGAACAATAATTAAATTCAAGGTAAAAAGTGAATGAACAGCAATTTGCAGAGTTTCCACAGTTTTTATATGAAATGCGATTCATACAGCACCCATCACTTTTTGATATAATGGGGATATAATGGTAAGACAAGTACATTTTCAATATATTTGGTTAAGTGTATGCCCTTGCACTACTGCATTTTATTTGAGCAGTTTCACGTTTGGCGTCATTTGCGTGAAATTCAAACGCAACACTGACTAAGTTCATGATTTGTCATTCATGAGATAAGTAAACGCTGTGAATTTCACCAAAATAATGTCAGAATGTTGTTTCTGTTCACACCAGTCATCATTACAAAATTGTTGAAATTGAAAAAATGAATTCATCTGATGCCTTTCCTTAACCAATCAATCCCAATAATTAATCATTCATTTTGATAGATGTTTGTTAATTAACGAAAAACTATATTTTGTAAAATCTCACGAATAAGGGGCGGGGCATATGCAGATTTTTCTAAATCACACGTGGTAAAATAATGATACCTTTATGAACATAGCTAAGTTCAAATAAACAAACCAAACAATTCCCTCATTATTTAACAAACATGTGAACCAATTTAATACAATTGTATATTTGACATACCTGTGTGCACACGACTACTACATGTATATAATAGAAAGGAAAGTAAGGAACATAGCATGTCATTGTTATACATACTCAGGCTAAAAACGGATACATCATTTGAATTTAATATTTGTTAATTAAGGACGTTGTATACTCAGGATTGGAGTTCTCAAATCCGGATTGTTAAAATGTTCAATGTCATGAGTAAAATTTGTTCTAAACACGAAACGTATATATGAAATAATTATTATTGACAGAACATTCGATATGTTTACTATATTATGGAATTAAGCTCAAACAAAGTTTCACTTTTAGCAAAACAGAGGGAACTCGGACTTAATTTTCAGATTTTGTTTTCCAACGAAATATTTTTTTTTTGGTAGTATTATAATATTAAAAGATTTTATTTGTTAGTCAACATAATTTTGCATATATTATGTTGGTTTTATTTTTCTTTTAGATAATCGCATGACACACACTACAAAAATACTGAAAAATGCTTAGAAATGATAAAAGACACCATATCTCAAAATTTTGATCATTGACCTCATGTAAATTTTATGCCAGCAGAAAAAGGTCAATATACTTAGTTTATTTCTATAATTGTTTTAGCATTTTCATCATTTAGCTTGTTGTTATAATGAATCAAAAATGGGTAGGGATTTGAAAACTGAGAGAAAATTCGGACTTGAATATCTATAAAATTAATGCATTGTATCTTTTTAATGTCACTGCCATTCATAAACTGTTTTTCATTTGTTAAAGAGTTGAAAAATTGTATTTGTTCACAATTTCGAATATCTCAATCATGCTGTAAAATTTTTAGGGATTTTTCTAAAATTTACAAAAAATATTCAATGGCCATTAACGCAAAAAATAGGTTATTGGCCTACTTTTTTTTTAGAATGAAGAATAACACTACGATGAAAGGTATATAACACACAACAGTTGTTTTTTTATTATCATCAGTGGAATATTTTTCATTCTGAGTAAACGGCATCCTTAATTGATGATTATTAGTGTTTAATTGAAACAAATGAAATGATAAGTGTAAGCAGCTTTTTTCAAACCTTATTTTTAGACAAACAAAACCAACTACAGTATTTTTAGTGTCAATATTCTTAATGGTCGTGGTCATTTTAGACTATATTAACTAAGAAGGAGAGCAATGTATAAATATCAGCAAAATCAACTTTAAAAATAACAGATATGATTTTTGTTCTTTACTAAATGATAGTGTGTATCGAAACAAGTCATATCTAAATCTTAGGGAGGTTCAAATGGTTAATTTGTTGACAATTTAGCATCCTTAAATGATATTAAAAAATCGACATACCTAAACTTTTACAAAAATCGTTTGACGGTTAATGATATGTTTGTGTTATTAAAGTATCATGTATGTCATTTTTACAAATTTGTACTTAACAGATGTTTCAATATCGTCCAATATACCTGTCCATTCAACCTCGAGGCCAAAGTCAACTGACATGGTTACATGCTTCATGATTTATTCAATAACTACTATATAGCTAAATGCAATTCAACCCAAAATATCCAGAACTGTATCTTATATATCCAAAAATCAAAATATTTAACGATTTAAATTCTAACTATACCGCATTAGTGTTTCTTGCTTGTTTGTTAATTTTGTCAGAGGGTTTTTTTTAACTGATACTGCCCCGAAAAGTACAAGAAACGCTACAGGATTTGGCAAAAACGGAAACGGTTTACAGGATATTCTGACCGGTTTACACGAAACGCTTCTCGCATGAAACGATTTGATCGCTTTTTCACGCTTTGGTTCCTTTTTATCCTGATCGATTTCCTTTTCACTCTGTTCCTGTCGGATTTTTCCTCAGCTTCTAATAGTAAGAAATAATTTTAAATTGGCTCAAAAAATTATAAATATTTTGATATTGATTAAATTACATATAACTACTTTAAAAGATACTAATAGCTAATACAATATTTATTTACCGAATAAACCAACAAAACATTGCTACAGGTACATGCTTAAATTCAACGCTAAAAAGAAATATTCATCATTCGTATTATTTTTAAATAGAAGACGCGGACATGCGCAGTTTACTTGAAATTGATAGCCCTGGTTTTTTACATGTTATGTTCATTATCAAACACGCTAGGAAATGAAATGTGTAACCCTTGATACGCCTTTTATATTCTTCTGCATGCGCCCCGTTTCAACGTATCTGCATTTACTACTGATGTGAACACATGTCGTCGAATGCTAAGTAGTATGACCTGATCTTCAAAATATATGTCTGTTGTGGCCTCGTTCTCCTAACTCAGTTTTCTTAAAGGAGGATTGACTTCTTCGTTACAGTGCAAGACTTGGAAAAAAAATAGATTGCAAAGATTTTGTGCTGCATTCCGCAAAAAGAGGAAAGAGAAAAGTGGCAAAAATTGGTTAATTATGTCGAAGAAATACTAGGTTAATAGCGGGCATACATGTATCTCTAATGTATTCCTAAGATTTGTGTTAGAACAAGCAACACATGATTCTCATCATTTAATTGTTTTTACAGTTTATTTAAAAAATTGTACAACGTTTATAGCAAACCAAATATAAGTCCATCGAAAGAACCGAATTTTTTTACTCTACAGTGGTTTACACAAGCTCTAAAAAGACTTTTTTTTTTTAAAAAGACGTCGGTCACATGACCAAGAGCAAGAGTATAAACTAACCTGTTTGTAGTATGTCTTTCACATTCCCCTTTATAGCTTTAGTTGAAGAATTTTTTTTGTATTTATTTCATTTACTGTGTAATAAAGAAGAGATTGGTTTCCCGTAAATTTGACCCTTTTTGTTGATCATTTTGTTCTTGATTACTCAATTAGAGCTTAGTTTTTGCAATCTTAAAATGTTTTTTTTTTTTGAAAATACAAAACTAACCATTTTTTATATTAAAAATGTTTTACATTAAAGGTGGCTCTCTATACCTAAAAACACCTTTCTCAAAACATCAGAAAAAGACTTTATCATAAAAAATAGCATAACGCTTAAGAAATGCACATGTTACATTGACGAATGATATGCAGAATTGGAAAAAATACGATTTTTAAAATTTGATTGAGTAAATATAAATATCTGCGGTTCCCGAAGACTTATTCTTTAACTACTGAACTACTGAGCTATGATGATGTTTCCTCAAACATGTTCCAGAACATAAAAATCGCATTTTGTCTCTTTTTGTTTTAAGAGGAACAAGCCTTGCGATAATGAGCTTCATTTTTATATAACTTAGCCTAAAAAAATTAATATTTTGACCGATCATGTTCTCCGTATACTATCAAAAAACTTCCGGTATCTAACAGTCAGAGTATATGTTGTTAAATGAGACCAATGGCGTTTAAAAACTTGTTTTTCTATCTAGCAGGATTATCTTTAGCATTTTCATACGGTATGTGACTTACTACTAAACGTTTTCATTATACAACCGGATAAAACTCTTAGAAATGACTGAATAGTTGAATAAATGGCAGAGTTCTACTAGTACATGAAACCACTCTTCAAGTAAAACCGGAGTGAGAAGGGGGGAACTAAAATGCTTTTTTCTGTCTGTTTTGTCTGTCTGTCGAACATTCTATCTCTACTTTTTTCCGGATATATTATTGTTATAGATTGGAGAATGGATTTTGAAACTTGTCTTGAAGATTTATAATGATAAACTACCAATCAAAATTGAGTTTGGTTAAATATAATTTTTTCTGTATATCTTGTAAAAGTTAAATATTGTGGTTTATCTCTTCGGTTATAAGTATCCATTTCATTTTATTTATGTTGTTTCATGTACATTTGATTTTTATTTACTTTTTCTCCATAACGTATGTGTAAAACGTATCTTAAATGTTATATAAAATTAAGTATTATACCATTCAATTGATGTGTTTCTAGATCTATCTACATTTATAATCTGTACTACAACAAAGATGCCACAGATTCACACATATGCTAAAACCTAAACTTGCTTTATGCACGTTCTGCAGTTGATAGAAATACAACAACGTGTACGATGATATTTGATATTGTGATCAGCTCAAAATTACTGGGTATTAATTATTGTCTTCTATCTCTCCGCAGACGATTTATCTTTCAAAAAAGTCGCATTACAATCAAGCACATGGCTCAGATCTAAATATTACGCTAGCAACGCGGTTGATAGAAATACAGAAACGTGTATGAAGACTTACGATATAGGGGGCAACTCAGCAATTAAGACTGTATGGTGGAAAGTAGACCTCGGTGGAGTGTACAGTATTTACAGCATTAACATTTTATTTAAGAATTACGCCGGTATCGGTAAGTACTCTTGTGTTTAGATAATCATTGATACTAAGAAAAAATGAAATAGAAGGAAAAAGAATATGGAGGAATCAAAGTACTGATAGTACTGAAAGGCGCTTATCTAGCTTGGTTCTAAAGTAAATTTACTTTGTGCAAGCTTAGTTAAAAAGAATCGATTTCATTTTTCTACATTTCAGCTTTGGTATGCGCAATATATTTCCTTATCGCTTCGCGGCAGCCCCTGCAGTGATGTATGTAAGCCCCGCATATTAGATTTACAATAGCTCGAACAACAATAGCCTATGCAATTATGTGCGTAACCCCCCGAAACTGGTTCTCTTACATGATATATATTTCTGCTCATGGTTATTCGATGCACCGGAAGAAGTCTAACGACAAAAAAGCGCTGAGCTATGCCTAGCGCTTTAAAAAGAGACATATATTTTCTATTTTGTCGTTAAATACCGGTAGGGGTGTTTCAACAAATCATTTAATCCCTTGACCAGTCGAGTTAGTTTGTATGATTTTGTAATCAGTTTTTATCAAACATCCATAATGTCGTGAGATAATGTTTATCATACAAGAAAGAGAAACACGTTGAAAATAAGCGGTCAAGCTTACCCGTTAAAAAAATATTCCCTAAGTGTTCTTTCAATTTTTTTATAATCTGGTTTCCTTACGTACGATTAAATTATGCGAGATAAGGGTAGATTTCTTACTTGGTCCAAAGAATTTCGATTTTACACATCCCGGATTTCCATTTACAGTACAATATTGATTGAATTTTATTTATTCTTAACATCAACTTAAATATAAACTAGATGCTGTCATTAAACAGTAATACCCGCACCAAGTGTTTGCCCCTAAATAGCACTGTTTTGTACCAGTTTAATTAAAAATGAAGGTAACTTGCAAGTACTTGTATTACATTTAAAAGTTATAATTTTCATAACTGAAGGATGAGATCCCTCCCCATATGTCAACATGGGCAGCACTTTATGTGCAAATTGGGGTTGAATTGTTTGCATATGAATTTGGAATTTTAAGTTAATCAATAATCCTAACATTATTACTTATTAGGTTCGTTACTGACTGTTTACAGAAATTTGTGGGGTCGGTAAAGTCCATAGAAGGCGAGGCGGAGCAGTAACGAACCTAATAAGTGTTTTGTTTTTCCAAGGACCTACAGTTTGATATGAAAACAAACAAAAGATAATATATAACGATTAAATTCATAGCCTAATTCTCTATTTTTTTTACCTTCCTCGTCAGTTGTTTGTGCAAACCTCGATGCTATTGTAGGATCATAATATTACGTCACGGGCAAAGGGGGGTCACTCTAAATATTTTGGGGCTTAAAAATTAAAGGTATGGTCGAACATTTGTGTAAAAAATCAGCTCAAATAACTTTACGTCCGCCATGTTGCCGTTTAAATTGTGACGCTTGCCCTGTAAAGAAATTTATGAGGCAACCACGTGACGCGATTCATCCAATGACGTCGAGACATTCTAGTCCGAGGCAAAACAATTCATGTTATAGAAAGTGTATTGGTCTATATAATTATTACAAACAAAATTAAATTATGCCCTTTCCCTGCGGCGGTTTCCGGCTTTAGATTTGCTTCTGTGTGCCTACATGTACATCATCGTGTGCTTGGATTTAGAGAAGTGGTGGGAGTGAGGGGTCCACATCCCCGCTTTCATGAAAATTCACATTTATATAAAGAGTAAAATTACCAAAAATACACCTCGGACTCTAATGCCCTTACAGACATGTGAACGCTCTAACCCATTGCGCTTCAATTTTAAGTATATTTTAAGTTTATTTTTGGAGGAAATAATATAGTAATACTTTATTGTTTATTTCAATAGGTAGCATTCTTCACAATATGCAGGTGTCCTGCACCAGCTAAGGCTATTTATTTACCTAACAAAATAGTGACAGGGTTTTGAAGAAATAGGTCATAAAAATACATGCATGTTGCAAAAAACTAATCTTTGTCTGAACTTACGTACACAACACAGGTCCACAGGTCTCGTTTGCGGGTACTAGTTTTGGATTTTTATTATGATGTTGACCAATATAGGTAAGCATAATACATGTAGTAGCACAATATTATGAGACTCCAGTATGTATATAAAATATTACTTACACTTTCTAAATAAGTGATCTCCCTTTGCTAGCATAATGTATCATCATCTTTTGATATTTCAATAAGCTTATAATCGTTACCTACATATCCTATCGCATTTGTAAAGTTTCTGTCATTTTAATTGCAAAAGTTATATTTTTTCTTTTGTCAGACCTACACTATTGAGTTGACCCCATATTGACCCAGAAACAATTTCATTTTAAATTTGTGTATTACATGTAAGTAAGTGTGTAAGTGTAGAGACTTATCATTTTTAAAAGAGTTATAATAGAAAGGAGGGGTTTTTTCTTTCTTAATGTATTATAATGCTCCAAATACAATGGGCAATGAACCAGTGGGATTGTTATGACTCCATGAAACAGGTACGAAATATCATCTAATGTCATTATGATGCATCGAATGGTGTAAAGAACATAGCCCCCAGGTGTTGTCGTTAACCCCCCCCCCCACCCCATACGAAATGATGATGCACTGTATATTTTGATAACTTTTGAGATCTTCATACCTAAACCATATAGTTTTTTTGCTCTTTGTGTCATTGCACATCAAATTGTATATAGGTTATGCCCCCTTGGAGACACTCTGACATTCTAGAACTAGAAATAATAAAGTATTTTATCTTATTCGTATGTAGTGTTCCATGTGGGCAATTCCTCGCCCAATGAAGACATTGCTTTGTTTAGAAAACTTTACAATTGTGCCAAATAGGCAAATACACATGAATATAAGATTTTCTTTATAAATCTTAAAAATCAAATTAAGCAATTTCTAAAATGTTAATGTGCATTAGGTGAGAAAAAGCAATCAAGAAATGGTTTAAAATTCGCTACTGTACACATGTAAGAATGTAAGAAGATTTAATCTTTAGAACCAGGTTTGATTAGGGGGAGGGGGTGAATGTGGAATATAAACATTTATGATTTGAATCATTTATTGCTATTAATTTTACGTTGTCAATGAATATTAGTTAGTGATTCCAACGTAGAAATATGACTTCTGATCATATCTCAATAAATCATTTGTCAATTATGTAAGGTGTAATGTGATTTTTTTTAAGAATAACATTTTTTTACCAGTTTATAATTTTTTTAGACCTCAAATTATATTTTGATTTTAATTGATCATTCGACAATTAAGAAAAGTGTAAATGTAAGATTATTTTTATTTTACGCATAAATAAATGCAATTTTTTAAATTTTAATTTTATCTATTGTTAGAGGAAGAATACATGTTCGGATCCAGAAAATTTTTAAAGGGACGGGGAAACAGTTTATATTTGAGTTTGTTTGGGGATTGGGGTTCCAAGTCATATATTTGATAATTTTTTAATGTTATTTAAAATAAGACTAACAAAACTATAGTCATGAACATGAATAAAACGAAACACTAACTAAGTATTACAAAACATAGATAATTGATCTATATCTGGGTCCTTAAATTGAATCATATATTATGTACATATAAATTATTGTTTCTTTGTTCAATGCATTTCGGATGGTATGTAGGTCATGATCCCAAGTGCCCTTCATGAAATTATCAAATATCATAAACACCATTGATATCCCTACCTTCATCCAAAGATATTATTCTTCCTTTGGTCATTGCGCATCAAATCATTGTTATGTAAGTCATGACCCGAAGGGATCATGCTGACCCCCTTAGAATAAAAAATTGTCAATTATCTTTAAATTATTAATGTTTGATGATCTTATTGCTATTTAATCTCTATGATTAAGTCTCCCAAATGAAATTTGGAGACTTATTGTTTTTGTACAGTTTTTAATTGACTCACCAGAGCTAAAAGCTCAAGTAAGCTTTTCTGATTTGTCCGTTGTCTGTCGTCGTTGGCGGAGTTGTCGTTGTTGTAAACTTTTCATTTTTTTTCTCTTCTTACCCAGAACCACTAGGCAGATTTCAACCAAACTTGGCACAAAGCATCACTTGGTGAAGGGTATTTAAGTTTGTTTAAATAAAGGACCACAACCTCTTTAAAGATAATTTAGAATTATTGAAATTTGTTTGGTATTTTCAAAAATCTTCTACTAAAAAACTATAAGGCTAGAAAAGCTGTAACTAAGATAGTGTAGATTTAATTTTGTTTAAATCATGATCCCCGGGGGTAGGGTGGAGCTCAATGGGGGGATGGATTTTCACAAAAGAATGTCTGGAGAAAATCTTTTAAAATCCTCTTCTCAAAAACTATTTGGCCAGAAAAGGTTAAACTTGTGTTTAAGCATCCTCAGATAGTGTAGATTCAAATTTCTTTCATGGTCCTTGTGGGTAGGTTGGGGCCACAATGGGGGGATTTTTACAAACGAATATATAGAGACAATTTTAAAATCTTCTTCTCACAAACTATTAGACAAGAAAAGCTCAATTAGGATTGGAAGCATCCTCAGATAGTGTAGATTCAAGTTTGTTAAAATCATGGATCCTATGGTATGGGCAGGGCCATAATGGGGGATGCATAGAGAAATTCTTTAAAAATATTCTTGGAAAGTTTTAAGTCCAAAAAGCAGTAACGTGTGAAAGCATGGGTTGTGCAGATTAAAATTTGATCAAACCATAATTCCCTTGAAAAAGTGGGGTCATAAAGGGGGAGAGGGGGGTTATATAGGAATAGAGAAAAATCTTCTCTCAGCTTGAGGCAAAAGAGCAAAAGAGGCTTGATATTTACCATAAAAATAAGTTGATAGAAATAAGCAGCTTTGTTTAAATTTGTTAAGCAAGATTTACTGTACATACTTAGTTGTCAAGATGTTTTGATTTTGATAATGTAATGCTAATTTGATCAGAGTTAAGACAATTGTTGCTCAGGTGAGCGATGTGGCCCCTTGCCCTCTTGTTATTTCATGTATTATTTTTAGGGTCTTCCGTTTCCGACGGAAGACCCTCTTGTTATTCTATTGTTTCTTTTCCTTATTAGGGTCTTCCGTTTCCAACGGAAGACCCTCTTGTTATTCTTCGGTTTCTTTTTATTATTATTTTTTTTCTTTTTCTTTTTTTTCTGACTCCTTTTCGGCTTCATAACTCAAAAAGTTTTCAACTAATTTAAGGGAAACTTGCAGGGATTATGTGCAATTATAATGCCTCAAAGATGTTGAAGTTTCCATAACAACGTCACTTCCGTTTTGACGTTACGTCATTTTTAAACTTTTAAAAAAGCCATTTTGTCCGCGACGTAACTCAAAAACGCTTTAAGATAGAGTCTTGAAATTTTCTATGGAACTGAATTTGGCTATTTACATGTGCAATAAGGCTGGAAATGAAAATCCGTCACTTCCGGTCGAAACCGGAAGTAAATCAAATTTTTCGAAAAATTGAATTTTTTGATCAAATAAAAAACGTATACGAATTCTGTAGAGCTTTTTAAGCTGAACCTAATACTGAAATCCGTTTGAAAATCAGACGATGCATTACAGAGATATCGGGGTTTAAAAATTGATTTTTCCGGAAATTTGGCTTCCGCGTCCTTGGTTTGAAAAATAGCGTAATGTTCAGAGTGAAATTGACTCGTACCAAAAATAGTTGTTAAGTCGTACTTGAACACATTCGGATTTTTTTTGCTCAGTCGTTCTTAAAATCGGAAAGATTTTTGTTAAGTCGTACTTAAAATCATTCGTATTTTGTCAAGTCGTACCAGGAATATTCGATTTTTTTCATCTTTTTATTTTAATTACTCTTGTTATTGTTTTAAGAGCTATGCTTCTTACAGGAACTTCAAGCTTTACTTTCGACATTAACGGAAGACCCACTCGTTGCTTTGCAACGAGCTTTGCTCTAGTTATTATTTTATTTTTTATTTTTTTCTGACTTTTTTCGAACGCTATTTCTCGTGAACTACTTGACCGATTTGCATGAAATATACAGGACATGTGGAGCATCAAAAGTTCTTATTATTATAAAATTTCTGGCTAATGACGTCACTTCCGGTTCGAGATTTTGAGGATTAAGTGAATTTTTAAGGACCATTTTGTCCACGTAACTTCTAAAAAACTAATTGCGATAGAAACGTGAAAATTTCAGGGATAGTAGATGAATGTCTGTAGATGATCCTATTTATTTGATATTTTGAAAAATGCGCAAGGCGGCGAAGCTCGCCAGAGGTCAAAAATTGGCACCAATTTTTTTAACGAAATTTTCGCACATTTTCGGCCCTAGCTTTTAATGTGTAAATATTTTGTTAAGACATGTAATGCAAAAGTTGTTTAGATTAACTAGGACTTTTGTTTGATTTCAAGAAAAAGGGGCTGGCCCCTCAAATTAGGGGCCAAAAGGGCTCAAAAGTATTTTTGCAATAACTGTTTACTGAAAAATAATTTGTAATCGATCATAGAACCAAAAGTGTTCATTGTACATCTGTTTATCTACAAAGTACCATACCTAAGTCATATGTTACGTAATTATGGGTTTCAAGGGGCCAGAAAATTTTGATCTTTAATATCTAGAAAAGGAGAAATATTTTGATAAGCATTGTAGAACTAAACATGCTTAGAATAATGTTTTTAACAATATGCTACCTAAATAATTTTTGTTGGTGGCCCCAGTAAGGATTTTAAGGGTCGGCCCCTAAAACACATTTGTTCAGATATCTTTAGAACGGTCAACAATTTCCGAACACTTGTTTAACAAAATGTGTTTATATTTACAAGACCTTTTATTTGATATCAAGAAATAAGGGTTGGCCCCTCAAATTAGGGGCCAAGAAGGCTCTAAACTCTTTTTAAAATAACTCTTTACTGAAAAATAATTTATTATCAATTATAGAAGCAAAAATGTTTATTGTACAGCTGTTTATCTATACAGTACCATACCTAAGTCATATGTTACGTAATTAGGGGTTTCAAGGGGCCAGAAGTAAAAAACTTTGATCATTAATATCTAGAAAAAGAGAAATATTTTGAAAAGTATTGTAGAACAAAAGTTGCTCAAAATAATGTTATTAATGATATGAAATCATTAAAAATGTTGTTGTTAGTGGCCCCAGTAAAGAGTTTAAGGGTGGGCCCCTAAAACAGAGTTGTTCGGATATCTCTAGAACGGTTAGCAATTCGTGAATACTTGTTGAAAAAAAATATGTTTGTTTTTCGAGACCTTTCATTTGATATCAAGAAAAAGGGGCCAGCCCCTCAAATAAAGAGCCAAATTTTCATAATAACTTATTTTTAAGCGATAATTAGTTATTAATCATAAAGCAGAAAATACGAGCTTATTATTCATAATTCAAAACTGAAATCCGTTCTAAAATCGGACGATGCAATACAGAGATATAGGGGTTTAAAAATTGATTTTTCCGGAAATTTTGATTCCACATTCTTGGTTAAGAAAATAGTTTTATGTTCAGAGTTAAATTAACTCGTACCTAAAATTATTCGATAATTGTTAAATCGTACTTTTACAGATTCGGATTTGTATTTGCTAAGTCGTTCTTGAAATCGATAAGGTTTGTTAATTCGTACTTGGCATCATTCGGATTTTGTTAACTCGTACCAAGAATAATTCAATTTTTTTGGTCTTAGTTTCTTATGTTTTTTTGTTTAAGAACCCTGCTTCTTACAGGAACTTCTAGCTTTACTTTCGACATTACCAGAAGACCCACTCGTTGCTTTGCAACGAGCTTTGCTCTAGTTCTTCTTCTTTTTCTTCTTTCCCGAGAAAGAATTAAATGAGAAATGAATTAATTTCAATGTTCAAAAAGGAATGTCTGGATAATATTGGAAATACAGTAAAACACGTTATAAGCGTAATTTGTAATATCTTTGTAATACGTTTACAACGTGTAATAAAGTTACAGGGAGTGAAAACCACTTCGCTGTAAGAGTCAATTCATTATAAGCGTATTCGCTATAACCGTGTTGTACTGTAAATGGTTTACATTCACACAGATTAGATCGATGCTGTCCTAATCAATATCAAATACTTCTATTATCTGAATTGTTTTCAATTTGATTAATGATTATAAAATGATAATGAATTATAAATTAACTTAATTCAAAGTGTTTCAAGGGGGGGGGGGGTGGTGGTTAAGCGTCCTTAAGCAAGGGGTCTTCTCGTTATCAGACATACTTCTTAAAATAAGAAATTCATAAAAAATTTTACACAGTCAAACAAATCATGTGAACAAATGATTTTATTAGTTCATTGAAATTTGACCATCTTGTTATCGCATTAAGGTTAGGTCAAGGCACTATCTTTTCCCTCAACTTAAAGGATGATAAAAATAAATGTAGTTATCTGCAGTTAAGAAGACATCTGTTTAAGGTATGAAGTTTCTAATCATCAATGAAATGATAGAATGTCCACAGCTTATATAACTAAATTGGAATATTATTTAAACTAAAATTGATATTACTTAGCCCGCATTTCCTCTAATTTTCTAAAATTTGGAAGAAAGTTTGAATATTTTTTATGCTTCCAACTAAAAATATTTTTGATTGTTACATATTATGAAGACTTCATATAAAGATATAAATTGGCACAAAAGCTAATAAATTGACCATTTAATAAGAGAGAAAAACCGGTTATAGTGATTTTTTCACACAAATATATCTATAGAATGAGCACTTCAAATGCTAATAAAAGTATAATTTGATGGGCAAATCATATTTCAAAAACATATTCTGAAACCCAGGTATCTTATCATTAATTCACATTCGTTGAAATAATCTTACATTAATGTTTTTGTTTTAAATATACTAAATAGACTCATGAATCTACAGCTATTCTGAATTGCAAAAAATCGTGATATTTTCCTACGCCAATGTTCCGCCAAAAATATAGTTTTTGTTAGATTCTAAACTTTGATTACTATTTCTGTGCCAAGTTGTATGATAGCAAAAAAAAGAAAGGAAATATGACATTCTAATTTCCTTTCATCTTGTTTAAATGATCATTTAATCAAATTTACTTTTGACAAGTCGAAAACTAGAAAAGACTCCTTCCTTAAAGATTATGAAAACTGACTTCGATATTTACATCAACACGATAATATTTTACATGAAACTTAACACAATTGGCAATCAATAAGCCTTTTTTTTTCAATATCGAAGTGTAATATATTCTAAACACTACTATCCAACAAGGTTATCATTTATCACGTTATATTTAAAGGAAAAAAAACGGGGTGATAAAATCAATGCGGTATTAATGTTATTTTAGAACATATTGACTAAGCATATCGCGGTTCAGGTATAAATCTATCATCAGTTAATTCAAGGATATTATGCAGTACCGTTAAAGTGTTTCACTCTCTCTTACAGGTGTTGAATTGATATATGTATTATCGAAAAAAGGCGAAAAGTGCAAAATCCTAATTGTAAAACATTAACTAATGTCCTAATTTTTTAACCCATTAAATAAAGTCGCTGGCATGATAAAACTTGTTAAATAAATCGACATTATTTACATAACCTAAACCTGTTTTTGTAAAAATATCAATAGCTTGATGATGGTTCTAGTTTGAAAATGCTGAGCATCATAGATTAAACAAAAGGTCTAGGTGTAGAACAAAATATTTCTCCACTTAGTGACACAACAGTAAAGTAAAAAAATTATTTGAATATGTTTTGATTAGTTAATTTGATCATATTTTTAAAATGACGTTGCCTATTACATTACTTATTCGTTGTTATATCTACAACAAAACGTGCAATAGTGGATTACAACTTACGTTTGTTAAGATATCAAAGAATAGAGCCACCAGAGCTAGTGCGTTTATCAAATGCTGAATAACTGATGCAATGACGATGCTTTAAGAATGTCTGGCCCTTTTAAGATTTCAATAACATTTTATCAATAACGGTTTTCATTATTTATTTATTTAGAAATAAGACAACGTGGACGTTTTGCTGGATTCTCTCTGTATGTATCAAACACTAGTGATATACAAGACTCTACACTGTGTTACAAGGACGGACCTCAGTTACCGCCCTTAAACTTTACAACCACGTGTACTGAATATGGACGTTTCGTTATCTTTTACAACGAAAGATTAGACGGAGTTGCTTACTCTAAAGAATATGAAGTTACGAATGTTTTCACTGAACTGTGTGAAGTTATTGTTAAAGGTATATCATTTTTTTTTTTAATTTTTTGAATGTTTTGCTGTGATCGGTTTGTTTTGTCTGTAATAGGCATCTAATAATCTACACATATAACGCTCCATGTTACTTTGGAACCCTGCAGCGACAGCTTCGTGTAAATCTTAAGTAAATAGTTTTATAACAAACTTGAGGAATGATATTTTGAACTTTTGTACTCGATAACTAAATATCTATAAGGAATAAGGAATCCAATAAAGCCCAAAGGGCTTTATGATAGATTTGATCACGGCCCGACCGAAATTATCACCTCATAATATTTAAAGAATGATTCTTTATTAGTTATATTTATATAATTTTAAGCCATCGTACGATTAAATATTTAAAAAAAAAATAAACAAACCCCGCTGGCGCCTCAATTTGGCGTCATTTGTATTATGAGTTATATAGTACAAAATCGATACGTAGTATTATCACAGGCAGAGACACTGGATAATGTAAATATATGCAATTAGTACTCTTTACCGATTTACGTACAATTAATTCGTCCTTTGTTGGTTCTACAAACAACAATACAGAGCGATTTATCCTATGAAATGCATTTTGTAGTTTTAGCATATCAAGCCATAAGCTTTCTTCCTCCGAAAATGTTTTGCGAAAAGATTACCAAAAAGTCTTAGAACATGTTTCACACCGCGATTGCTCTTAATCAAATGACTTGGCACACATTAAGTCCAATTAGTGACCATCCATTGTGTTGATATAACAAAACAAATCTACATAAAGTAACATTTGTAAAAATATGAATAAAATAACAGCTGAACATTTTTTTTTTTAAATTCTCTGTAAAACATTATCAATTTCAATCATTTTCAATATTAAGATGGACAAGGTTCGGTCATTTCCATTATTGATATAAATTAATGATTTTGTTTTTGCAAGTTGGAATGTTCAGCCTTAATGCATTGCTGCATGTCGACTCACCCTTGGTAGAATCTGCAGTCAATGTTGTTGATATAGTTTGTAGTTGGTGATCTCTCACATTCTACACATTGCGTTTTTCAAAATCAATCGGTGATATCAAAAAGACTTTGAAGTTCCTGGCTTAAATCAAATTGAAAAGACATATTGTACTACTTGTAGCTTGCATAATTAATGAAAAGAAGGGCAATTTTGTGGTTTATCATCTGGTTTGAATTTTACTCACAATCAAACCTCACCTGTCTAAAAGATGTAACTGGCCCTAGGGCAAAAATTGTCACAAGGCCGGGGTGGACTGACCTGATTACATTTAACTCATCATACTTACCTTGATTTGATAAAATATATAACAAATGAATAGTAATTAATAGATTCAAATATAAAGATATAAATTCTCGTCTGAAATATGTTCTGTAAGAATGTTTTAAAAAAATTTCTTGCCTCTTATTTTTCATGGAAGATCGAAAAAAGCTTATCGACATATACTTGTATAATTGAGTTTCAGTTTGATTCTGTATTATTTTGCGACTGTAGATATAACATTATCTTATGTGTCAGTGTCATGATATTATTAACAAATTTCATTACATCGTTTTATGATTTAAAAGAAATCGAAGTTATCGTTTAAGGGTAATACATGTATTAATTCTATGCTTTAGGAGTAAAACATCATATGAACGTAATCACATATGCTGTCGACTGGATCTAAGATAAGATTTCTTTATTAAAAAAAATAGTTTTGTTACGTACAATGTAACAATATTTTTTAAAAACAAAACAAAAAATCCATAAAACTTTATCGAAAAGGCAGCCGAGGTTGCAAGTAAAAAGTGTTAATGCCAAGCATTATCAAATTTCATATTTATTCATGTTAAGGTTGTGATCCACGTGTATATGGCAGTAGTTGTAACAAATCATGTCCCATCAATTGTAAAGACAACATGTGCCAAATACAGTATGGAGCATGTTTTGTCTGCAAGCTTGGATGGATGGGGACATTTTGCAATACGAGTAAGGAATCTTAGACACTAGACAAAATAACTTAGATCAAAACTGATGCCAGGATTCTCTTTTTCAGGATGCGGCTACATGTCGCATATATGGTTAATGGTGAAAAACACTTACAAAAATATTTGTTATGTAATAGTTAGTTCGTTCATTGCACAAAATATTCGAAAGTCTTTCCATAATCAAATTATAAACAAAAACTTAAAATGTAAAATGAAAAATAGCATACATTTAAGTCCCAAAAATATAATACATAAATATCATTCACTTATGAATAGCATGCAGAGAAGGCTGGTACGGTGTCAACTGTAGTCAGCAGTGTAAAGGACACTGTAGAGACGGTGTGACTTGTAATCACGTGACTGGTCAGTGTGACGGAGGCTGTGATACTGGGTGGACAGCATTTAATTGTGATAAAGGTATGTTTGCATATTAATTAACTTTTCCCAAGGTCATCATAAATAAATGAGTTTTTTATTTTTTTCATTTTCAAGTAAGTGAAAATATAATGTTATTGGATAAAAAACTAGAAAAAAAAACACCTTGGTTTACTTTAGAATACGGATATCAAAATCAGAAATACATGTAGTATATTGTAATCTTTGTAAAAATAATTGCTTTTCTGAGTCAAAACCTATTATTTATCGTTTCACTCCTTATGCGTACATGTCTTAGAATGTCTCGACGGTACCTATGGTTATGGCTGTGTCAAAAACTGTAGTGGTCACTGTCTAAATAACTCATCGTGTAACATACAGACTGGTTACTGTGACAATGGATGTGACCCTGGTTATACCGATAGCGACTGTAGCAGAGGTATGTTCCTTTTTATTTTTTACACTTTGACTATCTACCTTAAGTGAAAGATAAACAAAGTAACATTATGCTATATTTGTGCATATGATAATAAAAGATAGAAATTATACGCGTGAAAGATTTTTATTTCTACTCATAAAAAAGTCATTGTTAAGGTCTTCCGTTTCCAACGGAAGACCTTGTACTGATTCTGATGGTTCTTCTTCATTATTAAGGTCTTCCGTTTCCAACGGAAGACCTTGTACTGATTCTGATGGTTCTTCTTCATTAGGTCTTTCCACCTTTCAGGTGAAAGACCTTTTGTTTTTCTTATGTTTTTTATTATTATTATTATTATTCTTATTTTTTTTCTTCTCTTTTTTTCCAGGGACAGCTTTTTTATTTCAAGAGATATTGAAACAATTTTTTCTTTATGTTATTGGCCATTAAAAGTTATAGTACCAAATGACCCTTTGCTTGATAACTCCCAGAACTTACAAAGTTATTGCCCTTGTGTACGAAAAGCTTGTTATCGCTACTCCTCTGAAACCATAAGAGATAGAGACTTGGAACTTTTACCAATGTCTTCAGTACACTTAGAGGGTTCTTCAATCTACTAAAACCGAAAGGATCCGAGACCCCCTTCTATCAGTTATTGCCCCTGAAAGTATTTGAATTTCCATAGAACCACTTCCAACTTTTTAATTATTTATCATAGGGACTTCGGACCACCTGGGATGGAAGCATCTACCTTGGCCGAACAAAATAACATAAAGGTCAAAGGTCAAGGTCATTTAGAAATCCGTTAATTGATGAGTTTTTAGATCTCTTTTGTTAAGGGTGGTAGAGAAAAACGTTTTCATGGATGTATTAGGACATCTTAAGATATTTTAAAATATAGCCCCTTGGCTCATACCTTTGAATAAATACAAAGTTATTGCCCCTATTGTACGAAATGCTTGTTATCGCTACTCCTCTGAAACCATAAGAGATAGAAACTTGGAACTTTTACCAATGTCTTCAGTACACTTAGAGGGTTCTTCAATCTATTCATTACGAAAGGATCTGAGCCCCCCTTCTAGTAGTTATTGCCCCTGAAAGTATTTGCATTTCCATAAAATCACTTCCAACTTTTTTATCTCTTATCATAGAGACTTCGGACCACTTGGGATGGAAACGTCTACCTTGGCCGAACAAAACGACATTAAGGTCAAAGGTCAAGGTCATTTGGAAATCTCTTAATTTATGAAATTTTGTATCTCCTTTGTTTAGGATGGTAGAGAAAAAGTTTTTCATGGGTGTAGTAGTACATCTTAAGACATTTAAAAATATAACCCTTTAACCCTAACCTTTTAACAATTATAGAGTTATTACCCCTATTGTACAAAATGCTTGTTATCGCTACTCCTCATTAACCGTTAGAGATAGAGACTTGAAACTTTTACTAATGTATTCAGTACACTTAGGCGCTTCTTCAATCTATTCATACCAACAGGGTCCAAAGTCCCTTTCTAGCAGTTATTGCCCCTGAAAGTTTCGAACATTCAATAAAAACACAAATAACTTTTGCATCAATAATCATAGATACATCGGACCACTTGGTATTGAAGCGTCTACCTTGTCAGATGAGAATGACATAAAGGTCAAAGGTCAAGGTCGTCAAGCAATAAAAAGTTGCAAACTTAATCGTTTGACACTTTTTTTAATGGAGTAACGCAGAAAAAATAGTTTATTCTTTTGAAGCAATCTTATTTCAAACATAAAAAACAATGAGGTGGAAAGACCTCTAATTGTTCGAGAACAATTAGTCTACTAGTTATTATTTTTCTTCTTCTAGACGTTTTTAAATCCTCAATAACTTATTTGTTTGTCATCCGATTTCGTTCAAATTTTCACGGTATATTGTTAATTAAAAAAGGTTGCTAGAGAACAAAAAGAATTGAAATCGCAACTTCCGGTTTTGAGTTATTCCCCTTTTTCTAAAATTTTAGGGGCATTAGTTTCCAGACAAAGGCTCCGAAGTGGTCCGTAGCAAATAATTTATAGTTAAAAATCTTTATTATTGACACTTTGAATATTGTCCTCTGATTTTTGTATTTTAGTTTTTTCCAATTATTCCACTCGAATTAATCAATCGAAATCTATGTTCTAAAAATAGCAAACATTTTCTCATGTTTTAGCTTCGTAACTTTTTAGTTTAAAATATTTCCTAAATACATATAGAACAAAAGTTGTGCATAATGTTTAGGGCTTTCATTTGACACCAATAAAAAAGGGCTGGCCCCTTAAATTAAGGGCCAGTAGCCCCTAAAAGATTTTGCTGAATAACTCAAAAACGGTTAGGATTTCGATATGACTTTCGCTGGAAAAGTTGTTTGTTGGGATCTTATAAAGGTCGCTACAATGTTATTTTGTAAGTGATTTGTGTAGAATGAGTGTAAAAAGCTTTACATGTTAACATGTACCTGTTTTCATTTGGCAACTTAACGAAAGTCTTTGTGCCTAAAACTTGCATAAAGTGACCACAGAAAGTATGCTGGTTTATTCATGAGGAAAAAAAATTAGAACACATGCTGTTTTTTTTTTATATAAAGAATTCCGAAGTTTAAGGCATTGTTTCTTAGTTCTTATAGTGCACAGTCCTTTAAGACGGGAATCGGAAATCAAAACATTCTTTTTCTTCTCTAGTAAAACACAAACTACGTATTGAAAAAAATTCTATGCATTACATTTTAGTAATCATACTGCATGCATTTAAAATCCACCTTGAATCAGAGCTGTGTGCGTATCATTACGTAAGCTATCCCTCGCCCGCGGCCGAGAAAATCGGTCACCGTGGTCGCGGCTGGACTACCTAGAGGTCAGCGGTTATCCAATACACGAGCGTTGCGTCTCTCATATATGAGTTAATTTAGCTTCGAACTGAAGAATTGTTTCAGTTTTGATTACGTACACATAAAGGTTTATTCTGCAATTGGATTAAACGATAGGGTGTCAATTAAAAAATCGTTCAGTTAATTAATAAAAGCAATGCCATTCTCAATCTAATGCAATATCAGACATATAGATCAATTGGGGGTTTTAAGTAAAAAAAAAGTTTTCTATTTGATAGATTTTAGTAATTAAATTGCAAACTTTTCAAATCTTCCTAGGTTCTGAGCTGTGCGTGTGTATGCGTTAATTCGATCTTTACGTAATCTATCGTTCGCCTGCGGCCGAGGAAATCATCCGCGGCTGCACTACCTAGCTGTAAACGGTTATCTAATTAAATACACAAGATTCGCACCCGCACACTTGCATGAATATGAACTTGTTTGAGTTTATATAGCCGTAAATACACTGTACAATGTTTTAACTATATGTTATAAAAGTTTGTTCATTTTGTATCTGTTTAAATCAAACATTGGAGAGTAAATTAAAAAGTCGTTCTGAAAATTAATAAAAGCGATATTACTCCAACTCGTCAGACATATTTGAATGTTTGGTTTGAAAGTCTTAAATGTTTTAAAAACTGTACAAATAATGTTTTCAATCAACCAAAAAAAAAACAACACAAATATTAAAACCTTTAAATATTGATCATCCCTCGCACATGGCCGAGGAGATCCCGCACAAGTGACATCTTCCACATTTACATGTACCTTATCACGCGTGCATGTTTGGTATTTTGTATGAACGCAACTATTTTTATTATGTTTTCAACTATTATATTGATTTAAGGTGAACAGATGAATTTATGTTACTTGTACAGTTGATTTAGCATTGATTTATACGACAGCGTACAAGGTAATTTAAAAATCAAATCAATTTATGATCAAAGTTCCATGTTACATGTTTGCAGTAGGTGCTGGCACGATAAAGGAATGCCCTAAATTGAGGCATTCGGTGATTATTTTAAAGAATATTCACTTGAGTTTTGAAACAAGTTTTGTTTAGATTCTATCGGTCACATATAAATAACTTCTGTAATGTTTCTCTATGGTCGTTCGATCCAGGCACGTAGCATCGTTTTTGAAAGTGGGGGGGCCAGACTCATCCAAAAAATCTTGACAAGCAAAAAAAAAACAAACAAAAAAACCCACCAAATTTAAAGTTTCCCAAAATCTTTAAAATCCTAAAATGTGTGTGTGTGTGTGGGGGGGGGGGGGGGCTTACTATTAACTTCAGTTTCAATCCTCATTTCCTTCTTTCATACTCCCAAAAAAGTGGGGGGGGGGGGGGGGCAACTCCATGATAATTCTATTTTCTATATGTAAATTTTTAAAAATTTGTTGCTGCGAGAAAAAGTGGGGGGCCAGGCCCCCCCTGGCCCCCCCCTGATGCTACGTGCCTGCGATCATTTCATTGTGAAAACAAACTTATATCTGTGTTGCCCTCCCACCGCCCCGCTGCCAAGTGCTCTTTTTTTTTTAATTCCAGATCTGTCGAAAATCATTTGATAGTGACTTCTTCTTATGTTTAACATTTTCTCTTGAACGTGTTTCTCTTTTCCATCCGTTTTTTTATTCGGTCAGTCTTTGTAAATTTCAACTTTCTTTATTGCGTTAATTCAATTGCCACGTGCTACCGAAAATCTTGTGTCGCTTCAGCGCACAGAGCTCAGAACATATATAGCCCCAGGTTATTTATGGCTGCAAATCATCAATAGTTATGTAATTAATCAACAGTTCGAAGGGTGCTTTCTTCAAAGTGGTCAATTATCAAACAATAAGACTTTCATTTTCACATTAAAGGTGCGAGTACATAATCTGAGAACGTGCCTATAATAAATTGACCTGTTGAACACGCTAAACTTCTAGTATGTATAGTTATGAACAGAATTATATATATTATAACTAGAGCCGAGCTCGTTGCAAAGCAACGAGTAGGTCTTCCGTCGCAACTTCGTGTCGCGAAAGGATTGTCCATCAGTCTGACTAAAACACCTCCTTCTCCTGACACTTGTCAGAGCCTGACAGACCCTGTATTGATAAAATCTTTAATCGACCATTCTTCTTACCAATTAGAGCTTTAGAAAATTGATTGGAACTCTTCAAATGGAGACAAAAAAGATAAATTCATGCCTGTTTTCTATGTAACCTCTAAATTGAGTATTGCACCACTCATTAAACAGATAAAGGCATATCTTTGCTAAGTAGGTGTTTATTTAGATTGTATGCAAATGTGGAGGTCAAGTGGAGATAGTCTGTTATTGATACAGGTCTATCAGAACCTTGCGAGTGTAAGGAGAAGGGAAATGGTTTTTAATGATACTGGATTATCAATATGATAATAGTAAGTTCAAGAAATCGAAAACGAGACTCAATTTCAAAGTATTATTTTCATACCAGGCAAGTTCTTCGTTTAGGATAACTTTAAAAAGTACATCATTTATGTACATGTATATAATTAATTTAATTATAATAAAAGTGTGGATGTGGCGGTGGGGGAAATGACCCAAAAATCAATTTTCTAAGCGTTAACTTAAGGGAAATTTTGGTTGAGAGAAAGGGGGGGGGGGGCATTGCTCCCACTGGACCATCTAAAAGGTACTGTTAGCAAGCTCACAAATGATATCCCCACTAAGAAAGAAGTCATTACTCACGTATTTCTCTATTAGAGAATAGTGGATGGTTCTTTTTTTTTAGCGGGTCCGACAAGGCAGGGTATATTTACAGGTCACAAGTATTCTTTATGTCAAACTCTAGCTTTTACTCATTTCCATTAATACAAGATATGACACATGTTTAATATGACTTTGAACTTTCGCAACTGACCCTGGGCCAAGTTCATGACACATTAGGAATCAGGAATCTTTACATGAAATAGAAACTCCCAATGTTTCTCCTTAAATGACTTAGGGACAAATCATTACACACCCTCAGGTCATAAGCAATCGTTGTGTGAAGTAAGAAATTCCAAAGTGGACCGGAAACAAATTTTGCACTTTTCCTGCCAGTAACCTTTACTTTGTCCAAATGACCTTGGGTTTAGCTCATGACGCTTCGTTAGGTAATGAGTAATATTTGTACGAAGTAAGAACACTTCCAATGTTTTTCCATCAGAAAGATATAGACCGGACACGACGTACGGACGGACAAGGTGTTTTTTTATTTAACCCCACCCCTCAATTTTTTTTCGTGGGGTATAAAAATCCTTTTCGCCCGTTTTGTGCGGCACAAAAAAAGACCTATATTTTTCAATTATTTCTATCATATCACATATAAATATACATGTAAATGTATGATTTGTATGCATATTTGAGTTCTTCTCATCATCGTCGGAAAGGATAAGAAACCCTTGGGGTCCAATAATGTCTTTTCATGGGCATTTGTCAATTTGCATCACTAAATGATTTCCAAGCGGTAAGCTATCAAAGCTTTTAAGATGTTACATGTAGATATTGAATTTCTATAGATTTAAATTTAAGGTTAGGAAAAACAACACTTTTTATACAGTAAAAAAAAATCTAAAATAGCTTTATGTACGCGTACACATAAATAAGAAGATGTAGCGAAAGCTATAAAGACTTTATTTCTTCTGTTCTAGACTTTTTCAGAGTTAACAAGCTACAAGTTAACAATCTCCCATTTTGACAAGCTAGATTAAAAATAAAATATTCAGCTGAGTTTTAGGTCACTTAATCTGCATTACAACCTCATACTACACAGCTTCAATGATTTTTTTTTTTTATCAATTTGCATATAACAATAAGTAAAATCCCCAAGAACAAATATCTATCGCAATTAAATGCATACATTTTTGGAAGGCAGAAAAGTCGCTATATTATAGTCTGCAAGTCAATTGAACTACTACAATTATTTCAAAGAAATAAGAAACTGTCGACACTTGCAGTACTCTGATGATTTAATGACGATCGACCGACTTTATTGCTTAATGTAGTCGTATATCATTACTTCTAATCCTGAGAACAAATTTTATTTAATCTTTGACTTAAAACTGTTAACTTATAAAACCAGAGACATAAATAACTTATTAAGTTATTTATGTCTCTGATAATATATATTTTATTCTGTTCATAACTATAGAAGTTTAGCGTGTTCAACAGGTTAATTTTTTAGCCACATTCTCAGATTACGATATCGCACCTTTAAGATGAGGTTGATTGACATCGAATACTTAGACACTTGTTGTTTAACAATTGACCGCTGCAGTGAAAGCATCCTTCTATTATTTATCAATTGCTGGTCTGCAGCCCGGGGGCAATATTCTGAGCTATGTGCGCTGACGCGACACGAGATTTTCGGTCGCACGTGGAGCGGATTGACTTAGCATAGACTGACCGAATAAACACACGGGTGGGAAAGTGACATACATTGAGGAGAAAAATGTACACATGTTAAGTAGTCGCCAAAAATAGGTCTTCGCCACATTTGGAAAAAAATAAAGCCCTTGCACTGTGATCAAGAAACCGATAAAATCTAAACAGATCTTGTTTAAAAACTCATGTGAACATTCTAAAAATAATCACTTAATCCCTCAATTCTGGACAATTCTTTTATCGTGTCAGCCTCTACCGCCCATCGCAACTTCTCGGGCCTTTCCGGCAAGCTCGGAAAAACACTTTGAATGTATTACCTAGGCGTCCATGACAACCCCCCTTTTTATATAACTTGATATAATTACAACACATTTTATGATCTGTTGAGATGTGAGCTATACTTCATTAAAGGTATCAATATACAATAAAATATAACACAGAAACGACATACAAGACTTCTTACCGATACTTATTTTAATGGGAAGCGACTCCATTTTGTATTAAATTCTAACATCCGGTGATGTTAATACATCGAGGTGTTTTTCCAAACTTGCCGGAAAGGCCAGAGAAGTTGCAATTGCTCTACCGCATGTGTTAATTTGATATTTGATTTTTTTTTATCCTGCCTTGAACGCTTGGGGACTGTTTCATTTTCTAAATTCGGCTAAATAATGCTTCCAATTTTGGGTTCTCTCTCTCTCTCTCTCTCTCTCTCTCTCTCTCTCTCTCTCATTTTATGTGCAACCTTATGAAGATGTCAACTACTTTCTACGATATCTATAAAACCTCTCAGCAGTATTTAGCGGAAATATTTGTGGGTAAATAAAAAAATCTTAAATTGAAACACAAGTCAATCTTACATGTACCGGTCAAAATCTCGAAAAAACAAATAGTTGGAATCGTACTAAATATCAATAAACATGCACGTGTGATAAAGTACATGTAGAAGAACACGAAGCTACCGCGGATCACTTGTCCACTCGCGCGGGATCTCCTTGGCTACATGTATGTTCTGGGGGTGATCATCATTTTGAGGTTTAATCTTTGTGGTTTTTCGTTGTTTATCTATAACATTATTAGTACATGTATAGTTTTTAGAACATTTTAGAATTACAAATTCACTATTGATTTATGTCTGATGATGTTTCTGATTTGGAATAATATCGCTTTTATCAATTTTTAGAGGGGCTTCTCAATTCACATTCTAATGTTTAATTAAATAAATTGAAGGTGAACAAACTAACTGAAACAGTTCTGTATCTTGTTATTAGATAACCGCTGACCTCTAGGTAGTGCAGCCGCGACCGATTTCCTCGGCCGCGGATGAGGGATCGGATAACTTACGTAATGTTAAAACACACGTAGAGAGCTCAGAACCCAGGAAGATTTACAATGTTTGCAGTATGATGACTAAACTCTAACTAATATAAGTTTTCCCCCTTTAATCCCACAGTTGATCTATCTGTCTGATACTGCTTCAGTTCGAGAATGGCATTGCTTTTATGATTAAACAGAACGATTTCTTATTGACACTCTTTCGTTTAATTCAAATTAAGAAGAGTAAGCTTTAATGTCATTGTGTACGATTCTTGTGTTTGCGGGTAAATAAAATCACATATGACACACGCGATTCTTGTGTATTAGATAACCGCTGACCGCTAGGTAGTCCAGCCGCGACCTTGGCGATCGATTTTCTCGGCCGCGGGCGAGATGGGTTATGTAAATACGCACACAACTAAGAATTTAGGTCGATTTGAAATGCTTGCAGTAAAATGACTCAAATTTACCGGTATTTCATGGAAGTTATTATTTTTTTTAATCTAGTTTATGTATCTCACTAGATAAGAAAAAGAACGTTTATATTTTCTCGTTTTTGATTTTCTTAACGGTTGTCCACTATAGGACCTAAACAGAGGTGACTCCAAAAAAAGGCTGTAAGAAAAACATGTACACGTATACTTTTTAGACACTTTTTCAAATGAATCAAAGCATCCCGTATATGCTGGTACACTTTCAGCTGTTAATTTATGGACGTTATGCGCACAAAGACGATTCGCTTACTTGCCAAATGAATACAGGTACATGTTAACAAGACAAGCTTTTTACACTCATATTACGCATTACCGGTACAAAATAATTTTGTAACGACATTGATAACACAATAATGAACAACTTTTCTATCGACAGCTATAGCGAAATATTAGCCATTTTTGAGTTATAAAACGAAAACTTTTAAGGGCTCTAGACCCCTAATTTAAGGGGCCAGCCCTTTTTCAATGGTGTCAAGTAAAAGCCCTTGATATTTTGCACATATTTTGTTCTATATGTGTTTAGGGAAAATTTTAAACTAAAGAGCTACATAACAAAAACACAACCAAATATCGGCATTTTTTGAAACACAAATTCAAATTAATTTTTTGAAACTTTAAAGGAGGAAAATTGTAAAAACAAAACTCGGAGGACAACGTTCAAACTCTCTATTTTTAAGATTTGTGACTTTGTAACACATGCTGTGAGCGGTTTCAGAGCCTATGCGTGCACAAGAATGCCTATATTTTTCGGAAAAAGGGGAATAACTCGGTACCGGAAGTGTCGATTTCAACGATTTTCCGTAGATATTGAGAAATAGTAACTACCAATAAGCTCTGAAAATTTGAACTTTATAGGACAACAAACAAACAAGATATTTGAGTTTAAAAAAACGTCTAGAAGAAAAAAAAGAATAAAAAGAATTATCAACAGAATCAGTACAAGGTCTTCCGTTGAAAACGGAAGACCTTAATAAAAAGTTTTAAGTCAAAGGTAATTTGTTCTTGAGATTAGATGTTATGAAATACGACTACATTATGCTATGCAGGCGGTGTCGTATAATTAAAGGTCCGCCCCGTTAAAGGGTCCGGCCGGACCTTTAATTTGAACAATTAAGGTCCGCCTTTGCTATAAAAGGGTCCGGCCCGTATAAGAAGAGGTCTGCCTAACATAAAAGGTCCGTGGTATACATTTCATTTATATCTTTTTAATTTCGAAGGTTTTAATTTCAATTCAATTCTGAGTCCCAAAGTGAAGGATACCAATCAATTTATCTTTTTAATTATCCATGTATACATGTATTTTAATAATTTATGTTACTTTGATTATCATATTAACATATTAGAACCAGCACCCATAATCAACCCAACCACCCAGCCCGAATCATTACATGATATGCTCTCTCTCTCTCTCTCTCTCTCTCTCTCTCCTGATGTTTCCATCATACTGATGTGTCGCTCTCCATAACTATATATCCATGTGTAATATTTGATTAATTTGAGCACTAAAAAGCAACTTTACGGGATAGGTATAGCTTATTCTATCTTCTTTATATTCATTTTAACAAAAAAAAAGTTTCTAATATTTAACACAATCATTTTAGGTCTTCTTCGACATTAAGATTGTAAACAAAATATTTGTTTACATAGCAAAGAATTGTAAGCTCAGTAAATCGCTGATAACTTAACGGATGGCACTCGAATTTTTGCTGCCTATCAAAATTGTCTTAATGAAGTATTGTATACATTAGAATCGGAAAAATTATTGACCAAAATCGTGACCATGCCCCTTTAAACTTTAAACAGAATAACATACGGAATTTGACATATGTACAGAAAAAAAAATACTAGCTAGTTAAATTTTGGTTTAAAATATTTGTACATGTAAATTGCATTAACTTTCTCGAATCACTCAGATATCCCCTAAACATTAGTTTTCATTTTAATATTGTCAAAATAATTGAGAGAGAAGTTAAGATATACAAGTGTAGATAAAAAAAACCCCCATAAATAGATCTTATAAATTATTGTTGTTTAAAGAAATATCTTCTCAAGGGAATTCAATGCATTTCTATCTCTTACATTAGGATTTGATAAAAAGGCAAAACATTTGTTTTGTATGTCGTTTGTTTTATAGATTACTTTTCATTAATATGAGCAAAATAAAACGATATCCTTAATTTTGAAAATATTCTAAGTTTTTCAATTAAGTAATTTCATATTTTTATCTAATCTTTCTTATGAAAATTTGTTTGCTTCTAATACAAACATTTAGGAAATTTTGGAGTAGGTATCTATTTTTTTGTATGTAGCATATACTATTTGATTAATAAGTCAATAAGTTAATTTAACATATATAATGCTCTTAACAAGGAGAGTAACATCTTAGTTTAAGAAATCGTGTTCATTCCTTTTAACTTTTTACAATGAAATAAAATGAATTCAAAATATGACGAAAGTGATAATGAATAAGCAACTCTTATACTTTTCAGGTGAACATAGGTATACTCTATACCTGTGCCCCTTAGAGGACCCCTTAATTATCTAATTGTCTAATCTTCTACACTCACATATACGTGTATCATTAATTTTTTTTCCCACAAATATCATAGCATGCATTTCTTGCCGGCCCCTCCATTATAAAAAAGATAAGAAGGTCATTAGATGAAAATTAAAACCGTCACACAAATTTACCTTATTTTAAGAGTATTTCAAGGAGACGGACAGTCGTTTGAAAATTGATTCCAGGGGTTTGTCTCAATTTAAAAAAACCGTCGGATGAAACTTAGTTACAAAAATGTTTTACTATTTTTTTTAAAAAATAAAATAACACTAATTTTACTGTATTTTTGGGGATACAATGCATGTACATGCAATGGGCCCCACTTCTATAACTGAAAAGTAAATATAACTAGATGCGATCTCGTTGCGAGCAACGAATAGGTCTTCCATAGACGAATTTTAAAACTACAAAAGTTGTCATTAAACACTTCGTTGCATTTGCAATTGCAAAGCGGAAAATCATAGTAAAAAAAAGAAAACGTGTTCCTCTGTTGATACTCTAACATTTCAAATAAAACATGAAAATAACAAACAAAAAAAGGAGACATCTAAATGATATATCCGAGATATCTCAACATAAGAAACGCAATAATCATCATGATGATTTACCGTGAGATTTTAATCCTGGGTTGAATTTTTGAAAAAATCTAGAATATACTATCATTGATTAGAAAGTTTTAAAAAATATAATTTTGTTTGGTTCCGGTGACGACTGGACATGCCGGATAAATCATTGATACCTTTGCTGCACATCTACATGTTTAGGTTTATCATATAGCAAATCTTGGTTACTCAATCACTTTCCGTTATTGAGTCTTGCACAGACAAAATCAGAAAAGATTCTGAAAATATCTGAGATACCTCAGTAGAAAAAAAGCAATACTCATGTATTTACCATTACAATAATGCGCTGAAAATTAAAAAAATGTCTGGAAAATTCTATCGAAAATTATAAAAGTAAAAAGTACAATTTTGCTTGCTTCTGGTTACGACCAGAACTGACAGACAAGTTATTGATACGTATTCTGCACATATTCATGAAAAGGTCTATCATAAAGCAAAGATTGGTTGTTCAATCACTTACTGTTTTTGAGATATCGCACGTACAAAATCAGAAAAGAAACATATCAAATAGATATCTGAAATATCTCAAATGAGGATAACGTATATTTCATTCGAAAGGATCTAAAATAGATAGAATTTTTCATTAGAAAAGCAAAAACTTTTAAAAGCCGATTTTTGGTGTCACCTTCGGTGATTGCTGAAGTGATGGACTAATAACTAAAACGCTGTATCTATTCTGTACATTAACATGTTAAGGTCTATTTGATGGCAATGATTGGTTGTTCAGTCACTAAACTTTATTGAGATATCGCGCGGACAATCTCAGAAAATTAACATCTCAATAAGATCTGAAATATCTCAACAGAAGAAATGCACTTTTCAAGTATTTGCCATTTCAATACTGTGTAATATTTCAAAAACAATCTGGAAAATTCTTTTGAAAATATCAATAATAGAATATAGAATCTTGTTTGGTACCGTCGCGACCGGATGTTACAGATAAAATACAATGTATTGATATTTACATGTAATAGAAAAAATTACAATAAAGTGTGGATTTAGCATCCCAACCATTTTTTTGTAAAGCACAGAAGTATGAGTTTAAAACAAAACGTCAAAAATACATAACCAACGTCGCAGCCGTGCGGCGACTGTCCTTACCTAACGCTCTATATATGTTGTCTTCGGAAACAAACATTGTTTGGCACTAAAATTTTCAGATCTTAATAAATATATGTAAATATAATACAGTTCGAAATTTTGTCAATACAGCGAGTTTTCATGATTTTATTGCAACTGTGACACTACTTTTGGAGCAACCCTCGTATCAATCCCACAGTGTTGTGTATTTAGTGATCTGGAAAGTGTAAATGTCTCCGAATGCTATTCATGTAAAAGTCTCATTTAACGTCAAGCTCGAATGATGTAAAGATTATTTGACTGATAAAATTATTTTTTTTCATTTATCACTAGCTCACATTAAAGAATGTCATAATTTTTCTCCACTTTTCCCTTTAAACTAAATCATTCTTTAATTTTTTATGTAAAGAAATGCATCTAATTTTGTGAGGTTTTGAAATGTGAAGTAGTAAAACAAATTAAAATGGTGCCTTAAAGGCGCTCAGACAGCAATTTAAAGATAATTGCTAGGCAGTGTACAAATATATTTCTGCATCAAAACGCTTTGTATCATAGCACTTTATCACAAATTATATACCGTCTATCTTTTTTTGAAACCTTAAAAGAGAGAGAGAGAGAGAGAGAGAGAGAGAGAGAGAGAGAGAGAGAGAGAGAGCATATCATTGGTTGTGCAGTTTATGGAAATAGAATGGACACAAAACCCGTGGCTTGAGACGATGAACACTACAGTGGAGCCTTTATTCTCTCTCAGATTAGGTTATATTGCAGTCTCCCCCAAATGTCTAGCATTATCTCCTCCCAGAAGCCCCCGAAGGAACTCAGACGCAGATATGAAAGGAGGTGTATATACATGTTAAAATAAATAAAGACATGTACTTAGTTGTCACCGTTAGGTATCCATACATGTTATACTATACCTGGCCAATCGCGTACACTGTTCAAAATTAAACTTTTCCCAAAAGTATGATTAAGTTAAAAATACATGAACTCATTAAAAAAAAACCCATTATCATTACATACTTATATAGATATTTACCAAAGAACAGTGTACAAAATTGCGCATCCTGAACAGTGATTTTATAAGTTTTATTCATATATTTTTATTACCTGAACAAACGCCTAATAAATAAGACAATGCGATGAATAATACACGCAAAACCCATTTTTAAAATGAAGCGCGTTTTACATTTGTAGAGAAAAATGTAATCTTAAATAGATACAAATTTAATTATGAGACGATAATAGCAATATGAATATGTATTTTTGTATGATCGCGCATGCAAAAATTACTAACTTAACCAATGAAAAAAATATATTCTGCCTTACGACAGATCAAAATAAACAATGTACATCTTCGCTCCAATCATCTTTGTGAATTATAATTTTGAGAAGAAAATTGCTATTGATGCAGTGACCAATCGTTGGAGACTATCTTCATCTAGATCAAATTTGATAATTGTTTCTTATTATGTTTTTAAAGGTTTTTGAAAATTTGCTTTCTCGATAGTATCAAAGTAAAAATTGCCGCTTTATAACAACTGGTTATAATTATTTCAATTCATAGTTGAGTGGCTGAATTACCATAATTATCAGTGAGATCAATATACTAGCTATTAGGTCTAAAATTTAAATCAATATGATATTTTAGATATTTTTGTCAATATATACATGTATTAAATAATGTTTAGTTTTATATCTATATGAATTTATAAAATCCTCTTTATGGATGAGAAAATCTTACACATGTACTTTATATCGGTGAACTTTTTAATGCAAACCAACACAATCATTATTAAGTTTAATACTAATAACACCTTTGAACATTTGGATGAACAATATATGCAGTAAACTATGCCTTTCGTACTGAGCATATTTTGTCTTCATGATGAATACGCTATTAGCATGATCAGATCTCCGATCAGGGCATCAGGTCATTGCATCGACAAATCAGGACATTATACACAGTTGCTTTTGATATGGTCTATAAAATTTAATCGAACGCATATTTTCATTTTTTTTCTCTTGATTATAGTATTAATAATCAATATGCATAGCCCCAAATTACAAAATTATATTTGAAGTCATTATTTTGACTGTTTATGTATCATCAGGTCATCAGGTCATTATACATAAAAATCAGGACATTATACACATCTATTTTTTAAATGACGAATAAAAACATACTGAAAATATGTTTTATTATTTTGTAATTTTTTTATAGTAATAAAAACTATTTACAATCATAATCAATAACAAAGAACAAAAATTATTCATAATAACAATCTTTATTTTTCATTTTATGGCCCATCAGGTCATCAGGACATTATACACATCAGGTCATTATACAGTTCCCAGATTAGGGGTGTATTCTGATTAGGTAAGGTGTGAATGCCTGCAGGGCTTCATTTACCCGTGTGTACGTGAAATCCTCCGCTAATCCGTATACACCGAAAGAGATTTAAAAAACAAATCGACGAAATAGGGTGTTCAAATTATTGTAAAAATACTCATGTTTTTATTTTCTTTTTTTACTCAGATTCGTAAACAATTTGTCAAAATCTAATCCGCTATCAATATTTAATATTCCACAAAATAATTAGTGATACGGATATACTGTGATGTACCATACGCTAATGGCCGACAGGTTTATATAAACAAAGACATATTTTAGATACATGTAAATGCACATGAGCAAAAAGAATAATGACTCTGAGATAAATTGCAATAAGTGACTACGGGTAGGACCTTTTCTTATAGAGGAAAGCCGGACCTTAAATGTTAACATTAAAGGTCCGGCCGGACCATTTTACGAACCGGACCTGATATACGACACCGGTCGCCATAGAAATCATCAAAGTATTGCAAGTGTGGACAGATTAGTTCACTTGACTTACAGACTATAATATAGTGACATATCTGCCTCCAAAAAATATAAGCGCTTCTCAAAGTTACAATTCAGTGAGATGGGACATGTGTTCTTTGGGATTTTCTTTATTGCTATTTATATGAAAATTGATTTAAAAAAAAAGTTTTATTGAAGTTGTATGGTTTGAGGTTGGCATGCAACTTAATTTACTTACAAGGTTAGCTACAGCCAGTGGAATACTAATTTTAGGTCAACTCTATTAAAATACCAGAGAAATAGAGAAGGCAAATATTGCTTGTGACGTACGTAATTTTTTATATATATCTTTATGATAAAACAGAGAAAAGCAAAAAACAAACAAAAAACCCACAAAATACAAACATGGAACTTGCATCAAATTTACTTCATGTACATGTTACCCCTAAATTCCGACCGAATATGCCCCTTTGTCACATTTAATTAAAGCAATTGAAAATAAAAACTGTAACACCAAAATTTTTCACTTATTTGTATTGAAGTTTCTACCGGCTTTTTTTTCAAAATACATACGTAAACTTTCTCCGAGAGAATTACTTATGATCCGATAAAGGAGAAAAAAATGACTTAAAAATAGGTATTTTGCATATTTTTGCATCGTCGAGAGAAGTAATATTCATTTCTGTAAATAATGTCATTTAATTTTACGTTACATAACGGTGTCTCTATATCAGGTGTAAAATTTAGACGCTCACCTATGCATAAATTCTCCCGATGATCTTCCATAGCTGATTATTATTTTAAATGTTCAAGTCTACTCGTATTATCAAATAATATCAGCCCTGAACAAATCAAAGATGCCATCAATTTTGGCTATTTACCAAATTTTGACAGCACGCAACAATTTCAAACTTGCACATAGTCTTCAAAAAATTAGAAAGATTTAATTACAGAAGTCACGTGTTTTTTATGCACGTTTTTGCGTGCATTTCATTACATGAATCATGAATACATGTATATAACAATCCTTGCTACCTTTAAAAATTTAACTCGCCATTAAACTTCTCATTGTTTAAACCCCTGTCACACTGGAGCTGCGTCCTCACGGCGATCCCGCTGCGTCATTGAATAATGTAAACGAACTAGAGTCTACTACAGCGCCGTAACAATGCAACGGCATCTTCGTTCGCCGTGGTGGGATATCCTAGAACATTTTAGAACGCCGTGACAGCGCATGTGCACGCAGACAGCTCGCAGGGCACGCTGTGGACGTGTGGTAAAAACTCCTAGCACGTCATGAGCACTCGGCGGATACCCAGCGAGAGCGCAGTCAATCGCCAAGTAAAACTCTGTGGAAACGTAGTTGGGAGCTCTGTAAGGACGCCTCAGTCCCAATCAGAATGCCTTGACATTTTCACTTGTAAATTTTCCTTGCGATCCTACGAATTCCATGAATTTTACAACGCCGTGAACACGCCCTGGGAACGCAACTTAGTGTGACAGGGCTTTAAAGAGTTTTCAAAACAATTACACAAACTGTGTTCGACAAATAGTTTTCCTAAAACATTTCCTTCCTGTCTTTATACAGGCTTTCAATCACAACACGTTTTTATAACAAAAGCAGAAGTGAAATTTTAGTCATTAGTCATTATAATCGTTTGACACCAAATCATTTAAATTTCAACTCGCAGCAACAACGGAAGACCTGCTCGTGGCCTTGCCACGAGCTCTGCTCTAGTTATTTTTCTTCTTCTAGACGTTTTTAAATCCTCAATAACTTTTTTGTTTGTCATCTGATTTCATTCAAATTTTCACGGTATATTGTAAATTGAATTAGATTTCTAGAGCACAAAAAAAATTGAAATCGCAACTTCCGGTTTTTGAGTTATTCCCCTTTTTCTAATATTTGAGGGGCGTTAGTTTCCAGACAAAGGCTCCGAAATGGTCCGTTGCAAATGATTTATAGTTAAAAATCTTTATTATTGACACTTTGAATATTGTCTTCTGATTTTTGGATTTTAGTTTCTTCCAATTATTCCACTCGAATTAATCAATCGAAATCTATGTTTTAAAAATAGCAAAATTTTTCTCATGTTTTAGCTTCGTAACTTTTTAGTTTGAAATATTTCCTACATACATATAGAACAAAAGTTGTGCATAATGTTAAGGGCTTTCATTTGACACCAATAAAAAAGGGATGGCCCCTTAAATTAAGGGCCAGTAGCCCTCAAAAGATTTTGCTTAATAACTCAAAAACGGTTAGGATTTCGATATTGCTGTCCCTGGAATAGTTGTTTGTTGGGATCTCATAAAGGTCGTTACAATGTTATTTTGTAAGTGATTTGTGTACTATGAGTGTAAAAAGCTTTACATGTTAACATGTACCTGCTTTCATTTGGCAAGTTAACGAAAGTCTGCGCGTAAAACTGGCAAAAGGTTACCACAGAAAGTATGATGGTTTATACAGGAGGCTTTAACTCATGAGAAAAAAATTAGAACACATGCTTTTTTTTCATAGAATTTGTAGTCATTGTTGTTTAGTTCTTATGGTGCACAATCCTTAAAGACGAGAATCGAAAAACAAAACATTCTTTTTTCTTTTCTAGTAAAACACAAAATACTAATTGAAAAAAATTTCTATGCATTACATTTTAGTTATCATACTGCATGCATTTAAAATCCACCTTGAATCAGAGCTGTGTGCGTATCATTACGTAAGCTGTCCCTCGCCAACGGCCTTGAAAATCGGTCACCATGGTCGCGGCTGGACTACCTAGCGGTCAGCGGTTATCTAATACACGAGAGTTGCGTCTCTCATATATGAGTTAATTTAGCTGCGAACTGAAGAATTATTTCAGTTTTGATTACATATAAAGGTTTATTCTTCAATTGGATTAAACGATAGGGTGTCAATCAAGAAATCGTTCAGTTAATTAATAAAAGAAATTGCATTCTCAATCTAATGCAATATCAGACATAAATATCAATTGTGGGTTTTAGTGAAAAAAGAATTTCTATTTGATAGAATTAAGTCTTTAAATTGCAAACTTTTCAAATCGTCCTTGGTTCTGAGCTGTGCCTGTGTATGCGTTAAACCTTTATGTTATCTATACTTCGCCCGCGGCCGAGGAAATCATCCACGGCTGCACTACCTAGCGGTAAACGGTTATCTAATGCACAAGATTCGCACCCGCACACTTACATGAATATGAATGTGTTTGAGTTTATATAGCCGTTAATACACTGTACACTGTTTTAATTTTATGTTATAAAAGTTTGTTCATTTTGTATTTAGTTGAATTAAACATTGGAGAGTAAATTAAAAAGTCTTTCTGAAAATTAATAAAAGCGATATTACTCCAAATCGGAAATACTCGTGAGACATATTTGAATGGTTGGTTTGTTAGTCTTAAATGTTTTAAAAACTGTACAAATAATGTTTTCAATCAACAACAAAAAACAACAACACAAATATTAAAACCTTTAAATAATGATCAGCCCTCGCACATGGCCGAGGAGATCCCGCGCAAGTGACCTCTGTATGTACCTTACACGCGTGCATGTTTGGTATTTTGTACGAACGCAACAATTTTTATTATGTTTTAAACTATTTTATTGGTTTCAAATGAACAGATAAATTTATTTTAGTCGTACAGTTGATTTAACATTGATTTATACGACAGCGTACAAGGTAATTTAAAACATCAAATAAAATTATGATCAAAATGCCATGTTTGCGGTAGGTGCTGACACGATAAAAGAATGCCCTGAATTAAGGCATTCGGTGATTATTTTAAAGAATATTCACATGAGTTTTGAAACAAGTTTTGTTTAGATTCTATCGGTCACATATTAATAACTTCTGTAGTGTTTCTACATGGTCGTTGTGAAAACGAACTTATTTCTGTGTTGCCCTCCCACCGCCCCGCTGCCAAGTGCTCTTTTTTTTTTTTTAAATTCCAGATCTGTCGAAAATCATTTGATAGTGACTTCTTCTTATGTGTAACATTTTCTCCAGAGCGTGTTTCTCTTTCCCACCCTTTTTTTTTATTCGGTCAGTCTTTGTAAATTTCAACTTTCTTTATTGCGTAAATTCAATCGCCATGTGCTACCGAAAATCTTGTGTCACTTTGAACAGCGCAAACAGCTCAGAACATATATAGCCCCAGCTTATTTATGGCTGCAGATCATCAATTGTTATGTAATTAATCAACAGTTCGAAGGGTGCTTTCTTCAAAGTGGTCAAATATCAAACAACAAGACTTTCATTTTCTCATTAAAGGTGCGATCGTAATCTGAGAACGTGGCTATAATAAATTAACATGTCGAACACGCTAAACGTCTATTATATATAGTTATGAACAGAATAATATATATTATAATTAATAGTTTTAAGACAAAGTAATTTTTTCTTGGGATAAGATGTTATGAAATACGACTACATTATGCTATGCAGGTGGTCGCCATAGAAATCATCAAAGTATTGCAAGTTAGGACAGATTAGTTTACTTGACTTACATACATAGCGACATATCTGCCTCAAAATATAAATATATGCGCTTCTCAAAGTTACACTTCAGTGAGATGGACATGTGTTCTTGGGGATTTTCTTTATTGCTAATTATATGAAAATTGATTTAAAAAAAAAGTTTTATTGAAGTTGTGTGGTATGAGGATGTCATGCAACTTAATTTACTTACAAGGTTAGCTACAGCCAGTGGAATACTAATTTTAGGTCAACAATGATTACCCAATCTATTGAAATACAAGATAAATAGAGAAGGCAAATATTGCTTGTGACATGTACGTAGTTTTTTGATATATCTTTATGATAAAGCAGAGAAAAGCAAAAAAAAAAAAAAAAACCCACAAAAAACAAGCATGGAACTTGCATCAAATTTACATCATGTACATGTTACCAAAAATTCGACCGATTATGCGGCATTGTCACATTTAATTAAATTAACTCAAAATAAAAACCGTAACACCATTATTTTTCGCTTATTTTTATTGAAGTTTCTCCCTTTTTTTTAAAAATACATACGTAAACTTTCTCCGAGAGAATAACTGTTGATCCGATAAAGGAGAAAAAACCGACTTAAACATAGGGATTTTGAATATTATTGCATCGTAAAGAGAAGTAATATTCATTTCTGTAAATAATGTTATTAAATTTTACGTTACATAGCGGTGTCTGTACATGTATATCAGGAGTAAAATTTAGACGCTCACTTATGCATAAATTCTCCCGATGATCTTTGATAGCTGATTATTATTTTAAATGTCCAAGTCTACTCGTATTATCAAATAATATCAGCCCTGAATAAATTTTCAGAGATGCCATCAATTTTGGCTATTTACCAAATTTTGACAGCACGAAACAAATTCAAACTTGGACATAGTCTTCAAAAAATTAGAAAGGTTTATTTACAGAAGTTACGTGTTTTTTATGCACGTTTTTACGTACATTTCCTTACATGAATCATGAGTACATGTAATATATGATAATCCATGCTACCCTGAAAAATTTAACTCGCCATTAAACTTCTCATTGTTTAAACCCCTGTCACACTGGAGCTGCGTCCTCACAGCGATCCAGCTGCGTAATTGAATAATGTAAAACGCCATGGTAAACGAACTAGAGTCTTCTACAGCGCCGTAACAACTCAACGGCATCTTCGTTCACCGCGGTGGGATATCCTAGCCTAGAACATTTTAGAACGCCATGCGACGGCGCGCACTTTGAACATGCACAAGGTACGCGCCGTGGCTCTGTGTTCCGATAAACACGCCGTAGAAGTGGAGTAAGGTCGCCATGACAGCGCCGTAAAGTCTCCAACAGCGCATGTGCACGCAGTCAGGGCGCAGAGCACGCTGTGGATGCGCGGTAAAAACTCCTAGCACGTCATGAGCGCTCGGCGGATACCCAGCGAGAGGGCAGTCAATCGCCAAGTAGAACTCTGTGGAAACGTAGTTGGGAGCTCTGTAAGAACGCCTTTCTGAATTTTCCTTGCGATCCTACGGCGATGCCATGAATTTTACAACGCCGTGAACACGCCCTGGGAACGCAACTTTGTGTGACAGGGTCTTAAAGAGTTTTCAAAACAATTACACAAACTGTGTTCGACAAATAGTTTTCCTAAAACATTTCCTTCCTGTCTTTATACAGGCTTTCAATCACAGCACGTTTTTATAACAAAAGCAGAAGTGAAATTGTAGTCATTAGTCATTATAATCGTTTGACACCAAATCACATAAATTTCACATGAAATCTCGCAGCAACAACGGAAGACCTACTCGTGGCTTTGCCACGTGCTCTGCTCTAGTAAAATATACTTTTTAAAGCAATGTCTCTGATTTTTACAGAATGTGTCAAATCTTATGGTGAAAACTGCAAACATCCCTGCAGTCAGAATTGTATCAACCAGACATGTGACAGATTTAACGGAAAATGTTTATCCTGGTGTCACGAGGGGTTTTATGGAGAAAGGTGTAATCAAGGTTAATGTTCTTGTGTTTTTGAAACACTCTATCTATTTTAGAATTCTATTTATATATGTATTTTTGAATTTTTTGTCAAAGTTTTCCTTTATACTTTGAATTATGTGCTATAAATCATACTGTCAAAAATAAGTTGTATTATTCGTAACTGAATGTCGTTGTAGAAAGTCAACAGAGAAATCAATATGCAGATTATGTTACACCCTGGATAGCTGCATTTTCCATGGTCATTTTCATTGTAGTGCTTCTCATTGCGGGCGGCTTTCTTTTATTTTGGTAATTATTTCTCAATATGTAAAATAAATGAAATGGATAAGATATCATTTATAATGCAATAAATAATAATGATAATATTGAAATCAAAGAGTATTTCATAAAAGTTGAATATTATTTAAAATTACTTTATAGGATACTTTATAAAAGACTGTTTCACGGTGATATACGTTTGTGCTGGAAATCATTGATCCGATCCAACAAAAATACATCAACTACAACTGACAAAGTTGAATACAAAGAATCAAGCCCTAATACCAACGCCAACTACCAAGAACTTAATCCTAACAAAGTTTATCAAGAACTAAACCCAAGTACCAACTATCAGGCTCTCACACTACCGCATGTTGACGAAAATGAGTATCAAAACACAACACTTTGACATCATATAATGTACCTTGTTATTAAATCATGTAGCTTTATGATTGGCAAAATCTGCGGCACACAAATGAGATGCATGACGGCACATTGATATACGTATCCGATAAAGTCGACTGCGTATCTTACAACTCACAGTCTAGTTGTATTGCTATAGAAACATGTTTTGTGCCGTTCATGTCCATTCCTTTTTAAGATGGCAAGGGACACCTCATGGGAAAATCAAGTGTAATTTTATGAATAGTCTCTTACCTGCATTTGTCACATAACAGAGTAGCGCAGTGGTTTAAAGATTTCTTTACGAGCCTGCAAGTCATGAGTTCGAATCTCTCCGGAGATTTTAAAATTGTCACCTTTTCAAAAAATTCTAAAAGGTATTTTTGGGGGGTTAAATGTTGTGAAATTTGACAATGGAGTATTCTATTTATAATGTATAATTATCTACAAGGATATGAAATATCTATACAGTTTTTAAACCACATCATTCACAAAAATAATGTTACCGCAGGTAAATAATTTAAGTGTTTATTTAAACTAAATAGGGAAGTCATTTGTTATTGGATTCTCAAATACCAACTGCGATACTATTTCCTTACAATTCAAATGTTTTCATATCATTTTGTAAAATCTGTTCTCATTGACGCGGTAATACATGTATCATATACAAAATAGTCGCCGGAGTTATATAGGTGCAGTTCCCATCTGTTGGCCGAATTCTAGTTTGCTTTACCAATTCAAACACAGCCTAGTATATATATCATATAGACGGGAAGTAATCATTATTTAATGGGTGCAAATGGCATTTAAGATAGGCTACTTGGATCAGGAACACATTTATATTTTAATAGAGATTGGTTAGTCCATTACCACATAGTGACTAAAATTACACGTTTTGTTTTAGAGATTATAGAAATGTGTGATGTATGCATTTTTTGAAATGACAACTGGCATTAATTCTTAATACAAAATACGTATTAAACATTTGATTACAGACACAATTCAAGCCCTTATGTGATAGACAAATTAAAATTGATATTGCATTATTGGGTCTTACTGAACCATATAGGTTAAAAACGATTGAGAAAATTACCCCCAAAACATATTACTACTCAATGCTCAACTTTCTTTAATCACTTCCATTTTTTATTGCCAAATTTAAGACGCGATTTAAGGGAAGTGTCTTAGGCTTAACCGTAGCCACCTGTTTGTGAATGCCCACACATCAAAGCAGATGTTTTCCACACTCCTAAACCCCTGCTCCTACTCGTGTCAAGATGCCTCATTATGTATTCTCGCTGCATTATTATAAGGAAGGAAATGATATCAATTACGGCATTATGAGAATCGAATTTTTATTATATATGCTCTAACTGACATTTCCATATCTTACGAAAGCCCAGAAGGCTCATTTAACAGAACATATTTCACTCTTTGATAAGTTGGACTGCAATCTTGCGAGAAGAGTACAATTTTCTTCATATATAAATTCCCCTTTCTGTTTGTGTCAATTCATCCATTTAATACTTTTTCTTTCTTTGTTCCATTATCTAATCTTATGTATTGTATTGATTAAATACTGTTTTGTGCTCTTTGCGAATTTGGATTCAAGTTGTTGTACTTTTTTGGTTGAATCCCAACTTATTTGACTCTATCATTCATCCATAGCTAAATTCAATGACGATTTCCATTTATGTAATTTTTTTCGATGGTTTTTTTTACTTATTATACCCCCGCTCCGAAGGAGAGGGGGTATACTGTTTTATCCTTGTGTGTCTGTCTGTCCGTCCGTCCGTCCGTCTGTCCGTCTGTCTGTTCGTCCGTAACAAAAATTTCTGTCACATTTATCTCAGCAACTATTTATCGCAGATGCTTAAAATTTTAACACAGTGTTTGTTAAGGCATGCCATATCGTGGGATATATTTTTGTACCAATCGGACGTCAACTTCCTGTTAAATGACGACTTTGCTTATTTTTTAACCAAAATTTTCAAACAAATTTTCGTCAAAGATTTCTCAGCAACTGTTTATCGCAGATGCTTGAAATTTTTACACAGTATTTGTATAGGCATGCCATATCGTGGGATATATTTTTGTACCAATCAGACGTCAACTTCCTGTTAAATGACGACTTTGTTTATTTTTTGCCAAAATTTTCAAACAAATTTTCGTCAAAGAATTCTCGGCAACTATTTATCGCAGATGCTTGAAAATTTAACACACTATTTGTTTAGGCATGCCATATCGTGGGATATATTTTTGTATCAATCGGACGTCAACTTCCTGTTAAATGACAACTTTGCTTATTTTTTAACCAAATTTTCAAACAAATTTTCGTCAAAGATTTATCAGCAACTATTTATCGCAGATGCTTGAAATTTTAACACAGTGTTTGTATAGGCATGCCATATCGTGGGATATATTTTTGTACCAATCGGACGTCAACTTATTGTTAAAGGACGACTTTGCTTATTTTTTAACCAAAATTTTCAAACAAATTTTCGTCAAAGATTTCTCAGCAGCTATTTATCGCAGATGCTTTAAATTTTAACACACTATTTGTTTAGGCATGCCATATTGTGGGATGTATTTTTGTATCAATCAGACGTCAACTTCCTGTTAAATAATGACTTTGTTTATTTTTTGCCAAAATTTTCAAACAAATTTTCGTCAAAGATTTCTCAGCAGCTATTTATCGGAGGTGCTTTAAATTTTAACACACTATTTGTTTAGGCATGCCATATTGTGGGATATATTTCTGTACCAATCGGATGCCAGCTTTCTGTTAAATGTCGACTTTGCTTATTTTGCATATTCACATCAGAGCGGGGGTATCACTAGTGAGCATTGGCTCACAGATATCTTGTTGTTTAAGATCTTTAAATATGTCATTAAACGTATCGGAATACACAATGGGCGATCAAAAAAAATTTGCAAGACAAAGCATTTTTACATATCTAATTATTTCAAATATGTGGCGTAACTCACAAAAGATAGTTTAGCCATCAAATAATCTTTAAACAGAGATGATATAGGTTGGAATTGGCACATTCTTATTTTTACGTTTTTGTTTTCATATTGAAAAAGACAGACATTGATTGTGTCGGATATATCTTAAAGAAATTGATTTTTTAAATGTATTTATTTTTTTTTCAAATTTTCAAACATTGGTCAGAAAAAAACCCCCACAAACTAAAAATAGTTCTAATTTTATTATTTTTATTGATTGTAAATATACACCGTGCAGTGTGGACTGTCTTTACACAAAATTATTTCATTTTTGGGAGTTGATTTTAATCAACTCTCCTTTGCAGTTACTCTGGCAAACCGAAAGTGAAACAGTGTTTGGACCTTAGCACAAATCATCACCGCTGACAAGAGTTCGTTAAAATAATAGAAAAATTCGAAGTAATGTATGCTGAAGCATTGGTTTTCAAGGAAACTTATGAATACACACTTTGAAAATAGTCAGATTTTATATAATACTAACAACTAAGATATTTTTATAGTCTCATGTATTCCTTCGCCAGAGTTTAATATAGCCTCGTTCAACCAAACGCTGGGCTGTCGCCGTAAATCTCCGACAAGCGGAAAGGCTCTCTTGCGTCGGAGATTAACGGAGACAGCCGAGCGTCTGGTTGAACGATCCTAGAGTTCGATATCAATAATGCTTGGGTCCATAAAATTTTTAGAATTGCTTCGATTACTAATACATAGTTTCAAATCTATCTTTAAATATTACACAACATTATTCATATGGGGTTTCTCGAAATTCTTTTCGGAAAAGTATAAAATTCATATAATAAAACAGTGCGTAATTCAAATACAGACTAGAAACTAATTGCCATGAAAGATAAGTTGATTTTAAAATAAATGATAATCGATAAAATCAACTCCCGTCAGAGTTTCAGTACTTTGTTAATTTTTATTGCTGTTTAAGAGTTTGATACGCGTTATCGTCTCTTATATCACTGAGTTCTTGATAATAAGATGTATCATCAGTGGTAGTAGTCTGATATGTATTTAGTCCAGGAGAATATACTTTATTAGTTGAAGATTTTTGTTTCTTGTAATGACAGTAAAAGATCAAAATCATCCATAATATACCGTCGACCAATCAACGTTACAAAAATAAATATCATGTGGATGGCCATTGAAACAGAAAAGGCAAACATCCCTAATGTATTAGATGGTTTATCCGTTGTCTCAATACACCGCATACTATCTGTACAAAAAATGTTGCAATGTATATTTGCATTATGAATATAAACAACCAAATAGCTGCACCTATTTTATGTTACTATTTACCATGTTTTTCATCACATAAACAGTATCAATTGAATCTGTTACTCGTTCGGTTCGTGCAATGTATACCATGTTCTCCATAGGACTGAGTGCATTCTAAAAGAGATATAATAACAAATTTTTAATACGGACTGATTGTTTTGTAACATGGTAAAAACAAACTGATTCACTACTTTTTTGGTATCACAGAGACAGGTTAAACTCTATCACTGATCCAATGAAGTGTATTACTTCAAATGCCTCTTAAACAATTATTACCCATCCAACCCGCCTTACAGGAACACAAACCATGTGTGTGTCTATACATGTTTTACAATTTAGTGCAAAAGCTAGAGATAACAGCTTGCAACATAATACCCAGGTTGACAAGCTTTAAAATTCAAATGATCATATCAATTGTTCATGTGCTCAGTTTAAAAAGAATAAGTTCACAATTATCACTTTTCGTATTTTTTAAACTCCTAACAGTTGTAACAATGTCCTCTAATAAACCCGTCCTTACAACCTCAAAGAGAAGATATAATCCACTGACATGGTCACATGGTTCATTGTTTATACAGTGTCCGATATTTCGCTATCTGCATTTTAACCCACAATGTCTAGAAATGCATTCGGAATACACAAAATTCATTAAAGATATGAAAATTCAACAGATCAAACCTTTTTAAAATTCAGTCTTCTTTTCTATTTCTTTTTTTTTTGCGTGTCTTATTTTACAAGAAAAATTCTTATTTTACAATAAAACTGTTGAAAACATATATTCATGCAATCTTTTCTTTATGGTCTCTCAATTAAGGAATGAATTCGAAAGCTACTAATTTATACGAGTATGAATTGGGTTGGAACAGTTTTTTACTTTATAAACCTCAAAGCGGTTTATAAAAGGGTGTAAACTCTTTCGATCCTATTCATATATGCGAGTGTAAATTTGGGAAATATTGACGGCATTCCTTAAAAGTCAATTTTCTAAATTCAAGCGTAACGTCTGATGGATTGATTAGATTTCCACGGTAGTCTTACTAAAACGGAAGCGCATTCTTTGTACGAAAGAAAATATAATTGTATTTCAGTCAATCAGAAAACGCTCTACACCTTAAATTATTGAAGTTTAACGTCACACTAGAACTTCCTTAAAATAAATATCTTCTAACTATAGATAGATGGAGGAATACATTGTCTAACGAAGGAATTTTTTTCATGTCGGATAATATGGCTGTAGTTGATATTATCAACAAACAAACGTCTGAAGACAACGCTTGTTTGGCGTTTAGTTATTTCTACTCTCAAATAACGCTTTAGATCTAAACTCATTCCTGGTAAGCACAATGGAACAGCTGATCATCTTTCACGTTTAAAATTTCAGGAAGATTTCAAGTCAGCTCCACATCTGAGGCAGCATCAAACAACGTTACCTCATTATCTTTTGATTGTTTTATGCAAACAACTCTCAAAATCATTAATAAATGGGACATATAATGATGGAATTGTGTTTTATCTGTCAATGAGAGTTATCTTAATTAAACAGGAATGTTGATATTATTCATTGGGAAAAAAACTAATATTTCTTAGATATACGTACTATATAGTTGATGAACCAGCTTTAGCAGGTTATATACATGACAACGTTTTTTTTTTCTTCAATGGCCGCTACCTTCAAAACCCGCATGAATAACCAAAGAAAGCATTTTTCTACTTAAAACTACATCTTTCTTTTAATAAATTGATTGTAAAAAGTAAATGAAATTTATTTCAGGTGGAGTGTCCCTCTGATAAGAGAGATAACTTCTGTAGAAAATGATATCACTTTGTTTCTGTTAACTCACAATTATTGAGGCATGTAACAACGATGGATTTATTCTTGTTTTAAATATAACTAAATTTTATGTATTTGTTCAGCACATGTACTCTATGTAAAACATGTATGTAAAACCTTCAATAGTCTATGATAAAAAAAGATAACTCTTGATGATTGAAGCAATTTTTGTTGCAAACCTATACAACAAAGTGCTATTTTGAACTAAAATGCAGCGCTTCAATATGTTTTGTAATATGAATTGAAACTGTATATAACTATATCTTATTTTCATATACATTTTGGATTTTTAATTTTATGCTGCATTGGTAAAATTTTGCTTTTTCTAATCACTATGTCTAGTTTTCTTCATATCATGATTAGACATTTTATCAATTTTTGAAAAATCTAGCAGCGCTTCATCACTTAATATTTGTTTCATATGAATCGATTGATATTGACTTTGATGAAAATCAATATGAAATTTTTAAAAAAATTTATGGCACAATTAATAGCAGAGGAATATTACACCTTAAAGTACGTTAAATAAAAGAATAGCTTAGCCGTCTCCTATGAGAATTTGAGTCTGACATCATAATTATTTCGTACAGTCCGTGCTTTTTCTTATGCCGCTGTAGGTTTCGACCAATCGATAAACGGGACTTGTAGATATCAGTCATGTAGGTATATCGTCTATATATAATATATAACTAATCAACTATGAATTAACTATAAGTTTACGTAAAAATAGAGGGAATCTAACTCGATAGATGTAGACATAATATTTTTAACACAAAAAACCGCATTGTTTTTTGTCACCGGTTTGTTTTACACTTTAAGACTTAGCATACTGACCGATTTTTACAGCATCATAAAATTCTAAAATATGCAGCCCATATTACTTTTGTTTACAGTGTTCTAAATAGAGACTAGTTGGTTTTTTTTTCCTTTTTATGATTGCGTTGACAAATAAAAATAAAAAACGATAATAAAGCCGAAGAAGCGACGATGATGTCGGCAATTACGATCAAATTGATCAACGTGTAAACATTGTAAACAAAACTTAGTAAGGATATTAGCTCAAATAAATCGGTTAAAGGTGTTTATTATATTAAAATCTACATCAGTCTCGCTTTTTGGTGTTCCTAATGACTCAGAATGTTCATTATTGTAAAACTGTAGTGCACAAGAAGTTTGTTTCTTCGGCCGTAACTGGTCACAACTTTTTAAGGTTGTTTACTTCATATTACACTTTATAAATATATATCATAAAAGCAGGCAAGAACCTTTTCCTTAATTTTTGTTTATTCTGTTAGATCCAGTCTTCGTATTTTTTTTATCCATTTACGTATAAATGTAAATCAATAAAACTTTGTCGCAAGATTTCCGCATACTTTCGTAAGGGAAACTTAAAAAAAAACCAACAGTCCAAATCCCGATTTTTGACAACTAGAACACCGGCAGGAGGCACAAAACACAACCATGTCCCGTAATCGACAATTTAATAGGTGATAATTAGTTTAATATTCGTTTAAATCTAATTCAATTACAAAGATGGCTAACAGTGCCTTCTCGCTCGAGGTTGCACATGTCGTCACACATCATGGTAGATCGAGAGAAAAAAGTTGCATATCGCGACATTTGAATTTCATCGCTTTCAAACTCACGAATTAGCCGGATAATTTTATGAAAACGATAATAAACTTCCTTTTTAATGAGTATTGAATGATTTTATTAAAAAAATGCCAAAAATTGAAAAACATGCGATATGTCTTTTAAAGCACTGAATATCTCATCTTTTAGATGAAAGGTAAATCGGGACATGGAGCTTAAAAAACCACTCGTATTATTTCTTCATAGTTTGAAATGACAAAAGACCTTTAGTTTCAAATTAGCATTTTAATATCAAATCTATATAAGAATCAAACTTTACCCTTTGTTATGGTAACATAGCATAAAAAAATGTAACAAGAATAGAATTCCTTGGTCCCCCGCCGGTCAAGCAGTATACTAGTATCGAGTCTATCGACCAAGGCTGATTTAGGAACTTGACCAAGGTATAAGTGGTATAAACATTTGGTATAAATTTAATGAAAATCCGTCAACATTTGTAGGCATGAGAGCGCTTACAAGGTCAACTTTTGGATAAAACGGAGTCATTATTGTGGTCAAAGTCCCATAACTCCAACAAAAAGTATGGACCAATGCTGATTTTCGAACGTGACCAAAGTATTAGTAATATAAACATTTGGTATAAATGAAAATCCGTCAAAATATGTAGGCATGAGAGCGCTTACGAGGGTCAATCAAAAAATACGAAGACTTTTGTCATAGCTATGTTACTTAACGTCATATCATTACAAAATTTGGTAGACATAATTTAGCAATAGTTTCAGACAATTTGCAAGAAAAAAAGTTAATAAATTTCTTTATTTGTAAGAATTATTTAGAATTTAATCCTGCAAAAATGAGGTCACGGCGCACGGTCAAAATTTGTGTTATGTCAACAATAAACCATATAGTGTTGAAAGTATTATCTCTATAAATTTGGCTTAAAACCAATTTACATTAAAACTTCAAATTAAGTATATTCATGGTATTCTATGTACCAAATAATGACGGGATATATTGTTTTGTCGAACAGATATTAGTAACTAAAGTCAGATAGTCCTCTTTAGAATTGACTAAAAACATCGCCGTCGCCTGACGTCACGGCGCAACGAGAAGTACAAATAAAATGGATTTAACTCAGGAAAAAGCCGATACAAGCTGTGAAAATGCTCAATGGTGCAAAAAATAAGTCAACAATTATTTGCAAGTTTGTGTTTAACTGTAATAAATTTTGTGGGGGTGGTGGTCATTGTATTTTGAATATGAATCAGTCCGAAAGAGAGTAGAATATCTGTAAATATTTGGTCATAAAAGAAGTAACGTCAACCAACGTTCAGGGTTATCCTTCCTGTAAACTAAGATATACACAGTTAGAAAATGAAAACATTGAAGAACTAACTTATGATTCTCGAGCAAATGTGTGCAAATAAGATGTTAAGTGGTTCAGTGCCATTTTAAATTGTAAGAAGAAAGGCACAAGAGACTAAGCGTGATATATAGATGGAGTATATTTATAAACTGTGCGTGTTTAATTTTGACGTCATGTTTTGAACGTTACCGTGCGCCGTGGTGACAAAACATGTTGATTTTAAAAAGGGGTAACAAAAATACCGTTTCATCAAATGGACTAAAACTTCGCATATCAATAACATAAGTGTTGGTGCACAGATTAATCTGTTAAGTATGACTTTCATGAAAAATATACGATAGACAGCCGCATTGTCTTCGTATTTTTTGATTGACCCTCGTACAAGGTCAATTTTTGGATAAAACGGAGTCATTATTGTGATCAAAGTCCCATAACTCCAACAAAAAGTATCGACCAATGCTGATTTTCGAACTTGACCAAGTTAATAGTGGTATAAACATTTGGTATAAATTTAATGAAAATCCGTCAAAATTTGTAGGCATGAGAGCGCTTACAAAAAAGTGTGACGGACGGACCCACGGACGGACGCCCGGCATTTCTATGTCCCCGCACCGCGTTGCGGCGGGGGACAAAAATGGAACTTTAATGCTTATTTAACAAGGGCACCGCTAGGCGGAGCATCCCCTGCATTTTTATAGGAATATATAGTTATGTAAAAGTGAATGAGGAGACCATATTCTACTAACCCTCCATTACCACAAAAACTACTTTTTCTTCAAATGTAGTAGATCTAAATCCAAAAAATATCAAGTTGTTGATTTGAACCGCTAACTTTTACTTTGGTTTCACAGAAGTGAAGCGGAAGTAGTTATTGTCAAGTCGTACATAAACTTTCTGTTTAAAATTGTGTTATTTGAACGATATATTAAAAGTACTCATCTAATTGACTTGAAAACTATCAGGGTTTGTCCTTTTACCATGTTAAATAAGTGTGCGAAGTTTTAAAAATATCCGTGCAGGGTTTTCTTTTATACTTGCTTCCATACCGAACACAAACATACCCACAGCAGTGCTGTTATACAAGTTGCGCGAGGGGATAAAAACATTTTGAGTAATGGCACCAATGAAGGTATTGAGGGTAAAAAATATTATGGATTTTTTTCTTTCATTTTTTCCTATTTCTTGGCCATGTTACCATAGCAATGGCTCTGATGTTTTGTAAATATAATGCATATTTCATAGTATCGGGATGTAATACTAATAACGGTTTCCGTAGTAACATTTTAAAAAATATTGGTTTCGGCATTTATTTATTTCACGTCTTAATATGTTTAAAAGGCAAAACCTTCTCATTTAATTCAAGTAAGTAAGTTTTGCTATTTTCTCATCTTAAGTCCTGAATATATGGCAGTGGTAACAGCAAAAATGTTTTGTGTCTTGTTGCGTTTTACACATATGTGTATCCAAGTCTTAAACATAAAGAAAATCAGCGACTATGCATGACAAGAGCTTAATACATTGCTTAAATGATTTACGTAAATGTAACAAATACAATTTTTTTTTATTTCATATCTTTACAATCCTAAATTATTTCGTTAATGATTTCATAAACAGTGTCGAAAAAAAAATGATTTCCTTTACGATAGCCAATTTGATACAGGCTTTTAACCGAAATATTCAATTAAGCCAAGCAATCCGTTTGGAAAGCTATTTCTTGTGTTAACTTACGTTCGTATTGACGGTAATTTTAGAAGATAAAGTCGCTGAAAGGTTTCAATAATGTTGGTCATTTTTAGATACAAATTTAAAACTCTATTTTGTAGTGAACAGACAGCGAGGACGTTTTGCAGGGTTTTCTTTATATGTATCAAACACTAACAATATCAAGGGTTCTACTCTGTGCTACAAGGACGGACATCAGTTACCTCCCCTTAATTTTACAACCACGTGTACAGAACGTGGACGCTACATCATCTTTTACAATGAACGACTTGATGGAGTAACCTACCCCGATAATTATGAAGTTACGAATGTCATTACTGAACTTTGTGAGGTTGTCGTTAAAGGTCATGTATATGTTTTTCTATTTTTAACGTTTTATGTTTTCTATATAGTTTTCTCTCAATTTGCATGATACCGGTAACTTCTTTTTCCAAAATAGTCTGCGAAAAGATTTTTTTTAATAAAATGTCCACTGTACTTATTCTTGATTAAGAGCATTTTTGCGAATATGTGGAATGTTAAGTGTCAATATGTTTTCTCGAGAATTCTGTTAAACCAATAGCTGAACGAGGATTAAGGTTTACAATTTAAAATAAACATCTACACTATAATTTTACGTCAGGCAAATTGACAAATACATTATCAAAAACTGCTTTCAAACTTGATCTAATGTTTTTTTTATATTCAAGATTCGTTCACTAAATACTAAATAAACTTTATTTAAAAAGCTGCAAACCTTAAGGAAATTGTTAAAGTGTTATTGAAAATCATAATTATTTCATTATTTGTATAATTTTAAGGTTGTGATCAGCATGTATATGGTCGTAGTTGTAACAAATCATGCCCTATCAACTGTCAAGACAACATATGCCATATACAACATGGAACATGTTTTGTCTGTATGCCAGGATGGATGGGAACATTTTGCAATACGAGTAAAGATTTTAAACAACATAATAAAATTTAAGAATATTTCAGCTCTGATCTTTTGATTAAGCACGTGTTTCTTAATGATGCGGCTTAGGGTCGCATATTAGGTTAAGGGCAACACACACTTACAAAATATTACTAGTGTATCAAAAGTATCCTTAAATTATTAATATACAAATGCAATCGTAGTTTAAATATCTACAAATTGTTATGATAACCAGCTGTTTCGGTGTTTATGTCAGCTGTTTTGTGTGTGACGTCTTTGCGCACGCTAAAGAATAGGTGGTGTCGTCTGAGACCAGAGAGATGGTGGTACATGTTACACCGCTGGTATATAGGAACCGTTACACAGCTACCTGGTATATAAAATCTTCGATTTCGTAACACCTGATAGCACATCTGAAACTCGTGGCGGACATCTAATATTCATTTGGTGGTCTTTAGATTTTATGCAATAATTTTTTTTATTTTATGTGGACATTCCTTTTGTAAATTATAACTAAACCTGTTTATTTGATGATGGTGTTCCCCTGGCTTGAAAACAGATCGTACAAATTTCATCGAGACCAAGTAACATGGCGAGGCAAGGTGTACGTCCCCATAGGTGAGACCTCTACAGCAAAATACTTTGAACTGTTAAGAGGCCTGCAGTTTACATAGGGATTGCATGGATTACGGTGGTGAAAGAGAAATATGACGAACAGTGTCTTTTAACGAGTGGTGTTCAGCTTTAAGTGTTATTTATGTGCTCGTACTGTCCCATCAAACTGTCATCTCCGTCACCAATCAGCTGATTTTTATGAAACTTTGTTAGGATTAATTTCTTTGGTATTTGTTTATTATTTATGTGTTTTGGTAACGCATATAATGTATTAAATGTGTAAAAGTTAATCGTTTTGACAGAAGTATTTTGTAAGTGTCGCTATTTTAGAATTTTGGAAGTCACTTTGGACATTTCAGATTTCTTGACTTTGCTCACGTTTCAAAGTGTTTACATGTCCAAATTTGTAACGAAAAAATAAAATAAAGATATAATGATATATTGAAGAAAATGCACACAGAAGGTATTTTAATCATGTGAATGTCGCTCTGTTGATGTCATCAATACCAAGTCATTAAAGCTTGATATTGTTTTAAAGTCATATAAATCAATTGCTCCCAAAATATGGTACTTAAATATTGTTCATCTATGTAAAGGATGTAGAGAACGGTGGTACGGTGTTAACTGTAGTCAACTGTGTATAGGACATTGCAGAGATAACACAACGTGTAACCACGTGACTGGTCAGTGTGACAAAGGCTGTGATGCAGGATGGACAGGATTAAAATGTGATAGGGGTATGTTTATAAACAATCAACTAATAAAGAGGTTGTAAGTAAGTAAAGATATGACTGAAAACAAAACTAGTGAAAAGAAAATAAAGTTGTGTTTTATAATTTGGATATTGTAATTAGATCATTATGCAAACTTAGTTAATAAAGGATGTCTGACATAATTTTCCCTACTGTTCCAAAAAAGAAAAAGAGATTAATTAATAACTACTTATCATATCTATATTTTATCTTAAGTAAAATTAATCTTAATATGATTGAACATTTCTTTCATACTTTTTTCAGTAGGACTTTATTAGAAAACATTAATATTATATAATATTTTTAAGAAAAATTGCTTTCTGAAACATATTCTTCGCCGGTTTATTATTTATGTGTACCTGTTTAGAGTGTGTTGACGGTACCTATGGTTATGCCTGTGTCAAAAACCGTAGTGGTCACTGCCAGAATGAGTCCTCATGTAACAAAGAGACTGGTTACTGTGATAGGGGATGTAATCCGGGATATACCGACAATGACTGCCGCTTAGGTGTGCTCCAAAAATTTTCAAAGCTTTTAACTGCTAACTTCAAGTATGCAGGATTAGTAAAGTAAATTTATGTTATAATTGTACATATTATAACACAAAATGATAATTATATGCCTATTTTTTTTACATAAACAAAAAAATACATTGTTGATAAACGTTTAAAATGCCAAATCTCTGGTATTTCAGAATGTGTCAAATCTTATGGAGAAAACTGCAAACATCCCTGTAGTCAGCATTGTATCAACCAGACATGTGATATATTTACAGGAAAATGCTTATCCTGGTGTCAAGCTGGTTTTTATGGAGAAAAGTGTAAACAAGGTTATTCCCTTTTTTATGCTAAAAACGATATTCATATATTTTATTTTTTATTTTCTATGTCTATATGTCTGTACAATTTTGTCATCAAAATTTTGCTTTACTTTAAATCATTTCTTAGAACTTTAAAGGTCCATAATAAAGTTGTTATGTTTATAATCAAATATTGTTGTAGCATGTCAATGGAGAAATCAATATCGGGAACTGGTTACATCCTGGGTAGTTGCGTTTTCCATAGTCTTCTGTATTGTATTGCTTCTCATTACGGGTGGCTTAATTTTCTTGAGGTAATATTTCTTAATAATTTTAAGCCAAAAACATGTAATGCATAGGATGTATTCTAAAATTATATCAGTGATCATGATATTATGAAATATGAAAAAAATGAGTAGAATATACATTTACATAAAGATACCTACTTTTTTCAGGATACTTTATAAAAGACTTTTCAACGGTGATATACGCTTGTGCTGGAAATCTTTGTTCCAATCAGATTCATTAACTACAACTACATCTGACAAAACTACCGACTACAAAGAACCAAACCCTATTACCAACTCCAACTATCAAGAACTAAATCCTAATTCAATTTATCAAGAACTAAAACCACATACCAACTACCAACAACTCAAACTACCGCATGTTGACGAAAATGAGTATCAAAACACAACATTATGACGTCCTAAAACGTACTATGAGGTTAAGTTTTGTGATCTATTTATTAGATAAATCTGCCGCATGCAAATTCAATTCATGTAAATACATTGATAAACGTATCTGATTAAGTAGACTGCATATCTTGATATTCAGAGGCAAATTTTATTGCTATAGAAACATATTTTTGTCATTAATAGAACAAATAAAATCAAGTGTAATGTTATAACTAGCCCTTACCCGCATTTGTGACATAACAGCGCAGTGCAGTGGTTTAGAGATTTCTCTACCTTTAAAAAAATAAATAATAAAAATGTATTGTTTAGTTAAATAGTGTGAAGTTTGAAAATGTTCAACATATGAAAGTAACTTATCTATAGTGTACTTTAATTCACATTGATATCGACATATCCCAAACCACCTTAAAACATTATTATACGGAATGCTATTTTTCTTTTCACCGCTGTACATGCATTCATGTGAGGTGTATGGATACACTGTACCTAACGAGAGATTTTTGCTAATGGTGACAGTATATTTTTTATAACATGTCATATGGTGTTAATATAAACAACACTCATGTAATGAAATTATATTAATGTGACACTAATCAAGTCACAATGTGCTTTTCTGTTTTTACAGTTGAAGTAACGTTTTGTATCGCATTGAATATCATACAATATAGTCATTTACACATGAAAAAATATTTCTGGATTTGTGATGGTTCTATTCTACGAGATCTGGTTTTTACCCAGCCTTGGCGAGTGGATAGGAAATAAAAAAGTGGAATATATATATATATATATACAACACTATTACACATTTGATATTTTGAAGAAGAAAACACATCGGGATGTTAGTAAGTGTTCCACGTAGTAAAAGTTTGTGATAATTTGAAAATTCAATTCAAAACAGTTACTTAGTAAAATACCTTCATTATTTAAAAATTCGTTTCAATGAAGCGCAATTGCAAGATATTGTTTTTTTTATAAAACAGTTGTATAATAACAACTGATACTTTTCGCACAAAAACTGAATGGTCATTTGGTTGAACATTTATTTTACTACAAATCATTTGCGGTATTGCGTCTATTTTATGTTGAACAGAAAGATTAAATAGGGTTTTAATTGATTTTGGGTATTATTCTTAATTACATAAAACGGATAATGATCCCTATGATATACTAAGATTTATCATTTATACATTATATAATATTGTATCATTTCTACAGTTTCTGAACTGGATTATTGACAAAAATAATGCTACCACAGGTAAATACTTTAGATGTTTATTTAAAATAAATAGGGAAGTTAACGCGTCATTTGTTATTGGTTTCTCAAATACCGACCGCTATACTATTTCCCTACAATTCAACTTATTTGATATCATTTTGTAAAATTTGTATTCATTGCCGCATTAATAATTATATCATATACAAAATATCTCTAAATCACCAGTGTTAAAAAAGTGCAGTCCCCATCCGTTGGCCGATATTTAATATTGCTTTACCAATTCAAATACAGCGTAGTATTTATGTAATTTATACGGGAAGTAACCATTGTTACACAGGTGCCCAATGGTGTTAAAACTTGGCGACCAAACGGAAACGATTCTATTTTTATAACTTGGGTCAAGGTAACATTTATATTTAGAGTTTGATTAGTCCATAACTGCATAGTGAATGATATTACTAGTTTTTTCGGGATTGGTGTGATGTGTGCATTGTTTGAAATGACAACTAGGATTTATATTCCTAATACAAAATATGCACTTATTATTTGATCAAATGACACAAATCAAGCCTTAATTTGACAGAAAAATAAACATTGTTGAAAACGGTTGAAAATACTATGCCCAAACAGTTTACTTTTCAATGCTAACGTGTCTTTTTCCATTTCCTTTTTTTTATAGCCAATGTTAAGACGCGTTTTAAGACAAGTGTCTCAGTATTATTCCTAGCTAACAGTTTGTAAATAGTCACAAATCAAAAAGATGTTTTCCTCAATCCTATACATATTGTTCCTACTGACACAGAGAGAATCTATATCTGCCATTCAGCCAATTGAAATATGACTTAATGGTAACTGAAAGGTGACTGAAGGCATAACTATGCCATTCAGTCACCTTTCCAGACCATTCAGTTACCATTTAGTTGACCTGCAGCTACCACCTAAGTATGATGCATAGCTTACGTACAATATTAAAAAGGTCATTTATAGAAGTATACATGAATAAATGGTTTAAACATGCAATATGACTCATCCTGTACCTGGCTGCATAGCATCATTTAGGAATACTGCGCAGAACTACAACAGTCATTCCTACATCAGGATCTATAAATGTTCAGCACAATGCAAAGGCTAAAACACCTCTGTCTTTGCATCAGTGGACGGATGCCTTTTTGATCTTTACTTGTTTCTATTTAGACAAGTTTCCCTTAGAAGCTCCTCATTTGTCGAAATATTTATAATTTTTAAGAGAAATGATAAACTGCATGGCGAATCCGCATGGCGGAATAATTGCGAGTCCTTTCGTCATTTTAAAGAAAATTCCAATTCACCATGGTAGAAGCCAGTGGAAGAACTAGTTTTCGGAATTTCTTCTAGATGGTTTTTTCCAAGGGATTTCGCTTTGGTTGTTTGGTCCCGCTTTGCACTTTCATATCAAATAATCACAAATCTGCTAATGACCACTCTTAGATGATTCAAAATAAGAAAAGAAAAGTCTGTTGCTGGATCGAATGGCTGGCCCCTTTTTAGAACCACCATTTGTACTTTTTGTTCCATCCCCATTAGGTATTGTTCCGAAATCTGAACCAGGGAAGTATTGATTATTCATGACTCATCATATCCGAACAATTGCTTCAGATGACTCAAGGGTGCCCAAAGAAAATTCACAGGTTCACTATGATTCCAATGATGATATTGTCAGATTAGTTTTTTAGTTTGGTAGTGGTTGTTTGCTGAAAATAACAGATATTGTTGATGCTTTCAGAATTAATCCTTTGTATTATCGTCTTTTAGGTTTTTAATTGAATGACAATTATTATTTTGATTAATGTTTACCAATGGGTGTCAGCAGCTCGTGTCAAATTTTTGAACAACTTAGCTCAGTTTTAGCTCATGTATAGTGCAGAAAAATAGTTTATACGTTTTCTCATTATTTGGTCTAATTCAGAACAATGTCATGTTAATTTTACAATTTTACTTTCACATTGTGAACACATTGGAGTCCCAATAAATAATGAAATAAAAATTTAAATGCCCACAACCACCCTTGTTATTTATGTTATTGGAGTAGATTTTGTTACTTTGGAATATCGTCTACCTTGGGATAACTTGTTAAAGATTAAGTCCATGTTGGAAGTCATTATGTGTAGAATGAAAGTAAATTAATGAGATTTGCAGTCTCTTATTGGCCTGCTAAGATCTGCATCCTTGGTTGTTGATCCTGGGCGGGCATTTCTGAGACGGGTACCTGATTTGCTTTGTGGTGTGAAGAATTTTCACCATAATATAGGATTGATTTGTGAAGCAGGAGCTGATCTTCATACATGGCACTCCTTCATTCAACATTACAATGGTAAATCTATGTTGCTGTCCAGTGGTTGGTTACCGGTATCTTCTGATGATTACCATACTATTTATTGATGCTTCACGCCCAGTAGGTTTTGCGGCTGTTTTCGGTGAAAACTGGTTTGCACCTAGATTTGATAATGCGCAATTTTATAGCGATTTTGTTTGCCAACTTTGTTTCTCGTCCCATACATGTGCCATATGATATATTCATAAGGTACTAAGTATAGCAAATCCAACAGAGTCTTTTTCTTTTCAAAAAAATATTGCAGGGTTGTCACCAGTTAGCTCATAGAAAGGAAACTTGTCTACAAACCACATATTGTTTTGGTAAAACTATTGTATGCATTAGACCATAGTATAAATGTTTTGCATAGGTTATTACATAAATATATCTTCCTGTTAGCTTTAAATACTTTTCTACGTCTAGGAGAAGTAGTAGTAAAATTAAATCAAGTTCAGGGGTCTGCTATTGCTTTTGAATTTAAACAAGGTAACTTGAATTCAGTGACCATTACCTTAAAACATAATAAGACAACAATTCATATCGTTATTTGTTTGAATTATTCTAAGGATTAAACAAATTGTCCAGTTCATGCTCTGCATCTGTATACACAGAAATTTGTACATACTTCATGTCCATTGTTTCAATAAATAGATGGACACCCAGTTTCATTTTCTTTTGTCACAAAACAGCTGAGTTCCACACTATCTTTCATTGGTCTTGATCCAAAGTTATACAAAGGGCATAGTTTTCGTATTGGTGCAGCGACTCATACAGCAGCAATGGGGTACTCTCAAAATTCTATTTTAAAGATAGTGGATGGAATTTAAACGAAATTTAAAAGTACATTAGATTAGATAGTTTTCACTTGTGAATGGTCTTTAATGTTCATGGGTTTTCTTGAAGGCTTAGTAGAGGGGTTGGATCTATCTTTCTACTGTAACAGAAACAATCAGAAGGTATCTGATTCATTGCTACTTATTTCAGTCCATTTTTTACATAGATGCATACATGACTGTTGGTAACAAAATCCAACTGTACAGACTTTCTAGTCTTGGTGGTCATCTAAATGTGTCATGCCTTAATTTTGATTGTTCAACATATACAGCAACAGGGTAGTTATTTCAATAATCAATTGCTGTTTCTTGTCTTCTTTCTTTTCATTATTTACATTATGTGTGATATATTTGCCCACTCCATTTTGCCTTTAGATCAATGATACATTATAATGGGTCTGGGTTTTTTTCTTATTAAAAAATCGGGGAATATTTTTACTTTGTTTTATTTTTACTATGGTGTATAATATCTGATTAACATTTTTCAAGCTCACTTTGGGTGGTAGTGGGTACAAATGTTTTGTTTATAATTTGGCAGTTTTCGTCTTCCACCTTTTTTGGAGATTGTTATCATTTTAATCCTGGAATGTTTTATTTCAATATTAATTTAATTTAATAAACTCGGAAGATCAATGTATAATGGCTTTTTAATGATGTATTGTGTTAAAGTTATCTCCCATTTACCGTAAACCTTTTTAAATTCCCGTTGTTATTTCAAATTAATGACACTTTCATTCATATCTTGACTTTTTTGGATAATGGAAGTTATGTAGGAAAGGCAATGTTACCAAGCTTGCGTGCAAAACACTTTAGCGTCAGTGAATTTGTAAAATTTATTACACTGTAGAACATAAAAAAGTTCAGTTGTTTAAAAGCTTGTAGAATACAAATATTGAGTAAGAACTTATCAAAAAGTGACCATATCTGCCTTCTAAATGGGTTATGAACATGATACAAAAACTTTACATAAAAAATGGGACAGTTATTAATTAAAACATGTAGTTCAAATATGAATTGTATGCATTAAACATTTATTTACATAATCCTCAAACGAAACAAAACTGTTATCCTAATAAAGTAAATTACATCTTCAAAAAAAATCTTAACGACTCAATACGGGAGATGCGGGACCTGTCCCTATAACTTGTCTTTCTCGACTTATAATAAACATTCTTTATACAACTTTACAAATTGCAAATGAAACGTTTAAAAAGACATAATATTTTAAAAGATATCTGAAAATAGGAACCAAAGGGTGTCTATGACTCTGAAAAATGATATACTGATGTATTGGTCGTTATATTTTTTCCAAATGAATCCAGTAAAAGGTTAATTTTAGTCTTTTTAGGTGATTGCACAGTTTTGAGACGGTGGACATAACTCCGATTGAACATCTACTCAAAATTCCTGACAGTTACTGTACACTTTATTCTGACACCACAAAACAGCTATTTAAACAAGCATAGACACGTTGCGATATCCCGCTGTTATCAATCTTTTATAATTAGTGAGAGTTTTAGGAGTCTGACCACGGAGAAGACGTCTATCTCCTCGTCCATTTTCAGTTGTTGTGTCAGAGTTTTCTCATTTAAATTGAATTTTGCAGAAGAAAATAATTATATATTCAAACGTCTGTTAAATTGTCCCTCACCTGATATTATCAAATATTTACAAATTACAACAAGTAAAACTATTACTTATGGAACATTCACGTGACATTTTAAGGTAAAATGCACGTATGCCGCACATATTCTAGCAAGAAATCGATACACGATGTTTTCAAAAGAGAATTAAAAAGTTATTCAAATGAGTTTTTGTGAAATAAAGCTTTATCAATTTGGTTTCAATAATTGATGAAGCTCAATGAAATCCCATTGTTTGTACTATAAATAAGACATACAATGATGAAATTGCGTTTTATCTGATAATGAGAGCTATCGTTATAAAACAGTGATGTTGAGTGTATTCTTTGGGGAAAAACTGACCTTACTAATATTCTTAGACTTGCATAATATAGTTGAACCAGCTTTAGCGGGTTATATACATGAATTATCAAAGGAAGCATTTTATTGTTCATAATTACATCTTACATCAACAATTGACCTTTATTGTTAATAACATCTGTCAAAAATCCAATTTCAGCTAATTATGGATAATGTTATATCTTTATTAAGAATCTATTTATTGAACTTTACAATATCTTCGAAAAAAAGCTTTGTCGAGACTTTCCGTTGAATGTTAAAAAATCCACATCGAATTACTTTGTTTTACAAATGTTGTTATTAAAATGGCTATACCATTAGTTAATGTCATCCATGCCGCCTGCAAAAAATATATAGTTATATATTGATATGCCTGTTTTTATTTTAAAATGAATTCATTAAAACTGACATTAACACATTCACAATGCATCGATTCTTGTTTACAATGAACAATTGAAGCTGTTGTGAAATATATCTGTCAAATAATATAAAGACATTGGATGTAGTGAATGATGAATCTTAATAGCTATTGTGCCATTTTTTGTACTGTGTTGTATCGCTCTACAGTGTGGATTTTCAATTCTAACTAAGCTGTGCCACAGGAATGAAATATTTATCACCCAGTTCAGTTTCCCGGATCATGAGGTAATGAATTTGGCCGGGGCGCGGTCAAATCAATAAAGCCTGAAGAACTTTGTGATAGATTTGACCACGCTCCGACCGAAATTATCACCTCATAATATTCAAAGAATTATCTATTATTAATCATGTTTATATCATTTCAAATTTTTACACTTTAAAACAACAGTTTTTTATGTAGCATAAACTATGTATTACTACGCGGCGCAGCCAATACCGTTTTTTGGGGGTATGATATAAGACACGCCCATTAGCTGTCATTAACAGATGAAACACAATTCCATCATTATATGTCCCATTTATAGTACACGTAATGGGATTTCAATGAGCTTCATCAATTATTGAAACCAAATTGATAGAGCTTTATTTCACATGAACGCTTTTGAATCACTTTTCAATTCTCTTTTGAAATATCGTGTATCGATTTCTTGCTAGAGTATATGCTGGCTATAAATTTATCTTTAAATGTAAATATATTACGATAGTCACACAAAAGTCAGGGTAATACCAAATGGTTGACATCGGCGAAATGAAACATCAAAACTTTCAAGCAGCAACCAATTACAAAATCCGTAGCTTCATAACCAATTTTTTAAAAATATATATTGTTTATTACCTTAATTATATTTAGTTTTTAAAGAAAAAAAATTAAATTGAAATAGCTGCAGGGTTTTTGATCAGTGGTTATTAATTTCTGCCAATATCCTTGTTTAACCAATGCAATATTAACAGGAACGGCAATGCCACTTTTTCCCAGTTCTCTCATCGCTTATTAAATATGCGTAATATAATAAGATACTTATTGATTTATTCAAAATGTTATATAAAGTACAATTTTTAAACGGTTGTAAAGTTTAACTGGAATTTTCAACGGGTTTTCATCTTTTATTTCCTCTATCTGCAAAGCAATGCTGCTGTTCCATTTTTTTAGATGCCTATGCCTTGTAGTAAGTTTCTTTGTACGGTGTAATGGCAGTCTACAGCCGGGCTTTTCTAAAATTCAGCGTGGGTACAGACTAGACAGGAAACTAATCCAATCCTTTGCACAGTTAAGTTTTTTGGACTGTGTTATAGAATGTCTGGAAACACCGCGGTGTAAATCTGTCAACTACTTCAAAGGAGCTAATTTCTGTGAAACTAATTACGAAAATAAAAAGACAGCGAACACTAAGTACGAAGACAGCGCTGGATGGGTTTACAGTGAAAAGGAGCACTGGCCTAAGGTAACATTTTGTCTTTTTTGTCAAGTTTCATAACCTTTCAAAGTTATCAATTAATGATAACACCACTTTTATGTAGGTTCAGTACTTGGATAATTGTTTGATATGTTTTAAAAATACACAATAACCTTTTAATGATGCATACGTCATATCTCAAAACTGCTCGATAATTATTTATTTTCTCTATATTACACTATTATTCTCAGTTGCATTTCCTTAATGAAATTCACACACAAAAAAAATCTGAAATTAATTTATTTACAATAATTGCCAAAAAACATATATTTACTATATCTCTTCGGCAAATTTGTTAGCGCGAAGTGGTCATTGATATGCGAGGACGTCGGAGTACCCAGAGATAACTGACGTCTCTAAGCGGACGTCCAATATACCCTTTACATGTACATACAAAAACTGTCAATCACGTTGATCGTATTCGGGTTCCAACGGTATGGGGCGAGTGCACTGTAGAATGAATTAACAACCCGGATAGGATGGTGTCTGCCAGGCTCAATTGTTTTTGATTTAAAGTAAAAAAATTGACAATTTTTGAGATAAAACAAGATGATTAAATTTGTTGTAAAATAAAAAAAAAGTGACATTTGATAGAGTTTGGATTTTTTTTTAGAAATGGGTTAAATCGACAAAGTTCTGCATTTTTTTTTTATCTTAAATGGTTAAAATAAACTTAGTGGTGTATTTTTAATTTAAGCTTAAGAGAAAGTCATAATGGGATCTTAATATGTATTAATAAGTACTGAAGAACTGACGGGAGTTGATTCTATCAGGTTTTTTTGTTTTATAATCAATGATATTATATTTTGCACGGCAAGTAGTTAATAATCTGTATTTGAATTACGCACATTTTTATTTTATGAATTCTTGGACTTTTCCGATAAGAATTTCGATTACCCAATATGAATCATGTTGAATAATATTTAAAGATAGAATTCATTCCCTCAAACTAGGTATAAGTAATTGAAATATATCTGGAAAATTGTATGGATCCAAACAATACTGAACTCGGATCTCGTTCATCCACACGCTCGGCTGTCGCCGTTAATCTCGACATTCACAAAACCTCTACTCATTGGTTGTCAGAGATTGACGGAGACAGCCGAGCGTCGGGTGAATAGACACCATTGAACTCTGGCGTAGGGAAACATACGACGACTAAAAGAAAATATCTAAATTGTTCGCTTCGTTTAAAATCTGATTATTTTCAATGTATTTATAAATAAATTTCCTTGAAAATCAATGCTCAACATACATTACGAATTTATCGATTATTTTCAATAACTAAGTCTTTCCAGCGGTTAATGCAATTGAACTATCAACACCGTCGAAAAACTTAAACCAGAAGTCATTTTGTTTCTTTATAGAGGGTATTGCCCTAAAGTATGCACAAATTGGCCTCGGTCTAAGAATGTCTATGTAAGAGTTAATTAAAATAATTTCCCAAAAATTATATCTTTAAAAAAGACCCATAATGGAAAAATTGACAATCACAAACCGTGAACCATATCTAAAATCCATTAAACGAAATACAAATTCAAAGCAGCGCAATACGGACCTCCAAATAGATAGAAGTAGGCTCAGGTGCCTAGGAGGAGTGAGCGTTCTCTGCTGACCGGTCACACCCGCCATGTGCATAATATATTTTGAAAATAAATTCACAAGTTTTTCATCTTTCGTAGTTCAATAAAAATAAAAGAAAAAAGTCTTTATACATGTAACAAGTCTTTTAAATGGTCGTTAGAGCGGATAACTCGCACAGCAATGATTCGCTGTAACATACGAAACCAGTCATTAAAAATCAAACATTTAATAAAAAATCTTTTGATAAATTAGATATTGTTTAATGAAAGCAATCATACAAACATTTCAACAAATACATGTACACACACATTGGAACACATATGTTAAAAAAAGAAAACAACTATGCCTTGAAATTTTTTTAACAGGTAACTTTTTGAGTTAGCTTTGTACTTTTTACGTTTTACTTTGATAGGACCTGGCTGGAGCGTGTGCAAACTCAAACTGTCAAATCAACCAGACATGTAAACATAAGAAGTATTCCGTGGACCCAACAAATGAATGTGTTTTGTCAGGTAAACCAATAAATCCGTTCGTCTCTAGTATGCAAATGAAACAATTGAAAATCTTTATAAGTGACAGAATATTTTTATGTAAGATAAGAATATTGTCAGATATTCAAATAAAAAAGATAGATTATTGGATTAATGTTGAATTCATCTAGAGGTAGCGTATTTAATCATTCATGCTTTGTTCTTCTATAAAAGTGTTGAATATTTTTACAACAGCTTAAGAGTAAAGAGTGTTCATTTAAAATATTATTTAATATGCACTTTTTGTTCCATTCTTTTATATATTTACATTTTCCAGTGTCTTTGCCTGTGATAACACTACGTATCAATTTTGTACTACATAACCCATTAATACAAATGACGCCAGAATGAGGCGCCAGCGGAGTTTGTTTATTTTTATTTAAGTATTTAATCGTACGATGGCTAAACATTATATAAATTTAAAAAACTTCTATGACGTCACCCATTGTATTTAGTCAAAGTTTATTTTCACTATTCAACCAGCAGGTGTTGGATATATAAATATCCAACTGATAGGAGTTGGATATTTTTAATATCCAACCGTCAATCAGTTGGATATTCAAATATCCAACAGGGCACTAAACAAAGAAAACTTAAAAAAATGTTGAAACGTGTATTTCCAATATAAATCCAAATTTATTAAACAGAATTTTGTCATCCATAAATGTATATCCAATAAGCCACGAATAAATTTTTTGCAGAAATATCTCCTTTTCTTAATTTTGATAGATTCGGGATCACATATAAATCACTCTCATAAACTTTTAGACTTTCTCTTTGAACCTTGAACCATATCACTCCTTCTAATTAGTTTAACAATATAGGAAATATTGTCGCACTATGACTTCATAAGACTCCTATCAATTTTTTAGATAAATCATCGTCTGTTAATTGACGTCAAAATTCTGATTTTTCCTTTCTCCTTGCAAGTTTAAAATATCATGCATTCAAACGGTATCCATGTCTTTCCAGGAATTGTGGATCTCTATATACATTGTACAAGTGTGTACTTTGCGTTAAAAATTCATCTTCTAAATGTCTGCTCAGTACAGCGGTATGGTTTTCTAAAACATGCTCACCTGTTTACTCGTCCATGATTAAAAAGGTGTGTTTGGTTAGGCTATTGTGTATGGTATTGCTGGAATTTTACTTTTGTGTGACATCACAGTTGGATATATGAATGGGTCAATGCTTCTTAGAGGCTCAAATTGGGGATTTTTTTTAAGTAAGATAAAAAACTCGATAGTGTTGAATAGTTTAGAGAAAACATCCCCTGTTTTCTCTAAACTATTCAACACCATCTCGTTATTTATCCATTACATAAGCAATAAGGAATCATTCTTTGAATATTATGAGGTGATAATTTCGGTCGGGGCGTGATCAAATCTATCATAAAGCCCTTCGGCCTTTATTGGATTTGATCACGCCCCGACCAAAATTATCACATCATAATACTCAAAGAATGATACCTTATTCCTAATATATATTCAATTCGCTCTCTCTCTCTCTCTCTCTCTCTCTCTCTCTCTCTCTCTCTATATATATATATATATATATATATACACCACTTAAAAAATGTTTATACAAGTATTATTTTGAATAATCTCAATATAAACACAGATATAAAAACTATTCAAATATGTCTTTGTTGATAAGATTGTGGAATACCTGCTCGAACAGATATAGATCTGAGTACAACAAAACGTGACGACGCCATTGGTATACACAGGAGGATACACGCCTCGTGTTTTGACGGATCCTACCAATTTGGTTCAGGACGGCTAATCTGTCAGTCAAATGGGGAATGGAAATACGATATCCATTGTGAAAAAAGAGGTAAAGTTACATTTTATTCGAAAAATCGAATCATTTTGTATCATGATAAAATTGTCAAAATGGTTTTAACCAAAACTTGAAGACAAAAACGCAATAGTCTATGGCCCTTGTAATAAATACCCTTTAAAGTTGACTATTTAGTAAATGGTTACATGTATAACTTGAATTGCACAGAGATAATAACAAAGAGTTTTAAGAATCATATATTGATTGTTATACGCAGTAAATAACATTTATTAGATCTCACCCCTGGGGTCATCCCCACCTCTCGTGAATTAAAAATGACCAAATATCTTTAAAACGATTGAAATTCCAACCTTTAAACCATATGTATTCTTGATCCTTGTGTTAAAGGGCAGTAAACGAGATGTAGGTCATGGGTCCCGGGGGGTAATCCTGACCCCCCTCGAACAGGAACTTCCCAAATATCTTAAAAACGATTGAAATCCATATCCTTGAACCATATATAATTTTTATTCCCTTGGTCATGTCAGTTCCCCTGATTACAGTTAATGACCCCACGGGAACCTCATTAACTTTCACAAATGTAATCATTCAAGTATTAACTCTTTTTTTCTGTAGAGTTTGACCCGTAATAATGGCCCTGTTTGTTTGGGAGACTTTTTACTTGCCCTGATTATAATTACATCATGTTTTCTACGGTTTTTTCCTTTTTCTCGATTACGACAAAGTGCACACGACGAGTGTGACGGTCAGCATACGATGCTCACTCCTCCATGGCACTTGATCCTACCTCTAATTTTATCAGAGGTCCGTGTTTGCTCTGCTCCTGTTCTGGACTTTTGATCACTGTTCGTTTTCTTCACATGTCTAGACTGTTTTATTTTTTTATTTTACTTTTAAGAATGGATACAATATTTGGATCATATATATTTCCACTTTAATCATCGGGTAACTTGGACCCAAGCAGAGGTATGGTCATTTTTTTTCTTTTATTTTTTGTTTAAAATTGCTATTTTAGCAATATGTGTATTGAACCTTTTCTATGCGTTTAAATTCTTCAATGGAATTTATCAGAATAATTTTTTATTGTTCAATCCTTTTTTTTCTAATGAGTTGTTACATGTAATGCAACATATTTAACAAAAACATCATGCACCTATCTAAATATATATCGTTTGGATTAGTAGGTATGAGGGATAAAGATAGATTGATAAGTAGAACGATACATTGGTTAATGGATTTACAAATAAATTGATTGTACCTAATTATTCGTTTACTTCACTCTGTGTATTTAAATGGGATGTATTCAAATATGGTTCATTCCCCCTTTTACTTCGTTCACAATAATTACACATCATTTACGTTAAGAACATAATGACCTTTTTACTGTGGCATTTACTATTCAAAAACTTTTTTCCATCATAGGAACACTGCGAATCTTATGATGCGTATTTGGTGGCTATAAATACAGAAAGTGAAAATGATTGGCTCTTAAAAACTTTTGTCGAAAGAGACCATGGTTTTATGGGTGAGGAACACTATATAACACTCAATGTTTCAAAGAAATGAAAATCAATTTCACATATGCTAGTTTATCCCTTTAAATCAAATATTTTCAATTACATGAATAAAATCTTGTTTTTTTTTATATTAATTTGAAGATTTTGGTATGTTATTCTTTGAGGATATGAAATTTTTCGTTCACCAAATGTATTAATTTACGAAAATAAATAAGAATACAAAGAGATGACCTACTTTAACCGCTTCAAAATCACGGCAAAAATGGTTTTTCATTATCATCAGTGGAATTTTTTTTTATTCTGAGTAAACGTTTACCTTAATCTTAATTTATGTGTTTTAATTTATTTTCACAAACCTGCACCACGACTTTCTCTTGTCGATCAGTCTGGACAGGAGGTAAGTATAAAGCTGAGGAAAACAACTTTGTATGGACCATTAATAACGAAAGAGTGGAAATTCAGAGATGGGCCCAAAACAGAACGGATACTGTTTACAAATATGAAGGCTGTATTCGATTTCTTGTCGATGGCTCGTGGGATAATTTCCTTTGTACATACCCATTGTCCTTCATCTGCGAGAAAACTCTAATTTTGAACAAATAAGGCATCACAAACCATTGGCCTAGAAACATAAAAAAAATTTCAACAACTAGGGGCTAATCGCATTTGGTTCAGTACTCATCGAATGGAATTTGAATTTCAACACAATTTTCAACGCGTTAGTTGTAGCTTTGCGTTATGTATCGTGTTATGCAAAATTAAAATTTGAACCCAAAAAGGACTTTACATAATGTGTGATACTCTCGGATCATTTAAGCATTGCATATTTTGACATTTTTGTTACCTTTGTCATTGTTGTTCTTGCATATATTGAAAACGAAGTTTTGAATTAAATTTAAGTTTTAAATAAGGACAAAATATTTATATAAGTTAACAATTGTTTATATATTAGATATAAATAAGAATTATTGTAACGTTTTAAAAGAATTGTATTTGTATTTCGATTGATGCATTACGGTAACTTCGCTCTTCTAGAAATTTAACCAGCTGTAGATATTAGGTGAGGAAATCTCTGTGTTATTGAATAAATGTTTGTAAAGGACTTTTTTTAAAACTTATTAAACAAGCTATAAAAAAAAATAATATATTGTCATTTATTTTGTAAATTTTATAACTCCTAATTGATTTAAAATTGAATGTTCGTGCTCATAAAAATTCTATTACGCACTAACGAAAATGCAACAGAGAGATAAAGAAAATGCAACAGAGAGATAAATTGAATTTTCATTGATTAAAGATTATCTCATGATATCGCAAAGGCCGAGGATAGAAAACACACAACTTGTTGGATAAAAATTTTATACAAGCGCGAATCATGATCTCTCTCTCTCTCCCTCTCTCTCTCTCTCTCTCTCTCTCTCTCTCTCTCTCTCGTCTGAATTGTAAGATATTTATAAATATTAAAGGGGCAAGGTCACGATTTTGGTCAAATTCTATTTTTCTGTTGTTATTTTTTATAATGGTTTAGAAATGCCTTTCCAATGATCAAATTAAATTTGAGAGTCAATCGTAGAGTAAAAAGCAAAATACTGAGCTCACATTTCTTTGTCATGTAAACAAGGTTCGTGCCCTGTTTTTGTTTACATAGGTTCAATATACGAGTGAAAAATCTTTTTCGAACTGATTTGTCTATTATCTTATTCATTTAAAGCATAAAGAAACAGCCCTAACGTTTAACACATTCATTTTAGGTCTAAAAATGGAACTTTCACTTCAACATTCGAAATGTAAACAAAATCTTTGTTTACATAGCGAAAAATTGTAAGTTTTGTAGCTCCCTTATAACTCAACGAATGACACTCAGATTTTGGTTGCACTTTACAAATGCCTTATTGAAGCATTGTAATTAGTAGAATCGGAAAAATAATTTTTGACAAAACGTAAGCATGCCCCTTTAAAATTCAGTGTGTTCTTCTTCTTATGTTCGCGCTGGAAATTTGCTACGTTCAACTACCTATGAAAACACTGAGGCACATGACAACAAATTTAAATGTCATCACACATTTTGAATATATAAATTATTGTAAGATGAAATGAAAATTTCAAACTTACTCAACCAATATAATAGCAAACGCAGCGAGCTCCCAAAGATAACGTGAACTAGTGATTCAGAAGTAAATACGATTTAATAGGTAGTAACAAGTGAATCTTTGATTTTGTCTGTTTTCTCTTTGTATTGCAAAAGAGGTTTCCTGCCTTTTTTAACTATCTAATCAATTGTAAATTGCACTGGTGGGCTTTCTAGCATCGATTTCACAGATTGGATTTAATATCCTACTAGATGATCACCCGCGCAAGCGCGGGAATTAACACTTTACACATTGTTATCATATAATGCTTTATATGTTTAACCATATATCTGTTTATTTTTGCATATACTTATTTGCTTATTCCTTATCCTATTATTTAGAATTGAATGAAAAAACAAACTGCAATGTTGGATATTTAGAGGAGCTTACATGGACGAAAAATATAAACTTAAATGGATAATATATACATGTACGTGACCATAATCCCAAGTTCTTTCCATTAATACTGAAATCGCATTAATTGTTCCATATTATTTATTTTTTTCACGTTTTGTATTAATAGTCCTATCCAATGTATCTGCCTCAGATGCATGATGAACTCGTCCTTAACTTTTCGTTAATTAGTCTTTCCGCGTTCTTTGTTACACCAAGCAAATGTGTATCATAACTAAAATCGCGCGCAAAAGAAACGAATTGACTCATTTTATTTATTTAACATTTGTCAGATCCTAAGTTCTATGTATTTTAAATAGGGTCACAATAGATACAATACCGATCAGACCCAACCTAACAGAAAGTAAACCCCAACTAAACCCTGGGCTTACTTTCTGGGTTTACTCTGTGTATACTAGAGTGGACCCAGAGTAAACCCCAAGTAAACCCAGAGTGGACACAGAGAGTAAACCCCGATCAGAAGTATACCCTGAAAGCAGATGCTACATGTGTATTCGGAATATACAAGGGGCAGGAATCACAGGCAGTAGGATGATAAGATAAAATATAGGTCTGCTTCACACTTCAGTGCGTATAGTTGACTCCAAAAGCAATGCTCGAGTAAACCCAAAATATATCCCGAGTAAACCCAAAGTAAACCCCGAGTGGACCCAAATTTTCAAAAAGTAAACCCAGAAAGTAAACCCGGGGTTTGATGGGGTTTACTCTGGTGCTAGGTTGGGTCCGATCGATACTGTATATTAACTCTTTGTATGATCATTCAATATTATTTCATTGCAAGTATATATTTTGAAGCAAACTATCCCTGACTTTGATCCCCCAAACGTGTCCACCACCTTACTCTAATTTCTCTATTTTGGGCTTGTTTACCGAAAATGAAAGTAGGTTTTTGATTACTTTCACAATAATAACATTAGTTAAAATTCAGTTATACCTTATGGACATCATCTCGCATGTGTTGAAATACCAAAGGTTTAAGCAAGTTGGCTGGTGCAGGCATTTTATAGTTTACTTGCAAAATGACTTAATTTCTAAGTACAGATTTATTCTTTGAATATTTCACCAGAAGAACAGATGCGTCTGATTCGGGTTGTTTAGGATCATCTGAAAGTATGGGGAGGGTGGCAATTACATGTAACTGGTTTAAGCTAGCGATGAGAATCAGTCGGTTACGTGTGGAGACTGAATTTTAACTTTCAGAGTTGATGTAGTGTCCGTAAATACATTTTTGGAACTAGATATATCCATTCTAAATTTATTCGAGTTATGGAGAGAGTTTGAAAAAGTGTTGAAGTCATAAGGCAGTCTTCGTTTTCGACCCATTTCATCTCAATATCGTTTATGAACCGCAACCAGCTGAAAGCTAAGGAGCAGGTTGCTTTCAAATTGTATTATAAATATGTTTGCGTAAGAGGGAGCCATTTGCAAGGTGCCGGTTCCCAAATACTTTTAGGTCGTTACAACTTATATTGCTCTTAGTTGTGCAAGCGCGGAAGTAGGTCATCCGCATGATCTTTGCTGAAGCATTTTTCGCAAGAGGTGTTCCTTTAATCTAAGCCTTCGGAGAAATAGTCCGCTGTCTTCTCTAATCTATACTTTTTTCAGAGCCCTTATGCGGTTCTGGGCAAAAAATGATAACGACGTCTCAACGTCTGTAAAAGGAACATTAATTGTATTTTTAACTGAGCAAGTGGCAATATCGGTTAAACACTACTCTTCACTTTTTGCGCTTGAAGCGTCTAAAGCTCTTAGAAACTTACTCAATGTATAGATAATTAGCAAGTAAGCACTAAAATTGCTAGCGACGGAAACAATTGATATAATAGTCATATATTCGGAACAACCATCCCCTTATACAGGACACAAGTTATAAATATAGAAGCTAAAAAAAACTAACATTGTAAACTTCAGGTTTCCAAATGGAAACCTTGTGTAAAACATGAATTTTCCTGAGTTTCCGCACAGTTTCCATAAGGTTTCTGGTGTGCGGAAACTGTATTTTTCATCCAGTGGATGGCATGAAAAAACAAATTGGCTTCACAGATATGAACGTCTGATAGCCTAACATCACATATAGTTATTTTATAAACTCTGTCAACTGTGCCTTATGCAGTTTTTAGTTTACTTTACTATCTCTTATTTGTTTAAAAATATTATAATCATTTCTTATTTTTAATTTCCTTTTATCTTTTACATTTAAAACCGACTCATTAAAATATTAGTTCCTTTAAAGAGTTATATAATTCGGATCTAAACCAAAGCGCCGGACGACCTAACAACAGGGGTTCAAATTTTCCTTTAATAATGCGGGAGGTCAATTTTAATATGATAATTAACTCAATCAGGCGTGAAGTTGGCAGTCGATCCGATTACTCAAGAACGACTGGCCCTATTGCAAACACTTTCTCTAACACTGTGAATCAGAACTGTTAAAAAATGTATTTGTTTGTTCGTGTTATATTTTCATTAGTAGTGTTAGCTGCAATATATATTACATTTTGTTTTCTTTGTTTTTTCACATTGTAACAAAGCTAGTAAATATTACAAAAAAGATTAACAACATAAATTGATTTTGATTGACATAACATTGATTTTCTTCCTACATTCAATAAACCTTGGGTCAATGTGTCTTCATGCATGACACAATGTGTCAACAATGCATATTTGAAAACAAACGGTCGATTACTATACTCAAATTAAAACAATGTTCTAACATCTAAAAAAGATCCTCATAACTATTTATCATGCGTTAATCATTTCGAATTTTATCTCTAATTAGTATAGCAGTTACATGTACTTTTTGATTAACAACATACTTTTATCCAATACATATACATTTTAAAACGAATCAGATGCAATCGAGTGAATTGTTATCACTATGTTCTGTCGGACTGCGGTGTCTGTTCTAAGCACAAAGTTATTGATTGTGTGTCACGCAATGTAAACTTTTCCCGAGCCGTTTTAGTTGTAGAAAGATGAAGTTCACTTTCTTGCTTCTAATTTCTGCTGTCATCTTCAACTACATGTATAGCGTCGCTCATCCAATCGAGGAATTTGAGATCTAATTGTAATTATTAATACAGGAAATATCAAGTTTACAATAATCAATCAGGTGATATTTCTGATAGTTAAAGATATCAGATAATCCTAATTGAAATATCACTCATGTTAGCAATTCTTTTAGTGACCTTAATCTGAAAAAATGCAAAACAAAATGAAAAAACACATTTTTTATAATGTGACCCAACGCCGGAACACGTGTTCTGAACATGTTAGTGTTTATCTTGTGTGCTTTAAACAATCAATAGAAGGGTAAGTTTAATTTATCAAAAACGTATTACAGGGGATGGGGCATATGGAATGAGGTTTTGGAATTAGTTCGTCTGACCAACACTTTGAAAATGACTCATGTGACGTAATATCTGTTTACATTTTAAAATAGATAAATATCAGTTCACAAAACTGACTAACCTATGTGCAGGAAATTGTTCTGTTTTTTTCAGAGAATCAGTATGCCTTCGGTGATTTTCAAGGAGTTATCAAATTAGTCTATTTACTCTTTACAAACAAAATGATAAGATGTAAAATGATATTGAATGCAATTATTTTTAATATATTGCTGAGAAAGGAAGATACATGAGAAAGATTCGAACTGAACCATTTAATAGGAAACCCTAATATTGTGTTAGAAATGGATTTTTAGTCGTTGTATAAACAAGACAAAAGTGTTTTTGTTGTTTTATTTTCTTACAATCACCATAAATTGGTGCATTTTCTTTAATTGATTTTGGACTAAATTTAACACGTGTTTTTATCGCTGTTGACGCGTCAGTTACATTTCAAATCAATCAAAATTATAACGCTTTACAGAGTAAACCATACGAATTCATCTCTCCAAATTATAGTGGCAGTCAGTTTAAAACGTATCTATGATATGTTTTTTTTTATTAAATTCAAGTTCATATGCATTAGACGATACCGTAAGTGTAGAATATTTTCATATGCTACCCATTTCCAATCCCAATCGCCAAATGAGGAGGGTTGTTTTAGTGTTTCAATCATGAAACATTTTTATCATTTTTTGTTTGCATTTCTCGCTTGTATATTTTCAACTTGGCTTGAAATTTTGCTAGTCTTGCATTATGAAACAGCTGTCTGCCAGCTATGCTTTCTTACTGTTACCGTACAGTTACCGTAAACGTTATTTTGACACAGCAAGACAGGTATTTAATACAAGCATAGACACGTTGCGTTATCCCGCCGTAATCAATTTTATATAAGAAGTCAAAGGTTTAGGAGTCTTACTACAGAGAAGACTCATAGATCTCCTCATCCATTGCCAGTTGTTGTATCAGAGTTTTCTCATTTAAATTGAATTCTCGAGAGGAGAAATAATTATAAATCCAAACGTCTATCTAATTGCTTCTTATCTGATTTAATAATGTATTCACAAATGACAACAAGTAAAACTGTTTTTATGTGACATTCACGTGAAATTCATCTAAGTCAAAATGAACGTATGATTTCATTTCATACGGCGCACATAGTCTAGCAAGAAATCAATACACGATGTTTTCAAAAGAGAAGCAGTTATTCAAACGAGATTTTGTGAAATATAGCTTATAGCATTTGGTTTCAATAATTGATGAAGCTCATTGAATTCCCATTACATGTATTATAAATGGGATATATAATGATGGAATTATGTTTTATCTGTTAATGAGCGCTATCGTTATAAAACAGGAATGTTGATCGTATTCTTTGGGAAAAAACTGACCTGACTAATATTTCTTAGATTTACGTAATATAGTTGATGAACCAGCTTTAGGGGTTATATACATAAATCATTAAAGGAAGCATTTTATTGTACGTAATTACATCTTACATCAACAAATGACCTTTATTGTTAATTACATCTGTAAAAAATCCAATTCCAGTTTTTTCTTGCTAATGTAAAATCTTTATAAATATTTATTTGTTAAACTTGACGAGACTTTCAGTTTAATGTTTAAAAGCCACATCGAATTACTTTGCCTTAAAAATGTTATTGATATAATGGTGATACCATTAAATAAATAGTGCATGTTTGTGAAGGTTACAGTTTAATTCGACATCCCGAGAAAACCATTGTCAACCGACGCGAAACGGAGATTAATAATAGTTTTCGAGGGGGTCAAATTCAACTCTTACCATTCTAACCAGGCACTATTTATTTGATTATACTCAATGTCTTAATTTTAAAGATATCTGCTTTAATGTAGAAATTCTACGTCAAACTGTACGTGCATAATTTACGCGCATGTAGCAATTCGTTGTGTTACCCGTCGCCAAGTCTGTTGCTAACGCTTAGGGAAATAGAACGGATTATCAACAGCGTCTTAACCAATCAGATTTCAGTATTTAACATGAGAGTATAACAATAGTTTATGTCGCATGCCGTCTGTAAAAAAGATAGTTAAGAGAAAAATAGCCAGTTGATATGCCTGTTTTTTATTGAATATGGATTCATTAAAAAGGATAATAACACATACACAGTGCATCGATTCTTGTTTTCAATGAAGCATTAAACCTGATGTGATGTGTATTTCTGCCAAATAATACAAATACATTGAATGATGAACACAGTATCGTTTGGGAACTCGAGCTTTCATTACCTATTGTGCCATTCTATTGTACTGTGTTTTATAGCTCTTCAGTATGGATTTTCAATTCAAACTAAGCCGTGGGACGGGAATGAAATATTTATCACCCAGTTCAGTTTCCCGGATTTTATTTTACAGGAGCCACACACAAGTCAGATTATACAAAGTGGTTGACATCGACGAAATAAAACATCAACATTTTCAAGCAGCAACCAATTACTAAATGCGTAGCTTCATAACCAATTTCATAAAAATGTATATTGTTTATTTACTTAATTTTGTGAAATTTCAAAGAAAAAGTTTACATTGAAATAGCTGTAGGATTTTCGATCAGTGGTTATTAATTTCTGTCAATGCCCTTGTTTAGCCAATGCAATAATAATTAGAACAGCAGTTTCACTATTTCCCAGTTGTCTCATTGCTTAATAAATATGCGTTGTACCATAAAATACTTATTGATTTATTCATAATGTTATATAAAGTAAAATTTTTAAACAGTTTTAGAGTTGCACTGGTATTTCCAACGATGTTTCATTTTTTATTTTTTATCTCCTCTAGCTGCAATGCAATACTGCTGTTCCAGTATACAATGTGTTTGGCAGCAATTTATGTTATCGTAATTGTACAATCTGCTGGGCTCAATTCTCTATCAACTTTTAACTTTTTTAAAGAAGGGCATGTTTTGGAGATTTTGGATGCATGCATTATTGATACCCAACCCCTTCTTATCAATTCTCTTGGACAGTGTGCATCGCAATGTCCATTACAACATTTATTAATTTCTTGCCTTGCACCGGCGATATTTTTATATGATATAAATTACCCCTTTTGTTGCAATATATTTTTTTTTGACAATTTCAATATTCTGAAATAAATTACATAATGGAATTATTTGCAAGTTTTATTCATTATATTTATTTCAATAATTTTAAGAACAGAAATTTTTTTATCTGAAAATCAATTACAGCACTGGTTTTTTTTTATAGCAATAGCATCATTTACTAAAAAATATAACACTTCAAATTTTGGTAGATTTTAAATGTTAAGGCACATAAAAATACTCAATGATTTTTTCTTAACACATATCAACCCAAGTTTGTGCCGCATAACATAAAAATATCAAGGTTACTTCCATCACGGATACATACAAAGATGAATAACCCCTTTCTCTATTTCTGAAATTATGAAATTTTTGTGACAGTTTCTGTTTTGAAACATTTTTCTTTGGATTTATCTATTAACATTAATATAATAATAAGAAGAATATATCTGTAATTATATAAATCACTTATGAGTTTTTACATCTACATTTCTAAAGTTAAAAATATTCAAATTCCCCCGTCTCATGTATTTTGCTAAGGAATTTTTACATGATAAAACTGACCGGAAATATGTCAGTGTTCTAAAGAAAATGAAAAAGTATTTTTTTTGGGGGGGGGGGGGCACAAATTGAAATGAGAATGTTTTACTTATCTTATCTATAGATTGTATGCAAATAAACGATTAAAACAGCTCGACTACAACAATATTGAATACATTTTACTATAGATGATAAATATCATATAATCAACAAAAGTCACGTTCATGGAATCAACGTCCTGTCTCACCAAAGAGAGAAAGAGAGAGAGAGAGAGAGAGAGAGAGAGAGCGAGATTGAGAGAGAGAGAGAGAGATTTTAATGAGCTTTAAATGCGTGCATAACCTAGTAAAAAGTTATTAAAAATGAAACAATCTAATATACTACACTATTTTTTGCAGAATGTTCCTTAAACACGGTTCAATATATTAAGTTTTGGACACACCAAAAGACACCCATTCTTTTTTTTTAAATAACTGCACACAAAAAGTATGAAATATAGCTATGATTTTACGAAGCAACCTAAATTTATCTTTTTAGCCACGGATATGAATTTGTTAAATAAAAACGATAATGCTGTTCCGCTTATCATAGTGTTAGTTTAAATAAGCGTAAGATGAAACAAAAATAAGAATGGTATATTAATATGAGACACAACTAATATTTAAGTATTTTTGGAATTTTATCCGAACACTTATATTCCGCTCGAAATTTCACAGGAACTACACAAATCTCAAAAAGTTATAGGTCGAAAAAAGTGACACGTTGTTTGTAAATTCCTCAACTTACATAGACTATTAATGGTTATATGTTGATGATCATTTACAAATTGTGAAAGTTTTACGGCATATTTGCGCCTATTTCAGCATATATCAAATAAATAGAAAAAGTTACTTTACTTATATATTTTGCCATATGTATAATACCATAGTTTATGGCACAACGTTGTTAGTTAAACCCCTGTCACATCGGAGCTAGGTCCTCACGACGATCCCGCTGCGTCCTTAAACAATGTAAAACGCCAAGGTAATCGCAGTAAAGTCTCTTACAGCGCCGTAACAGCGTAATGGCAATTTCGTTCGCCGTGCTTAGAACATTTTAGAACGCCATGCGATGGCACGCACCGTGAACATGCTTAAAGTAGCACCGTGGCTCTGCGTTCTGATAAATACGCCGTTAAAACGGAGTGAGGTCGCTGTGACAGCGCCGTCATGTCTCCAACAGTGCCAAGAAAGCTCTTTTGGCGCACTCAAGGAACGCAGCTTATCGGAGTGTAATCCCAGTGATAAGTCAATTGCGCTTGATTCTCTATCGCGCTCTCACTGCGAATCCATTTTTATTTAATTTGTCTGCGTTGACAAAGCGACCACAAAGAGCTGTTGCTGCGTTCATCGCGATCTTATGACGTTTCTTCTGCATTTATTAGCGTTTGTACCGCGCTCCAACGGGGTTTCTAGTGCGTTGTCACCTAGACCACGAAAAATCAAACAAAGGCTGTTGTACAATAGCAAGCGATGTAGTTATTATCAAACTGGATGTGGATGACTATGTAAAAATTAGCATTTAGTAATATTCCAGGACCTATCAAAAGACGTAGATGGAATTCATGTCATTTGGTTCTTTTGTTTTCACATCTTTTCTATGTTTTGTAACAACGAATGACGGATTTTTTTTGTAGACCTGACTACTAAGAGGTTTGTCCTTGTCCTTCACAAATAATTTAGAAGTAGATAAGTTTTAATTCAAATGTACCTATTCATCAAAACAAAACAATTTTTTATCCTTTTGTTTTTACTTTAGTTGTAAATTCTTGTTTGTTTCCCATACAATTGTACAAATTAACATTAACCTACCAAGAAGTAGAAAACGTCTTGTGCACGCCCAGTAAAAACTCCGAGCACGTCATGAGCGCTCGGCAGATACTCAGCGAGAGCGCAGTCAATCGCCAAGTAGAACTCTGTGTAAACGCAGTTACACGCAGTGGGAGCTCCGTAAGAACGCCTTGGTCGCCGTCAGGCCGCTGAGACATCTCCACTTATAAAATTTCCAAATACAATTGTACTTATTTTCTAAATCTTCCTTGCTATCCTACGAAAATTCCATGCATTTTACAACGCCGTGGACACGCCGTGGGGACGCAGCTTGGTGTGACAGGACCTTAAGGCCCGAGTTCTACCTCGCAATTAACTGCGCCCTCGCTGAGTCTCAGCCGAGCGCTCATGACGTGCTAGGTGTTTTTACGTTTGGTGCACGGCGTGCTCTGCGCGCTGACTGCGTGAACAAGACGTTCTTTACTTCTTGGTAGGTTAAAATTAATTTGTACAATAGTATGGAAAAATGAATGTACAACTAGTAGATAAATGATTCAAATAATTGTTTTGATGTTATTAAAAGTTACGTTGTAATTGAAACATAACTTCTTCTAAACAATTTGTGAAGGACTAGGACAAAACTCTTAGTAGTCAGGTCTACAATAAAGATTCGTTATTAGCTTTTTGAAGACATAGAAAAGATGTGAAAACATTAGAACCAAATTGCATAAATTCCATCTACGTCCATCAGGTCTTGGAATATTAGCAAATGCTACTTTTTACATAGTCATCTTCATCCAGTTTGATAATTATTGCATCGTGGGGTCTCTGTGCATGCGCAATTGACTTATCACTGGGTCTACACTGCGATAAGCTGCGTTCCTTGAGCGTGCCGACGGAGCTGTCGTGGCGCTGTTGGAGATTTTACGGCGCTGTCACGGCGACCTCACTACGATTTTACGGCTCGTTTGTGAGAACGCAGAGCCACGGCGCATACTTTGTGCATGTTCAAAGTGCGCGTCGTCGCATGGCGTTCTAGAATATTCAAGGCGATCCCATCGCGACGGACGAAGATGCCGTTGCAGTGTTACGGCGTTTTAGGAGACTATACTGCGTTTACCTTGGCGTTTTACATTATTTAGGGACGCAGCGGGATCGCAGTTAGGACGCAGCTCCGGTGTGATAAGGGTTTTAGTTAACTATAAAACTAATATTTTGCTTATAATACGACTTCAGTATTTTCTTCATTGCACGTTTTAATCTAAGTATTTTAATATTTTTGAAATAATAACTTTAATTTCCTAAACAATTGAATGCTTCTTTATTTGTGCTTTTTCATTTTGAACGTCTTTTCCCGATTCAATCTCGGATGACTCTGACTTATGTTTTAAAGAATGTTAGAGGCAGAATCCTGATGAATGTATAACTTGGCATTGCACTGTAATGTGTATTATTCATTTCAATTAAAATATGTTGCATTTGCAAGGTAGATACCTGAAACAAACATTAAAAAATTAAAAGAAAGAGTTATTGGTTTGAATAGCTTATAATTTCATAATGAATGTGGTTTTTTTTAAATCGAATATCATTTCAGGACGTAATCCCCGAATGCCCGCAACAAAAGACAATCTGAAATACAAATACAACAGACTTGGAAAGGAACTCGACACTATCCGTTCCGAGTATGAAGACAATGTTCAAAGCGTTATACAAAACCTAGAGAGACGTTATAATGAAACACGAAACTGGCCGCTGCCTTGCTACGGAAAGCTGAAACGTATGATAAAAGATTCAACTAATGACGTTGTCATTTCGAAATGTAGAGTACCTGAACATGAACATTCCATTAAAAACATGGGAGACAGAAAAGGTAAGTGAGTTTTTTTTTTTTTAATTTGAAATTTTAAATCTTTGCAATTATATATTAAAAAGTTAATAGTGATTTTTTTAATTATGAAATGATGATGTGAACATACGAAAACCCATAAGGCTCAATCGAGATTCGAGATTTAAAATACGAAATTCAAAGCATGAGATTTAAGATACGAAATTTGAGATTCAAAATCTAAATTAATCGATTAAATCATGGATCTGAAACACATATCTTAGCGACATAAATCTGTACTAAAAAAGATAATTCGTACATATACTAATAATTGTCTTAATAGCCCCTATTTAATGGTTATGTTATGTTTAAATTAACTTTTATGAATTAACCCCACTCAGTATGAACAATTAAATTAGTGATAACACTGTGAGCTTTGCGAAATTCAACCGATTTTTCATTCATTGTGTTATTTCATTGTTCATTGTGTATAATTCTGATTTGTAAAGTACAGTTAGTTGTAATCATACCTTCTGTGCAGATACTTATAAACTCACGCAAAAGTTTATTCCATGCAAAGTTTATATAAAAGTCTGAAAACTTAAACGCGTTTTCGCCGGTTGGGGGTTTCATGAGGCTTGGTCCAACATCAAGAAAATAATCTCAAGGTTGGCTCAGTATTAGTTCCGTACGTCCTGTAATACAGTAAAACTCGTTTTTTACGAACACGGATATAGCGAATTCTCGGATATAGCGACATTTTTTTGAATCCCCGGTAAAATTATTAACAAGTCTTACCAAAATGTTACGGTTAAAACGAATTCGGATATAACAAAATTACGGATATAGCGAACTCGTTTTGAATCCAGTAGAGGCGAATACAAACGGAATTTAACACTTTTATAACGAATTTCTTTACAGTAAAAAAGTTTGCAATACCATTTAACATGATAGTTTGAATGAATTCATTTTCATTTCACAATTGGATTATTAAAGGTATCAATGTAATGTATTTTTAAGCCCCAATTAGCAAAACTTATAGTCAAATGAAAAAATGAATATATAGTGAATTTGCTATCGTTATTATTACGAATTCGTTATACGGATATAACGAATTACGGATATAACGAAGTAAAGCTTTATATAAATATATATATATATATATATATATATATATATATATATATATATATATATATATATATATATATATATATATATAAGCATGTACTTATGGTTTAATGTCGCTAATATACAGGTTTTCAGATCCTTGATTTGATTGGTTAATTTAGATATTGAATCTCGAATTTTGAATCTTGAATCTTGTTTATCAAATTTTGTATTTTGAATCTCGAATCTCGAATGAACCTTCTGGGCCTTCGTACGAACGTGATGATAGCTATTTCAAATCATATAGAAGATTAGTTCATTCAAATGCATACACCGTATAGTTTACATTAAAACTTATTTTATATATAAAGCACAGGAGTAGTATGCATAAAAATTTTTAAGTGCTTAAACATATTCTTAAGTACATAAATTGTACTTAGCAGATTCAAATTTGACTTAGCATATTGCTTAGTATGTTGCATAAAACTTCTCAACTCTAAAGCATATGCTTAGCATATTCTTAAATCTAAGGATGGGTCTTACCTGTCTTAAGTATTTAAGCATGTTGCTTAAGTGTATGATAGCAAGAAGGTTGTGCAACAAATATTAAATAAATTACATGTAGAACATTAACGCTGCTGAATGCTCCGTTCGTACCCGTTTACTGTGTAGACAGTTTAGAAATGTTTTATAAGGTCTTAATATCTGGAAATAATTTATAAGGTAATGTTTTTTAATGTCATTTTTAACGTCATAAAATGACACATTATCATTGTGTTATTATATTATCAGTTCTTGCATGAAAGTCTTTTCTCTATATTCAATCCCAAAACCTATTTTTAAAAGCATCAATATTTCATCTATATCGGATCATAATTTCCATTTCGTAGGGTATAAGATACTAAATCGATCACAAAATAGTTTATCATTAATCTGAATTATTAAAATTATATTTTACCTATTTGAAAGCTACTTAATAATTAATCATTCTCTAATAAATTGTGTCGATTTGTTATCTTTTTTATATCAACCCCCCCCCCCCTCGAAAAAAAAGATTAGTTTGACAATAAGGCTATTTGTAAATTATCATTTCAATTCTATCGCCGTACACCAGGCTGTTTGATCCGATTGAATAGCATATTTAGCTGGCAGTGTAAAATAGGAATAGTAAATAAGACAGTAATATTCCAATCATTTTTTTCTTTTCATCTTCAAGGGAATTTATGATGTGTTTACATAAGAAAACTTTCCAAAAGTGATATGATTTTTTAATGGGAGATGTTATCTCTTTAAGTAAAGAGATTTCTCTCATTCCCAAATTCTTCATTCTCTATAAAAATCATTCATGCACATAGTAATAGCTTTGACTCTCTATTCCTCTCTCTCTCTATTCCCCTCTCTCTCTTTCTATTCCTCTCTCTTTCTCTCTCTCTGTATTTTTGTCTATGGGTCGCATTAGACTAAACGCTAATACCTGCTGGTACTGTATATACATGTATACATATCGGTGAGAGCAGTACTGTACTATATTAGATCCGCGTAAAATTGCGACAAGCATGTCTCGCAGATTTTAAAATCTTTTTTTTGGACAGATGTAAAATCAAAAGAAACTATGATAAACTATGATAACTGTGATAAATATTCGACTTTAACTACTCAAATAAAATAATCAATTGTAATTATTAATAATTTTAATGTAGATTTATGAAAATAACATATTCTAAAATGTGAGAGCCTTAATTGTTAAACACACATGTCATGAATGCATTTAATAAAACATATTCTCTTTCTTAAACCATAATTAATCTTTATTTACATAAAAGTGAAAGTGGAAGTGACGTAGTTGACATAGCAACGATATACTTATGTAGATTGCGATATTCTTAGCTAAGAATTACTAAGTATGTTGCTAAAAAGTTTTATGCAATGGAAATTAAGCATCTTGCTTAGTTAGGAATACTCTTAAGAACGTTAAGCATAAACTTAAGAAAAATCTAGAATGTTTATGCATACGACCCCAGAGCAACAAATTAATGGCCAAATCGGCCAATGCACCTTATAGAAGCTTCACCTTCATCGAATTTAGCAACCCACATAGTATTGATCAATATTATGATTATTATATAGTGAGATGAGGGAACCCATTCTATAGCAGTAATATAAGCGGTCGGCGCGTTAACTACTCGGCCATCTAGACAAGACAGAAATCTTGCTTTCGAAGACAAATGAAACCTAGCGCATTGGCCACGCACTTCTCAGTGTTTGAAATAGAAGTGAAGTTAAAAGACAAGTAAGAGATCATAGTGATGCAAATTGCATAGATATATACATACTACATGTACATGTATAGATGTAAGCACAACCATTGCAATATCTCTTGAATTGTTATATTATTGGCTTTAAATAATGAATGAGATATATTACCCATAGGGAATTATATTGAAGCTTTATGTCCGCCTCGGCCGGGCCTGCAATCAACTAATCATTGCTCATTTACAGTATCATTATATACTGAGAAGACCGTCAATGCTTTAATTTCTTTTTATGTCAGGGAACAAAAATGAAACCATTATGGTTTTGAAAAATTATTCGTATGTCAAATAAACAGTGTTTTATTGCAGATGTCTATGAACAATATACTACAATGGTATACCAAAACCCTAAACTTGCAGCGGCTGCAGAGAAATACGGCCACTCTGGGATACTTGGTTACTGTAAATTGCAAAAAGCAATTGCAGATAAACAAAGGAGGTCGCCAAGGAAAGGTAACGAAAAATTAACAGTTAAAAATAAATTCTTTATGCTAATATTTAGTGTAGATTATAAAGTCTTCATAATCGTTATTGTCTTTTAAGTAATTTTTTACACTTTAAAATCACAATTGTTCACCGTTTTTCAAGTACATGTACCATTCTTTCCAAACATTTGAAGAGTTAACAACTTTTATCCGTCCTATTTTTGTCAGATGTTGAAAAGATGCACAAAGAAGAAATAGAAACTGAAAACGACGACCTTAAACATCACATACGATGTTACGACTGCAAGTTCTTAAGAGCTCAGGATACACTACGAGAACTGAAAGAAGATTATTCTGAATCTAAGCGTTATCTGCCACATCTGCGATATCGACGAATGAAAAAAATGATTGAAAGAGTAATTGAAAAAAAAGAGTTATTACAACTTGACTGAAAAAACAATTCGAATATGATGACATTTCTCCTATACACGTATTTCGTTCTACAACGCTTTTTTTTTATTAAAGTTCTCCGGATCTTGTTTTTAAAATCAATTAGCATAGAGATATTTTGGCTAATTGTTAAATAATTTTCAAAAGTATAACCAAGGCAAGCGATATCAAATTAACATACACATGTATAACAATTTAGTGTAGAAGGCATTTTTTACTGCGTGTCCAGTACGCTTACTGCCTTGCATTTCTTAAAACGTGAAATATCCTTTATAGAAAATGTAAACTAAAATTCTGGATTATAAATGACAAACTCATAGTTCTGCATGATAAAAAGAAATATATAGTTAATCAATATTCTTTAGTGTTTTAAGCACAACAAACTAAACTTTATCAAAATTAGCAACAAAAATGTAATAAAACCAAAATGCTGAAAATAAATAAAATTGCATTCAAGCTTACCTAATGGAAAAAAGAAACAATTCCGTAAAATTAAAACAAGTTCTTTATTCTTTAAACGTTGGATAGAAAGTGAGTTAGGTAAATTCGCCCACCATCCGGCTTAATTTGGAATTGTTCTCATTGACCAATCAGGAAACTTGATTTAAATGCTAGCTGCTAGTGGGCTAATTTCACATAATTTTTTCTACGAGCTGACACTGATTACCAAAGGCCGAAAAAGGCGATAAAGTCAATTAGATGAATTTCGATATACGTACGTAAACAAAGAAAAGATTAAGAAAAACCGAAACGAGTAAATACTTTTTTTGACGTACTGTAAAAGTGTCATTTTGATAGCACAAAAAAATTATCTTTAAAGATTCGGTCGAGGAATCTGTCAGGTTTTTTTAACAATTTAACTTATTGTCCGACAATCTATCGAAACCAAGTTATTTCCATAAAAGTGTCAACTTCTTTAGATGCCATGGTCATTCAATTAAAAAGTAAAACGTTACCAATAAGTATGCTTTGTTTAGAAATAAAGTATCATTTTTAATAGTGAGAGGAAAAAAAAAAAAGAAATAAGTAAAATTTAAATGATTTTGAAATAGAAATTGTTACTATGAAATGCTAAAAATAGAAAAAAATAACTTGTGCTGAATTAATATTCAGATTTAAAACTTTGATGTAACACATGTATAAGATTAATTACTCTAAAAATGTAAAAGTAGCGTTTACGTTGGTATGGTTAAGATACTTTCAACAATTAATAATCTCTGTAATTCTTTTAAATATATCCTTCACAAAAATTATTTGGGTTGTCTTTCATGACATATCAATGATGCTACTAAACTTAAGGGTCCTCCACACACCTGGGAAAAAATCTGCCTATAGGCCCAGTTTTCAAAATTACTTAAAGATAGGGATTTATAAAATGTGTTTGACTAGAAAATGACCCCCAAAAATTCACTATTTGGGGGAAAAAATCGCTTTTTTAAATTTTAGCGCTATTCATGAAATAAAAATACCTGCAATATTCGAACTCGGGACCTGTGGATTGGTAGACCGAAGCAACACCTACTGTGCCATATAGATATACAACAAAGTTTGGTGGTATAAATGCGCTAAAATCGCCATGTTGTGACGTACTGTCATAAAAAGTAAAAGTCACGGGGTGTCGAGGACCCTTAAATTGATAAATAAAAAAAGCATAAACAATGGAAACAAACCAAGTATCAGGCTTCGGCCTCAGAACATGTGTTAAGTTGTAAGAAAATTTTGCAAGAAAACTATTAAATGCTTGTTTTTATTAAAACCAAGGTACTCAATATACATGTATCCGGGCTGATTTTATGGGTATTGAAAACGTTTTTATTGCATTATTACAGAATGAAAAGACACATTACTAAGAAAATAACTGATTTATAAGCATATTAAGACATACATGTATTGTATTTATATTGATAGCGTTTATAAATAAATCGGGGAAAGTCAGTTACTGACTTTTATGATATACCCATCAATCTTACCTTTTTGATGCTGTCATACTCCCAGAGTGTGATCCGATTTTCCGAATCACCACACTGGGGTTTTCCGATTCCGTATCACAATGACACAGTACACATTAAAAACACTGTGCCGGATAATAATTCCAGTGCCAAGTTGGCGTTTTTACACCCGTCTAAGCTGCATACATCGAAAAATTCAAATATGCCATATGATAGACCATTCCTTGAAGAGTTACAAACCACCTATGTTATCGTTGTATCTCTTCTGTGAGATATTATCCTTTCAAAAATAAATTCCTATAGGAAAATAATTTTTCCCATAGGAAAAACGATACTCCTATATGTAATTTAAAATTTACTATCGGAATACAAGAACTTCCTGTAGGAGTTTTACTTCCGATAGGATTTGATAAAATCCGATAGGAAAACTACATGTCTGAATCAAATTCCTACAGAAAATGACATTATCCTATAGGTAATATAATTCCTATAGAACTTTTTAAAAATCCTATAGGATTGTCAATATAGGAGGAGAATTAATTCTCCTATGAGAATTATTATTTTCCTATAGGATATTAATTTTTAAAGGTAAATATCTCACCTGTCAGGTGAAATACACTAAAAACAAAAGTGGTTATATACTCTCTAGACAATGGTCTGTTATTTGGTATATATGGATTTTTCCGAAATTGCATCTTAAGCGGGTGCAAAAATGCAACCTTGGCACTGGCATCATTATTTGCCACAGTGTTTTAATAACGTCTGTATTTTAGCGGGTTTAAAAAGAGTTCATTTCATAATAGCATTGTTATAATTAAAGGTCATACAGTTGATTTTAAAAAGAAAGTTTTGTATCTAAAACTTTCCAATAAGCAAGGGTATAAATTAAATTTATCATTGTAACAGAAACTTGATCCAAAGAGCCCGATACCGTCTCGTTGCCTGGCGCGGATCATCAGATCAAACTCGACGCTTCGTAGCGCAATAATGAAACAGTTTTCCGGTCAATTTTTGCTTTGATAGTCGACCAATAGAAAAATTAATTAATTCATTTTTTATCATTTAATAAAACATTTTTAAATCATAAAATGTAAAGTGTCATTGATCAAAAATGCAAATACATGTAATGTATATGATCGGCGCAGATGAATACAAACAACAACAGCAACAATATTCAAAATGGATGGGCCATCAGCTGATGCAGAGCTATTGAACTTTCGGTGATACCTGCGTCAGTAAAATTTAGCCAGACTTAACCTTTAAAAATATATATGGTTTTAGCCTAAAATGGCCCCCTAAAATGAACATTGTCATTTTACTGTAATTCTTTGTTTTATTTGTACAAATATACATTTGAAGTTTGTTCATCATTTTCATTTTGATTTTAGTGCCCACAATTTAAAAATATGACATCATAAATTTTATCTTTTCCCGCCATTTTCTCATTGTTAGCATAAAACGGCTTGTTTTGAGGCAGTTTTTCTTTCAGGAAACATTGAGCGACTACTTGAACAAACAAAATATTTTCACTAAAGATGTATCTTTCCAATACTTATAAGTGACAAAAAGTTCGCTTTTGTTCAAAGAGTCGCTCTATATTTCCCATTGGAAAAAAGATAAGAAAAATGTACATTTTTGGTTGATTTTGATTGAATTATAAAAATAGCGTCACTTCTGACGTCATATACTGCCAGTGAGTGCATATAAATCAAATTATGAGGTGAAAACATATTTCATGTCAACTCTTTTATAAAATAACACAACAAATTAATGTACCTGAATCATTTTAAAAATAGCGAATTTTGGGGCCCAAATTTGACTAATATCATATATAGTTCTTTAATGGATTAAACACACATAGAGAGTTGATGTCTGAACCGGCTGAATGAAAAACGCAGACGAAATAGTGAAAAGACGCTTAGTTTTCTATTTCTTGAATTAAATAATGTGTTTTGTTTATTTTTAAAGGTTAAGTCTGGCTAAATTTTACTGACGCAGGTATCATCGAAATTTTTCGACCAATCAGAAGCGCAAATCAATATATATTTCATAGACTTACTGGGTATTTTTTTGTTTTTTGGTTCGACTTTGACCTTGGGTTAATTGTAGAATAATTTAAGAGGCTGTTTCTATCTATAAATTTTGTTAAATTTGTTATCATGCTAACAATATTCAAGAGTAAAAAAACTCCTTTATTCTTTTTTTCCAAGGACATATCTTTAATGGGTTAAGTCATGATACATTTCTTCCGAAATTAGGCTTAAATAAAAGTTCAGCAAATATTACACTTACTTAAAAACAATTCACTATGACGTCATTATCGCGTCATAGGTGAAGTAATCGCAAACTAGCATCAAAATGGAACAAAAAATGAACTGAAGGCTTCACATTATAGAGTCATATAATAAAAAGCGATATCTACAGTGCCGATCAGACCCAACCTAACAGAAAGTTAACTCAAACTAAACTCTTGGTTTACTTTCTGGGTTTACGCTATGTTTACTCCGGGTTTACAAAAGTGGACCCATTGTAAACCCAAAGTAAACACAGAGTAGACACAGAGAGTAAACCCGGTCAAAAGTATACCCCAGAAAGCAGACGCTGTGTATTCGGAATATACAAGGGACGGGAATTACAAGCGTTAGGATGGTAAGATGAAATACAGATCTGCCTCACGCTTCAGTCCGTCCAGTTGACCTAAAAAGCAATTTCCAAGTAAACCAAAAGCAAACCCAGATTAAACCCAAAAGTAAACCCGGGTTTTAGTTGAGGTTTACTCTGGTGTTAGGTTGGGTCGGATCGGTACTGTATATGAAAAAAAAATGACAATAACAAACTGTCAACCATCTCAAAAATCCATAAAACGAAATACAAATTCAAAGCAGAGCAACACGGACTTCTAGAAGGATATAGGTAGGATCAGGTGCCATGGAGGAGTGAGTATCTTCTGCTGACCGGTCACACCCGCCGTGTACTCTTTGTCGTAATCGGGGGAAAAACGGAAAAGTCCGTAGACAATAAGGTGATTAATTATGGTCTAACAATTAGTGTGAAAAACGTCAGTTAGCATGCGACCCAGTGGATGATTGTATTTGCTGACAAAGTCGTTTTATCAACCATAGAACTTACGAGAATATTACTTTACACGAGACTGTTAATACTCCTGTTTTATCAACTTGTTTGTCAGTAGCTTGCCTCGCATTAGAAACTGTAAATACGAAGAGGATGCTCTTCTGTATCGAATTAACTGAGAGACAAAAACACCATATGCAGGTGATGAAGGTTTATTGCTACATAAGTAAGGAACTATAAAAAAAAATGAAATCATCGCGTTTATCCTAAAGTTCTTGTGTTAGGTTATCATCAATGTCCATTTTCAGTAAAATATCCAAATATGAAACAGATGTCTCAGACTCAGTGGTATCTTTTATATCAAGTTCACTGGGATATATCGAGTCGACTCAAGAATATTTTCAATGTCAACTTCAGAGTAATGTGTGTGCAATCAGAATGGTTTTTAACAAAATAGTTTTTTTTTAGATTTCCAATGACAAGGTTAGCATTTTTACGACTTCCATTTTTATTGAAGAAACAACTGTGGATGGTATTAAAAAGCCTAGATTTTAATTTGTCATGGGGAATGGTTGTATAAAGCGTTGAAAAAATCGTACGTTTTGATGCTATTGATTTTATTACGATTTTGTGACCTCAACGTTTCTAATTATTCTTTAGAGTTTTTTTAGTATCCACAACTGATTCATACAACTTCTGGAGTATATTGATATACAGTTCTCTTGAAGTTTCTCCTTCACTACGGTATAAATTTTACTAAGGAGTAAAGAGAGAGATTTGGAAGAACATTTCATGTAACCTTATGTAATACATTGATTAATAGGAAAAGATACCTATACATTTCTTTTTTTCCTTTTTCGCGGTAATTGAAAACAATACCATTTACCTAAGAAATAAGCATGATTTTTGTGACTAAAATAATTTATAAAATCAGACATACTTGAACTTTTCATAAGAATATGAAATAAATTTGGTAAAATATTTAATGTTTATGTTTTAAATGTATTTCAATCCTTGAAATAACAAAATCCTCAATATATGCAATTTGAAGAACATCGGGTGCCAATGAGCTAGATGGTGTTTCGGTAAATGTTGACTGGACTGTTTTTTTTCCAGAATTTATGCATATGTATTAAAGCTTCAAAATCCATAACGATGTATTGAACTTTTCCAAATCTTGAATCACTGTTCTGTGTAGTGTCTAATGTGAACATATAAGCGTAAACTTGTAGATAACCACAATGGCTGTTTCATATTGAGTATATCCCTCTAACTATTTTCAGTATCGGTAGGACAAAGTAATGCCTTTAAGCAATATAGTTCCTATATTTGCAGGGGTTTATGCATTTATTGGGACATTTTAAGTCAGAATGCTTGACACATGTCAGAAAAGAGGATTTGCAATTTTTAAAAAGCAAGTGTCAAAATTGAATTACCATTTGAAGTAAAGAATTGAAAATTGTCTGATGAACACCCTTTCCCAAATTGTGAAATTCCCTACTTTTACTTTCACTTCCAGAGTTGTTCAATACAGACGCAGTTTGCCAGAAAACGAATCTGATTTCACACCACAAAATTCTAACTGGATAGATAACAATTTGATGAGCTCTTATTTAAAGGGGTATGGTCACGATTTTGGTCAAAAATTATTTTTCCGATGTCAATGTTTGCAATGTTTCATGAAGACATTTTTCATAGGCAACCAAATTTTGAGAATCATTAGTTGAGTTTTAAGCGAGTTACAGAGCTTACAATTCTTTGCTTTGTAAACAAACCTTTTGTTTACATTTTGAATGTTAAATTTAAAATTTCAGTTTTAGACCTAAAATGAAATATGTTTAACGTTAGAAACTGTTTATATATGCTTAAAATGAATAGGGAGATAGACAAATCTGCTTGAAAAGGAAACATTACTAATATATTGAACCTATGTTAACAAAAACAGGGCACGAGCCTTGTTTACATGACAAAGAGTTGTGAGTCTTGTATCTTGTTCATAACTTTACAACTGACTCTCAAACTTCACTTGATCATAAGAAATACATTCTTTAAGCATTGTAAATAATAAAAATATCAAAATTGAATTTGACCAAAATCGTGACCATGCCCCTTTAAGGGGTCTCTCGTTACTGAATGGAAACTAGGGCTAAAGTTAAGAACCCTAAAGTTAACATTACTGTCTAGGCAATATGCATTAGTGGACTATACCCTTCTTTAGTTTTTTGGCAGTCTTTATTGTAATATTGCACAAAACAAAGACTTATACAATTCTTAATCGTAATAAATGATTATTGACCAACTGTGTTGAAGACCTAAGTCCTGAGTTAAAGTACCTTAAAATTGGATAAGTACATTATTATAAAATCTTACTTATTAGTTAGATTAACATTGACGCAAACTATAATGTAAAACACATACAATACGTGATAGCTAGTTCATGTTAAATAGTAAATAGCATTTTTTAATCTAGTTACGCGAAAGATAAAAATATTTGTGGTATAAAAATGACAATATTACAGATGCGATTTTAATATTAATATTATCCCATATAATATCCTGGTGGACATCTCATTTTATAGCGTATCTTTTTGATGCAGAGTTGATTGGTAAGCTATTCTGAAAACATTGCCGATACATCATTGCTTTACTATTGATTACTCATAGTAAATACCCTTAAGGTTAGAATATACAATTTCTTTGCACAGACTGAATAGAAACAATAACATATAAATTATGTCATTTAGTAACAGCCAACATAAAAGTCACTTAAAAATAACTAAACGGTAACTAAATGGCACAGGTCCACAATTTTAACACATTCTGTGACCCGTAGGTCCACTAAAAATTACAAACATATTTTAAACTGTGACAGTCACAGGTGACTCAGATAGGTGTTTTCGTTTAGTGATACACCGAGTTCTAGATAGTGATTTGGTTCAATAGCTACAGTCTGCTCTGTACTCAGATTTGGATAGGTGTTTTCGTTTAGTGATACACCGAGTTCTTGATAGTGATTTGGTTCAATGGCGATAGTCTGCTCTGTGTTCGGTGTTAATCCGGATAAAATAACCAAATCTGTTGTGTATTTCTGTTCCCTGAATGTTTTCCTATGAAAATAAAAACAGGTATCTTAATGACAAAATCAACATTTAAAATTAAAATATTAACTACTATAAGTGTGCATCTTTGGAAATTGCAGAAAATGTAATTGTTCCATACCGTCGACGAATTAACGAAGCAGAAATGAATATAATGTTGATGACCAGCGATATACAAAAGGCAACAATCCAAAAGGTGCTAGATGCTACTTCATTCGTCTGAACATCCTGCATTCTATCAGCATAGTTTTAAAAAGCAACACCATCAGAAAAAAATTCGTTATATCGATTAAAACAAAAGCTTAATAAATGTCACTACTTACCAAGTTTGCCATCACACAAACAATTTCCGTTAAATCTGTCACATGTCTGGTTGATACAGTGTAAACTGCACGAATACTGGCAATTTTCTCCATAGGACTGAGTACATTCTTAAAGGTAATATATAATAATTACAGCTGAGTGCTAATGGTACTTGTTATGGCATCGTAACGAATATACTAGAGGTTTTGTTTCATATATCAAAGCACAGATTTTAAGTATTATTTCCAATGATTACTACCTATTGAACAATTATGACCCATCCAACCAGCCTTACAGGAACATAGACCATCTGTGTTTCGACATGTTTTACAGTTTGGAGAACACGGCATGGAACAGTTTTCACCATAATACCCAGCTTGACAAGCTGTAAACATCAAAATAATTATCATAGTAGATAAAAGAATTGATTTAACTAAATATTAGGAAAAAATGATAAGATAACATTTACTTGAATCTTTTTTGAAAAAAAAAATCATTATTTAAAATTGGGGCAGTCTTGCATAGTTTAATTGAAATCGCACCTTTCTCACATAATGTTCCTGTCCATCCAGCATCACATCTTTTATCACAGAGGCCAGTCACGTGATTGCAGGTAGAGTTGTCTCCACACTGTTCTAAACACTTCTGACTACAGTTTACACCATACCAACCTTCCATACATTCTAAAGAAAAATAAATGTCTAAATCGTAAAGATCGCGTTACAAAAATGCATATGATTCTGAGTACCCTTCAGTAAGGGATTTACACAAAAATGCAATATAATCCATAGTAGGGGTAGATATTGTTATTTGATTATTTGAATGAATAAAGTCCATGAACAGATAATTACTAAAAATGAGAAAGTATCGTTAGATGTTAGCAAAAAGACAAATAAAAGATTATTTGTACTGAAGTCATTTATAAGTTAACAAAGGATCTTTCACATACAATTTAAAAAGCTTAGTTCAACTGAAGAATTGACGACGGTTGATAAAATACACTTTTAAGATCTATCGAATACTTATGATTTGAAGAAAATAATATATTACGCAATAAGGTTAAAATGACAAAATTCCTAGAGATATTTGTGATACTAATTTATTTCATTGCTCTTCGAAAATCAGAGCAGGTGAGAAATGCACATCTAGCTTATCTATTATATTATATCTAGTCAAAGTATGACAACTAACTCAATAGAAAATTGTAGCATACAATATTGGATTATGTCAAGCTTTAAATAATCAATAAATTAGTAACATTTAAATACATGTACCTGTATCGCAAGAAGTCCCTGTCCATCCAGTTTTACACCCTACACAAGATCTATTCTCTACGTTACACATGTTGTCTTTACAGTTGGCTGGGCATGATCTGTCACAGTCAATGCCAAATACACCAGAACTTTTACATCCTTTGTTTAAATACAAAAAACATTAAAAATATTAAAACATTTTTAGCTCACCTGAGATGAAAGTTAAAGCTCCGGTGATACATTGATGTCGATTTTCTGAAGTAAATTGAGGTGAAATATTTCATTGCGTTGACAGTTTTCACTTTTGACATTGGTGTTAGCTTGGTTTGATTATCATTAAAATTCGTTTCATTTTCATAATGCTTTGTAACCTGAGGCACTATGGCCTGTTTTTTTTTTAATTTTTAAGTATGAAATCAAACAGAGACTTCTGTAAATCAGACATATGATATTTTACCTGCGCTAAATAAGCAAAAACAACATTCTGAAATACAATTCATTCTTTTGGTAATTCGATATGATCTTTGCGTAATGGTTGATTATTGCAATGTGTTAAGTTCAGAATCTCAGTATTTACTCGAGGCTATTCATTTTAAATAATTTTAAATATCGCTGACGGAAATATGTTGGTATACATATGTTTTAGTGCATGTTTCTTCCGTTTTGATTGTTCACAGTTTTCTATTTATTAACCATATTTGATTGCCAAGCTTCGAATTATAAGCAAAATAAATAGTTCTGCTCACAATTCTGTCTTTGAATAGAGATGAGTTCATTTTTGTTTGTTTGTTTACATTTTAATAGTGAATAGGAAATATCAAGTTAAAATCTTAAGTTGAATGTAATAAACTGACAAAAGAAAACAAAATATGACTCAACCCTAGCAGAATTGTGAGCTCTGTATCATACTTTTAATTCTACGATTGACACTGAAATTTTGGTTGATCATTAGAAATGTCTCGGCTAACGGTTAATACTTGTACAAAAAAAGTCAAGGATAATATGCTGTAACTACTTTCTGGGACCTCCTCATTTTACGATAAAGTTTATGAATTCTACATTAATTTTAATAGCTTTTCAAGTACGAATAAAAAAAACCCACACCGTTTAAACAGATTCCATAGTTCTGACATATTTCTGTCATGGGGATAAAGGAATTATCGCTAGAAAATATTACAGCGGAAAATCATTCTGTTTTGTAGCCTTTTGTTGTTTTTGAATAAAGATGAAAATAATGGATGGGTCTTAGGGAAAGGTAAAAAAACGTCACACAAAATCACGCCGGATTAACAACAGTCGTTTAAATGGGGAAGACCAAATAAATTGTTGAATGTTTTTAAAGTGAGGATTTGAGTGCATGGAGGTACATTTCTTTCTTTTTCTTGAATAATAAAATGTTTTTTTTTGGTGTTTCATTTAGGATATGAAGGTTGCGACATTGCAGAAAAAAGCGCGGGTTATTTATTTTTTTCTGCAATAATCGCTACCGTCATAACCCGCATAAATCATCAAAGAAAGCATTTTGTTGTTTTATAATTACATCTTTCTTTTAACTAAGTAATAAATTGATTATTGAAAGTAAGTAGAATTCACTAAATCACTGTTAATTTACAAAAGAAACAGCTAAATGGTCTCATGTGAGATTTTGAGTCTGGCATCATTATGATTACTTTGTGCACTCCGTGATTTATCTTAGGTCACTGTAGCTTACGACCAGTCGATAAACACTGCATGTCGATTTCGGTCCTGTCAGTTTCCTGTCAGTTTCACCCGATGTATATTTGGACCAATCGATAAACAAGGCGTGTATATTTCAGTCTGGCTGTTTCTATAGAGCTATGAGTTGACTAAAAGTTTCCGTAAGAAGTAGAGGAAATCATACTTGGAAGATGTCAACATTAAATTATAATGCCTTAAAATCATCAGATGACTTCATATAACTGAAAATTATAAAATTGAAAAAAAGAACTTTTTTTTAAAAATCATATGATTTTTTACTACTTGCCTGGTAATCTTAATTTACATGAACAAGTTAAAACAATGTTTATTCATGTATTTCTTCAGGTACATGTCATCTTTACCTTGTACAATAACTTCACACAGTTCAGTATAAACACTGGTTTTTTCATATCCTTCTGGATAGCTTATTCCATCCAGTCGTTCGTTATAAAAGATGACGTAACGTCCATGTTCTGTACACGTTGTTGTAAAATTCAGGGGCGGTAATTGTGGTCCATTCTTGTAGCACAAAGTGGACCCCCGAATATCACCAGTGGTTGATACATACAAAGAGAATCCAGCAAAACGTCCACTTTGTCTGTTCTCTTCAAAACATATTCCAGTTAAATTTCTTATTAATATTCATCACGGTCTATAAACAAATGGATATTCTTTACCTTTATTACGTTTTGAAAGTACATGCAAAGGTAATTTAGATGAAAATATTCTATATCAACAAATGATATGTTATCTAAATGAACCTATGTAATTTATTTAAAATTAGACGAAAATGAAGTGAGTAAAAAACAGATTTAATACATACAGAATTAATACATACAGAATTATTATACTGATTTTATTATGAAATATTGCGATACTGACTCTTACTTCTCAAAAATCATCTTAAAACATTCTGAACATATTTTTACAGATATATTTAACAAATATGAAATGCAAGTCAGCGAAATCATTACATTTTTACTTGTAAGATATAAAAGTGACCCGGAGAACTCGCAGATTAATCGCAATACAAATTTAATGTGTTTATTGTTTCAAATGTAGAATGTTTACAAACGAACAGAATACAATTAAATTCTTTTTTGTGATCGGCTTCGGCCAATCACTGTTGTGTCCATATGAGGCATCCGGCAAATGCTTCCACGTGCGCACACATTCCGCTTGCATAAGTAGTTCTTATAAAAACTTGAAGTTTGGTTTAGTATGATATTTAACATTTTACTCAGTTTTATTTCAATTCATTTACCTTAAGAGATGCAAACATACATAAAATACAGTTCGACCTGTTAAATCAAGAATGCACATTTTGTCTTAAGCGTAAGAATTTTGATCGAAAGATTCATTCAATAATGCAGTTGACCTCGATGAACTGGCCTCAATCATAAGAATATGCTCCATGAACTAACCTCGATCTATTGATGTTGCATAATAGTAGCTAGGAAGACGGCTTCATTTATAAACAAGGTTACATGTACGTTAAAATGCGACCTCAATATCAAGTTATGATGGCATTCAATTTTTTCAGTCGCATTGAAATATTTTAATACAACTCTTTCTTTGTATATGTCTTAATGCTCTTTGGAGAGCCCTACTCAGTATTCTGAAGAAGAAGAAGATACATTAACATTTAATAATTACGTTTAAAATATAAAACTGGACAAGGAGTTTACAAACGGCTTTCCCCAAATTTATTTCAAAATCAACTTTGTTGACGGTTAATAATGATGAAATTATGGTGTACAGATTTGCAATATTCTATATTTTGTAAAAATACAATACTTTTTAAATTATTTTACATCAAACTGATCATGTTGATTGCTTCTAGCTATCAATATATCATTATTACCGATCATTCCTTTAAAAGGAATACTTGTTTCTCGTATTAAGGGAGAAAAAGTTTAATAGTCTCCTATTTCCTTGCTTGCGCTCAACTTGATTTACATTTTTTTTTTATATAATTTAATATACTTCCTAACACAAAGCAACATGACTTCATATTCATTTAACATTTTTGTAAAGCCAGTATCGAGCGAACAATACTCAATATTAAAAGAAGAATACACCAACCGTGCAAACTGTTGTTACATACCGTAACCATCGTAGTCTTTAAACAGTATGTTAATGCTGTATATACTATACACTCCACCAAGATCCACTTTCCACCAAACAGTCTTCTTCAATGAGGTGGTTCCTATATCCTGTGTCCTCATACACGTTAATATGTTTCTATCAACTGCGTTACCTGCTTCATATATCGTGCCTATGTATGGATGAGATTGGGTAGCGGATTTGTTGTAGGATAGGTCATCTGAAAATAAATAAGATGTGATATATTAGTAACAATCTATTGTATTCATCTTAAAAAAAAGATCAGATTTACTGAACCATGACTAAGTTGCGTTCTGGATGTTATGTTTAGCAAACTGACATGAATAAACAAACAACGTTTGAAGATCAAAGGAATTGTTCATAATGATACTTTTATTTTTAATTACAACAAGCAGTAAATATATGTATCATTAAAAAGTTATGTTATTGTTTGTTTGTGCAACATCTATTGTGCAACCTTAGCGGACAGTGAAAACTGTGCGTTATTTGAATTAAAAGAGAGAACTTAACACGTGTACATACCAAATGCATATGCTAATGACAATCCTGCTAGATAATTGATAACATATATCAAGTCCATTCTTCTTTAATTACTCTATAAGTCTACCTCCAAATTCCTACATGTTTGAACCAGGAAGTGATAAACGTTCTGAAATGTTGTGTGGTTCACCTTTCCTGTAAACAATCCAAAACAGTGTAATTGAAGACTTCAATTTTTCACTCTTTTTTTAAATAACCGAGTTGTGTATGTAATGAATCATCGACAACAAAAAACCCTAAAAAATTTCAGGTTATTTTTTTTAATCCTTCTGTTTAATACATGCTATTAAAGAAGAAAACATAAAAAAAACCAGTTTTGATATCCAAAAGTTTAAAGTATCAAATCCAAAACAAACACATTTTTTCTTCTTAGTGGGCTAATATTGAATATTTTACATGCTTGATAAAAATATTTTCATTAAAAAGCGTTGACAATGTCCAAAAAACGCATTTTACACATGTTACATATTTCTTAATTTTTTTAAATGCGTTTCAAAAAGTTTCATAGCTTACAATTTAATTTATTTGCAAGCATTCTGACATATTGCTGATGTTCAATCGTTTAAACTATGTCCCAATTACAATTATAAGCCCCAGAATGAGTCCAGATGTTGTTATACATGTAGGGATATATAAATCAAAGTACTCAAAGGACTAGAAAGCTCTAAGTCAATCTCATTGCTTTTTTTTCAAATGTTAATTGTTAATATTTTAAATCATAATTAAACAGAGAGTAAACAAAAAAAAAATTCATGAAAATGCACGATATATATGACACCCGGACCAAACTATTTCAATCAATTTGAAGAGAGGAGTTTGTAATGTACAGGATATTAACCGACTAGTCAGCATTTTGATGCTTACCCCACTAACTTGGATCCGCCAAAGCGTGTCTACCACCCTACTCTCATTTTTTGGTATTTCAGGCTGGTTTATTGAAAATGAAAGTAGGATTTTAAATGATATCACAATAATTACTTATAAGGTAAAATAAAGTTATAGCTTACGGACATCATCTTACAAGTGTATAAATTTTAAATATAGCCTATTTAGAAAAGGTCTTAATAATTGTAGATACGTTAAACTTTGTACATAAGGGAAGGAAACATACATTGATCAACTTACTTTCTATTACACATTCGGATGTATAAGATTACGAAAACAATAATGCATTTCTAAGTTAAAATATAAAATATGACCCTGGAAAAGCCCAACCTCTCAACACAAGATCGTGAAATAAGGACACATGATGCATAGTGTGCTGTTCTTTCTACTTGCAAATAATTCTTTGGTTAACTGAAGTCTTCTCTAAATAAAAAATAATTTAAAAGTCATATGCATAAACTGATTACATGTAATTTATAACTACTCCATACTAGAACACCATTGATTTTGACCTTTGGCTAACTTAAGTCTCCTCTAGATAAAAATCATTTTGTATATAAAGTCATAAAGTATGTCATAATGATTTAAAATGAATATGCGTTTCTTTTATGTAAATCTACTTTAAGTTGTAAAAGCAAGACTCTGTGACCTTAAATATATATATATATATATATATATATATATATATATATATATATATATATATATATATATATATATATATATATATATATATATACTCTGTGGGCTATATTTGACGAGTTGAAAGGGGGCGGGGGCTGTCATAAGACGTGTCCTTGTGTCATCCATAAAGTAAATCAGATATCTCCAACAAGTGTTTTTTTGTTTGTTTTGTTTGCACATCTCTGCTGTAAGCGAGCAGGTTATTTTGTCTTATCCATCAATCGACATTTTAAATGGTCGTATTTGATACCAAGTCTTTTATCTACATTTGACAGATTTTTTAAAGGCAGCTTAATTGTTTGACTTAAAATTTCGAAACAGTTTCCTTCATACACACCGCTCAGCTTACAGTTTGATGAATGCCATTGACACGAGCAAAGGTAAACAGGTGTCGTATTACACCATGAAACCATGTAGCATGTAGGACAGATTTTCTGAAGTATAGACATTATACACCATAACAATCTAATGTATGTAGGACAGTGTCTCTTGTGTATTAAAATTTAAGATTTAAAGACAAATTATATGGTGCTATTCTAAAACAAGAATTACATGTATGTTCCTTGTAAAATTAAGATTCTGTTAATTTTTATGATAATAGTATTAACTGTAATTTAAGAATTAATATTTCTGAGGGATAACGGTTCATTATTTTTTTTTTATTTTTTTTTTTGCATAACAATTTTAGCATCTTCAAAAAATAACCTCGATCTTAATGTTATGTTCGAAAAACATTTTGATGACTACTGAATCCACTCCATGTATAAAGAGAATTGTGCCTTTTTTCTTGAAAGAGTACATCCTGGCATTCTTCCTTTTCATTATCCTCTTCAACTTTGATTAGCATGATATTGTGATGTATGGACTTTTTCCTAAAAATCCATTTTTGGGAGGACTCATTCTTGCTGTAGTACACGTGCGAACATTTAGAATATACATCACTTCTTCCCTTTGTTCTGAAAAATTCGAGACGTGTATAAAAAGTATTGTAAACTTTGTAAAGTCCTTGTGTATGAGAATTGTTCTTTGGACCATTCAAACTCTATTATCCATAAAGGCAGCACGCCAGCCCAAAATATATCACCACAACAGCCAGCTCTTAATGACTGAGACAAACAACAGAGAAAGAGATGTATTCATTGAGTGAAATCCAAATTACAAAGGATGGAAACCGACGCATAGAAAACGATCGTTTGCTAAAACTGATGTCTTCTCTTGATTTACTTTACTCTCTTACACTAACAACTGTCGATGGTTGTTATCATATTTCCTGTGTGACATCAGACAAGATCTAAGTCAGTGATGGACACAACCTCATCCTGACAAACATAAAAGGTTGTCCTCTTCATTGTGTGGAGGATTTATGTAGTGATTTATTACATGGATTACACACAGTGAACAGTGAGGGCGAATTGATTTATATAGATAAGGGTTTTAACATCAATAAACTGTCAACGAATATGAAAACAACCACCAAATTAATAAAAAGAATAAACTCTAGATGGAAACCACAATGCGTGTACTTGTCCCCGTCCACTGGGGATCTTTTGGTCGGAATTTGTAAAGAGAAACCATGGACAGGCAAGATAACCCGGTACAACCAAAGCGGGCAAGTGATACAAACAATACAATGCGACAACACAGAAAGGGGGCTGTTAAGTGATCCTATCTATATAGCAGAGAACAGCAATTTAGATGTTGTGGTGTCTGACAATAATAGAGCTGTAGGGGTGACAGAGCGTGGATGAAGACATCGTTTCTCCTACACAGGGCATCCATCAAATTCAGGTCTTTGGCCATGTGGAATCTGTACTGACACAATGTCACACATTCTGGTGTGTGATGGTTTAAGCAACACACTTCAGATGATAGACAAAGACGGTCAGTTTCTGTCACATCTACTGACAGATTGGAAAAAAGATGGGTGAACCACTCAGCCTGAGTTATGATGTCAACACTGATTGTCTTTGGGTTGGATCATGGGACAACAAGCTGAGTGTCTTTAGATACATCACCAGACAGAGTGATCTGACAGGTAAGTCTTAGTAATTACGATTGGTTTATGAATAGCATTTTTTTGTAATAAGTAATGTTTTGGTCACGTCAGCTGAATTAAAATAATAGACACTGCAGTAAATATTATAGAAAATATAAATGTAATTAGTTTAATCCTTTTATATGTAGATCCAGCTCTATTGTTACATAATATGTATGATTTTTATTAACCAACCATTGACAATGCCATGTTGTAGATGAACACACGCAGCCTCCTTATAGGGATGCCTTATCTATCTCAACTCAAGCCGGTAAGTTCAGATAAAGCTTCTATATTGACAGGTTTGAAATCTATTTGTACAAATCTACCCTGCTTTTAATCGAGTATACGTTGTTGTCACTTTTTTAATATCTGTAGCTGAAAGTGATCTGTGCATTACAACTGACATGAAATGAAGAAACTAACACAAGTATATTTTACACTCTGTAATCATCCTAATATATTGTATTATGTTGAGTGTTGACAAAATGCTAAACACGTTTTACTCTGCTAAATCCATATAAACATAAAACGAACAGATATCCAATATAATGGAGTCAACATACCCTTAACATTGAAAACTGTAAATAATATTTAAAATTGTTTATCGTTTTTATAGATATGTCATCAAGTATTATCATGTCGGTATTATTAAATAAATTAAGGTATAAATTTGTTTATAACATTTGTTGCAGATGAGCCAATTTTACCATACCTTAAAGAGAGAAGATAGGAGACATTCTTTGAAATTGTTGTTTGTTGTATACATTATTCATGAAACCTTTTAGAGAAAAAGTGAAAATAGAAAATGGATAGACATTTCAATTCATGAAAAATGGTGTATCTTTTGTGATAGCAATGAAATGGCAGACAAATTCCATTTTGTACTAAAAGTACATGTTGTTTTCATCTAAACAAAAACAATATGTGAAAAAATACTTATATCCGAGACCGAATTCTTTTGGAATTTTTTCTAAATTGATGTCAATATAAAAGCTTCAAGAAATTAAAGAACCTAAGAACTCTAATCGTTTACTTAAACATACTATTTATAAACCAGTATATACTTCTTGAAAATTTCAACTTTTTTTCTATAATCTATAATATATCGTTAACATTTGTTTTAACAAATTAAAGTCTTATATATATAAACTTAACGTTTTTGTAGCGTGAATTTAAATACTAATGTGTTCGGGGATAGTTCATGGAGTGAGTGATATCACGTATACATGTATTATATATGACGTGTCATCAATGGGTATCTTAGAACAAGTTTTGCCATTTCAAAATATGTACTCTATTGTACAAAATTCAGTTTTTAATGTATCTTATAACATTCATGAGAAACTGGACGGTTTGACAGAGATGTCCCTTAGAGTTGTGCCAAATGTGTGATGATTTGTTTCACTGTTTTGTGTAGCACACAAGAAATTGTGTTATACAGGGTGTCCCAAAACATATGTTACACTTTTAATCATCAATAACTTTATTAGATTAAAAGCAATTTTAATGATTTTTTGTCAACATCTAGTGTATAAGTTTTAATTTTATTTGAGAAAAGTTCGGGAAATTCTGTTTAACGATCAGTTAATTATTATGACGTCATAATGATGTCATCACACTTATCAAGATGAAACCTTCATGTGAACAGCTGGCAGAAATTGTCAAACTTTACTATGAGTGTAAATCTGTGACTTTAGTCATAAGGACAATGGGAAAACGACATCCTGAAATTAAAATGCTCAACAGAATGCTAATTTACAGACTTGTGAGGAAGTTTGAAGGCAAAGGCACTATAAGTGACACAAGGAACAATTCTGGTATTAGGAGACCAAGGAGTGTCCGTACTGAAGAGAACATTGATGCAATTGATAGACTTATTACTGAAACTCCACAAAAATCAGTTAGACGTGTACTGCATGAACTAGATTGCAATGTCAGTAAATCCGGTGTTCATAGGATACTTAAATTTGATTTAAAAGTGATTCCTTACAAGATAAGTGTGATGCAGCATTTAAAAGAGACAGACATTAGAAGTCGTTTAGAGTTTGCCCATTGGATTTTAAGTAGACCAGACTCTGAAAATTTAACAGATGCCATATGGTTTTCCGATGAAGCCCACTTCCATCTCAATAATGTTGTTAATAAACAGAATTTTAGATTCTGGGGTTCGGCAAAACCCAATTTTTATGTAGAAAAACCTCTTAACTGTGAGAAAGTCACTGTTTGGGCTGCACTAAGTTCAACTGGAATTATTGGCCCTATTTTCTTTGAAGACACCGAAGGCGAGGCAGTGACAGTAAATTCTGAACGATATTTAAAGTTAATGAAATCTAAGTTTCTACCAGCCCTTAGACGAAAAGTTGTAAATTTTGATGATGTGTGGTTTCAACAGGATGGTGCTACGCCACACACTGCAGGTTGTGTTCTTCAGTGGCTTGACAACACATTTGGTGATCAATACATTTCTTATCGTACAGCAAATGTTTGGCCACCGCACTCCCCCGATCTAAACCCCCTTGATTTCTTGTTGTGGGTATATTTAAAAGACAGAGTGTACTCTCCTTCCCCACAAACAACAGAGGACCTAAAAACAGCAATTACATGAGAGATAAGATCAATCTCTGTTGATACATGTAAAGCTGTGATCAAAAACTTCAGAAATCGTGTTCAAACAATGTTGAAGGCAAAGGGACGTCATTTCGAACATATGTTGTAAAATGACATTATGTTATTCCAAAGAAATTTTTTGGTGATTAACAAAGAAACTGTAAAAAAATGTATGCTTAACAAAAAGTTAAGAACTATTTTGTTATATGTTGTAGATTTCATAATTGTAACTTAAGGTATTAAAATTTTATAACAGTTTAAAAGTGTAACATTTGTTTGGGACACCCTGTACTATATGGATTAAATGTCTTATTCCAAAGGGAATAACTTAAATTTGTATTCTAAATTAGAAATTAAAAAAACAATATTCCACACTTTATCTTCATTTTCAGATAAAGCAAAGTTTGACGAAAGAACTACATTTTATGTTGGTAGTCAATAAAAATTTTAATTTGTAAAAAAAGTTTTGTATATAATTACAAAATGCCGTGAATAACATTATTGAGTATAAGAGAAGGAAAGGAACAGGTAAAAACAGGATCATGCTTTATTTTCATTTTTTTGTAGTTTGAATTCCAACATGTAAAAGATTCATCTTTTAATTGATTTTTATAGTTTATATTGGACGACTGTAATAAATGGTATACATATCTACTTTCTAAAAAAAATATAAGACTTGTTGTGTTTACAATGACCCCATTAAAGTAACAAAATTTTTGAAGTAAAGCAATGGGTAGTTGTTGAACACTTGTTTTGACATTGCGATAATCTTAAAAATAATTTAGGCACACAATCTTACCCCAATGTGAACGATAATTTTAAAATATTTTGTAATATAAACTAAATTTTTGTAATTGATATTACAAGATATGTTTTAAATGTATATCTTAGACCTAAATACTTATATTTATGACATATTTTATCATGGAATAGTGGTGTAAGGCAAATATTATGTAAATCATGTTGTTAATTTGTAAATAGCAATTCTTTGTATAGGGTTTATGCTTTTTTAGCAAATCACACAGCTAATATTCCTATATACATGTGAATGGTCATTTAGCATTTCTTACCCATGTAAATAAGCTATGCTGATCATATATATGTATGTTCATTTAAAGAATTTTTTCGGAATATTGTATTAAAGTTTAAATGTGCTCATTTATGGAATGGACAGTGAAATGTTATTTTTAATCTACGCATACCATAAAATATATGTTTAGAAACTTGATTTTCTTTCCTTTTTTTGTTTTTCATTTTCATTGTCAAACAGTGCAGTATTAATTGGTACACAAATAAGAACATGATTTAATCACGCAGACTTTATCTTTTTAATCGAACTATTGTTCAATTTTTAAAGCAAACCCTATAGTTTGTTATTACAACAATAAGCTACATACGTGTTTTTCTTCAAGGTTCTCCAACTTCAATTCTTAGCAAAAAGTAACACATAATATTTGTGGTTTTAGGATACACACATTGCGAGAAATGTGCGTGAGAGAGAGAGAGAGAGAGAGAGAGAGAGAGAGAGAGAGAGAGAGAGAGAGAGAGAGAGAGAGAGAGACAGACAGACAGACAGAGAGAGAGAGAGACAGAGAGAGAGACACAGAGAGAATATGAAAGAATGTAAAATTTAATAATCAATCGATCCCCATTACACCAACTCCCTTAGCTTTGGTGCTTTTTGATTATGATAACACAAACAACCTTCAAACACTCACCTACAGTAATTCACCCAACAAGAATAAAAAAAATGGATATATATACACACAAAAACCCATAAGAAATCAAACACACTCTTGCTTCTATGTGGCTAATATTGCAAAGTCCACGATTGTATTATTGTATTGCGATAGCAATAATAAGAAGTTCAATTTGGAAAATACACAATTGATATGATTTGATGCATGAAGTGTGGGATCTCTGTACCCCTGTTGTTGGGTTGAATCTTTAGTACTCCTGTCAGGTAGACATTGATTCTGTGTACGTCGTTAGGACGCGTAGTAAACAATCGAAAATAGTCAACGTACTGAGAGTACTCAAACATAGAATATATTTTACTTTATCATTGGCATATTTTAATTGATATCAAGATGATTAATGCATCAATAGTTTGTATTAGCATTGACAACTTTAGTTGCAGTAAAGATCGTGTGATCAAAATCAAGGGGGGTATAAACCCATAATATGAGTCCGATCCCTTTATCAACGCTTTTAGCAAAAAATTGTTCTTATTATAATCGATCATTGTTTAACATCTTTTTAAGATCTACTATGGTCAGGTACTCGTCACACATTTGCTCTAAAAGAATAAAGTCTACGATTCATGATCACAAATACAACATTACAACATATGTTTAGAATATCGATGTTTATATATTATGTAGGAGAAAACAAAACTAACGTTAAATGATTAAAAATCACTTTCCCCCAGAAATGTAAGTAAGAAATATTCATATCCCTTCGTTACCCCACTCCTTAGTTTTTTCCATAAAAATATATACATGTATCATTCTTCGATTGACAATTCATTCACCAGTGAATATTGTTTATATTCTTACAACAATTATTCTTTCATGATTATTGCTCGTTAATTATCATACAATATCCTCATTGTGTATGAATTTGTTTTTCTTTTTTTGCGTCATTACCCGCCATATGTCGACGAGAGAGGTGATGTAACTGTTAACAATCAATTTTTGGCAATGTAAGAGTGTTTTGAGTGTACTTTCTATACAGATATGAAAAAGTATAAACATCAATTTATTTACAAGTTCAGTGTATATAACTTCAAAATCAGATGAATAGAGTAAAAATTCAAGTAATTTCAAAGTCACATCTTGGATACGGGGTAACCAATTTCTCTTCTTGTTTACAGCGGGGGTCATGTTTCTTCGTGTTTAACATAAAGAAAAATAACCCCTGGGTCTTTTTTCTTCAGAAAAATCCAATTATTCCTCAGCAAAGGGGGGGGGGTCATTATTCTACGTCGAGAAATGAATCCCGGCCATTCCTCTATGGGGGTCATTATTCTTCATTACACCTGCTCATATCTTGGATCTCTTTTCATGACTCACATCACTAAGAGATTGTTATGTATATATGAATTGCTATTTTCTGTATATAATGCTTAAAAAGGAAATGACAGCAATAACCACGGACCGTTCTCTATCTTTTATTCGTTTACTTTTTTCAGGCCTTTACAATTAAGAACCTGATAATGTTGATGACACATATACGATGATTTAACCAAGAGTAATGTCACAGATACGATAAAATGGTAAAAAAATCCGCGTAAAAAGACAAAAAACTTGTGCTTGAAAATATATATCTATTTCAATTCAGATCTGAAAATTTTTAATGCATTATGATAAATATTTGTGAAGATAATATTTTTTGCAGAGCGAGAAGCAAGGATAGTCGCCGAACGCTAGCGACGTCATTTCTTGATCTTTGGCGTTCTGGTAGAATTTTGAAGTTTAGTACTCAATACAAATTGGCCACAGTGCTCTATTATACATTCATTTTCCATTTTAAAAAAAGGTAATTAAATACTATTTTTGTAATTGATGGGGTTGTATATTGGATATTATTTAATGCGCGATCCGTTTCTCGATGTCTCTTTAAAATGTCATGGACGTAGTTTTATGATATAGCTTATGACGTAAGAACCTAGTTTTAACTTTCCTCAAGAGCATATATCTTCTATTTAATTTATTTATTAAAATGACATATGCTTTTATCAAATATTGGAGCCATGTTAAGGTTATTCTGTTCACTTGCTCTCAATTTTAGGTTAATATATCAATTTCAGTACAATATCTGGTGATTTCTATCCATCGAAGCAAGAAATGCTTCGTATCACTAATGGCATATATCCAGCCTTTTAATTCCTTGATCTAGAGACAAAAGTCATTGCGTAAATATCCAAAATGGGCGGTAACGTTCCCTATTTTTATTTAAACAGTTAAAAAAAGTCTACGATATATCTGTTTCTAAATATTGTGTTGGTTTTTTTTTCAAATTTTGAAATTACGTTATATACATAAATGCTAACCCTATAAAAGATGTAATTAACTCATGTATATATCATGCTATTACCATCAATATCTTGCTTAGTGTTCAACGAAATCTAATTAAAATTTTATTATAAATTAGAATTTTGATAAGGAAAATTTTGATGTATCATGTTATACAATACAGCGCCAGTGTTAAACGAGTGCATAATGTGACATTACTTTTGGATCAATCCTTGTACTTTCAAACACAAATTTAAAACATTACATATGATACATGGCTGCTAAAGATGACGTAATATTGACCACAGTAGTTAAGTTTATCGTTCAATAAATGCTGGTTAATATACTCGCAAATCGTAATTAAAAATGCACAAATTAACCTGAACATTTCATAATTACATTTTTTTCAAATCAGTTATTTGCAAAATGACAACTACCAACATTAACTAAAATCGTATCTGACGTAAACAAAGAATGTCGGATGACACACTATTATAAGAAAATATACTCAAATTGGAAATGGACGGTACATGTACCAGTTGTTTAGCTCCAAAGCACAAAAAGCAGTATCGATCGTTTTTTATTTTTCGACGAGCCGATCATTTAAAAATATGTTTACTTTCTTTAAACACAATTTCCCCTTATATTTATCTAAATGTGTTTATTTGTTACAAAGTTGGTTTTAAAACTACTTTGGATCGACATTATAGATTGCTTAGGGGCGATTAAGATTTTTTTTAGTACACACAACAGTTTAACATCTAGGCCTTTGCAACATCGACCTGAAGCAATAATAATCAAATATTTTTATCCAATTGCAAGCACCATCAGAAACAAAGTTCTTTGTAATACTGGTAAATTTTATTTACGAAGATATATAGTATTTGTTTTGTTATTTTCTTAATACGGAGTTGGTGTTCAGCAAAAAAATACAAACCTATTATTCAGTATTCAGTTGCAAATAACATTTTCTTGCTTAATGTTTTCGATCGGATGATACATGACATTCTATAAGGTAAGAAAACTCGTCACCGATATGATTTCATTGCACAGATTTCAAACTTTGTGACGCTGTAAAATATTCCAGCGCCCAACAGTGATGTCTAGTGGCAACTATTTTTTACCAAGATGTTTTTGACATTTATGCAAGCGAATTTCAATTTTTGGACGATTTGATCTGCAACAGAGACTGATTAGATGGATCAAATTTGTATGCAATCATATTAACTTCTCATATTAATATAAATTGCGTTACCTTGATGCACAATTTATGTCGTCGAAACGTAAAGAAACTAGCATTGAGTAAAATTATGCTTTGTTTCTTCTAGTGCCATCAAATTATACGTGACAATAAATCTATTTACGAAATGAAAGAATATTAAGACACATCATAGAATAACTATACTACTATATTAAAATCATAGACTCGAATTGTTGGTCTTTAATACCGATTTATCGAAGAAAACTGTCTTTTGTTTTATATATTCTAACGTCATTGGTACTTACCAATATGTTTTCATTTTTTCTCAGTTAAGCCTCGCTAATTAATAATCAACGAAAATTCCTTAAAAAAATCCCAAAAATTAACTGGATTTTTTTTATTTTACAATCTTGCGCAATACATTCACGCTAATTGGATCTTGGGTTTATGTTTCCACAATATCATATTTGCATAAATAAACTCAGAAATGATAATACAAATACGGGTAAATTTTCATTGGAAATTTGCTATATATTCTGTTCATATATATAACAAAATGACTTCTTATGAGAGAAAGTATAAAATAACAATTAATATACATTTCAACTAAGAACTTACTTTTGTCTTCGTGAGGACAAAACATATTTGATTACATGCCAAAAAAAAATCACATTATATTTCTTGGGGGAGTGAAGATAGAATATGTTTTATCGCAAAAATGAATAATGTCCTGCAGACCCAGTTTTACGATAGAATGCGTTCCGTGTCTCTGTAGGAAAGAAAATGTGTACGTTGGTAAAAAAGTGTTAAATTCTTCAATTATATGGATTAAATTGTTTAGATGAAAGGTATTTACAGTCTCAAAAAGGTTTATTATGATTAATTTGACTGTTATTTTCAAGGCCCGGAGCGATTCTGCAACTTTCTGCTACATTACGGGTATATCGAAGGCATTATAACTGTGGTGAGGGCCTTTCCCGAGATACGGTTAGAATATTCAAACTAAGGAAAGTGTAGTGAAACTAACCGCATTATTGTATGCTTATAGCTTTGTTTTTTAAATGTAAATAATATGGTGTGTCGATGTATCTATTTCGTAAATGCCCGATATGCAATGTCAACCCGTGCACGCACGGGTCAAAGTCTAGTTATCATTATAAGTCAAAACCGACTCAATCCCCCTTCTTGTTATCGATCAAATATCGATGTTGGCTGTCAGACGAGTATAAATAAAACTAAGAACAACGATCAATACATTTCTCAGTCGGAAGCTCATTGATCATTTTTTGAAAATGTGTCTCAGAATTGAAAAAAAAATCATTAATGTAAAAACCCAGAGATTACTCTGATTTATATATTAAGTATATATGTGTGGCCATTTTATAGACACTTTTTCTCCTTTTACAAAAGAGGGAGAAATGATTGTTTTGTTTGAAACAGTTTTACATGTAGCTGGATAAAACGTAACACAACTCTGGGAATTTTTTGTATAGGGACGACCGATGTTATGATTTGAACATGTTCACTAGCCGTGTAGAGTTCAAAGCTCATAATAGGTAGATTTTTTATTGATGAGTATCATTTAACTGAACATCTAGAAAGCTCATAAAGCTTTGTTGAGGAAAATCTCTGTTTGAGCCAAGTAATTGAACCAATAATTGAGTCCACTTATTAAAAAAATCATTTGATATTACTTAATATGTAATTCTATTAAGAATATCGATAATTGATAAAGAAACAATTGAATCGTATCTACTACAATTTATCCCATATATTCTGCCTGTGATTTTCACGGTCCTTATATCTTTTTCATTTGCACATGTTTCGAGGTCATAATGTATCTGTTATGAAAACTATCAATGCATGTATTTAAGAGTTTCATCATATGTATATTTAAACGTACACCTTAGTTTTCGAAAACGTGTTATGCAGCACTTTGAAAACACATTCAAACAGTTTCATTTTAAATTCCAAGTACATAGCTGGAACACTCTCATTGATTAATTGACATGTAAGAAATTATTCATTTCAGGGAATAGGGAGCAAGAAGATAGGACCACTGTTTAACCACCAGGTATATTTGTATAAATATAAACTATCAAAGTTGATCATAAATTGTATCACTGATAATCTAAAATTATAATATTTTAAACTTTATTGTACAACCTATGGAGATAAGTAAAAAAAATAGTAAAAGGTTAAACCAAGAGTATGCCACTATTTAGCTAAAACATGTTAATTTATTAACACTGAACAAATCCATGACGAATTTATAGGACTTTGTATCCAATTTCATTAAAACAGATATTGATGAATAACTTAGTTCTGAAAATGTTAAATAAATGTAAAACCTTTCCTTTAAAAAAACTATGGTCAAAATTGGAACTAGAATTTATTTTTCCCCGATTTTTTTTTTAAAATGTATTATCAATTCTAATGTCAGTTGTCGTGTTAAAAATAAAAAAAACCAGGTTCTGTATTTTTTCAAAAGAAGCTCACTCTATGGTTTGTTAACAGGCGTTGTATAGTTATTAAACCTTCACTGAAATCACCTTGTTATATCTTCGTGTTAACTTTACACATAATAAGATAGTTTATAATGTCTTTGCATCCCTTTTTGTTTTAAATGCGAAATATTTGATCCAGAAAACAAAGGTTTGAACGCTCCCTTTATTATGAAATTTAAATTTAATTCAAATTTCAAAAATAAATGTTAAGGGTATTGTCCATTTAAATAACCTAGCTTAATACCTGGCAATCCACCCCCCCCCCCTGAATTGAACAGATCGTGCGACGATGAAACTTTAAAAAAGGTTTTAAATATCAGTGTTCATGTGCTATTGACACTGCCGGTAACCGAAGTAGGTGCTGCACAGTTCAATGGTTTCTTTGTGTTTGATCGGTTTGTACCATCAATGCTGATTATAGGTTTTTACAATGCAAAATATAAATAGATAAGGGTTTTCATGTTTACATTTAATCTTGGAACACTGCCGTTTTTCCCAGGTTTATTTCAGACGCCTACCATTTTCCGAAAACTTAATGAAGAATTCATAATATCGATCGATCTGGTATTTTCTGAAATCTAGCATAGAAAATCAATTCTTTTCTTTTAATTCCCAATAGATATATGCATAGAAAGAAAAGAAATCAGAAATAAAATTATATTCGCTTGTTATTTGTTTAAATGATCAATAAAATGACGTTATCCAGGTTAAAAAAAAACCTGACCAAATTTGTATCATGGTAATGCACTATCCACTGGTTACAAGTTTATTTAGAGGCTAACAGTACATGATACATATATGTACTTATATTATCACAAAATATTTTATTTACTTATGTAAACAATGAGAGGACATTAACTTTCTGTTTACATTTAAATGTTTGTGATTGCAATAAAAAAATATATGCATTTGATTATTATGCTTTATTTGGTTTTTTTTAAATGTGACTTGCACCATCTTTTAGTAGAAGGTGTACTTTATTTGTTATGTTTTTTAATTTATTTATTTTTGGAAGGGGGGCGTATAATTTTATTTTTGCTCTACAAATCCTAGATACATACTAGTATCTAGTCGAGTCTTCAAATTCTATGATATCTGGTCACCAAACAAACAAAACTGTAATATCAATCGATAAAGAGGGATAACTTTATCGATCGACCATGCATATTTTAACACAGACCACCTTTTTGGTTAATTCACGCAAAACAGGTACTTAACAGTTTGCTTTTTAAATTTTGATGAATTTTTATAAACCGCTAAAAAGCAAATATTCCATCCCTGACAAATATTGGTAAGATTACAAGCATTTGGTTTTGTTTACCTACGTACCTCTGTCCCTCTCTTTAAAAAAAAAGAGATAACGACTGCATAGCCAGAAGTACTCGGGTTTCTTAACAGCGTTCAGAAATTTAATGTTTTCTGTTTAAAATATTAAGAAATACAAAAACAATTATGATTACGAGGGCACCATTAGAAAATGTTATATGTACTTAGCAATTTGGTTTCGTTTTTGCTATGCTCGGATTGAAATGTTCAAATACCTGTAATAGCCAAACGAACACTTATCATCTGAAATATACCAATTAGTATCATAGTAACGAGTTAAGACGTAAACTATTACAAAACTATTTTATTCATCTTTGAAGAGAGAGAGAGAGACAGAGAGAGAGAGAGAGAGAGAGAGAGAGAGATGAAAAAAAATCTAGCATTATTTGTGTGGCCGATGTGAAAATGATAATATATAAAATACTAAGTATTTCTAAGAAAATATATTAAAAGTACTGTGTCTTTTTTTTAAAAGTTGGTTGCAAAATCAAACTCAACGAGGAAATGGAATCTGAGACCAACTTCAACAAACGCAAAAGTAAGTAAATCATTAAGTTGTCGTTCGGAAAAAGAAATTAGATTTAAAATGAATTAATAAATTAATTAAAATAATACAGGAAATGTTATATTCGATTAGTAATTTACAGTTTTAATATTTTTTAAAAAGGATTAGATGAAGAATCTGACGAATCAAAGCAAGAAAAGAGACCTCGGCTGGACGACACCTTTGAAAAACATGACGAAAGTTTGAGAAACAATAATACAACAGCTGTATCCAAGGCTCCAACACCTATATTAGACAATGTAAATGATACAGAATCCAATCAAACTGAACAAAATAAATCATATCGTTTTACATCTGTATCTGAAACCAAGGAGGAGAAAGAAAATGCGGTTCTCATTAACATGCATGCAAAGTATGATGCCTTTAGCTTGCCTGTTATCGAAAACGAAAAAGAATACAGCGCCATTGAAATAACTGCTGGTGCACGATCTTTAGATTCTGGAGATGATCTAAATGACGATGAAGTACGCGATTCTGATGTCATTTTATCCCCAACATGCGTATCTGAATCTAAGAATGATGATCAATCTAAAGGCAGAGAGACCAAAGCAGAGGAAGTCAATCTAGAAATTAAATCAGATACAGGAAAAGGTGTTGACATTAAGTTTGATACCATCGATAATGTTCAAGAGGAAGAAGCCAGCCTTGATAACTGCGTTGAACATCAGAACCAAATTAATCTGCAAGAAACGGGTATCTCTAATAAAGGGCCCATTTCACTTGTTGGGGTATTAAAGGATTCAAATGTTCAAATTGAACAAAGGGATGTATCAGATGCAAATTTAATGGAAAATGAATGTAAAAATTTAATTTCCACCACGGAATCAGAAAATCAAAGCACTACAAGTGAGGCACCAGGGCAAGAAGATAATGCAATAGATGAAGAGAGATTTTTATATAGGTTACTTAGACCAGGCGAGTCTTATAATATGGGAATTGAACCAAAGAACGTCTATTCGAACACGTCTATAAATAACCACGTTGCCAACGGATCGTCCAATGGCGTGAAATCAAGATACATATCTTGCTCAAAAACACGCGATGCAATTAATAGATTCGCGTCTTATATCAATCCGGCTTTACGCTTTCAGTTACGACACATTGTCAGAATTGACAAAACCAAACTCGATGACGATTGTGAAATATATGATCTCACAGAGGAATCGGTCAGTACCAGGTATCTTAAATCTGAATTTGCCAAAAGATATGCTCGTGATTATGCTGAAGTATTACTTGCACCATCACGTGAAATACCTGTTTGGTGTTTTATATTAGCTGGATCTGTGCAGGATGGAAAAATAAATTGGATTGCGTTATGACTTTTTATAACCGATAAGTGTTTTTAAAAAATAAGCAAGAAAACAATATTGTGTAAAAAAAAAATTGAATTGTTTTATCAGAACGAGAAAAAAAAAATCACTTGCACAAAATTTTAAAAGAATACTTTAAAATACGGCTTTTTCTAATAGTAGACTGAGTACACGCATTAGACATTGAACATTGTATTAAATACCTCAAAAATGATTTGAAACCCCGGTATTATTTGTGTTTTTTTAAGCGACGTTTATTAAGATTCCAGGCATAATATTGCGAACACAAAAGAAAAGTATTCTTTGCAATCAGCGTATGAGGATCGGAATAACGATAATGTTTGCTTTCCTTATGAAGGACGGCATTAGAGATATAGCAAATTCAAATATATCAATTTGATGTAAGTTTTTCGGTAAATCATTTGAGCATTTAACATGTACGGTGCAGTTTCTTCCACATGTGTATTGTAGAACTGCAAGCTTTAGTTTCGAAATCACAACTGCCTTTGCGTAAAATTTTTAAATTAATTACATTACGATACGTTATAGTCCATGGATATGTTCATTTAAACTATTTTAATTCAAACGTTGTATGTCTCATGCTAAAAAGAAAAATGTTCGATAATAGATATCATTTTGTCAGATTAAGCAGTTGTGATTAGTTTACATATGCATACAAAGCCACTTGAATTAGCTTATTTTCTAAGAATAATTCAATTTATAATACAAATGTCTTATGAAACAAAGGTGAAAATTACAAAATAAGGTTAAAGTTTTAGTGTTCGAACGCAAAAAAAAACATCTAGTGTTTGTTCGTATGTTCAATAACACAACGTTTAATAGCAAATACGTTATCAAGTTTATTGAAGGTATTCGATGTATAACGACCACATTTTGTACCTAAGAAATGAATGGTCCGGTATTCCTAATCATGGTATAATTTTGAAGGTGTTATCAAATGAAAATACTCCACCAAAGGAATTTTCAAAATATAAATTATGGTCCAACTAATTACACCTTGAATTTTTGTATTGAAGTATATGGGCAACGTATGTTTTAATGCGATATTGTAAAAAGAAACTTAAAATTTGTAAAACTCTCTTGGTTATTACATGCATAAACTTTCTCTTTATCAAAATATGAAATAAAATGAATCATTTACCGCAGATATTCTGACGAATTTAAAATTTTCTTTTTTTCAACAAGGGGAGATAACTGTTTAAAAAAATTTAAGGTGCAAAATGACCGGCTTTTTATATGTTGTCAGTCATGTGAATTTGGTTCATTTCACTTTCATTGTTTTTTAGCAGTACACATTTTACTGGTTTTAAACGATTCAAAATTGTTCAATATCCCTTCATTATACATTGAATGGAAAATATATAGAAAATATAGACATAAAGAATTATTATTGGAATCAAAAGTTCCGGAGTTCTCCCGTTTCTTATGAAATGCAGTCGCTTGATATTATGGGATCCAAACCTCTTAATTCGCACATTGCATCACATTCCTGTATCTGGTTTTTATGTATTTTTACTGCATATCACAGACACTTACATTGTATGATGCTATGTTTCTCTTATCTATGATGTTCTCTGGTGTTGATACTGCTGTCCTTACATGTATAAACAGGCCAATTTTAAACATAAATTTATTTTCATTATTCTTTAAAAAAAAGTCAATTGTATTAATAAAATTAACATTTCATAGATCGAAAATTGCAAGATCCAGAAATGCAGTTACGATGAGTAAACATGCTTTTTTGTTTTTTCTTCAACTTTGTTTTCTTCCTATACTTTAAGTTTTGACTTATAAACGGCGGACACAATGCCCTTTGCGAAGACAGATCGCGCATCTCTAAGTAATGATTGTAACGAACATTGCGTTTTTTATTGAATATAACGTCATAATCACTAAACAAAAAATAATAATACATATGTGTTCTACTTCATCAATACACACTTCATGGTGTTCAAGTAGTGGCTGACCTGTCTATAATTTAACATGCTAAAATATGCTTTTCAACATTATATAACATGCATAAATTTCTTCAGATGATGTCACAGTACTGTAGAAAATGTTATTTAGCTCAAGTCATCTAAAAATTCCAAAGTTATCAGAGTTAGAAACAATGAATACATATTTTACAATCTTATCTGATTCAGTATTCATCTCTTAAATCGATTAAAACAGCCACTGATCTTATGTTTTGAAGAAAGCTTATCATAAAAATATTTAGCAAACTCTGATAGTTTTTCCTTCTTCATTAAACCAACCTCGAAATAATAAACATAACCTTTGTCTTAGAGATTGCGCAGTGCTTCTCATGAAAATTTGGAGAAAAATAACGACATATTGCACTTAGCATGTGCCCTTAAAAAACATGGTTTATATTTTGCTTAAAGGGGCATGGTCATTTTTAAATTTATATAAATTTTAAATTTACAAACAAGATGCTCTGACAGGTAATTCTTAAGAATTACCATTGATGTTTATTAGAAGACACACGGTCCGTCGTGTTAATTATCAGTCATTAAGATACAGATTAAGATGAAATGTTTGTGTTATTTCTTGTCAATATAAACAAATTACTGTAACAGGATTTGCTGCATTTATCAGTCGCTGTGATAAATTTTAGAATCTAAAATAAATATATATTAGATAACTTTCTTTATCAACAAGATTTCCAGTCACATGACATTTAATTTAGTTACTTAAAATAGTAGGTCATGGTAATTAATTAAAAAAAAAATAACATATATTTTTAATTAGTGTCAAATCTCCAATTCCAGCTGTGTTTATATTTTTTTTTTACTTCAAATTCCTCGATGACCGAGGAGAAACCTAAAGAACATTTTCTTTTCCTTAAGATAAGTGTCATTCCTCCCATCAAAAATTCACCAGAGTGTTATAATTCCTTAAATGTGTTGATTAAATGCTTGTCTGAAAGGTGCGCGTTGTGTAAAAAATTAAGTGTTGAGTAACGCTATGTAAATTCTCGGACGTGCTTTAGATGTACTGGACTTTCTGTCACCAAAGGAATAATTCAGTCTTTTAACTTGGGACACTTCAGAGTAACAAAATTATTTTAAAAAGTGCGATTGTTTATTGTAAGAAGTGAGATAGTATTCACTTCTACTGTTTCTATTTAGACCATTTAACGAAATTCAACACTTCAACTTTACTTTTTTGTTCCTTTTAATATTACACTAAAGCTATGCTGTGCCAATTGGAGGAGAATCGAAAGGATAATTAACCCGGGGATATTGCATTTCCTGTGCAATACCTAATTCCCAGTACCTGAGCTCTACCACTGGGCAATCAGTTAATCCCTAATATCACGTACCATAACGGACATAACATGATATCGTTGCGGAGGGTTATTCTACAAAGGACACTTAAGGACGTTGGATCCTGCAATCAAAAGTCTCTAAGTTTTTTTCTAAAGTATTTTTTAAATATCTACACACAAATCTAAACCAAAATTCAAAACAAAATGTTGGGGTCTATCTGCTCCTTTCGGTGCTACGGTGTATTTAATATGACCTTTCTGCACTGAGAATGCAAATTGCACATAAATCGCTTTTCCCTCTATAATTTTTTATCGAAATGAACCATGGTATCAAATACAAATTTACATTATTTAGAACTAATAAAATTAATATAATCATAATGAAAAAGTTTGCAATTGTTTCACCTTATTGATATTTTGACCTTTTTGCACTGAAAAAATACTATTTTTATTCATAAACGATTCAACATGAAATTAAATAATTTAAAAGTCTCAAACTTTTTCTCAAATTATGACAGACTTGCCAAAAGAAACTTAAATATTCAGAAAATAAAACCAAAAGTATGGGTCTATAATGTAAATTTTGAGATATGGCATGAAATAAGCTAATTTTAGGGGGAAATTGGAGTTGATTTTTTCTTTACTTTTATGAAATATCACTTAAACATGCCAATATATGTCGATAGAAATATTGAAATATTGTTGAAATATGTTCTTTGAAACAATACGAAGATATCCCAATGCATAAACTATTTGAAAATTTGGTCTGCACGGAAAATAAGAAAGCTAAAATTACGGTACTCTAAAACAACTGAGTTATGAAAAATGCTCATTTTCTTCTTAAAAACCTTCCGCCACAAAATATAGTCCCTTACTACACTCTCTAAATATGGAATTTTTTCTTCACTATTTTATTCAATAGAGTTTATTTGACATTGTTAAAAAGGAATTTACAAGTAGAATTCATATATGACACAGAATTTCCAGACTAGAGATGACACAAAATGGCTACCCAAAATCAGAGGATCGAACCTCTTTAACATAGTGTAAAGCTAGGAGTAAGTGCTGTTTCAAATGCCAAAATATCGGCCTTTTTCGATGCAGTGCAGGAATTTTTGTATCGGAACAGTGAAGATAATAGTTTTCAAACAGAAATCAACTCAACAAGAGCGCGACCAAAAACGCTAGTCCATGTTCATTGCTGGACACGAAACCACCATATAATTCTTATTCTTTAATGTTCCTGACACAGAATTTCTTTCTTTTAAGAAAGTCTCAAAACCGACAGTTCCGGACAAGCAAAAAGGATCCACGGTTACAAGGAATATTTTAGCATTAAAGGAAATATAAGCTGCAGAACAATCTTGAAATATTTGAAACTTTGAACATCGTGGAAAAGAAAACATGAACAGAAAACAAATTTCTGACGCTGGAAGAAAAGCTTGAAGATGCGCATGCTAAAAAAAACTAGGCCCGTGAAAAGAAAATCTCAAGAAAAGATGACATTTTTAAACAGAGAGTGAGATTCAATCGCTAATGAATCGTCTGAGGAATAGGGAAGGACATATAAACATGCTGAGGTTCGCGCCTGCTTTTGTACCAATTCCCGTTCGAAAAAGAGTTAGAAACAAACACATAAATTAAACAATTAATGGAGACATCATATCAAACAGAGACACAACGAACACGTGAAGGACAGAACAACTACACCCGATCATCTGAAAATCAACAATGCCATGCACGTGTTAACGTAACAAGGCAGCCTTGTAATGACCTAGATATGCTTCCAAGTCGAAATATATTGCTCCCCCCCCCAAGTCCACATAAAGTTCCCATACACCGGAGCCCACCCACCACCACCCCCCTCCCTCAGACGTTTCAACCTTCCGTTTATAATGCGCAATTTTGAAAAGTGTTGTATGTACAACTAAGACAGTAATATTTCCGTTTTAATCGTGTTCAGTCCTTAATGTACATGTATATGTTTATCTTATTCACAAATGTGTGTATACCTTTACTAAAACACGCATTAAGTTTTCGAAGATAAAGGATAATGTTTTTGAACGCTATTTTATATTATATAGGATTTGAATGAGTCTGTTGTCTAGAGTATTGCAATAAAAACAATAAAGAAACAAATTCAATATTTGTTTCATACTATTTTAATTAAAATAAGAGAAATCTAATAGTTTATGTTTACATAGATTCATTTCATAAACCTACGATTAATTGTTCGTGCTTTTATCTAGGAATACCTGTTATTTTATCCCAAGTCAAATGATACTGACGATTTATTTCACACAGAAAAAAAATATCAATTTAGTGGGAATATTGCATATTTTGAAACTCTGTGTGCATTCACGTGTAAATATGTGGTTACATGTAGTAGGGGGTATTAGCAAGCACAGCTCGCCGGCGTCAAGTGAGTTTTACCGGCAAGGCGTGTGTGAATAGACAATTCAGACCAGTTACACATACATTCAACAAATGTTTTTGGCGTCAGTTACTCGGAGAAGTGATTCCCTGTTTTTATCGGACCAGGAGTTCCCTGTAAATATGGTTAACCATTCAACGCTCTCAAGAGAGCAAGCAAGATAAAAATAATTAAAGGCTATGTACATGCACTGTAAATATACTGCTGATACAACGTTAGATTAACGAAGTTATCGCCCTTTAACCTCTGTAATCTACCCTAGACTAATATCATTAAATCGTACATCAAAAAAATATTGCTTATAAACTGTAGCGTACAAATTATGATTTATGAAAATTAGGATTATCTATTGTATTTAATTGGTATTCAAATTCATTTTCTCGTAAAACATTAAATTTTAGATTCTGTTTTATTCCATACGAATAAAAAAACCAAAAAACCAACAACAACAAAAAATATCAAACCTCTACTCTGGTTTCCGCCATAAATCTGAATAGGTTTTAATATTTTGTAGACAAAAGATGTATTTTATTTTTACATCAGATCTAAATTTCGAGTAATCTATACAGTATCAAAAAACCATAAATTTTAACATCTGATTGCACGTATTTCAACCAACAAATTAATGTTTTAACAAAGAATGGAAAGTACAGGGCGCAGGGCGAAAACTACGAGGAGCTGGTGGTGCAAAATTACCACATTGTCGCCATATACACACATTGTCTGCATGCAATCGATAACACCTAGTAAAAATGGCAATTCACCCTCTGTGATGTTGTAAAATGCTTTTAGTTTCAAACTTAATACAGTTTATCATACATTATCAAATTTCTCCATTTTAATTTTTTGCACGTGCTACGCTTATGCTCATAATTATAAAATTCATTGACGGTTTGCATCACCACCCAATTTTTATCGTTATTGAAATAAATAAATTCCCTTTAAAAACCTTTATAATATTTTACATTTAAAAGAGTGGGACTGACTTTAAAAAAAAAGAAAAGAAAGAGTTTAACATAGAAATGTAACCAGTGTAAGTAATGAACACACAAATGGCTCCCACGTAAATTTTGAAAAACCAGACACTACTGAAGATCCACATTCTTCAAGATTGTCCTTATTAGCCGGCCGGCGATAAAATGAGACGGAAGGAGCGAGCCAGAGAGCCAATATTCCTATCCAACTCTACAGGACATACTGTGCAAAGTGGTAATACGTATTTATGGTGGATACAGCTATTCAACAAGTGTAAATTTATAGATATGAAATTTGTTTCATTCATATTGGAGAAGAAAACCGATAGGGGAGCGTGAAGCCACCTCGAGGCGCGGATCCTGTGAAGTCTATGTACGTAGCCGAAGAGTTCCGAATTCATATTCCGGATCGCGCGCAAGAAACAAACACCCGGCAACTTCAGACAACGTGGATTGATTCAAAGAAGTGATAGAAGGTACTGTAAAAAGTTTTTCAGCTGAATGTGGTGTGCGTTCGTGTGAAACAAATTGTCTGTTTGTCGTTTCATGTGAGGAGGCCTACACAAAGTTTGTTTATCTGACGAAGCTGCGAGTTAAATAGGGGATTTCCCAGAATTACTGTTCTATTTTTAGAAAACACATGTAAATATTCTGTGTGAATTTAATTTAGCTAATACTGTGTTTCATGTAGTTAGTTTGAGTAGTTAAGGTAGTTTAAGTTAGTTAAGGTATTTTTTTTTGGTGCACCAGGTTCAATTTTTTTTAAACTGTAAAGGGGTCTTAATTGTCAGCTGTCTTTATCATACAGTCATACAGCCAGAGGTGTACAGAGAAGTAGTTTTTCAGGGAATCCATAGAGATACCGGTCATCCAGGTAAGGACAAGACTCTTTGCTTAGCTAAGCATAGGTATTTTTGGCCAGGTTTGGAAAGGGAAATTAGTCAGAAGGTAGACGATTGCCCTAGATGTATTAGGCGCAAAACCCCAGCAAAGCCTTTTGCTGTGTTGGTCCCAATTGAAAGTACACACCCTATGGAGTTAGTGTGCATTGACTTTTTAAGTCTTGAGAAAAGTAGAGGGGGGACAGAGGATATATTGATCATAACTGGTCATTTTACACGCTTTGCGCAGGCCATACCTTGTCGCAACCAAAGAGCCACGGTCACAGCAAAGGCATTATATGAAAATTTTTTCCTGCACTATGGTTTTCCAGAAATACTGCATAGTGATCAAGGCAGGAACTTTGAGTCTAAGGTTATCAAGGAACTGTGTAAAATGTTAGGCATCAAAAAGACTCGCACCACTCCGTATCATCCAATGGGTAACGGATCAGCTGAAAGATTCAACCAGACCCTCCTAAAAATGTTAGGTACATTAGATCATGAACAGAAAACAGATTGGAAATCACATGTGGCTCCTTTATTCCAAGCGTACAATGCAACAAAGAGTGACGCGACAGGTTATTCTCCACACTTTTTAATGTTTGGGTGGCACCCACGGCTTCCTATTGATTCTTTTTTAGGTATCAATCCTGATGAGGAGGAACACAAGAATCACAGCGACTATGTTGGTAAGTTACAGGTGAGAATGGAAACAGCTTTCAACATAGCAGCAGCTGAAGCAAAGAAGTCTGCAGAGAAGAACAAGGAGATGTATGATGCTAAGATACGTGAAGCAAGGTTAGAAGTGGAAGACAAAGTGTTGACCAGAAATGTGGGGTTAAAAGGAAAAAATAAATTGGTTGATAAGTGGGATGAACCAATTTATATTGTGAAAGAGAAAATTCCTGATTTGCCAGTTTATAAAGTAAAAACAGAGGGCTGTAGAATGCGGACATTGCATAGGAACATGTTGTTACCCTGTTCCAATCTTTCAGAGGTGAAGAAGCCCCAGCCTAAAGAAAAGCATGACAGAGTGATATCTAAAGGCACATCTGATGGTTCATTGATTGAAGAGCGGATGTCTTCTTATTCATCAGATTCTGATTTTAATGTGGCTATTATGAGATATGTTACTCGTACGACTGATAGGTACAATGATTCAGAGGATGTGGGTTCAATTTTTTCTGAGGAAGAAAGTTCTTTAACCAAAAATATATCTTTTCCTTTAAAGAATGTTAACCAGTCACATCCGAGTGATCTTACAGAAGTGGATGAGTTTGCTGAACATAATTTTAGTCATCCAGCCTCCATCGATCCTATGGAAGCAAATAAGATAGCAGAACAGAATTTAAGCCTTCCAACCCATATGGATTTGACAGAATTGAAGGACACGGCTAAGGAAGAAAACGAAGAGAATGAAGAGACGAAAACTACAAGGGAAAAGAATCCGCCTCTTAGACGATCAGGCAGAGAAAAGAGGAGACCAGATTGGTATGGGAATTGGACAGACAAGTAGTGAATAGAATGTTTTTATGTGGAAAAGACAAAGTGAAAGTGAATGATTTGATATTTTAACCATCTGTTATACTAATTGTCATAATTGTTGTCATATGGTTGTGTTTATAATTGAGGGTAATAAACTGAATTTGTACTTTATTCCATACTGAATATTGTGTAACTGAATCCCCAATATATAATATGCAAATTAAGCAACCTTAGGCAGTAATGCTATTTGAAAATTGCTGTTGATGTGAGAATTGATCGGTTTCAGCTGTAAAGTTGTCATGGGTGCATTGTGCATTTCTTGATCCATTTGTTGTTGATCATGGATGTTGGTCATCTGGGGAAAGTCTCAGATAGAGGAATTGGTTTGGATTAAGGTTTATTTAAATTTTTGTAAATTGTGATTATTTGTTCTGATGATGGGTTTTATATATCAAGCCGGTGGTTATCTTGAGTAAAGTTCCCTGATATTTAGTGTTTGTGCTATGGTGATTATGATTGCTTGGTGATCAATAGAATTTTATTAATAAATAAATTATTTATTTCAGACAATGTCAGGAGCCATTTAAACAAAAGGGGGAATATGTAACCAGTGTAAGTAATTGATATATAATGTTTGTCTATTTGTAAACGTAATTGTTTCTGTGTGCATGTGTGTGTGTTTTAATTACATCTCCAGGTGAGATTGTCCACGTGTAATTGTTTATTTTTATTTGACCATTCGACTACCCGTTTGACCTGTCTGACAACATTCTAAATTTAACTTCTACTTACCAATCTTCCCGCCTAACTAACCAGGCCCGTGCACACTTTGTCTTGCATTGAGAGGGGATAGACCTGTATGCATGAAGATTAAGCGCAAGCTTGTCTGCAATTAGCTGCCGGTGTCTGGAAATTCTTGTGTAATTTATTACTTATAAATATATTCTATGTTTATAATTTAACAATTCCATGCTATATATTAAATAATCTTTATCCAATTTATTGTACCGTATTCTGAGATAATTGTCAAATGAGTCAATGTTGTATATTTCAGGTTTTTCGTATATATTGAATAAATACATTGTATGACCCTCACTGGTGTTCTGTCTACTGCCTGGGTTACAGAAATATACAGAGAAAATATTTGAAAAATTGTTTTGTTACAAACTACAATTATAAAATTCGTGAAATTACTATGCAATTATTCTCAAAAAATGTAGATTCTTAATTGGTAAAAACGTGACTCCTGTTGTAATACTTCGGCCCCGAATTCTAGCAAAGAAGTGTATAGGGAAAATGTTCAAAGACTTTCTTCTCAAGAACTACAATGCGACAATTATTATGGAAGCATTTTTAGAAAGGGTAGATCTAAATTTTTTGTATGAAGACCTTAGACAAATACTGGGACCACACGAGAGAAGGTTCAATCTAAAACATAGATATTTGAAAACTGAAAACAACTTATATAAAATGATACAACGAACTGGTGTGGCCCATTGGCCTCTTGTTCCTCATATACTTTCAAACATGACATTGGTACACTCAATACCTTTTGCATATTTGTTATATTGAAATTTGCACTCTTCATGATGCATTGCCTTAAAACAGAAACGTTATACTTTCACTGCTATTGTAGGGTTTGATAGGCGTTGTCGTCCTTTAATACACGTAGCTCTTGATAGTGAGATGGATTATCAGTGGAAGCAGTTTGTACTGTGTTTGATCCAGACCGCCAAGCAAATTCAACATTATCTGTCGTGGACTTACGTTTCAACAATGTTTTCCTTTAAAAAAAAAGTTTAAGGACAGAACAATAAAAAATGTATCTAATTATACCTTTTAAACATTAATATCAAATGTTAACAGAAATTGTTTGTCTTCTGTGTTGACATGCCAATTACAGTTAATAACAATTTTGCAATTATGCACACTACATAATATGAAGACTTTAAAACGAAAAGAGCTGCAATTTCAACATTGATTTTTTTTACGAAAATAGTATTTCCTATTTAAATGACATAAATGTCGTGGCTTTTGAATTTCTGTATTTTTGTGGGAAAAGTCGTTAAAAAGCCTTACTTGGAGTAAAATTGTATTATTGTCGTCCTTTACAAGAATTAGTTACTATATGCTTCTATTTGTTAGTTAGAAGAGATATTTCTTCCGTCAAAAATTAATGATCTTTTTTTTCAAATTTTACTAAACGTAAAATTTAAGTTACATGCAGACTTATTATACTTTAAGCAAAACAAAATTCTTAAAAAAAATGCAGCTAATATTGCTTAAATCATATCATACCGGCGACTAATCAACGTGGCAGAAATGAATATAATGTGGATGACCAGAGATAAAGAGAAAGCAACAATCCAAACTGTAGTGGATGGTGCATCTGTCGTCTCAAAATTCCTCAGATTATCTGTAAAGAAAAAAAATGTAGCATTGTATTTTACACATCATTTTAAGAATTAAAAAAAAACCTACCAGTTGTACCGGGTGTTTCACATGTTTTACCATGTTTAAAATCACACCAACAGTTTCCGTTGAATCTATCACAAGTCCGGTTAATGCATTGTCCACTGCACGGATACTGACAGTTTTCTCCATAGGACTGGATACACTCTAAAATGTATATTGTATTTATTTAGTTATAGTTGCGTGTTATGAATTTCTTTTCTCTTTATCTAAAATGCAGTCGCAAACGTTGGAATATTATATTACTGAATTACCGTCTGAACAGTTATGACCCATCCAACCTTCCTTACAGGAACACAACCCATCTGTGGGTCGGCATGTTTTACAGTTAGGAGAACAAGACAGAGAACAGTTTGTCCCGTACAACCCACGTTGGCAAGCTAAAGATTTTAAAGAACGTATGAACGATTTTCACAAACCGTTCGATAATAATTAGTTCACGATTATTAGATATGTTTCAAACAATAAATCACGGTCCATTTTACAAATTTAATTGATTGTCTAAATTGTCTTTACTCTTTTTAACACCTTGCTAATTGTCCATTTACAGAAACAGATAATTTAATATATATCAAAGAGTTCTTTTGCTATCTCATATTTATTTTAATGTACATTTTTGAGATTGTGATATATTATTTTCACGCAAATCTAACAATTTAAAATACCTTCCTCACAAAACATTCCAACCCATCCTGCTGCGCATCCTTCATCGCACATTCCAGTCACGTGATTACAGGGAATAGTCTCTCTGCAATGTCCTTTACATTGCCGACTGCAGTTGAAACCGTACAAACCTTCAGTACATTCTGTAGAATTTTGGATTTTAAATTACTAGCATTATTTTCCAGTGTAATATTGCGTTTAAAAATAAATAAAAATTATTTTGATTACTTTGGAGAGTACGAAAGCTCTGGGAGGTTTTTGGTGAGATATAGATACAGACTTAAACGTAACACATTGCATTGCCAAATAACTTTACAGAAAACTAATTAATTAATTTTATTGTCTACAAAAGCGAAAATTAAAAAAAAAACAAATTGAATTTCGTCATAACCAAGAATTAAAGGTAAGATTATTTACTTTGTAATATAAATTGTTCGATAAATTGGTGTTAAGATTTAATTTTGACAAAATAAAAAAAACAACAATTCCTCAATTTTGTCCTTTTTAAGAATACCACTAGATGAAAAAATTATATCTTAAATAACATTAACAACATAATATTCTTATCGATTCCAATCTACTTCATAAAGGAATGGTAAAGTTTAGGGTATTTTTTTCACAACAAACGACTAAGATTTTTTATAATATTTCAAATAATCAACTCATGGTTACTCTCTTACAAAAGAAAAATAGATCATGATGAAAAATAATACATGTGCATCATTTAGATTTAGATAAGATACATACTCATGTCGCAGGATGTCCCGATCCATCCAGGCTTACACCCAAAACAGGTTCCATTTTCTACGTGACATGTACTGTCCTTACAGTTGATTGGACAAAGATTGTCACATTTACTGCCATACACACCAGGCATTTTACAGCCTTTATTGAAATATAAAAAAAAACAATAAAATATGTGAAAAAATTAAGGTTATCTGATATTTTATTTATATTATAACATTTGCTATATGTAGGGCTGTCTGTCAAGCTGCATAATTTGAAAAAAAAATAATACCCCCCCCCCCCCAAAAAAAAAGCAAATTTCGAACATTCTGTTAATTCGAAAAAAAAAAATATTTTAATTTAAAAATTTTTTACAATAATCCACGTCTCTTGAAGGCTACGGCACAGTTTACCTTGCAAGGGAATATATAACAAAACCATGTAATTTATTCGATCTGAAATCACATTATTCAAAAACAAAAAAAAGAAGTTATAGTTACACACAAGATTTAACAAATTCGAATCTGCATCAGCTGAGGATGCTTCTAAACAGGTAAGAGGATCTTTGGTCAAACATATTATAAGAAGATACATTTAAAAAGATTTATCTTCATTTATTCCATTATTCATTTATTGCATTCACCTCACCCCAGGGATCATTGTTTTAACACACTTGAATCTGCTTTGCCTGGGAATGCTTCCACACAAATAAAAAAATTATTGGCCGATGTGTTTTTCGGAAAAAGAGTTTTGATATAATTTTTCTGTACATTCCTATATTATATTTTGACCTCTCCACCCCCTCCCTCTTCCCAGTATGGCCCACAATACCCCCTGGGATTATGACAAGAACAAATGAACAAATCTGAATCTGTTAAAAAATACCAACAACATTTCAACAATTCTTAACCATCTCTCCTACAATTTAAACTTGGTCCTTTGTTCGAATAACTATAAACACTTAAAGCTCTTTTTTCTAGGATGCATAGTACCAAGTTCAGTTGAAATTAGTTCAATGGCTCTGGTGAAGATGATGGAAAAGGGAAATTTATTACAACGACAACGGACAGATTTTGAACTGAAAAGCTTACTTGAGTTTTCAGCTATGGTAGCTATATATAATATTTCTGTACCTTGTACCACGACTTCACATAACTCAGTTAAAACATCCATTACTTGGTATTCTGCAGGATATGATACTCCAGCTACTCTTTCATTGTAAAATATGACGTAACGTCCACGTGATGCACATATTGCAGTGAAGTTCAGGGGCGGTAGATGGGTTTCGTCCTTATAGCACAGCGTGGAATTCTTTATTTCACTAGTGGTTGATACATCATTGACAGACACATATAGGGAGAATCCTGCAAAACGTCCGCGCTGTCTGCTCTCTACAAAATATATTTAAACATTTTTTATGTCATGAATTTCATGAATATCAAAATGTCTTTTATTGTCCTTTGAACGCATTTGCATTAACTTTAGTTTAAGCAGGTAGACTTTTTTTTTCAAATCGATACAGTGTTCTCAACCTTCACTACAAATGAGTTTGTAAATGATATTTTTAATGAGCACAGATTGATATTTTGAAGTAACATATCATTTTACCCGAACCGTTGTAGCTCCTAAACACTATATTTATACTGTAAATGTTGTACACTCCACCAAAATCCACTTTCCACCAAACAGTTTTGTATGAAGAGTTGAATCCTATTTCTCGGGTCCTCATACACGTTGATAGGTCTCTATCGACTGCGTTTCCTGCATCGTATGACACGCCTGGGAATGTATGTAGCTGGGAAGCGATTTGTTTGTAGGATAAATCATCTACAGTAGACATATATCATAATAACTTTTTCGTGAGTAGATAAGTTAGATATGTATCATTTTGAGAAGTAAACATAAACAAATGTACATATACAGATAAGTGTACCAAGGCTGCAACGTTTTGACTGGTGTAGGAAAATTAATTTTAAAAAGATAGCAAAATGAATTGTGTACAATTAATATTTTTCAAACCTACGGAAAGGGTTATCTGAATTGCATTTAAATACCAGAATCGCCCTACATTTGTTAATATGAACTAAAACAGCATTGTTATACGTAGATAATTTATTTCTTACTAATGTCTCATTTGATTGGCTAAACAAATTCATAAATATCGCATACCGTAACAATACAAATCTTGTACAAAACGAATTAATCCGCTTGATGTTAAGTTGAGATTTTTTACACATTAACATCTTTAAACTATATAAAAAAAACTTTTGCAAGAAAAATGACAACTAAAGGTTATGTCTAATTGCACTCTGTTTGGTTGTAAAAAAGGGTATTTAAAAGGTAAAACAAAACATAATTTATCAACAATTTTTCAACAGGTCATTTTTCTGAAATATTGAAAGTTTATTTTGATTTATATCTATATATAAATGTTTAGAACCTTGAAAAAACAAAACAAAAACATTCAAACAATCTGATAATGTTTGCCCACATCACCTCTAGCCTACCATTTAAATCTCCCTCTAGTGGAATGTAAAAATTAGACAGTCATTGTTAGGTTTTTAGCTCACCTGAGCTGAAAGCTCATGTTAGCTTTTCTGATCACATTTTGTCCGTGGTTCGTCCGTCCTTGTGTAAACTTTTACATTTTGATCTTCTTCTCTAAAACCACTTGGCCAATTTCAACCAAATTTAACATAAAGCATTCTTATGGTAAGGCAAATAAAATTTGCAGAAATGAAAGACCGATCTTTATTCAAACCGAAAAAAACCTCGAAACTGTAGAATAAGGGGGAACATTTTTTTAAAATCTTCCTCTCAAAAACTACTGAGTCAAATTCAACGTAATTAAGCCTGAATAATCCTTATGGAAAGGAAATGATTAATTGCAGAAATCAAGGGCGAATTCTGTTTTAAATTTAAGTAATTTACGAAAATAGTTATAAAGAAAGAATGGGGTCGATCAGTTTATAACTTCCGCCAAACTATGTTCGGTATTACATATATTGAAAACTTGACGGTGTTAAAGTAGTCCGGGCCATATGTCCATCGTTGTCCCAATTTTCTATTATTTTCTTAATCTAAATTTTATTTAAATTAATCACAATATTAGGCCATTATTTTTGTGCTTTTGAAAAAAAAGTTTCACAAGTGTTTTGTACTAACCTTAATCGATAAAAGCAGTTTTACAAATTGTAATTAATTGTAATTAATAAGCCGGTTTTTTTTCAAATTTCAAATTGTATTATTTCTAATGTTAAGGTAACTCCCTACCTATAAAATCATGGGTTCAAAGTTAAAAACTTAACTTTTTTTTAACTTATTTGACTTGAACTTCATCAACAAATAAATAAAAAATATATGTATCCATACTATTTTAGATGTAAGGTAATAAAAACCAAAGGCTGAAATTATCATCTGAAAATCACACTTTTTTTTGTTTAAAAATTAAATATAAGTGGATGGATACTTGTTTGTCTATTTATTGCTAACTTTGCCAGAAAACTAAAATTAATTAAAAAAAAGAAAAACAATTGTTTACATTAGAAAAATTATAGTATTTAGAAATATCACTTAGAGAAAAGTAGAAAAGAGTTATTTCCCTTTGTCATTATTGAATTATGTCGAATATAAGGATGAAAAACGCTTATTAAATATCTCCAAGTAAACAATGATTTGAGTTTTTGATCTGCACCTATCATTACATAGAAATTACAAATCTACTTGCAAGAATTTTAATGAATTTATGGTTTATGTAAAATGTATGACGTCACAGGAGGGTGGATTTACTTTAAAAAAGAATAAGTTCAGATGCAAGTGTCAAAGATCAGATCAGCTTGTAAACTTAAGACAGATAATGCTAAAATCTAATTAAAAAAGGATAGTTTTACATTTATGGTGTATGTAAGATATTTCATGTATTTGATATATATTTCCAAATTTTAATTACTTGACGAACAATGACTCGCCTAGTATATTTACAAATGAAACCCAGTAACCGTTGTATGAAGTATTGATAGTGATTTTTCTTTGATCTAGTATGAAATCAATGAAGTATTAAGGAGATAATCATGTGAACAATATTTGTCATAACTGTTACTGCATTTTCCTGCTTGCTGATTTTTTTTTTCAAAACCATCTTGATGATAAAAAAAGATCAAGTAACATGTTTTTACTAATCCAATTGATAGATATATCCGTTTCGTGTATCATTTTATTGGTTGATGTAAACATGGGAATTTGCTCCTTGATCTCATCGATTATAGCAATAAGTTCCCAAATCGTGCAAGATATGCTTTTAATAGTCAATGATAGATAACTGTTTTAAAATCCACAGGGACTACTCGTGAAAATTTTATACAATATGATTCCTGAAAAAGAAAAATAATAGTTCCGAAAATAATATATCGTACAACAATTAGGAAAAAAGGATTGTTACAAATATATAAAATATTAATTTAGAATAATACTTGTTTCGCACAATATTCCAATCCATCCTGGTTTACATTCAAAACAGGTTCCTTTTACGATGTGACACATTTTGTTTTTACAGTTGGTGGGACAAGGTTGGTCACAACTAATCCCATAGACTCCAAATCTACACCCTTCAAAAATAATTCTTTTTCATTCAAACACGAGAATTGAACTGAAATGAATCCGCAAAGCATTAAAATTTTAAATTATTTGTGAATACACTTAAACTTTTCACGGCGCATGAGCGCAAATATAAACATCCTGCGTTTTGAATATTTATTATTGTAAGATTAAACAAAACGCTCAAAATTACATAAACAATTAAATAACTATGGACTTAGGAAAAAAAGTTGTTATATCAAATCTAGTCGTTATTAAAAACGAGTATTCTCGACGATCTATATGACATGTTAATTTATTAACTACATTTAACGAGTGTAATTTATAATTTAGACTTACAAATTCATATATCAATAAAATCTTTTGTTCACGTTTATATACAGATCGACAACTTAGATAAGCAATCCTAGACTGTGGTTTACATCAGTTAAATGAGGTTTGACAGACAAGCTTTGATTAAATAATGCAGTTTTTAACTGTAGTTTACAGTTGACAATTCTCAACTGTCAAACTATGTTTTGCTTATACATTTCATTTAAATGAAGTAGTTTCTTTATTTGATGAGAACTATTTAGTTTTTTTATGTTTTAAGACAAGCTGAAAGGTATTTGTCATAAGTTTTATTTCACGCTGCGTTTGACAATGTAAAATTGCTTACCATATACATTGACCTCACACAGTTCAGTGAACACGTTATCAACTTCATATTCTTTAGGGTAGGTCGCTCCATTAGTTCGTTCGTTGTAAAAGATAACGAAACGTCCGTGTTCTGTACACGTTGTTGTAAAGTTCAATGGAGGTAACTGAGGTCCGTCCTTATAGCAGAGTGTTGAGGTCTTTATGCCACTATCTGTTGATACATCAGTGCTAGATACATACAGAGAGAATCCAGCAAAACGTCCACGTTGTCTGTATTCTAGAATGAGATTTAATGACGCCCAAATGTGTCAATATCTAGGTATTTATTAAATAGATTAAAAACATCATTGTAATCAAAGTATGTTGTGCGTGTATCTAAAGAATGTATGATTATACGTTAAACGTGTCGCTGCAGAAAAAAAATTAACTTTTATAGTATAAAGAGGAGAAAGATGAAAATTTTGATAGTGTGGGCAATCTTTAACATGCATGTATGACTTGTCGTGGCCTAAAAGGAGGGAGTTTTTTATATTTAGACAATTATAGTGTTGTTGCGAAATTACTATTTGGTTAATGTAACTGGGAAATAAATGAATTGACATTGATATTATAAATAAACTAGAATTAAAATCAGCGCGAACTTTTTTTTTAGGAAAAAAGAAAAAATTGTATTTTTTATTTTTTTTTTCAAGAAATTTCATTTATAAATTGATGTATTCATTTTTATAATGTTAAGAATATACATATTTTAACGATCGTCTTTTAACAAGACAAAGTTTAAAAACCTCAGCATTATTTATATACCGTAGTATTCCGCATAGTCTTTAAATATAATGTCCACGCTGTATATGCTGTACAGTCCACCAAGATCAACTTTCCACCAAACAGTATTGCAAATGTTTGAAGAGCTGATTCCAATTGGTATTGCCCTCATACACGTTGTTGTTTTTCCATCAACTGCATTATCTGCTTCATGATATAGCCCTATCTCTGTACTTGATTGAGATGCGAATTTCTTGTAAGATAATTCATCTATAGCGAAATAATAAGTAATCGTCTTTATATCATTCAATGATTTAAATCTTTATATCAAATAGACGTATATAGCATTACTTTAGTCAATCCACTCGTCACATATTTAAAACAAATACTGAAAGATAAATTCAGTATGTAACTCTCACAGATATACTACAAAATTGGGTACATACCATACGTAAGAGCTAAAGTTAATCCACTGAAAATGAGAATATAGAAATCACAGTCGTTGTTTTTCATTGTTTTGACTGGAATTTGCATATATATCGGAAGGACAATATACAAGGAAAATGAATGAAAAACTAAGCGAAGATAATTGTATGAATGTAGCGGAAATATTTAGTAAGAAAAATGAAATATGTCAATTTGATGGTACGAGAACACACCACGAATCATTGAAAAAATTTATATCAAGGAAATTATAGTTCCTTGCTATGCGAGAAATAGTACTTAGATATTTCTTTCTTTTTTCATTTTATTAACATATTGGATTCTTATTAAAGTCAAATGCCCTAGTAGGCTTTTCTGTTTATAGAGATACGTTGTCGACATGCATCGTTATTTGGTTAGCTGTTCTTTAAATATTGTTGTTACTACATTTCTTTGTTGCTGCATTCAAAAGGTTTACCATTAGCAGTTCAAAATCAATGAATTTGTTATCAGGCTAATACCACGCAAAATATCTGTTTATAAACGGATTTACTAAATTGATAGACAAACTAATGTTTTTTTTTTAAAACATAGACTGATTAAAACGGAAAACTATGTTGAAGAAAAGGTATTTAACGAGGCCGAGTACAGAACGAATAGGCATGCTTTCGCGCAGCGTTTCATTTGTTTTGTGACGTCATATTTTTGCTTTGTTGACGCCATGGCGTAATAGTTTCAACTGCAGATATTCAGCAAAATTTGTTGAAAATAGCTCGATTGATGCGTAAAATTGATTTTATATTGTGGAATAAACATAAATGTTTCGAAGTATAAGCTATATTTGGGCTCGGTTCGAAAACGTGAAGAGGGTTCATCAAGCCTAGCCCTCTGTCACGTTTTCTTTACCCGCCTAAATATAGCTTAATTTATATATTTCAAGACAGTTACCATGTATTTTATATTAATGACCCTTAATATGCGATGTTATATATTTATTCATTACTTAAATGTGTCTGAATAATACTATAAAGTTCACCATTTCCGTCTTTGTCAAATAAAAAATAGCCATTATCTGGCAAACTGGGAAATTGGGCATACAAAAAACAACTTTGATAAGACCCCTGGATCAAACCAGGAGGTAAAAGGTTTTTTTTATTTGACCATTTGATGTCTTTAAGCAATAACTTTAATATGTAGAACAGAAAAAGAAATCCCTAGGGCAGAAGTTTAAAAAAAATGTAAAAAACGTGCAAAATTGATACATTTCAGGCAAAATCCCATAGGGTCCCATGTTAAAGATTAACAAACTTTGAGATGACCCCTTGAACAAACGGTGTGGTAAATGTCTGATTTTTTTTCCTTATAATAATAATTATATCAGTAGAAATTCATTTTAAAAATTTCATTAAAAAATCTAGGGCAGAAAAAATTATACCCGGCCTCGTTAAACAATATTACACAGCAAAGAACTACATTTTACATCCAAATATTTAATTCGAAATTTCTGTCAGAAATTCAAAAACTAGGTTTTCTACTAAAAAGTATAATTAAATCCTAGTCAATTTATATCAAAACAAAATTTGTAATAAAATTATTGATTTTGAAACAAAAGTTTTTCTAACGCGGGGTCTAAATTTTTTTTTATTGAAATCGGTCTCTTTGAGTGAGGAAAATTTTATTTAGCGGCCAATATGTGCATAAAACTTAATAATAACATATTTACGATATGTATTAAAGTAAAATTTCATTTTAATTCACATCCGTTAATTAGTTTTCGAAAATTTACAAAGCAAAATTCTTTTTTGGAATGTATTTCGGTCTGTAGACATATGCCACCCCCCCCCCCCTTCCCCGTGAAACAACAAACCCTTTGGTAAAAATATGCTAAATAACAATAATTAAAACCCCTCAAAAGTCAATTTTGTTTCACGGTTGGGGGGGGGGGGGGTGTTTTAAAAAACATTTCCGTTTTTCGTTATTTTCTTTTATGAAATGAGCTATTTTAACCCAAAATACAAAGTTATCTCGCTTTGTTTGACCAAATCATTTATATTTAATGAAAATATATATAAATGTTTACATTATTATAAAAAAAAAATTAATTTGACAACTTTCAAAAAATGACTTTTAGTTAGGCGGCTAGACAATGCTATCGTTCGCAGTCCCTTAAACAATTGATATTGTGTGTTATACTTCCTCTCTGTATTGCAGTTCTAAAAAAGTAACTTTTGGAACAGCAGTCTATGCATAATCTATTATTAAGTTGCACATAATATGTATAACAAATAACACTATTTAGGAAATAGTTTCAGTTTCAAAATTAGTGCTATATTTAAATAAATACCCTCAAGAGTAATGTACGCACTGAATTTCCACAGATTGATTTGAATCACATTATTAAAGTATGTCGTGAAGAGGCAGTCAACAGAAAGGCACAAACAGATAACTTAACAGTAACTAAATGACAAATTTATGCAATTTCATCACCTTTACAGACCCTTTAAGCTACATTAAGTTAGTTGAATAGCACAGATTTGAACTTGTGAAAGTCACTGTTTATAAAATGTTTGATACTCGTTTTCGTCCTTTAATACATTACTTGACAGTGGGATGAGTCATCAATAGTAACTGTATGATCTGTATTTGATCCACATGGCCATATAAAAGGAACACCATTTGTTGTGGAATTCCTTTTAAAGCATGCTTTATGAAAACAAAAAGAAATTGATAAAAAATGTTACCCGATGATATATAATTTAGGTGTTTATTGAACATTAACAGGGAAGTCAACGCGTCATTTGTTATTGGATTAGCAAATACCGACCGCGATACTATTTCCCTATAACTCAACTTATTTGAAATCATTTTTAAATATTTGTATTCATTGGCGCGGTGATACATAAATTATATACTAAATATCTTTAAATTGCCAAAGTGATAGAAGTGCAGTTTCCATCTGTTGGCCGATATTTTATTAGGGTCTTCCGTTTCCAACGGAAGACCCTCTTGTTATTCTACGGTTTCTTTTTCTTTATTCTTATTATTCTTTTTTTTCTTTTTCTGACTTTTTTGGAGCGTCATTTCTCAAAAACTACTCAACCGATTTGCACGAAATTTTTAGGAGTATCAGAACAACGTCGACGCTACATGTTATCAAATTTTCAAATGATGACGTCACTTCCGGTTAAAGATATAGACGATTTTGGAAATTTTTAAGGGTCATTTTGTCCACGCATCTCCTCCTAAACTAATCAAGGTAGAAGCTTAAAATTTTCAGGGATTGTAGATGAATGTCTGTAGATGTACCCCCATGCTTCCAATTATGAAAAATGCTCAAGGCCTTGAAGCTCGCCTGAACCTGAAAATTAGCACCAAATTTTTTCACGAAATTTTTGCACATTTTCTGTAATACCTTTCGAGGTGTACATATTTTGTTAAAACATGTAATGCAAAAGTTGTTCTAAATTACAAGGGCTTTCATTTGATATCAAGAAAAAGAGGCTGACCCCTCAAATTAGGGGCTAAGAGGGCTTTAAGTTCTTCTTACAATAACTCTTTACTGAACAATAATTTGTTATTAGTTATAGAAGCAAAAATGTTCATTGTACAGCTGTTTGTCTATACAGTACCATATTTAAGCCATATGTTACGTAATTAGGGGCTTCAAGGGGCCAGAAGTTCAAAACTTTGATCATTAATATCTGAAAAAGGATAAATATTTTCAAAAGCAATGTAGCACAAAAATTGCTCAAAATAATGTTCTGTTCAATATGCAACCTTAAATGTTTTTGTTTATGACCCCATTTAGGAGTTAAAGGGTCGGCCCCTAAAACACATTTGTACAGATATCTCAAGAACCGTTAACATTTCATGAACACTTGTAAAACGAAATATGTTTATATTTTCGAGACCTTTCATTTGATATCAAGAAAAAGGGGCTGGCCCCTCAAATTAGGGGCCAAGAGGGCTCTAATGTCTTCATACAATAAGTCTTTACTGAAAAATAATTTGTTATTAATTATAGAAGCAAAAATGTTCATTGTACAGCTGTTTATCTATACAGTACCATACTTAAGTCATATATTACGTAATCAGGGGTTTCAAGGGGCCAGAATTCAAAACTTTGATAATTAATATCTGAAAAACGAGAAATATTTTGAAAAGCAATGTAGAACAAAAATTGTTCAAAATAATTTTCTTAACAATATGATACCAAAAATTTTGTTGTTAGTGGCCCCAGTAAGGGGTTAAAGGGTCGGCCCCTAAAACACAGTTGTTTAGATATCTCGAGAACGGTTTACAATTCGTGAACACTTGTAGAACAAAATATGTTTATATTAGCGAGACCTTTTATTTGATATCAAGAAAAAGGGACTGACCCCTCAAATTAGGGGCCAGAAGGGCTACTAAGTGTTTTTATAATAACTCTTTTCTGACCAATAATTTGATATTAATCATAAAGCAGCAAATGAGCTTTTATTAAGCTAAATTTAAAACTGAAATCCGTTTTAAGATCGGACGATGCTTTGCAGAGAAATCGGGGTTTAAAAATTGATTTTTCCGGAAATTTTGTTTCCGCTTCCTTTGTTTAAAAAATAGTGTAATGTTCAAAGTAAAATTAACTCGTACCAAAAATAATTGTTAAGTCGTACTTGAACACATTCGGATTTTTTTTATTAAGTCGTTCTTGAAATCAGAAAGGTTTTTGTTAAGTCGTACTTAAAATCATTCGGATTTTGCTAAGTCGTACCAGGAATAATTCGCTTTCTTCATCTTTTTATTTTAGTTACTATTGTTATTGGTTTAAAAGCTCTGCCTCTTACAGGAACTTCCAGCTTTACTTCCGACATTAACGGAAGACCCACTCGTTGCTTTGCAACGAGCTTTGCTCTAGTTTTTCTTTACCAATTCAAATACAGCGTAGGGTATATATCATCTTTACGGGAAGTAATTATTGTGTCATGGGTGCCCAATGGTGTTTAAATTGGGCGACCAAACGGAAACAATATCATTTGTTTACGACTAGGGTCATAAACATTTATATTAAGATGTTGATTGGTTCATAACTGCATATTGATTGATATAACTACATGTAGTTTTAACATGATAAGAGAAATTTGAGATGTATTAATTGATTAAAATGACAACTAGCATTAATTCCTAATACCCAATATGCATTTGATTACAGACAAAAATCAACATGAATGAAACAATATAAATTAAGGAATTTTTGAAAATGGAATAGTGATCATGTGCTCTCTGACTTTTCGATATCGTACGTAAGCCCAGAATGCTCATTCCACTGAACATATTTAACTCTTTAAAGAGTTAGACTGCATTTTGGGGATACAATTTTCTTCATATATATCCATCTTTCTCTGTGTGTCAATTTATCTTTCTTAATATTTCTTTCTTTCTGTATATTATTTAGATATCGACCATAACGATAGTTTATTACAATACTATGCTTTTTGATTTTTGTCGTTGTATATTTTCGATGGGATAATAGCGTGAAACTCATTTGTAAACTTCATCATAAACTATATTTTGATTAACTGAATCTATCAATGATTCATAGCTAAAACCTGATGCTTATTAGTTAGAAGGAAAAAAAAACCAGATATATTCCCTCATACGTTTTAAATCTGGGGTGTATTCACGCCAATTGTGTAATTAAAACTTTTTGGAAGGAAACACACACACTGGGATTAAAATAACTAAGATTCGCGAGGCATGCGGTATTTTTACGAATCTAAGTATTTATAGTGTGTGGAAATGATATACGTCAGAATTGGAATATTCTTAATTTAACGTTTTTGCTGACTTCATACGTATATTATCCTGTGCCCGATTTATCCTATTTAAAAGGGCATGCTCACGATTTTGGTCAAAGTCTATTTTCAGTTTCTGTTATTTACAATGCTTTTGGAAGGCATTTTTAATGATTCCCCAAACTTTAAGATTCAGTCGTAAAGTTATAAGCAAGATAGAGTGCCCACAAGTCGTTGTCGTGTAAACAAGGCACGCGCCCTGTTTTTGTTTACTTAGGTTCAATATACCACTACAAATCTTTTTCAACTTGATAAATATATCTTCGTATTTATTTTAAGCATTAATAAACAATTCCTTACGTTTAAAACATTCATTTTAGGTCTAAAACTAGAATTTTCACTTCAACATTCAAGATGTAAACAGTAGCTTTGTTTACATATCAAAGAATAGTAAGCTCTGTAACTTGCTTATGACTCAACAAATGACACTTACATTTTAGATGCTGATTACGAATGCCTTGCTAAAGCATTGTTAACAATAAAATTGGAAAAATAATTTTTGGCCAAAATCGTGACCATGCCTCTCTTAAATGAATTCTTGACAGAGCTACAACTTTGTCCTCAATTTTTCAAACTATTAGAAAAATTAGAAAAAAGACAAGAATAATTAAAAACAGTTATTTTGTTTTATTCGTGCTATAAAAAACATGTTTCTATGTGAATTTTCTATACACATTTTTATTTAATTTTTTCGCTGATGTAGAGTTTGATACGCGTTTTCGTTCTTTAAATCGCCGAGTTCTTGATAGTGAGCTGGATCATCAGTGGAAGCAGTCTGATCTATATTCAATCCAGGAAAGTTAACTTGATATGTTGTAGATTTCTGTTTTAAAGGTGTTTTCCTATGAAAAAAATATGTGTTAGTACTAAAATGACCAAACATATATTTATATATATTTTAAACTTTGGTATCAATGTACAAAATATATTGGTTTGTTTTGAAAATGACCAACCAAAGACATTGTTATATATTAATTAATTATACATTATAAAATTATATAAATAACAGTTAAAAAAGACCAAAACCATACCATACCATCGACCAATCAAGGTTACAGAAATAAAAATAATATGGATGGCCATTGATATAGAGAAGAAAACAATCCAAAATGTACAAAATGGTCCATTCAGCGTCTCAATATTCCGCAGACTTTCTGTACAAAAATAAATGTTGCAATATATTTTCTTTTGAATTCCTATAAATTAAAAAAAACCAAATAGTTACACCTTCATGTATATATATTTCCTCTCACTATTTACCATGTTTGTCATCACACAAAGAATCTGTCACATGTCTGGTTGATGCAATGTAAACTGCACGAATATTGACAATTTTCTCCATAGGACTGAGTACATTCTTAAAGATATAATGTATTAACTATCGCTGAGTGTTATATAGAGCTAATGATACTTGTAATGGCATCATTATGAATTATCTACATGTTTTGTCTCTTATATCCAAGCATTAATCGTTACCACTGATTATTACCTATTGAACAATTATGACCCACCCAACCATCCTTACAGGAACATAGACCATCTGTGTGTCGACATGTTTTACAGTTTGACGAACAAGCCAATGAGCAGTTTGTACCGTAATACCCAGGTTGGCAAGCTGTAAACATCAAAATTAATATACCAGTAGACAAAATAATTAATTGAAACAAATTGTTTGATAAAATGATAAGATTACAATAACTAGGAAATCTTTTTGGGAAAAAAAATATCATTTTTGTAATTAGTATCACATTTTACAGAATTCATTTGAAAACATACCTTTCTCACATAATGTTCCTGTCCACCCAGCTGCGCATCGCTTTCACACTGGCCAGTCACCTGATTACAGGTAGAGTTTTCTCTACAATGCCCAACACACTTTTGACTAGAGTTTACATTATACCAGCTTTCCATACATTCTAAAGAAAAATAAAAGTCTTAATCGTTGAGATGACTTAAGAAAAAAAATAGAAAATGATGGTAAGTACTATTCAGTAAAGGACAGACAATTATGGTGGCTCAATTTTTGTGGAATTCGTGGATACTTCTCAACCACGAATTAGCATTCTTCATGAATTAATAAATTAGAGTTTTAAGTCATATTTCCTTTCGTATGCATATGAAAATACACGAAAGTACGTCCCCATGAACCTAAAAAAAATTCAGAAATCCAAGAAAATTGCCCCCCCCCCCCAGTACTCAGGAGAAAGCTCTGCCATTCATTCAACTGAATAATAACTGAATGGTCTGGAAAGGTGACTGAATGGCAGAGTTATGCCATTCAGTCACTTTTCAGTTACCTTTCAGTCACCTTCCAATTGACCGAATGGCACAGTTTCAACTTGTGGTAACACGAAAGGAGTACTTATCGACAAATGTAAGTTAATAGGCATTTACAAGATTATTAGGACTTATTTATTTGAAAACTTAAAGGATCTTTCACATATGAAAAAGCATAGCTCATTATATTTTGTCTAAGTTTAACAACTTATTCTATAGCACATTGCATCATACTAAATAAAATGGGATATGTCAAGCTTTAAATTATTGTTAAATTAGAAATATTTAAATACCTATGTCGCAAAATGTCCCAGACCATCCAGTTTTACACTTTAAACAAGACCAATTTTCTATCATGCATATACAGTTGGCTGGGCATGGATTGACACAGTCAATGCCAAATACATCAGACCTTTTACATCCTCTGTTTAAATGATAACAAAAACATAAAAAAAATGTTGATACATTTTTATTATTTTGAAGGCTGCTTGGTGCTATTATTTTGTTATTATAGTATCAAATAATTTTCCATACAAACCTTTTATCTTTAAAAGTTATGAACTTTCTCCTATTTACACCAGCAGAATCGGTCTTCCTTCAAAGTTAGACATTTTTTAAAGTAAATGAAAATAATTTGTATTTAGGCAAATGAAAAAAACAAACCAAAATGCATAATGGGATATTTAGCAAAGGGAACTGTTTGGTTTCGTCCCCCGAATGATTAGGGTTATTCAACCCGCATGCTATGAATCGATTGTAAACAAAGCAAACTTTAGAAATATTAGCGAACAAAACATACAAGGTTTATTTGAAATTTGTCTGAACATTACGACATTTATTTATAGCGATGTCAAAGTCGTAATACAATCATACCCGTCTTGACGTCAGGGGCCAATTTTATCATGAGGCGAAATAACGCGATACCCTATTTATGTCGTTTGTTGTTGTTTTTTTTTCATTGAAATGTGGCTTAATTGACTAGAAAAACTACTGCAATATATATTATTATGCATATACTTAGCATAACCAACGTTTAAAAACGTGCAGACAATTTGATATAGAATTGGACCAAGCAGCTATAGGATTGCTGTGCATTTATCATTGGGTTAAACTTTATTAACGACATCATTAACGTGGATGAAACATTTTATCTGGTGAACAAATACCATCTTCCAAGACTGTGTTCAAATCCAAATGAACATATCTCATAAACCTTTCTTATTCATTTTTAAAACTGCAATTGTAATAATAGTTATTATGAAATAAAAGTTAGTGCTAAGAATACAGCCGATAAGATGGTTTTGCTATTTTTAAAATTCTATTTAGCGTGAACATTATTATCTTAAAATAATAACTTCTAAAATATATTGTATAAAAAGTGAAGCACAGCATAACTTATAAGATTTGTTACTGACTGTCTACAGAAATATGTCGGATTATTAAAGTTACAGAATGTGTGTTATAAAAATCACTTTATACTCCTAGAAATCCTATAGAAGTGGTTATAATTTTATAATGTGTTAAGATCTTTAGATTCCTTTAAATAACTGAAAATTATAAAATAATAATTTTTTTTAGCTCGCCTGATCCGACAGTTCAAGTGCGCTTTTCTGATCACTCGTTGTACGTCTGTCTGTCTGTTGTCTGTCTGTAAACTTTTCACATTTTTTACTTCTTCTCTAGAAACACAGGGCAAAATTAAACCGAACTTGGTACAAAGCATTCTTATACGTATGTATGATGTGGATTCTAAATTGTTAAAATAAAAGACAAGTCCCTTTATAAAAGGGAAATAATTGCAAAAAAGTGATGTCTTGTAAAAAATTCTTCTTAAGAACCACTGCACCAGAAAAACTAATATTTACCCAAAAGCTTGTATATATAGTGATTATTCTAAACTTGATTAAAACCGTGACCATCGGACCAAAACTGGGCCCTAAAAGGGGCTCAAAGTTTAACATAAAAATACGTTGGGAAAATGTTTAAAAAACTTCTTTTCAAGAACTGCAATGCTCCAAATTGTAATAACTATGAAAGAATCCTTAAATTATGTAGATACTAAATTGTGACCTCCTTACGCCCGAAACAATACTGGAGCCCAAAAAGGGGTTTAAATGTTAACATAGAAATATATAGGGATTATATTTATAAATTTTTCAAGAACTACAATGGTACAATTTGTGAGATTACTATGCAAGCATTCTCAAATAATGTAGATTCTTAATTGTTAAAATCCTCACCCCCGGACCAATACTGAGGCCCAAAGTGGGAATTAAAGTTAAACATAGAAAAATTGAGGAAAAACTATTTAAAAATCTTTTTTTCAAAAACTACAATGCTATTTTTTTTTTTAGATTACTGTGCAAGCATCCTCAAATAGTGTAGATTATAAATTGTTAAAATTGTGACTATAACTGAGGCCTTAAGAGGTGTTCAAAGTTTAACATAGACCTATATAGGTTAAATGTTTTAAAAACTCTCTTCCCGAGAACTTCAATGCTATAATTTGTGAAAATACAATGCAAGCATCCTAAGATAATGTAAATTTTAAATTGTAAAAATGGTCCCCCTGGACTAATACTGGGCCCTAAGAGGTGTTTAAAAGTTAACACAGAAATATAATGGTAAAGCGACTAAAAAATAATATTTAAAAAAACAAGGAACTGTATTTCAGTGAGTGATGTTGCCCATGGGCCTCTTGTTTAAATCTCATTTTCTTTTTCACTACTTGCCTGTTCCCCTCTCTTTACAACCGCTTTAAACATTAAAACATTTATGTTGTTTAAAGTAATTTTTTACCTTGTACAATAACTTCACACAGTTCGGTGAAAACATTGTATACTTCGTATCCTTCTGGGTAGCTCTCTTTATTTAGTCGTTCGTTGTAAAAGATAACGTACCGTCCGTGTTCTGTACACGTGGTTGTAAAATTCAGGGGTGGTAACTGTGGTCCGTCCTTGTAACACAGAGTAGAACCCTGTATATCGTCAGTGTTTGATACATACATGTACAAAGAGAATCCCGCAAAACGTTCTCGTTGTCTGTTAACTACAAAATATATTTGAGTTAAATTTTATGTTTATAAAACATCACGGTCTTTATACAAATGCATATTTTTTTCCTAAAGCAAGTATTTGAAATACCTGTAGATATAATTTAGAAAGAAATATTTTATATGCAACAAATGTTCTGTTATTGGAATGAACCCAAACTTACTTCTCAAAATTAATTTTATGAAAATTCTTAACACATTTTTTACAAATACATTTTACAATTATGATATGTGAATCAGCGAAATCATTAGATCTTTTCTTGTTAGCTACAAAAGTGACCTCGAGAACCCGAAGATCATTCGCAATATCATTTTAATGTGTTTTTGTTTTAAATTTTGAATTTTTACAAGCGAACAGAAAAAACCCTTAATGTCTCGTATTGAGAAAAAAAACAGTTCCTTATTCTCTCTATTAACTTGCTAATGCAAAGCTGTGTTTACAATATCTATTTTACGTCAAAGTACCTAGCAGGCCAGTCAGGCCAGTATCGCGCGAACCTTACTCATTATTGAAAAATATACCCAAACCGTCCCAATCGTCGTAGTTCTTAAACAGCACGTTAATGCTATATATACTGTACACTCCACCAAGATCCACCTTCCACCATACAGTCTTGTAAGGGGAGTAAGGGGAGTTGGATCCTATCTCTAGTGTCCTCATACACGTTAATATGTTTCCATCTACTGCGTTACCTGCTTCATATATCGTGTCTCTGTATGAATGTGATTGGGTGGCGTATTTTTTGTAGGATAGGTCATCTGGAAAACAACCAAAAAAGCGTGATGCATGAATAACATGTATCAATCTATAAACGATCAAATGCACTAAAACTTTTTAAATTTGGATTTCTGAATGGCCATATTTATAGTATGTCCCAAGATATTCATGCAGCACATTTGGTCGATTTTTGATAAAAATATGCATATAAGTGAAAGAAATGCAAATGCAATCGATGAAAGGAAACATTTTCAAGATATCTTCATTGAAACTTCATTTTTCACTTAAAAAATCACATGATCGAAAATAGATTTATTACGGAGATTTATAATAGGGAATGTTTACATATCTTTTCTCCATTCGGATGTCACTTGGAATACCGAGCGCAATTGTTCAACGTTATCATCCAGGCTTACTGTGATAAAAAAAATCCCCGTAGACATCACATTTTTTCGCCTTGTATTGAAACCTTATAGCTAACGAGAACGTTTCAACTGAGAGATCTTGAAAATTGTTAATACTTTGAATGAACATCGTTAACGTTTTCAACCCTGAGGCTTTCTTTATAAATATCGAGTAATTAAGCAAAACGTGAATCGAGGATATCTTAAGACATTGGATAGCAGAGTGATATGAACATACGTACAACGTTTGGAGATACAACGATTATTTCACAACGAAAATTTTAATTCTAATAACAACAAGTGAATATATATCTATATTTTAGTAGTTATGTAATTGATATTTTTGTATCCGTAACACCTATTGTGCAACATTAACAGAATGTCATTGTAAAATAAAAGAGCAGTACATTTCTTGAATTCAAATAAAAATGTTAGACGTCTACATACCAAATGCATATGCTGATAACACTCCTGATATGTAATAAATAACGTATATTAAGTCCATTCTTTCTTAATTGTTCTATGAGCTATCTTCAAATTTCGAAATTTTTAAACCAGGAAGTGATAATTGTGACTTGTTGTATGGTGGACCTGTCCTGTAAATATGCTAAAACATGGCATTTGAAGACTCGTAATTTGTTATTTTCCAACTTGCAGAGTTGTGTATGTAATGAATCATTATTAAACGCAATATTATAATGGCAATATGTACAGGGGCCACATCGCTAATTGTTACATGTATCACACCTTTAACTAAAGTTGGCTTGATAAAAGGTATTATTGGTCAGGTCAGTGATGCGGCCCCTGTACCTCTTTATCTTTTTAATCTTACTCCAAAACACCATACATCCCGTGAACAACTGCAACAAATTAAAACAAGAGGCCAATAGGCCTTAACGGTCACCTGAGTAGTTTATAACCCATACACAAACTTGTCGAAGAGTCTCATATATGCATTTCATTTGGGTTTCATTCTGGAGTAGAAAAATTATAAATTTGTAATGACGACCACCTTTCAAAATTACTATTATATATTACTAAAAACATTTTTAATAGTCATTTATTCATTTGATTCAAAATTGTTAGATGTGGTACTTTGATTGCCCATTACAGTTAAACCAAGAGGCCAATAGGCCTCAACGGTCAACTGAGTAGCATATAACCCATACACAAACTTGTCGAGGAGTCTCATATATGCATTTCATTGGGTTTCATCTGGGTATATCCCTCTAACTATTTTTAGAATCGGTTGGACAACAAAAAAGTGTCTTTAAGCAAGATAGTCCCCATACTTGCAGAGTGTTTATACATTTATTAGGACATTTTAAATCAGAATGCTTGACACATGTCAGAAAAGAGGATTTGCAATTTTTAAAACAAGTCTCAAAATTGAATTATCATTTGAAGAAAAGAATTGAAATTGTTTGACGTACACCCTTTCCAAAACTGAGAAATTCCCTACTTTTACTTTCATTTTCAGAGTTTTTCAATACAGACGCATTTTGCCGGAAAACGAATCTGACTTCAAACCACGAAATTTTAACGGGAAAGAGACAATTTGATGAGCTTTCATTCAAGAGGTCCCTCGTTGCTGAACGAAAATTAGGGCCGGTGCTATGAACCAAAACGTTAACATTACCGCCTATGGAAAATGCATTAGTGGACTATACCCATCTGGAGTAGAAAAATTATAAATTTGTAATGACGATCACCTCCCCGCCTGAAATCTTTTAAAAAAAAATTGAAACCTATATTTTAGCGAAAAACTTAAAGTTCTGGTCTTCAAAATCATGAATTTAGTTTTCCTTTCAGGTGTGTGGGAGTAAAGAAGATAATTTTTTAACATTAACATTATATGCATTAACACCGACCTGCCCTAGAGTCAAAACCCATACTGAAGGGGATATGAGATTGAAAATTTTAGTAGAGGACTTTCTGGTAAAAATAATTATGATGTCAGTTTTTCCTACAGATGTGTGCGAATAGAGAAGAGGATTTTAAAACATTATATGCATTAACACTATCTTGCCATATTGCCCCCCCCCCCCCACCCAAATGCCCTGAACCCCTGACCCAGGGGCCATGCATTTCACAATTTAGGTAGAGGAGTTAGAGGACATCATAACGATGTATTCAGTTTTTTGCCCACATGTTTGGGAGTAAAGATTTTTTAAGGTTTTTTACTACATGGCCATATTAGCCCCACCCTAGAGCCTGAACCCCTGACACAGGGGTCATGAATTTCACAATTTTGGTAGAGGGCTTCATGGACATCATAATCATGCATGTAGTTTTTAACAAATATATATGGGAGTAGAGAAGAAGATTTTCTAAGATTTAATACATTTTTACTATATGGCCATATTGGCCCCACCCTATGGCCTGAACCCCTGACACAAAGTTCATGAATTTCACAATTTTAGTAGATGGCTTCATGGACATCATAACCATGCAACCAGTTTTGCCTCACGTGTCTTGGAGTAGAGAAGTAGATTTTCGAAAATTTGGCTTTTTTTTTTTTTTTTACATATTTGTTGGCCCCACTTGTGGTGCCCTGGGAATGGTAGAGCCACACATTTCACAATCTAAATTTCTTTACCGTAGAGATGCTTCACACCAAAAATGGAAACAAATACTCAGTAGTTTTTAAGAAGAAGACAAAAATGTAAAAATGTTAAAGTACGACGCACTACGCACGACGACGGACGAAAACGATAGCAATCGGTCATCTGAGTTTACTCAGGTAACCCAAAAAATCGAATTGGAACTTTCTAGAACAAAAAGATATCTTTCTTTACAAGTCAGTTTATAACATTTGCAATTAATTTGTTAAAGTTTATAAGGCAATGTATTGTAGCTGTATCAATCATTTCGAACAATCTAAAATAAGCAATGCAATGCATGTACATTTTTTTTTATTAAATTCATTAACATATTCTTAAAATAATTAGATCTAGTCATAATTCATTTTTTCTAAAATCAAATTCATAAGAAACGTATCAAATTTATTGAATATATCAATTTATTGATTTTTCAACGATCGATATTGTTGAAGAATTGTTTTTTGTCCCTACAGCCAAAGAATATATCCATGCTCTTTGGATACGTTAAACAATGAGTTTTGTTTCTTTTCCTTGCTTGACTAATGATGAAAATCATCGGCTGTCTTTTATAGAAACACAATTTAGAATGGTTGCACATGAGATGACTTTAATGGAATCTCCCAGAAGCTGTATTTGAATCAAACTTTTTTAAAATTGTTTATAAGTAATCAAATAATGAAAAAAAGTTTCATAGTGGCTTTTCCTTAATATATTTTGTGACACTTTTCGATTTGTCTGTATTTAAAACGCATGAAAATGTTTATTTTTATTCTCTATACTTTATAAAATACATTCATACCTTCCATAGATTAATTTCAATGTTTAGATGATAATATGATGACACAAATTGCAAGAGACGAAATCAAAATGGGTAGTAGATTTCAGTTTTATGATATCTAAGACAATCGTATTGATTTTAATTGGCTTTTAGTTGTAAAATCGAGATTATGTAAGTAATATTTTAAACAACCTTTGGTCGGTTAACCTTCTATTTATCTTCAATTACGCATTAGGATATATTGAATTACGACCAAAATAAAGAGACAAGGACACATGGATCTAGACTACACGTTTCGTAATACATGTAAACGATCCAAGGATTTAAAAAAATCAACCAAGAATTCTGAAGATACAAAACCTGTGGTGTTCATTCTTTTCTTTAATTTTGTTGGTAATACATTAACATAAAACTTGACGCAAGAGAAAAGTTAGAAAAAACCCAACATACAGAGAGAGAGAGAGAGAGAGAGAGAGAGAGAGAGAGAGAGAGAGAGAGAGAGAGAGAGAGAGAGAGAGACTGGCAGACAGACAGACCTACAGAAACATTTCATTTGTATTGATAACATTAAGAAATATGTTTTGTATAGAAATTAACGAAAAAAAAGAATAGAATATATAACACAATTTTACATAGCTCGATTTTTGCAATTTCATGGTCAACTGGCTTCTTTTTTAGGTTTCTGATTTAAATTTGTTGCACTGGCCTCTTTTCTTCTTCAACTCTTAAAACAGGTATACTCTATCTCATTGAAATTTACTTTGGTATAGAATTTTAAAAATAGATTTGGCACATAATTTCCAAAAAAAAAACAAAAAAAACTACAAATAAAGTGTTTCCAAATACATAATAGAATTGTTGCTTAGCAAGGTATCAGTTCAAATAAAGCAAAAATTATACACAGTGCATAGACTTTTTTTTAAATCAATATTTAGTAATTTCAGAAGAAATTCGGCTTTTGTCCTTGGTGAATTATTTCGCTTGGTCTATTGCTTAATTGAATATGACAAACAATTATAAGAAAATGCATGAAAAGAAGACGAGAGAGAGAGAGAGAGAGAGAGAGAGAGAGAGAGAGAGAGAGAGAGAGAGAGATGGAAACGATAAGAGAGCCGGCTAGAGGGTATCAATCGTGAAGAATGTAAGAGTAAAAAATTTTCTTACATTTTTTAAAAGATAAGCTATCAATATGTTGATGTTACATTTAGTTTATGAAATTTTTCATTATGAAATGAAATGATAAATATATATAAATGTGCTGTTGGACACGACATACTCACCATCGATTTTGACCGTTGGCCCACTTAATCCTCCTCAGAATAGAAATCATATTCATAGTCACATCATGTCGGTTTTGTGGTATATATGTCAAAATGGTTTATTAATAAATGAATATGCGTCTCTTTTATGTAAACCTACGTTAACTCGTAAAAGCCATACTCTGTGACCTGAACAGCTTTCAATCAAAACAAATTATGTGGTCGATATTGGATCAGTTGGGGGAGGGTGGGGGGTTCCTGTTCTAAACAATATGTGCTTGCGTTATCTATATATTTAATCAGAAACCTCCTTCAAGTGTTTCAAAATTTGCTTGGTTTGTTTGTTTGCACATCTCTTCTTTTTTAAATAAATTACATACACTAAAATTATAACGTATCAATGGAGAAATAATTGCAGAAAATTATGTATAGCATGGCGAACGAGATATAATTTTAACAAAAAAGTACAAAGTATTTTATCGCCAAATAATAACGTAAAACTAAAAATTAAAAGTCACAACTATGTGAATAGATTTCAATTGCATTTCTTCTTATAAGCTCGTTCTCCACGTCTTTAACAAACACTATTTCAGACATTTGAAATAAGTATTTTTTTCCTGCTTCACTAATATTGGTTTGAGTGTTTATTTGTTTGGCAGCAAGTGTACTATATTATATATGTATTAAAGATGGGCAATCTAAAATATACAAATGTGTGTACGATCCTGTTTTTTTATTTGTTCCTACATATCTGGCCAAATGCATATGTTCAATTTAATTCAAATCTCCAAAACATTTTGCATATTGAAGACGTTAACTTGAAACTGAACGCAACTTAATGTGTCAGAAAAGCTCTAATAATTCAGTTAACACATTCCTTTATAACAACATATTTAATAAAACAATTAACAATTAAAAGGAAAATAAAGAAATAAATCTAAGATATATGCAATCAGGCATTTTTTCTCCATCGATCGACATTCTAAATATTCATATTAATGCTCGTAATTGAAACCAAGACTGGCAATCACATTTAACAGACTTTTTAAAGACAGCTTAATTGCTTTGACTTTAAATTCTGAAAATATTTTCATTCTTAAACACGCCGTTTAGCTTACAGTTTGCTGAATTGGCATGAGCGAAGGTAAACAAGTGTCCTATTACATCATTACACTTTGTTGCATGAAGGACAGTCTTTCTGAAGTATTGACGTTTTAAACTGCTACAATCAAATGTGTGTAGGACAGTCACTCTTGTGTATTGACATTTTAAAAAAATCGTAATGTGATATCCAAAAAAAGAATGTTTTACATGTATGCTCCTTGTAAAATAAAGCTTTGGAAAATGCTAAGGATGACTAAATATCGCGAAAACTTATCAAAATATTTTACAGTACTCTTATTTGTTGTACATATTACTGCTAGGCTTAAGACAAACACAAATCTCCATATAATCTAGTACAACATTCCATGGTTTGACAAAAATTATACAGCAGTCTAACCAATCAGGTGACACTTCTATCATAAGACCGAAAAGTTCTGCACAGGTTCGGGTAAACTTGCCTTTAGATATGTGGATTATTGCACGCCAGACATTTAAATATTCTAACATCACGAATAAACTGTATGTTTAACTTCCATATCCAGGTAAGTTTATCTATCTAATTTTATTTTATTTATTTTTTATGTTTTAAGATGTGAAATGTAAATACAGGGTGTGGATTATTACCACTGAATGGAGAGGAACGATGTTGAAATAGTGTTAAACTTTTGCAAATTCGTCAGAGCTCAGTTAAAACTGACTTACCAGTTTAATGACCAATGTCATTGCCAAAAAAATGTTTATTATCAAAATATTGTTTGTCCGAATCCCCATGTAATGATTGTATTGTTAAACAAAAAAATGGTAAAATATCTGCCCCAGGGTATGAGAATTTGCCAGTGTAAGGTAAACAGCCAATCATAGGCCATGCGACCACATATACAATTAGGTATGGTCTCATTTCGTAAAAATTTCTTCTTTTTTAAAGGAAGGCATTTTCAATTTCATATCTTTTTTTTGAATATGTTAACTTAATTTCATTGATGTTTTTTTAACATTTAGATTTATTATACCTTTCGTCTTTTGGGAAAGGTAATTTAAAGAAGCCGCGTTATTGATAAGTGAGGTCAAAATAAATTAGATCAAAAGAATTAATTTTTAAGATATTTCATTATCACATTTTCCATTTGAGAACAATTGCTAAAAATTTAAGTCCGAATGCTCCCGCTTTTCTTAGCTTATTGGTTCTTTCTAGTGCGTTATTTCACATTTCTAGTTCCCCTGTTGCTTATAGTTTCACATATAGCTGCAATGTCTGTTAAGAAACTAAATAACACGTTTGTCAATGAAAACCTCCAGAACTAATTAGTGACCCATGATTTCTTCTAGAAATTGATTTGTAGAATGCTGCAGATTTCAACCCCTCGTGTAAATGTAAGGCATCCACTTTAGTTGATTATCGTATTACATGTCCCTTTGTTTTTTTCTCAATTAAATGAGAGCAATATATTTTTCTGTAATTTATTTATAATAAATGTGTTTCGGTGCTCCTACATATTTATCAAGGTTACCAGAAAGCCTCTGCAAATACTACTATTAATTAATCTGTGAAGGGATACTCTTACATGAGAAACACACTACAGATTTCAAATTGTAACAGAATAACAACTTTTCGCATGAAGGAGATTTATGATATTGGCTTGTTTTAACTTAGTACTTACACCCTCAATTTCAAAGAAAAGCAGCGGTGCGATATGGAACTTTACACAAATCATTTCAATAAGCAAATATGTTTTCTTAAAGGGACTTGGACACGATTTGACTTAAAATTTTCAAATTTTATTTTTCCATTTTCAATGTTAATACTGAAAAATATAGAAGTTTATAATGGTATGTCAAAATTTGAAAGTCAAATATCGAGTTATAAGCAAGATAAAGAGTTCATAATTCTTTGTTTTGTAAACAAAGCTCGAATATTCTCAAGCTTCAATCAAATGTATCTTTCTTTTGTTGATAATAGTATTTATGAAGATATTGAATTTGTTTAAATTGTTTTTTACATGTCATTTTGTCTACGAAATGGTAATTCTCTACATTTTTTTGTGTTAACAACTATAAGACTCGAGCTTTGTTCACATAACAACCAATTCTTACCTCTGTATCTCGCTTGTAACTTGACTTTAACATTCAATATTTTGATCAATCATTTAAAATGAACATGTTATACATAAAAAATAAAAAAAATTGATCTCAAATCGTGTCCAAGTCCCTTTAATAAGGTTTGCTTTTCTATGGGAAGTATATCCTGTTTTTGGTTTGCTCTTTCTGTATACATAATCATATATCTAAGATAGTGGATGAAGTTTGGATGATCCAAGATAATATTGTCGTTTTTCTTGATTTATTCAAAACCCAAGATTTATTTTTTTCCTCTACTCTCCATCCCAATAATCTTTGTCGTAAATGTTTTGATTTTTTCGAGCATATCATTACCACCCTGCACAAATCATTACAGCACAACATTACAACAAATAATGCCCTTAAGTTTATGAGTCTGTTGAGCAAAAACTGAAGAGACATACTTGGAATGTTTGCAGCCACGCTCAGTTCTTTGCTTTGTAGAAGAACTGATAGTCTTATAATATAGAAAATGAACCAAAGGATGTCAATTCGATAACATCTATAAATAACCACGTTGCCTACGGATCGTTCCATGAAGTGACACCAAAATACATATCCTGTTCAAAAACACGCGATGCAATTAATAGATTCGCGTTCCTTATATAAAACCGGCTTTACGCTTTCAGTTACGACACATTGTCAGAATTGACAAAACAAAGCCCGATAACGATTGTGAAATATATGATCTCACAGAGTATTCGGTCAGTACCAGGTATCTTAAATTTGAATGGATTGGCGGTGTGTTATGACTTTTCCCATTGTTATTTTTTAAATTAGCAAGAAAACAATATTGTGAAAAAATAATTCAATGTTATATCAAAATGAGAAAAAAATCTCTTAGACACACTTTTAACACTTTTCTTAAAAACACGGCTATTTTATTGATAGATGAGTAGACACTTAACATAAGACATTGAACTTTGTATTAGATCAGTAATAAATGATTTGAAACCCCCTTTAGTGTTCTCTTTAGAGACGTTAATTAGGATTCCTGGCATAGTATTGCGAACACAAAAGAAAAGTATTCTTTACAATTAGCGTATACGGATCGGAATAACGATAATGTTTGCTTTCTTTATGAAGAATTAGAGATACAAATTCAAATATATCAATTTGATGTCAGTTTTTCGGTATTTCGGTTTTTTGGGCATTTAAAATGTACGATGCAGATTCTTCCAAATGTGTATTTTAGAACTGCAAGCTTTATTTTCGAAATCACAACTGCATTTGCGGAAAATTTCAATTAATCACAATACGACATGTTATAGTCCAAGGATATGTTCATTAAAAATCCTTTAATTCAAACGTTGCATGTCTCATGCTTAAAAGAAAAATGTTCGATAATAAAGGTCATTTTGTGAGATTTAGCAGTTGTGAATACTTTACGCAAAACCACTCAAATTAGCCTATTTTATAAGATTAATTCATTTTATGATACAAATGTCTTATGAACCAAAGGTGAAAATGATAAAATATGATAAAAACAAATATTATAGTTTTGGAACATAGTAACTCGCAATAAGAGTAAATCAACTTACGAGAAAACTTGGAACTGATTCTGAAATTGTTCTTGGTGCGGCAAGCAGATTATCTTCAAGAAATTAAATATTAACGAATTTAAACTCAAATAAAATTCATGTTAAAATTATTAGAAATTAAATTCTATTAATCTATCACAGAATGCAATCATAAGTCAAAGTATTGATAAATTGAAGAGCTCCGATTCTATTAATCTATCACAGAATGCAATCATAAGTCAAAGTATTGATAAATTGAAGAGCTCCGATGAGGCATGCCAACAAGTACTCGACTAGAGCTCGATCAAACCAATCAAGGACTAAGATTGTTTTAGTTGATAACTTGTTTTGAATTTGATAAATTAATAATCATTATATTAATTTTTTAACGTTTAAGTGTTCGAACGCAAAAAAAACATGTAGTGTTTGTTCGTATGTTCAATAACACAACGTTTCATAACAAATACACTGTATGTTATCAATTTTATTTAAAACTTAAAACAGTATGGCTGCTCGCCAAATCGTACAGGAACAAATTGTTACTATGTAATTGACATAAGGAATTATTACTGGAATCAAAAGTTCCGGAAATAAAAATTACATTTTTGTCCCCCTTCCAATAAAATTTTAAACCGATACAGTTAAGCTCCGTAAATCAAATAAAAGATGTATAACTTTAAATCACAGGTGCATTTACGCATTTTACACTGTTTGATCAGTCGCTATGACTTGCGACGTTCCCGAGATGGATATCGTGGTTTTGTTAGGCTGATGCTTTCATGGTGTACAGAAAGTTTACAACTGTTTAATGGACAATGAATCCAGAAAGTGTATAACATCAGGTGAACTGTTGATTGGTTTTCCTCTACTTTATAGCGGTGCACTCAAGGGAGCAATGGAGTCGCTTGATATTATGGGATCCAAACCTCTTAATTCCCACACTGCATCACGTTCCTGTATCTGGTCTATATGTATTTTTCACTGCATATCACTGATACTCACATTGTGTAAATTCTTTGTTTCTTTATTTATAATGTTCCCCGATGTTGATACTGCTGTCCTTACATGTATAAACAGGCTAATTTCAAACATAAATTTAATTTCATTATTCTTTAACAAAGTCAATTTTATTGACAAAATTGATATTTCCTAGATCTAAAATTGCAAGATCCAGAAAAGCAGTTACGATGAGTAAACATGCATTTTTGTTTTTTCTTCTACTTTCTTTTCTTCCTATACTTCAAGTTTTTGCTCAAGAACGACTGACACAGTGCCCTTTGAGAAGACATATCGCGCATCTTTTAGGAGTGATTATTACGAACATTGTGTTTTCAATCGAATATTACGTCATAATCACTAAATTAAAAAATCGCTTATGAAGTAATATATAACTGTTTTACGTCATCAATACACACTTTATGGTGTGCAAGTAGTGGCTGACCGTGCTATAGTTTAACGTGCTAAAATATGCTTTTCAACATCAATGTCACAGTACTGTAGAAAATTTTATTTAGCTCACGTCATTTAAACTACAAACCTAGATTAGTTATCAGAGTTGGGACCCATGGATATATATTTTACATTCTGATCTGGTTCAGTACTCATTTCATAAATCGATTTAAACAGCCACTGTGCTTATCTTTTGAAGAAAGTTTATCATAAATTATTTTAACAAACTCTGATAATTGTTTTCTTTTCTTCATAAACCAACCTCGAAATGATTGAGCAATACTTCTCATGAAAATTTGAAGTAAAATAACGAAACATTGCACTTGGCATGTGCCCTGGTAAAAACGAAGTCATTCACATGGTCATTTTTAAAATAATATAAATTTAAAAACGAACAGACAAAGTGCTCTGACAGGTAATTTTTCAGCATTACCATTGGTGTTAATTAGATAAAGATAACTAAGACACACGGTCCGTCGTCTTAATTATCAGTCATTAAGATATAGATTATATAAATAGTGCCTGTTTTGGAGGGTAACTGTTGAAATTGACACCCCGAGAAAGCCATTGTCAACCGACGCGAAGCTTTACTAGATGTATCATGTCAGTTATATTTGATAAATAACCTATGAATTTGACAATTCCATTTATTGCAGATGGGCATTTTCATTATACCTTAAAATCGAAAAAAGGACACATTTCAAGAAATATGTGTTGTATCCATAGTTTCTAAAATTTTCAGAGAAAAAATGAAACCAGAAGTTACTTAGACATTCCACTTCTTGAAAAATTGTGTACCTTTTGTAAAAGCAATCAGACAACAGATAAAACGCATTCCGTACTAGAATTTAATGCTTTGTCTTTACAAAAAACTTATATCCAACATTTGTTAAAGGCCAAATGCTTTTAAATTTATGTGAATTGGTGTCAACTTTGAAGGTTAGAAAAATAAAGAACTCTAGTTGTTGATAAGCACATACAATTTATGAGCCAGTCTGTCCTCCAGGAACATTTGTACTTTTTTCTAAAATATTTATAGTGTATCTCTGACATTTTTATTAGCAAATGAACACCTTATATCTCCTGGATTTGTTATCTATCTAATTCTAATTTATGTGTATTGGTGTCAACTTTGAAGGTTAGAAAAATAAAGAACTCTAGTTGTTGATAAGCACATACAATTTATGAGCCAGTCTGTCCTCCTGGAACATTTGTACTTTTTTCTTAAATATTTATTGTGTATCTCTGACATTTTTATTAGCAAATGAACACCTTATATCTCCTGGATTTGTTAGTGTTACCTAAGATACTGAATTGTACCGGGAATATTCGTGATGTTGTCGATCTCACGTATACATGCACATGCTTTATAAGAAGCGTTTCATCAATGTACTCTGTAACCCCTGTGAATGTGTTTAAAATATTTTCTTTATCGATGCTTAGCATGCAATAAATCCAGAGGTGCTCTAATAAAAGTTCAGGGGACCTGAAGTTTGATGCTTTTGGTTTGCGATACCTTGCTTTTAAAAAGAAATGTGTGTCTTTTTTGGATAAAAACATAGTGTATAGAGCCATTCTCAAGGAACATTCTGCATAAAACATTATAGTCTATTTTACTATTATTGCTACTACTAGGTCAGACGCGGATCGGAAATTAATCATTGGGGGGATTGCTATTAAACAAGTTAATTGTTGCAACAGCAGAAACAATCTATTTTTAATGTTACATTTATTTCTAGAACTCATTTAAACTACAAATCAATGAAGAACTAGTTTAAAATCAATAAACGTTTAGATTTTATATTTGACTTCAATTACCTAGTTTCTAGAAAAAAGACTTTAACACGAAGCTTTTTCCATCTGTTTCACAGCTATTGTTGAATTATAGAGCTGATAAGACGCCTGGCCTCAATATGCATATTTGAAGCCTCTGAGATCGAAAACATTCGGTGCGACGTAATAGCTGACTCACACTACCCATTGTAACGGGATGAGCGGAGGCTACTCCAAACAACAACAAGACATCTTAAATTTAACAAAATTTAATAACAAAAAAGTAAGAGAAAGAAAGAAAAGATAGAAATATAAACACTAAACCACACAAACACTCACACACCTTTCACTCAACAAGAAAAAATATGATGTTTATACAAATGACCAAAAATAAATTAGAAGAGTGTCCGAATCTCCGGGGCTGTAGTCCTGGACCAACTACGGACAACCACAACTAGAGTAGTTTCGTCACCACAATCATCATCATCACCATCGCCATCATAATCATCGACACTATCGTCAACATCATCGCCTACAACACCATAATCACAAAAGACATCATCGTCATCACCATAACATCATCGTCGTCATCAACATCAACAATATGACACTACAATAAGTGTACAAGTGACACCATAACACCATAATAAAAACAATATTGTATAATACATCATATAAGTATCTCACTGATAGTATCAAACTATGATAATGTATAAATAGTATTATATTAAAGGCAACATCTCAAAATATTGTAAGTATATGGTAACTAAGTTATTTGTTTACAGTAAACAATATGGCGTCTGAGACTTCCGGTGACGCACTTCCGCCCAAGTAGTTAAGTGGAAAAAGTGACAATAAATTGTAAAATAAAATAACGCATAGAAAATAGCCCTTTAAATCACCGTTTCTTTATACAGCAATAGCAAAAACTGTACTATAGAAAAAGACGAATTCCATTTAAACACTCTCGCTAAAGTCACACATCAGTGAACACACAGGTAACTCTACAGTGAACAATGGTCAAGGTGACTTTATAGGACGACTGCGTAATACTAATAAAAAGGCAAAAATTTACAAATAAACTACACCAAACTAAATAAATACTTACCACGGTCAGCTATCCGTGTCCGCGTCAAATGCTGAACTTGTGAAACTAAAACATGCCACACAGGCTTCTAACACGATACCCCCTTCACACACTAAGCACGTCTTAATCGCTGGACAGCTCGGCCGGGTATAACTTAGCGCCTATTGTTAGGGTCGGCCAAGCACGTTGCAAAGAATTATGGGAAAAATAAAATCGGGTGTGTTCGATATGAACAGTGATTGTCACACCCATTCCATATATCTTTTAACCACAGAGATTTCTGGCTTGCTCTTATCTAAAATCTGAAGTCAATAAATTCTGCAAATTGGTATTAAAAGTGTGAGAACCCTGTGCAGAAACATGTATCGTTTTAAACTTTAAGACCCATTAATGTTTCCTCAGCAATAATAAATTGGAGTAAAAATTGTGAAGTGTTAATTTAACTTTTGATATAATTGACCTATGTGCATTATGTCGTAAACAATGTGTCAGAGGTTGGATTTTCAAAAGGTAAAAATATCAAAAATATGGAATCATTGCTTAGGCAAGGATTCTGTTTTGTCAACACATAGTAAGTAATAATTTATAAAGACTTAACATTTTCGTAGACAGGTATGTCACCAGATCCTTAATTAACTCTAATTAAGTTTATTGGACTTAATAATTAAGGATTGGATTTCAGATGTATTCCCAGAATTACTGGCACATTTGAGCAAATATGTTTGTAAATTTCTTCAGGTTCACATATTCAGGGGTCTAGCTTAATCTCTTAATAACTCAAATATCTTTTGTTATTTCATTTTTAATTTGTTATTTGATAATGTTAGATTTTCTCTTTAATTCATGCAATAGTATGAGTTGCTGTGTAACATTTTTGCATTCACCATCTGTTTGAATAAAATGCCACACCCTTTTAATTATACAAGAATTATAATTTTTGACTAATATTCATTAAAAAAGAGTATCAATTTTCATAATCTGTTAAAGCTGAATCAATAGTTTTTCTACATTGTATTCGTAATTTGAAAAATGTATTATCCCAGAATCCTTGAATTTTTATATCCAAATGGATCTTGATCTTTCTTTTGATAATTTACGAATATTATTTTTAAGGGAGGGGGGAGTTCTTCTGAGTTCTCTTCTACATGGACCAGATACTGTGTATCTGAATGCTACCCGGGACAAGGCATTGGACTTTCTCATCAATCATATTTTAGCGCGAGTTTTGGCATTTGGTAATATGTACTTTGTCTTAAGTTTTAATTGGCCGATTTGTCCCTGATGTCCCTGAGAGTTGTGAACATTTGGAATAGACATTATTTCTCTTGTTTCGTCTGAGTTGAATCCCCATAACCATATGTTAACATTGCACTCATTACTCTAATTAACCCTATTCAGTTTGTCATTAAAGATTCTTTTGCTATATATTATTTCTTTCTACTTATGGATATACATTCAGTGTATTGAGACCATATGTCAATGATGTGTAAATGCATTTGTGTTACCACGTTTCCAGGTCCATTCCATTTTTTTTATTGAAACCTTTCGCTAAGGAAGAGTTACAAATAGTCGGGGATGTTGGGAGTGATTTCGGTGAACATTTTGCAAATTTCAACTCTTTGTCTGCTCTATGTCTGATGATGTTCCATAGTATTCTTCCTTCTAGTTTTTGACATCGTTCAGGATACATACAAGCTTCTTAATCGATGGTTTTGCACTCTGTCTGTGTACTTTAAGAAGTTTTACCTGAGAAAGGATGTCTACCGTCTTGTTTTTTTTAAGTGATTTTTTTCTGTGCTTTAAATCTTATTCCCTCACTATGGGAAGGTAGATGTCAATTTGAAAGTGAATTAGGTGGTCCATTTTCAAAGTTTTATGTAGACAATGGTAAAAACTTCAATACACCTTATTCTTTGTGATGACATACAGAATTGTATGAGTGAGTAAGTAACAGTACACTTCCATTACTTATTACCATCCTTGAGATAAGTAATAATTCGATAAATAAGAGTATATTGATGAAAATGAACTTTATGTTGGAAGTATGGTAAACACGATTTTTTATCGATTCTCTTTGATGTATAAATAAATGGAAAAATTTGGTACTTCCTGGTAGTTATGATACTATTACTGATTTTTCCTAGCATAAGTTAAGTTCCAATTAAGTTGCGAAAACGTGCGCGGAGTTTTACAAAATTTTGTCTTGGTCGGGAACGGAAACATCTTTGTACTTTTCTGAATATATGTCGATAGTATTATTTAATCGTTTAAGCATACAACATAAGGCTGTTTTTCTCATACAGTATAAGTTCATGGCATATTTACGATATGTAAGTAAATATCAATGTAGTGATTTTCTGTTTGAGTTTGTTGAACGCATAGTTGCTTATGAAACTAAATTTTTTGGAAAACAGTTTGAGTTATTAATACATTTATATACGGAAATATATGGAGTCGGATTATTGTGATTGTTATCATGTCTATAAATATATGTGTATTGCAACAACATTCATTTGTCTTTTGTAGATGTTTGCTAATAAAGTATGGAATCGAGTGCGCAAACTGAATCCTGGACACAGCGCATTGCGTACTAGAATATAAGGTTTCATATATACAAAAATACTTAGATCTGACATCCGACAATAGACAAAATGCTTTTATTTTTTGTGAATTGATGCCAAATTTGAAGTTTAACAAACTTAAAGAACTCTCACTGTTAAATTACACATACTATTTATGAGCCAGGACGGCTTTCTAGAACAAATGTACTTTTGTCTGAAAAATTTATCGTGCATATAATGCATTTTCATCAACAAATGTAAACCTTATATTTGTACTTCATGTATTTGATAGTGTGAACTAAAATGCTGATTTACAAGGGGATAAAACGTGAAGTGGGCGATATTACGTATCCATATATCATTAAACTCTGTGTAACTCTACATTGACCAGTTACTGTGTATCTGAAAACTACCGAGACCAGGTATTCTTCTTTTTTATCAATCATATTTTAGGACAAGTTTATACATTTGATATTATGTACTCTGTTTTTACAATTTAATTAAACTGTCTTATAACATTCAATTGCCCAATTTCATAGAAATGTTTCTTGGAGTTATGGATATTTAGAATAAACATCACTACCTTCATTTCGTCTGAGTTGAATCATTCTTCAATATCTGTAAATATTGCACTCTCTCATCAAAACTTATATTGCAAAATTTGTTTTTTTACTAATGAAAATAAATACAGAATATTGATACCATACATGTATGTCAATGATATGTATAATTCGTTTGTTATCCTACCTTTCCAGGTCACTAGAGAAGTTTTACCTGAGAAAGTATTTTTAACGTCTTGTGTTTCCTACAGTGATTTTTTTCTTTGCTTTAAAAAACTTATCTTACATTGCATTAATATTATCAGCGATATTGTGATTTAAACTCACTATATCATGGACAAAAGAAGCACACCATACAAAGTCCAGCAGTGTTCAAAGTGTCCGGGGGACGAAGAATACTATTGCGAATCCTGCCCATGAAATCTCAGTCTCAGGTGTAAAAGTGAACCATATAAAAACTTCCGAAACAACAGACCATTATATTGTGCCGCACCGTAAAGACAATGAACAGCATCCTAACACAAGAGTTTTGTGTGAGACATCCGAGGCAAGTTTATAGAAAGTATTGTGAACATTGTCAGGTTCCTCTGTGTGATTCTTGTTCCGAGGACAATTCACACACATTTAAAAGTTGTTTCTTTGAAAAAGGACAGCACACAATTCTGGATATACAAGGAGTGTATGAAACAAAGCGACAACAAAGCAAATTAACAATCAACAGCATCAAAAGTGAGGCTTTTTTTTCGGGATATGTTCTCATGCCAGGAATCAAAGCTGATATCAAAACATGTCGTACAGAAATATCCCACTATCAACCACATATGTTAAAAAAGTCCCAGAAAATGAAGAATATAATTGACTCTATGCAAATCGATTTTATGTACAATGTGTTTTGTACCAGTGATATCAAACACAGATGGTTAGAACAAAAGAGAAGGTTGCTCAGACTTATTCTCCGTCTTCAGAGATATATACGCATATATGAACAGTCAGAAAAAAGTCCGCACCAGTTCCTTTTATACATTAAGACAATCCACCTATCCTGCATCTCCCAGATACCTCAACACAGCAGCCAGCTCTCCATGACTGAGTCACTCAATAAGGAGAAAGTGATGGAGTTACTTAGTGAAATCCAAATCACAAAGAGAGATAACCGATGCATCGAGAACGATTTTCTTTTGAAACTAATGCCCGTTCCTAAGATACGTTACTCTCTTACACTAACAACTGTTGATGGTTGTTATCACATTTCCTGTGTGACATCACACCGGGTCTGGGTCAGTGATGGATACAATCTCATCTTGACACACACAACAGGTTCAACTCTACATCGTGTGAAGGATTTATGTAGTGATTTATATAATGGATTTCACACAGTGAACAGTGATAGTGAATTGATATACATAAATAAGGATTACAACATTAACAAGCTCTCAAAAGATATGAAAACAACGACCACATTTATAAAAAGAATAGATTTTAGATGGCGACCACAGTGTGTGTATTGGTCCCCGTTCACTGGGGATCTATTGGTCGGGATGTGTAAAGAGGAACCGTTGACAGGCAAAGTAACCCGTTACAACCAGTTCAGAGAACTGACTCAAACAATACCACACGACAACACAGGACAGGGACTGTATAATGATCCTATCTATGTAACAGAAAACAACAACGGCGATGTTGTGGTGTCTGACAGTAATAATGCTGTAGTGGTGACAGAGCGTGGGGGAAGACATCGTTTCTCCTATACAGGACATCCATCAAATTCAGGAATATGGCCCTGTGGAATCTGTACTGACACACTGTCACACATTCTGGTGTGTGATGATTTAAGCAACACCATTCAAATGATAGACAAGGACGGTCAGTTCCTCTCACATATAGTGACAGATTCGAAAAAGATGGATGCACCACTCAGCCTGAGTTATGATGCTTACACTCACCGTCTCTGGGTTGGATCTTGGGACAGCAAGCTGTGTGTCTATAAGTATATGACCAGACAGGGTGCTCTGACAGGTAAGGCTAAATCATAATCATCGATGTCTATTAGAAATAGGTAAATAGGACACACCATCCATATAAATTATTAGTCCTAAAGATAAGTCTGAGCCATTATCATTGATGTTGATTAGACTAAGACACATGGTCCGTGTTAATTTTTTCAATCAATAAGATACATTTAAGGAATGTTTGTCTTATTTTTTTAAACAGTTCGTTGTTACAGAATTTGCTCTATCAAACAATCTTTCTGATAAATCTGATCATCTAAAAAAAAACATATAAGATAAAAAAACATTTCATTAACATGATCTACAGTCACATGCCATTTAATTAAATTGCTTGAAATAACAGGCCATTGTAGTTATTTCATCATATAAAATATATATTGATAAATTGTAATTTTTTGATTTAAGTCAAATGAATTTAACCAAATAGATAAATTTTAAAACAGAATCATTGTAATTGTTTCAAACTTTTTATATGAAGATCAAGACCTATCGTTTTATAATTTGTATGATACTGATTAACGAACAGCTGGCAATGTCATGTTGTAGATGTTGTAGACAGAACCTCCTAATAGGGATACCTTGTCCATCTTAAATGAAGTCTGTGAATGGATCTAACTTGCAAATTGACATGTTGTAAATGTTTGTGTTTAAATTTAGCCTGTTTTTAATATCACACATGTTGTTTGTAACTTTCCTGAACATCTGTAGCTGAAAATGATATGTGCATAATACATGTAATTCATATGGACTGCAAAACTTACTCCTATTTACTTTACACTTTCTAACCATCCAAACTTGCTATATGTTGCTATGTGTAAACAAAAATGCTATTTACGCTGCTAAATGCATACATTTATATAGAATCCATATTTCTTAATAACTGAAATCTGTGAATGATATTTATATATTTGAAAATTCATCGTCTTTTTGCAAGGGGTGTCGTCATCAAAGTGTTATGATGACGATATAATTTAATTTTAACATATTTTATTGAGTAATCAAATGGATTAGGTAACAGGCAAAACCTATATAAATGTATGATGACAGTATTAAAGAGGTTGAGATTTAAAACGCGTACAGGTATGCGTACGTGTGTTATAACTACACGTACAAGAACACGTTTTTGTAATTAATCAGTTGAGATTTCATAACTTGTAGGATGTGAACGTAAACGTAAACTGAGACGCAGTTTTTGACATAAATTTACTTTATTAACTCAAAATTAATGGTGAAATTCTTATCAATTTGCAAGCAAGGGTTAAAAAATCTATGAAATCTATCAGAAGAATATATTTACCCATCAATTAAATTATATTTGTTGTAAAATTATAAGTTTGTACTTACGTGTAGACGACAGTCTACAAATTTACAAAACGTGTAGAAACTTTGTCGTCACAAAAACTGATGACGTTATACGCGAAGAATTTAGGTGATTTCCCTAGTACACATACACGTACCCGTACACGTTTGAAATCTCAATCTCTCAATTATTTTATTTTAAAAAACCATTAATTTGTTTGTTTTGGACCAATTTTACCATTATACCTAGAAAAATGAAAATAGGACACATTCCTTGAAATAATTGTTGTATCCCTAATCCCTAAGACTATACAGAGAATAAATTAATGTTTTGTAATAGCAGTTTTATAGCAGATAAAATGCATTTTTCTAACTTGAATCTAAAGTTTTAATAGGTACAAAAATTATTTAGATCAGACATTTATTAATGACATAAAGGTACACTCAATGTACATTTACACGTAAAATTTACAAAAAATTCTGGCCTCCTCGAACATTTGTACTTTTTTATCTATGATTGATGGTGCATCACTGATATTTTTATCAACAAATTAAACGTAAACCTAATATAAGCACCTCGTGTTTTAATGGCGTGAACTAAAATTGTGTATTCCAAGGGGATTATTCATGAAGTGAGGGATTACACGTATACATGTTTTATAAATAATGTGTCATTAATGGATCTGTTTCACCCCACATTTATCAGTAACTATGTTTCTGAATACTTATAAGATCCGTTATTGTATTTTTTTTTCAATTATTTTGCAATTCGACAAGATATATTATGTTGTACAATTTTTAAATTATTTTAACTGTCCTGTAGCATTTATGTGATACTCAGAGATTTCATAAGATGTACTTAAGTTGTGGCTAATGTGTCATTTTTTTTTTCAATGTTTTGTTTTGAACACAAGAAATCATAAATATTAATGAAAGGTCTTATTGGAAGGGGAATAACTCTTAATTATTTTCCTCAAGTGGAAATTAGAAAAAAAAAATATTCTCCACTTTTTCTTGCCTTTTAGATAAAAGGAAAGTTTGACTTCAGAACTGCATATTGTATGTTGTTAATCCATGACAATTTTTTATTTGTAGAAAAGTTTTATATATGATTACAAAATGCCATGATTCGCATGGTTGAGGTATAAAGAAGAAAAGGGGGTTCAAATAGGATCAAAATTTGTTTAATGTTTGGTAGATGAATTTCAACAGGTAAAAATAGATCTAAGATTCAAATATCTAATTTATACTAGACAATTTTAACAAATAAAGTATAATATATACTTATCATAAGATACAAGACATATTCCGTGTTGTGCTCACAATGACCCAATTGATTTTATTATAGTTTGAAATAAAGCTATGGGTAGATGCTGGACACTTGTTTTGACATTGCAATAATCTTAAAAATAATCAACCATCAATCATTCTAGAAAGCAGGCAGACATTTCAACACTGATGTGAACGATAATTTTAATTTTAAAATATATATTGTAACATAGATAGTGTTTGTTTGTAATTTGTATTACATTAAACATGAATGTTGTAAAATTATGGCTTAGACCTAAATACTTAAAGGGGCATGGTCACGATTTTGGTCGAAAATTATTTTTCAGATTGAAATGATTACAATGCTTCAGTAAGGCATTTTTAATAGGCAACCAAAATTTGAGTGTCATTCGTTGCAATATAAGCGAGTTGCAGAGCTTACAATGCTTTGCTATGTAAACAAAGCTTTTGTTTACATTTTTAATGTTGAAGTGAAAATTCTAGTTTTAGACTTAAAAATAATGTGTTAAACGTTAGGAACTGTTTATTTTTGCTTAAAATGAATTAAAAGATAGACATATCAGCTTGAAAAAGATTTTTATAGGTATATTGAACCTATGTAAAAAAATAACAGGACACGAGCCTTGTTTACATGACAAAGAATTGTGAGCGCTGTATCTTACTCATTACTCTACGACTGACTCTCAAATTTTATTTTATCATTAAAATTACATTCCTAAAGCATTGTAAATAATAAAAACAAAAAAATAAATTTGACCAAAATCGTGACCATGCCCCTTTAATATGAATTTATGGCAACTTATATTATGGGGTAGTGGTGTAAGGCTTATGTTATATATATTTTGTTGTTAAATCTTTGTAATATTTGTTTAAATTTGACGATTAATATGTAAACATTCAATTGAACTTAAATATTGGTATGTTGCAAATATTTGTTCATGCTGTAGGAGCTAAAACAGGTACCCTATCAGGGCAATTATAGCGATGAGTGCTCTCCAATCTAACGTCACTTTTTTTACTGATTTCTATATAATAAAGCAAAGTTTTAAAGAATCTCAATCCTTTATTTTATCTATTTTAAAATTTTAAGGCCATTTCAACTTGCCAGTTAGAAAGCTATCACATTTAAAATGCATTTTAATATAATTTTTCAAACATGAATAAGTACAGTTTAGCAACATAAAACGTCTACAACTTTTGAAATAATGGTTCGAACTCATTGAAAGTTGGTACATATGTAACTCATTATATCTCCTATCGAAATCTGTATATGATATATGAATGTCTATCTTAATAGTTCTAATTAGTGTGAATATTGTATTAAAGATTAAAGGTGAATATGTATGGAAATTTCAATTAATTTTTTTTATATATGCATACCACGAAATACATACAACTTATTTATAACAGATCTTTAAAAAGTTGTAGTGCGCTGTAGTTGAAACTCAATAAACAGAAAGTGATTCTTATTTATTTTTCATCTCATTTTTATAGTCAGACAATACTGTAGTTTTTAGTATACATAATGGAACATGATTAACTCAGGCGGACTTTATCTTCCGAAATGAACCATTGTTTAATTAAAAAAAAAATACAATCAATTGCCAACAAAAAGATGCAAATGCGATTTCCATCCATTTATTTCAAGTTCGTAAAATAATTTCAAAATCGATGCTAGCTTCTGTTTTGAGCAATAGGTAAAACACAATGTTAGTGGATTTAGCACACATTTATTGCAGTAAAGTTACGAGAGAGAGAGAGAGAGAGAGAGAGAGAGAGAGAGAGAGAAAGAGTAAATATAGAAAAAATGTAAAATTAAAAAAAACAAATCAACCGACCCCATTACACCCACCATATTAGCTTTGATGTTATCTGATTCTGCTTTCGGCCTTATATAGGGGGTGTGTAGCGATGAGCAGAACAATAGAAATCGACAACTAATATGGCGGTAGTTGGAGATAAACGGGAAATAATGCGTATTTATGAACTCATGTCAGCTTTAAAGAGAGAAGATTGGAGACATTCTTTGAAATTGTTGTTGTATCCATTATTCCTAAAACCGTTTAGAGAAAAAGTGAAATTAGAAAATGGATAGACATTTCAATTCATGAAAAATGGTGTATATTTTGTGATAGCAATGAAACGGCAGACAAATTGCATTTTGTACCAAAAATTAATGTTGTTTTCATCTAAACGAAAACAATATGTGAAAAAAATAAGAAGATCCGAGACAGAATGTTTTTGGTTTTTTTTTAATTGATGTCAATATATAAGCTTCAAGAAATTAAAGAACTGAAGAACTCTTATCGTTTACAAACACATACTATTTATAAACCAGTCTATATTTCTTGAAAATTTCATTTTATTTCTATTTAAAATATATCTCTAACATTTTTTTTCCATAAATGAAATTCTAATATATAAACTTCATGTTTTTGTAGTGTGAAATTAAATACTAAAGTGTAACGGGATAATTCATGAAGTGAGTAATGTCACGTATACATATATTATAAATGATGTGTCATCAATGGATATCTTAGGACAAGTTTTGCCATATGAAAATATGTTCTTTATTGTACAAACTTCAGTATATAAAGCTGACATGAATTCATAAAAAGTCGCCATATTAGTTTCGATCGCTTCTCTACTACCACTGGGGTATATATACCGGTCGAGAAAGTTACGGTCGGTTGCTTTCCGATCGAGGCATTCAGGTTGCAAGGACTTCTAAATGCATAAACTACAAATTGCAGTAAAAAGTTTGTAATAAAGAATAAAGGAAACAACAATCAATAAAATACAAAACATTTTTATTCTTTTAAAGAATTTCCTAGGTACTAATATCCATATTTTTGGCACAGTGCTACCTTACTTCACATGCACATCGAACACGTGTGTCGTTGATACAGAGTGCACAATGTCTGCATCTTTTTGAAAACCCCGGCGGAACTACATCCAACCCAGTAGGTAAATGATAGTAAATCCAAGAAAGTAACAACGTAACAGCGACTCTTTTCCATCGGTTCTATAAAAACGCCCCGCTTCTAAAATCCATGCTATCATTAGCATTGGTCGATCACCCACAGTGTGTGGTTGTACATGTGCAATGTTATAACATAAATAAGAAAAGGATCTACGATTATCGAGGATTTTTTAAGTTTATGTGCCTGGATTTCAGTCTGTCTTGTTTCGTCGTTCATTGGATATATTCCCTCTCAGTGCAGTGGTTGTCATATTATTTTTGTTCAACACGCGTTGATACGCGTCTTTTCCTCCAAGGTAACGTGTTAGGGTGTATGAAATACCCGAATGCGCTGAAGCATGAATTGTGCTTTCGGCCTTATATAGGGGGTGTTTAGCGATGAGCAGAACAATAGAAATCGACAATTATTATAGCGGTAGTCGGAGATAAAGGGAAATAATGCGTATCTATGAATTGTTGTCAGCTTTAATGTATCTTGTAACATTCATGAGACACTGGACGGTTTGACAAAGATTTCCCCTAGAGTTGTTGCAAATGTGTGATGATTTGTTTTACTGTTTTGTGTAGCACACAAGAAATTGTGTAAAACTATATGGCTTAGGCGTCTTATTGGAAGAGGAATAACTCAAATTTGCATTCTTAATTAGAAATTAAAAAACAATATCCCCTACTTTTTATCTTCCTTTTCAGATAATGCAAAGTTTAACGAAAGAACTACATTTTATGTTCAACCTGGTAGCCAATGTTGTTTTTTTATTTGTAAAAAAGTTGTGTATACAAAATGTCATGAATAGCATCATTAAGGTATAAACGGAGGGAAAGGAAAGCTTAAAACAGGATTATGCTTTTTTTTTTTTTTTTTTTTTTGTAGTTTGTATTTCAACATGTAAGAGATTCGTCTTTGTATTTATTCATATAGTTTATATTGGACAACTGTCATAAATGGTGTACATTTTTACTTTTTTTAATATGTCTTGTTCTGCTCACAATGACCCCATTAAAGTTATAATAATTTGAAGTAAAGTTATGGAAACCTGTTTTGAGATTGCGATAATCTTAAAAATAATTTATCATTCTATAAAGCAGGCACACATTCTTACACCAACGTGAACAACAATTTTACAATATGTTTTGGTAATATAAATTAAGTTTTTGTAATTTATATTACAAGATATGTTGTAAACGTATATTTGATTCCTACGGCAAATGTTATGTAAGTCATGTTGTTAATATGTATATAACAATTCTTTGTATAGGGTTTATGGTGTTTTAACAAAATATTCATGTATACATGTTAATGGTCATTTAGCATTTCTTACCCATTAAAAATTAGCTATGTTGATTAAAAATATGTATGTTTATTTATATTTTTTTCCGGAATATTGTATTTGTCACATAATGACCAAGTGACCTAGGGAAAATAGAAGATCCCGACCCTCAAACGATAAAAAATACTGAATTTACATAAATGATTTATATTTCCTTTTACACTGAATTATAAAATATACTGACACAATGATTCGTCCATGAATCTGAAATTGGAGGAGGGCACTGATTATTAAATTGATGATCCGTGAAGTATAGTGGTTATGGTGAGACTGTCCATCAGATATGGTTCTGCTGGTGCTGGTCCTGTAGGAGGCTGATGCTCCATTCAATGTTAAAGATGTCTACGATGTATATCCGTGGAACCACAGAAGGAAACTACCTGAAATACTTAGACCTGTTAATTGTTCAAATACAAATACATACTTATGTCACAATTAGGTGGACAACATACCAACACCTGGCATATGCATAAATACTGCATGTCTCAATGATAGACATTTTACTTACTCGTAACTTTTGTTACGCATAACATACATGGAATACATGCGTTACCTTACACATTGATACACTTAAACTTACTCACACTTTACACTAACTAAAATGAGACCAACGGAACATATCTCATTCATATACATAAAGACATAAACGGACCACCATACCAAGAATGCTAAATATAGGTAAACAGCTTGTTAAGATTTTTAATGATAAACGTGAATAGCTTTAAGTTGAAATTACCGGGAAACCTCTTAAATGGATGTTTTAAGACATTTACTGCATTTATGAAACAATAACATTAAAAACACAATAATAATGAAAAAGAGAAGGCTCACCTCAGAGAAGCTGGACCATAGGCATTATAAATATGAATGCTTAAGAATGAAACTCTGCCATTCAGTCAATTAAAATGTGACTGAATGGCAAAGTTATGTCATTAAGTCGCTTTTCCAGACCTTTCAGTTAACATTCAGTTGACTCAATTGCAGAGTTTCATCCTGTGCAAAATTTTGTCAAAAGCTATGGAATAAGGGCATGTCTTCAGAAATATGAAACTGTTGTAACTTGAATTCATTTGAATGCTCGTATTTAATAGATTTGAAGAAGGGTCCGGTGATTTCTGCAAATTTCGGGTATTTCTGACCCTTGTTTCTCGGGGGGGGGGGGGGGGTTTTACAAATTAAGCCTGCCAGACAACAGTTTAATCAAAGTACTGAAAGCCTAGCTCTTTTTGGTGTGTCTTTATGCATATTGTGTAATCAAGACTGAAAATCTCTCTCTCTCTCTCTCTCTCTCTCTCTCTCTCTCTCTCTCTCTCTCTCATGCTTTTAATGTCGGCAAAACGTCAGAGAGCGAACACATTTTGTAAGAGGCTATAAACGAAATATGTCTGTCTAGTAGAAAAAAATTAACAGTTGCTGCCTTGAATTTTGCAACAAGCGTTATATATTCAATCCCCATTTCATCAACGCACAGCAAAGTAGTTCATAGCAATTCATGGGCATTGTATGTGTCCAAAATGCATGCCTTTTTTTAAACACGTCAATATAGATAACAAGCATTTACCTTAATATTACATAAAGAAGACATCATCTTTAGATAAATGTTGGTATATAAAAACGTGACCCCATCCTAGAAGCCCAAAATTACATACTGTATATATGTACCACTATATCAAAATTGATACCTTATTTATTTTTACATATACATTTGTTTCAAATTGTGGCAACAAAATTGCTCCATACTTTTTTTTCCGATGACACGGAAAGCCGTCACACATACATGTATAATATACGACGTTTCAAAAAAAGTTCAACAATGTTGTAAGTATTTGATTAACATATTCATAAATAAGTATAACGTTATGTTTAATAAATAAACTTGTCTATTATAACAAATACAATACTAGAAAGAATCGGCTCGTACTTAAAAAGAAGCCTGAATCTCGGATGAATATTACTTCTTCAGTGCGAGGTACAGAAACAGAGCTGTTGGAAACTTGAAAACAGATGTTGTTGATAACAGTGTTACAGGGGAATTTTTAGACGAAATCGTATCAAAAAGACAAAAAATTGACTCAGGTTATAATGTCTTTCCTGAAACATTTTAGAGACAAGCTTCTTGATTTGTTTACGGAACAAAACAGAAAAAGAGGCACGCCCAGGCCACAATAAAAATGCATCCCATTTGCTCGCAATGTAGCAGCCGCTAAACGGATCTGCTTCGCGTCGATTTAAAGACTTTAAATAAACGGCACTGTAATGACGCATTAGTATGCATAGTAACATTTTTGAGTGTTGTTTATGTCGTTAAGTCCACAACAAATCCAGAAATGGGTTATTCCCAGGTGTTTCTAAAACACAATATTTCAAGTTCGAATTATTTTTATTATTATATTTTTTAAAACAATTTATCAAATCAATCGACACACAACAACAGAAACCATAATTCTTAAGAATTTTACAGTACATGTGAAATCTTAATTGTTCGTCTTGTTTTTTTTTCTACTTAGATTTTATTTCATCAGAACAGCATCGATTGATAAGATCAACAAAATTATAGGTTTCCAGAACCGTTCATCAGAATCCTTTTTCTTTCCCTTGCTATTGGCAATTGTTGCATTGTTGTGTAAATTACCGATCCTAGTTTGTTTTAAAACAACATAGTGATAATATAAATCAGAAATGTGTATTTATTCTTTCTCTGCGATTATAAAATAGCTTGTCGGTAAGCACAGTGTGGTTTTAGTGGTCATTGAATGAAAGCTAAGTGTGAGGAAATTTAATTAATATTACTGTGGATTTATTCGGGTTATTTACCAACCTGTTAGGTGTAAATTCGTGGATGCGCTGATTTTCGGTTTCAGTAAGATAAAAAAAAAACTCTTTCTAAAAAATTGTCGAGGATTTGTGGGGAGGGCTACTCACGAATACCGCGAAATTTGAGCCACCACGAATTCTTATGATTCTACAGTAATAATTTTCCAAAGATAATGCATGTTTAGACACATACCTTAAAGCGTATCATTTATGACTAGATCTACACCTTCATTACCTAAATAACTTTATATCAAGTTTTGTGTGCATTGTCTTTTACATTCTGCGTTTTAGTCGGATTGTTTCCCTGATGACTGTAATCAAAGAACAATCAAACATGCTTTACGTGGTAGTGATTTTATTGCGTATTCGATAAATGTGGTAAAATAGAGCCGAGAAAAAAACCCCAACGATGTAGATATTTGAGATCAGTTATGTACAGAGTTAGGCAAGATACAACACATTCATTACATGTTAATAGGGAATGAATTTTATCGTACATCCTGGTGTTTAAGTCATCTGTGGTTTTACCGATGGAATACTCTATCTCTAAAGGTCGAGAGCAAGTTTCGTTTGTGATTTTAAGAGGGATTTTTTTTGAATGAAATGTTGCTATTTTGAAAAATTGCAAATGTAGAAGTTACTCGTTTTTACAATGTCGGTCAATATGAATCCTAAGCCATTATCATTATCCGTGCTATTTATGATACACCGGTTTTACTGAAAATAGTAATGAATAAACATATCACAAAAAATGTTTTTAACGGAGATTAGCATTTATGCCAATGTGTTTTCATTTTAAAATTATGTGGTTTTAACTTCAGTAGTTCAGTTTGTGTTACAACTATTTACGCGCAATACGCGTTCCAAACCTAAATCATTGGTCTGACGAATGATGTTTTCTTGAATGAATATCTTTCACAAGGAAATAAAATGTACATCAAACTAAACAAAGGTAAATGTAGCGGAAATATTAAGATTGAAATATTGAATATAATGCTAAAGAAAATGTGTGCCGATTTGATGGTAAAGTTAATACATTTGAAAACAACGAAACCTTCAAGGACGGAGGAAGTTTTTATCGCTTCATTATGTAAAATAGTAAATAGCTTTTTTTCATTAGATACATTGCGACAAATGAGTTTATCTAGATACGCAAAAGATACAAATGTTCATGGTGTTAAAATGACATCATTACAGATGCGATTGTGATATAAGCCCAACTTATATCCTGGTGGTCTAAAACTCATTAAATATAGCTTATTTTTTGATGCGTTGATAATTGGTAAACCATTGTAAAATATTTCCGTTACATCATTTTTTTACAACTATTACTTGTTTCTCATAATAAATACCCCAAGGCTTGAGGTTAGAATATACACATTATTTGCACAGATTGAATAGAAAGACATACACATAAATTATTTCTAACAATCAACATAAAAGTCAATGTAAGATAACTAAACGGTAACTGAATGACACAGGTCTGCAATTGCATCATTCAACGACCCTTTGGTCTACATTCAATTTTTTGAAAGACACAAACTTTAAACTGTGAGAGTCACTGATTGATTAAGAGTTTGATAGGTGTTTTCGTTGTGTGATACACCGACTTCTTGATAGTGACTTGGGTTCTCACTTGTACCAGTCTGCTCTTTATTAAATCCGGACCTCCAAGAAAAATTAACTTTTCCTGTTGTGGATTTCTGTTTCAAAAATGTTTTCCTTTAAGTAAAAGATAAGTATCTCAAAGAAAAAATCTACTTGCAAAATCAAAAATTAAAATATAAACAACTATTGTGTGTCTTTAAAAATTGCAGAAAACTTCTTTCTTATCATACCGTCGACTTATAAATGTAGCAGAAATGCATATAATGTGGATGGCCAGTGATATGCAGAAAGCAACAATCATTCGTCTCAACATCCTGCATTCTTTCTGCATAGTTATATAATGCAACAACTTAATAAAAAAATCGTTATATCGATTAAAACCATTTCTTAATAAATGTCACAACTTACCAAGTTTGACATCACACCAACAGTTTCCGTTAAATCTGTCACATGTCTGGTTGATACAATGTAAACTGCACGAATACTGGCAATTTTCTCCATAGGACTGAGTACATTCTTAAAGGTATAATACATTAATTACAGCTGAATGTTAATTGTACTTGTTATAGCATCATAACGAATATACTTAAGGTTGTGCTTCATACATCAAAGCACAAATTTTGGATATTTTTTCCACTGATAAAGATAATATTTTCATCTATGTTACCTGTAGAACAATTATGACCCACCCAACCAGCCTTACAGGAACAAGGCCATCTGTGTTTCGACAAGTTTTACAGTTTGGAGAACAAGGCATGGAACAGTTTTCACCAAAATACCCAGGTTGGCAAGCTGTAGAAATCAAAATTATTATAATAGTAGATGAAAGAATACCGGTGGTAAATACAGGTCAATTTTATCTATTACATAATATTTTGTCAAGTTAAAAAAAAATACTCTATAGCATATTGTATCACAGTAAATAAAATGGGTTATGTCAAGCTTTGCATAATTATTAAATTAGAAATGTTTAAATACCTGTGTCGCAAAATTTTCCAGTCCAACCAGTTTTGCACCAATAACAAGATCCATTCTCTATGTGACACAGGTTGTCTTTACAGTTGGCAGGGCATGGTTTATCACAGTTGATGCCAAATACACCAGACACTTTACATCCTGTGTTTAAATAGAAAAAACACTAAAAATCATGGTACATTTTTTTTTTGAGATTGTTGTGCTTTTATCATTGGCTATGATTTTATAAATTATATTATTCACGTTGATGAAACAGTTTATCGGGTAAAAATAATATCATCTTCTGAGATCGTGTACAAATCCCAATACATCTCATAAACCTTCTTTTTAAGTTTTTAAAAGTAATTTTGTAATTATGGTTTTTATAAAATAATGAGTTGGTACTAAGAATACAGCCGATGCGATGATTTTGCTATTTTTTTCATTATTTTGAGTAGAAACATTATTATCTATTTAAAAAAATAACTTCTAAAACGCATGGGTAAAAGGGTGAACACAGCATAGCTTTTTAGATTTGTTACCGATCGCTCCAGAAATATGTCAGGTTATTGTGGAATCATTAGATTTCGTGGTGGCTCAATTTTCGTGGAATTCGTGGGCATTTCTCATCTACGAATTAACATCCTCCACCAATTAATGAAATAGGGTTAAAAAATCTATTTTCTTTTGTAGGTATGATATAATAAACTAAATTACGCCCCCGCAAACATGTTTAATTTAAGCAAACCACGAAAATTGGCCCCACGAATTTTAATGATTCCGCAGTATTTAGTCCTTTAGAAAGTGTGGTATAAAAATTATTATATACTTTTAAAAATCATTGACAAGTTATTATAACGTTAAAATGTTATATGACCATCACATTGCTTCATATAACTAAAAATTATGAAATAAGAAAATATTTTTAGAACCCTTTTTTCAACTTATCTACATTATGACTACTTTCCTGTAACTCTAACAAGATAAACATAAACAAATTGGCTTTTCTTTAAGGTAACTCTATACCTTGTACAATAACTTCACACAGTTCAGTGTAAACATTGCCTGTTTCGTATTCGGCAGGGTATTTTGCTCCATCAAGTCGCTCTTTGTAAAAAATTACGTAACGTCCATGTTCTGTACACGTGGTTGTAAAGTTCAGGGGCGGTAACTGTGGTCCGTCCTTGTAACACAAAATGGAGCCCTGAATATCACCAGTGAATGATACATACAAAGAGAATCCGGCAAAACGACCTCGTTGTCTGTTTACTACAAAACATATTCCACTTAAATTTCTTGTTTATAAACATCACGGTCTTTTTACAAATGCATATTGTTTCCCTATAGTTAGTATTGAAAATACCTGTCGATATAATTTAGATGGAAACATTTTATATTCAGCAAAAGTTCAGTTATTGAAATGAACTCAAATTATATCATTCTACACGATAATGAAGTATGTAAATGCTTGTCTTAATTTATACAAAATGTCTATATTGCCTTAAAAATATTGCGTTATAGACTCTTTTTCCTCAAAAATTATCTAATGAACAATTATTACAAATTTTTACTAATACTTTTTACAATTGTGATATGCAAGTCAGTGAAATTATTAGATATTTCCTTGTTAGCAAAAAGAGTGACCTAGAAAACCCGCAGAGTAATCGCAATATTTCTTTAATGTTTTATTGTTCCAAATTTTAAATATTAAAAAATAAACAGAAATCATAAAGTCTTAAATTCTCTTATTAAGGAAAAAGATTTCCATATTATTTCTATTTATTTGCAAATGCATGACTTTGTATACAATATCTTATATACTTCTAAGTACCTAGCAAAATGAAATCGTATTCGTATATCATTATTTTATGTTAGGCCAGTATCGCTCAACCATACTTAATATTAAAAAAGTACACCCCAACCGTCCCAAATTTTTTAGTTCCTAAACACTATGTTAATGCTGTAAATGTTGTACACTCCACCAAGATCAACTTTCCACCATACTGTTTTGTGACGAGAGCTTGGTCCTATCTCTAGTGTCCTCATACATGTTAATATGTTTCGATCGACTGCGTTACCTGCTTCATATATTGTGTCTCTGTATGTATGTGACTGGATAGCGGATTTGTTGTAGGATAAATCATCTGAAAATACAAATGAAGCGTGATTTATTAATAACAATAATAATAACATGTATTGTATTTATCCAAAACAAAATCACATTTACTAAAACATTGTAAAGTTGAGTTCTGAACGGTTCTATTTAGCAATATGACAACAACAGACTTTCAATTTTAATTACAGCAACAAGTAAATATGAATATATTTATTTTTCAAAAGTCATATTATTGTTTGTTTGTGTAAAACCTTTTGTGCAACATTAGCGGACTGTAATTGTAAAATTTCAAAGCCTAACGTTACTTGAATTAAAAGAGAGAGACTAACACGTCTACATACCAAATGCATATGCTGATAACAATCCTGCTAGGTAATAAATAACGTATATAAGGTCCATTCTTCCTTAATTGTTCTATGAACTACCTTCAAATTTCTAAATTTTTAACCAGGAAGTGATAAATGTTGTGACTTGTTGTATGGTGGACCTGTCCTGTAAATATGCTAAAACATGGCATTTGAAAACTTATAATTTGTTATTTTCCAACTCGTAGAGTTGTGTATGTAATGAAGCATTATTAAACGCAATATTATAATAGCAATATGTACAGGGGTCACATCGCTGATCTGACCAATGCTAATTGTTACATGTATCACACCAACTTTAATTAAAGTTGGCTTGATAAAGGGTATTATTTCTCAGGTCAGCGATGCCGCCCCTGAACCTTTTTCTCTTACAATTTTACTCCAAAATACCGTACATCCCGTGAACAACTGCAACAAATTAAAACAGGAGGCCAATATGCCTTAACGGTCACCAGAGTAGCATATAATCCATACACAAACTTGTCGAGGAGTTTCATATTCATTTTACTGGGTTTCATTCTGGAGTAGAAAAATTATCAATTTGTAATAACGACAACCTCCCCGCCTGAAATCTTTCAAAAAGAAATATGAAACCTATATTTTGGCGAAAAACTTAAAGGTCTGGTCTACAAAATCATGAATTTAGTTTTTCTTTCAGGTGTTTGGGATACCTATACACCTATACATTCATGTTGGCCGTCCCCTGGAGTCCAAACCCATACTCCAGGGGACATGAAAATTAACATTTTAGTAGAAGACTTCCTGGTAAACATAATTATGAAGTCAGTTTTTCCTACTGATGTGTGAAAATAGAGAAGTGGATTTAAAAACATTATATGCATTAACACTATCTTGCTATATCCCCCCCCCCTTGTCCTGAACCCCTGATCCAAGGGCCATGAATTTCACAATCTAGGTAAAGGAGTTAGTGGACATCATAACCATGTCAGTCTTTTGCCCACATGTTTTGGAGTAAAGAAGAAGATTTTTTAAGATTTAATACATTTTTACTACAGGGCTATATTGGCCCCATCCTAGAGCCTGAACCCCTGACACAGGGGTCATGAATTTCACAATTATGGTAGAGTGTTTCATGGACACCATAATCATGCTTTTAGTTTTTAACAAATACATATGGGAGTTGAAGAAGATTTTCTAAGATTTAATACATTTTTTCTATATGGCCATATTGGCCCGACCTTAGAACCTGAACCCCTGACCCAGGGGCCATAAATTTCACAATTTTGGTAGAGGGCTTCATGGACATGATAATCATGCAACCAGTTTTTTCTCACATGTGTGGGAGTAGAGAGAAGATTTTCGAAAATTTGGCGCTTTTTTGTATATTTGGCCCCACTTGTGGTGCCCCAGGGGTGGTAGAGCCATAAATTTCATAATTTAAATTCCTCTTACCATAGAGATGCCTCACACCAACAATTAGCCTAGTAGTTTTTAAGAAGAAGAAAAAAATGTAAAAATGTTAACGCACGACGACGGACAAAAACGGATAGCAATAGGTCACCTGAGTTTAATCAGGTGACCTAAAAAATCGAAATTGAGCTTTCTAGATGTAAAAGATATCTTTCTTTACAAATCAGTTTATAACATTTGCGATTAATTTGTTAAAATTTATAAGGCAATGCACTGTAGCTGTATCAATCATTTGGAACAATCTAAAATAGCAATACAATGCATGTACAGTTATTTGATTAAATTCATCCACATATTCTTAAAATAATTAGATCTAGTCATAATTCATTTATTCGAAATCAAATTTATAAGAAACGTGTCCAATTTATTCAATTTATCACTGTATTGATTTTTAAACGATCTATATTGTTTAAGAACTGTTTTCTGTCACTATAGCCAAAGAATATATCCCTGTTCTTTGGATACATTGAACAATGAGTTCGGTTTCTTTTCTTTGCTTGACTAATGATGAAAATCCGTCTTTAATAGAAACACAATTTGAAGTGGTTGCACAAGAGATGACTTTAATGAAATCTCCCAGAAGCTGTATTTGAATCAAACGTTTAAAAAAAACTTTTATAAGTAATTCAAATAATGAAAAAAAGTTTCATGGTGGCTTTTTCCTTAATATATTTTGTGACACTTTTCGATTTGTCTGTATTTAAAATGCATCAAAATGTTAATTTTTATTTTCTATACTTTTTAAAACATATTCATACCTTGCATAGATTGATTTCAATGTCTAGATGATGACACAAATTGCAAGAGACGAAATCAAAATGGATAGTGGATTTATGTTTTAAGATCGTGTTGATTTTAATTGTCTTTTTGTTGTAACATCGAGATTCTGTAAGTAATACGTTAAACTTCGTTTGTATTTGACGACATGAAACAACCTTTGCTCAGTTAACCTTCTATTTTTCTTCAATTACGCATTAGGGTATATTGAATTACGACCAAAATAAAACATGTTTAATAAAATCTTAAAATAAGACCTTGGTAAAAAAAAACACCTTTTCAAGATAAGATTGTGAGACAAGGACACATGCACCTAGACTACACGTTTCGTAATACCTGTAAGTGATCCCAGGATTTAAAAAAAATCGACCAAGAAATCTGAAGATACAAAAACCTGTGATGTTCATTGTTTTCTTTAATTTTGTTGGTAATACATTAACATAAACCTTAACGCAAGAGAAAAGTTAGAAAAAAAAACCCAACACACACAGAAGTAGAGAGAGAGAGAGAGAGAGAGAGAGAGAGAGAGAGAGAGAGAGAGAGAGAGAGAGAGAGAGAGAGAGACTGGCAGACAGACAGACCTACAGAAACATTTCATTTGTATTGATAACATTAAGAAATATCTTTTGTATAGAAAATAACGAAATTTAAAAGAATAGAATATATAACAATTTTACATAGCTCGATTTTTGCAATTTCATGGTCAACTGGCTTCTTTTTTAGGTTTTTGATTTAAATTTCTTGCACTGGCCTCTTTTCTTCTTCAACTCTTAAAACAGGTATACTCTATCTCATTGAAATTTACTTTGGTATACAATATTAAAAATAGATTTGACACATAATTTTCAAAAAAAAAAACTACAAAGAAAGTGTTTCCAAATACATAATAAAATTGTTGTTTAGCAAGGTATAAGTTCATGAAGCAAAAATATTGATTTTTTGTTGAAATGTAAACCTGGAAATGTTAAGATTGCAAAGTCTTACCTTAAACAGCATTTTCAATATTTAGTCATTTCAGACGAAATTTGGCTCTTGTCCTTGGTGAATTATTTTACTATTGAACTATAGCTTAATTGAATATGACATTCAATTATAAGAAAATACATGAAAAGAAAAAGAAGAAGAAAAGAGAGAGAGAGAAAGAGAAAGGAGAGAAAGAGAAGAGAGAGAAAGAAAGAGAGAGAAAGGATAAGAGAAGCGGCTAGAAGGTATCAATCGTGAAGAATGTAAGTGTAAAAAAATCTTCATACATTTTTTAAAAGATAAGCTATCAATATGTTGATTTTAAATTTAGTTTATGAAAATGAAATGATAAATATATATAAATGTGTTGTTGGACACGACATACTCACCATCGATTTTGACCTTTGGCCCACTTAATCCTCCTCAAAATAGAAATCATAGTCATAGTCATATGAATGCTGGTCCTGTAGTATGTCAAAATGGTGTTTAAATGAATATGCGCCTCTTTTAAGTAAACCTACTTTAACTCATAAAACTCTGTGACATGAACAGTTTTCAATCAAAACAAATTATGTGGTCGATATTGGATCAGTTGGGGGAGGGTGGGGGGTTCCTGTCCTAAACAATATGTGCTTGTGTTATCTATATATTCAATCAGAAACCTCCTTAAAGTGTTTCAATATTTGCTTTGTTTGTTGTTTTTTTTTTTTTTTTTTTTTTGCACCTCTCTCCTTTTTTAAGACGAAAAACAAAAATAATTTACATACACTAAAATTATAACGTATCAATAGATATAATTGCATTGCTGAAAATTATGTATTGCATGGCGAATGGGATATAATTTTAACATTATAGTACAGCGTATTCTATCGCCAAATGATAAAATAAAACTAAAAATTATAAGTCACAATATATCGAAACTATGTGAATAGATTTCAGTTGCATTTCTTCTTCTAAGCTCTTTAACAAACAATATTTCAAACATTTGAAATAAGTGTTTTTTTCTGCTTCACTTATACTATAATTGGTTTGAGTGTTTATTTGTTTGGCAGCAAGTGTACTATATTATATATGTATTAAAGATGGACAATCTAAAATATACAAATGTGTGTACGGTCCTGTTTTTAATTCTTCCTACATATCTGGCCAAATGCATATGTTCAATTTAATTCACGTAACTTAACGTAACTTAATGTGTGAGAAAAGCTCTGATAACCCAGTAAACACATTCCTTTATAACAACATATTTGATAAAACAATTAACAATTAAAAGAAAATAAAAAGATAAATCTAAGATATATGCAATCAGGCATTTTTTATCTGATCCATCGATCGACATTCTAAATATTCATATTAATGCTCGTAATTGAAACCAAGACTGGCAATCACATTTAACAGACTTTTTAAAGACAGCTTAATTGCTTTAACTTTAAATTCTGAAAATATTTTCATTCTTACACACGCCGTTTAGCTTACAGTTTGCTGAATGCCGTTGGCATGAGCGGAGGTAAACAAGTGCCCTATTACATCATTACACTTTGTTGCATGAACGACAGTCTGTCTGAAGTATTGACGTTTTAAACTGCTACAATCTAATGTTTGTAGGACAGTCACTCTTGTGTATTGACATTTAAAAAAAAATCGTATTGTGATATTCAAAACAAGAATGTTGTACATGTATGCTCCTTGTAAAATTAAGCTTTAGAAATGCTAAGGATGACAAAATATCACGTAAACTTATCAAAATATTTTACAGTACTCTTATTTGTTGTACATATTACTGCTAGGCTTAAGACAAACACAAATCTCCATGTAATCTAGTACAACATTCCATGGTTTGACAAAAATTATACAGCAGTCTAACCAATCAGGTGACACTTCTATTATAAGAACGAAACGTTCTGCACAGGTTTGGGTACACTTGTCTTCAGGTATGTAGATTATTGCACGCCAGACATTTAAATATCCTAACATCACGAACAAACTGTATGTTTAACTTCCATATCCAGGTATGTACATCTATCCAATTTGATTTTAATTTTTTCTTATGTTTTAAGATGTGAAATGTAAATGCAGGGTGTGGATTACCACCACTGAATGGAGAGGGACAATATTGAAATAGTGTTAAACTTTTGCAAATTCGCCAGAGCTCAGTTAGAAGTTACTTACCTGTTTGATGACCCCTGTCATTTAAAAAAAAAATGTTTATTATCAAAATATTGTTTGTCCTAATCCCCATGTAAATTGTATTGTTAATCAAAAACATGTCAAAATATCTGCCCCTGGGTCAAAGAATTTGCTAGGGTAAGGGGGATAACCAATCATAGGCCATGCGACTACATATATAATTAGGTGTGGTCTCATTTCGTAAACATTTGATAAAACTTCATTTTTAAAGGAAGGCATTTCAATTTCGTATCTTTTTTTTGAATATGTTAACTTAATTTCATTGATATTTTTTAAACATTTAGATTTATTATACTTTTCATTTTTGGGGAAAGTTAAGCTAAAAAAGCTGCGTTATTGTTAAGTGATGTCAAAATAAATTAGATCAAAAGAATTACCTTTTAAGATATCTCATTAACACATTTTCCATTTGAGAACAATTGCTAAAAATTCAAGTCCGAATGTTCCCACTTTTCTTAGCTTACTGGTTCTTTCTAGTGCGTTATTTCACATTTCTAGTTTCCCTATTGTTTATAGTATCCCATATAGTTGCAATGTCTTTTAACAAACTAAATAACCCGTTTATCAATGAAAATTTCCAGTACTAATTAGTGACCATGATTTCTTCTAGAAGTTGATTTGTAGAATGCAGCAGATTTCAACCCCTCTTGTAAATGTAAGGTATCCACTTTAGTGGATTATCTTATTATATGTCCATTTGTTATTTTCTCAATTAAATTAGAGCAATTTATTTTTCTGTAGTTTATTTATAATAAATGTGTTTCGGTGCTTCCTACACATTTATCAAGGTTACCAGAAAGCCTCTACAAATACTACTATTAATTAATCTGTGAAGGGATACTCTAACATGAGAAACACACTACAGGTTTCAAATTTTAACAGAATAACAACTTTTCGCATAAAGGAGATTTATGATATCGGCTTGTTTTATCTTGGTACTTACACCCTCAATTTCAAAGAAAGGCAGCGGTGTGGTATGGAACTTTACACAAATCATTTCAATAGGCAAATATGTTTTCTTGATAAGGTTTTCTTTTCTATGGACAGTATGTCCTGTTTTTGGTTTACTCTTTCTGTATACATAATCATATATCTAAGATAGTGGATATAGTTTGGATGATCCAAGATAATATTGTCGTTTTTCTTGATTTATTCAAAACCCAAGATTTTTTTTTCCTCTACTAAGAATCTTTGTGTATATGTTTTGGTTTTTTTTTCGAGCATATCATTACTACCCTTCAAAAATCATCGACATTACAACAAATAATGCCCTTAAGTTTATGAGTCTGTTGAGCAAAAACTGAAGAGACATACTTGGAATGTTTGCAGCCAATTTTTTTAAGTTTCCCATTTACACACCGTTAAACTCCAAGCTCCATCATTCAATTCGTTCAAAAAGTGTCGTTGCTTTTATATAATACCTTTGGAAACTACACTTTTAATAGGAGGCGTGAGAGAGACACCAACGCTCAGTTCTTTGCTTTGTAGAAGAATATACTTTATCACTTGAAGACCGATTGTTAATCTGCTGCGATGATGAGGTAGATGCGTATTGATGCTTTGTTTGCAGTAAAGTAATCAAGTTGCAACATGCCTTCTTTTTCGAAACCTCTTGCGACTAGCCTGTTTTTAACTTGCTTTCTTCTCAGTAATAATTACCTTGTTCACAAAGATTTTGGCTTGTGTCAGGAACTTCCTTATAAGTAATAACATCTTAAAGTGTCTGTTACCCCTCTTCTTAAGCTGCATTGATGTTTTTTTTGTGTTTTTGTTTTGTTTTTTTGTTTCATCTCCCCTTACTGTGGTAAGATTGATCTCTTGTTTATCTGTTGTCTGTTGTAACATGCGTTATCAGCATTTGTGCAAGGAAGTCTATCGCTACTTACATTATGTAGGTCAGCACTTTTTTTTTCAGTGTTGTCATCTTATTTGTAGTACAAATTCCTATTGTTGCGTGTTGCTTCTCTTGCTGTTCTGACAATATCTGCTTTTCTCCATTGTTCTTCTGGATCTAACATGTAAGCTATTATTGTTTTCGTATAAATGTACTTTTCCTGAAGCATGTGTTATGCCTTTGGTAATTTCCTGAGTTGCTCTAAGTTTTGGAAGCTTGTTTCCATATTCATCTGGAGAAGTATTTCTACGGACAATGCTATATTTGCCTTCAATAGCTTTTTACCTCTTTTTACTTTGAGTTCGGACGGACTGTCGTTCAGTTTACAAAATATGTTTGGTGATACACGATCAAAACCACTGCCATGACGTTCACACAACCCCTTGCCGTCTTGGAAAAAAAAATTCCTGACTGTAGCCGTATTTATCCTTCTTTCTGTCTACATTAATAATTAAAAAATAATCAGCAACTTAAAAGGTTTACCGGGATATGAAGTTGGTTGGTCACTTGATCAAAATCTTGTGAAGCACGAAGGGCTTCTTAGTAGATTTGATCACATACCAACCAACTTCATATCCCGGTGAACTTTTTAACATTGCTTTTTCTTACCTATATTTACGTTTGAAAAAGACAAATAGTTCGGAACTGTTAAAATTACCGAAATGTTATGTTAACAATAATCCAAAGGACAAGCTGTAAGCGTGTGCTATGATCATTGTGACGTCATTAAAAAGTTTATACAGAATTGATCGTTTTCGCTATTCTGTAGGTTAATTTAAGAATACATATTTGCGATTTTGAGTATTATACACATATGGATTAATTTATCTCCTTAATGCCTCAAATTTTTAAGTGGTAGTGATACTCTCCAGGGCTGTTTTCTCAGTCTTGATATTTTGTAGATTATGATTTGTTCCAAAAACATTTTGATGACTGCTGAATCTATTCCACATGTAAAGAGAGCTGCGTGCTCTTTTCCAGAAAAGAGTAAAACCTGACATTCTTTCTTTCCATACTCCTCATCAATTTTGATTAACATGATATCAGTGATTTATGGACCCTTTCATAGAACCAATTCTGGGGAGGACTCAATCCTGCTGTAGTACAAGTGCAAACATTTAGAATAAAAATCACTACTCTCATTTGTTTATATATTGAGAGAAATCCGAGACATGTGTTTAAAAAGTATTGTGAACCTTGTGAAGTCCCTGTGTGTGAGTATTGTTCTGGGGACCATTAAAATGCTGCAATTCCTATTATCCATAAAGGCAGCCCGGCCACCCAAGATACATCTCCACAACAACCAGCTCACCATGATCGAGACTCGCAACAAGAAGAAAGTGAAGGAATCACCAAGTATAATCCAACACAAAGAGAGAGGAAATCGATGCATAGCAAACGATACTGTGCTGGAACTGATGTCTTCTCCTGATTTACTTTACTATCGTAAACTAACAACTGTCGATGGTTGTTATCACATTTCCTGTTTGACATCAGACCAGGTATGGGTCAGTGATGGACACAACCTCATCTTGACAAACACAAAAGGTTTTCCTCTACATTATGTGAAAGATTTATGCAGTGATTTATCTAATGGATTACATACCGTGAACAATGAGGGTGAATTAATTTATATTGATAAAGATAGAAACATCAATAAACTGTCAACGGATATGAAAACAATCACCAAATTCATAAAAAGAACAAACTCTAGATGGAAACCACAGTGTGTGTACTTGTCCCCGTTCACTGGGGATCTTTTGGTTGGAATGTATAGAGAGAAACCACGGACAGGCAAGGTAACCCGATACAACCAAAGCGGACAAAAGACACAAACCATACAACACTACAACACAGGAAGGGGACTGTATAGTGATCCTATCTACATAACAGAGAACAAAAATTTGGATGTTGTGGTGTCTGACAATAATAGGGCTGTAGTTGTGACAGAGCGTGGAGGAGGACATCGCTTCTCATACACAGGGCATCCATCAGGATCAGGACTATGGCCATGTGGAATCTGTACTGACACGCTGTCACACATTCTGGTGTGTGATGGTTTCAGCAACACACTTCAGATATTAGACAAGGACGGTCAGTTTTTGTCAAATCTACTGATAAATTCGAAAAAGATGGGTGAACCCCTCAGTCTGAGTTATGATGTCAACACTCACCGTCTCTGGGTTGGATCATGGGACAGCAAGCTTTGTGTCTTTAAGTATATCACCAGACAGGGTGATCTGACAGGTAAGTCTTCGTAATTACGATTGGTTTATGAATAGCATATATTTGTAGTACTATTGAGTTTTTGTTCAAATCAACTGAATTTCAATTCTTAGATAGATATCACGGCACGTATCAATGTAATTAGTTTAAAGTTTTATATGTATGGGTCTTTTGTTACAAAATTTGTATGATATTGATTAACTAACAGCTGACAATACCATATTGTAGATGAAAACACGCAACCTCCTTTTAGGGATGCCTTATCTAGTTCAACTCAAGCCTCTGAATTCGCATGGTCTTTCATGTTGACAGGTAATAAATGTTTCTGTACAAATCTAGCCTTCTTTAAACTCAGGATACGTTGTTGTATATGTAGCTGAAAGTGACCTAGCAATCGGCATGGGCAGATAAACTTACTTTTGTTTATTTTACACACTGTTGTCTGCCGCTCAGTGTGGAAAAAATGCCATATACGCATTACTCTGCTAAGTGCATATTAACATGAAACATACATTTATAAACATGGAGTCCACATACCCTTATAATTGAAAATTGTAAATGATATTCATAATTTTAAAATTTATCACCATTTTACTAAATGGGCCATCACTAAAGTACTATCATGTCGGTAGTATTTATTTAAAATGTATATTAATCTGTTTATAACGTTTATTGCAGATGAGCCATTTCATTACACCTTGGATAAAGAAGATAATTTCAAAAAAAAATTACCGTGAAGGACTGAAACTAGAAGTTGGTTAGACATTCCAATTCATTAAAAACGGTGTACCTTTTATAACAACTTTCATATTGCAGATTAATCGCATTTTGTACTAGAATTTGATGAATTCTTAATTTGATTTCATCGTTTACGCTAAAAAAATTTAATAACCCTCATTGTTTTACTTACACATAACATTTATGGACAAGTCAAATGAAAACCTTATATATGCACTTCATATTTGATGATGTTAACAACAATTTTTAGTTGCAAGAGGATTGTTCATGAACTGCTCGATGTCACATATACATGTACATGACTTTTAAATCACGTGTCATCGATTGATATCTTTGTAAAAGTTTTGCCGTTTGACAATATGTACTCTATTGTACAAATTTCAGTTTTTTAAACTCTCTTGTAACATTCTTGAGACAGATGTCTGACGGAGTTGTGGATAATGTGTGGTGATTTTTTAACTGTTTTGTGACGCACACAAGAAATTGTGTTATAATACATGTATATTGATTAAACGTCATATTCAAAGGGGGATAATTCAACTGTGTTATTCATCAAGTTATTCATCAAGTAGAAATTTAAAAAAAATCCCCACTTTAGATTGCTTTTCAAATAAAAGTTGTATCAAAAAACTTCATTTTATGTAAAACTTGTTAATCCATGACAATTTTTTTTTGTAAAAGATTTTAAAATTATATTATTAAAAAAAATGCAATGATATGCCTGATTGGGTATACAAGGAGGAAACAGAGCTTAAAATTTGATCATGCTGTAATATCTTTTTCTAGTTTGAATTTCAACATGTAAAAAAAAAATATCTTCGTTTTGATTTATATAGTTTGTATTGGATAACTGTAATAAATGGAGTAAATTTACTGATCATAAAACACACGAAAAATTACTTGTTTTGCTCACAATGACCCCATTAAAAACAATAATTTAAGTAAGTTATGAATAGTTGTTGAACACTTGTTTTGACAATGTGATAATGTTAAAAAAATAATCAACCATCAATCATTTTAGAAAGCAGGTGCACATTTATATCCCAATATGAGCGATAATTTTACGCTATATATATATTTTTTTAATATAAAGGGTTTTTTTTCGTAAATCGTATCACGATATATGTTGTAAAATAATTGCTTAAACGTAGTATTTATAATTTTATAATAAATTATATGATGGAAGAGTGATGTTAAGCAAATGGTATGTTGGTCATATTAATATATCTGTAGCAATTCTTTGTACAGCGTTTATGGTGTATTTAGCAAAGCATTCTGCACCTATACCGATATGTATGTTAACAGTATCTTTTCGCACATATCTCACACATAAAGAACTTAACTACCTTGATCAGGTAGATGCTTTAAATAATTCAGTAGGAATATTGTATTAAATTTGAAATGCACTTATTAGACATTTACTGTACAGTTTGTTTGTTTGTTTGTTGTTGTTGTTGTGGGGTTTTTTTTCTTTGAATACCATGAAATACATGATACTTATATAAATAGATTTTTAAAAAATTGTAGTGCGCTGCAGATAAAACTCAATAAATGGAAAGTGAGTTCTTTATATCTTTTTTTTTCTATAGTCAGGCAGTACATTATTATTTGGTATACAAATAAAACCATGATTTCATCAGGCGGACTATGTTTTTTAAAGTGAACCAGTTTCAATTTTAAAGCAAACTTTATTTTTTTTTCAATAGCCAACAAAAAATTACAAGTCAATATAAAAGAATGTAAAATTTTAAAATCCCCATTGCATAATCACGCTGGTTTCTACGAGTCTAATCCTTCAAAGTTCGCCATTGTATTTTTGAAGTGCAATAGCAATAATGAAAAGTTGTTAAACCTAGAAAATTCACAATTAATAGGATTTAATGCATGAGTTGTGGTATCTTTCTGCCCCTGTTATTGGGTTGAATCTTCAGTATTCCTGGATGGTAGACATTAACTCTGTGTACGTTGTCGGGACGCATAGTAATCAATGGTTGAAGAAAGTTTGAAGAAATTATGATTGTGTGAGCGAACAACAATCGACCTTTATATGTTAAGGATTCATCCACCATTTAGCAATCCTCATACTAAAATATATAAAGCTCTAAATAATAAAATGCGTAAAACACTGTGTAATATTGTCTGGAATCATATCATACTCTGGCATCGTACTTAAAAATGCCCATATTCACATGAACATTTAATTTCAAAACTATTTTATATCCACATTATGAATTGCTTAAAGGCGATTAAGTATCTATTGTTAGTATACAAAACGGGGTTTTTTTTCATCCGGGCATTAAAATCATTGATCTGCAGAAATTTTAAACAGATATGTGTGTCCAATTTCAAGCACCATCTGAGACAGTTGTCTCTTTCATTAACTTGTTTTTATCACTATTTGATCATTATTTTTATGTATCATAATGTTTGTTGTTCAAGATCATATTTCAGTTGTGATTCTGTGCGTTCATTCGTTTTTAGGGGTATTACATTTTTGCAAAACATGATGTTAAAATGTTACTGGTTTTTTCTTCTGTCAATTATTTTTGGGTCTATACGAGTTTCTTATAGCTAACAATATTGATCGACAATGTCGTCAGTGATACCACATATGTTCTTATAAACTTGCGTATAAATAACTAATACTCTAATACTCCCAGCATTTAGTTTGTCTTATGTATTATCGGACATCTGAGAACTAATACTCATAACGGGTTGCTTTTTTTAATACACTTCTTTCATGAAGAGCATTGATTGTAGTCAAAGAGGTATTTTAAACTCTCTCATTAATATCATTTAAATATTTAGAAATAAGAATGTTTATTTCTCAAAATTTTATTGTACAACCTCAAAAATTACTAGCATTAAATCTCAAATTTAAAGGAAGAAATACTATTACAAATGTCATAAACAAAAAAAGAATATCCAAACTTTCAAAAAGACTACTGTGACCGACAGTTAAATATACACAAAATGTCCTTTATTTGCTTTAGATATAAGCTTTTCAACTTAACATTCGACTGATTTCAACTGTGTTTTGATATTTTGTCGTTACTACACAAATTTGAAAAAAAAATGATTAAAATTGTAAATAACAAATTTATTTCCTGCAAGCAGCTTATTGGTTTTACTCATACGACGGAGAAAAAACGTAAGCAGTGTTTATCATTTAGAAAAATAAAATACAAAGAAAACGAATCATTTTTAAAACTTACCTTCTGCTGCGTTCGTTAAAAGTAACAGGCCAAGTATGATTATGACACATATGCTGTTGTTAATAGCCATATCTTGATCTATATAATATTCAACAATCTTTGATCTGAAGAAAAAATGCAAAATAATAATATAGATTTTGGTTTTGAAAACTAATTTGCCTTTAATGAAATATAGTTTACCTTGCGTGCTAGTTAATGCTCTTATCTTAAGGAAAGATGGTCATTGGCGGTTTTATATCATGAGTATGAATGCGTGGAACAACTTGATTGGTTAAAATTCGGTGACCCTGTTTCTTGTTTCACTTTTAATACCAAGAAAACAAAATTAGCCTTTTACAACACAATGATAGCAATGGTGGTACAGTACAGCTCACGAGTATCCCAACAAAAACACCGACCACCGTGTTTGAAAGTCCACACTGAGCGTGGAAGTGTCGGTACCTTTGATCTATTGTTCTCTGTTACGGCCTCGAAACGAGAAAAAACACGGTGTGACACGGTGCAACACGGACAGTTACACGGTGTAACACGCAGTATTTCCTTGTGAGAAAAGGAAGATTTAGGAATAAAATTTATAAAGAATAAATTATTTATTGATGTAGGTAAGAGAACTAAAGAACAAGATAAACAATTCTCAGACGTATGCGATTTTCACGGTTGATTTCTGTTGATATTAAGAACCAAAAAAAATCGATATCGCCCACATAAAGGTTTGATTTATTAACACACTAACACTTTCTTTTCCTTTTTAAAATTCAAATGCACGGTTCCATAAGTTTTTGTTTCGGTCCGTTTATAAACGTAGTATTAATCGTAGTTACTGTGATTTGGCAGTTTCAATAGTGCATAGAATCATAACTGTGATCTTTTCTCACTTATACTCTATTGAACGATAACAAATCTAACAGGTTGTTGAAAACAAATATACTTTCTCTAAATAATATACATGTAATTATACAGCTTTATATTTAATATATTTTCAAATTTGCTTCCTTTTATACATATGTGTGATGTACTTGTCCATGTAGTATCGCACGGTACATATTCATTGCGCTTAGAATCCGTAGATCGGTACTTGATCATATTTTATTTTATCTTTATAAGCAACTTGAGTTTAGAAATTATATGTGTTTGATTGTTTAATGATCGTCATATAAGAGAGAGAGAGAGAGAAAGAGAGAGAGAGAGAGAATACCAGACGAGTATGGGTTTAATTTTAAGTACATTTTAGTTGTAATTCAGTGTAATAAGTTAGATTTATAGTTTCCATTATATTGAACCATTTTCCCTAAAATTGCGATATAATCTATGCAGCCAGAGTCCACGTGCTATCCCTGTAAATCAAATCAGCCCGCGAGATAGACCACGTGCTGCTTCCATGATAAGGAAAAAAATGTCGTTCTATTGTTTTTTTATGTCCGCAAAATAGAAAAAATGTTTAACAATGAAGTATTTAGTGTTTAAAATGTTTAGTTTCTTCATTCTTATACTGCATGTATGAGGGTTGGAATATTGCGTTGTAAAATCTCTCTCTCTCTCTCTCTCTCTCTCTCTCTCTCTCTCTCTCTCTCTCTCTCTCTCTCTCTCTCTCTCTCGCTCTCTCTCTGTGTACTTTTGTGCAATCATTTTCGAATTATAAGAGTTCTATTTGTATGAATTTAATTCAATTATTTTAGATCCATGGCTTTAATAACGATTTCAACACCGTGACTTACAGTTTGTAAAGTACACGATTTTTTGTTAAAATTTCAACGCTATTTCACATCACACATATTAGATTGGTTATAAAGTAAATAAAGTTGTGTTTGTTCTAAATGCTTGCAAAAAGTTACCGGTATTTTTCATTCCTCTTCGAACAGGTGTCCGTGGAAAGGTGTGAATAACGGCATCTCGAGTACATCTCTTCAGACGTCCAAATATACACACAGTTAGTTGTAAATTACAGTGACACCTAACAAGACAGAAAATAACACCTGCTGTGTATAGAACACAAGATGAAAGACAATTTTGTGTATCTGATCAGCTTCCGTACATCGCGCGAGTGATTTTTTCATGTCAAATCACGAGGCCATGTAACAACCGTTAATGATACAACGCCGCTTAATGCTATAAATAGCATTAAGCGTTGCAATTGCAACGCTTAATGCCATAAATTCTTGCATTAACAGTTGACATCTTCAACTGTTAATGATAAATCGCCGCTTAATGATATAATTGTATCATTAAGCGTCACAATTGCACAGCAGCCCTAACGCTTAATGAAACAAGCGAATATCGACATCCTCAACCGCTAATGATACAAACTTTATATCATTAAGCGTTGCAGTCGCACCCTTTAATGATACAAAATTGTAATAAAGAATGTAAAAACATCTTTATCTTTTCCTCAATTGGCTCAACAATTGTACATTAAGTACATTAAGTGGTAGATAGAATATATATATATATATATATATATATATATATATATATATATATATATATATATATATATATATATATATATATACTGTATATATATAGAGAGAGAGGTGAGATGGAGAGAGAGAATCGATATATCAGACACAAATAGATAGATAAATGGATCGATGCAATGGTAGATGGATTGATGAACGGATAGATAAAATGATGAATGGACGGGTGTACAGATAGATAGATAGATAGATAGATAGATAGATAGATAGATAGATAGATAGATAGATAGATAGATAGATAGATATTTAGATAGATAAAAAAACATCAATAAGTATAAAACAACAGAAAAAAAACTGAATCAAACTCATTTTAATCAAGAGAAATTAAAAACAGACAAAATGTGAAATATATTCTGAAACAAAAACTTAAAAGATTAAATGTTGTTTAAGTTATTTGATAAACTGGCTTTTAAATAATGTTTAAACATCTTATCATTGCTTTGATATGGCCTAAAAAAATAGCACACGCAGGGCATTAATGAGCATCAGTGTTTATTAAGACTCATGAACTAGCATGATATTGATGAAAAGTTTTTTTATATATGACCCCCAAGTTTGTTCTTTGAATATCTTGTTTAAAATATTCGTTACAAAATTGGAAATGTCTACAGCTACTGTCTGGAAGCTGGGTACATGTAAACTTATTTCTTTTTTTCATATTTTGGTTTTTACTTTACTACCGGTAGTGTCAACATGCTCTGTTTCTGTATTTAATGTCTTGAACCTCAAACCATCGATTGTCAACCTCTCGAAGGTTAAGCCACGCATGGTGCCAAAATGGGGAAGCAATAACTCTTTTTAACTCTAAAACAAGTCCGCTTCCAGAACCTACAAGTCTTATTATTCGACGCACACTTACAGGTGAAGGGACAGAATGCAAAACATTTGGAGAAATGTACACCATTGGACATGGTGTGTCGTCAATGATGGTACGGAATAATGTGTTAACATTCCTAAGACGAAACCTATAACTAGGTTCCCTATCCAAAACAATGTGAAGTATTTTCCACCATATTTCTTTCGGCAATTCGATAGACGCGCCGTGGATATAGCTGTTATTGGTTTCCTTGTTTGATTTCTTGGAAGAAGTACTTGGACACGTTTCATTGTCTGAGACATGGCGCTGATTGTTTACACCAGGGAGCATGTTCTCGTTGCATTTGACAACAGTAGTGGGTGGCCTTTTACATGTTGAGGGTGTTTCTTTTTCCAGTCCGTCAACAGCATTGTCACAGCTTTCATCTGACTCTCTAGGATGGGGACAATTGTATTCATCCGAAACATTTGGTGGACTGTTGGGGTCAAGTAGAAAATCTTTACTGCATTCGTCAACAGTAGAGGGGATACAATTACTGGTTAAATTTTTTTCTTCTTCTATATCACCAACATCATTGTCACAGCTCTCATCTGACTCTCTTGGAAAAGGACTTTTGTATTCATCCAAAACAGGCGGTGGACTGTTGGGGTCAAGTAGAAATTCTTTACTGCATTCGTCAACGGAAGAGGGGATACAATTACTGGTTAAAGGTGTTTCTTCTTCTATGTCACCAACATCATTGTCACAACTCTCATCTGACTCTCTTGGAAAAGGACTTTTGTATTCATCCAAAACAGGCGGTGGACTGTTGGGGTCAAGTAGAAATTCTTTACTGCATTCGTCAACGGAAGAGGGGATACAATTACTGGTTAAAGGTGTTTCTTCTTCTATGTGACCAACATCATTGTCACAGCTCTCATCTAACTCTATAGGAGAAGACCTATCCTCGTTAACAGAAATGTTACAGGCTGAAAACGTGTCATTTTCCTTCTGCTGAAAACTGTTTTCGCTCATCAACTCGTCTACACGACCATTCTGTAGTTCGTTTTCATTGTGTGTTTCAATATTTTCTATGATGTACTCTTTTGTTTGAGGATGTATGTCAATGCTGACATAGTGTTCACCCTGACCCTCTGGGAAATATCCAAGACAAAGCACGTTTAACCCTTCATCAAATTTTCCATCATTAGAAATAATTTTGCAATACATTAAGCCATTTGCAGATATAATCAAAAATTGCAGATTTAGCTCTCGAGCTAATGCCTGCAAAGTAAGATTATCACCATACTCTCCGTTTTGTGACATTTTTTGAATATATTCTGCAAAATCTTCACAGACGAACGATCTATAGAACTCGCCATGCTTCTTTAAATGATCCACAGCACTTGTGCGGAGACTAGAAGCTGTTCTAAAAATGCCAATCATTGATAGTTGATGAACTACTGCCTCAAATTGGCAGTTACCATCTCCCTTAGGATCAAACAAAAGTGTGACTGAATCGTTTTCTATTAAATCTAGGCCTTCCAATCTGTCTGTATGAGAGAAAGGAATAAGATATTTCTTTCTGTGTTCATTGTTCATCGTATGCATTTTTCTGAACTTCTCTTTCTGTATTGTCTTACTTGTGATATTTTCAACCCCTACCCATTCTGTTCTAGAAGAACTCGACCTTGGATCTTGAAACTTAACAAGGTATTTATGAGATCTTAGCCTCCTTTCTACTATCCTTCCGGACGAAATATATCTGCGTCTTGGAATCCTTGATTTGCCTGTGGGGAAGCGAATCAGAACCTTTTCTCCAATCTCATACATTGATGGTAGTGACGCTTTCATTCTTTATCGTTGCATTCTGTTTGCGCATCTTGCCGTCGAGTTTCTCACCCGTTGTTTCAATAATGAAATGTTTGGAGTAGCTTTGTGTTTTTTGTGCTGTCGGCCAAAGTATATTTCAAACGGCGTCTGATAATTGAGAACTTCCATTGCTGTTGTGTTCATAGAATGCACGACTGTTGGCAGATCTGTTACCCAATTTGAACCTTTTGTCGAGATTTTGAGAAATCCTAGTTTTCTTCTTAACGTTCTATGAGACCTTTCGCACTTTCCTTGTGATTCTGGGTGATAAGGGCGACTAGTAATTTTCTTAACTCCCTTTTTTAATAACAGTGAGTCAAAGGATCCTTTAAATTCAGTCCCATTGTCACATTGAAGAACTTTTGGAGTTCCATATTCTAAAAAGACATCATTCATTGTTTTGCATACGAGTTTGCTTGATTTGTTTTGCAAAGGTCGACAAATCAAAAACCGGGAAAATACATCAATGACAGATAGAATGTACTGGTATGTCTGCCCATGGCATTGGACTGGTTCTGATCTCATATTTATGAGATCGATTTGCCATCAGTCACCGATATTTTTTGAAATTATGATTTAAGTGGGGGCTTGTTGGTGAACTTAGCATACTGTCGTGCATATATTTTGCTTTTCGCTAATTCACTTTGGATACGATGTTCACTTATTCCAGTGAACTCTTTTTGAATCCGATGGTTGAGCGCTCTAGCGCCACTGCCTTGAGCATCATTGAATTTGTTTTTAACAATATTTTGCAAATCATCTTTTAATAAGACTCTCTTGCCTCGGAAATGTAAAACGTCCCTCCTAACAGAAAAGTCAGATTTAGCACGATAGAACTGAAGGACAGCTCTTTTCTGTTCTAAGGATCGTTCTTTGACTGCCACATTAAATGATTTGTTTATAAGTGATAGAATGGTATTATATCTTTCTCTTGAAAACGGACGTATAGATCGAGTTTTCTTGTCCATGGCATACTCTGTAAGAGTTCTGTCAAATAAAAAAAATTCAAAGATTATTACACAACCACTAATGCTTGATAGTAATGTTATAGACAAAAACATTAAAGAACTAATATTATGACAAAGGCAATTCCTTGTTTTTTCCTGCCAAACACATTTTAATGACCAATTTTTTTTTATTTCTAGTAACAGTTATGTGTATTTTATGTCTAACAAAAGGACTTATTGTCTATATGCAATTTTTTTTTTAACATGAAGAAATAAATTACTTTGTGATTGACATATCAAATGAAATAACGTACATGAATGTGAGTGTTAGCTATATTTTTACTACAGTAACTTGATCAAAGGGTCAGATTACATGGAGTTGCCAGACGCGGATCATCAGATAAGAAGTAACCCGTAGCGTTGAGTTTGATTTAATGATTCGCGCCTTGCAACGAGACGTGATCTGATTCTTTGGAACATGATCCCCTATGATAATAAATTCATTAGATACCTTTCCGCAAGGTAAAATACAAAACAAAACAAACCATCATACTTATTGAAAACAATTTAATTCAAAGTATATATTGAAAACGGTCTAACAAGCAAAATTGATTTATTGGGTACCACGTCATTAGCTTCAGAGCGGTGGTATAATGTAATACATGTAACTTCGCTTCGCTTCTTGTTTGATCTGCTGATTCACCCCTTGCTATTCCACATGATCCGAACCATTAGATCAAGTTATGATCATATATACTGTAAACCAAATTTTATTCGTGTCTGCTTTATTTCGCGATTAACTTTAGATAAACTGGTTTGCGACGACTAATGTTCGCTACCAAGCCTTATCAAGAACCCGTTGTTATACATGTAACAACCATACAACAACAACTGGTTTTTAGCGAGAAATATTCGCGACGACGAGGCTCTTATTACTTCGCGAAAATTTCTCGCACGCAAATAAATGTTGGTTAACAGCATATGCAAAACCGGAAATATAAATCTTTCGCTTTTTAAGCCGTTAGCGAATACGCTAGACGCTTTGTTCCAACTAACATTTGTGGTTACTAAGGCATGGAATGTATCATCTATGTTAGAAACCTTAAAGTAGCCCGAGTATCGCACTACGTCATAATATTGTTTCGACATTTACATAGCGTTTTAGATTCCCGGTATTGATTTTGCTTTACATCGCTCTTGTAAACAAAGGCAATAATAAGCAATTAGAACGGTAATATATATATTCTATGAGAGATAGAAATGATTCATGTTGAGAAACTCGATTCTGTTAAAGTAAAATGAAAAACGAAGTTTCTGATTAACCAGGGTCTCAGTTATGCTTATATCTTAGAACTTTGTTATGATGCCCCCCCCCCCCGAATTTTTTTTTCTTTTACTAAAACCGGTTTAAATTTAGAGACAGAAGCTATTTCGAATTTAATCCATCGTCAATTAATTAATGTTTAAATGAAATCTAACATTGTTGACAGATCTAAGCAGAAAACTGTATAAAAATGTGATTTTTACGGATTTTTTTTTCGTCAGGGTCTACTTGGTTTAGAGCTTACATGTATAGCGTGAAAAGTAATCTGTCAACATATGATTTATTCTAGCAAATCTTGTTTCTAAGATGTCAATCTATAGACAAAAATTTAAGTTTAAGTCCATAAAATAGTAAAAAAAATGACCAAACACGATGCATGCATCTCATTTTTTAATTTTTTTTTTTGGATACATCAGGTCCATAAGGCATACTTAAATTTACTTACAACAATTTGCGCAAAATTATTGATGAGATATGGATTACATAAATGTTTATACTCTATTTTGTATGTCCAGTTCTAATTTTCCTAAAATTTGTAATTATTTAAAAACGGACGTCTGGCAAATTTCATTATTGTCAATAATTGTTGCAAGGGGAGAGGTGATAGAAAACAAACTAGCATGTAAACATACATATTGTCCTATGTATATGTATTGCTAGAATGTATGTCTATCATTTAAAACTAATCTTTGAATGATTGATCCCATTAAGTGCCAAGGATAGGACTACCTTAAATAAATGGATGGTAACGACCCGCATTAGTGGATTATTTATTGGAATACTTGTTGCAATGATCAATTATTCTAAAGCAAGTATAAAATACGAAACATATATATCAATGTTATTATCCAGCTTCCTATCTACCTGCGGTTTTGATAGAAAGTTCACATAGGAATAACATTTAATGAAAAGTTCAACCTTATATAACCAATTGGATATGTACTTTTGAAAAATTATCAACATCGAATTATATCTACTCCTAAATTAAAAAGAGTTTTCTCTACAAAATTTCTGGCACTATATTATAGCCGCGGAAGCGTACTTAATAACATGCTAATATGGCTATTTCATGTATGTTTCGTATCCCTGACTGAGAGCGTATATAATGGCTTTACAGCGACGATAAACATATATTTCATACAAAAAAAAACCAGTATGAATATAAATATAAGCATTGGATGCTTATTTTTGGATGTCGTCGGTCCTATGACACACCAATGCGGTGCAGACAAATTATCATACCGCGCTAGCGCGCGGTATTCAATTTGTCTGCACTGCATTGGTGTGTCATAGGACCGACGACATCCAAAAATAAGCATTCAATGCTTAAAAATACAATCGTAAGAGCATTTATTTCTTCATAAAATATCAATCTTGATTCCAGTGGGTTTTTTAAGCGAGTTCTGTGTGTTTGTGTGTGTGGAGAGAGAGAGAGAGAGAGAGAGAGAGAGAGAGAGAGAGAGAGAGAGAGAGAGAGAGAATCAAATTGATTCATCAATCAATATAATAAAAGCTCATTACTGTTAACACGTTTACGGTTCTCTACATAATCTAATGAAATTACTAATAGTGAAGAAAACAAGTTTTACGATGGAATATGCCTTGCGAATACCATCCCGCTTTCATGAATATATATGCGGTTTATCTGTTTCTATACATTTGTTTATTTATACTTGTCTTTAAAGAACAATAAATAAATAAATATATTGTTACCTGCAGGTTTTATACGATGTCCAAATCTTGTACTAGAAGGTATCTTTGAAAGTGTAAATGGCGTTCTCTGGCGTTTGGAAGTGTTGGTGTTGCGCACTGCATAGTCAATTTGTTCCGGTCATTATTCGATGTCAAAAAAAGGGGGTCATTGTTTAGAACACAGTTCTATATATAAGTAATACATTTTTAGTTGTAAAAAGAAAAATTAGTTCGATTTTGTTTTGCGATTTTGAACAGCGTAATACGATCGATTCATCATTGCGGTGTGTGTGCGTGTGTGCGTGCGGGAGGGAGGGGGGTGACACATGCTCAATGATTTGATTGTTTCAATATTTCTAAAATTAAAAAAGAAGATTTGATATGTTTTGCTTTGTATAGTATAAACATTGTACTAAACTAAAATTACCTAATTAAATTAAAGTTGCTTTTTTTATCGTTGTAACGTATAATGTCTAATATGCATGACAGAAATCCGAATTAAATATTACGGGGAGGGGGTGAATTTTGTTTTTAATCTTTTGACGGCATGTGTGAAGAACAATTCTTACGAAAATTTCAAAACATAATCTACACTGCTTACATTTACATATACGAGCATTGTCCAAACAAAATCGAGGACAGATGTAATTTTATTCAAAATAACGGCACTATTATCAGGAAAGCATTATACTATTATGATAAAGAGTATATTAATGTATATGTATGAAAATCAGAGCAATGTACATTTTTGTATTGGAGTTATCATTTTATATACATTGCCTATACAGTCTGCATGTTGAGTTATAACGACGTCCTTAAAAAGTCGTAGTCCTGGGTTTACCCGAGAGTGATTTACCGCATTCACAGTCTGACCAGAAGGTACAATCGAACGCTCCATAAAAATTGCTTGTTTCACTTGTAGATAAATTAACTCGAAATATTCTATGTTTTTTCCTGTTTCCAGCATCATTTCTTTTTGTTTCTATTTGTGTTTTACTAAAAACAAATAGTGAAACGGACATTCCATACTTCAAAGAAAGTCACTATCCGTTTGAATCCTCACTGAAGCCGCGTTCCTACCCCCCCCCCTCCCAAGCACACACATATCTTACTCATTGATTGAATTCAATTTGTATCCAGTTGTCATATTGTAAGTTTTGAAGTTTAACTCACCAATAGTAATTTCGAAATAAACAAACTGAAACAAAAATATAAGGTTATTTTAATAGTGAAGAAATTCATAATGATTCCATGTAGCAAAAGAGATAGACGCCCACCCTCCCTCCATCAAAACCACCTTAACGAACTCCGATCCTCAGCAATTTTCTATAACTCTAAATTGTCCAGATTTCTTTTTTATTCGTACCATAAATCTGCCATTTATATGTACAAATTTAATTAGACTTGCAGATTTAATATTAACCACATCTATTGAACGATCTGCTTGGCTTGGTGACTCCACGGAAACCTAGTACATAATGGTAAAGGGGTCCGAGCAACCGATGCACCTGTAAAACCGGGTTTTTTTCTTATTTGTCTCAACTTGTATATTTGTTCCATTATATCCATTGTAGCAAAAATTTTAATAACTTCATAAAATGCATGGATATCATAAAAAAAATTCTTTTTATTTTATTTCGTTTTTAAAGTTTGAAGGATAAATCACATTTTTATAATGAAAAAAAATAGTTAGCCTGCGTTGATGTAGCCCCCCCCCCCTCCCCTCTCACAAAAATAAATAGATAAATAAATAAGACTAAGAGATACCATTCAATACCCCTTCTTTATAACACATGATCTATAAATTAGTTCGTAAGATTAGAGATAATAGATAAGTCCATAAGTTATATTACAAGAAAAGCTTTCCATTCGGCTCCCTTTAAGCAGCGGGCCTCCCATGGGCAATCACGCAAAAATCACGCAGTTGTTTTAAATAAGTTCATTATCAATGTTTTTTGTATTCGCTAATTTACCTGTGTATATAGGCAATCATGTGAAATTGTAAATATATTCTCGCTTTTTATATTTGACACAATAAAGCATCTGATTTTTTTCAATGTACATCGTATGAATATGATCTAACAATTTGTAAAAATATTGTAAAAAAAAAAAGCTGTTAAAAGATTAATTTCACGCTATGAATTGTGAGCAAAGTGTATTTCAGCTAAAACTGATGTTACAGGCATGTAGCACCGTTTTTAAAAGTGTGGGGGGGGGTGATAAAAAAATTAATAATTCACCTTGAAATATTAGATCCGCCTTGTTTAAGCAAATATTGATCCCATTGCTTTATGAACACAATAATATTTCAATCATTTTTACAATTTTGTATCATTAAAGGGTGCGACTGCAACGCTTAATGATATAAAGTTTGTATCATTAGCGGTTGAGGATGTCGATATTTGCTTGTTTCATTAAGCGTTAGGGCTGCTGTGCATTTGTGACGCTTAATGATACAATTATATCATTAAGCGGCGATTTATCATTAACAGTTGAAGATGTCAACTGTTAATGCAAGAATTTATGGCATTAAGCGTTGCAATTGCAACGCTTAATGCTATTTATATCATTAAGCGGCGTTGTATCATTAACGGTTGTTACAAGGCCATTACCAGCTATACGGAAATAAAGTTGAAAGTTATTTTATGAAATGCGGGTACCGGTATATTTTTAGTACATGTATAATGCTTGAATAGAATTCAACAAGAGTTTGTACATATATTTATCTATAATCTATAATATAAAAGTGATTTTTTGTTTTTTTATTGCTACATAAATAGCTGAAGTCCAAATTATTCGAGTCACCGGTAATATGGGTTTGTTATTTACTACAGTACATCAACCTGTTTAAAAAAAAAACATGATCTGAAATGTTTTCATTTCTCATTTTTAATTGGTTTAAAGTAAGACTGTGAATTAATTAATAAATCAGAAAGTGTTTTCAGATAACAGAAAATAAGACGTTTAAGCTCCCGAGATTTTAATCGGATCGTCAGTTACAACATCACGTGTGTTTAGAAAAAAAAACCACGATGAATTAAATTGATTTGAATTTTGATTATATATCAATTGATTATTAAATATATTTGGTGAATTTATTTCAATCTATTTAAGAACAAATGAATTAAAAGGTACCCATTACGTCGAGTTTTCAGATCACAAAAAAATCAACTTCACGTTGACAGCCCCGACAATTTTCTTGGTCCGTGCAACTAAGTCGACATTCTTTTTTTTTTAATATGAAAATGATATATATTTATACCTTTGTTTAGCCATAATTTATTTATTTCTAAACATACGCTATTTCTATCAACGTCTCAGGTAACAATATCCACGGAGTAACACAGTGGCCACGGAGTTACACGGGCGGCCACGGTGCGACACGGTGCTTTTTCTTGAATTTTCCAATACACATACACGGTGTCATACTGTGTACACGGTGAGACACAGACCGTTTTCCACCGTGTTTTTTACACGGTGAGTGTCGGGATACTCGTGACCTGTACTGTATTTTGGTTCATTTTAAATATTTTTAAATTTATAAGTGTAAAATAGGAAAAAAATATGACAAACTCGTCCATGTACATTTTCACAAAAGCATAGATGGTTAAGCATTTACCTGCATAGGTCTTTTAAATATACTTAAATCAATTCATATACATTTGTTTTAATTTCGGATTATCAAACATGTTCTTTAAGAAACATGCTGCTTTGAAATTGGAGCAAATTTAAAAAAAAAACAACTTTTATTATATGAGCACTGCATCAGTATCTTTAACAACGAAACAAAAATCATTTATCTAATCCAATGTAAGGTGATGGACCTGTCCACCACGCTTTATAAGTGGCACATATTTTAATCCATTCTTATACAACTTTATGCATGCATACATTTTTAACATTTCAAAAGTTAAATTAAGTTATACCAGATGTTAATTTTTGACGATTTTGGTTGTCCGACGGGTAAAAATAAAACAACTAACAATGATCAATACGTTTCGCAGTCGGAAGCTCATTGATCAATTTTTTTTTTAAAATGTGTTTCAGAACTGAATAAACCAGTCAGTATTTGAAAAGCTTCAGATTACTCTGATTTATGTATCAAGTATATATTTGTGGCCATTTTGCAGACACTTTGTCTCATTTTAAATAAGAGGGAGAAATGATTGTTTTGTTTGAAACAGTTTTACATGTAGCTGGGGAAGACGGAACACAGCTCTGGGTATTTTTTGTGCAGGGACGATCGATGTCATGATATGAAAATGTTCCCTAGCCGTGTAGAGTTCGAAGTTCAGAATAGGTAGATTTTTAATTGATAAGTATCATTTCACTAAACATTTTTGTCCAAGAAACGTCTAAAAGCTATGTAGAACCTCTGTTGAACCATAATTCAATCATTAAAAAATCATAAGATATTACTTATGTAATTCTATTAAGAATATCAATTATTGATAAAGAAACATTTGAATCGTATAGACTACAATTCATCCCATATTATCTGCCTTAAATTGTCACAGTCCTTATATCTTTATTTTTACATTTACACATGTTTCGAGGTCAAAATGTATCTGTTATGAAAATTACCAATGCATGTATATTAAGAGTTGAATCATATTTATATTTAAACGCACACCTAAGTTTTCGAAAACGTGTTATACAGCACTTTGAAAATACATTTAAACAGTTTCATTTTAAATTCCAAGTACACAGTTGGAACAGTGTCATTGATAATATGTAAGAAATTATCATTCATATTAGGGAATAAAGAGCAAGAAGGTAGGATCACTGTTTAACCTCTAGATATATTTTCTCTTATTTATAAACTATCAAAGTTGATCATAAATTATATCGCTGATCATCTCAAATTATAATATTTCAAACTGTATTGTACAACCTATTGAGATGGTTAAAAAATATTATAAGTTTAAAACAGGAGTATGCCAATATGAAGCTTATGGATGTTAATTCATGAACACTGAAAACATGAATATTATTTTTAAATAAAGTAAGAAAAAACCCGACATGACGAATTTATTGACTTTTTAATCCAATTTCATTGAAAAAGATATTGATAAATAACTTAGTTCTGAAAATGTTAAATAAATGTAAAACCTTTCCACAGTTAAAAAAAATAAATTTTAAATCAGACTTTGTGGCTTAAAAAGGTTAAAATTGGAGCTAGAATTTATTTTTCCCAATTTTTGTTGTTTTTACAATGCTTTAGAACAGTATTTTTAATGTATTATCGATTTTAATCTCGGTTGTCGTGTGAAAACAATCAAGATACATGGCCTGTAATTTTTCAAAAAAAGCTCGCTCTATAGTTTGTTAACAGGCATTGTATAGTAATTTAACCTTCACTGAAGTCGCCTTTTTATATCTGCTTGTTAACTTTACATATAACTATATAGTTTTAATGTCTTTTGCATCCTTTTTTTGTTTTAAATGCGAAATATTTTATCAAGAAACCTATTTTCAAACGTAAACAAAGACATTAACCTTGTTTATAAAACAAAGAATTGAACGCACCCTTTATTCTTTTAAGTTTACATTTAATTCAAAGTTCAAAAAATGTTAAAGTGTATTGTTCATTAAAATAACCTATCATAATTCGTGGCAATTTCCCCAGAACAGATCGTGCGACGATGAAACTTAAAATTGGGGGTTTAAATCTCAGTGTTCATGTGCTATTGACACTGCGGGTAACCTAAGTAGGTGCTGAACAGTTGTATTGTTCCTTTGTCTTGGCCGGTTTGTGCCGTCAATGCTGATTATAGGATTTTAAAAAGCAAAATATAAATAGATACGGGTTTTCATGTTTATATTTAAACTTGGAACACTGCCGTTTTCCCAGGTTTATTTAAGACGCCCACCACTTTCTGAAAACTTAATGAAGATTTCATAATACCGATCGATCTGGTATTTTCTGAAATCTAGCGTAGAAAATCAATTCTTTTTTTTAAAATTCCCAATAGATATATGTATAGAAAGAAAAGGAATCAGAAATAAAATTTTATTCGGCTCTTATTTATTTAAATGTTCAATAAAATGACGGCATTCAGGTTAAAAAAAAAATCCTGACCAAATTTGTATCATAGTAATGCACTATCCACTGGTTACAAGTTTATTTAGAGGCTAACGGTACATGATACATATATGCACTTATATTATAACGCAAAATTTTATTTACTTATGTAAAAATTAAGAGGAGATGTACTTTCTGTTTACATATAAATGCTTGTGATTGCATTAAAAAAATATTTGCAATTGATTAACTTTAATTATGCTTTATTTGCTTTTTTTCAATGTGACTTGCACCATCTTTTAGGAGAAAGTGTACTTTATTTGTTATGTTTTTATTAATTTATTTATTTTTTTGGAAGGGGGGGGGCATATAATTTCATTTCTGATTACAAAAACGGGATGCATACTAGTATCTAGTCGAGTCTATAAATTCTATGATATCTGGTCATCAAACAAACTAAAAACTGTAACATCAATTGAAAAAGAGGGAAAACTTTATCGATTGACCATGCATATTTCAACACAGATTATTTTTTTGGTTTATTCACGCAAAGCAGGTACTTAAATTATTTGCTTTTTTTAATTTTGATGAATTTTCCTAAACCGCGAAAAAGCAAATATTCCATCCCTGACAAATATTGGTAAGATTACTAGCATCTTGTTTTGTTTACCTACGTACCCCTCTCCCTCTCTTCTAAAAAAACAAGAAAACGACTGCATGGCAGGAAGTACTCGGGTTTCTTAACAGCGTTCAGAAATCTAATGTTTTCTGTTTAAAATATTTAGTATTACAAAAAACAATTATGATTACAAGGGCACCATTCGAAAATGTTATCCGTTCTTGGCAATTTGTTTTTTTCTTGTTATGCTCGGATTGAAATGTTCAAATACCTGTAATAGCCAAACTAACACGCAGCATCTGAATATTACTACATGTACTAAGTATCATAGTAACGGGTTAAGACGTAGACTATTACAAAATTATTTTATTCATCTTTGGAGAGAGAGAGAGAGAGAGAGAGAGAGAGAAATGAAAATTTTTAGCATTATTTGTATGGCAGATGTGAAAATGATGATATATAAATTATAAAGTGTTTTCAAAAAAATATATTTAAAGTACTGTGCCTTTTCTTAAAAGGTGATTGCAAAATCAAACTCAACGAGGAAATGGAATCTGAGACCAAGTCCAACAAACGCAAAAGTAAGTACATCATTAAGTTCTTGTTCGGAAAAGAAAACTAGATTTAAAATGAATAAATAAGTTAAGAAGATGGGTGAATAAGATGACGCAAATGCCCATTCGGTTTAGTCGTGAAGTACAATTTTGGATTATTTTTTCCCAATTAAATCCATTCAAATATATCATAATACAAGTTTGAAAAAGCACAATTTTCAGTTTTTAATACATCTAACAAAAGATAAGAAAAAAAATATCATAAAATGTAATTTTGGAGGTATTAAACCCATAACATTAAAACCCTAGATATATAAGGTTAGCTTATGTCAGGTACTCTAACCACTGAGCCATTTCAAATATAACAAAGTGTGTTGTTTAAATATCAGGTGTGACTTTGGCCACGAATTAACGGACTTGTATTATTTTTTCAAGACGTTCAATTGTTGGGATACAAAATGATATTTGTAATGTACAGTGGGTCATCTCTCCACGTTTTTATTGATTGAAATCGGTTTATTTTCCAATAGCCCTTATTTAGACTATGAGAAAAATATGGAGTACTGACCCACCCTATAAAAGAAAATGCCTCGAATTTCTAAAACATGAGAGTATTTGCAGGTTTTGATACGTATAAGCTTGTTTGAGTTTACAAATTCCAAGCATTGAACATATCCATAAGTTGAAAATAAATGATTTGTTAAATATATGTTGTTTTAAATGATTTTTTAAAAAATTACAGATTTATTGATACTTTAATTTTTCAGTAGCTTGTCCGACATGTATTGGCATTATACACGCCTTATCCACCCGTCTTCTTTATAAGAATATGAATACAAGAAATGTTATGCTCTATTAGTAATGTACAGTTTTAATATTTTTTGATAAAAAGGATTAGATGAAGAATCTGACGAATCAAAGCAAGAAAAGAGACCTCGGCTGGACGACACCTTTGAAAAACATGAGGAAATTTTGAGAAACAATAATACAACAGCTGTATCTAAGGCTCCAACACCTATATTAGACAATATAAATGATACAGAATCCAATAAAACTGAAGAAGATGAATCAGATCGTTGTATATCTGTATCTGAAAGCAAGAATGGGAAAGAAAATGCGGTTTTCATTAAAATGCCGGCAAAGTCTGATACATGTTGCTTGCCTGTTATCGATATTGAAAAGGAAGACGGTGCGATTGAGATGACTGCTAGCGCACGATCTTTATATTCTAAAGAGTATCTGAATGACAAGGAAATTCCTAATTATGATGCAAGTATATCATCTACAATCGTATCTGAATCTAAGAACGATGATGAATCGAAAGGCGGGGATACGAAAGCAGAGAAAGACGATCTAAAAATGGCATTAGATACGGTAAAAGGTGGTGACATCAAGTTTGATACCATCTATACTTTTCAAGAGGAAGAAGCCAGGCTTGATATCTGCGTTGAAAAACAGATCGAAATTAATCGGCTCGAAACAGGAAACACTAATGAAGGGCTTATTTCACTTGAAGAATTAAATGTTCAAATTGAACAAAGGGATGTATCAGATGCAAATTTGGTGGAAAATGAATGTAAAGATTTAGTTTCCACCACGGAATCAGATAATCGAAATACTACAAGTGAGGCATCAGCTAATGAAAAAGATGAAGAGAGATTTCTATATAGGTTACTTAGACCAAGCGAGTCTTATAATAAAGGAATTGAACCAAAAGACGTCTATTCGAACACATCTATAAATGAGCACGTTGCCTGTGGATCGTCTGATGGCGTGAAATCAAAATACATATCCTGCTCAAAAACACGCGATGCAATTAGAAGACTCGCGTCTTATATAAAACCGGCTTTACGCTCTCAGTTACGACACATTGTCAGAATTGACAAAACCAAGCTGGATGACGATTGTGAAATATATGATCTTACAGAGTATTTGGTCAGTACCAGGTATCTTAGATCTGACTCTGCCAAAAGATATTCTCTTGATTATGATGAAGTATTACTTGCACCATCACGTGAAATACCTGTTCGGTGTTTTACAAAAGTTGGAGCTGTCCTGAATGGAAAAATAAATTGGATTGACGATGCGTAATGACTTTTCACAACCGAGAATTTTTTTTTTAAAAAAAAGCAAGAAGACAATATTGTGTAAAATTTTTAAATGTTATATCAAAACAAGAAAAAAAAAATCCACTTAAACATAATTTTAACACTATTCTTCAAAACACGGATATTTTCAAAAAGTTTAGTACACACTCCACATAAGACATTGGACATTGTATCAAATCCCTAATAAATATTTTGAAAACCTGATAATTGTTTCTGTTCTTTTTAGCGACGCTGATTAAGATTTAAGACATAGTACTAGTATTGTGAAAATAAAATAAAAGATTTCTTTACTATCAGCGTATGCAGATCGGAATAATGATAATGTTTGCTTTAGTTATGAATGACGGATATAGAGAAAACGCAAATTCAAACATATCAATTTGATGGAAGTTTTCTTGTTAATCAATAGAGCATTTTACATGTACGATTCAGATTCTTACACTCGTATATGTTAGAACTACAAGCTGTATTTTCGAAATCACAACTTACTTTGCTTAAATCTCAATTTATCACAAACTGGGCGATACGTTATAGTCAACAGATACGTTCGTTTAAAATACTTTAATTGAAACGTTGTTTGGCTAATGTTTAAAGGAAAAGTGTTTATCTTAAATGTCATTTTTTCAGATTAAGCATATGTGGATACCTAAAATCTGCAGACAAAGCCATTAGAATAAGCTTATTTTCTACAAATAATGAATTTACCCTCAAACTGATTTATTCTTTTTTATTTAACAATGCAATGGGTTTATCAGCATGATTTTCGGCTGTTACATATCCGGTGCATACAATGATAAGAAATTAGTATTCATTAAAGAAGCATTCACAATAGATTAATAAAAAGAAAGCTAAAATAATCAATTTAAACTTTCATCTTCTGTGTATACAAACAAGAATCGTTTACATCTACATCTGTGAATATACAAGAGGGTTCCTCTTTGATCAAAGTATAAATATATCTACATCTAACTATCTATCTATCTATCTATCTATCTATCTATCTATCTATCTATCTATCTATCTATCTATCTATCTATCTATCGGTATTTCTTTCTATTTATTTATCTACATACATCTATATCTGTGAATGGACTAGAGGGTTCCTCTTTGATCAAAGTATAAATATATATACATCTATCTATCTATCTATCTATCTATCTATCTATCTATCTATCTGTATATCTTTCTATTTATTTTATCTACATGTATCTCACTATAGACATGAATCTATATATTCATTTTCTTTTGGTATTAAAACAAAGCAAATACATAGTAATTATATGAAATCAATGAACTTCTCAATACATTTACCATGATCACAAATCATTGTAAACCATTCGGTTTTAAAGAAATTTTAAAAAAGATGAAATATATATATACGTATGAAATAGTCTTATATCACTAGATGAATGAAACGAAGCAAATTTAAACTATCTAATTTTAATTGTTGAATTATAGAGTAATGATGCTTATTTTTTACATAGATGTGTATCTACACTGGATTCATAAGTTTTTAATATGAATAAAGTAATTCAACTAGAACTTTTCTAAATTGTTCATATACATTGCAGAACAACTTGCTAGCAGGGGACACTATAGTTCATTTTACCTGTACGAGGGAGATGGGTAGTATTAACACTTTTTACAAATTATCTCTTTTTTCTTACCCAGATCATCTTTTAGTTGAAAAAAAGAAGAAGAAGAAATTTGGAAATAAGATAAGCTATAGATATTCTAAGCTTGTGTTATACATTATAAAGTTTGAATGATAGCACGTCATAATACATGTGCATATCTACAAATAAGTTCTTGTAACATTATAACGATATATTTATATGTTTATACTATTTTAGTAATGTTTCAGTTGGCATTCTTCAATTTTCACATTTTGAAGCTGCTCAATATTTTTTCCCGATTGCCAGACCAATCAAATAAAAACAGATATTAAATAGTTTTCTGTCGGCTACCGATAATCTACAATCAATTAGATTCAGATTTGTGCAATCTTCTTTGTATTACAAATAAATGAATCAGATGTATTTTTTTTCTTGTTTTCCTGAGGAGAACAGATTTTTTGGCACCAGGAAATCTAAATTTAAGATTATCGTGATTTGCAAAAATCATGCAACAATAGCTTAAAGAGGTTCGTTCCTCTGTTTTGGGGTAGCCATTTTGGGTCACCTCTATTCTAAAAATTATGCATCATATATTGATTCTACCCATAAATTCAAATTTTACAATGCCAATTAAACTATCTTAAATAAAATAGTAATGGAAAAATTATATATTTACAGATTTTAGTATGGGACTATATTTTGTGGTGGACGGTTTTTAAGAGGAAAATGAACATTTTTCATAAGTTGTTTTAGAGTACCGTCACTTAAGTTTCCTTTTTTCAGTGCAAACAAAATTTTCAAGATAGTTTAGGCAGTAGGATATCTTCTTTTTGTTACGAAAAACGTATTTCTACAATTTTCAATATTTTTGTCGACATATATTGGCAAATTTAACTTATATTTCATAAAAGTCAAAGAAAAATGAATCCCATATTTTGCCTAAAATCAGCTTGTTTCATGTCATATCTCAAATTTTACATGATAGACCCATACTTTTGGGTTTTTTTCTGAAATTTTAAGATTTTTCTGACAAGTTTATCATAATTTGAGAAACAGTTTGAGACGTTTAAATAACTTCATTACATATTGAAATGGTAATGCATAAAAGATAGCATTTAATCAGTGCAAAAAGGTCAAAATATCAATTAGGTAAAAAAATTGTAATATTTTTCTTTATGATAATTTTAATTTTTTTTTATTTTACATAGTATAAATTTGTATTTGGTGTCATGGTTCATTCCGATAATAAAATATAGAGATAAAAGCGATTTATGTGCAATCTGCACTTTCAGTGCAGAAAGGTCATATTAAATACACAGAAGCGCCAAATGAAGCATATAGACCCCAAAATTTTGTTTTGAATTTTGGTTAAGCTATGTATGTAGATTTTTAAAAAATACTTTAGAAAAAAAAAATTTAAGACTTTTAATTGCAGGATCCAAAGTCCTTAAAGGATTGTATTTGAAATTCTTCTTTTCGAATAAACCTTAAAAAAAAAGACACACGGATTACATCAAAATATTACAACAGATGCGATAGAAAAAACAACAGATTTTTCAAGTTAATTTTGTTGTCATAAGAGAATGATAAGTTTAGCAATAAGTCTAAGAAAAATATATAAAAATTAAAAGCTTTTCATTGATTTTCAAAACAGAAAACGTATCCGCAGCCTTAGCCCACAACCAATTTAACAAACATGAGTCAAACTAATTCCAGCAACAATTGCTTAGTTCTAAAAAAAACAAAAGTTCAGCATACACATTAAGTACAGTCAGTTTTATTATGCAATTTGAGAACAAAGATTTTGACTCTTCTTTTTTTTTAAAGAATATGACTGAAAACACTGTTTTATTAATTTATATATATTTTTTTATAAAAAGTGACAAATATCATGTGGATGCATCATATTATTTCAATAAAACACTAATTTCATTCTCTACATACTATTTTTGTTGAAGTATTAGACTATCAAAGACTTGCATTTTGTTTAATGTTTATCAGACACATTCCACCCAGACATATGCATGGAATGCAATCATTTTGGAGACCCTTTAGTTTACATTCTTTTCATTAAATGACTTTGATTTCACCTATGACAGTCACTGCTGATGTAGAGTTTGATAGGTGTTTTCAGGTTGTGATACTCTTAGTTCTTGATATTGAGATGGGTTAACATTGGTAGCAGTCTGCTCTGGTTTTGATTCAGACAGCCTCGAAAAATGTTCTTCTTTTGTTGTGGACTTCGGTTTCAAGATTACTTTCCTATGATAAAAAGATAAATTACATCAGTATGAAAAGAACAAATATGCAAGAAGTTAGCTTTTGATATAAAAAAAAAATCAAAATATAAATAGCTCTTGTGTGTATTTGATATTTGCAACAAAACGCATTTTATTTCAAACCGTCGACTAAGGAACGTGGCAAAAAGAAATATGATGTTGATGACAAGGGATATAGAGAAGGCAGCAATCCAAAATGTACAAGCAGATACGTCGGTCGTAAAATCAACATTCCGCAGACCATCTGTCCAAAATACTTTCAAGCCTTAATCAACTATAAAAGATTTTTTGATCTGATTTAAGCCGATGGTTTTTACATATTTTACCATATTTGCCATCACTCAAACACTTTCCGTTGAATCTATCACATGTTTGGTTAACGCATTGCCCACTACAAGAATACTGACAATTGTCTCCATAGGAATGAGTACATTCTGAAAAATACATTTTGTTACTTATAGCTGAGTGTTGTTTAGGGCTTTTGAAATTTGTTGTATCATCACGATGGTGTTACTTTTTCTTCGGAAATCTATGAAAAATTTAACATCATTATCACCTACTGAACAGTCATGAACCCTCCAACCCGCCCTACAGGAACACCGACCATCTGTGTGTCGACATGTCTTACAGTGTGGAAAACAGGGAAAAGAACAGTTTGTTCCAAAATACTCAGGCTGGCAAGCTGTAAAAATTAAAACGAAAGCATTAGAAACAATTCCGTCTTTTCGTAATTCTAGTTCCGCAAGAGTTGTCGTTCTTGCGGGACGGCACTATTTACATCCGGTTTACAAGTAACAAGCCGTTGAATTTTTAAATTATCCTACCCGTGATGAATTCGATTATTTTGTCAACGGGATCGTTGCCATTATCACCTAAAACAACTTAGGAAAATGTTCTTAATTTCACAAAACAGAAATACAGATTTATCTAAGGTTAAATCACTTGACAATTAGTGGTAGTATACTGACACTTGTCCAGCGTGTTGTTGACAGTATAGACTCGCGATGCGACCAAATAACTCTACTGAGCAACTTGCTGCTGAAGAACATGTAGGTGTACCCCCGTTTTTATGTGCAGACAACGTTCCTAACATATCGGACTTAAAATCTGGTTGGTCAGGAGAGACTTGCAGTTATCCTAAGGTGACCATCAATGACAAAGAGAAATACCTCCTTTACAGTAGCCACAGGAAGGAGGATTCTGGTAAGATGCAGTGTTACAGGCAGTATATCCGGGGACTCAACTTTTATAAGGAAGGCTATATCCACAAAATTATGATCAACGAAATAAGTGACACTTGCCAGATGTGCTACATACGTTAAAAATGTTATCCATCTATGCATAAAGGGGTGTATGAGCAATGGCTGTTTGTATCGAGGGAGGAACCTTTTCAAGTTGTGAAAGCCAACTGTACCTGTCCTGCAGGGTAAGCATTGAGCAACAAAAACAAATCCAAAAAGTATCATCAAATGTATATCCATTCTACTATTAATTTTAAGGAAAATAATCACTGTATAGTGTGTTGTACTGGAAATTTTCTTGTTACTTTTCGTTTTATTCATATAAATGTGTTTATATTTCAGTTGTGGAGAGGGATGTACACACATCGCCGGCCTTCTTTTTGCACTCGAGGGGAAGCCATCTATAGATGAGTTAGAAGATATGCCATGTACCTCTAAGCCATGCCAGTGGAATCAGCCAAGTAATAGAAAAAAAAAGACTCCAGGCCCATCACAGATATAAGTTTCAAACGAATAAGTTATGACAATATTTTAACTGTGAAAAAAAAAGAAAAATGTAAACTATCATGTAGAAACTGTATCTTTCAGAAACTCTTTGTTTTCAAAACTGGGAAATGATTCAAGAGCCGCATTATTTGACATAATTCCACCAGTGCAAGATGTATGTCATTGTGTTAATGTTGCAAGTGATTTAAATATTTCAAACTTTGAAGAGGTAGAAACAAGTAAACATATTATCTATGATTCTGATAGGTATATAGATATTGTAAAGTGAAAACAGAAAATATGTGTCAGTCAGATTTCCACAGTTTTTTTATCATCATGCAACAAAAGCATCATAGATGAAACTGAAGTTAGAACCAAAGGTCAGCATGATAATCCCCTATGGGTGGCAACTCGGACTGGCCGGGTTACTGCTTCCATGTTCCATGATATTAAAACAAAAAAAGTCACAACAAAACCAGATAATATTGTTCATAAAGTTTTGGGTGAAAGCAAATCATTGACAATAGTGCTGTAGCATGGGGCAGAAAACAAGAACCAATAGTTAAGAAAAGATATAAGGCTTATAAAAAACTGAAAGAAGGTAAAATAGTTCATGTGTCTGAAATGGGCCTTCAGCTCTGTACCGAAAATCCTTGCATAGGTGCAAACCCAGATAGCCTAGTTCGCTTCAATTCTGACCTTTATTTAATAAAAATTAAGTGCCCCTACAAATGGAGAAAAAATCATTGCATGATGCTTGTAAAGATAAAGAATTCTGTTGCTTTTTAGATGATAATAATGAAATTCAGCTGAAGAAGAACCACAGGTATTATACCAAAATTCAGGGCCAAATGGAGGTTTTTAAAATGCAGAGGTATGACTTTGTACTGTATACAGTTGTGGACTTTGTTATTATAACAGTTCAATTTGACAGTGTGTTTTGGGAAAGTCTGTTGCAAAAGCCTTCAGAGTTCTATGTCAGTGAAATTGTTCCCAAAATATGTAGCTAAATTAAATTTATACATACATGTATTTTCTAATTGTCAGATTCAAGCATATGATATTGGATCATTTGCATTAGTGAGTATTTTATTTATGCATATTGTGATTTCAATGTTTTGATAAAATTGTTTAAATCTATTAAATTTGTTGAATGTGATCATAGCTTACGGGTTAAAGTATTGGCCTTTTGAAACCGCAGATCATGAGTTCAAATCTGCCATGGCCTTTTGTTTGTATGTTTGGAATCATATCTTTTTATTTTCTCAAAAATTGCATATTTTTTGGGCAAATTGACATTCATGTATATAAATATTTTGTTCACTTTTATATCCTGCTGCACAATTTAATATTCTCTTGTTATTGTTAACCGCAAGGAATAATAACAACCTGACTTTTAGAATACACTGAGTCTTGCTTTATTTTGTTTGACATACTGTAGTTTCAACATAATTACAGAACATTACATAATAAATAAAAGAATAATATACAACCATGGATATGAAATAAATATGTGTTTCAATTAAATTTAAAGTACCGGTACTGGTAAATTAAAGTGTTACTTTACATCATTTCAATGTAGATCCAAAACTTCATCATTTTTCTAAAAAAAATCAGTTTAGCCTTATGCTGATACTAGAACATGCAGATTTTAAAATAGAATTATGGCTACTGGTATATCTTAAAAAGTTTGCCTTTACTCTGTAACAAGTGGAGGAAGTAAATTTGTCATTGCTGTACAAAAAAAAAATATGATCAGCAAAATCACAGACAGCTAAAGGCATGACACCTTGCAAAATTTGGAAATTTTTTATCTGCTCTATTTTTCTCTCAACATGAATTCTTGCTGAAGCAATCCTTCTGTGGTTTACACTTCTCCCTTGCTTAACTGAATTTTGGACTTGAATGGAGGACAGTAGAGCTTTACCCCTATGGCTTTCAAATCTGATTGGATATGAATGAAACCTTTATCCACCATCACTGCATCTCCATTGTTCAGCTGCTTAAACAAACCACTTTCTAGTTATTTCCACATCTAAAGCGGAGCCTGGCCACAGTATTGAAACAAAAACTACTGCACCAGTCATACTGACCCCTACACGAGCTTTAAATGTATCATGAGATTTATAGTTTGAATAAGTTAATGATTTATTTTCTAATGATGATGGAGACTGAATGGAAACCTCAGTACAGTCGAGACTATCCTGGTGTCTGAAAACTTCTCGAAAAACTTTGGAACTCGTAACTGCAAAACATTTAATTCTGGTATAGTAATGATTGATTGCATGCACTCGCACATAAACAAAATCCATGAATTAAAAATCTTTGATACTGTACTTGAGGAGATTTTAAAGCGCAATTCTAAGTCTTTGACCAAAATAATCCAGCCTTAATCTCATCGAAACTAACAAAAACTCATCAGCACGCCGTAACTTGCGTTTTTTCCCTAAACTGGCAATGTTCATTTTACCAACAGATTCTGTGCACAATTTATCAGCACCATGTTCAATCAAAGTGTCAAACAAAGCTTGGAATGTTTTAAAATCAGGAAGACCGGTGTAGAACATGATCATTTCATTTGAACATTTAATGTTTTCTATAGTTATTTCTGGCATCACAACCCGTACACCAACAGAAACAGACTGGCTGTATATTTGTGTAGACTTGTTGCATCTAGATGCAGAAGTTGATGTTGATACATGGTATGAACTTTAATCCGAGACATCAGGCTGATCGCAGGTCTGAATGGTTTGTGAAAAACTGGCAATGTTTGCTGAGGACTCTGGCATGATGTTTACCTTGTGTTGACGTACCTGTAAATATATAGGAATTAATATTAAGCTTACTAATTCGTCAGCTGTACATGTGATTATTTTCATGTTTTTTTTTAAATTGAAAACAAAACATAACAAAAATAAAGAAAACATCCACTGGTATAAATACAAGGACACATATCACACATTATACCATAAATAAAACAAAAACATTGATAATAATAGCATCATATTCATATCAATACATTGATCATTAGACCAGTTGATCACTAACCAGCTGCTAACAGGCCACATGATCAACATGCTTAACCCCTTTATCAATTAATTCCATTTTACTCACATTCAGTCTCATCATTGCACACTTATTATACATACATTAAATAAGTACAATATGTGTGTGTTTTAATACTACGTAACTAGTGGGAATTCAAAAGTCAATAAAAAGGTCACTGAGTTAATTTAATAAATTCATAACCTTGGCTTAATTGTTACAGAAGTGGTTTGGAATTGTATTATTCATGAAAGTCCTATAACATGCATAAGCTGCCATTTTATTTTGATTCTTGACCTCGTACATGTACTATGAAATAACAAAATCAAGTAAGTTTTGACAGTATTTATCAAGTATGATCTACATGTAGCATATGTCACTTACGAATGGTGTTGCAATGCATCGATGGGACTGTCAACGTTTTCTAATCTCGTCCGTGGCTGCCTTTTATTTTGATGGGTTACAATTACTCTTTGTGGCAAATTTTCTGTGGGTATTTTATTTCGATCGACTGAGTTTGGTCCTATACCGTCCCTGAAGTGATCAGAGTAGACACGAGTGTAGGAGGTCGGTTTCCAGTTTTTTCGGCTGATTGCTCTTATCCACGCTCTTCGTATATACTGTTCTTTAGGAAGTTTATGTAAAGTCACTTTCTTGTCAAATTTGCCGACTCTACCACTATAATTATGACAATTACAGATGCAAGAATAGTCTGTCCCCATTGTTTGTTATTACACCGGAAGGTGTAATCCGTCGGGCATGAACGACAACTCTTACAAGCTTTCATTACGAAAATCCGGAATATGATCAAACCATTACAAGATAAGTTTAAAATGATTATATATATTTTTGATGTTTAACGTTTAATTAATGATTTTCCACTATAATATTTTAGTTCAAATCTTACAAATGTTGCAATGTCGTCCAATATACCCGTCCATACACCCTCGGGGACATATTCCAGTAATATGGTCACAAGCTTCATTGTTTATACAATTTTCGCTACATCGCCCTCTGCATTTCATTCCAAAATATCCAGAACTACATTCTACATTAACAAAAGTCAAATTATTTAATGATATTTATATTGAAATCACACCTTATTTATCTTTTGCTTGTTTGTTTGCTTTATTAAGTTGGTTTGAGATTGGTGTAAAAATGTTTATGTCAACTTGAAATTGTGACTAAATTTCATGTAGACAAACAGCCATTTAAAAAAAAGACAGAAAAAAAGTTCATGAGATAAAAGAAAATGTAAATTAGCACCTTGAAAATCTATGCTACTTCTTTGAACAATTATCTACACATTAGAACAACATATTTTCTCTTATATTAGTACCCATGCTGCAGTCTCTGTTGGTATATCCCGGGTCACACCCCTTGTCACAGTGACCACGTTCTTTGTTACACAGAGAACCATTCATACAGTGACCACTACAGTTGTTGACACAATTATATCCGTACTTCCCGTCATCACAAACTTTATAAGACAAAATAAATGTGAAAATATCTTATACCTTGCCAATTAACTCTAGTTCAGTACTGGTAAATGTTTGCAGCAAACTGACATCCACAGAAACATCAATCTTAGTTAATGTCCCTTTTTCTATATTATCGAAAACAGTCTGCTGAAATTTCATAAATATTTTTGCTTGTTATTTTTTTTAAAAGAAAAGGTACCATTATCACAAAATATTCCTGTCCACCCAGCTGCACAACCTCTTTCACACTGACCAGTCACGTGGTTACATGAAGTGTTATCTCTGCAATATCCTACACATTGCTGACTACAGTTATCACCATACCAGCCTTCGTCACATGCTAAACAAATACATAGTGATTTTCGAAAATAAATGACGATCTTTAAGCCACCTTTAAGCTACCTTTAAGCTATATGTGTTGCTTAAAGATGGCTTAAAGAAAGCGTAAAGATGGCTTAAAGGCAGCTTAAAGACTTTCTTTAACACACCTTTAAGCCACCTTTAAGGACAACTTATAGGTCCTTAATGTCCAAACTTCTTTAAGCCACCTTTAAGCCACCTTTAAGCTACCTTTAAGCCACCTTTAAGCCATTAAAAAAAAATTATTTCAATATTGTGCTTAATTTCCAACAAAATGTATTAACTTTATGAAAGAAAAGGTATTAAAACGGTTTTTGTTCTAGAAAGAAAAATGAAAAAAAAAACACAAAAAAAAACCGGCCACGGCGAGAATTGAACCCGGGACCCTTAGTTTACTAGCATCACCACACTTCCTCTGCGCCACGGCAACGTACATATATATGAGTGTTTTTATATCCTGTATATCAGTGGATATTGAATCACTGTATTGAATGTGTTTACTTGAAAAGATTTTGACAAACCATTCAGTTTGTAACAATCAATTATATCTAATTTATAAATTACATGCATGCGTGTATTTAGAATGAAATACGGAACTTGGTCTTCAGTGAACAAAAATATATAATTATTCCTAAATGGAAACCGTTAGGTTCACTATAGTAGGCTTTCTTAGTTAATAAATTTAAACCGAGTAGATATACGTTCATCTAATTTATAGCTATAAAAATGTAAGAAAGAAAATGAAATCATTTCTTTTATGAAATGCATTGATACTATTAGGGTATTTGTTCAATTTCCCGCAATTTCCTGGTTTTCATGATCGCGGCGCCGTTCCAATATGTTTACATATTTACATGTAATTGTATGTACATGATTTTTAAACTATCAATTCTATATCAAACAAAATTACCAATTACCGGTGACGTATTTACTGCATGTGGCAATTGCAAATGACTTGTATATACAATTGTATGATGTGCCAGGCCGGGTATATTTGACATATTTACGCTTATACATATATTTAGATAATCAACCCCTATTTATGATCACCGGTACATTAATTAATTAGCCTCAAGATTTTACTCTTACAAACATGTATCATTAATTTGTAGACGTAACATCTTTGAAACCCAGAGCTAGGAAATAATACTTTGAAAATGAATTTCAAATGTAAATTAACTTTTATTCACTAGACTTATCGTATACTCGTACATACTAAGATTCAACGGCTTTAGAAACCCTGACGTGCACCTGGGCACACGACACACCTGTTGTGTATATCTTGTATATTCTGTGTTAGTTCCAGGGGTTTTCTTAAGTTGGACAAACAATAGACTTCAATTAGATATACACAAACATGCACCTGGGCACACGACACAACTGTTGTGTATATCTTGTATATTCTGTGTTAGTTCCAGGGGTTTTCTTAAGTTGGACAAACAATAGACTCTAATTAGATATACACAAACGAACAAAACTATGTCTAGACAAACAAAGCAGTAATATCCTGCCGATATAACAAAGGCAGTTGAGAGTCTTTTCATCTTTAACATGTATCTAGCAGATCTAGAGTTAGAAATAATGAAAATTGAAAAAAAAAATACAAACCTTAAACCGATTATCAAATTAAATCATGCATTTTTGGTTCATTATTTTTATTTTGTTTAATAACCGGAGGAACAGAGAGAGAGAGAGAGAGAGAGAGAGAGAGAGAGAGAGAGAGAGAGAGAGAGAGAGAGAGAGAGATTTTTTTCACCGATTAATTTATAATAGGAAACAAACATACTTTAATTAGTTTTATGCACATATTAAGATACAGAGACTGCGCTCATCCCTACAATAATTTTGAAACCCCCCAAAAATTATAAAGAATTTTATAACGGCAATCTGTGTCCATCGGAGCGGTGCTGATGATAGCGATCTGTGTTTAATGGAGCGACGATTAAAACCGCCTGGAACACCCCCCCCCTTTCTTGGAAATTATATTATCACTCGGATGACCCCCTCCCATCTCTATAAAAGAGCTTTTGCATTTAATATATGTTTATATTGTTCAGCTTGATCAATATTGACTTAAAGGCCACTTAAAGACAGTGTAAAGGCAGTGTAAAGAGAGCGTAAATGCCACTTAAAGATGCTTAAAGATGGCTTAAAGGTGGCTTAAAGGTGGCTTAAAGAAGTTTGGACATTAAGGACCTATAAGCACTTGCTTAAAGGTGACTTAAGGCGGCTTAAAGGTTGTATAACCTTTAAGCTCCTTTAAGTCACCTTTAAGCCACCTTTAAGGACTCGCTTAAAGATGGTTTTTCGCCCTGTGAGATATACCTAGTACAATTACTTCACACAGTTCAGTATACATATTATGCAATTTGTATCCAGCAGGGTAGGTAACTCCATCAAGTCGTTCATTGTAAAAGATGACGTAACGTCCGTGTTCTGTACACGTGGTTGTAAAATTAAGGGGCGGTAACTGAGGGCCGTCCTTGTAACATAAAGTGGAATTCTCTCTGTCACTTATTGTTGATAATTCTGTGTTAGATGTATACAGAGAGAATCCGGCAAACCACCTGCGTTGTGTTTTTTCTACAAATATAAGCAATATAAAAAAGATTACTGTTCATCACAAAGAACTCAATCACGGTATAGTGATGTACACAATTTTCCATTAGTTGTAAATTATAGACCTGTCTTAAAATACATCACTTTGCTGAGAGATATTTATTAAATGTCCCTTGTAATGATTTTGAGAAATAATATTATTACCTATTTAAATGTACTAAAGTTTATATATCAAATTCAAAGACAATGTCTTTACCAACATATTTCATATAAAATCCATATGATTATATTTTTTAAGTTGTTAAACAAGAGAAAAGAGTTGGTTGTTTTAACACTTTCCATAAATGTTTTAAGTCTGAGAAGTTATGTTATTAGGAATGTTTATAACTTGATTGATAAAATACAGGTATAGTATTGAATCTTTTAAAATATATATCTTTGTTGAAACTTATGTCTTTATACTAGCTTATTATTTTTGTATTTCTTAACGATCTCAATAATATTACTTAAATACAAAATCGCTGAAGATATATCAGAACAGTCTTGATTAAGATATCAAGGGCAAAGTATAGCATCTGATGTGTTGTATCTTAGTCAAAGAAAAGCAATTCGGTCACGAGGAGTATTTTTCTGGGGTTTTTTTTGGGGTTGTACGTGTACATACCGCCACCGTCACCATTTTTAAAAAGTATACTGTATATGCTGTGTACTCTTTCAAGATCCACTACCCAAAACACAACTTTAACTGTGGTCCATAACCAATGGCCCGTGTCCTTGTACAGGTATCTGTATTTCTATCAACTGCATTATTTGCCGAATAACGTGAGCCCGGGAATGTATACGTATGGGATTGAATGGCTATTTTCCCAACGGAAAGATCATTGAAGACAATTAAAAAAAATATATAAATCGTACATGATACAGCCATCCTATCTTTCACAGATGTACATGTAATTTAAAGCTATAAATGTGCAAGTACATGCGATAAAACCCACAAATGTGCCGTAAAATAAGATTGAATAAACTGAGAAAAAAAAATTTAAGATTAATATTCTAAATCGTAATTTCTGAAAATTATCGAAATATATTTATACGCGGGTATGATAAGGCAACTCACAGCGATCAAATTCCTCTGATCGATATGACGTCACAATAAGCAGCATGATGTCATATTTTACTCAGAAACATGTCGATTTTAACTTTATCTCTGGTTTATATTATAAAAATTACAGACATAAAATATCACTAGAAACTCTTCTAACTGAATATATCTTCGATTTCTCTCTATTACGTATAATTATCATTGATGACGTCACAAGCATGTTTAAAAGAGAAGATCATGTCGGGAGACAAATTATCGGAATGCAGTGTAAACAATGCCGAAATAAGACTTATTTAATACAGATACCTAAGATTTAGATGAGTGTCAGTTCGAATATAATCAGGATAATACAGGCATGGATATTTTGTTTAATCAGCGAGTGTTATAAGGTAAGCGGATCGACATTTATATGGCTTGACCAGTCTTTCCTCTGTCAGTGTGTACAAAAAATGGCAAAAGTGTAACACTACCCTGGATATTAGGGAAAATGATTTTGGTAAATATCAACGGTATATGACCTAAACTACATGAAAAGTGCTGCTAGAATCCTGTGCTTTGTTGTTTTAAACGAAAATACGTAGTATTTTCAATGAAATTTTAGAAGTTGAGAGGGTTTCCAATAAATATTTACAATATTTATTTTATGCGATGTACAATAGGATTCTAGCAGTAATGCTAATAAACATGAACTAATTTCCAATCGAATTATTGTAGAAAACATACAAATGAACTTCGGGGTAGTGTTACACTTTTTGATTTTTTGTTAAGGTAAAAAAGTGATCTATTTTTAACTGTCACGTGATACCATGGCACGGCAGCTTCAAAGATTGAGTCGATTCCGAAGTAGAAAATAATATCTTGGTGAACTCTTTCACTTGGTATTAATATCCAGCGCTGTTTTCATAAAAATAAACATTTTTTAAATTGATCATAATTTTGACGGTCATTAAACTATGAGTTGCCTTAACCTACCCGCGTAAATATAAAGTCTGAAGAATAAATTCAGAAATGATTATTGTAATGATACTGAAAGAGAATTATATTCTGCAAAATATTGTACGCTCAAAATATAGTTGATAAACAGTTATCTTTTTTATAACAAATATATGCTTTGCAGCGTAAACTTAACCGGTCCCTTTCTCCATAAGCTTCCAATAACAGACTTTCTACATGTACCAAACATAATCAACATTGTCTCCTCTCAAATACTAGAACTTAAACCCTTTTACCTCAAATAAATTATTAATCAATTGCCCATTATTTATTATATATTCCCAGTTGTCTATACATACTGAATTTTTTTAAAGAAGCATGATGATTTTGGTCATTTTTTTCATACTTTTAATGTTTATAATGATTTAGTAAGGCATTTTTTAGAAGCAACCAAAATTAGAGTGACATTTGATGGGTAATAAGAAGAGCTTACAATGTACATGTACAATTCTTTGCAACATGTAACTATGTAAAAAAAGTATTTTGAACTTTAAAGTAAAGATAGACAAATCAGCTGGAAAAAAGAGTTTTTATAGGCATATTGAACCTATGAAAACAAACACAGGGTGAAAAACAATCTTTAAGCAAGTCCTGAAAGGTGGCTTAAAGGTGGCGAAAAGGTGGCTTAAAGGAGATACAATCTTTAAGCCACCTTTAAGTAACCTTTAAGCTGAGCTTATAGGTCCTTAATGTCCAAACTTCTTTAAGTCACCTTTAAGCCATCTTTAAGCTACCTTTAAGCATCTTTAAGTGGCATTTACGCTCCCTTTAAGTTGTCTTTAAACCATCTTTAAGTTCCCTTTAAGTCAGGTTTGATCAAACTGAACAATTAAACATGTATTAAATGCAAAAGCTCTTTTATAGGGAGGGGAGGGGGTGATCCAACTGATGATATAATTTCCAAGGAAGGGGAGGGGATGTTCCAGGCGGTTTTATTTTTCGTGCCATTACACATATCGCTATCATCAACACCGCTCCGATGGACACAGATTGCCGTTATAAAATTCTTTATAAATCTTTTTTTTCAAAATTATTGTAGGGGTGAACGCAGTCTCTGTATCTAAATTTGTGTATGAAATTATATTTAATTATGTTTGTTTCCTATTATAAATTAATCGGTGAAATATCTCTCTCTCTCTCTCTCTCTCTCTCTCTCTCTCTCTCTCTCTCTCTCTCTCTCTCTCTCTCTTAGTTCATCCGGTTATTAAACAAAATAAAGATAATGAACCAAAACTGCATGATTTGATTTAATAATCGGTTGAAGGTATGTATTTTTTTCAATTTTAATTATTTCTAGGTCTAATTCTAGATCTGCTAGATACATGTTAAAGATGAAAATACTCTCAACTGCCTTTGTTATATCGGGCAGGATATTACTGCTTTGTTTGTCTAGACATAGTTTTGTTCGTTTGTGTATATCTAATTAGAGTCTATTGTTTGTCCAACTTAAGAAAACCCCCGGAACTAACACAGAATATACAAGATATACACAACAGTTGTGTCTTGTGCCCAGATGCAGGTTTGTGTATATCTAATTAGAGTCTATTGTTTGTCCAACTTAAGAAAACCCCTGGAACTAACACAGAATATACAAGATATACACAACAGGTGTGTCGTGTGCCCAGGTGCCAGTCAGTGTTTCTAAAGGCGTTGAATCTTAGTATGTACGTGTATACGATAATTCTAGTGAATAAAAGTTTATTTACATTTGTAATTCATTTTCAAAGAATTATTTCCCAACAAAAATGTTACGTCTACAAATTAAAGATACATGTATGTAAGAGTAAAATCTAGAGGCTAATTAATTCCTGTACCGGTGATCATAAATAGGGGTTAATTGTTAAAATATATGTATAAGAGTAAATATGTCACATACCCGGCCTGGTACATCATACAATTGTATGTACAAGTATATGTATACATCATTTGCAATTGCCACATGCAGTAAATACGTCATCCGGTATTGGTAATATTGTTTGTTATAGAATTGATAGTCTAAAAATCATGTATACAAGTAAATGTTTAAACATACTGGAACGGCGCCGTGATCATGAAAATCGGGAAAATTGCGTAGAACTAATACCCTAATAGTTTCAATGCATTTAATAAAAGAAATGATTTCATCTTCTTCCTTGCATTTCATTTAGCTGTGAGTTAGATGAACGTGTATCTACTCGGTTTAAATTTATTTACTAAATTAGCCTAACGGTTTCCATTATGGTATAATATATTTTTTTTTCACTGAAGACCAAGTTCTGTATTTCATTCTAAATATATGCATGCATGTAATTTATAAATTAGATATGATTTGAATGGAAGTCAAAATCTTTTCAAGTAAAAAATACACATTGAATACATTGATTCAATATCCACTGATATATAGAATATAAAAACCTCCCAAAAAATGTAAGTAGCCGTGGCGCAGAGGAAGTGAGGTGATGCTGGTTATCGAAGGTTACCGGGTTCAATCCACGTCTTGGGCGTTTTGATTATTATTTTTTTCATTTTATTTTCTAGAACAAAAACCGTTTTTAATACCTTTTCTATCAATATCATATAGTTAATATATTTTTTTGGTAAATTAAGCACACTATTGAATTAGACGATTTTTTAATGGCTTAAAGGTGGCTTAAAGGTGGCTTAAAGATGGCTTAAAGGTAGCTTAAAGGCAGCTTAAAGGCAGCTTAAAGAAGTTTGGACATTAAGGACCTATAAATTGTCCTTAAAGGTGGCTTAAAGGTTGCTTAAAGATAGTCTTTAAGCTGCCTTTAAGCCATCTTTACGCTTTCTTTAAGCCATCTTTAAGCAACACATATAGCTTAAAGGTAGCTTAAAGGTGGCTTAAAGATAGTCTTTAAGCTACCTTTAAGCATCTTTAAGCTATCTTTAAGGAGAACTTAAAGATGGTCATTCATCCTGTGAAAACCAGGGCACAGCCTTCTTTACATGTCAAACAATTGTGAGCTCTGTATCTTGCTTACAACTCAACAACTGACTTTTAATTGTCATTTTATCATTAGAAATGCACCTTCATTAGCATAGTGAATAACAAAAAACAGAAGAAAAAAATTTGACACAAATTGTGATAATGCCTCACTGTAGAAAAGAAATAAATAAAACAGATCCCCCCTTCTTTGACTTTCCTTTTGTACATATTATCAACGTGTCATTACGCTTTTAACTTTCATTCCAGAGTCAGTAGTTGAATAAATGCAATTAAACTTTCAGTCGTTATGCAAATAAAGAAGTGAATAACAATATTGCACTGAGACGAATTTAACACATCGATAAAAATGGAATGGGCTGACTCTCCTTCGAATGAACTGATCCAAGGACATTTAGGTCCGCCCAGCTTGCAGCTGAAGCAGTCTTAATAAGAAGCTCAAAAGCAACACATCGGAGAATCCCGAGTAACTAAAAATGTAAAGTGTTAGGACGGTTATAGTCTGGAAAGAGGCTAGGCTGGGTATAAGAAATAGTTTTGCTAGCAGTATCGGTATCAATGGAATTAATTTGGGAATCAAGATGCAGTAAATCTGCATAAGATTAAGACGCCTGATTTCCAATATAAATTGGAACCCAGTACCGGGAAGTCTGCGGTGGCTGTTTGTCCAGTCTTTAGTATACCCAATAAAGCCTTTGTTTAATAATTGTAAAGTACATTATAATACTGAAATATCCCTTAAAAAGAACCCTTACATTATATTTAATATTGTTAGAGAAACACGTTATAGTACATACCATATGCATATGATAAAACAAATCCTGCTAAATAAACAACTTTTTTTAAGTCCATTGCTTTTTTAATACGAAATTGTACCTCCAAAAATCATTTTTAAAACCAGGAAGTCATTTAAAGTTTTTTTGAACGGTTCTTATCGCGGTCATTACCTGTATAGGATAAATTTACCGGATGCAAAAGTTTTGATCGAATTTGCACGATGTAATAATGTTACGAGATTCGTTTTGGATGAAGTTGTTTATGAATTTGTTGGAATTCTATCAAAAGGCAAAATGCGTCAGAACAGGATCAAATGAAATGTTAAAAACAGCTGAAGCTTTATTCAAATAGAGGTAATTGTGTTCAAACATCCAGACTTCTAAACTTGTAATTACGAATATGCAATCGTGTTGGGGTGCGAGTCTGTTTTGAATGTATGCAATTTCGATCGTGTAACTTGTATAACTCGGGCTTAATCATTGATTTAGAGTTGACTCCGCTGGCCTTCAATCTAATTCTTCCTAATGATGCAAATTTGCAGCTTAAAAATGTTGTTTGTTGCTTACATTTAACTTGTCACTATATCAGGCGTTTTTCTTCCGTATCCTGCGAATTTGTATCTCCGGTTTCTGAAATAGAACAGCTGACATGTTACAAATAGACACATTTAAAGTCTACAAGTTTGTCGAATTTGACATGACCATATATGGAGACAGCGACGTTACCTTTTGGAACAGCTAGGTTCGGGAAAAGGCATACCGAAACCGCCGAAAAGGGGACGGAATAAAATATATATTAGATAGCATTATCTAACTAGCATCTTTGGAAAACAGCTTGACAAACAAAAGTAATGTAGTGCGTTGGTGGCTCACTACAATGTTTTGAGATGGTCATGATTTTAGTCAAAAATTATTTTTCCTATTATCATGTTTACAATGCTTAAGTTAGGTATTTTTGAGAGGCAACAATAATTTAAATAGCAGTCGTTGAATTATAGCAAAGTAAAAAGCTCACTATTCTTTGTTATGTTCACAAACCTTAGGTCATGGTTTTGTTTACATTTAGAATATTTAACCCCCCCCCCCCCCCCCCCAAAGAAAAAAAAAGTTTTAAAAACATTGGGAAAGGTGAAAATTTCGAAATCCTCATCGGTACTCGGACGTTGTGAATCCTCTAACCCAAAGCGCTACGCTGTTAGGCGGCAATTATGGGAAAGAAACTATTTATAAAATGAAACTTGATTTTATAATTTCTTTCAATAACATTTCATCACTACTAAATAGGTTGCAAAAAAAGGGTTACTTTTAAGATTTATTTCTTTTTAATGGCTATTTTGGTGTGTTTTTTTTAAATTGCGTAAAATAAAAACGATCTCTTCCGCTAAAAAAAATAACAGGATGATTTATATCATTTAAACTATTACATGACAAACATATGATTTTGTTATCAAGTTCTTATTTTCATGTATTTATTTACATAAATTTGTTGCAGTATACAATGCTTCCTGAAGAACAGGAAATAACAATACCCGTCGTTACTGATTTGTCAAAAACCGTCGAGGTAATATTTCCTTACGATTTACTCAATTAATCTGATAATGTGTACACTATGTATGGTTATTAACATAACAAAATATCTGCATAACTGATAAGCGTTATCTTCTCCTACCAATGAGTCAAACATATTGATTAAAATTTTAGTTTCGAATTGGTTGTGTGATATACATGACTGTGCTTATTTCATTTTACTTTAGAGAAAATTAAGAAAAATAGAGAGCTTAAGGAAACTGTGTTAATTTACGAACATGTTACGATACAAAATAAATAAAAATTATGCAGTGATTTACATGTAACTTAAACTATATAAACAAATGTACGATTTTTTATTTTTTGAAAAAAAATAGGTCATTTAAAAGCTATCACTGCATACTTCTGTGTATCTTATTTTTTTTTTTGCTCTGTAAATTGTACAAAAACTCAAACTAAAAAATTCAATTTAAAATAAATACAAAAAACATTGTACATTTCTTATTTTTTTTAACGAGCCAATTATATTTAATTGATAACGTTTAAGAAACATAGATAATCAAAAATTAAAGAGCTTACCGAAACAAAGTATTACCTTTATAAGACCATTTTAATCATAAAATATGAAATCTGAAAAAAATTATCTTTTTTTTTCGTATTGCTTATCAATGTGTAGTTTAACATAATATCGTATATCATATGCTACAATTTTGTATTATATTGAATCTAAATTTCATTCAGAATTTTATGATTCAAAATCTATCAACACACTACTATTTAAACATTTTTGTTTCATGCGAATAATTATAATATTGCCTCTTATGATATAATATAATATGAAACCATAATATTATACATTTTATATACTGATAATATAAACCATCAAATGTATCATATTTCATGATATTATATCATATGATACACTATTGTATCATATTTTAAAATATTACTAAACTTTGACCCGTGCGTGCACGGGTTGACATTGCATATCGGACATTTACGAAATAGGTACATCGACACACCTTATTATTGATATTTACATAACAAAGCTATAAGCCTACAAAATTGCTATTAATTCTACTACACCTTCCTTAGTTTGAATAATCTGTCTTGGGAAAGGCACTCACCACAGTTAAAATGCCTCCCATATACCCGTAATATAGCAGAAAATTGCAGAATCGCCCGGAACGATTTTGGAGAAAGTTAATGAAGTTGCCTTGAAAATAATAGTCAAATTCATCACAACAATCCTTTTTGAGACTGCAAATACCTTTCAACTAAAAATTTTTCATCCATAGAATGGAAGAATTCAACACCTTTTCACCAACGTACACGTATTTTCTTTGTAAAACTGGGTCCGTTGGACATTATTCATTTTTACGACAAAACACATTCTATCTTTACTCTCCTAACAAATATAATGCAACTTTTTTGCATGTAATCAAATATTTCTTGTCATCACGAAGACAAAAGTAAGTACTTAGTTGAAATGTATACTTGTTATGTTATACTTTCTCTCATAAGAAATCATAAATATATATGAATAGAATATAAAGCAAAAGTCCAATGAAAATTTACCCGTATTTGTATTATCATTTCTGAGTTTATTCATGCAGATGTGATTTTGTCGAAACATAAACTAAAGATCCCGTTAGCATGAATGTATTGCGCAATCGCAAGATTATAAAATAAAAATAATCCCAAAGACTTCGTCTCGATGAGTTAAAAAGCTTAATAAGATTCATATAATATAATAATCTTAATTATATGATTTTGAGTGAGGTTTGACAAGGTTTTTTTTTCTAAGCATCCTTGATAATGGAATTCAGGTTCGGTATCTGATGTGTTTTATGTTTCAAATCCAAATTGTTACAAGAATTGTTACAAGTTACAAAAAACCAAAAAAAAACAACTGCATTTAAGTAATTAAAAAACCTTACACTTACTGCTGTAAGAAAACAGGATCAAGATTGTAATTTCTGTATCTGAAGCTACCTTTATTTACACATTCAAAGTTATTTTACTGTTTAAGTCTGATGAGGAACATAAAATACTTTAATTTTTAGCCTCATCTAAAACCCTAACACAATTTGAATTCATCTAAAATCTTAAAACGGCATTAGCATTTAGATAATCACAATCTCTCTCCGTATCTAAAGCTATCTGTGTTATTCATTTACATACTTAAATGATCTATGAAGTTCGAATATTTGCTTTTATTTCATTAAACACCTGCTCCAAAATCTTCCCCCGGCATCTGATGTTCTGCCTCAAATTCAAGATTCAAGACTGTCAAGTGCATAGATATCAAAAGACGCACCATCTTTGCAAGTTTTGTCTAAAGAAAACCTAAACCTCCTCCAGCATCTTAAATTCATAGCCTAGATTCAGCATTCAGGTTTTTGAAGTCTGTGCGTAGGTCCAGATGCATTATTCATGCAAGTTTGATAGAAGATATGACAAGTATTTACTTGGACAAAAACAAGCCACCCCAAAGACTTCCTCTCGATGAGTTAAAAAGCTTAATAATTTTATATAAGTCATATAAAATCAACGTTATTTGCTGATATTTATAATTGATATCTGTTGGCGTGAATAAACAGAGGATAGTTCCATTACCTTGAAAAAAAGTACCAATCAATAAACATAATTGCCTTTTATTTTACGTATCAAGTGGGTGTGTCTGTAATATCAGTCGTTTTTATTGGACTATTAGATCTTCCTGACAGTTTAAAAGAAATGTGAAGCGGTGTTTAATTTAATATAATAAGGATATGGATTTAATCTACGTTCTTTTAAATCTCTCAGGATTTACTTTAGTGTTTGCATACGGTATGTGACCCTATACAAATATACTTTTCTTACTGCTTTATACATTTTCTATATTTGATTAAAACAAAGTAGTGTTTAATTAAAGTTTAACGTCTGCTTAAACAATGCATAATGAAAATTTGTCGGTATTTGTGGATCACACTGAGCGAATTCGTGCTTTTTTCTACTGCTGTGGCACTTTTTCTGTTGATAAACACATTAAGAATAATTTCTGTAGTACGTTGATTGTTTCATAGTTTCCGTGAATAACTACTTGAGAAATGTTAAATGTTGCATGCAAGATCCACTCTATATTTACGGTCGTAAATCATAAGCGCGTGTCAAAGAGTTTATTGATCAAAAGAAAATCACACTTTATAACTTATTGAATGTTTAGTTGTTAGCCTTTGGAAACCATTTACTTAGAAAGCTCTTTCCTCCGATGCAGTTCTATTTACGATGTCTCTTACGAGTTTTTCTTTTTACGAGTTTTACATGGTAATTGTCTCTCATCTGATTGAAATCAATGTCAATGAGAAAATTATAAAGGTGTTAATAACAAATTTTAAATTTATGAACCATGGTACATGGCTCGTTTATTATAATTATTATTATTAATTCATTGGTTTTTTGGGGAGGGGTGAATATGCATTAAAACTTGAAATCGGTCTTGCCTGTTAAAATTCATCTAGCGAAAAAAAAACCTAAGTAATAATTTGGATGCAAAAAGACGCTTGCACATAAATTGTGGAATTTATAACACTTGGTACAGTGGTATAGTGTTTAGGACTGTACGTAATGTATTTGTCTTTGCGAATATGAAATATTTCTTTCAAAGGTTCTCTCCATAAAACATATATAAAGCATCCTTATACCTGATTTAGAATACCAATGTTGATGGAAATTGTGAAGCTTATACCCCCCCCCCCCCCGCCTTCACTCCCACACCCATTTGACTTTATAACTTTGATTTCTGAAACTATATCATGTTACATTAAATAAAAACATATATAAATATATCTTTGGTAACCGAAATCTATACATTTACTTATAATCACTTAGAATTTACAGAACTCTAGTATGTTATATTAAAACCTCTAATAATTCCTCTCTTTAAATGTTACAAAAATTATTACACTATAAATTGTAATACGTCGTCATAAGACGATTATCAATGGGGAATAACTCCTTTAAAAGTAGAGTTAGATGGAAAAAAATTAATAGCAATGATTCTGCTGAAAAGAAGTGAATCGATACGTTACTACAACTAGGTCAGTACTATTTCAAGATAAAGGCATATAACAATTAAGAAAGCTGAATAATATTGTAATGGTGGGGGTGGAGCTGGAAGAAAGACTGGCTTATATTGTGCTCTTAAGCATTCTACATCAACTTCTTCTTACATATGATTATCTGAGCAAACCAGTCGAAAGTATTTTCTACACAATCGGTAAACCCATTCTCTAAGCATAATGAGATTTACATTTTGGCGTATTTCTTCGCAAATCCCAATTGTATACTCTGCTCCCTGGTAAATTTCCAAAAGACTAGCATATTTTTTGTAAGAAACTAGTGCATACTTTGGCATCATTTAATTTTGTGGGGGCCAATTTTCGTGGATTGTAGGTTTTTTGCTTGTTCGTGGGGATCTTATTTTGTTTCAGTTTCAGAAGGTAAACCATTCAGGATCTAAATTCGTGGGTGATAGCTACCCACGAATACCACGAAAATTAAGCCACCACGTATTATAATGATTCCACAGTATTTAGACTTTGACCAATTAAGAACCCCTTCCAATTAAACTTGATCATCTTATTATGCACTTAGTTTCTTGCAAGATGCAGCTGCTTGTTATTTTTAAGGATGAATAACAGTTTCACCCTGTGTAGCTATCCCATCTCCTTTAAAAGGCATACTTAAGATCTATGTTTTAATAAAGATTTGAATTTTAACCCCCCTCTCTCTCTCTCTCTCTCTCTCTCTCTCTCTCTCTCTCTCTCTCTCTCTCTCTCTCTCTCTCTCCCTCTCTCATAGCAAGGCAAATACATGAAAATAACACTTTTTCATGTCTAAAATGGGTGGGTTTTTTTAAAGATTTACAATAAGTAGTAAAGGTATTAAAAGAAAGTTAAAGTGAAATATACTGTATGCCTCAAATTTAATTAATTGTTTTCGTCCGAATCCTATTCATAGTAAATATAAAAAGGACCAAATAAACGCTAGATTTAATTTATATAATATGGCTATAAAATTGGTTGGAATGATTTCAGTGGATAAAAATATATCTTTAGATTTATCTTTTCCATACAGATGATTTATCCTACCATAAAACTGCCACCCAATTACCCTATTTTGCTGATCAACATAGTGCTACTAACGCAGTTGATAGAAACACCGCAACGTGTATGAGAACAAATGGAATCGGCCTTACTTCCCCGTACAAAACTACATGGTGGAAAGTTGACCTTGGTAGCGTGTTCAGCATTTACAGCTTTAACATACTGTTTAAAGACTACGATTTTTACGGTATGTGTTTTTAATATAGTGTGTTAAAGCTGACAATACTTCATACGAGTAAATACACATCATTTCTCTTTTATTTCCGACTACCGCCACATTAGTTGTCAAATTATATTGTTCTGCTCGCCGCTACACAACTTTAATAAGACCGATAGCATTATTCATGATCACCGCATTCGGATATTTCATTCACCCGAACACTTTACATTGGACGATGAGACTTGTAGAACGCGTTCTGAACAAAAATAGTTTGACAACCACTGCACTGTTAGGAAATACCCAATAAAATATGAACCGAGACAGACTGAAATCTGGGCACATATATTTCAAAAATCCTCGATAACTGTAAAACGTTTTCCTGTATGTGTTGTAACATTACGCATGCGCAAACCACACAATGTGGCAGATTTAAGAAATGAAGTTAATACGTAGCGCATTGATGAAAAAGTTTTCCGGTCAATTTTTTCTTTGATACGGCGATCAATAGAAAAATTATTATCTTCATTTCTTATCATTTAATAAAATATTTTCAAATAAAAAAATGTGAAGTGTCATTGATCAAAAATGTAAATAATGTAAATGAAGCGGTGCGTATGAATACAAAACAACAACAGCAACAATATTCAAAATGGATGCGCCTTCAGCTGATGCAGAGCTATTGAACTGAATTTAATGGATTAAACACAAATAGTGAGTTAAAATCTGAACCGGCTGAATTGAAAACGAAAGGAAAATACATGCGGTAGCTTGTGATATTATTCACTGTGCAGAAAAACTCGTAATAAAACTATATAGCTAGTTTTCATGTGAGATCGCTGGAATATGCAACTGGACATAACCATCAAAGGAAAGGCGATCGTGGACGAAAATAGCTGATATGTCGACAAAGAATAGCATGTATAAGCGACTTTTGTAAACGGTGTGGTAGCTTGATAGCCAGTGATGTACTTAAATGGTATATCTGCCGCTTGGAATGCGCCGAAGGAGTTGATACCTACTCATAGCTTTCCTTTACGACGCTTATTCTGATGACCGATCATGTACGTGTGTAAATTTAAAAATTATCGTTACCAAATTTGAACAGCAGTGTTACCGTGAAAGTTTATAGGCTTATATGTTCGTTATAATATTCATGGAAAAGGAACAGCCAGCCTCGCTGTAAATGTTGATTGATCTCAAGCAGACGAAATCGCGAGAAGACGCTTAATTTTCCATTTTGGGAATCTAATAATGTGGGTTTTTTTTTTTTTGAAGGTTAAACTTTCTGCTTTTTATATTCACAAGGTTGCATTCTGTTTGCTGACAATAAAACAAACACAACTTTACATTTTGTTGACAGTGTTTATCTTGGAAATTCCCGTTCTATAAATAGCTTTAGATCAGAACAGTTGAGAAAAGTAGATCCGGCAAAAATTTTATTGATGCAGGTATCAAAGAAATTTTTCGACCAATCAGAAGCGCCGATATCCCATCAAACGAATAAATATTAAATGATGAGCAATATCAATGACCGCACTGATTTTGGAAATAGAGTGTTTTTGTTAACACTGATTTAAACGATGTAGAAAAATCATGATGCAGTGTTTATATTTACATTTTTAACGTCTTGCCTTGTCTGCAAATGTGATTAAGACCTTAAAATTCATATCTTAGTCTAAGGTTAAGTAAATAATAATGTTAGAGCCAAAGTAACAGCCACAGACGTGAACTGTGATTTTTCGCTCAATGCATTGCATTTTACAGCCTTTAACGTTTGTGACGTCATAATAGACCTCGCCATTTTGACTTTTAAGTACCCAGTAATTAGTTGCTGCATTAAGCGATAAAGATCACAAAATTTAAAAGAAAAACTCATTAGAATGTAAATATAAAGTTTTAATATGACAGTATTCAACATGTAAAATCGTAGAACAGTACATGTACACCAACATATCATCGCATTTCCAAATGGTTTGTTTTTTATCCTTGCGAAGACATTTTGTTTGATCGAATTATTTACACTTTTAAAACACTCAATACAAATGTTCAGGATGCATTAGTTTGATGCAATAGATTTAAATTTTAAAAAATGCATGTATTTTCTCGCTATTTTTATTGTGTTCGATCCACTGCCCCTCTTTTTGTAAACGCCTAAAGCTGAACATTGCTCGTGAAAAGGGATACGTTTCCTTTATCAACAATATCATTGCAACCCTACATAAGCTGTAGACCTCTTAGCAGGTTTAATAATTTCGCTTTAAATGTTCCAGCTGTCTGAACGTACATTTTTCTTAGCCGTATATTTGGTCGCTATGAAATTATCAGATTTTACGCACTTTTTTTCAAGCCATAACAATACTAACATCAAATAAATAGGTTAATGCATTATTTACAAACACAAAATAAGAAAAAAATGCATAACATCCAAAGACCACGAAAGGAATACTACAAGTCGGTCAAGTTCCTGGTGTGCAATGGGGTGTAACGAACCCAATTGGTCTATATGGTCTAACTGGTAGCTGTGTAACGGAGGCTATGTAAGAGCGGTGTTCCGCGTTAACTTTGACTTCTAGATAAAAAGGTTTTTCTCACATCAATGGTTAAAAAACTTGTGTTGTGGAAGAAAAATGCATGTCACTTTATCTGGATTCAAATATAAAATGGTTAAAATTGATTCGATGGTAAGCATGTCAATTTGAGTATTGAAAACTTCATAGCTTAGAAACTTAGAAATAAAATAAAATGTTGTAATGTTCATTACTTAAAGGGGCAAGGTCACGATTTTGGTCAAAAAATATTTTTCCCCGATGTTAATCTTTATAATGCTTCAGAAAGGCATTTTTAATAGGCAACCAAAATTTTTAGTCTCATTTGTTGAGTTATAGGCGAGTTACAGAGCTTGAAATTCTTTGCTATGTAAACAAAGACTTTGTTTACATTTTGAATGTTGAAGTATAAATTTCAGTTTTAACCTAAAACGAATGTGTTTAACGTTAGGAATTGTATATCTATGCTTAAAATAAATGAAAAGATAGACAAATAAGCTGGGAAAAGATTTTTTTACTGGTATATGGAAGCTATGTAAGAAAATAAACAGGGCACGAGCCATTTTACATGACAAAGAATTATGAGTCCTGTTTTTTGCTTATGGCTCTCAAATTCAATTTGAATATTAGAATTAAATGCATTTCAAAATCATTGTAAATAATAAAACCATAAAAATAAAATTTGACCAAAATCGTGACCATGCCCCTTTAAATGGAAATAAAACCTGTTCTTTAGAAATTAGACAAAGAGGACGCTTTGCTGGATTTTCTTTATTTGTATCAACCACTGGCGATATCATCAATTCTACTCTGTGCTACAAGGACGGACCTCAGTTACCGCCCTTGAACTTTACAACAACGTGTATAGAGTACGGACGTTACGTAATCTTTTACAACGAACGACTAGATGGAGTGATATACCCTGCCGAATACGAAGTCTACAATGTTTACACTGAACTGTGTGAAGTTACTGTACAAGGTAGCAAATTAATAAAATATATAATTATGTTTAGTTTGTTTTTAAGGTGTAATGGGACATCTGTTGATATTAATGTGGATAAAATGACATTAAACTGAAATACTTTCACCGGTTTTGAATTTTTAAACTCTGCAATATTTGACCAAATGATATGTTTTAATTTCTTTTGAAAGTTACAAATATTTAAAGCCACAGAGGCATTCGAACTTATGACTTACAGATTCGTAGATAACGCTCTAACCCATTGCACTATTCTGATAGGTAACACTTTTTTTTGGGGGGGGGGTTTGGGGGGGGGGATAAAATCATGCTTGATTTTATTGTTAATTTCAATAGGGGTACGTCACAATTTGTCAATGTCCCATACTACCTTAACAAAAACTATTTCAACCTTTTATGCAATATTGTATACAGTGAAATATTCACCCCAGTTTTATTTTCGAAACTTTAGCCCTTGCTGTCAGCGGGCGAATTTAAGACTGGGTTATTTCAGATTTTCAAAAGTTTTTCTCTTATAACAGACTGTGTCTAAGCGAAAGCAAGACGTGTCGAAACTGTTTGCAAGAGTAGAAGGGCGAAAATTATTTTGGTATACAGTAATTTTAAAAAAGAGCGTTTTTTTCTGCAAATGTTTATCCAATGATATTGGATTGGATGATTTTATAGGTTTTGAGTTTATGTTTTCCTTATTTCAAGTGAAAAACTACCTGTCTCAAAAGTTATTAGTGTTCTAAGTATCATTAAATGATACTTTGTTTGTTTCTCTTCTATTAGGTTGCAGAAAGCATGGTGTGTATGGCAGTAACTGTGATATACCGTGTCCAATCAACTGTAAGGACAATACATGCCACATAGAAAACGGATCTTGTTTACAGTGTGAGCCTGGCTGGTTTGGAAAATACTGTAATAGAAGTATGATTTTAATTACTAGCATTTAATAGAAATATAGATTTATTTTTAAAAAAACATAAAATCCATATATACATTGACGTAGGTCCGATTTCATTGTTAATTCTTATTTATACATAAACGACATTTACACTCAAAAATCTCCGTTTCCTGTACCAATTGTTTGTCAGATAACGGAATTTGTTACATTAAAATATTTTTATAGACAGGGTTTCATCTTTTCTTTCTTAAAAAAAAACGGCTTCAACTTTTTTTTCAAAAGTTCTCGATAAAACTTTTAAACGTGTACGTGCACCTAGTCCAAGTAAAGAAAACTGAATTTCTTTGCCTGTTTCGCTTATATTCTTTTTATTCATCATGCCATATATTCTATTTATTCATATTTCTACTGAATTGATAGATTATGTTAAGGTATAATGAACCACCTTAGAGGGCATTCGGCTTGTTAAGGGTTTGAATGGTTCCACAGAGGCAACAGAAACATGGCGGGCAATGCCTTTAGAGCTGAGTAGTACTCAGCTTTAAAGCTGAACAATTAGGATTACACATATGCATATACATGTATAAAAGTTTATTTATACGCCTTTTTTAATAAAAACAAGTATATCGTATTATTGTCTGGTCAGCTTAAACTGTCAGTTTCTGTCAACATCCTGATTCTGTTTTATGAGTTTGTTACCTTTTGATCAGTCCCGCTTGATATTTTTGCATGGAGCGAAGATAGACTATGCCCAGTGGATTGAATGTTAATACCTTGTTTACTTTGTAGGTACAGAATGTTCAATAGGATGGCATGGTGCCAATTGTAGTCAACAGTGTCAAGGACACTGTAGAAATGGTACTACCTGCAATCACGTGACTGGTCTATGTGACAAAGGCTGTGATACTGGATGGACAGGACTTCAATGTGATAAAGGTATTGTTGATAGATGAACATAATATCCATGATGACAAAGACATTTTTCCGTTGTCTTATAGTATAAAAGCTTTTTGAAATCACCTAATACAATGAAGTCGACATGAAATTTATTTTAGAAATCATGATCATTTTTCTTTTTTAAAGTTTTAAATGGGTACATTTTACAATACAATATTATAATACGTCTATTTTTTCAATAATATGACATCAATTATATGGCGTTTGATACAAAATATTGAATTTTTATCCTAATTGAGCTATAGTATTTATTGTGTACTTTATGGAAAAATGTATACTATATTTATGATTTTTCAAATGAAAAAATACATTTGAGCAACCCCCTCCCGTTGTAAGCAATCTTTTCTCCTTGGATTCTTATGTTAATTTGTAGGTCCTATTTTTGGGCCTATGGAAATGTATCTCTATTTTAAAGACAGCTTCTCGATAGCACTTAATCTTTTCCAAAGAAAAGAACTTCAAATTTACGTTACAAAACAAGTCCAGTATATGTAACCTTTATTTTTGTGTTTATTTCTCAGTATGGTTTAAATTATGGTTATAAAACAATGTGTTTCTGCTTGATATCATTGCTCCTCTTGTCCAATTATATTGTCCAAAATTTGCATTTGTAGAGTGTGATAACGGAACATATGGCTATAATTGTGTCCACAGCTGTAGTGGTCATTGTCTGAATGGTTCTATATGTAACAAACAAACTGGTCACTGTGACATGGGATGTGACCCGGGATATACCGACAGCGACTGCAACAAACGTAAGTATTTATGGGGTTTGATCAATGTAAACTATATATATTTTCACGCACCTTCAACATTTATGACGCGTATAAAGAGGAATTTTTATCATATTTTGCATGTTTATATTGTTACTGTCTAAGATAACTCGAGTCATTCCAAATCAAGTAAAATATTGCATTAGATACTGTAATACAAACTGGTGGCGACAACTTAAAGTGCAATTAAAATAATGCAATATTTTTTTCTATGAAAAATGCTTGAAGGTTTTTTCTAACAACTGACATGAAACACAATTTTTACCTAGTCATTAAAGTATTCAAAGTGTTTCACTTGCGTGGCAAATTCATATTTTTGTAAGTTGCGAAATCTCATATCACGGTCGACCAGTTGACATCAGGGTTTTTCTGAAGGAGTTTTATTCTACTGTAGACTGCCATGGTTAACTTTGTTAACGCGCCATGTAACAAATGCTTATTGTTACCACAAATACTGTATTTTTTGCAAGGGAAATTAACATTTACAACCGAGTACAATTCAAAATATCTTTCATGTACATTCAGTAAAGTTTTCTTAAGTCATATCAATGAAAAGATAATATAACCTTCTCATCCATTACTCCCACTATACATGATTTTAATACAGCTTTCAGGAAAATTTAACGACTACAATTTTCAACCATACGCATTATCTTCAATTGTTATACTTTCATGTTAAATACTGAAATCTGATTGGTTAAGACGCAGTTAATAATATTTACTATTACCCTCAGCGTTAGCAACGCACTTGGCAACGGGTAACATTAAAAAATGTTACATGCGCGAAAATTATGCGCGTACGGTTCGCTGTAGAATTCACGTTATTCCTATATAAAAGCAGTAAAATTTTCTTAATTTTTTTAAAAAAGACATTCAGTATAACAAAATAAATAGTGCCTGTTTGGGAGGATAACAGTTGAAATTGACACCCCTCGAAAACCATTGTCAACCTCCGCTTCGCGTCGGTTGACAATGGTTTTCTCGGGGTGTCAATTTCAACTGTTACCCTTCCAAACAGGCACTATTTATATAATGTCATCCTTAACGTGTACTAAAACATTTCAAGATCAACAGAAAATAGATATCTAAAACTGTATTGGCGATATGCGATATGCGTTATGTTACAAACCAGATAAGTGCTTGTAATTCTTTTCTTATTCTTTTACCGTTTTCGTTGCGTCTCTTGAAACTCTCAGTTGCAAAAATTGACTACATTCATAATCTGTCATAGATAAGTTAAAAAAACCCATTATGCATCTTTTGTTTATGAATGTCCTAATGTTAAAAAGATATGGTATGCAGTTGTTGGAATGTTTCTATCAAGATTTAATTATACAATAGGTTTTAATAAGATAGGTGTATTATTTGGTAACAACAATAAAGTTCACTAAGTTCACAACTTACTGACACTTGATGTAAAACAGTTTTATTATTTCCCTGTAAATTATAACGGTACTCGAGTTGGATATGAGTGCATTGTTTACCTTAATGACCGATAGAATACTTTTTGAAAAATATATAGTTTTAAAGAATTGTGATTTCACTCAGTATTGAAAACACTGGAAAACTTTGATCTACTCTGGTTGTTGAACTTTTCAATGAAAAAATTAACTATGATTAATACATGTACGTCATTTGATTGACAATTCTACTTGTTTAAGTGCTCCAATTCAACGTTCTTTGTACATAATACTATCAATATTTCAACTTTGAAAATTCATAAAAAATTCTAAAGATGTATCTTTATATGATATGCTACTATACCAATGACATGTTTATATGTATTGTGAATTGAAAATGCCAAAATTAAAATAAAATCTGTCACATATATTGTTAAAAGGGATGTCTCAATATTAGGTGATTCAAAATTATCATTTTAAATTTGTCCAAATTTCGTGTATACAGATACGGGGTGATTTAAGGGCAAAGATAAGTTAAGATGTTAATTGTTATTTAAAAAGTAATTATTTCAGAAGTCTTTAACTGCATGTATGCATTACATTTCATTTAGAGTGCCCATGTGGGCGTTTTGGAAATGGATGCTTAGAACGTTGTAGTAGACACTGTATAGACAATGAACCATGTGACCATGTCAGTGGAGAGTGTCCTAGTGGCTGTCAGGACGGATATTTAGGAACGGACTGCACCAAAAGTAAAATCACATTTAAACTTTTTGGTTTTTTTTTTAATTCAGCCAGTATTAGAGAATTGTAATAGTAATGAACTCTACGTGACCTCTATATGCGTGGATTTATGTTTGTGAAACAGTATACTAACACACTAAATTTGAAGGTTTTTTTGTATTAGAAAACTCAGTAAAAATCCTTTCACCACTTTTTGTTATCTATTCACGTTTAAAACATTCCTCTCAGACCAATGGTCATTCTTCGTCTGCCAGCTTAATCTTTACAATGTGTTACTAGGACTAAGCTTACTTGGTCTTAATGATGCTTTATGTCTGATAACTAAGCATAAAGCAAACACAACTATTATGTAAGCAAAAGCATTTGAAATTTGTTAATATGCTAACAAAGATGCGAAAGGAATTTGTTTTATTATCCTCTTCGAATTATTACGAAGGTGATATTAGTTGAATGTTGCATTGTTTACCGTATTTTTATTTCATTTCTTACGAGTATGAATGTATTATGTGGCAAAGATTTATCAGCAGATTTTATTTCTTAGAATTATTATTTTTACTTCTTAACCATAAAAAAGTAAACCCGTATAATAATTAAAGGTATTAAAGAATTAAGGTGGTATTCCATAAAATTAAAAGAATGCTAGTCTTTTTTATGTGTTATTTAACAATACTTCGTGATGAATTTTAAATTACCTTAACCCTATGTTAATTTAAGAACAAAAAAATGATGAATAATAATTATCCGTAAACATACATGTATATAACTTTATATTATATCCTAGCTTGTCCAGAAGGATCTTATGGCAAACAGTGTTCATTTTGTTGTTCTCCTAACTGTAAGACTTGTCGACACACAGACGGAGTATGTACCTGTAAAGCAGGGTGGACAGGGTGGAATTGCACAACAGGTACATCTATACTTCTATATTAAAATAATAGACTCGAATTTTTGGGCTTTAATACCGGTAAATTGGAAGAGTACTGTCTTTTGTTTTATATATTTTAAATATCATTGGTACCTGAAGACTACCAATTTGTATTTATTTTTCCTCAATCAAGCTTTGCTAATTAATAATCAACGAACATTCCTCAAAAAATTCCGGAAATCATCTGAATGTTTTAGATTTTACAATATTGGGCATGCGCATTACATTCACGCTAAATCATAGGAGGCTCTTTATTTTATGTTTCCACAATATCACATTTGCATGGATAAACTCAGAAACGATAAAACAAAGACGTGTAAATTTTAATTGGACGTCTTTTTTCTCTTCATCAAAAAAAAAACGGGAGATAACTCTAACACAGTGCATTTACTAAAATCATGAGAGTTTCGAATTCAACATGGTGTGTAAAAAACCAGAGACATGAATAACTAAAATGTAGTTCTCAAAGTAGGGTTGGTCCCGTATCATTTTTCAACAACAAAACACGCTAATCGCGAAGTTGCCAACCTCTGTTATCTTGCGCGGATCCAGGGGGGGGGGGTCTGGGGGTCCGGATACCCCCTCGAATTTTGCAAAAAAAGGGGTTATCAGATTCGATTGTATAAACAAAATTGAAAAACCACCACTATCCAGTATAGATCTGACAAGATGCCTATTAGGCTTGTCATTCCTTAATGCCAATTCAGTTATAGGGTGAATTAACCATGCATCGGACACAATAACGTACCTTTGATCGGACAACTTTGTTTATATATATTCAAATAAATGTCCATGCGCTCATGTGTTGTTTAATTTAAAAATAATTGATACAAAAATTGTCCTCAGACCACTTAGAAATCGAGTTAACTTATTTATGTCTCCGAAAAAACGTTGTTGAAAAAATGTTGAATTCTGCAATTATAGAATTAAACTTTTGGAAGAAAGGTATGTTACAGCTGTACAACAATTTGACTGTTATTTTCAATGCAACTTTATCAATTTTCTCCAAAATCGTTTTAAAGCGATTCTGCAATTTCCTGCTACATTACGGGTATATACAGTAGGAAACATTTAAACTGTGGTGAAGGCCTTTCCCGAGACACACTTACATTATTCCAACTCAGCAGAGTGTAGTGAAATTAATAGCATAATTGTAGGCTTAAGCTTGGTTATGCAAATATCAACAATATACGGTGTTTCGATGTATCTATTTCGTAAATGTCCGATATCATATGCAATGTCAACCCGTGCACGCACAGGTCAAAGTCAAGTGTACATTAATGTTAATTGCTAATGTGATGAACTAAAACAACATGCTATCCATAAAAAGTGCCTGTCATATTCCTCACACATATGTAATCACGTTCAAACATTATATCTTGAAGGACTCATGATATGTGATAAATCATGCATTTACTGTGATCAGGAAACTGGGCAGAAGAAGATAACAAAATTACATCTACTTCTAAATGTGACCTTTTAAGAAATTCATTATCTGCTAAACAAAGAAGCAATACTGATTAATGATTTTTTTTCATGACCTAGACAGACCGGTGAGGAAATAACAAGGAGATGTAATTAGTGTTAATAAAACGTAGAGGCCGATAATATAGATACTGAACTCAAACAATATTTGCACGTCTTTTTATTAAAAACATTAACAACATGTGATTTAGACACATTTACATATAAATACGAACACAAATGAGTAAAGTGAACTTTATCAGGTATTTAATTCAGACGCTGATTGTTCAGTTTGTAGTAAATATATAACCAATCTAACCTAATGTGGGATCTATGTGCTCACTATATCTATATATGAATAAGGACCACTGTGTACAGTTTTTAAAAAGTGTAAGGATTGAATTACTGATGCAATGTTACCTGCACCAATTTCATTAAGTATATAAACCTGGTTTTTGAATGCAGAACATTTGATACAGATAAATATGTAAAATGAAAGTGTAAGGTATTGAATTAAAAATTGTAGAATGTGTAAATTCTTATGGAGAGAATTGTATGTATCCGTGCAGTGAAAACTGTATAAATCGAATATGTGACAGATTCAACGGAAGTTGTATGTGCAATTTGCAAGATGGAGGAAAGCATCATCAAGGTATGCTTTTTAATGAGATATCATATATACAGTACAGCCAAAATGATTAGCATAGAAATAAAACAAGCTACTGTGTATATTGTTTTAGCTTATGTGCAAAGAAAAGAGACTACATCATCTTCAAAATCGTGGATTGTTGAATTTGTTATATCCCTTGTTGCCAACATTATATTGGTCTGTGTCATCTTGATAAGGTAAATATAAAGTAATTCATATCAATTATCTTTACCTATGTGCTAGATTGTTCCTGTAAGGTAAAGGATAATTTTCTGTCCTTTTTGCGTAAAAAAGTTAATAAACTAAGTGAAAAGATTTTGCAGAGATTTTGCATTGAAATTGGGTGAAGTTGTTTTGATTTATATTTATTTTTTTTTTCATTACATTATTCTCATCTGAAATAAAAAAAAATGATTATCCATTCTTGATATGTTAAATATTTATGTATAGCTCACAATTATTTTTTCATTATTTTTAAAAGTAGAATGAAAATTAAAATTAGATATAAACTGTACAACTATCCATTTGAAGCAAGGCTCATGCCATGCACGTTTTTTCTTTACATAGAAACAATTTCAACAAAATGATTCATTCAAACTCTATGCTTTGTAAGCAAGTTTAGTATAAAGTGAATACCTTATCATGTTTAATACAAGTGTAATGAAGGCAGGGTTTTTTCATTATCATATTCTTTGTAACAAATAGATGAATTGGAAACATTTGTGTGGGGTTTTTTTGGTCAACCACTTGAAATCGAATTTAAGTTGGTTATGGTAAGCAACTGATATTTTAAAACTGAATAAAATATTAATCAAATTACACGGTTCAAATTATAATCACAAATAATCTTTTCACGTTTATATGAAATTAAGCAAATATTGAAGCAAATTGTTCATGTTCATCACAAAACATCACTTAGCCTTTTCAAATTGTTTGAGTTTCTGTATGCTAGGGTGGATTTTTGTTGGAGAAAAAATATATACCTGAATAATTGGGCAAAACAACAAGGCTTTAAATACCATTTTCTGTATCTCATTTTGTGATTTTTAATGAATGAGATATCATTTTGCTTTATCTTTAAATATCAAATGAATTACAGGCGATCATCTGTTAAGGGACGATCTACCACAAATGGCGCGTATCTGTGTTTGAGGTGCACTTCGAATGGAAACAGGATTGAGGCATCAGAAGGTGTTTCTCACTAACAACAGCTTAATGTAATGAAAGAAGACAACACTTATCAAACTACATCATTACAGTAATATGTTATACATTAATACGTTATACGTTCATTGTGAAACCAGCATTATAGATATACATTTCTTTGAGTGTGACATTTCCTTCCACGCCTGGTTCAAATTTACTGCTGCATCGAATACAAAATATGTTTCGTATTCAAATAAAAAAATCCTTGATTATAGTTCATGGAGAAAAATTGACAATTAACTTAACTAAGCAAATAACTCGTTGAATTTGAGCAGATATTTCTTGAAATCTTTCATTGTATATGCTTCTATTTTGTTGAATGGTTTATTATGTTCATTAACCGTAAAATCAAAGAGAAAACTCTTGCTTTTTCTAATTAATATATTGATGAATCTTGCGTACTACCCAATTTGTGCATTTGCAATTTATTGTATTTGGCGCGGCAATTGATCAAGAAACATTGTATTTGAATTATTTTCCACCTGTGTTTGTTATGTAATTATTTTGTAATATATTTCATAATGAGTGTCATTTCAATCATTTTCATTGATAGCGGGTACAATGTGTTGAGGTACATGAAATTAAATTTTCCAGATACTACTCTTCATTGCTTTATCCGAAATATAGGATGGAAACACTTGCATATTTTTCTTTATATGCTTTAATGAAAACGTTGATCAACAAAGGCTTCTTTGTCGTGCAAGTACCTTCTTAATAGATTGTTTCACGGGTCTACAATGATGAAAAATATCGAAAAGGCAATATTGTGGATGAAGGATGAATGTGTAGTTTGTTTTTTAGGTTTACTTTTGGTAATTATATTTATCTGGATCAATTTTGTTTGTTGATTTATTTTGTTTATTGAAAAGGGGAATAAAGAAAATGAGTAATTTCCGATACGAAGTCAAGCACATATTTTTATATTATCATTAATTTAAAGCATGTTGTAAAAAAGAAACATTGTATCAAGCAGTCATTATGCGCAGATCATGCATTCCTCTGTGGTTTTCACAATTACATGTATCAGTCACTTCACGTACTGACTTACGGAGAAATACATTTCCAAAGAGATTGTATCGGTAACTTATGCTAAACAGTTAAGTTCCAGCTTGTCTTCTGCCACATGCAAGCACGTGTGTAATCCTGATTGAAAAATAGGTATAATGGCCCGGGGGGGGGGGGGGTTGTCATCGCATCAAGATTGTGTACTAGCGTATTAGAATGTACATTGTAAATTAATAATTGATGTTAAATTATTATTAATAAACAAAATCATAGATTTATAAAAACATGCAGTCTTGAAATTGATCTGGAAGAACTAAAACGCCAGGTAGTTTTCTCTATCTGCTGGACGATTTCATTCGTCTTAAAATAATAGGGTGTAAGGATGCCCGCCTACTAAATACACATGGTCACACGTCAACCGATCAAAAATTACTGTATTTTGGATTTATCAATCGTTCTAAAACATTTGATCTGATATATCGTTGTCTTTGAACGATTAACTTTGTTTTATACCTACCCCGACCCTCAAGGAAGAATCCATTCTGACCAATGGAAATTTCATTTACAAGACTTCGCGCCAGAATGTCTCATTCATTTATTTTTTCGCAGTTATAGTGGACGAGTTATAGTGGCCGAGTCCAAAATAAGAACTTTTGAGACACAATATACAATGTGAGCATGTACCGTTAATGCAGTTTACTTTGCGTTTATTTTCTTATTTTGAAAGTCCTTTTTATCATTGCTTGAAAATGACGGAAAGGCCTTGATTATTATTATCTTTATGTCATATAACATTTTAAACTGTTTTCATTCCATCCACAAGTTTGAAATAATAATATAATATTAACAAAACCAATATAAATAGACGTCATAAATCCCATATCAAACGACATATTACCACTTGAATATGCACGTCTTTTTAACAAATTTAAGAACAGCGGCAAATTATAAAATTTTTAAAGGTAATGTAAGCTGCAAGTCTGTAGCCCTTATATGAAAAATTTTGGATGGTAGTCAATTTTTCCAGACCGAAAGCTACATATAGCAACGAAGGTAACTAATAATGCTACCGATGAACTACTTTGTTTATTAATGCAAGCTTTTAAGAAAGCAATACTTATTTGTTTAAAAAATAACACCCCAATACTTCGTCTAACAATCGCTATTTGTAGAACAAGCAGAACCAGTATCAGTCCGACCCTCACCAAATACATTGTTCGAATTTAATAGCCCTAGCATTGCATTGTTTTGCATGTACACAATATCTTTTAAAAATTCAACACATAAAGTGTTTATCTATATGGCTACTAATCTATATGTACACATAGCGTACACACGTGATTAAAAATCCAAAGCAGAAGACCTTAAATATATATACTGCAACCACCGAATTTCTTAAACTGTATGTTAATGCAATAAATGTTGGACATTGCATCAAGATTCATTTTGCATGAAGTCGTGTCTGGAGAGTTTAGTACTATTTCTAGGTTTTTTATAAGCGTTGTTGCATTTCTATCAAATGCGCATGCGTTATTAGCTTCCCAAAATGATTAAGTCATTGTGCATAGGTGTGAGGATACTTTTTGTAAGATAATTTGTTTAGAAAATTAGATAACAAACATTTTACTTAAAACGGTTTAAGTGGTCAAAAAGTTAATCATTAGATATATATATATATATATATATATATATATATATATATATATATATATATATATATATATATAGATTTTAAATATTTGTTCTGTTTAAAACTATTACTAAGAAATTTGTATCTTTAAATGTTATCAAATACCTTTATATATAACCTTTTTAAGGAGAGTTATAACGTTTAAAATGCCCTTGATCATTTATCCTCTTACATCTACTGTTCATGTTCATGGTATATATAGTACTGTTGGTTCTAACTGCTCGCAATATATTTTTAAAGCAAGCAATACTTGAATGTATTGTTTAATACGCCACTTTTCAGTAATATTGACGTAAAGTACGAAATGTGGTACTTATACGTATATACTAAAGGTAATCTACGACAAATGCGAACAAAAAAGGTCATACTCGTTATATGTCTGCTTTGATTTGCGTTTAAATACCTGTGTTGTACAATAAGATGAATGAAGAACTAAGCAAAACAAAAAAATGAAGCGGAAATATAAAGTTTGTTAAATTAAATCATATGCTCTAAATATGTGTTATTTATAGACGATAACGGAAGAACTAGACACGAATCTTGTAAAGTATAAATGAAGTGGTTGTCCTTCATAGTATATGGAAGGATATCTTTTTGTTAGATTCACCAAGAAAATTACTATCTCGGAAAAAACATGGGTGAAATATCATGGGTAAAATGGAAAGATGTGTGAAAGCATTGTTAAAGGAAAAGAAAAAAGTTAAAAGACATCTGCTAAGTAGAAACGAAAATGACCAATATTTGCTGAAGTATGTAAAAAAGGGGATTTTCATTTGATTTACATAACTGTCATTTTTTTTTCTTTTTTCTCAAGATCTTGAGATCATTCTGATACAAAACTAAATTCCTGGCCGTTTGTGTGTACACTGTTTTACTTAATAATCGTGAAGATTTATGTAATTTAATAAGACTGATTAAGACGAAAGTATATACAGAAAAAAGTATCAAAACTAAACTACACATATTTTGGTCTAAAAGGTCTAGATCTCTAAGATACTTTGAAATATAAGATTCAACTAGAGACGAGCTCGTTGCAAGCAACGATTAGGTTTTCCGTCGTAGCTGCGTCATACTTGTGACGTATTACCAAAAATTGATAGCTGACCATAGTACAATATTAGATGTGTAAACACTGAGAAACAAATTATATTTCTGTGACCGCGTAGATTTTACGGTGATAGAGAATTCGTCTGGATCTCCATCGGTCGTGTGCAGTACGAACCGGGTGAGGGAATGTTGGCGTAAAGTGTATAAGGTATAAGGTTGTGGCGCGCGTCGGGCCGTAGGCTAAAACGAAGGGTAGGTTTGCCGTATTCCCGAAGGTCCACCAGTATACAGTTCCAGAGAAATAAACAGGAAATTGATGCAGGATTCCACATTATTGTACGAGACTCAACGATGGCAACATTATAACAATTTAACAGACAGACATGTTACAAACAAGTCGGATATTGCCAGTAGTGGCCTCCGGACTCAAGACTCTGGGAGAGTCGGACGTGGCCGGGGCTGGCCGCCGTATTTCAGACTGCGCATTGACAATTGTACATAACTATTTATAAGAATCTTAACAATGAGTATAAATTGACAGGTAATGATATAAGCAAGCTGAGTGAAAGGTTCACAGATATAAAATAATTAAATAAACTCAATGAGTCTTTGATGTCCAAAAAATGAAAATCTGATAATTGCACGATGTTGCTTTAAGAGATTAACAGTCGTTGAGACATAACACTCTGTCTCTTTGAAATCACATATAAAGTCTGAAAAGTGTCAATCACTAAATAAAAAAGTTACTTTGTAAGAAATAAACAAGTAAAAAAAAATTATAATTGAACAGTGCATTTTGCACGATGTGCTACATGTTTATAAGCAAATACAGATCTTAACACGTTGTCTCTAGTTTGATTCGCCGCATTTTATTCACAGAGTGGGACTGTGGTTATGCCTGGTACGAAGGTAAAAAGACTATTGGCAAACGTTTTACACGCATTTTTATCGAACGCAAGCGCCAATGAATCTCTTAGTATATATGCGGAGATCCTGGAAATTTTAGGGTTTTTGAAGAATAATTTTGTATTTCGAGGAGGGGGAACATGCGCGGATCAGAAAAGGTGGTTGTAAAGTCAGACGGTTATTTGAGTTTGCCAAGGGATGTCCGAGGCATATTTGGTAAGTTTAAAATGTACACGTAATTGAAAGAAATTTTGCTGGGGGGGGGGGGTGTCTGGAACCCTTCCCCTTCTAGATCCGCATACGGAGAAGACCGATGCCGGTAATTTTACTGTAATTTTAACCATTTTTATTTAATTATCCAAGTTCATAATTATCAGAAAACCAATATTACCTTTCAAAGCATTTAAACTTCAAACTTAAGATACGAACCATTTAGTCTCGGTGAGTATTGCGTCCGCGTACGAAAATGATGGCAATTTTCAAGAAATTCGGATGGACGATCTGTCCGATTCTTTTTTGACTAAAAGCTACAAACCTGCAGTTAGAGATTGTCAAACTCTTATTGATTATGTCAATTTGTTTGTCTCAAAGAATCATTTTTTAAATCAATAAAGTTTTACCTTAAAAAAAAAGAAAGAAATCGGGCACAGTTTTCAATGTTAGCATTTTACAATTTTATGGTCTAATAAAATTTCAAGAAACAACTCTTCATTGCTTTATCCGAAATATTGCATGAAAAAAAATTTACATCACATTTTTTAAATTACAAAAGGATATTCAAAATGAACTTGGATTAACCGCTAACAAACAGGCATAAAGAGAGACTGAGAACCAATTTCTTCTTTTTTTTTTTTACATCAAAAGAAATTTGTATGCGTTAATGAAAATGTACGTAGATCAGCAAGGGGTTCTTTGACGTGCAAGCACCTACTTAACAGATTGTTACACGGGTCTACAACGATGACAAATGTCGCAAAGGCAATATTGTGGGTGAAGGATGAATGTGTAGTTTGTTTTTGAAGTTTTTTTCTGATACACGTAATTGTATTTATCTGGATCGGTTATGTTTGTTTTGTTTATTAAAGAAGGGGATTAAAGAAATGAGTAATTTCCAAGCACGTAGCATCGTTTTTGAAAGTGTGGGGGGGGGGGGGGGGGGGGGATCATCCAACAAATCTTGACAAGCAAAAAAAGATTTTATTTTTATGTTAATTTTCCAAAATTTTCAAAATTTCACTCATTATTTCATGATTTTCATACCATTTTTTTTACATGCTACCAAAATGGGGTTGGGGGGAGGGCAATTACATGATAATTCAATTTTTATATGTAAATTTAAAAAAAAATAGTTGCTGCGAGAAAAAGTGGGGAGAGGACATCTTTATGTGATATAACATGTAAAACTGATTTCATTCCACCCACAAGCTTGAAATAATGAAATAATTTTAATGAAAACAACATAAATAGACGTCATAAATCCCATATCAAATGACATATTACCACTTGATTCTGTGCGTCTTTTTAAAGAATTTATAAACAGCTGCAAATTCTAAAATGTATTTTTAAAGGTAATGTTAGCTGCAAGTCTGTAGACCTTGTATGAAAAATTTCGGATTGTAGTCAATTTTTCCGGGATACAGACCGAGCGGTACATATATACAGCTAAGGTAACTAAGAATGATTCCAATAAAATACTTTGTTGAGTAATGCAAGGTTTTAAGAAAGCAATACTTATATGCTTAAAATATAACACCCAAATACTTCGTCTTACATTCGCTATTTGTAGAACAAGCAGAACCAGTATCAGTCTGACCGGCCTCACCATATACATTGTCGGAATCTAATTGTCCTAGCATTGCATTGCTCTGCATGTACACAATTTCTTTTAAAAATTAAACACTTAAAGTGTTCATCTATATTGCTACACATAACGTACACACGTGATTCAAAATAACCCAGACCGAAAACAGTAAAGAATTCAGTCATTGAGTCTACATTTTATAGAACTTGTAAAAAACCACATTGCGGGTCTGAATGTTTGTTGATATGTCAATCTATCAATATACAGTTTGTTAATTATTTTCGATTGCTAATGCTACAGCGTAGTTAATGAACATTGAACAACATTTTTCCATGCCACTTTTTTCCATGGAAGATAGCGAATACAAGTATAAAGCATTTATAAAATTTATTTAATTACCTATGGAATAAAAAATTTATAAGTTGGTGCTGAAGGTTGTTTGGTATTTTCGTTTGTAGATGTTTTGCAAGTAAAAAACCTGAAACGCGGGGCCAGTCATAATTAATATTCCTAATAACCGTAACTTAAAACTAGCGGCTTTGGATTCAAATATTATCGTATACGAATATTAAGTTCACGTTTTAAAATCATCTGCAGATGATAATTATATTATATCCATCGCCAATCAGTATTTTTTTTTTTTGCTTTAAAAGAATTAATTGTTCTATCGGGAGCAATCCCGCGTTCGTTTAAATTGCCAGCGTACATTTGTCATGTCAGTAATACACATTGTGCTTTATAAGACGGCCGTGTGTACGTATTGTAGAAAAGTTGAGTTTAATTACCATGCATTGGAACCATTTTATTAACACATCTCCCAGTACTGAAACAATTCAAAATGTCTCAGTTACAGTAACACAGTGTGGCGTTAAACGTCCAGCTCTACAAGCACATGCACAGTCGTCTAGGCGACGGCCTAAATACAGCTAGCGACTCTCCTATCGATCGGTTACCTGAGTCTCGTAATGCATCTAAATATAGACAGGGGCACAGTTATGAAACAAACAACAAAAATAAGGTCAAAGAGGTTCATCTATATGAAATGAAAATGTACATATGAATAAAAACATTTGGGAATTTTATGTGGAATTATTTTTGCGCGCTACATGTATCAGTTAGTGCATTACAAGAAGCCCTTTCATAACCTCATAAATGTGCGCACCCCCACAAAAAATGGACCGAACTGACAACAATTGTTTCTGCAAATACTGACTATAAATTACGAAAACATTAAATTGAATACTATAGAAGGATTCAAAATTAATTTCTTTACAACTTTGCTTCAATGATGCATTAGAAATTTTTATTCCTTTTTCAGTTATTGACAAGAAACTTTGGACGCCTCTAACTCCCTAATTATAAGGGCCAGTCCCTTTTTCTGTATACCGAATGAAGGTTTGGGTAAGACCAAGAACTTTTAAAATACATGTTATAACAAATTTTTATCAGGTAGAAAACTAACACGGAAAATACGCAAATTTTTTTTATTTCTTTTCTTACCTTTGTTTCAACATCTATAAAACCCTTTTATTTGCATTTAAATAATAAATAAAATATATCTCGCACAAATTCAATGTATTAGCTTCCAAACCAGTCTATATTTAAGACTTTGCCAGTCAGCGTTAAAGCTAAACCCCCCTGGACATAAGAAGTCGTTAAATTTTACTAAAAGTGGAATAACTCAAAACCGGATATGGATTTTCCTCAACTAAAATATGCAACGACAACATCACGCGGCATGTTATCAGCCCTGAAAATTTCAAAACAATCGGGGAACAAACGAGCGAGATATTAAGGATCAAAGTTGGCGTCTAGAAGGAAAAAACATGATAAAAAATTTGAAATTTTCTCAGAATAATAGTAAGGTTTTCCGCTCCCAGCTGAAAACCTTAAAAAAACATAAATACATTCAATCAATATAGAATGTTTATAGCAACAAATATAGTATTGTTTTTTTTTTCTCCCAAATTAAAGTGATAAATCATATTTTTGGGCCAGATAGTTTAGATCTAAACAAAAACCTATAAGGACTTTTTTCTATCTACATTCATCAAGACTTCTTGTGTTCAGCTTCAGACTAAATTTTACCAATTCAAAACTTGTGTGGTACATTTTTACTTCTTTTCATATTTCTAAAAAAAGTAAACATCGGAACGGCATGGTGTGCATATCTAATGTATTAATGGTATTTTCTTACACAATTTGAGAAATACTCTCAGTGTCCTCAACAGACTTTTCTTAAAATAAATAACATTAAGATCAAAGTACGCACTGTCTTTGCACATATTGATTTGAAAGACATGATTATAATATTTGGTGAATGTCAGCAAAATTTCAGTGTAATATAACTGAACGGTAACTGGGTGACATGCGTGTAGTTGTGCAGTTCTACATTCAGTTAACTTTAGTGAATAGCACAGGTTTAAACTTTTGAAAGGTTAGTGTTGATGTAGAGTTTGGTAGTTGTTTTCGTTCTCTGATACACAGAGCTCTTGGTAGTTAGATGCAGTATTGGCGGGATCATTTTGTTCTGTGTTGGACACAGACCTCCTAGAAATTTTAGATTTATCCACCGTTGTCGATTTCTGTTTCAAGATGGTTTTCCTATTTCGAAAAAAAGATGTTTAATGCTGTGTAAATTATAAGTATACTAAAATGCATTGTTTGGCTTTAAATATGACATAATACATTTAATATTAATGACAGGTAACGAAAACGTAAATCATATCATACCGTCGACTCATCAACGTAGCAGAGATGAATATGATGTTGATGATGAGTGATACTAAGAATGCAACCATCCACAATGGATGAGTTGGTAAATCTGTCCTCTCAACATTCCTCTGGTTATCTGTATTTAGTTTTAATAAAAAGCACCATTTTCTTTTGGAACTATATATTATTTCTATAAATCGATTAAAACTGAATAATTGTAACTTCTTATCATATTTGCCATCACACAGACAATTTCCATTGAATCGGTCACAAGTCTGGTTGATGCAGTGTACACTGCACGGATACTGACAGTTTTCTCCATAGGACCGGATACATTCTTAAAATATTATGTGAAATTCTTGTGGTTTGCAATAATGTCTTGTTAAATATAGTTTGCTTCCTTACAATTACCCGATGAATTGGATGATGTATAGCTACCATCAATTTTCTAGAAATTAAATTTAAAAAATTGAATAGTTATATCATTATAATCACCTGTTGTAAAATTATCACCCATCCAGCCTGCCTTACAGGAACATAGAATATCTTTGTGTCGACAAGTCTTGCAGTTAGGCGAACACGCACGGGAACAGTTTTTACCATAATTACCAGGTTGGCAAGCTGTAAAAATGGGAAAAGGTACTGTAAAAAGATAGCCAAAAGGATTTTTTCCGCAAAATATGCTCATAATTATCAAATGTGTTGTCTAATACATGTTGGTCATGTAATTAGTCATCGTTGTCCAAAAGCTGTTCATTTTGATCGCCAATAAACTAAACAAAACCCCGCAATTTTGCAAAAATGTGGGAAATGAAATCTTTTTCTCTTCATTTCCTATATTCGAAAGAAAAAAAGACTGCTAAAGAGCACTTTTTACTTACATGTTTGTTAAAATAGCTACATGTATACACATGAAAGTAATAATGATACTTGGTCAAAGTTGCTCACGATGTTTCTATTGTAAAGCAATCTGGAATCACTTACATTTTTCTCAAAAACATTATTTAAACTAACATTACTTTATTATAACGCCATTTAATATTTTTCTTTAACACAGTGTTTTTAACATCATTTCAGCATTTGCTAGACCTTTAAGTGAAGGGGCAAAAAATATATATTATATTATGATATATGTAAGCAATAAGTGGTGTAGAATATTTCAATCATTTACTTTGTTATGTGATGTAAATAATGTAATTCTAATATAAAATGGGATATTTTGTAAAACAGAAAAAAATTACCTTTGTCACACATAAATCCTGTCCACCCAGTATCACAGCCTTCGTTACATTGACCAGTCACGTGATTACAAGTAGTTCCGTCTTTGCAATGTCCAGCACAACGACGATTGCAATTTTCACCGTACCATCCTATTACACATTCTATTTGAATAAAACAAAAATTCAAATAAATACACAATATGCATTTTATCGCTTAGTTATAGTTAGTAATAGTTAATAAACCAATATTAGTAAAAATAACTGGAATTAAAATAATTTTGAATAACCCTAAATCAGCAATATATAAGCGTACAATACAAATAACCCGCAATTTTAAACAGAAATTTATGTATCTGATATCAATTTTATTATAATACTAAATGCATGTTTGAAACACTTTTAGATATATTATATGAAAAGAATAATTCCTCTATTGCAGAATTCCCCGGTACATCCCGACTTGCAGGCAAAACAGGTTCCATTCTGAATGTGACATGTGCTATCTTTACAGTTGTTGGGACAACGTTTGTCACAGTTATTGCCATACACACCTGGTGAACTACATCCTTAAAGGTATTCATATAAATATAAATACAATATTACATAGAATATATTTCAGTGTTCTGTGTAACAAGTTGAGAGTTAAAACCCAGAATACTTTTAAAAATATATCTACATTTTACATTTATTGTTTGGGTTTTTTTAACTTTTTTCTACGAATAAGTAAGATATTTGTAAAAGCTGGTCCCATGACTGCAAGCGTGTGAGAAAATTTTAAGAGATTTTGAATCCACAAATAACGAAATACGTTTTTCAGGCAAATAAAATGTTATTTACATCAGTGTTGTATTAAAATCTACAAACTAAATAAACGCTGGATCTTCAAAACTTTACACAAAAACAGACTATAAACAACATGTGCTACGTTTAAAAATGTGTAAATAGATTGACATAATCATCATTATCAAAATCGTTTACACACTTGAGTAAAAAATATTTTTAGTGAAAAATATTGGACTAAATTTTTAAAATGATAATTGATTTTAAATTCTTCAGTTTATTTTTCACCTATAAGATTAATATTGAGTTTGAGTTGTTTCATTTCCTTTTCGTACCTAATCTGTTTATTTGATAAGAATATTATTTTGTTCTTGTGATGAATATCATAGTTTCATTTTACAGAGCATAAAAACCTTTTAGATCACATACCTTTTACGATAAATTCACATAATTCAGTTGAAACGTTTAACGTTTTATATCCCTCTGGGTAGATTATATCTTTTAAGCGCTCGTTGTAAAAGATGACGTAACGCCCGGACTCTATACAAGTTGTTGTGAAATTAAGTGGTGGTAACTCAGGTCCATCTTTGTAACACAAGGTAGAACCGGGTATATAACCAGTGGATGATACGTAAAGAGAGAATCCGGCAAAACGTCCTCGTTGTCTGCTCTCTTTAAAACCGAATATATCTGTCAAATTCTATTAATATACATTAACACCTAACATTAAATATCCTAAGTAAACATTCAGTAAAGATATCAAACATTTCCAAAATAGCGTTATATACAGCATACATGTATGTAGATTTTAAAAAGCAATCTTTTAAAAAATTACTTGTTTTTTGTGTTGTAAAGAGTGTTCGTTTCGAAAAAAAAATTGTATCAAAAATTGTTTAGCATTTTCAACAAAAAAATATATATACATGTACTTTGGATAAAAATATCTATTTAGTCCAATTAGATTATCACTTTACAATGTAATATATCTAACTGGGTTTTTTTTTGGAAATTTTGAAACTTCTTTGGAATAGTAGATTGAAAATAGCATTTTGATAAGAAGATACATATTCAAATAAAACTTACTTTTTAAAAGGTTATATCAGTTTTATATTAAACCCAGTGGCAAATATTTTTTAAACAAGGTGTTAAAACTGAGGTGTCGCAACATTTAGAACAAAAGAATTATTGTAGATTTCTTTTTCTAAAAGCCATCAACGTAAGCATATAATTTGTATGCAAAAAATACCATATCCTTTGTAGTTCTTAAATATAATGTTAACGCTGTAAATGTTGTACACTCCACCAAGATCCACTTTCCACCATAAAGTCTTGTCTGGAGAGTTAAGTCCTATATATTGTGCCTTCGTACACGATAATGCATTTCTATCAACTGCATTTTTAGCATTACTAACATCAGAAAACGGCCATGCTACTCTTGTTGATTGCGAGGCTGTTTTATTGTAAGACAAATCATCTAACAAAAAAGATAAGTGACACATTTAACTTACAAGTTTACCTTCATTACTCTTTTGAAAAAAATTGGTAAGCTTGAAACTATTATTTAACTATCATTAATCTATAAGTTGAATCGGTTTTTTTATCTTTACACATAACTCTAATCAGAAGTTATATTGTCTAAAGCTGAAAAATATCAATGTTCCAACGCCCTTATAACATATTACACAACTTAAATACTTCATAAAGTATTACGGTCGCCTCATATCAAAAGTAATCAATAACTAAATATATTAATAGATTAATTTCAAATTGTCAAAATTTACAAAATGTGGAACATACCATACGTAAATACTGAAGATAATACGCAGAAAATGAGGTAGGAGTTACAGTTGTTATATATCATGTTTTGCCTGAGATTCTGAAGTGACTGTCATGGACAAGGAAGATTAATTTAAAAGAGACTAAACAAAAACTATGTAACGGAAATGTTAAGTATGTATAATTAATTCATATGCTTTAAAAATGTGTAACTATTTGCTAATTACTCGAGATATAATTTCGAGTTGTTGTTATAAAGTGTATATTAAGGACTAAGAAAGTGTTTGTCACGAACTTCATACAAAAAAGGAGCACGTTTTTATTTGGATAAATCTATTAAAATATTATACGTCAAATCAAATGAAAAATAAACATTTCAATGGTGAAAATATGACACGATATGAGCACTGGTCTCTGAGCACACAAATGCATTTGTTTCCGAAAAAACGTTTATCTAATATAACAATGTTTCTGACTCAGAATTCAGCTGAGTATCCACCCTTCCGTTATTAATTGCATTCAGTTTACACTCAATAGAAAAGCATACGAAAAGTGTGTGATAGCTCCATTCTCTTCGACAACAAGAGTATCCACCCTTCCGTTATTAATTGCAATCAGTTTACACTCAATAGAAAAGCATACGAAAAGTGTTTGATAGCTCCATTTTCTTCGACAACAATTCATGCACAAACTGTATGATATATTTTTTTTTCATTTTAAAGGCAAACTGTATGAAAGTTTCAGAATCATGAACATTCTTAAAGCTGCTCTTTTTTAAAACAAAAATGACTACTATATGGAGTATTGTGTACTAAATGTAGGTTCTTTATTTGATTTACATGTACATACTTGCCGCATATTTTTCTCAAAACTTCAAAAATTCGTATATCAAAATGTTCATGTTTCACGACAAGCGAACAATAAATGAATTTATCTGTTATTTTTACATATTCGTCCTGTTTATTGGCATGCCATTTATTCAAAGTATTAGACGCATGTAATTCACATCAACAAATAAATACTCCTTATTTGAAAAAAAATATAAAATTATATACCTTTAGTGTTTCAATAATGCATGTACATGTATTTATATTCAACAACATATTTTTTATCTCTCCATCCATATATCTGGCTTCCAGACCTTAAGTTTAAAGAAATGCATCACTATTTTGGATAGCCAGTCATGCGATAACATTAAAAAAAAATATTGAGAATTTTTACAATTTTTTTTTTCTTTTCAAAATAACAGTAAAACGAATTTCACGAACAAAAATAGATAACATTTCGAACAGGTGTGAGTTAAAAAGACATTAAGTTTTGCGCTTCAATTCTGTTGTATTTAGGGAATAATGAATTTAACAATATGATTGACACTCCGTAAAATACTTGCATGATGGAATTAATACTCTTTTCAAATGTAGAAACCTGATTAAAGCCGTACCTCATAACAAATTTCATTAATAGGTGTGATAGTAGAGTAATATGTCTATGTGTATTTATTCGTTTTGTATTTTCTATTTTTCGTTTTGTTCAATAGAATCTGAAAATTATATCAGTTAAAGTTTTACTGTCCAAGTGAATTGAGTTCTTCCTATCTGTAATTTCATTGGTTCATAATATTAACCAATTATATACTAGCGGAAAAAAGAAACTGTGCATTATTTAATATATGAAAAAACCATCTAAAAATTACAATGAACAAATTTTATTTTTTGTAATACTGTTTAGACATGTATTCGTAACAACATCTCATAACACATTGATGTCAACGTCGAATTACGTCCATTTTAGCACACTCGAAAGTCACTGTTATTTGAAATTGAATTAACAAAATTAATAACGCGTGTGACCACCATTTGCGTTCACGCATGCTTGACAGCGACGCCTCATTGATGCCACTAAAGTGTTCAGAAATGCTTGAAGGATGTTGTTCCAGATATTGGTTAAAGCCTGGCCTAAATCAGCCAATGTCACTGGCTGATTTGGTAAACGGCGTCAACATCTTTCCATTTCATCCCAGACGTGCTTGATCGGCGACAAATCGGGGGAAACAGCTAGCCAAAGCATGACATCGACATTCTGTTAAACAAACAAGTCCCTGACTACACGTGCAACGTGTGGCCATTTCGGTGTCTTGCTGCAGAGTGATGTGATTTTGATGTCTCTGTATGAAGGGTATCACATGGCGCTGAATAATTTCATCTCGAAAGCGTACGCCGGTGAGATTTCCATTGACAATTTGTAGAGGGGTCCTTCCACGTGCGATATTTCACCCCACACCATAACGCTACATCCACCAAATTGTTGACGTTGCACAACACAAGCGTCCTGCTAACGCTCCCCAACGCGACGATACACCCTACAACGGTCGTCACTGCTATCCAAATGAAATCTGGATTCATCAGTAAACAGAATATTGGCCCAGTCCTGTATTCTGAATCGCAGATGTCGTGTGCACCACGCTAGTCTGGCGATACGATGACGTTGAAGCAGTACTGGGCACTGCTTGACGTCTTGGTCTAATGTTTTGCTCACGAAGACGCTTACACACAGTTCTTGGACTAATTGGTCGAAACCCTGGAATGCTTCGGGCAGTCAAACTTGCTGTCTGGAAACGATTTCTCAGATGCAAAAGTCTAATGTGGTTGTCCTGTTGACGTGACGTCACACGAGGTCGCCCAGAGCGCGGTCGAACCTGGGTGTTGCCAGATTGTTAAACGTCTCCATAATGACTGGATTGTGTTCCAATGAACTCCAAAGTGTCGTGCTACAGTATTTTGTGCCACTCCAGCTTGCAGCATACCAACAGCACGATTCGTTGGTTTTCGTTGAGTCGTGGCATGACATAAGGGTAACTTTTGTTGAAACTAAAATGATTTCCTTAACAAAAAAAGTTTAAACAAATCCGTTACAGTTCTTATTCCAAACAGTATTGACCCGTAAAACTCGTGCGTACAAATTCTTCAATAAACAACTCATTTTATGTCTGGTTGAACGAGACTGTAGTTAACTCTAGCTTAGCAATACATACCACTACAAAAATATCGAAATTGCTCACTAACCATGAAAAGGTCCGTACAAAAACAATACCAAATCGATTGTTTAAATTTTATACATACAAACAATAGATATAGAAATATTATACTACATTTGATAATGCACAGTTTCTTTTTTCCGATAGTTTATTTAAGCTATGTGTATAAATAAGTTACCTATAATTCTAATTAAGTTAGAGCAGTATGCCGTTTCCACAAAATACCAACCAGTCGATATCCGTAGCATATTATGGTATGTAAATTTTATATTAACTTATGTTTTACTTATCAGTGTAAATGTTTAGTCTCTGGTTTTAATTTAATTGCATTGTCAATACTAAAGGTAATCTTTCTTTACAGTACGCACTGTAATTGATTTTTTATGAATCATATAATATATTTGTGGTAACGTACAGCTTATTTATTTTCTTTTATCTTGTCAGTTTTCTCATATAATGTATTATTTTATAGGTTAATACCTCTATATTCATTATTCAAATAAAGTCATCAGATACACGGTATACCATCTTCATTTTTCCTGGACTGCTCGGTTACATAGGAATCAAAGTAATTCTACAAAGCAGGCTCAACGTCATCATTATTTACAGAAAGTTTTATTATGCAACAAAAGAGTATTTTACTATTCTAATTTGAAAAACGTGCAATATAAAATGAAGACTTTGGGATACGTCTGCTGATAAATAACTATGGACTCTTTTTATTTGATTTTATGAAAATGTGCCGTATTTCATGTGGATGCCACATGTTATTTTAAAATGAAACCATCTTCTTCATTTTTTTTTTACTATTTTCTACGTTTTAATGGAAGGATTAGTGTATGTTTCGATTAACCAACCAACCAATTGCAATTTGTTTAACTTTTATCTGTCACATAATGCTCACACATGATTTATTTCTTATTTATAAATGATTAATTCTTTAAAAAAGAAACAAAGCAACAACAACAAAAATTATATTAGTATAAAAAATAAAGAAAAATCTTCAAAATATTTAAATAGATATGTCTTGCTTTACACGTCCATCATATTCAAGAATATCAAACCTTAAATCATGTTTTGTACCTTCATATAAACTGTGATAAACATATCTCCATGTTTACATTTAATCAAAACATCGGTACGCTGAAATGACAATGTTTAGGATATATCTATTTTCACAACAACACCACCATTCGAAAAATTTCAGTTTTACAATTTGTAGTTTCTACATCTATTTAAAAGAAAACAACTTGTTCATGTCAAAAATCATTTTAAATTAAACACAGGTTGAACTTTTTTTCATTCAGTGATATTCAATGCAGTGTAGTCACATGTTCATATCCTTATATCTTTATATGCACATACAGTTTACTGATGGCACCGATTCCTCCAATTAGAGTCACTGTTGATGTAGTGTTTGATAGGTGTTTTCGTTTTGTGATACACGGAGATCTTGATAGTGAGATGAGTCACCAGTTGTAACTGTCTGTCCTGTGATAGACCCAGATCGACAAGAAAAATTAACCTTATCCGTTTCAGACTTCTGTTTCAAGAATGTTTTCCTACGAGAAAACGATATATATCTGAATGACTAGATCACATATTTGCTGTTTGAAATCAAAATCAGAAGATAAACAACAGTTTTTTTTCCTTTCGGAATTGCAGAAAAAAGTACCAGGTATTTCATTTCATACCTTCGACTAATCAACGTAGTAGAAATAAATATGATGTTGATGAGAAGTGACAAAGAGAATGCAACAATCCATAATGTACTGGATGCCACATCCGTCGTATCAATATTCTACAGACTATCTGTACAGAAATGCATTATTATCTTAATCAATTATAACAGAAAAAAAATATTATTCGATTTTAACCGATTGTATGTCAGATTTTACCATATTTGCCATCACACAAACAGTTTCCGTAGAATCTATCACATGTCTGGTTAATGCAATGTCCACTGCACGGGTACTGACAGTTTTCTCCATAGGACTGAATACATTCTGAAAGGTATACTGTATTAAGGTCAAGATATAGTGTATGAAAGGTGCCACCAGGTTTCTGAAATGATCGGCATCAAACAAGCCCTTGACCTCCTCTTTAAAATGTTGTCAAATTGAATATAGGTACAGGGATTACTTTTACCAGGATTTAATATAGAATGTCAAAATATTGTTTGAATTACTACATAAATTCGTTAAAGCCGTAAAATACGGGAAAAGTTTCATCAAATCAATTATGGTGGCATAATGGTTCTAGCACTAAAAAGACAGTCTGGAATCATTTACTAGATCTTGATTTTAATTACCTATTGTTAAGCTTTCGAAAGAGCTGGTGGAATTTCTCATTTATTTATCCTTTGGTAGCATTACAAAGGTTATAGTTTCATCTAATTTACCTATTGAGCAATTATGACCCATCCAACCTGCCCTACACAAACACAGACCATCTGTGTGTCGACATGTCTTACAGTTGGGGGAACAAGGTAGAGAACAGTTTCTACCATAATACCCAGGTTGGCAAGCTGTAAATATCAAAAGGGGGGCATAAAAACAATATGACCAAACCTTTATAAAAAGTTAGTGGCAAGCTGTAAAAATCAAAAGGACGGCATAAAAAACATTAGACCAAACCTTTATAAAAAATAAGTTCAAAATCATTGTATTTCTTTTTAATGAAAATATTTATTTAAATTCTGTCTACGATTTCGTTCAAATCTTACAAATGTTGCAATGTACCCGTCAATACAACCTCGGGTGCAAAATCCACTGACATGGTCACATGGTTCATTGTTTCTACAGTGTCCGCTACATCGCTCTTTGCAATTCAATCCAAAATATCCCGATATACGTTCTATCATCAACACAGCTCCGATGGACACAGATTGTTGTTATAAAATTCTTTATACTCATTTTTTTTGGGTTTCAAAATTATTGTAGGGGTGAGCGCAGTCTCTGTATCTAAATATGTGCATGAAACTAAATAAAGTATGTTTGTTTACTATTATAAACTAATCGGTGAAATCTATCTCTCTCTCTCTCTCTCTCCCTCTCTCTCATTCTCTCTCTCTCTCTCTCTCTCTCTCTCTCTCTCTCTCTCTCTCTCTCTCTCTCTCTCTCTTAGTTCATCCGGTTATTAAACAAAATAAAGATAATGAACCAAAAATGCATGATTAATTCAATAATCGGTTTAATGTTTGTATTTTCTTTTTCAATTTTAACTATTTCTAGGTCTTATTCTAGATCTGCTAGATACATGTTAAAGATGAAAAGACTCTCAACTGCCTTTGTTATATCGGGCAGGATATTAATGCTGTGTTTGTCTAGACACAGTTTTGTTCGTTTGTGTATATCTAATTAGAGTCTGTTGTTTTCCAACTTAAGAAAACCCCTGGAACTAACACAGAATATACAAGATAAACACAACAGGTATGTCGTGTAACCAGGTGCACGTCAGGATTTCTAAAGGCGTTGAAATCTTGCTATGTATGTGTATACGATAAGTCTAGTGAATAAAAGTTTATTTACATTTGTAATTCATTTTAAAGTATTATTTCCTACCTCTGGGTTTTAAAAATATTACGTCAACAAATTAAAGATACACGTATATAAGAGTAAAATCCTGAGGCTAATTAATTAATGTACCGGTGATCATAAATAGGGGATAATTATTTAAATATATGTATAAGGGTAAATATGTCACATACCCAGTCTGGTACATCATACAATTGTATGCACAAGTATATGTATACATCATTTAGCAATTGCCACATGCAGTAAATACGTCACCAGTAATAGGTTATATTGTTTGTTATAGAAATGATAGGCTAAAAATTATATATACAATTAAATATTTAAACATACTGGAACGGCGCCGTGATCATGAAAACCAGGAAATTGCGTAGAACTAATGCCCTTATAGTTTCAATGCATTTAATAAAAGAAATGATTTTATTTTCTTTCTTGCATTTGTATAGCGATGAATTAGATAAACGTATATCTACTCGGTTTAAATTTATTAACTAAGAAGGCTTACTAGTGACCTTAACGGTTTCCATTTAGGTATAATATTTTTTTTTCACTAAAGACCAAGTTCCGTATTTCATTTTTAATACATATATGCATGTAATTTATGAATTAGATATAACTGATTGTTACAAACTGAATTGTTTGTCAAAATCTTTTCAAGTAAAAATTACACATTCAATACATTGATTCGATATCCACTGATATATAGGATAAAAAACCACGTAATAAATGTAAGTTATTGTGACGCAGAGGAAGTGAGTTGATGCTGGTAAACGAAGGGTCCCGGGTTCAATTCTTGCCTCGGGCGTTTTGATTATTTTTCATTTTATTTTCTAGAACAAAAACCGTTTCTACTACTTTTTCTATCATAAAGTTAATACATTTTGTTGGTAAATTAAGCACAATATTGAGTTAAAAATTTTGTAATGGCTTAAGGGTGGCTTAAGGGTAGCTTAAAGGGGGCTTAAAGAAGTTTGGACATTAAGGACCTATAAGTTGTCCTTAAAGGTGGATTTAGGTGGCTTAAAGATAGTCTTTAAGCTGCCTTTAAGCCATCTTTACGTTTTCTTTAACGCAGGGGTGTTAAGGAAGCATATGGATTCTGAGTTACATGTAATTCCGTGAAATCACAAACCTTAGTTATTATGTACATATTCAAATATCTAAGCAACGAAACGTAGACTTAAAACAAATAAAAAACACTGAAGACATTTTTTTTTTCACAAATTAGTTTGTATTACGTAGATTTACACATTGATGACGTCATGACTAAAAGTTGAATGTCGTGTGAATTTGATCGGAAAGCATTGTAAACATATTCAAAATATAACTAATCTAAGAACTCTGATAAAGTATTGTGGTGTGATTTATTGAGATTTGATCATAAGAATACTGGGAGAGATGTTAGTTTTATCAATCATTCGCTAAAAGGTAGGTAAATTTGCTTTTATTTCTCGGCCAGGCTTTCCTCTGTCGTTGTTGACGATATAAAAACCCAACTCGTATCGATAGTTGGACCAATGCTTAAAATGAAAAGTGCTGCTAGAATCCCATGTTGTGTGTTGTTTTGATGGAACATACTGTTTTCCGTGCAAACTTTATAAAAGTTGGGAAGGTTTTACGAGAGCTGGATGAATAACTATTCAATTAAGAAGAACATAGGATTCTAGCAGCAGTTTTGATTAAACTGAGATGTTTTGCTTTCACTTGGTATGTTTATTTTAAATTGGAAACGGCGGGGTAGTGTTGTTCTATCTCATTTTATGTTAAGGGATATACGTAAGATATTTATAGTTGTCACGTCATAATGCATCAATGTGGGAGTAGCGTACTATTCGATTTTAATGCACTGACATCTATTTTAAAGGATAACACTAAGTTTCAGATCTTATTCAAAATAGTTATTTAGCTTCACGATTTTGAATATAGCAGTCAAAATGAGACGCTAAATTGCCCATATGCTTCCTTAACACCCCCGCGAAGCCACCTTTAAGCGAAACATAAAGCTAAAAGGTGGCTTAAAGATCGTCTTTAAGCTACCTTTAAGCATAAGGTCAATATCGTAGCATGTATCGTTTTTTAGTTATACAGCAAATACTTTTTGGGCGCCTAAATCTCTTTTTTAAGATGCCAGCCCCTTTTTGAGGGTCTCACATGAAAGCCCTTTAATTTATGCACACCTTTTGTTATATATGCATTTAGAAAATATTTAAAAAAAAAAATACGAAGCAAAGACAAAGGTAAAAATTTGTAATTTTTAAAACATAGATTTCGATTACATAATTTAAGCCATTTGGAAAAATCTAAAATACAAAAATCAGAGGATAACATTTAAAGTGTCAATTTTAAATATTTCCAACATTGGATTATTTGCTAATGTTCCTTTCAGAGACTTTGTCCGGAAACAAATGCCCCTACAAATTAAAAAAAGGGAATAACTCGAACCCGGAATTTAGGAGTTTTCATTTTTTTTGTTTCTTAAAATTAAAATCTAATTTACAATACACCCTAAACATTTGAATGAAATCGGATGACAAACAATAAAGTTTTTTAGGTTTAAAAAATGTCTAGAAGAAAAATAACAGCTAGATACGATCTCGTTACAAGTAACGAGTAGGTCTTCCGTTCAATTTCTAAACGATACGATTAAAAACTTTTAGAATTTCCCCTTAGCTTCTTCCTTTCAGATAATGTATACGATTGTCAATATCCTTTAAAATGCTTAACAAAGTGTTTGCTTTTTCATATACAATACATTAAAGATTTAAGATTTTAGTCCCATAAAATCCCTAATTACGTCATCAATTGGTGTTGCAATGAGTTTCACTAACTGATATTGTTATGATAAACAACTTTGTTTCTATAATGAATTGAACAAATTAATCTATAACTTTTAAACTATCATCTGATTTTGAAAATCTTTTACGTTTATTGTACAGAGGAGAGAGTACAATTTAAAAAATGTAGTCCGAGGGGTTACATTTCTTCATTTATCAAGCATATATCAATCCCATTTAATTCAAACAGTAGACTATTCTTGTAAACGACGTGACAAAAACTTTAAAGGCAGAAATACATGTGCAGAAATGCATATCTAATTGTTTATGGATTCCTCGCGTTGGTGTAAACTGAACCCGCGATTTCTACTTTCGATTTGCTTTCCGATCGCATCTTTTGAAACTGATATTTTCCCCACTGTTCAAGCGATTACTAAACTTATTTAGACCTGGCCTTTTGTATTCATGTAATTAACGTGGCATTAACACACTCTCACGTCAATGAATTAAGTGTTTTTGATGGCACTCTCTGCGTGGTCAATGAAATTCGTATGCGCGAATCCAAAGGTGCGTTCCAATCCCACCCCAGACAACAACATTATTTAACTTATTGTCTACCACTCTTGAACGCCATGCACATAACGACTTCTGTAGAAGATTGTGCAGTATTTAGTATCACTAGATACGACCTCGTTACGAGTAACGAGTAGGTCTTCCGTCCGATTTTTTTTTAATGATACCATGAAATATCGATACAATTTAAAAATTAACACACAGCCCCCCCCCCCCAATTTTGAGATAATGAATAAACATTCCTAATTACGCCAAACATGGGCCTTACGATGACCTTTTCAAACAGATATTGTAGCGATCAACAACTTTGATTCTATAATGCATAACAAAATATTTATAGTTTTCAAGTTATTCGTAATAGACTTTACGAGTCCCTTGATCCCTAAATAAATGGGCCAGCCCCCTTTTCTTGATTTTGGTGGAAAGAACTTTTGATTTTCTACTACTTTTGTTCTATATGTCTTAACGAAATATCAACCGATAAAAAGATACTGATCAAAACGAAAAATTTTACATCATTTTCGTGCCTAAGCGAGCTCCAAGGAATAGCGCCACTGGTGCAAAACAACTATTAAGTGCACAACTTCAAACCATGGTCTACCTATCCTGAAAATTTCAAAGTCATATCTCTAATAGTATCTGAGATCAGCTCTGCACAAGATTGGTCGTAAAAAATTACAAAATCGACCGTAAATCCGGACCGGATGTGACGACGACCAAAAATTCAAAAACATATTAAATTCAGATAATGTCCTATCATTTATGAAAAAATTGTTGAGATCGGTTGGGTAGTTTTCGAAAAATCGCGTGCACAAAATTTGGAAAAAAATAATAATAACGGAAGACCTTAATAATAAGAAACAGTACGAAAACTATTAGGTCTTCTGTTGGAAACAGAAGACCTTAATAATGAAGAAGTACCATCAGAAGTCTTCCATTGGAAACGGAAGACCTTAAATATAAAAGCAAAACATCAATAAGCATTGTTCAAGTTGTTACACAGAAAACTTATTTTCAAAACTCGTGAGTTGATATGTGACTTGCCTTGAGTGGTAGTGGTCTGTTTCGTGGAAGTGGTGGTGGTTTTCGCAGTGGTAGATGTGGAAGTGGTGGTTTGTTTAATTCCATTAGTACATGTGCCGTTCACTGCGTGACACGTATTATTAACGCATTGGTTACAGCTGAGAAAGCAGTTTTCTCCATATGAACCTAATGAGCACTCTGGTACGAAAAGAAATAAAAATCATTCATATTTTTAAGAACTTGTCCAAAGCAGTAATTTTATCTACTCTACAAATGGTCAGGTTCTTCGTGAGACCGCTGGGGAAGCTCAGCATAGAAAATGAAGTACACTCAGGCACATAAATTATATATTCATGTGATAAATGAAAATTAGGCTTAGTACATTTTACCAAATAGAGACAAAATAAAAAAGGAATTCACTATAAATTGCAATTTTTTAAAAATGTTTTAACAACTGTTTACGATTTTAACGCTACAGCATAGTCCGTACAATGTAGAAGCATAAGCACGAGTTCTTTTTTCATGAAAGGAACTTAGTTAAGGGAACACTAATGCTCATTTTGCGCTAATGCCATGAAATAACAGTTTTCCTTCACCTTAAATGCATTTTCTTGCAAAGTTAAAAGTATGAACTTTGAAAAAAATTACATCATTTTATTATAAGAATATTCTACAATCTACATCCGCCGAACAATTCCATCTCCCTTCTTTGTCAGATGCCTTATGTAAAATGCCGCTCTGGGGTCGTATTAAAAAATGTAGAAATTTCTTAACACTACGAGTTAATTTTCATGCCCTGTTTATTTTTCTATATAGCTATCTAGAACATTTTGTATTTCGAGTCAACATGATATAAATCTTGAAATCCCGACGTTCTTTAACAAACTATTGCGAGTTTATTTAATGTAGCAGTAATATTATAACAGTAACAAGATTCTAACTTTCAGTACATAAACAAATTCTATTGTTTTATTGTTCTGTGTTCAAAAATAGAAATAAGCAAGGAAAATATTTGCAATACAGGAAGCTTTAGTTCAAAAACTGAAAACTTATATTTTACAAAGATGTAGCCTAGTCTAATAAAAGCGGTTGTGTGTGCAAACGAGTTTTCAAAACGCGTTAACTCGGGTTACTCAATTTGTTTGCACACACCGTGTCAGGTGTGAGATAACTTCTTGCAACAACTGATGATTCAATGCCTAAGTATAATACAACATAATTCTGAATTTTATATTGCTATATTTGATACAAAAAGACTTCCGTATGAATATGAATATATTAAAGTATTGAATGCTTTTTTTTTTGGATGTCGTCGGTCCTATGACACACCAAGCAGTTCAGACAAATTTAATTTGTTTGCACTGCATTCAATGCTTAAATGTTGCTTATTTTGATTGTTTGGCAAATAAACAAGGTAAAATTGTCGTCGTCGTTTTATATTTCAGATAAAACCAAATATGTCGCTAAATGACACGGCCGTAATCTAATATTTCCTGCTCTAACGCTAAGATAATAAAAAGATAATGCTCTATCAAAGTTATTTGAGAAACGCATTTAAGCCAATATGTAAACAATCTGATCATATCCTCAATGCAAGTTATGTATTTCTTAATATAAAACCAGCACTGTATGTCGCAACAATAAAGTTGATGTGCAGGGAAAAAGTCCCAGAGTAGTATAAAACAACTGTTGCTAGTATTGACACTCTCCGTACCGTCTCTGGTACGAACAAAAACCTACGTTAAACCACTAAGTAACACAAGGGAAAGGAATCAACCGAATGTTGATGAATATTATGTTAATGTGTGAATGGTTGCCATAATCATACGCATATTAAAAAAAATATATAGCATAATAACTATAATGTTGTAGATGTGGGTATGTCATTCGTTGACCAAAAACAACATATGAAAATCAAACGAGTGAATGATTGCTGAGATCATAGCTATATCGCAAACACTATTTAAGAGTGAGTGTATGATGTGTATTAGGTCATTACCTATAATGCACAGCAGGCCCAGGTACCCAGCAGAACACCCCTGACACACACCAGTGTCCTCGTGACAGGTGATATTCTTGCAGAAGCCACACGTTAGGGAACATTGAGGTCCATACTTTCCATCTGGACATACCCCAAAGACTGCAGCAAATCAATTCATCAGTAACATCTCTCTCTCTCTCTCTCTCTCTCTCTCTCTCTCTCTCTCTCTCTCTCTCTCTCTCTTAAATTACGTCATTTCTCCTTGTATCACCTATAATATCTTAAACAAAATATTTCATTATGTCAGTTATTTAATTGTTGAATATCACGTTTGTTTTTGTTTAACCACCCCCTCCCCCATTAAAACACGTTTCCAGGTATTTTTCTTCTGTGTCTGTCTAGTCAATTACACATCATATTTCAAAAATGAATTTACTCACCGGTTTGTACACATACGATAAAAAGAACGCGCCTTAACAGTTTCATCACTGAATTACATTGAGAGGTGCACGCATTTCACGATTATTTATAAACAAAATGTCCGGAATGACGTCGTAGTTATTAAGACATTCTTTCTATAGTATTTGTGCATAGTTCACAATTCAACCACTAGTATTTACAACACAACAAAAATAAAAGGTATCTTAAGGCGGAAGCGCATATTGCAGTTGCTTTCATGACCTTTTACGTCACAAGCCATTTTTCATGGTAAATCTATCGGATGTTATTTAAACTAAGGGCACACAACTATTTACACCCCCTCCCCACTTCACCGTTCGACCCCCGTTTGAACATCGCATTTGATAATAAAACTCCTCTGGTATATGTAAAAATTTTTGTTATATAGTTTATAATCATCTATTGAAAATGCCTGATAGGGAAGATAGCAAGCTTTAGATACATTGAACAATGAGTTCTAATTCTCTCTTCTTTTTTTTTTTGCTTGGCTAATGATGAAAATCATCGGCTGTCTTTAATAGAAACACAATTTAGAGTGGTTGCACATGAGATGATTTTAATAGAATCTCCCAGAAGCTGTATTTGAATCAAACTTTTTCAAAAAAAACTTTTATAAGTAATTCAGATCATAAAAAAGTTTCATGGTGGCTTTTTCCTTAATATATTTTGTGACACTTTTCGATTTGTCTGTATTTAAAACGCAGCAAAATGTTTATTTTATTCTCTATACTTTATTAAATATATTCATACCTTGGATATATAGATTTCAATGTCAAGATGATGATATGATGACACAAATTGCAAGAGACGAAATCAAAATGGGTAGTAGATTTATGTTTTATGATATCTATGACAATCGTGTTGATTTTAGTTGGCTTTTTGTTGTAACATCGATATTCTGTAAGTAATATGTTAAACTTCGTTTGTATTTGACGACATGAAACAACCTTTGCGCAGTTAACCTTCTAATTATCTTCAATTACACATGAGGATATATTGAACTACGACAAAATAAAGCATGTTTACTACCTTAAAATATGACCTTGGTAAAAAAAAAACACCTCAAGATTGTGAGACTACACGTTTCGTAATACCTGTAAACGATCCCAGGATTTAAAAAAAATCAACTTAGAAATCTGAAGATACAAAAACCTGTGGTGTTCATTCTTTTCTTTAATTTTGTTGGTAATACATTGACATAAACCTTGACACAAGAGAAAAAGTAGAAAAAAAACCAACACAGAGAGAGAGAGAGAGAGAGAGAGAGAGAGAGAGAGAGAGAGAGAGAGAGAGAGAGAGACTGGCAGACAGACAGACCTACAGAAACATTTCATTTGTATTGATAACATTAAGAAATAGATTTTGTATAGAAAGTAACGAAAGTAAAAAGAATGTCTGAATATATAACACAATTTTACATAGCTCGATTTTTGCAATTTCATGTCAACTGGGTTTTTTTAGGTTTTTGATTTAAATCTGTTGCACTGGCCTCTTTTCTTCTTCAACTCTTAAAACAGGTATACTCTATCTCATTGAGCTTTACCTTGGTATACAATTTTAAAAATTGATTTGACACATAATTTCCAAAAAAAAAAAAAGGAAAAACTACAAAGAAAGTGTTTCCAAATACATAATAGAATTGTTGTTTAGCAAGGTATCAGTTCAAATAAAGCAAACAATATACACAGTGTATTGATTTTTTGTTGAAATCAAAACCTGGAAAAAAGTTAAAAAGTTAAAATTGCAAAGTCTAACCTTAAACAGCATTTTCAATATTTAGTCATGTCAGAAGAAATTCTGCTCTTGTCCTTGGTGAATTATTTCGCCTGGTCTATTGCTTAAATGAATATGACATACAATTATAAGAAAATACATGAAAAGAAAGAAAGAAGAAAAAGAGGAGAGAGAGAGATAGACACCATAAGAGAGCCGGCTAGAAGGTATCAATCTTGAAGAATGGAAGAGTAAAATTGTTGTCTTACATTTTTAAAAGATAGGCTATCAATATGTTGATGTTACATTTAGTTTATGAAAATGAAAGGATAAATATATATAAATGTGCTGTTGGACACGACATACTCACCATCGATTTTGGCCTTTGGCCCATTTAATCCTCCTCAAAATAGAAATCATAGTCATAGTCATATGAATGCCGGTCCTGTAGTATGTCAAAATGGTTTAAATGAATATGCGTCTCTTTTATGTAAACCTACTTTAACTCGTAAAAGCAAATCTCTGTGACATGACAAGCTTTCAATCAAAACAAATTATTGGTCGATATTGGACCAGTTGGGGGAGGGTGGGGGGTTCCTTTTCTAAACAATATGTGCTTGTGTTTTCTATATATTCAATCAGAAACCTCCTTCAAGTGTTTCAATATTTGCTTGGTTTGTTTCGTTTTTTTGCACTTCTCTCCTTTTTTTAGACGAAAAACAAAAATAAATTACATACACTAAAATTATAACGTATCAATAGAAATAATTGCATTGCAGAAAATCATGTATTGCATGACGAACGAGATATAATCTTAACATGATAGTACAACGTGTTCTATCGCCAAATAATAAAGTAAAACTAAAAATTAAAAGTCACAATATATCTAAACTATGTGTATAGATTTCAATTGCATTTCTTCTTATAAGCTCGTTCTCCACGTCTTTAACAAACAATATTTCAGACATTTGAAATACTTATACTATAATTGGTTTGATGGCAGCAAGTGTACTATATTATATATGTATTAAAGATGGACAATCTAAAATATACAAACGCGTGTACGATCCTGTTTTTAATTCTTCCTACATATCTGGCCAAATGGATATCATCAATTTAATTAAAATCTCCAAAACATTTTGCATAATGAAGACGTTAACTTGAAACTGAATGTAACTTAATGTGTGAGAAAAGCTCTAATAATTCAGTAAACACATTCTTTTATTACAACATATTTGTTAAACAATTAACAATTGAAAGGAAAATAAAGAAATAAATGTAATATATATGCAAGCTGGCATTTTTTTATCTGATCCGTCGATCGACATTCGAAATAGTCATATTAATGCTCGTAATTGAAACCAAGACTGGCAATCACATTTAACAGACTTTTTAAAGACAGCTTAATTGCTTTGACTTTAAATTCTGGAAATATTTTCATTCATACACACGCCGTTTAGCTTACAGTTTGCTGAATGCCGTTGGCATGGGCGAAGGTAAACAGGTGTCCTATTACATCATCACACTTTGTTGCATGAAGGACAGTCTGTCTGAAGTATTGACGTTTTAAACTGCTACAATCTAATGTTTGTAGGACAGTCAGTCTTATGTATTGACATTTTAAGAACAATCGTATTGTGATATTCAAAACAAGAATGTTTTACATGTATGCTCCTTGTAAAATAAAGCTTTGGAAAATGCTAAGGATGACTAAATATAACGAAAACTTTTCAAAATATTTTACAGTACTCTTATTTGTTGTACATATTACTGCTAAGCTTAAAACAAACACAAATCTTCATATAATCTAGTACAACATTCCATGGTTTGACAAAAATTATACAGCAGTCTAACCAATCTGGTGACACTTCTATTATAAGAACGAAACGTTCTGCACAGGCTTGGGTACACTTGCCTTCAGGTATGTAGATTATTGCACGCCAGACATTTAAATATTCTAACATCACGAACAAACTGTATGTTTAACTTCCATATCCAGGTATGTATATCTATCCAATTTGATTTTAATTTTTTCTTATGTTTTAAGATGTGAAATGTAAATGCAGGGTGTGGATTATCACCACTGAAAGGAGAGGGACAATATTGAAATAGTGTTAAACTTTTGCAAATTCGCCAGAGCTCAGTTAGAAGTTACTTACCTGTTTGATGACCCCTGTCATTCAAAAAAAAAATGTTTATTATCAAAATATTGTTTGTCCTAATCCCCATGTAAATTGTATTGTTAAACAAAAACATGTCAAAATATCTGCCCCTGGGTCAAAGAATTTGCCAGGGTAAGGGGGATAACCAATCATAGGCCATGCAACTACATATATAATTAGGTGTGGTCTCATTTCGTAAACATTTGATAAAACTTCATTTTTAAAGGAAGGCATTTCAATTTCATATATTTTTTTTGAATATGTTAACTTAATTTCATTGATATTTTTTTAACATTTAGATTTATTATACTTTTCATTTTTGGGGAAAGTTGATCTAAAAAAGCTGCGTTATTGTTAAGTGATGTCAACATAAATTAGATCAAAAGAATTACCTTTTAAGATATCTCATTAACACATTTTCCATTTGAGAACAATTGCTAAAAATTCAAGTCCGAATGTTCCCACTTTTCTTAGCTTACTGGTTCTTTCTAGTGCGTTATTTCACATTTCTAGTTTCCCTATTGTTTATAGTATCCCATATAGTTGCAATGTCTTTTAAGAAACTAAATAACCCGTTTATCAATGAAAATTTCCAGTACTAATTAGTGACCATGATTTCTTCTAGAAGTTGATTTGTAGAATGCAGCAGATTTCAACCCCTCTTGTAAATGTAAGGTATCCACTTTAGTGGATTATCTTATTATATGTCCATTTGTTATTTTCTCAATTAAATTAGAGCAATATATTTTTCTGTAGTTTATTTATAATAAATGTATTTCGGTGCTTCCTACACATTTATCAAGGTTACCAGAAAGCCTCTACAAATACTACTATTAATTAATCTGTGAAGGGATACTCTAACATGAGAAACACACTACAGGTTTCAAATTTTAACAGAATAACAACTTTTCGCATAAAGGAGATTTATGATATCGGCTTGTTTTATCTTGGTACTTACACCCTCAATTTCAAAGAAAAGCAGCGGTGTGGTATGGAACTTTACACAAATCATTTCAATAGGCAAATATGTTTTCTTGATAAGGTTTGCTTTTCTGTGGGTAGTATATCCTGATATTGGTTTACTCTTTCTGTATACATAATCATATATCTAAGATAGTGGATATAGTTTGGATGATCCAAGATAATATTGTCGTTTTTCTTGATTTATTCAAAACCCAAGATTTTTTTTCCTCTACCAAGAATCTTTGTCGTAAATGTTTTGGTTTTTTTTTTTCGAGCATATAATTACCACACTTCAAAAATCATCGACATTACAACAAATAATGCCCTTAAGTTTATGAGTCTGTTGAGCAAAAACTGAAGAGACATACTTTGAATGTTTGCAGCCAATTTTTTTAAAGTTTCCCATTTACACACCGTTAAACTCCAAGCTTCATCATTCAATTTGTTCAACAAGTGTCGTTGTTTTTATATAATACCTTTGGAAATTACACTTTCAATAGGAGGCGTAAGAGAGACACACTAACGCTCAGTTCTTTGCTTTGTAGAAGAATAGACTTTATCACTTGAAGACGATTGTTTATCTGCTGCGATGATGATGCGTATTGCTGCTTTGTTTGCAGTAAAGTAATCAAGTTGCAACATGCCTTCTTTTTCTAAACCTCTTGCGACTAGCCTGTCTTTAACTTGCTTTCTTCTCAGTAATAATTACCTTGTTCACACATATGTTGGATTGTGTCAAGAACTTCCTTATAAGCAATAACATGTAAAATTTTCTGTTACCCCTCTTCTTAAGCTGCATTGATGTTTTTTTTTTTTGTTTTTTTGTTTTTGTTTTTTTTTTTGTTTTATTTCCCCTTACTGTACTAAGATTGATCTTTTGTTTATCTGTTGTCTGTTGTAACATGCGTTATCAGCATTTGTGCAAGGAAGTCTATCGCTACTTACATTATGTAGGTCAACACTTTTTTTTTCTTCAATGTTGTCATCTTATTTTTGGTACAAGTTCCTATTGTTGCATGTTGCTTCTCTTGCTTTTATGAGAATATCGGTTTTTCTCCATAATCTAACATGTAAGCTATTTTATTATTTTCCTATAAATGTACTTTTCCTGAAGCATGTGCTATGCCTTTGGTAATTTCCTGAGTTGCTCTAATTTTTGGAAGCTTGTTTCCATATTCATCTGGTGAAGTATTTCTACGGACAATGCTATATTTGCCTTCAATAGCTATTTACCTCTTTTTACTTTGAGTTCGGACGGACTGTCGTTCAGTTTACAAAATATGTTTGGTGATACACGATCAAAACCACTGCCATGGCGTTCACACAACCCCTTGCCGTCTTGGAAAAAAAAATTCCTGACTGTAGCCGTATTTATCCTTCTTTCATATCCCGGTGAACTTTTTAACATTGCTTTTTCTTACCTATATGTACGTTTGAAAAAGACAAATAGTTCGGAACTGTTAAAATTACCGAAATTTTATGTTAACAATAATCCAAAGGACAAGCTGTAAGCGTGTGCTATGATCATTGTGACGTCATTAAAAAGTTTATACACAATTGACCGTTTTCGCTATTCTGTAGGTTAATTTAAGAATACATATTTGCGAATTTGAGTATTATACACATATGGATTAATTTATCTCCTTAATGCCTCACATTTTTAAGTGGTAGTGATACTCTTCAGGGCTGTTTTCTCAGCCTTGATATTTTGTAGATTATGATTTGTTCCAAAAACATTTTGATGACTGCTGAATCTATTCCACATGTAAAGAGAACTGCGTGCTCTTTTCCAGAAAACAGTAGAACCTGACATTCTTTCTTTCCATACTCCTCATCAATTTTGATTAACATGATATCAGTGATTAATGGACCCTTTCATAAAACCAATTCTGGGGAGGACTCAATCCTGCTGTAGTACAAGTGCAAACATTTAGAATAAAAATCACTAGTCTCATTTGTTTATATATTGAGAGAAATCCGAGACATGTGTTTAAAAAGTATTGTGAACCTTGTGAAGTCCCTGTGTGTGAGTATTGTTCTGGGGACCATTAAAATGCTGCAATTCCTATTATCCATAAAGGCAGCCCGGCCACCTAAGATACATCTCCACAACAACCAGCTCACCATGATCGAGTCACGCAACAAGAAGAAAGTGAAGGAATCACCAAGTATAATCCAACACAAAGAGAGAGGAAATCGATGCATAGCAAACGATACTGTGCTGGAACTGATGTCTTCTCCTGATTTACTTTACTATCGTAAACTAACAACTGTCGATGGTTGTTATCACATTTCCTGTTTGACATCAGACCAGGTCTGGGTCAGTGATGGACACAACCTCATCTTGACAAACACAAAAGGTTTTCCTCTACATTATGTGAAAGATTTATGCAGTGATTTATCTAATGGATTACATACCGTGAACAATGACGGTGAATTAATTTATATTGATAAAGATAGAAACATCAATAAACTGTCAACGGATATGAAAACAATCACCAAATTCATAAAAAGAACAAACTCTAGATGGAAACCACAGTGTGTGTACTTGTCCCCGTTCACTGGGGATCTTTTCGTTGGAATGTATAGAGAGAAACCACGGACAGGCAAGGTAACCCGATACAACCAAAGCGGACAAAAGACACAAACCATACAACACTACAACACAGGAAGGGGACTGTATAGTGATCCTATCTACATAACAGAGAACAAAAATGTGGATGTTGTGGTGTCTGACAATAATAGGGCTGTAGTTGTGACAGAGCGTGGAGGAGGACATCGCTTCTCATACACAGGGCATCGATCAGGATCAGGACTATGGCCATGTGGAATCTGTACTGACACGCTGTCACACATTCTGGTGTGTGATGGTTTCAGCAACACACTTCAGATAATAGACAAGGACGGTCAGTTTTTGTCAAATCTACTGATAAATTCGAAAAAGATGGGTGAACCCCTCAGTCTGAGTTATGATGTCAACACTCACCGTCTCTGGGTTGGATCATGGGACAGCAAGCTTTGTGTCTTTAAGTATATCACCAGACAGGGTGATCTGACAGGTAAGTCTTCGTAATTACGATTGGTTTATGAATAGCATATATTTGTAGTACTATTGAGTTTTTGTTCAAATCAACTGAATTTCAATTCTTAGATAGATATTACGGCACGCATTAATGTTATTAGTTTAAAGTTTTATATGTATGGGTCTTTTGTTACAAAATTTGTATGATATTGATTAACTAACAGCTGACAATACCATATTGTAGATGAAAACACGCAACCTCCTTTTAGGGATGCCTTATCTAGTTCAACTCAAGCCTCTGAATTCGCATGGTCTTTCATGTTGACAGGTAATAAATGTTTCTGTACAAATCTAGCCTTCTTTAAACTCAGTATACGTTGTTGTATATGTAGCTGAAAGTGACCTAGCAGTCGGCATGGGCAGATAAACTTACTTTTGTTTATTTTACACACTGTTGTCTGCCGCTCAGTGTGGAAAAAATGCCATATACGCATTACTCTGCTAAATGCATATTAACATGAAACATACATTTATAAACATGGAGTCCACATACCCTTATAATTGAAAATTATAAATGATATTCATAATTTTAAAATTTATCAACATTTTACTAGATGGGCCATCACTAAAGTACTTTCATGTCGGTAGTATTTATTAAAAATGTATATTAATATGTTCATAACGTTTATTGCAGATGAGCCATTTCATTACACCTTGGATAAAGAAGATAATTTCAAAAAAAAATTACCGTGAAGGACTGAAACTAGAAGTTGGTTAGACATTTCAATTCATTAAAAACGGTGTACCTTTTATAACAACTTTCATATTGCAGATTAATCGCATTTTGTACTAGAATTTGATGAATTTTTAATTTGATTTCATCTTTTACGCTAAAAAATTTAATAACCCTTATTGTTTTACTTACACATAACATTTATGGACAAGTCAAATAAAAACCTTATATATGCACTTCATATTTGATGATGTTAACAACAATTTTGAATTGCAAGAGGATTGTTCATGAACTGCTCGATGTCACATATACATGTACATGACTTTTAAATCACGTGTCATCGATTGATATCTTTGTAAAAGTTTTGCCGTTTGACAATATGTACTCTGTTGTACAAATTTCAGTTTTTTAAACTCTCTTGTAACATTCTTGAGACAGATGTCTGACGGAGTTGTGGATAATGTGTGGTGATTTTTTAACTGTTTTGTGACGCACACAAGAAATCGTGTTATAATACATGTATATTGATTAAACGTCATATTCAAAGGGGGATAACTCAACTGTGTTATTCATCAAGTTATTCATCAAGTAGAAATTTAAAAAAAAATGTCCCCACTTTATCTTGCTTTTCAAAAAAAAGTTGTATCAAAAAACTTCATTTTATGTAAAACTTGTTAATCCATGACAATTTTTTTTTGTAAAAGATTTTAAAATTATATTATTAAAAAAAATGCAATGATATGCCTGATTGGGTATACAAGGAGGAAACAGAGCTTAAAATTTGATCATGCTGTAATATATTTTTCTAGTTTGAATTTCAACATGTAAAAAAAAAATTATCTTAGTTTCGATTTATATAGTTTGTATTGGATAACTGTAATAAATGGAGTAAATTTACTGATCATAAAACACACGAAAAATTACTTGTTGTGCTCACAATGACCGCATTAAAAAAACAATAATTTAAGTAAGTTATGAATACTTGTTGAACACTTGTTTTGACAATGTGAAAATTTTCAAAAAATAATCAACCATCAATCATTTTAGAAAGAAGTTACACATTTATATCCCAATATGAATGATAATTTCACGAAATATATATTTTTTAAAATAAAGTTGTTTTTTTTGTAAATCGAATTACAATGTATGTTGTAAAATAGTTGCTTTAAACCTAATACTTATAATTTTATAACAAATTACATCATGGAAGAGTGATATTAACCAAATGTTATGTAGGTCATATTGTTGGTATATCTGTAGCAATTCCTTGTACAGAGTTTATGGTGTATTTAGCAAAGCACTCTGCACTTATACCGATATGTATGTTAACAGTGTCTTTTCGCACATATCTCACACATAAAGAACTTAACTACGTTGATCAGGTATATGCTTAAAAAAATCAGTAGGAATATTGTATTTAATTTAAAATGAACTTCTAGACATTTATTGTACAGTAAGTCTGTTTGTTTGTTGTTGTTGTTGGGTGTCTTTTGGCTTTTTGGTTTTTTTTGGCATATCATGAAATACATAATACTTATATAAATAGATGTTGAAAGAATTGTAGTGCGCTGCAGATAAGACTCAATAAATTGAAAGTGAGTTTTTTATATCCTTTTTATTATTTCTATAGTCAGCAGTACATTATTATTTGGTACACAAAAAAAAACATGATTTAATCAGACGAACTATGTTTTTTAGTGAGCCAGTTTCAATTTTAAAGCAAACTTTATTTTGTTTTCAATAGCCAACAAGAAGTTATAAGTTAATAAGAATGTAAAATTTTAAAAATCGACCGATCCCCGTTGCACAATCACGCTGATTTCTATGAGGCTAATCCTTCAAAGTTCGCCATTGTATTTTTGCAGTGCAATAGCAATAATGAAATTTGTTGAACCTAGAATATACACAACTAATAGGATTTAATGTATGAGGTATGGTATCTTTCTGCCCCTATTGTTGGGATGAATCTTCAGTATTCAGGGGCGTAGCTTGAGATAATATTCTAGTGAGGCAAATTCATGGCGGCAGGGGTCTGGGGGCCGCCTGAGGCCCCCAGCGCCCCCCTCCCCGGGCTCTCCTCTGGTGGGAGGTTCAGAGGGCGAAGCCCCCCTACGAAAAATGAATTTAGGAGTTTTAAAATGTGAAAAAACCCATTGTCCCTAACGAAGTTTTGTTATTTTACATTTTAGACCAGCATCTATTCACAGTATTGCCGTATGTACAAATTTTTGAATTATAAGAAATTAAAAAATTGAGAACACGATTGTCGTATACTCAATGTTTGAATTCTTTATAATTCAAAAATGTGTATACGACAGAATATAATAAAATAAAACTTCTACATATTTTAGATGAATGAACAATTTTATTTAAAAAAAAAATTAATCGTTGTTTTACTTCAAAATTTAATGGGCCGATTCGGCGGGGTTTTTTTTTGAGTTTGCAAATTTTGTGAGAATATTGTCAACTGAGACCATTTGGTGCCTGTGAACAAAAAGTAAGGCAAGGCTAACCAGACGGTCCTCGGTTGACCTTCCCCAATGTTTCAAGCGTCTCATTGCGGAGAAAGATCTCTCGCAAGGGACTGAACCAACTGGCATGGTGAGTAAAATGCGGAATATGACATGAAAATGGGGATTTGTTTAATTCTTAAATTTACAAAAGAAAGAATTTCTACTACGTGGGAGGGAATATCCCATTGATGGTCAAAAAAATTCTAGTGAGGCAGTTGCCTCATTGCCACAATGGAAGCTACGCCCCTGGTATTCCTGGTTGGTTGACATTAACTCTGTGTACGTTGACGGGACGCATAGTTATCAATGGTTGAAGAAAGTTTGAAGAAATTATGATTGTGTGAGCGAACAACAATCGACCTTAATATGTTAAGGATGCATCCACCATTTAGCAAACCTCATACTAAAATATATAAAGCTCTAAATAATAAAATGCGTAAAACACTGTGTTATCTTGTCTGGAATCACAGTAAAAATTAAACTCTCGCATCGTACCTAAAATTGCCCATATTTACATGGACATTTAATTTCAAAACTGTTTTAGATCCACATTATGAATTACTAAGGGGCGATTAAGTATCTTTTGTAAGTATACAAATTGGTTTTTTTCATTTGAGCATTCAAAACATTGATCTGCAGAAAATTTAAACAAATACATGTATGTGTGTCCAATTTCAAGAACCATCTGAGACAAATTGTCTCTTTCATTTACTTGTTTTTATTATTTGATTATTATGTATATTGTTTATGTATCATAATGTTTGTTTGTCAAGAACGTTTAATGAGAATGTGATGTCTCTCATATCAAATCACGTTCCTTTGTCACGCTAAAGCAACCTTTATCATAACAGACAAGATATAGGGGTGAAAATGACTGAAAATGATTTGCATCATTAAGAGAATTATGTGTTATCTTCATGTCATCTAAAATCAAAAACTATTTTTAAACTCTAATCAAAGAAACATATGAAACACATCGAACGGCAACACTGTTTCCTATTCACTGGTCACAGGCCAAATGCTTCTTATTATAAATACAATAGTATTGTATTATTTATATGTACCTTTTTAATATGCACATAAACCCTAATTCAAAATATGTCGACTATAAATGAACAACGATTATGACATTTTAAAAACAAATAGAAATTAAACAGCCCAAATACACTGAACAATGAATTCAAAGACTGAATGAAATGTCAGTTTTCGGAGTATCAAAGTTACCTCTTCTTATCAAAAAAAGAAACGTGTTTGTCAGGACCTAATTTTGAATAGTCTAAATCAATGTATTGAAATTTTCATTCGAATACCCACTTCGATTGGCCAGTTTTCGGTTTCATTTTTGATTAAGAGAAAAGTGGGTTGACCTATTTATTAAAATTAACATTTTACACAATGCTCTCAATAAAATCTTATTGTAACATTTAAGTTCTTAATCTTATAACTAGGACCACGTTATGAAAAATAGATTCATGAACTGTAGTACGTGTACCTCTCATTTTTAAATCCTACAGGTTTTCTGTATTTTCAAAAACTATATCTACTTCTTACGGCAGGTCGGTAGCATAAAAAAATAAATGAACCAGCTGGGAGCTATATACCTGAAGCAAATCTACTTCTGGCTGTTTATAAAGTAAGTTTAACTATAATATAATTATTATACTTAGATGATATATTTAGATTTTTATATTGCTTTTACAAACTTTTTGGTAACGAAGCTATGTTTTTGTTTAATGATTCGAAAAAAATGATATCATGTGGAACGTCATAAAATATGTAATCTTTGTAAAAAGCCACCTGACGACTTTCTCAAAAATAAAGTTGTATTATCTTTTTGTATAAAGGATATAACAGAAACTTAATTTTTATACGATGTTTATTGCAGATAGTTCAGCAAATAAAGTGATTACAGGGTCAGACATGCGCATTGATTAACCACATATTTTGTCAGCAAGTGAAGACACCACCCCTGCAGCTGTTGTTGCTAGAAGCGGACTTCCCGCTATATTCGTTACACCAGCTGTTACACCACCAACGAAAAATTGACAAAGGAATCCGGCTGAAAAAAGGATAAACATTATCGATTTTCATCATTTTGTTTTCAACAAATGCATTTTAAGATGAACAAGTCTATGAATCAAGTTAAAAAAAGTCAAGATGAAGGCTGTATATTTCAGTTGTGATACTGTTCATTCGTGTTTAGGGGTATTATATTTTTGCAAAGCTTGATGTTAAAATGTAACACTTTTTTTCTGTCAATTGTTCTTTTTGGATCTATACGAGTTTCTTATAGCAAACAATATTGATCGAGAATGCTGTCAGTGATACCACATATGTTCTTATAAACTCGTGTATAAATAACTAATGCTCTGATACCCCAAGCATTTTGTTTGTGTTACATGTATTAACGGACATTCGAGAACTATACATGTACTCATACGGGTTGCTTTTATTCTTTTATGAACTTCACTCATGGAAACCATTGATTGTAGCCAAAAATGTCTTTTGAACTTTTTTATTAATATTATTTAATTGTTTAAAAGTAAAAATGTTTATTTCCCTCAAAAGTTATCAGTATCTAAAATCCAAAGAAGGAATTACTATTACAAATGTTATAAACAAAAAAAATAGAATTATCGAAACTTGCAAAAGAACTTTTGCGGCCGAAAATTAAATGTAGACAAAATGTCCTTTGTTGTTTTACATAAAAGCTCTTTAACTTTACATTCGACTGATTTCAAATGTGATTTGCTTTTTGTCGTTGCTGTTCAAATTTGACAAAAGAGATGATTAAATTTGTATATAACAAATTTACTTTCTGCAAGCAACCTCTTGGCTTAACTCCTACGGTTGAAAAAAAAAGAACGTAAGTATTGTTTATTATTTTGAAAAAAAAATACCCAAAGGAAACGAATCATCTTTATTGAAACTTACCTTCTGCTCCGTTCGTTAAAAGTAACAGGCCAAGTATGATTAATACACCAATGCTGTTGTTAAGAGACATGTCTTGATTTATTTAATTCTCAGCAATCTTCAATCTAAAAAAATGCAATACAATGATAATAACAATAATAATAATAATAATAATAATCAAAAGGTTGGTTTTGAAAGTGGTTTGGGGTTCTATGATATATAACTTACCTTGCGTGGTAGTTTATGCTCTTATCTTGAGGAAAGATGATCACTGAAGATGTATTTGGCGGCTATATATCATGAATATGAATACGTAGAACAACTTGATTGGTCAAAATTCGGTGACTGTGTTTCTTGTTTCACTTTTAATACCAAGAAAACAAAATCAGCCTTTTGGCAGCCCAATGATAGCAATGGTGGAATTTTGGTTCATTCTAAATATTTTTGAATTTTCTAAATGTAAAGTAGGAAAAATATTATAAACTTGTCCATGTACATGTTCACAAAAAGCATAGATGGTTTAACATTTACCTACATATGTCATTTACATGTACTAACATCAATTAATATAAATTAATGAAATAATTTCGGATTATCAAGCATGTTCTCTTGGAAACATGCAGCTATGAAATTAAAACAAATTAAATAAACAACTTTTTTAATATGAGCACTGCATCAGTATCTTTAACTATGGAACAAAACCCATTTATTTAATCCAATTTAAGGTGATGGACTTGTCCATCACGCGTCATTAGTAGCAAATATTCTGAATGTGTACATTTTTAACATTTTGAAAGTTAAAAAAGATAATACCAGATTTTCATTTTTTTAACGATTTTGGTTGTCCGAACGGTAAAAATAAAACTAAAAACAATGACCAATACATTTCTCTACCGGAAGTTCATTTATCATTTTTTTGAAATATGTTTCAGAATGGAATAAACTATTCAGATATAAAAAAGCCAAATATTACTCTAATATATATATTAAGTATATACATATATGTATGTGTGGCCATTTTGTAGACACTTTGTCTCCTTTTAAATAAGAAGGAAAAATGTTTGCTTTGTTTTAAACAGTATTAGCTTGACAATGCTGGGTATTTTTGTTGTAGGCACGACCGATGTTATGATATGAAAGTGTTCACTAGACATGTAGAGTTAAAAGTTCAGAATATGTACACTTTATATTGATAAGCATCATTTAACTAAACACTTTTGAAGAAACGTGTTAAAGATTTGTAGAACTTCTGTTGAACTAGAATTCTACTATTAAAAACTCATAAGATATTACTTATGTAATTCCATTAAGAATATCTATAATAGATAAAGACACAATTTAATTATATCTACTACAATTTATCCCATATTATCTGCATGTATTTTTCACGGTCCTTATATTATTTTTTAATTTTCATTTACACATGTTTCGAGGTCATAATGTATCTGTTAGGAAAATTACCAATGCATGTATATTAAGAGTTGAATCATATTTATATTTACCGCACACCTGAGTTTTCGAAAACGTGTTATGCAGCACTTTGAAAACACATTTAAACAGTTTCATTTTAAATTCCAAGTACAAAGTTGATACACTCTCATTGATAACATGTAAGAAATTAGTATTCATTTCAGGAAATAGACAGCAAGAAGATAAGACCACTGTTTAACCTCCAGGTATATTTTTTAAAAATATAAACTATCAAAGTTTATCATAGATTGTATCAATGATAATCTCAAATAATATTTTAAACTTTATTGTACAACCTATCTAGATATGTAAAAAAAGATATTAAAAGGTTAAACCAAGAGTATGCCACTATTTAGCTAAAGCATGTTAATTTATTAACACTGAAAACTTGAATATTGTTTTTAAATGAAGTAAGAAAAAATCCGACATGGCGAATTTATAGGACTTTGTATCCAATTTCATTGAAATAGATATTGATAAATAACTTAGTTCTGAAAATGTTAAAATAAATGTAAAACCTTTCCTTTAACAAAATAAATTTTTAATCAGACTTTAAAAATCTATGGTCAAAATTGGAACTAGAACTTATTTTCCCCCCTTTTTTTTTTTTTTTTTTTCAATATTTTAGAACGGTTTTTATACATTCAATTGTAATGTCAGTTGTCGTGTTAAAAATCAAGAAACAGGTCATGTATTTTTTTCAAAAGAAGCTCGCTCTATGGTTTGATAACAGGCGTTGTATAGTTTTTTAACCTTCAATGAAATCACCTTGTTATATCTTCTTGTTAACTTTACACATGATAAGATCGTTTTTAATGTATTTGCATCCCTTTTGTTTTAAATGCGAAATATTTGAAGCAGAAAACAAAGGTTTGAACTCGCCCTTTATTTTGAAATTTTCATTCAATTCAAATTTCAAAAAATGTTAGGGGTATTGTCCATTTAAATAACCTAGCTTAATTTCTGGCAAGTCCCCCTGAATTGAACAGATCGTGCGACGATGACATTTTAAAAAAGGTTTTAAATATCAGTGTTCATGTGCTATTGACTATGCGGGTAACCTAAGTAGGTGCTGCACATTTGAATGGTTTTTTTTGTGTTTAATCGGTTTGTACCATCAATGCTGATTATAGGATTTTAAAAAGCAAAATATAAAAAGATACGGGTTTTCATGTTTATATTTAAACTTGGAACACGTTTTCCCATTTGTATTCAAGTCGCCTACCATTTTCCGAAAACATAATGAAGAATTCATAATACATGTACCGATCGATCTGGTATTTTCTGAAATCTAGCGTAGAAAATCAATTCATTTTTGTGATCGGCTTCGGCCGATCACTGTTGTGTCCACATGAGGCATCCGGCAAATGCTTCCACGTGCGCACACATCCCGCTTGCATAAGTAGTTCTTATAAAGACTTGAAGTTTGGTTTAGTATTTGTATAACATTTTACTCAGTTTTATTTCAATTCATTTACCGTAAGAGATGCAAACATACAAAAAATACAGTTCGATCTGTTAATTCAAGAATGCACATTTTGTCCCACGCGTAAGAATTTTGATCGAAAGATTCATTCAGTGATGCAGTTGATCTCGATGAACTGACCTCAATCATAAAAAGATGCTCCATGAATTGACCTCGATCTATTGATGTTGCATAATAGTAGCTAGGAAGACGGCTTGATTTATAAACAAGATTACGTTATAATGCGACCTCAATAGCAAGTTATGATGGCATTCAATGTTTTACAGTCGCATTAAATTATTTTAATACAACTCTGTCTTTGTATACGTGTTAATGCTCTTTGAAGAGCCCTAGCTACTCAGTATTTTGAAGAAGATACATTAACATCATTTTAATAATTACGTTAAAAATATAAAACTAGACAAGGAGTTTACGAACGGCTTTCCCCAAACTTATTTTAAAATTAAATTTATTGAGGGTTTATAATGTTGAAATTATGGTGTACAGATTCAAAATATTCTATATTTTGTACTGAAAATACAGTACGATTGTAATTATGTTACATCAAACTGATCATGTTGATTGCTTCTAGCTATCAATATATCAGTATTGCCGATCATTCCTTTAAAGGGAATACTTGTTTTTAATTTCCAATAGATATATGTATAGAAAAAAAAGAAATCAGAAATAGAATTATGTTCGGTTCTTATATGTTTAAATGTTCAATGACGGCATTCAGGTTAAAAAAACCTGATCAAATCTGTATCATGGTAATGCACTATCCACTGGTTACAAGTTTATTTAGAGGCTAACAGTACATGATACATATATGTACTTATATTATCAAACAATATTTTACACAGGGCGAAAAACAATCTTTAAGCAAGTCCTTAAAGGTGGCTTAAAGGTGGCGTAAAGGTGGCTTAAAGGATATACAATCTTTAAGCCACCTTTAAGTCACCTTTAAGCTGAGCTTATAGGTCCTTAATGTCCAAACTTCTTTAAGTCACCTTTAAGCCATCTTTAAGCCACCTTTAAGCCACCTATAAGCATCTTTAAGTGGCATTTACGCTCCCTTTAAGTTGTCTTTTAACCATCTTTAAGTTCCCTTTAAGTCAAGTTTGATCAAGCTGAACAATAAAAACATATATTAAATGCAAAAGCTCTTTTATAGGGATGTGAGGGGGTCATCCGAGTGATAATATAATTTCCAAGGAAGGGGGGGGGGTGTTCCAGGCGGTTTTAATTGTTGTTCCATTAAACACAGATCGCTATCATCAGCACCGCTCCGATGGACACAGATTGCCGTTATAAAATTCTTTATAATTTTGGGGGGGTTTCAAAATTTGTGTAGGGGTGTCGTGAGCCTCTGTATCTTAATATGTGCATAAAACTAATTAAAGTATGTTTGTTTCCTATTATAAATTAATCGGTGATAAAATCTCTCTCTCTCTCTCTCTCTCTCTCTCTCTCTCTCTCTCTCTCTCTCTCTCTCTCAGTTCATCCGGTTATTAAACAAAATAAAGATAATGAACCAAAAATGCATGATTTAATTTGATAATCGGTTTAAGGTTTGTATTTTTTTTTCAATTTTCATTATTTCTAACTCTTAATCTGCTAGATACATGTTAAAGATGAAAAGACTATCAACTGCCTTTGTTATATCGGGCAGGATATTACTGCTTTGTTTGTCTAGACATAGTTTTGTTTGTTTGTGTATATCTAATTAGAGTCTATTGTTTGTCCAACTTAAGGAAACCCCTGGAACTAACACAGAATATACAAAATATACACAACAGTTGTGTCGTGTGCCCAGGTGCATGTTTGTGTATATCTAATTAAAGTCTATTGTTTGTCCAACTTAAGAAAACCCCTGGAACTAACACAGAATATACAAGATATACACAACAGGTGTGTCGTGTGCCCAGGTGCACGTCAGGGTTTCTAAAGGTGTTGAATCTTAGTATGTACGAGTATACGATAAGTCTAGTGAATAAAAGATAATTTACATTTGTAATTCATTTTCAAAGTATTATTTCCTAGCTCTGGGTTTCAAAAATGTTACGTCTACAAATTAACGATGCATGTATGTAAGAGTAAAATCTTGAGGCTAATTAATTAATGTACCGGTAATCATAAATAGGGGTTGATTATTTAAATATATGTATAAGGGTAAATATGTCACATACCCCGCCTGGCACATCATACAATTGTATGTACAAGTATATGTATACATCATTTGCAATTGCCACATGCAGTAAATACGTCACCGGTAATTGGTAATATTGTTTGTTATAGAATTGATAGTTTAACAATCATGTTCATACAATTACATGTAAATATTTAAACATATTGGAACGGCGCCGCGATCATGAAAACCGGGAACTTGCGGGAAATTGAACAAATACCCTAATAGTATCAATGCATTTAATAAAAGAAATGAATTCATTTTCTTTCTTACATTTTTATAGCTATAAATTAGATGAACGTATATTTACTCGGTTTAAATTTATTAACTAAGAAAGCCTACTAGTGAACCTAACGGTTTCCATTTAGGTATAATATATTTTTGTTCATTGAAGACCAAGTTCCGTATTTCATTCTAAATACTGCATGCATGTAATTTATAAATTAGATATAATTGATTGTTACAAACTGAATGGTTTGTCAAAATCTTTTAAAGTAAACACATTCAATACATTGATTCAATATCCACTGATATATAGGATATAAAAACACTCATAAATATGTAAGTTGCCGTGTCGCAGAGGAAGTGTGGTTATGCTAGTAATTAAACTAAGGGTACCGGGTTCAATTCTCGCCGTGGGCGGTTTTTTTTTCATTTTTTTTTTCTAGAACAAAAACCGTTTAAAACCTTTTCTTTCATAAAGTTAATACATTTTGTTGGAAATTTAGCACAATATTGAATTTTTTTTTTAATGGCTTAAAGGTGGCTTAAGTGTAGCTTAAAGGTGGCTTAAAGGTGGCTTAAAGAAGTTTGGACATTAAGGACCTATAAGTTGTCCTTAAAGGTGGCTTAAAGATAGTCTTTAAGCTGCCTTTAAGCCATCTTTACGCTTTCTTTAAGCCACCTTTAAGCAACACATATAGCTTAAAGGTGGCTTAAAGATCGTCTTTAAGCTACCTTTAAACACCTTTAAGCTATCTTTAAGGAGGACTTAAAGATGGTCATTCATCCTGTGTTATTTTTTTATGTAAACAATGAGAGGCCATTAACTTTCTGTTTACATTTAAAGGTTTGTGATTGCAATAAAAAATATTTGCATTTGATTAACTCTAATTATTTTGCTTTATTTGCTTTTTTAAATGTGACTTGCACCATCTTTTAGGAGAAAGTGTACTTTATTTGTTATGTTTTTTTAAATTTATTTATTTTTGGAAGGGGGGCATATACTTTTATTTTTGCTCTACAAAACCTACATGCATACTAGTATCTAGTCGAGTCTACAACTTCTATGATATCAGGTCACCAAACAAACTAAAAACTGTAATATCAATCGATAAAGAGAGATAACTCTATCGATTGACCATGCATATTTTAACACAGACCACCTTTTTGGTTTATTCACGCAAAGCAGGTACTTAACAGTTTGCTTTTTAAATTTTGATGAATCTTTATAAACCGCGAAAAAGCAAATATTCCATCCCTGACAAATATTGGTAGGATAACTATCATTTGGTTTTATTTACCTACGTATCCTTGTCCCTCTACCTTTTTTACTAAAAAAAAGAAAACGACTGCATGGCAGGAAGTACTCGGGTTTTTTAACAGCGTTCAGAAATCTAATGTTTTCTGTTTAAAATATTTAGTATTACAAAAACAATTATGATTACAAGGGTACCATTATGTAAACAGTGCCTGTTTGGAAGGGTAACAGTTGAAATTGACACCCCGAGGAAACTATTGTCAACCGACGCGAAGCGGAAGTTGACAATGGTTTTCGAGGGGTGTCAAGGTCGACTGTTATCCTCCCAAACAGGCACTTTTTATTTTATTATACTGAATGTTTTAATTTTAGAGAATTTTTTATACTGATTTTATATAAAAATGACGTAAATTCTACGGTGAACCGTATGCGCATAATTTACGCGCATGTAATAATTCTTTGTGTTACCCGTTGCTAAGTGTGTTGCTAACGCTGAGGGTAATAGAACTTATTATCAACTGCTTCTAAACCAATCCGATTTCAGTATTTAACATGAAAGTATAATAATATATAAATAGTGCCTGTTTGAGTGGGTAACAGTTGAAATTGACACCCCGATAACACCATTGTCAACCGACGCGAAGCGGAGGTTGACAATGGTTTTCGAAGGGTGTCAATTTCAACTGTTATCCTCCCAAATAGACACTATTTATTATATTATACTGAATGTCTTAATATAAGAGAAACTTTTACTGCTTTTATATAGAAATGACGTGAATTCTACGGCTTACCAAGCGTACGCGCATAATTTACGCGCATGTAACAATTCGTTGTGTTACCCGTTGCAAAGTGTGTTGCTAACTCTGAGGTTAATGGTATATAAATCGCTTCGCGTCGGTTGACAATGGTTTTCTTGGGGTGTCAATTTCAACTGTTATCCTCCAAAACAGGCACCATTTATTTTGTTATACTGAATGTCTTAATTTTAAAGAAAACATCATTGCTTCTAGATTGGAATAACGTGAATTATAAGGCGAACCGTACGCGCATGATTTTCGCGCATTTAGCAATTCGTTATGTTACCCATTGCTAAGTGCGTTGCTAACGCTGACGGTAATAGAACAGATTATGAACTGCGTCTAAGCCAATCAGATTTTCATAATTATCAATTGATCTAACTTCCGAACACATTCTATACAAATATTTGATTCCAAAAAACATTTTACTACAGACATCATCCTTAAGTCTTTACTTGCATCTGATATTCTTTTAAACTCCAGCCGTGTAAAGTGAAGCGGTGCAGTTTGTTTACATTTAAAAATGGCGACATTTAACATACTTCAATTCCCGAGGTCGGTTTGTATGTAAAAGAAAAAGTTTGAGGCAAGTAAAGTATCGATATCAGCACTAAATTGAATGAAACATTTAATGGTGTTTATTGTTTTCACAGAATAAGTTCGGAAATAAGGTTAATCAGTCCAAAAATAGCGCAATTTTTTGTGCGTTGTAAATTGCAGAATTTTACTATGGGAGGCACTGTAGCTCCCAGGTCGTCCGTCCGATTTTTTTTTTCAGACCGGGAGCTACAGACCTGTAGCAAAATTACACGTTCCTTTTATTTTTCCGACTTTTTAAAATAATAAAAATAAATTGTAACAATCAACTCCCTTTATAAAATAAAGGAATATGAATTAATATTCATTACATATATGTAATTCCCTCAATTATATTTCCCGTATGAGAGGAAATTGGGGAAGGTAACTCGCGTTAAAAACAAGAACAGTATTCACCTGGGACTGGGATTCACAGTACCGCGACAGTGCTGAAGAAGTTGGCAATTTACAGACGAAAGTTTCAATAGATGATGTGGCAGCGGGGAAATACCAGCCCATATATGCACATCCTGTTGCTTTCTTTCTTTCATAGCAAACGTTCGCATGATCATGTGTGTGACATCTGTATAGATGAGGCCGACATGATACAATAATGGTATGATATTAAGAAAGCAGTTGCATATCAGAAACTTATTTTCCTTTGGAATGCCTCTACACATGCTAAATTGTAAACGTTAATTTTCTTTAAGTGGTGAGGACTTTCGGAACGATTTCGCCCGAATTGAAGAATTGCTCGGCTTTTTCCCAAGGATACCTGTGTCCCCTTTTACGGCCACTGTTTCGCAATCGACAAACTAGAAATTAGTTAAAAAGCTTGGTTTAAGAGATCCTTTATCCATTTTCAAAAACCCAGACAGACCAAATATTAAGTATCACAAGCATGACAGACTCCCGAGTGTCAGACAAGAGGACGATCTGGACAAAATTCTGGGAGACATTGTGACTGGTCTACAAGAGGACAGGAGACATTACGCTCTCACTTTCATCTATACTGATCTGGAATCAATTAGGTATGGATTTAGGTTTTTGGAAAGTATTAGGAGTCGAGCCTCCTGAGAATCGATGTTATGCACAATACTATACTCATTACCCTGATAAAATGAAAAATTTCATCATATCAGAAATCAGCAAATCCGAGCCAGTTATTTGTGTAGTGCTTGCCACTGTAGCCCTTGGCAGTGGTTTACATGCTTCTGCTGTGCGGGACGAGATGGACTACCAGCGGATGCTAATTTGTATGTTAATAAGACAGATGAAAGGACCAACAGGCCTAGCATGCAAAACTCAACGCGCTTATACTGCATTAGTACAGATACATGTTTGCGTTTTCAACTGCTACAGCATTTGGACTACAAGCCAGAAGAGGGAACCAAAAAATGTAAATGTTGTGATGAGTGTGAAATTGTGTGCTGTTGCTCTGACTATGAACTGTAACATGATGCAATGACATTCAAGTGACAAAAGATATATATGTCAATTTGAAAATTTAAAAATTCCTATATGTGAAAAAGGTAAATTGTACCTGAAGGCACTCAAATCAAAAAAAAAAGTTTTATAACCTTACTCACTTGATCGATGAATACACTCGAATGAAAAATGTTGTCATGTGATATGTTAAAAAGCTATTACATGAAATTGTGTAATCAATGCATAGGCGTCTGGACTGGGGGGAGGGGGGGGGTCCCCAACACTTTTTGTTGCAAAGTTAGACAAAGCCGTATTAATTTTTTTATTCTTTTTTGCTTGTCAAGATTTCTGATAAGGTCTAGCCCCCAACCCCCACCCCCGATCCTCTCAATGAGCCTCAGACTGCAATGTATTAGCATGCATATCGCTCTATTTTACTAAGGCCCACCCTTTATTTTTATCTTTATTCGAAATCAACGTTAAGAAATGGCTACAAATCAAGATTTTTTTCCGCTGTATTTTTTTCTTAAGAATAGCGATAATACATTTATCCCCGTAACAGTAATGTTTTAAACTGTTTTAAAGAGGTCGTTTTTATTCAATTGTGTCTGAAAAACCAACACAGTTGGTGTAGATTCATCATATAAGGAGGGGTTTCAAAACGTTGCTACAGATATCATCCTTTTAATTATTTTGTACAAGTATTTAACATTTAGTGAGACATTTCTAGTGATAAATCTAAATTTCAGCGTCAATCGTAGACTGACAAGCAAGATACAGAACTCACGTTCAATTCTGCTTTGTTTGAGTCAATTTTTTAAACACAACAGTTACTCACATTCAACTTAAGATTTTAATCTTTGTATTTTCTATTCAGAATGAACAAAAGCATGGCCTCAGTTCTGTGAGCAAAGCTCTGTATATTGCTTATAATTCGAAACCTGACACAGCTATATATGGTTAGTAAAGAGAAAAGTGTAAACAATGAAAACAGAACATTTCTATAATATATATATATATATATATATATTTCTAGCAGCAAAAACAATCTCCGTTTAGACTGAAAATGCACAGCATTTTAACAAACCACGTTGCATTATTATTGACCATAACGTAGAGGTCGTACCGAATTACCAACAGAATGTACAGTATTTATAATATTCTATGATAATGTTGTTAGTGCATCAGATTTTGCTCATTTAGCGCAAGTAAACAATTAATTGTCTGATTTACTGAAGTCTACATTTGTTTTGATTCGTAAATATTCCAAATACAGGCAATATTTTCATAAAGCATAAACGAAATTCAAAACAACGTAAAACCACGGTCACGAGTGAAAATGTCAACGCATTGAAATATTTGATTTCAATTCACTTCACGAAATCGGTACAAATATATTAAGCATGTTTTAAATATCTCTTTGCACGTAAACTGTTTCACAACAAGCAAAATCATATTTGTCAGTTTGACCCGTTTTTGATACGTCAACATTCAAACATGGCTGCTTTATACAAAGAACTTTCGTTTTCGATATGGAATACCGAACCCGAATTTCAAAACTGATTGACCGCGATTATCTCTTTAATATTATTTTCGTAAATTACTCAGATTTGAAACAGAGTTCGCCAATAATTTTTGAAATTTTCCTTTCCATAAGGATTATTTATGCAAAATTACGTTGAATTTGACTCAGTAGTTTTCAAGAAGAAGATTTTTTTTTTAAATGTACCCATCTTTTTCTACACTTTCGAGGTTTTCTCCGTTTTGAATAAAGGTATTTCATTTCTGCAATTTATAATCACCCTTCTATAGGAATGCTTTGTGCGAAATTTGGTTGAAATTGGCCAAGTGGTTTTAGAGAAGGAGTTTAAAATGTGAAAAGTTTACAGACGGACGACGGACAAAAGGTAATCAGAAAAGCTTTCAAAAACCCAAATGAACAAACAAACACGAAAAAAAAATTACTTTTTTATTGTTTATACACATGTATTTACATCGCTCTGTTAATACATTGATAAACTGGTCGTTAAAAGTAACAAAAATAGTTAAATTGTTGATGACGCACTTCAGTACCTTAGATAAAAAAAAATTACAAAATCGTTCGTGATTTTTCTTAATTTGAATGTTAGAAATGGATCATGTTAATTTCAATCTTGTCATTGTTTTTAGAGCTATGAATTACAATTAAGTTCCGCAAAAAATTAAGGGGATGACTTCTGATGATGCGTTATGTAAATTTGTGAAAATTAAAAAATATTCAAATAATTCTAACCTTCCCATAAATGACTGCATAAACATCATCATAATTTTAAGAAGAATCTTTTAAGTCATACACACTCTATTTATACCCGGCCTCGTTAAATTCAAAAACAATTTTATTTCATATTTTATCAAATTCGATATTCACTCCTTTTTTCAACCTTAAATCATCTAAAGCAGGTTTCAGAAAAATTGCAATTGATTCTCGCTGGACGCTGATGCATTCTGCCAGGTTATCAACAGTGTCACCTCCGAAAATCATCCCAATGGCGTAACATTCTCCTTTACATTTTGTTAACACGATTGCTCCACTGTCCCCTTTGTCGGAAAACGGATTTGGTGCATTCGATCTTTTAGGTAAAATTGCCATGACGTTTCTCCCATACAATTCAAAGTTATCAATCTTCGCAATCCATCCCTCTGTTGTTTGTGTTCCTGCTCCGTATTTAAATACCTTTTTGTTCTGTAGTATCTGATTGGAAATTTCTTGTATTATTATTTTTTTGTCAAATCGAGTTTTTTGCAAGGAATTTATCCGGTCTTCATTGATTCTTATTACTGATACATTATGAATGAATTCGTCGGGTGGCCAAATGCACCTTCCTATTTCAGATCCATTGGATACACTTGCAGACTCGCCCTCAGAGATAACATGCGGAGATGTAAGTGCAACATAGCAACATGTATCTTCATTTGCCTTTTTTACCATTCCAAATATGCCTATGGTTCCCGTCCTTGAATTTTTAGAGTTTTGGATGGAACCTCCGCATTCTATTTCAAAGTGTGGTGTGAGAAATTCTTTTAATTCTATAAACTGAATTGTTCCTTTGAACAAACTTTTTATAGAATTCTCAATTTTTTTTCTTTTATTATCCGGTATGGTCGCATCTCCATCTTTAAATACTATCAATTTATTTCCACATAGCCTATATCCAACAATACCGCATTTTGCACCCCTGAAAAAATGTAGTTAAGCAATCATTGGAATTACACAGTATAAAGTGAAAGTATAAACCACATGTAAATTAAAATAATACGCATTATTACAAACTTTTTTATTTTGTCCATGCACTGTTCAGTCAGTGGTAAAATGGGTGTTGTGTGTCTATATTCCAGTTTTGCGATAAGACATTTCAGTTCATCTCTAAAAACCCCAACTTGTGATGTTTCTGTTATGCCCTTCAATTCATCAGCAAACATTTTGAGGTCTTTCCTAAGTATATCGTAGAAAAAGTCATAGAAGTGGCTTTTTTCTGAATCTGGTGATATGACATGGGAATGGTGACAAACTTTGTACTTTTTACAGAACTCGAATGCACAATCTCTGTCTGCGTCTGAGGCCGTCATGAAAAATACGCAAGATTTTGATGCGTTTCCTATGAAGTCTCTCAAAATCTTTTGATATCCCTTAGAAAATAAATAATGTTGATCACATGCAAAATGATTAAAACCATCGACATGCAGTGCATAAAAGCAAATGCATAGAATTATTTACAAAGACACCGTACAGATTCATGCAAATGTGAACGTTTTTATTCCAGCATAACTTGTATCAAAACGGACGCTACGTGTATTTGATTATGGATTTCATGCATGTCTTAAATCAGTATGTCAATTGTACACGTAGAAAAATCAAAGTACTGAAGAACTGACGGGAGTTGATTTTGTCGATGTTTTTTTTATTTTAAAATCAATGATATTTTGCATGACAAGTACATGTATTTTCTAATTTGAATTACGCACATTTTTATAATATGAATTTTTGGACTTTTTCGACAAGAATGTCGAGGAACCCCCATATGAATAATGTTAAATAATTTTAAAGATAAAATTAATTCAATCAAACTATGTATCAGTGATAGAAATATTTCTCGAAAATTGTATGGATCCAAGCAATATTGAACTCTAGTCTCGTTCAACCAAACGCTCGGCTGACACTGTAAATCTCCGACAAGGATTTACGGAGACAGCCGAGCGTCGAGTTGAACGAGACTATATTGAACTCTGGCGTAGGAATACATACGACTACAAAAATATTTAAATTGTTCGTACCATTTAAAATCTTACTATTTTCAAGGTATTAATAAATAAGTTTCCTTGAAAAACAATTCTTTAGCATTCATTACATCGAATTCATCAATTATTTTCAAGAACTAAGTCTTGTCAGCAGCAATGGTTTGTGCTGAGGTCCAAACACTGTTTCACTTTCGGTTTGTCTGAGTAAGTGCATATGAGAGTTGATTAAAACCAACTCCCAAAAACCAATCTTACTTGTCAGCCCTACGGAGAGTTGAGGGTTTTTTTTCGTGTTATACAGATAATGATTCTTTAATTCATATCTATTTAGTCTTTTGTCAATTATCCTTGATATTCCAGTACCTTTTGTACTTTAAGAGAGCACTGAAGGACAAGATGCTAAATTTGCTCAAACGTCATGCAACGGTTTAAAATAACATAAAAAAAGAACTAAAAATTCATGTAATGAGCAAATTTCGGGAATTCGCATGCGCTTAATTGTAAATGAAATAAAGAAAAAGAAAGATACAGATATAGAAACCGACGAACAAGAACATTTACACCCATTTGAGACGGTAAAACTACAAAAATATGGAAAAAGCAATAATAAGACAGTCTTTAGTTGAAAACAGTTCTTAATGGTGGATAAAAGAAAAGGAGCCCAGTAGGAAATTTAATACAGATTTTATATTAAACTTGTACAATGTATGAAATAGAGCTACCTAATAATCATTCTGGTTATTATTATTTCACAAATGGCTAAATTGTTTCTAAAGTGATTTATGTAAAATACTTTAAAATGTAACCATATGGACGGTTTTACATTATTTTTAAAAAGTGTCCAATCCAGAATGTAAATGTATTCTCACTGGCAGAGTGTCAGCCACTACATGCACCATAAAAAATATGTATTGGTGACGTAAACAGCTATACAATGTGCCACAAGCAAATTTTGATTCACTGATTATGACGTGGTATGCTGAGTTTGATTTTAATATATACCTTGATAACAAAGAAAGATATACCTTAAATTAAAGGTTTAATAAGAAGTTATGATACTTGTTGTCTGATGAAAGAATAAAACAGAAAAAATAGAAATTATTGATGTTGAAAAAAGAAAAATGTTCATCCTAACTAATTGGAAAATATTACATTGTCTAGACACGAAGTAGGCGTGCAAATGCCAAAAACCACACTAAAACAAAGCTCATCACCTTAGAACAGTAGTACGGTTGTGCTAAATATTAAGGTTTTTTACTCCTCGATGTTGCTGTAACAAAAATATTTGGAAACTATCGATTAAAGCTATTGAGAGTACATACCAAAATTGCTAAAAAAGGGGGTTTGCAAAAATATCTTTGAATTAAGGGTATTTAAATATGAATATAAAATATAGTGCTTTCTTTAATGTGTGTTTATTTGTCTTAACTAGGTTTTCAAAGGAAAACAAATATGATCAAAGTGGAGGTTATGCGGGCGATTGGCTGTCAAAAGAGTACACATATTGTACAGAAAACGTCTTCAACAGTTTTCAACATATGAAATTATATTGTCTAAGATACACGATTTAGTTTTTCATCATTTTTCATCATTGTACATATATCAGAAATGGAATATTAATTAAATTTAGATTTTTGATTATCAATGCAAAAAACACCATCTGTTGAACGTATTCATTATTATATAGCATTGCATCTACAGCACCTAATTTCATTGGATAGGTAGTGCATATTAATTCAAGGTTGACAAATTGATTATGGATACCATAAACACAAATTAAGAAACGGTTTGCTGTATCATTGACAACTTTGTTTTGTGTTTGTAATGTCACCAAACATTAGATTTCATTTTCTGTCAGTGGAATTTTTTTTTTTGTTATAGATTGTCAGCATTTTGACTTGATGTCTTTAGATTTAAAATGTGATACCAAAAAATGAACTCAATAATATTAATCCCCTATAGATGTCCTAAAGGTACACTTATTCACCGAAAAAAGGTTAACAGTGAAATGTTGCCAGCATTTTCTTATAATATAAAAAAAAAACATTGATTCCATATGCTTCCTTCACACTACCGTGCTGAACGTTTTTAAAACTATTCATTTACTAAATGTTAACACAATTAATTTGATATATTAAAAAACTTATTATATATATATATAAAAGCACTAAAAATAACCAACGACACGAACAATAAAGTAAAATTTTGTCAATATTTTATTTTATTGTTCGTGTCATTGGTTATTTTTAGTGTTTTTTTATATCTCATCTTATACCGTGTATCTTTTGATCCAACACTTTAGATAATGAGTGTTGTTGGTTTGTTAGTGCTTCTTATATATATATATATATATATATATATATATATATATATATATATCCTACCAAAAAACTGTTCTTGGTAAACTTTGTTTTATATTCAAACAGTGTTCATTTCGTCTAATTAAAAACAAAAAGCAACAGAGCGCATGTTAATTGACACGACTCCGTGCATTTAACATTCTGTCCAGAGTATAGGAACGATAAAAAATATATATGAGATTGATACTTACAATATTTGATTTTTTCCAAAATGTCTCTCTTAGGAAGAAAATGCAAACAATATCCTTTTCTTTAACTAGCTCACACTCAGCTGAAATCAAAATATATTATTTAGAAAATAAATCAAATAGTTAAACCAAGGTTACACATAAATTTCGATTGTCAAAGTATTATGTAAACACATGCTATATATTCACTATCCTCTCTCTCTCTCTCTCTCTCTCTCTCTCTCTCTCTCTCTCTCTCTCTCTCTCTCTCTCTCTCTCCCAAATGCACTGAACAATTGATAAAATACATCTCCTAATGTCATCAGTTTGTATAAATTATATATATTACATAAAAATATACTTTATGCATTTACCTATTTCATATTCTGTATCGAACTCAAAATCAAATAGTTGTACGATATCCTCTGCAACATTATCTCCTGTTTCGTGTACAAGCAGAACTCCATCAGTCGGTTTGCATCTATCGGTGACATTTAACTTTTCGTTCGCATCCTTCCACAGAGATAGCGATTCTTCGGCGGCGTATTTGTACAAGTTAAGCTCCGAAGGACCATAGTCAAATACGCTCTTTAAAGTTTTCAAAGATAATCCACTTGACCTTTTTGCTGAACTGCTTACACATCTTCATTAAAAAAAATGTGTTTCAACAAAGGCTAATGCAATGCCTCAAACGGTTACTTTTAAACCTACTTCTATCTTTTTGGAGGTCTGTGTTGCTCTGCTTTGAATTTGTAATTCGTTTTATGGATTTTTGAGATGGTTGACAGTTTGTTATTGTCATTTTTTTCATTAATATCAATACAAAGCGTAACTTAAAACAAAACAAAATTCATTGAACTTTCTATTTGTTTCTGGCAATGAGTATATATCTGTTTACAATCATGTTAAAAGGGAACAATTGTTATTGAAATACCTACTTTGAAATTGCAGTTGGGTTGTCACTCCCTTGCATCAAAGGCTCCAAATGGTCATTTTTAAAATCTTCGCATTCTATTAATAAAAAACAAATTAATAAATTTGCACTGTTTATAGTAATGTAGATCATAATAACAAACTGAAGTGTTAAGAATTTGAACGATATAGAAAGGAAACATTACACGATGAACAATTGTTTTGTATAATAGATTTTTTTGTTGTTACAAAACAATTGTCTAATTTCGTTATCAATACAGAAAATGTTTCATGAATTTCTTAACAAATCTTCTCTTTTATAGCTTAAAGCTGCATGGTCAGTTTTCAAATCTTATTTTTTATAGCTTAAAGCTGCATGGTTCATGTTTTTGCTATTGCAATATCAAAAAATTTACCATACAAACTTAGGAAGTTAAAAAAATTGCTGAATTACACCAGGATAATCGATCTCCTTTCAAAGTCAGAAATATTCAAAGTAAATAAAAATAATTTCTTTATGGACATACAAAAAAAAAAAAAAAAATGCATTATGAGAATGTTTAGGAAAGAGCATCGTTTTATTTTATCCCCCGAATGTTTGGGTTTGTTTAGCCCGGATGTTATGCTTCGATTGTAAACAAGACAAACATAAAAAACAGTAAAAAACATGTACACAGGTTTTTTTTTTATTCGCCAGAACACTACCCATATTAGGACTCTATTTAAAACGAAGTCAACGTCGTATTACAGCCATCCCCGCCTCGGCAATACGTGCAAAAAATAAAAATAAAAAAACAAAACAAAAAGCGATACCCCTTATGTCATTTTTTTTTAAATGTACATATTTTTTTATTGAAATATCGCTTGTTCGACTGGGAAAACTACTGCAATATCTATTATTATTCACATACTTAGCATAACCATCGTTTAAAAGCGTAAACAATATTTGATAGAAAATCGGACCAAACGGCTTCAATGTATTTAACTGTACCACAGAAAAAAAGAAAATAACAAATTAATATACTTAAACGTGACATAACGTCATGTAGATTGATGCCCTAGAATATTTCCAATACAAAAAATGGTGCATATACACAGTATATTTTTTTTTCAAATGAAATCGTTCATACATACTATTCTTCGAGTCGTTGATACTGGTTTCTTTTGTGTGTACCGAAGTCATTTCTATAATCAGACTATTTTATTCGAGTTAAGTTATGTTGTATACATATAGAACAATAGTTCCTGTAATGTGATAAGAGGGAAGCACTTACAGTTCATGAGATAACCTTTCTTAACAAATAATGTCATTCAAAAATACATATTGTGATTGTTACATCACTAAAGGAAGTATTTGAAGCAATTTATTACGTTATATCTCTAGGTGGTTTTTTGGGAAAATGGTATAGTAGGACATGTGAGTTTGTACATAGAAAAATGTTGGTTTTTTTTTTAATAACTTTTAAAAAACCTTACCTTAAGTTTCTGTGATTTGTAGATAAATAGGACTAAATCATTTCTGAACGATCTAAATAATTCCTTAAAAGATGTTCCCTTATGCTGAAGAATGAAACATAAGACTTCTGAAGCATATTGCAGAAAGGTTATGCATGAATATATATTTTTTTTATTATTATTTTACTCTCAAGAAACATTAAATAAATTCAAAAGTATAAACTATTTTGCAATTACATAAACATAAAGAATTTTTTTTTATTATCTTACTCTCAAGAAACATATCAAATAAATTCAATAGTATATAACTATTTTGCAATTACATAAAATAAAGCATCCTAATTCTTCTTAATTTGATTGTTTAGATGAATTTCTGTGCCTCTTTTTAAATACTTTTTTCTCAATCATGCTCTATACAATGGCTGAAAATGGAGTAGCTCTTTATTTAAATCTGAGACAGGAGTTATTACCAACGGGTTCGATGATATTGCAATTTCATTTCAAACCATTGGATAACTGTTTTATCATACTGGTATGACTGTATATTTACTTCTTAGACATCAAATTCAGTTAAGTTTTGATCGCACTGACATATACCAAATATATGTTTAGTAATGATGTTTATACGCTGGAAAGTTGTAACAAATAGGAATATCAATATTTTTGATATTAAAAAAAAAAAAATGATCCACACAGATATTAATGGTTTATAACCCCCTACTCTCAACCGTTATCGTCAATATTGTTTAACTATTTAGTGTTAAAGAAAGCGCCAACCTTAACTTATACAACACAACCATTTAAGTTAGAGCATTCCTGGAGTGGATAACATATTCTATATTCCGATGTATTTTTGGAATTACTTTAAGAGTTATACATTTTTTTATTCCTTGTCGTAAGTAATAATATCAAAGTGAATCAGGATTTTTAAAATCGGTTGATCAATGACATTTATTTAAATGATGTTCTTAAAATACTCATTATTCAACCAACCATTCTAGAATTTCTTAGGTCAATTATGTATGTAAAATATGCATCGTTCATTATCACTATTGATGAAGATATTATGACATTTACTAAAATTAAAAAATGAAAAACAGAAAAGTTTATCCTTTTAAGTTGTATCAAAGATGATATTTAAATGTTCTATTGAATAACTATACTTATAAAAGTTTATGATTGAACCTTTTCTTATTTAATGTTTATAATGCAAATAACCAACTAAAGTTGTTTATTATACTTATACAATATTGACATGTGCTTTTTATTGTTTACCTCCGTTTTCCGTGCAAGTAATCAAATTGGCAAATGATTTGTATTCATGTATTATTTTGACATTGATCTTTCTACTTCTGTAATTTGATATATTTCTTATTGTTGTCTGTACAATCGTCGTGTTTGTTTTGAAAATGCAAAGTGCATGTAGTGACAGTCTTGCAGCCTTAACCCTTAATAAAGTAAGCACGTTCATACGATATCAGCCGATGTTACTTTTTATTATTTCGCGTCACAGTCGCACTTTTTAATGATACAAAATTGAAAAATTAAGTGCAAGAATTATTAGGAAATACCTCCTTTTTATTTTCTCTCATAATTTGTATTGTTTATTGTTTTAGACCTACATTAATGAAAAAACAACATACAAACAGATAGATAGATAGATAGATAGATAGATAGATAGATAGATAGATAGATAGATAGATAGATAGATAAGGTGGTACCGGTATTAATTGGATAGAAGTCTTAATCAGAAAGGCATAATGTATGCAGTTAAATAGTTGATATACATTTATACTTACATGTTAATCAAAAGTTCAAGATTTAACACAATAAGGAGAGTCAGGTTTTAGCTGACCCGAGTTTAAAGCTCGTGAGCATTGTCAATTATTAAATGAAAACTTGTTTTCTCTTTTTTTAAACTACCCAACCAGGTTAAAAAAAACCCAGAATATCCTTTGTGTTGTTTTTCATACTAATTACACAGGCAAAAAAAGTTTTTGACATCATTAGTATTCAGGTTCCATAAAAATGGTTATAAAGTGATACTTTTAAATGTACAGAAGCTTATAGAGGCCAGTTCAGTAAATAAATTAATTTATATTGCGTTAAATTGGTATAGTTATTGCGTTTTATTGCAATCTTTTGCGTTTATTCGCAACGTATTATAAAACGCAAAAAAGTTATGCAATTAAACGCACAGTGGATTGCGTTTAAACGCAAAGTGTTGCGTTAAATCGCAAAATTATTGCTTTTAAACGCAAACAAATTCTGCGTTTAAACGCATAGCCAATATTGCGTTTTTACGCAATATATTTTGCGAATAAACGCATAGTCTTTGCAAATAAACGCAATAATTTTGCGATTAAATGCAATGATTAAGCGATTAAACGCAATGATTTTTGCGTTAAATCGTAATTAATTAATTTGCTTATTGATGTATATACATGTACACTTAGTATACAGTACCGATCAGACCCAACCTAACAGAAAGTAAACCCCAACTAAACCTTTGGTTTACTCTGTGTTTACTTCGAGTTTACTAGAGTGGACCCAGAGTAAACCCCAAGTAAACCCAGATTGGACACCGATAGTAATTCCCGATCAGAAGTATACCCTGAAAGCAGACGCTACATGTGTATTTGGAATACACAAGCTGCTGGAATTACAGGCAGTAGGATGATAAGATAAAATACAGGCTTGCTTCACACTTCAGTGCATAAATTTTCAAAAAGTAAACCCAAAGTAAAACCAGAAAGTAAACCCGGGGTTTAGTTGGGGTTTACTCTGGTGTTAGGTTGGGTCTGATCGGTACTGTATGCACCAAGTCCTTTATTTCATGACAACACTTGACACATCACAAAGACTAAATTTCTGCTTTTCATTTTGATTAACCATGTAGGTGATTTCATTTATTCAAACTCAAATAGTGATACATGTATCATTTTTTTTTTCAATAATGTGATATCCATTGATCAAATCACAAGATAAATATGTGATTGATAGGTAATAATACATATTCTAATAAATGCTATCACTTTTTGAAAAGGTGATATCACTTATTCAAATCAGTGATATAACAATTACAATAAATGTCAAATCAGTCCGTCATATTGAAAAATCAGTTTCACTTCCATTTGATTTGACAATGATGTAATAAAGCATTGTGGATGGCAGTTATACAGTGTATGTGTGGACTATTTGATTTTATTGAATACTTAAGATTCGATTAATGAGAAGCAATATGAAAAGCCCATTAGAAATAGAGAAGATAGCACGACCAGAAAAGCGAGAAATGTCTAACATTACGTTTGATGGACAGATTGACGGATGATTGTGGCATAACATTAGTATGTCCTAACAACATACACCTCTTCTTTTGGTCCTAATAAAAAAAACAGTTTTGCAATAAAACGCAATAACTATTGCGTTTAAACCCAATACCTTTTGCAATTAAACGCTAATTGCGTTTATTCGCAAAAATGTAAGCGTTTAATCGCAAAAATTATTGCGTTTAAACGCAATATTAGCTTTACGTTTAAACGCTATACTTTTTTTAATTTAAATGCAAAACTTTGGAATAGTTATTGCATTTAAACGCAAGAGATATTATTGTTTCTGTTAAGGTGGCCTCAGTGAGCTTCCGTATAAATGAAAACAAGACAGAACAAGACGCCAAATGGGCCACATCGCTCACCTGAGCAACACTGGCTTTGTATGGTCGTTCAAAGGATATTGTGCTCTGTGGCCCCTCGGTAGATTAACTAAAAATGAATACTAGTATCCGAATTTTTCTTTTATTTTACCATATACTTAATTGTTGACATATTTACCTCTATGGAGTACCATTGTTACCGAAAATAAGATTGTATGCAATATAAATAACTAAATTTTCAGTTGATGTTCACGGTTAACTTCCAGTTCCCTTTATTTTAGCCCCCCCCCCCCCTCTTCACTTTATAAAAAGATTTATTTAAATTCATTAGAGCATAAAAGTACATTTTCTCCCTTCACTACTTACTAGTTATTGTATTTTATTTATTATTTTTAAAATTCCTATATGTGAAAGAACAAAAGTGTACATCAATGCACCAGAATAAATGCGCTCAATTCATCAAATTAAAAACACTGAAAAATTTAATTGGCCTACTCCATTATAAACGATTGCCATTTACCAGGCATGAATTCATTTCGAATGACGTTTCATATCCTTACTCACTTGATTGAAGAATAAACTTAACTGAAAAATGTTGTCACATATGTAAAAAAAATTATAATTCAAATTAACTTATTGGCAGGCATGTCGCTCTATTGTACCAAGGCCCATCCATTTTTTTTTCATCTTTATTAAAAAGCAACAAATGTCTACAAACAAAGATGATTTTCCGTTGCAATATTTTTCTAAGAACAGCGATAATGCTTTCATTCTCATAATAATACTAGTAATGTGTCAGGACTATGGAAACTGTTAAAAGGCGTCGTTTTCATAAACTTGTGTTCGAAAAACTATCAAAAAGAAGATAGGGGAATTAGATGGTACAACTGCCCATTTGGTATAGTCGTAAAATAGAATTTCAAATTTAACATTTTTTTCAATTAAATATATTTGATTGGTTATAATACAAGTTTACAAAAAGGTAATTTCTAACTATATTCAGTTTGAAATATTTCAAAAAATGATAAGAAAAAAATAATAAATTCTAAAGTTTTGGTGGTATCGAACCTACAACCTAAAAACCTATGTTCAATAAAGTTACCTAATGTCTGGTGCTTTAACCACTGAGCCATTTTATTCACAACAAAGTGTGCTGTTTAAATGCTTTACGAGACGTTGGCCACGAATTAACGGACTTGTAATATTTTTCTAAAACGTTCAATTGTTGGGCTACAAAATGACATTTTTAAAGTATAGTGGGTCATCTCTCCACATTTTTGTTGATTAAAATCAATGTTAATTCCATTAAACTGCATTAAGACTATACCAAAAATATGGAGCTCAGATCCACTCTATAAAAGTAACGGCATTGAGGTTATAAAAATGACATTATTTGGAGGTTTTGAGACAACATACGCCAGTTTGAATTAACCTATTACAAGTATTTAAAACACTTAAGGGTTACAAACCGATGTTACGTTTAATATACATTGTTTTTAATTATTTTTAAAACAATTATTAGATTTAGTGATATTTTAATTTTGCAGTATCTAATCATTCCTCATATGGGCATTTTGCACGCCATATTCACCCATCTTCTTTGTGTAGATTTTATGCAATTCATCGTTCAAGAAGGTGCACCAGAAAGTAGTTACAGCATTTTATCCTGTTGGCAAGACATTTCTATTGATCAATCAAAATTTCAGCGTCAATCGTAGACTTGAATAAGCAAGATACATAACCTGGTATTTCCTATTCAGAATGAAAAAAGCATGGCCTCAGTTCTGGGAGCAAAGCTCTGTATCTTGCTTATAATTCGAAACTTGACACAGATGAGTATGGTTAGTAAAGAGAAAATTGTAAACAATTAAAACAAAAGAAACAAACAAAAAGAACAAAAAAAGAGCACAATTTATTTTTAATAATATATTTATACCTATATATTTCTAGCAACAAAAGCAATCTCCGTTTAGAATGAAAATGCAGAGCATTTAAACAAAACACGTTTCATTATAATCGACCATAACGTAGAGATCGTACCGAATAACCAATAGAATGTATTGTATTTATAATATAATATGTTGTTAGTGCATCATATTTTGCTCATTTTGCGCAGGTTAAAAATTAACTGTCTTATTTACCGAAGTCTATATTTGATTCGATACGTAAATATTCCAAAATACAGGTGATATTTCAATAAAGCATAAACGAAATTCAAAACAACATGAAAACACAGTCACGAGTGAAAATGTCAACGCATTGACAGATTAAACCTTGATTCACATCACAAAATCGGCACAAATATATTTAGCATGTTTCAAGTATCCCTACGTAAACTGTTGCACAACAGGCGAATTTATCTTTGTCAGTTTGGCTCGTTTGTCATGCGTCAACATTCAAACATGGCTGCTTTAAACAAAGAACTTTCGTTTTCGATATGGAATACCGAACCCAAAGTAACTGATTGACCGCGATTATCTCTTCATTTTTATTTTCGTAAATTACTCAAATTTTAAATAGAATTCGCCGATAATGTTTGAAATTTATATTTTCCTTTCCATAAGGATTATTTAAGCAAAAATACCTTGAATTTGACCCAATAATCCTTGAGAAGAAGATTTTTTAAAATGCACCCCCTTTTTCTACAGTTTCGATGTTTTCTGGGCCGGACAACGGACAAAATGTAATCAGAATAGCTCACTTGAGCTTTCAGCTCAGTTGAACTTAAAACCACAGAAATACAAAACAACAATTTTTTATATTTTTTACCGTTTATCTTTTTTATAGAAGAAATAAAAAGCAAAACGTCATAATTTCACAAATCAAGTTTTCCATCATTAACTCCACCCTATTTTTTTTCTAATTCTATGTTATATAAGACAATAAAATCAATCTGAATAAGAGTTTATCATTCTAAAAGTAAAAACACATACATGTAATAGAATGTTATAATAACACTCATTCTTTCTTTATAAAGAAAATGTCACCATGGATACAATATCATTTTTTTAAAGCTATGTTTCCGGTATTTTGTCAGCTAACTCTTAAAAAATTGACACAAATTAAACATATATGAAAAAAACTTAATAAAAATAAGTTTGTAAATCTGACATTTAAATAAATCATAAATTTTCTGCATTGATTCTACATGTATTTCATACATATTTACTGTTTTCTTAGAATATTGTAGAAACCATATCCCCATGATACATGTACATGTAGGATAAGAAAAATGGCATCATTCATGCATAACAATATAAAGATGTAACATTCGGTATAATGTTATAAAATAGCATTACAAATAATGCAATATACAAAGAAATAAATGCTGGTAAAAAAGGCATGTATGAGCCACAACACAAGACAGTGATTTATGGAGTTATATGAATGAAAAATGAGAATAACAAACCGTTTACCATTTCAAGAGGATTCAAACATTAAGAAAATAATTCCCCCCCCCCCCTTAAAAAAAGTACAAGTTTTAGAATGACAGTTTCTAGTAAGAGCTTTTTTTTCACATTTGCAACTCTGTGTTGTCCGTTGCAATTTTGTGTAATAAATGTATTGAGAAGTCCGTTCATAGAGAGTCAACAAATCTACACACACTGTTAAAGACCCCCCCCCCCCCCCCCCGTTTTATCAAAAGTTAAACCTTCTGCCATTATGAGAGATCAACACAACGTATACCGATAATACATGTAAATGTCTATCTTTTACGAATTTCGAAAAAAATGGTACCATGACCCACTCTATGGTAAAAAGCAAGTTGTTTTCTTTCGATTTCCATGACAATCATCAAATGGCCAAGATCGAGTAATGCTGCGCATTACTAAATTGAGTTTGTTATTTAAATGCCTTCAGGCATGAAATTCTGTGGTATGGCGGTTAGCGAGGAGCTTTTTGAAGATAAGTATATTGGAGTAGGTGTTCAATTCTACTTTATCGAGTTAAATATATTTTTATATCTTTGTTTATGATGTTTAAATTTGAAAAACTCATTCGATGTAAACAAAGTAAAAAATGTGTTATATTGAATTGAAAAAATGTACTTTTATTAACAATTATCAATTTATCAATTTACAGATTTTTAGAAAACTGCTAAATCAGATATCGAGAGTATTTTGACAATAAACACGTTATTTTGCTGAGGGGGGGACAAATTATGGACTTTAAGACAAAAACTTGGAATTCTATATTCTATGAACAAGCACATAATAAATTATCTGGAGATATGTGAGCACAGAAATAAAGATATTTGAAGCTTATACACACTTTATACATATATGCGTAAATGTCATTTGAAAAATACTAGTGATAGGGATGTGGCCACTTGTGGGCATATGCTTCGGCTTATTCCACCAGCTTTTTTATCAAAACAAAGTTTCATAGTAAAACCTTACTAGATTTGTACAATATTCCTTCAAGTACTTCAGAAGCATTCTGACCAACAGCAGGTTCTTGCTTCAGAATATTATTCCTATGTTTCGTTGTTGTGCATTGAGATTTTTCCAGCATGGCCTTTCTCCTCTTTTTCCACATACTGGCATGTACTTCAGTGTGCTTGCAAGGAAATAGTCCAGCAGCTGTGTTTACCAATTAATAATAAATTAGATATAAAAAGCTAAAAATATAATTTTTGGTATAAAGAAGACATTTTTACAATAGATAAAAATCCTCTATGAGAAGATGCTTAAAAAACCAATACTCTCAACATTTGCAATATCATGTCACAAGTAGCTATATGTTTTAAACAAGGAGAGAGAGAGAGAGAGAGAGAGAGAGAGAGAGAGAGAGAGAGAGAGAGGAGAGATACGGAATGAGAGAACAGATAAACAACAAATAACTACACCTTCATGAACAACACATTTGTACAACCTAAAGACCAAACCCAACCCCCCATAATCGCCAACATTCAATATCAACCCCACCCTTATTTATTAATGTATTTTAAATTGTATGAATAACTAAATAATGGTAAATATCTACTAAGAATTATTACAGATAATTTCATTGAATTTTGATTATGATAAACAAAGAAACGTGGTAGGCTTCTACATGTTAAAGAGTGCATGCCTACATCTTCGGTACAAAGTCACATGAACGACGAATTAATTTATTCAAATTCAATGCAAATTTATAATCTTAGATGCGTACATCCCTTTAACTAATTTTATAATCGGTAGGACAGCAAACTATTGTCCTTAAGCAAAATAGTCTCTATACTTGCAGAGTGTATATACATTTATTGGGACATTTTAAATCAAAATACTTCACACATGTCAGAAAACAGAATTTCCAATTTTAAAAGCAAGTGTCAAAATTTAATTATCATTTAAAGAAAAGAATTGAAATACATGTAGTTTGATGTACACCCTTTCCAAAATTGTGAAATTCCCTTCTTTTACTTTCATTTTCAGAGTTTTCAATACAGACGCATTTTGCCGGAAAACGAATCTGACTTCACACCACGAAATTTTAACAGGAAAGAGACAATTTGATGAGCTTTAATTCAAGATGTCCCTCGTTGCTGAACGATTTTGGTCAATTTTTTTTTCAGTTTTTATTGTCTGCAATGCTTTAGTTAAGCAATTTTAATTATCAAATGAGTCAGATGTAGAGTTTTTAGCAAGATACGGGGCTTTTAATTCTTTGTCATGTTAACATGGCTCATGCCATGCTTTTGTTCACATAGGCTCCATATACCAGTAAAAAATCTTTTGAAAGCTGATTTGGGTATTTTCTTATCAATGTTTTACTTTAATAAACAGAATCTAACGTTCAACACATTCATTTTAAGTCTAAAACTGAAATGTTTTACTTCGACATTAAAAATGTAAACAAAGGCTTTGTTAACATTGCAAAAATTGTACGCTCTGTCATTCGCTTTTTACACAAAAAAATGGCAATCAAATTGGCACTGAAGTTTTTGTTGCCTTGCGATAATGCCTTACTGATGCACTGTAAACATAAAAATCATAAAAGTATTTTTTGACCAAAATCGTGACCATTCCCCATTAATTTCGCCAGTTGACAACGAGAAAGACAACTAACTTATGAGCTATGTTATAGATCTACAATTTGGCAATCAATCACGTTATGAAACCACATAAAACAAACGTATAATTGTATCAAAATGACAATCAAGGATAAAATTGTACGATATGACGCAATACAAATACACATGAGCATACATAAATAAATGAAGAACAAGAAGTTAAGTTTGAGAATATTCTTTTTGTTAACTCATATACAATACAAGAAATAAATAATTAAAAGCATTGTGCAACGCTCATTAGTGTGTAATCTGCTTATCACAAAACAATAAAATACAAGTGAAAAGCTGTTAATGTGAGAGCAAACCGGGTTTTCTTTTATGTCAACTATATCCATAATCCATGTCAACCATGAATTGATAAACACTACCTACCGTATCCAGTGAAATGGAGTACCGATATGCAATATTTTGCCATACATAATCTGCAAAAGAACAACTATTTTGAAAACTGTAGGAGGAGTTATCGGTACAATCTTCTACCAAAATTGTGAAATTCATGACCCCTTGGTCAGGGGTTCAGGCTCTAGGGTGGGGCTAATATAGCCATATAGTAAAACTGTAATAAATCTTAGAAATTCTTATTCTTTTCTTTGTTGAAAACTAAATGATGTCCAAGAAGCCCTCTAGAAAAATTGTTAATTCATGACCCCTTGGGCAGGGGTTCAGGCCCTAGGGTGGGGACAATATGGCCATATAGTAAAAATGTTTAAAATCTTAAAAGATCTTCTTCTCTACTCCCATATAAATTTGTTAAAAACTAAATGCATGATTATGATGTGCATTAGGCTCTCTACCAAAATTGTGAAATTCATGACCCCCGTGTCAGGGGTTCAGGCTCTAGGGTGGGGTCAATATGGCCATACACTAAAAGTGTATTAAATCTTAGAAAATCTTATTCTCTATTCCCATATTTATTTGTTAAAAACTAAATGCATGGTAATGAGGTCCTCTGTTGTGAACCTATTTGGAATTGTTAACTCCATTCATGAAATGAAAATTTAGTTTGGTGGTCTTATTTCCGGTTACAGAAAATCGTGCAACAACATCTAAAATGTACTTAAAGTAAACATCATATTATTGCATATTATTGTAATGCATGTATTTGTAATGCTTATCAATTCCTGTGAACTTAACGTATGTTTACAATTGTAACTGGTTGAAATCAATCAATATGATCACTACATGGCGGTCTAGATCTACATATACATATATATATATATATATATATAAATATATATATATATATATGAGTTCAACACCCTCTACCATAATGATGAAATTCATGAACCCTTGGTCAGGGGTCAGGCTCTAGGGTGAGGCCAATATGGCCATATAGTAAAAATGTATTAAATCTTCTTCTCTTCTGCAAAATATATTTGTTAAAAACTATATGCATGATTATGATGTGCATGAGGCCCTCTACCACAATTGTGAAATTCATGACCCCTGGGTCAGGGGTTCAGGCTCTAGGGTGGGGCCAATATGGCCATATAGTAAAAATGTTTTAAATCTTAAAAAATCTTCTCTACTCCCATACATGTGAAAAAAATGAATACATGGTTATGATGTCCATTAACTCCTCTACCTAAACTATGAAATTCATGGCCCATGGGTTAGGGGTTCAGGACATGAGGGGGAGGGGGCAATATGGCAGCATAGTGTTAATGCATATGATGTTTACAAATTCTCTTCTCTAATCTCAGACATCTTTATAAAAAACTGACTCTAAATTATGTTTACCAGAAAGTCTTCTACTGAAATTTTAATTTTCATGTCCTCTGGAGTGTTATGGGTTTTTACTCTAGGGCAGGGCGAAAATGGATGTATAGGTGGTAATGCATATAATGTTAAAATATTATCTTCTTCACTCCCACACACCTGAAAGGAAAACTGAATTGATGATTTTGTAGACCAGATCTTTAAGTTTGTTTTCGTCAAAATTATAGGTTTCACGGTTCTTTACAAATTTATAATTTTTCTACTCCTGAATGAAACTTAATTACTTAAATGCATATATGAGACCCCTCGACAAGTTTGTGTATGGGTTACATGCTACTCAAGTAACCCTTAAGGCCAATTGGCCTCTTGTTTTTATAAATTATCAGAAATCAAAATCCTAGCAAATTCCAAGGGTGTTTGAAGTATGCATGGTGAAATCACCGTAGACATCGATAACAAAATAGTTTCTGTTGAGTTAATAATTTTGATTGTACATATCCTATATGCTTCATCAAATATATCTTTCAAATAAAACATTTTAGCAAGTTTTGCTGTGTGATTTTGTCAATTAACAGGATGAATATGCCTGAATACTTTACGGTTCTCTCTCTCTCTCTCTCTCTCTCTCTCTCTCTCTCTCTCTCTCTCTCTCTCTAACGCAAACACAATTGACAAGTTTCTATCGTTTTATCTATCTAATGAATATCTATCTATATATCTATATATTTATATATCTATCTTCCTTTCTTCTGTTTATTATCTGTCTGTGCATGTGCATAAGCTCGTTGTCAAGGACGTAAGTCTGGCCTTAACTTAGTCCGATACTAGTGTTTACGGCCAGGCGTACGCCACTTAGTGAAACGCAGTTTATGCCGGACTAAATTTTGGCGTACGCCCTAAGGCCTAACTTAAGTTTCGTCGTATCGTACGCCTTTTAGTGAAACGGGCCCATGGTCACGATTTAAGTCAAAAATCATTTCTTCGACTTTAACGTTTACAAGCTTAGTAATGCATTTAATTGAGCAATTCAAAGTTGAGTGTAATTCGTTGAGTTATAAGAGAATCACAGAGCTTTAAGTTCTTTTACTACGTAATCAAAGCTTTTATTTTTTTTTATTTGACAACAATAGACAAGTAGACTGTTAGAGCGTTTAGGGTCCACCACACACCTGGGAAAAATTCTGCATGCAAGCCCATTCTTCTAAATTACTGAAACATATTAAGTATATGAATTTTTAGCGTGTGTTCCACTTGAAAATGGCCAAAAACAATTAAATTTTTAGTGAAAAATGAACTTTTTTTATTTTACCGCTGTGAAAGAAAATAAAAGTCCCTGTAGTATTCGAACCTTAAGGTGGTTTTGGATATTTGTCAATATTAACGTTGATTAAAGTATATCATAATTAAAATACTTTTACTGCTTTGAAATTTTCAAATTTTGCAATATTTGACACCCCCCCCCACTCCAAAATAAATTATTTTTAATTTAGAAATCCTTATCGGGACTCGAACGTTGTAAATCCTCTAAACCAATACACTACGCTGTTAGGTGGCAACTATGGGAGAGAAACTATTTATAAAATGAAACTTGATTTTATAGTTTCTTTCGATAAAATTTCATCACAACTAAATATGTTACAAAATAAGTGATACTTTTAAGATTTATTTCTTTTTAATGGCTATTTGGTGAATTTTTTTAAATTGCATTAAAAAAAAACAAATAACAGGATGCATTTATATCATTTAAACTATTAAATGGCAAACATATGATTTTATTACCAAGTTCTTGTCAATTATTTATTTACATAAATTTGATGTAGTATTCATATTGCTTCCTGAAGAACAGGAAATAGCCATACCTGTCGTTATTGATTTGACAAAAACCGTCGAGGATATTATTTCCTTACCAGTCATTTAATTAATTTGATAGTGTGTAAATTACTGTAAGGTTATTTACATAACAAAATATCTGCTAAACTGATAAGCGATTTCTATTCCTACCAATGAGTCAAACATATTGATTAAAATTTTAGTTACGAATTGTTTGTGTGATATACATAACTGTACTTATTTCATTTTACTTTAGAGAAACAAAAATAGAGAGCTTTAGGAAACTGTGTTAATTTACGAACATGTCACGATACAAAATGAATAAAAATTATGCAGTGATCTACACGTAACTAAAACTATTTAAACAAATATACGATTTTTTTTTATTTTTTGAAGAAAAAAATCGGTCATTTAAAAGATATCACTGCATATTTTTATGTATATTATTTTATTTTGGCTCGGTAAATTGTACAAAAACACAAGCTTAAAAAATTAATTTAATACAAAAACATTGTATCTTATTTTTTTAATCAGCCAATTATATTTAAATGATTACGTTTAAGAAACATGGATAATCAAAGGTTAAGGAGCTTATCGAAACAAAGCATTATATGAAAATCTGAGAAATTTTATTTTTTCTTTTTATTGCTTATCAATATGTAGTTTCACATAATATCGAAAAATATCATATGTTACAATTTTGTACCATATTGTATCTAAAATTCATTCAGAATTGTATGATTTAATATCTATCAATACACTACTATATAAAACATTTTTCTTTCATGCGAAACAATATAATATTGTCTCATGTGATATAATATAATATGAAACCATAATATTATAAATTTGTATATACTCATGATATAAACATCAATTGTATCATATTTTATGATATTATTTTCATGCATTATAACGAATTCTATGATTGGTTCTTTTAATATCACGTGCCGAAGTATAAAAATGCGAATTGACCTGTACTTTCTAAAAATAAACTTTAAAAACTCGGATTGACCTGTACTTTCTGAATATAGATAAGGGAAATTTTGTTCTAATGTTAAAATGAATTTGATTGGCTGGCGTGATTCACCCCAACCAATCAAAATTCTCTCCGCGTAAACAAACAACAAAGATGGAATTTGCAGACGTTAAAGTGAAAGGTCGTTTTTCGACAATTAATGACGCGGAAATGAAAGTTATAATGGAAAATGTTGATGCAAGGAACACTAACAGGGTAACTGCAACAGCCGTTAAGCTATTTCGGGAATATCTCGAGTCGAAAGGCGAGAGCGGAGACTTAAAAAATTTCGAGTGCGAGAAGTTAGACGACTTGCTGGGTAAATTTTACATGGAAGCTAGAACGAAGGATGGAGACAATAAAGTGTTGTTATTTCAAGAAATATGAACTTGCTCTATTAATCAATTGTTTTGATGAAATATTGCTTTATCAGTATAAAAGCACAACACCGATTTTAAAACTGCTTGATTGCTTTCAGACGTTTTCATAATTTTAATTCTGCCAATTCTTCTTTGGAAAATAATATAACGAATGTAGCCCTTTCGCTCGGTCGATCCATAGATAAATCGACTTCACAAAAAAGCATATTGACCTCGCACTTCGTGCTCGGTCGATATGCTTTTCTATTAAGTCAATATATCTATAGATCGACCTTGTGAAAGGGCTATATTTGTATAATATTGTATCATATGATACAATATTGTATTATATTCTAAAATATTATTAGCTACATGGTTTGTAGTCGAGATAATATGGTTTATTTGTGGACAGTAAATTCCATATGGGGCGAAAGCGGAGCTCGATTCCCATTTGGAATTTACTTAACACGTTTCCAAATTAGTCGATAACAAACCATGAAACGATTATATCTTACCAACTGGCTAGGTATAAATGTCGGTTAACGAAAAATTAACTTTAATAGGTATGGAACCTGACGTCATAATACTCTAAGAATGAATACATAATTCTCAAGGTTAGTAATGAAATATATGTGTGGAATATAAATGCTCTTCACTTGAATGCTTTTAACCAATGATTATATTACAAATCAGCAGTAGGTAAGATGGTGTATTATATTGAACGATTTTATATCATATGATACCGTATTATACCATACTATACCATGTAATTTGATATCGGATCAAATGATATTGTATCGTATTATATTGTATATTATTACTTATTAGGTTAGTGACTGACTCACTACGGAAATATATTGGGTTGATCAATCTCATAGATGGCGAGGCGAAGCCAAACCGTTTATGAGATTGATCAACCCAATATATTTCCGTAGTGAGTCAGTTACTAACCTGATAAGTGTTTTGTTTTCCCGAGGACTATCAAGCGACATATTTATTTACAAATAGTGATGATCTACGCAAAGCCATGTACAAGATGCCTAACACCTCGTCCAATTTAACTCATTTAAACTCTTCAAAATTTTCAATCTCACCTTTTAAATACTCTTTGAAAATCTTTGCTTCACCTATGTTCACTTACAATGTTTTGTTGCTATTCAATTTTAAAAGTTTTCTCCCTTTCCATGCAGAGATTTGAGCAAATTTCGACGCTGCCATTTTGTTCTGCTCCAGACAAAACAATGTGACGTCAATATTCTAATGGCAACTACTCTAATTTTAAAGAATTTCAAAGGGCAACTACTCCAAATACTTAAAGAACTTACTGCATGCGGTTTATGTATTAAATACTATGAAATGTCGAAATGAGTAAGGGAAGCGTCGGCCAATGATATTTCCATTCAAAAATTCCATTCAAAAATCTAGGGCAGAACAAATTAGACCCGGCCTCGTTAAACGAAATCACATGTAGGTTGTCACTTTCTTGTTATTACCATCACTTAAACTGTTTTGGATGTAGTGCCGCCGGGGTCTCCAAAGAGATGCAGACCTTATGTACTCTGTATGAACAACACACGAGTTCGATGTACATGTGAAGTGAGGCAGCAGAATCTGTGCAAAATAATACGGAACCATTGGAAATTCTTTCAAAGAATAAATGTATTTTGTGTTTTATTGATTATAGTTTCCCTTATTATTTTTTTTTACAAACATTTTACTACAATGTGTAGTTCATGCATTTAGAAGTCCGTGCAACCTGAATGCCTCAATAAGAAAGCAACCGACCGTAAATTTCTCGAACTGTATATATAATCAAGTGGCAGTTGATGAACGATCGAAACTAACTAGATAAGTGCTTGTAATTCTTTTCTTATTCTATTAACAATTTTCGTTGTGTCTCTTTAAACTCTCAGTTGCAAAAATTGACTACATTCATAATCTGTCATAGATAAGGTAGAATAAACCATTAGGCATCTTTTTTTTAATGAATGTCCTAATGTTAAAAAGATATTGTTGAAATGTTTCTATCAAGGTTTAATTATACAATAGCTTTTGATAAGATATGTGTATTATTTGGTAACAACAATGAAGTTCACAACTTATACTGACACTTGATGTAAACTAGTTTTATTATTTCCCTGTAAATTATAACGGTACCCGAGTTGGATATGAGTGCATTGTTTACCTTAATGACCGATAGAATACTTTTTGAAAAATATATAGTTTTAAAGAATTGTGATTTCACTCAGTATTGAAAACACTGGAAAACTTTGATCTACTCTGGTTGTTGAACATTTCAATGAAAAAATTGACTATGATTAATACATGTACGTCATTTGATTGACAATTCTACTTGTTAAAATGCTCCAATTCAACGTTCTTTGTACATAATACTATCAATATTTTAAATTTGAAAATTTATAAAAAATTCTCAAGATATATATTTATATGATATGCTACTATACCAATGACATGTTTATATGTATTGTGAATTAAAAATGCCAAAATTAAAACAAAAATCTGTCTAAGATATTGTTAAAAGGGATGTCTGAATATTAGGTGATTCAAAATTATCATTTTAAGTTTGTCCAAATTTCGTGTATACAGATACGGTGTGATTTAAGGGCAAAGATTAGTTAAGATGTTAATTGTTATTTAAAAAGTAATTATTTCAGAAGTTTTCAACTGCATGTGTGCATTACATTTTATTTAGAGTGCCCATGTGGGCGTTTTGGAAATGGATGCTTAGAGCGTTGTAGTAGACACTGTATAGACAATGAGCCATGTGACCATGTCAGTGGAGAGTGTCCTAGTGGTTGTCAGGACGGATATTTAGGAACAGACTGCACCAAAAGTAAAATCACATTTAAACTTTTTGGTTTTTTTTAAAATTCAGCCAGTATTAGAGAATTGTAATAGTAATGAACTCTACGTGACTTCTATATGCGTGGATTTATGTTTGTGAAACAATATACTAGCATACTAAATTTGAAATTTTTTTTGTATTAGAAAACTCAGTGAAAATCTTTTCACCACTTTTTGTTATCTATTCACGTTAAAAACATTCCTCTCAGACCAATTGCCATTCTTCGTCTGCCAGCTTAATCTTTACAATGTGTTTCTAGGACTAAGCTTACTTGGTCTTATAATAATGATGGTTTATGTCTGATAACTAATCTTAAAGCAAACACAACTATTATGTAAGCAAAAGCATTTAAATTTGTTAATATGCTAACAAAGATGCGAAAGGAATTTGTTTTATTATCCTCTTCGAATTATTCCGAAGGTGATATTCGTTGAATGTTGCATTGTTTACCGTATTTGTATTTCATTTCTTACGAGTATGAATGTATTATGTGGCAAAGATTTGTAAGCAGATATTATTTCTTAGAATTATTATTTTTACTTCTTAACCATAAAAAAGTAAAACCGTATAATGATTAAAGCTATTAAAGAATTAAGGAGGTATTCCATAAAATTAAAAGAATGCTAGTCTATTTTATGTGTTATTTAACAATACTTCGTAATGAATTTTAAATTACCTTAACCCTATGTTAATTTAAGAACAAAAAAATGATGAATAATAATTATCCGTAAACATACATGTATATAATTTTATATTATATCCTAGCTTGTCCAGAAGGATCTTATGGCAAACATTGTTCATTTTGTTGTTCTCCTAACTGTAAGACTTGTCGACACACAGACGGAGTATGTACCTGTAAAGCAGGGTGGACAGGATGGAATTGCACAACAGGTACATCTATACTACTATATTAATATAATAGACTCGAATTTTTTGGCTTTAACACCGATAAATCGGAAGAGTACTGTCTTTTGTTTTATATATTTTAAATATCATTGGTACCTGAAGATTACCAATTTGTATTTATTTTTTCTCAATCAAGCTTTGCTAATTAATAATCAACGAAAATTTCTCAAAAAATTCCGGAAATCATCTGAATGTTTTGGATTTTACAATCTTGCGCATGCGCATTACATTCGCGCTAAATCACAGGAGGCTCTTTATTTTATGTTTCCACAATATCACATTTGCATGGATAAACTCAGAAACGATAAAACAAATGCGTGTAAATTTTAATTGGACATTTTTTTCTCTTCATCAAAAAACAAACCGGGAGATAACTCTAACACAGTGCATTTACTAAAATCCTGAGAGTTTCGAATTCAACATGGTGTGTAAAAAACTAGAGACATAAATAACTAAAATGTAGTTCTCAAAGTAGGGTTGGTCCCGTATCATTTTTCAACAACAAAACACGCTAATCGCGGAGTTGCCAACCTCTGTTATCTTGCGCGGATCCAGAGGGGGGGTCTGAGGGTCCGGACCCCCCTCGAATTTTGCCAAAAAAGGGGTTATCAGATTCGATTGTATAAACAAAATTGAAAAACCACCACTATCCAGTATAGATCTGACAAGATGCCTATTAGGCTTGTCATTCCTTAGTGCCAATTCAGTTATAGGGTGAATTAACCATGCATCGGACACAATGACATACCTTTGATCGGACAACTTTGTTTATATATATTCAAATACATGTGCATGCGCTCATGTGTTGTTTAATTTAAAACATAATTGATACAAACATTTCCCTCAGACCACTTAGAAATCGAGATTACTTATTTATGTCTCCGAAAAAACGTTGTTGAAAAAATGTTGAATTCTGCAATTATAGAATTAAACTTTTGGAAGAAAGGTATTTACAGCTTCAAAAGGTATTGTTATGAACAATTTGACTGTTATTTTCAATGCAACTTTATCAATTTTCTCCAAAATCGTTTTAAAGCGATTCTGCAATTTTCTGCTACATTACGAGTATATACAGTAGGAGACATTTTAACTGTGGTGAAGGCCTTTCCCGAGACACACTTACATTATTCCAACTCAGCAGAGTGTAGTGAAATTAATAGCATTATTGTAGGCTTAAGCTTGGTTATGCAAATGTCAACAATATACGGTGTTTCGATGTATCTATTTCGTAAATGTCCGATATCATATGCAATGTCAACCCGTGCTCGCACAGGTCAAAGTCTAGTGTACATTAATGTTAATTGCTAATGTGATGAACTAAAACAACATGCTATCCATAAAAAGTGCCTGTCATATTCCTCACACATATGTAATCACGTTTAAACATTATATCTTGAAGGACTCGTGATATGTGATAAATCATGCATTTACTGTGATCAGGAAACTGGGCAGAAGAAGATAACAAAATTACATCTATTTCTAAATATGACCTTTTAAGAAATACATTATCTGCTAAACAAAGAAGCAATACTGATTTACGATTTTTTTTCATGACCTAGACAGCCCGGTGAGGAAATAACACGGAGATGTAATAAGTGTTAATAAAACGTAGAGGCCGATAATATAGATACTGAACTCAAACAATATTTGCACGTCTTTTTATTAAAAACATCAACAACATGTGATTTAGACACATTTACATATAAGTACGAACACAAATGAGTAAAGTGAACTTTATCAGGTATTTAAGTCAGACGCTGATTATTCAGTTTGTAGTAAATATATAACCAATCTAACCTAATGTGGGATCTATGTGCTCACTATATCAATGCAAACGTTTAGAATGAATAAGGACCACTGTGTAAAGTTTTTAAAAAGTGTAAGGATTGAATTACTGATGCAATGTTACCTGCGCCGATTTCATTAAGTATATTAACCTGGTTTTTGAATGCAGAACATTTGATACAGATAAATATGTAAACTGAAAGTGTAAGGTATTGAATTAAAAATTGTAGAATGTGTAAATTCCTATGGAGAGAATTGTATGTATCCGTGCAGTGAAAACTGTATAAATCGAATATGTGACAGATTCAACGGAAGTTGTATGTGCAACTTGCAAGATGGAGGAAAGCATCATCAAGGTATGCTTTTTAATGAGATATCATATATACAGTACAGCCAAAATGATTAGCATAAAAATAAAACAAGCTACTGTGTATATTGTTTTAGCTTATGTGCAAAGAAAAGAGACTACATCATCTTCAAAATCGTGGATTGTTGAATTTGTTATATCCATTGTTGCCAATATTATATTGGTCTGTGTCATCTTGATGATGATAAGGTAAATATAAAGTAATTCATATCAATTGTCTTTACCTATGTGCTAGATTGTTCCTGTAAGGTAAATGATAATTTTCTGTCCTTTTCGCTTAAAAAAAGTTAATAAACTAAGTGAAAAGCTTTTGCAGAGATTTTGCATTGAAATTGGGTGAGATTGTTTTGATTTATATTTATTTATTTTTTCATTACATTATTCTCAACTGAAATTTAAAAAAAATGATTATCAATTCTTGATATGTTAAATATTTATGTATAGCTCACAATTATTTTTTTTCCTTATTTTTAAAAGTAGAATGAAAATTCAAATTAGATATAAACTGTACAACTATTCATTTGAAGCAAGGCTCATGCCATGTACGCTTTTTCTTTACATAGAAACAATTTTAAGAAAATGATTCAGTCAAACTCTATGCTTTGTAAGCAAGTTTAGTATAGAGTGAATACCTCGTCATGTTTAATACAAGTGTAATGAAGGAAGGGTTTTTTCATTATCATATTCTTTGTAACAAATAGATGAATTGGAAACAAATTTGAAATCGAATTTAAGTTGGTTATGGTAAGCAACTGATATATTAAAACTGAATAAACTATTAATCAAATTACACGGCATAAATTATAATCACAAATAATTTTTTCACGTTTATATAAATTTAAGCAAATATTGAAGCAAATTGTTCATGTTCATCTCAAAACATCACGTAGCCTTTTCAAATTGTTTGAGTTTCTATATGCTAGGGTGGATTTTTGTTGGAGAAAAAACATATACCTGAATAATTGGGCAAAACAACAAGGCTTTGAATACCATTTTCTGTATCTCATTTTGTGATTTTTAATGAATGAGATATCATTTTGCCTTATCTTTAAATATCAAATGAATTACAGGCGATCATCTGTTAAGGGACGATCTACCACAAATGGCGCGTATCTGTGTTTAAGCTGCACTTCGAATGGAAACAGGATTGAGGCATCAGAAGGTGTTTCTCACCATCAACAGCCTAATGTAATGAAAGAAGAAAACACTTATCAAACTACATCATTACAGTAACCGTTATACGTTCATTGTAAAACCGACATTATAGATATACATTTCTCTGAGTGTGACATTTCCTTCCACGCCTGGTTCAAATTTACAGCTGCATCGAATACAAAATATGTTCCGTATTCAAATAAAAAATCCTTGATTATAGTTGATGGGAAAAACTGACAATAAACTTAACTAAGCAATTAACTCGTTGTATTTGAGCAGATATTTCTTGAAATCTTTCATTGTATATGCTTCTATTTTGTTGAATGGTTTATTATGTTAATTAACCGTAAAATCAAAGAGAAAACTCTTGCTTTTTCTAATTAATATATTCATGAATCTTGCGTACTACCCAATTTGTGCATTTGCAATTTCTTGTATTTGGCGCGGCAATTGATCAAGAAACATTTTATTTGAATTATTACCCACCTGTGTTTGTTATGTAATTATTTTGTAATATATTTCATAATGAGTGTCATTTCAATCATTTTCATTGATAGCGGGTACAATGTGTTGAGGTACATGAAATTAAATTTTCCAGATACTAATCTTCATTGCTTTATCCGAAATATTGCATGGAAAAAAAGTTACATCGCATCTTTTGAATTACAAAAGGATATAAGCAAAATGAACTTAGATTAACCGCTTACAAACAATCATAAAGAAAGATTGAGAACTATTTTCTTCTCTTTTTTTACGTCAAATGAAATTGAAGAAAAATCAGAATATTTTTCTTTATCTGCTTTAATGAAAACGTTGATCAGCAAGGGCTTCTTTGTCGGGCAAGTACCTTCTTAATTGATTGTTTCACGGGTCTACAATGATGACAAATATCGAAAAGGCAATATTGTGGATGAAGGATGAATGTGTAGTTTGTTTTTTAGGTTTACTTGTGATAATTATATTTATCTGGATCAATTTTGTTTGTTGATTTGTTTTGTTTATTGAAAAGGGGAATAAAGAAAATGAGTAATTTCCGATACGGAGTCAAGCACATATTTTTATATTATCATTGATTTAAAGCATGTTGTAAAAAAGAAACATTGTATCAAGCAGTCATTATGCGCAGATCATGCATTCCTCAGTGGTTTTCACAATTACATGTATCAGTTACTTCACGTACTGACTTACGGAGAAATACATTTCCAAAGAGATTGTATCGGTAACTTATGCTAAACAGTTTAGTTCCAGCTTGTCTTCTGCCACATGCAAGCAAGTGTGTAATCCTGATTGAAAAATAGGTATAATGGCCCGGGGGGGGGGGGGTGTAATTGCATCAAGATTGTGTACTAGCGTATTAGAGTGTACATTGTAAATTAATAATTGATGTTAAATTAATATTAACAAACAAAATCATAGATTTACAAAAACATGCAGTCTTGAAATTTATCTGGAAGAACTAAAACGCTAGGTAGTTTTCTCTATCTGCTGGACGATTTCATTCGTCTTAAATTAATAAGGTGTAAGGATGCCCGCCTACTAAATACACATGGTCACACGTCAACCGATCAAAAATTACTGTATTTTGGATTTATCAATCGTTCTAAAACATTTGATCTGATATATCGTTGTCTTTGAACGATTAACTTGGTTTTATACCTACCCCGACCCTCAAGGAAGAATCCATTCTGACCAATGGAAATTTCATTTACAAGACTCCGCGCCAGAATGTCTCATTCATTTATTTTTTCGCAGTTATAGTGGACGAGTTATAGTGGCCGAGTCCAAAATAAGAACTTTTGAGACACAATATACAATGTGGGCATGTACCGTTAATGCAGTTTACTTTGCGTTTATTTTCTTATTTTGAAAGTCCTTTTTATCATTGCTTGAAAATGACGGAAAGGCCTTGATTATTATTATCTTTATGTCATATAACATTTTAAACTGTTTTCATTCCATCCACAAGTTTGAAATAATAATATAATATTAACAAAACCAATATAAATAGACGTCATAAATCCCATATCAAACGACATATTACCACTTGAATATGCACGTCTTTTTAACGAATTTAAGAACAGCGGCAAATTATAAAATTTTTAAAGGTAATGTAAGCTGCAAGTCTGTAGCCCTTATATGAAAAATTTCGGATGGTAGTCAATTTTTCCAGACCGAAAGCTACATATAGCAGCGAAGGTAACTAATAATGCTACCGATGAACTACTTTGTTTATTAATGCAAGCTTTTAAGAAAGCAATACTTATTTGTTTAAAAAATAACACCCCAATACTTCGTCTAACAATCGCTATTTGTAGAACAAGCAGAACCAGTATCAGTCCGACCCTCACCAAATACATTGTTCGAATTTAATAGCCCTAGCATTGCATTGTTTTGCATGTACACAATATCTTTTAAAAATTCAACACATAAAGTGTTTATCTATATGGCTACTAATCTATATGTACACATAGCGTACACACGTGATTAAAAATCCAAAGCAGAAGACCTTAAATATATATACTGCGACCACCGAATTTCTTAAACTGTATGTTAATGCAGTAAATGTTGGACATTGCATCAAGATTCATTTTGCATGAAGTCGTGTCTGGAGAGTTTAGTACTATTTCTAGGTTTTTTATTAGCGTTGTTGCATTTCTATCAAATGCGCATGCGTTATTAGCTTCACAAAATGATTAAGTCATTGTGCATAGGTGTGAGGATACTTTTTGTAAGATAATTTGTTTAGAAAATTAGATAACAAACATTTTACTTAAAACGGTTTAAGTGGTCAAAAAGTTAATCATTAGATATATATATATATATATTTTAAATATTTGTTCTGTTTAAAACTATTACTAAGAAATTTGTATCTTTAAATGTTATCAAATACCTTTATATATAACTTTTTTAAGGAGAGTTATAACGTTTAAAATGCCCTTGATCATTTATCCTCTTACATCTACTGTTCATGTTCATGGTATATATAGTACTGTTGGTTCTAACTGCTCGCAATATATTTTTAAAGCAAGCAATACTTGAATGTATTGTTTAATACGCCACTTTTCAGTAATATTGACGTAAAGTACGAAATGTGGTACTTATACGTATATACTAAAGTTAATCTACGACAAATGCGAACAAAAAAGGTCATACTCGTTATATGTCTGCTTTGATTTGCGTTAAAATACCTGTGTTGTACAATAAGATGAATGAAAAACTAAGCAAAACAAAAAAATGAAGCGGAAATATAAAGTTTGTTAAATTAAATCATATGCTCTAAATATGTGTTATTTATAGACGATAACGGAAGAACTAGACACGAATCTTGTAAAGTATAGATGAAGTTGTTGTCCTTCATAGTATATGGAAGGATATCTTTTTGTTAGATTCACCAAGAAAATTACTATCTCGGAAAAAACATGGGTAAAATATCATGGGTAAAATGGAAAGATGTGTGAAAGCATTGTTAAAGGAAAAGAAAAAAGTTAAAAGACATCTGCTAAGTAGAAACGAAAATGACCAATATTTGCTGAAGTATGTAAAAAAGGGATTGTCATTTGATTTACATAACTGTCATTTTTTTTCTTTTTTCTCAAGATCTTGAGATCATTCTGATACAAAACTAAATTCCTGGCCGTTTGTGTGTACACTGTTTTACTTAATAATCGTGAAGATTTATGTAATTTAATAAGACTGATTAAGACGAAAGTATATACAGAAAAAAGTATCAAAACTAAACTACACATATTTTGGTCTAAAAGGTCTAGATCTCTAAGATACTTTGAAATATAAGATTCAACTAGAGACGAGCTCGTTGCAAGCAACGATTAGGTTTTCCGTCGTAGCTGCGTCATACTTGTGATGTATTACCAAAAATTGATAGCTGACCATAGTACAATATTAGATGTGTAAACACTGAGAAGCAAATTATATTTCTGTGACCGCGTAGATTTTACGGTGATAGAGAATTCGTCTGGATCTCCATCGGTCGTGTGCAGTACGAACCGGGTGAGGGAATGTTGGCGTAAAGTGTATAAGGTATAAGGTTGTGGCGCGCGTCGGGCCGTAGGCTAAAACGAAGGGTAGGTTTGCCGTATTCCCGAAGGTCCACCAGTATACAGTTCCAGAGAAATAAACAGGAAATTGATGCAGAATTCCACATTATTGTACGAGACTCAACGATGGCAACATTATAACAATTTAACAGACAGACATGTTACAAACAAGTGGGATATTGCCAGTAGTGGCCTCCGGACTCAAGACTCTGGGAGAGTCGGACGTGGCCGGGGCTGGCCGCCGTATTTCAGACTGCGCATTGACAATTGTACATAACTATTTATAAGAATCTTAACAATGAGTATAAATTGACAGGTAATGATATAAGTAAGCTGAGTGAAAGGTTCACAGATATAAAATAATTAAATAAACTCAATGAGTCTTTGATGTCCAAAAAATGAAAATCTGATAATTGCACAATGTTGCTTTAATCACTAAATAAAAAAGTTACTTTGTAAGAAATAAACAAGTAAAAAAAAATTATAATTGAACAGTGCATTTTGCACGATGTGCTACATGTTTATAAGCAAATACAGATCTTAACACGTTGTCTCTAGTTTGATTCGCCGCATTTTATTCACAGAGTGGGACTGTGGTTATGCCTGGTACGAAGGTAAAAAGACTATTGGCAAACGTTTTACACGCATTTTTATCGAACGCAAGCGCCAATGAATCTCTTAGTATATATGCGGAGATCCTGGAAATGTTAGGGTTTTTGAAGAATAATTTTGTATTTCGAGGAGGGGGAACATGCGCGGATCAGAAAAGGTGGTTGTAAAGTCAGACGGTTATTTGAGTTTACCAAGGGATGTCCGAGGCATATTTGGTAAGTTTAAAATGTACACGTAATTGAAAGAAATTTTGCTGGGGGGGGGGTGTCTGGAACCCTTCCCCTTCTAGATCCGCACACGGAGAAGACCGATGCCGGTAATTTTACTGTAATTTTAACCATTTTTATTTAATTATCCAAGTTCATAATTATCAGAAAACCAATATTACCTTTCAAAGCAGTTAAAACTTCAAACTTAAGATACGAACCATTTAGTCTCGGTGAGTATTGCGTCCGCGTACGAAAATGATGGCAATTTTCAAGAAATTCGGATGGACGATCTGTCCGATTCTTTTTCTGACTAAAAGCTACAAACCTGCAGTTAGAGATTGTCAAACTCTTATTGATTATGTCAATTTGTTTGTCTCAAAGAATCATTTTTTAAATCAATAAAGTTTTACCTTAAAAAAAGAAAGAAATCGTGCACAGTTTTCAATGTTAGCATTTTACAATTTTATGGTCTAATAAAATTTCAAGAAACAACTCTTCATTGCTTTATCCGAAATATTGCATGAAAAAAAATTTACATCGCATTTTTTAAATTACAAAAGGATATTCAAAATGAACTTGGATTAACCGCTAACAAACAGGCATAAAGAGAGACTGAGAACCAATTTCTTCTCTTTTTTTTTTTTACATCAAAAGAAATTTGTATGCGTTAATGAAAATGTACGTAGATCAGCAAGGGGTTCTTTGACGTGCAAGCACCTTCTTAACAGATTGTTACACGGGTCTACAACGATGACAAATGTCGAAAAGGCAATATTGTGGGTGAAGGATGAATGTGTAGTTTGTTTTTGAAGTTTTTTTCTGATACACGTAATTGTATTTATCTGGATCGGTTATGTTTGTTTTGTTTATTAAAGAAGGGGATTAAAGAAATGAGTAATTTCCAAGCACGTAGCATCGTTTTTGAAAGTGTGTGGGGGGGGGGGAATCATCCAACAAATCTTGACAAGCAAAAAAAGATTTTATTTTTATGTTAATTTTCCAAAATTTTCAAAATTTCACTCATAATTTCATGATTTTCATACCATTTTTTTTTTACATGCTACCAAAATGGGGTTGGGGGGAGGGCAATTACATGATAATTCAATTTTTATATGTAAATTAAAAAAAAAAATAGTTGCTGCGAGAAAAAGTGTGGAGAGGACATCTCTATGTGATATAACATGTAAAACTGATTTCATTCCACCCACAAGCTTGAAATAATGAAATAATTTTAATGAAAACAACATAAAGAGACGTCATAAATCCCATATCAAACGACATATTACCACTTGATTCTGCGCGTCTTTTTAAAGAATTTATAAACAGCTGCAAATTCTAAAATGTATTTTTAAAGGTAATGTTAGCTGCAAGTCTGTAGACCTTGTATGAAAAATTTTGGATGGTAGTCAATTTTTCCGGGATACAGACCGAGCGGTACATATATACAGCTAAGGTAACTAAGAATGATTCCAATAAAATACTTTGTTGAGTAATGCAAGGTTTTAAGAAAGCAATACTTATATGTTTAAAATATAACACCCTAATACTTCGTCTTACATTCGCTATTTGTAGAACAAGCAGAACCAGTATCAGTCTGACCGGCCCCACCATATGCATTGTTGGAATCTAATTGTCCTAGCATTGCATTGCTCTGCATGTACACAATTTCTTTTGAAAATTAAACACTTAAAGTGTTCATCTATATGGCTACACATAACGTACACACGTGATTCAAAATAACCCAGACGGAAAACAGTAAAGAATTCAGTCATTGAGTCTACATTTTATAGAACTTGTAAAAAACCACATTGCGGGTCTGAATGTGTGTTGATATGTCAATCTATCAATATACAGTTTGTTAATTATTTTCGATTGCTAATGCTACAGCGTATTTAATGAACATTAAACAACATTTTTCCATGCCACTTTTTTCCATGGAAGATAGCGAATACAAGTATAAAGCATTTATAAAATTTATTTAATTACCTATGGAATAAAAAATTTATAAGTTGGTGCTGAAGGTTGTTTGGTATTTTCGTTTGTAGATGTTTTGCAAGTAAAAAACCTGAAACGCGGGGCCAGTCATAATTAATATTCCTAATAACCGTAACTTAAAACTAGCGGCTTTGGATTCAAATATTATCGTATACGAATATTAAGTTCACTTTTTAAAATCATCTGCAGATGATAATTATATTATATCCATCGCCAATCAGTATTTTTTTTTTTTGCTTTAAAAGAATTAATTGTTCTATCGGGAGCAATCCCGCGTTCGTTTAAATTGCCAGCGTACATTTGTCATGTCAGTAATACACATTGTGCTTTATAAGACGGCCGTGTGTACGTATTGTAGAAAAGTTGAGTTTAATTACCATGCATTGGAACCATTTTATTAACACATCTCCCAGTACTGAAACAATTCAAAATGTCTCAGTTACAGTAACACAGTGGGGCGTTAAACGTGTACGTCCAGCTCTACAAGCACATGCACAGTCGTCTAGGCGACGGCCTAAATACAGCTAGCGACTCTCCTATCGATCGGTTACCTGAGTCTCGTAATGCATCTAAATATAGACAGGGGCACAGTTATGAAACAAACAATGTACATATGAATAAAAACATTTGGGAATTTTATGTGGAATTATTTTTGCGCACTACATGTATCAGTTAGTGCATTACAGGAAGCCCTTTCATAACCTCATAAATGTGCGCACCCCCACAAAAAATGGACCGAACTGACAACAATTGTTTCTGCAAATACTGACTATAAATTACGAAAACATTAAATTGAATACTATAGAAGGATTCAAAATTAATTTCTTTACAACTTTGCTTCAATGATGCATTAGAAATTTTTATTCCTTTTTAAGTTATTGACAAGAAACTTTGGACGCCTCTAACTCCCTAATTATAAGGGCCAGCCCCTTTTTCTGTATACCGAATGAAGGTCTGGGTAAGACCAAGAACTTTTAAAATACATGTTATAACAAATTTTTATCAGGTAGAAAACTAACACGGAAAATACGCGAATTTTTTTTTATTTCTTTTCTTACCTTTGTTTCAACATCTATACAACCCTTTTATTTGCATTTAAATAATAAATAAAATATATCTCGCACAAATTCAATGTATTAGCTTCCAAACCAGTCTATCTTTAAGACTCTGCCAGTCAGCGTTAAAGCTAAACCCCCCTGGACATAAGAAGTCGTTAAATTTTACTAAAAGGGGAATAACTCAAAACCGGATATGGATTTTCCTCAACTAAAATATGCAACGACAACATCACGCGGCATGTTATCAGTCCTGAAAATTTCAAAACAATCGGTGAACAAACGAGCGAGATATTAAAGATCAAAGTTGGCGTCTAGAAGAAAAAAAATGATAAGAAATTTGAAATTTTCTCAGAATTATAGTAAGGTTTTCCGCTCCCAGCTGAAAACCTTAAAAAAACATAAATACATTCAATCAATATAAAATGTTTATAGCAACAAATATAGTATTGTTTTTTTTTCTCCCAAATTAAAGTGATAAATCATATTTTTGGGCCAGATAGTTTAGATCTAAACAAAAACCTATAAGGACTTTTTTCTATCTACATTCATCAAGACTTCTTGTGTTCAGCTTCAGACTAAATTTTACCAATTCAAAACTTGTGTGGTACATCTTTACTTCTTTTCATATTTCTAAAAAAAGTAAACATCGGAACGGCATGGTGTGCATAGCTAATGTATTAATGGTATTTTCTTACACAATTTGAGAAATACTCTCAGTGTCCTCAACAGACTTTTCTTAAAATAATAACATTAAGATCAAAGTACGCACTGTCTTTGCACATATTGATTTGAAAGACATGATTATAATATTTGGTGAATGTCAGCAAAATTTCAGTGTAATATAACTGAACGGTAACTGAGTGACATGCGTGTAGTTGTGCAGTTCTACATTCAGTTAACTTTAGTGAATAGCACAGGTTTAAACTTTTGAAAGGTTAGTATTGATGTAGAGTTTGGTAGTTGTTTTCGTTCTCTGATACACAGAGCTCTTGGTAGTTAGATGCAGTATTGGCGGGATCATTTTGTTCTGTGTTGGACACAGAGCTTCTAGAAATTTTAGATTTATCCACCGTTGTCGATTTCTGTTTCAAGATGGTTTTCCTATTTAGAAAAAAAAAAGATGTTTGATGCTGTGTAAATTATAAGTATACTAAAATGTATTATTTGGCTGTAAATGTGACAATACATTTAATATTAATGACAGGTAACGAAAGCGTAAAACATATCATACCGTCGACTCATCAACGTAGCAGAGATGAATATGATGTTGATGATCAGTGATACTAGGAATACAACCATCCACATTGGATGAGTTAATAAATCTGTTGTCTCAACATTCCTCTGGTTATCTGTATGTAGTTTTTATAAAAATCACCATTATCTTTTTGAACTATATATTATTTCTATAAATCGATTAAAACTGAATAATTGTAACTTCTTACCATATTTGCCATCACAAAGACAATTTCCATTGAATCGGTCACAAGTCTTGTTGATGCAGTGTACACTGCACGGATACTGACAGTTTTCTCCATAGGACCGGATACATTCTTAAAATATTATGTAAAAATTCTTGTGGTTTGCAATAATGTCTTGTTAAATATAGTTTGCTTCCTTACAATTACCTGATGAATTGGATGATGTATAGCTACCTACATTTTGCTAGAAATTAAATTTGAAAAATTGAATAGTTATATCATTATAATCACCTTTTGTACAATTATCACCCATCCAGCCTGCCTTACAGGAACATAGACCATCTGTGAGTCGACAAGTCTTGCAGTTAGGCGAACAGGCACGGGAACAGTTTTTACCATAATTACCGGGTTGGCAAGCTGTAAAAATGGGAAAAGGTACTGTAAAAAGATAGCCGAAAAGGATTTTTCCGCAAAATATGCTCATAATTATCAAATGTGTTGTCTAATTCATGTGGGTCATGTTATTAGTCATCGTTGTCCAAAAGCTGTTCATTTTGATCGCCACTAAACTTAACAAAATCCTGCAATTTTGTAAAAATGCTGGAAATGAAATATCTTTTCTCTTCATTCCTATATTAGAAAGAAAAAAAGTCTGCTAAAGAGCACTTTTTACTTACGTTTTTTGTTAAAATAGCTACATGTATACACATGAAAGTAAAAATGATACTTGGTCGAGGTTGCGCATGATTTATCTATTGTAAAGTAATCTGGAATCACTTACATTTTTCTGAAAACATTTTTTAAACTAACATTACTTTATTATAACGCCATTTAATATTTTTCTTTAAAACACTGTTTTTAACATTATTTCAGCTTTTGCTTGACCTTTAAGTGAAGGGGCAAAAAATATATATTATATTATGATATATGTAAGCAATAAGTGGTGTAGAATATTTCAATCATTTACTTTGTTATGTGATGTAAATAATGTAATTCTAATATAAAATGTGATATTTTGTAAAACAGAAAAACATTACCTTTGTCACACATATAGCCTGTCCACCCAGTATCACAGCCTTCGTTACATTGACCAGTCACGTGATTACAAGTAGTTCCGTCTTTGCAATGTCCAGCACAACGACGATTGCAATTTTCACCGTACCATCCTATTACACATTCTATTTGAATAAAACAAAAATTCAAATAAATTCACAATATGCATTTTTTCGCTTAGTTATAGTTAGTAATAGTTAATAAACCAATATTAGTAAAAATAACTGGAATTAAAATAATTTTGAATAACCCTTAATCAGCAATAGATATGCGTACAATACAAATAAACCGCAATTTTAAACAGAAATTAATGTATCTGATATCAATTTTATTATAATACTAAATGCATGTTTGAAACACTATTAGATATATTAAATGAAAAGAATAATTCCTCTATTGCAGAATTCCCCGGTCCGTCCCGACTTGCAGGCAAAACAAGTTCCATTCTGAATGTGACATGTGCTATCTTTACAGTTGTTGGGACAATGTTTGTCACAGTTATTGCCATACACACCTGGTGAACTACATCCTTAAAAGTATTCAAATAAATATAAATACAATATTACATAGAATATATTTCAGTGTTCTGTGTAACAAGTTGAGAGTTAAAACTCAGGTTACTTTTAAATATATATCAACATTGTACATGTATTGTTTTTTTTTTTTAACTTTTTTCTAAGAATAAGTAAGATATGTGTAAAAGCTTTTCCCATGACTGCAAGCGTGTGAGAAAATTTTAAGAGAGTTTGAATCCACAAATAACGAAATACGTTTTTCAGGCAAATAAAATGTTATTTACATTAGTGTTGTATTTAAATCTACAAACTAAATAAACGCTGGATCTTTAAAACTTCACACAAAAACAGACTATAAACAACATGTACTACGTTTAAAATTATCAAAATCGTTTACACACTTGAGTAAACAATATTTTTACTGAAAAATATTGGACTAAAAATCTTTAAAATGATAATTGATTTTAAATTCTTCAGTTTATTTTTCACCTATAAGATTGATATTGAGTTTGAGTTGTTTCATTTCCTTTTCGTAAGTAATATGTTTATTTGATAAGAATATGATCTTGTTCTTGTGATGAATATCATAGTTTCATTTTACAGAGCATAATAACCTTTTAGATCACATACCCTTTACGATGAATTCACATAATTCAGTTGAAACGTTTAACGTTTTATATCCCTCTGGGTAGATTATATTTTTTAAGCGTTCGTTGTAAAAGATGACGTAACGTCCATACTCTGTACAAGTTGTTGTGAAATTAAGTGGTGGTAACTCAGGTCCATCTTTGTAACACAAGGTAGAACCGGGTATATAACCAGTGGATGATACGTAAAGAGAGAATCCGGCAAAACGTCCTCGTTGTCTGCTCTCTTTAAAACCGAATATATCTGTCAAATTCTATTAATATACATTAACATCTAACATTAAATATCCTAAGTAACCATTCAGTAAAGATTTCAAACATTTCCAAAATAGCGTTATATACAGCATACATGTATGTAGATTTTAAAAAGCAATCTTTTAAAAAATTACTTGTTTTTTGTGTTGTAAAGAGTGTTCGTTTCGAAAAAAAATTGTATCAAAAATTGTTTAGCATTTTCAACAAAAAAATATATATACATGTACTTTGGATAAAAATATCTATTTAGTTCAATTAGATTATCACTTTACAATGTAATATATCTAACTGGTTTTTTTTTTGGAAATTTTGAAACTTCTTTGGAATAGTAGATTGAAAATAGCATTTTGATAAGAAGATACATATTCAAATAAAACTTACTTTTTAAAAGGTTATATCAGTTTTATATTAAACCCAGTGGCAAATATTTTTTAAACAAGGTGTTAAAACTGAGGTGTCGCAACATTTAGAACAAAACAATTATTGTAGATTTCTTTTTCTAAAAGCCATCAACGTAAGCATATAATTTGTATGCAAAAATTACCATATCCTTTGTAGTTCTTAAATATAATGTTAACGCTGTAAATGTTGTACATTCCACCAAGATCCACTTTCCACCATAAAGTCTTGTCTGGAGAGTTAAGTCCTATATATTGTGCCTTCGTACACGATAATGCATTTCTATCAACTGCATTTTTAGCATTACTAACATCAGAAAACGGCCATGCTACTCTTGTTGATTGCGAGGCTGTTTTATTGTAAGACAAATCATCTAACAAAAAAGATAAGTAACACATTTAACTTACAAGTTTACCTTCATTACTCTTTTGAAAAAAATTGGTAAGCTTGAAACTATTATTTAACTATCATTAATCTATAAGTTGAATCGTTTTTTTTTTTTTTATCTTTACACATAACTCTAATCAGAAGTTATATTGTCTAAAGCTGAAAAATATCAATGTTCCAACGCCCTTATAACATATTACACAACTTAAATACTTCATAAAGTATTACGGTCACCTCATATCAAAAGTAATCAATAACTAAATATATTAATAGATTAATTTCAAATTGTCAAAATTTACAAAATGTGGAACATACCATACGTAAATACTGAAGATAATACGCAGAAAATGAGGTAGGAGTTACAGTTGTTATATATCATGTTTTGCCTGAGATTCTGAAGTGACTGTCATGGACAAGGAAGATTAATTTAAAAGAGACTAAACAAAAAACTATGTAACGGAAATGTTAAGTATGTATAATTAATTCATATGCTTTAAAAATGTGTAACTATTTGCTAATTACTCGAGATATAATTTCGAGTTGTTGTTATAAAGTGTATATTAAGGACTAAGAAAGTGTTTGTCACGAACTTCATACAAAAAAGGAGCACGTTTTTATTTGGATAAATCTATTAAAATATTATACGTCAAATCATATGAAAAATAAACATTTCAATGGTGAAAATATGACACGATATGAGCACTGGTCTCTGAGCACACAAATGCATTTGTTTCCGAAAAAACGTTTATCTAATATAACAATGTTTCTGACTCAGAATTCAGCTGAGTATCCACCCTTCCGTTATTAATTGCATTCAGTTACACTCAATAGAAAAGCATACGAAAAGTGTGTGATAGCTCCATTCTCTTCGACAACAAGAGTATCCACCCTTCCGTTATTAATTGCAATCAGTTTACACTCAATAGAAAAGCATACGAAAAGTGTTTGATAGCTCCATTTTCTTCGACAACAATTCATGCACAAACTGTATGATATATTCTTAAAGCTGCTCTTTTTTTAAACAAAAATGACTACTATATGGAGTATTGTGTACTAAATGTAGATTCTTCATTTGATTTACATGTACATACTTGCCGCATATTTTTCTCAAAACTTCAAAAAATTCGTATATCAAAATGTTCATGTTTCAAGACAAGCGAACAATTAATGAATATATCTGTTATTTTTACATATTCGTCCTGTTTATTGGCATGCCATTTATTCAAAGTATTAGATGCATGTAATTCACATCAACAAATAAAAACTCCTTATTTGAAAAAAAATATAAAATTATAAACCATTAGTGTTTCAATAATGCATGTACATGTATTTATATTCAACAACATGATATTTTTTATCTCTCCATCCATATCTCTGGCTTTCAGACCTTAAGTTTAAAGAAATGCATCACTATTTTGGATAGCCAGTCATGCGATAACAGTAAAAAAAAATATTGAGAATTTTTACAATTTTTTTTTCTTTTCAAAATAACAGTAAAACGAATTTCACGAATAAAAAAAGATAACATTTCGAACAAGTGTGAGTTGAAAAAGACATTAAGTTTTGCGCTTCAATTCTGTTGTATTTAGGGAATAATGAATTTAACAATATGATTGACACTCCGTAAAATACCTGCATGATGGAAATAATACTCTTTTCAAATGTGCAAACCTGATTAAAGCCGTTCCTCATAACAAATTTCATTAATAGGTGTGATAGTAGAGTAATATGTTTATGTGTATTTATTCGTTTTGTATTTTCTATTTTTCTTTTTGTTCAATAGAATCTGAAAATTATATCAGTCAAAGTTTTACTGTCCAAGTGAATTGAGTTCTTCCTATCTGTAATTTCATTGGTTCATAATATTAACCAATTATATACTAGCGGAAAAAAGAAACTGCATTATTTAATATATGAAAAAACATCTAAAAATTACAATGAACAAATTTTATTTTTTTGTAATTCTGTTTAGACATGTATTCGTAACAACATCTCATAACACATTGATGTCAACGTCGAATAAGGTCCATTTCAGCACATTCGAAAGTCACTGTTATTTGAAATTGAATTAACAAAATTAATAACGCGTGTGACCACCATTTGCGTTCACGCATGCTTGACAGCGACGCCTCATTGATGTCACTAAAGTGTTCAGAAATGCTTGAAGGATGTTGTTCCAGATATTGGTTAAAGCCTGGCCTAAATCAGCCAATGTCACTGGCTGATTTGGTAAACGGCGTCAACGTATTTCCATTTTATCCCAGACGTGCTCGATCGGCGACAAATCGGGGGAAACAGCTAGCCAAAGCAAGACATCCACATTCTGTTAAACAAACAAGTCCCTGACTACACGTGCAACGTGTGGCCATTGCGTTGTCTTGCTGCAGAGTGATGTGATTTTGATGTCTCTGTATGAAGGGTATCACATGGCGCTGAATAATTTCATCTCGAAAGCGTACGCCGGTGAGATTTCCATTGACAATTTGTAGAGGGGTCCTTCCACGTGCGATATTCCACCCCACACCATAACGCTACATTCACCAAATTGTTGACGTTGCACAACACAAGCGACCTGGTAACGCTCCCCAACGCGACGATACACCCTACAACGGCCGTCACTGCTATCCAAATGAAATCTGGATTCATCAGTAAACAGAATATTGGCCCAGTCCTGCATTCTGAATCGCAGATGTCGTGTGCACCACGCTATTCTGGCGATACGATGACGTTGAAGCAGTACTGGGCACCGCTTGACGTCTTGGTCAAATGTTTTGCTCGCGAAGACGCTTACGCACAGTTCTTGGACTAATTGGTCGAAACCCTGGAATGCTTCGGGCAGTCAAACTTGCTGTCTGGAAACGATTTCTCAGATGCACAAGTCTAATGTGGTTGTCCTGTTGACGTGACGTCACACGAGGTCGCCCAGAGCGGGGTCGATCCTGGGTGTTGCCAGATTGTTAAACGTCTCCATAATGACTGGATGGTGTTCCAATGAACTCCAAAGTGTCGTGCTACAGTATTTTGTGCCACTTCAGCTTGCAGCATACCAACAACACGATTCGTTGGTTTTCGTTGAGTCGTGGCATGACATAAGGGTAAATTTTGTTGAAACTAAAATGATTTCCCTAACAAAAAAAGTTTAAACAAATCCTTTACAGTTCTTATTCCAAACAGTATTGACCCGTAAAACTTGTACGTACAAATTCTTCAATAAACAACTCATTTTATGTCTGGTTGAACGAGACTGTAGTTAACTCTAGCTTAGGAATACATACCACTACAAAAATATCGAAATTGCTCACTAACCATGAAAAGGTCCGCACACCTGGACGGTTACCATCCGATATTGTGAAAAACAATACCATTATCGATTGTTTAAATTTTATAAATACAAACAATAGATGAAGAAATATTATACTACATTTTATAATGCACAGTTTCTTTTTTCCGATAGTATATATAAGCTATGTGTATAAATAAGTTACCTATAATTCTAATTAAGTTAGAGCAGTATACCGTTTCCACAAAATACCAACCAGTCGATATCCGTAGCATATTATGGTATGTACATTTAATATTAACTTATGTTTTACTTATCAGTGTAAATGTTTAGTCTCTGGTTTTAATTTAATTGCATTGTCAATACTAAAGGTAATCTTTCTTTACAGTACGCACTGTAATTGATTTTTTATGAATCATATAATATATTTGTGGTAACGTACAGCTTATGTATTTTCTTTTATCTTGTCAGTTTTCTCATATAATGTATTATTTTATAGGTCAATACCTCTATATTCATTATTCAAATAAAGTCATCAGATATACCGTATACGAGGGTTGTTCGGAAATTATTGAGACAACACGGATATTTCCATTTCTAAGTGACAAATTATGGTGAAAATTTGCATGAACATTGAAGAAACCTTAACAAATAATTAAAGAAAGTAATCTTTAAAAAATGTTTAATATTTTGTTTACAACGGTAGATAAACAAATAGGTGGTCGGAGTACCCAGCGCAAGCATAAACTCGGAGAATAAGAGAACTAATACATCATCTATCTAAGTGTCCGCAAACTTACAGCTTATACTAAAAGAAATCAGATTATAAATGTTCATGTTGCTATTTATTGTGACTAACTTTTGATCAAGTTTCATTAGTGTTTGAGTTAAAATACGGATATGGTACAGATATATTTACCAAGCAATAGGAATTTGAAAACGACGGCATATAGAAATTGGACGTAAGGCGGCGCAGCGAATATACATCAAATTGATGAAATTTTCGGAAAAAGACCTTTTAATGCCAACCAATTGCTTTAACAAAAACTATACGATGGCAAGGGATAAAGAACTTCAGTTTATCGTCTTTTTTCACTAATTGTTCAGCTAGAATCCAGACAAAATGACTAAATATCAAGTAATTTTTACACACTAACTGATGTCAACAGTTCTAAAATATGTACACAGAATCACTGTAGGAGACATTTCACAGTAATTTTACCTTTGGTTAGAAATGACGATTTTTTTCCCACAAAATTCAAGAATTGAGGGAATATGCGAATGTTGACATCTTGAAATGTAAACAAAAGATGAGAAATGAAGAATTAATTTTAATTCCCCTTTGTTTGTTAGGTGTTTAAAACATAGGATCAATAAGAAGCGTTAAAGTGACGTTGCGGTAAGTTTGCGGTTGCGCCAGGTCACTGGGCGATGGCAACTTGGTCTGCTTACCAGGAATGATCTAATCATGCTATGAACAATAATTTGTTTACATTGATAACCTCTATCCTTGTGTACAGTTTGGTGAAATTTCAAGGGTTTATCTTTTCCCCAAGGAAATAAGAGTAAATGTCTCAATAATTTCCGAACAACCCTCGTACCATCTTTATTTTTCCTTGACTGCTCGGTTACATAGGAATCAAACTACAGTCATTGGACAAAAGTATTCGTCGGTGACGTCAAAATGGCGGCGATTTGTTTACATTAACTACTCAATAAAAACTTCTCTCCTGATTTTAATATTCGTTGTCTTACCTTAATATTTTGTGAGATTGCCCTTCATTTTAATTACTTCTTGTAGACGGGTTGGAATGGTGTCATACAGCTGGCGAATATAATCAACCGATATGTTTTGCCAGAAACGTGTCACTTCCGCGATCAGCTGATCTTTAGAATCGATGGTGTTTCTTGTACACTGCAGGTGTCTTTTAAGTTTTAACCAAATATTTTCAATGATATTAATATCGGGAGACTGGGCTGGCCATGATGTAGTGTTTACATTATTTTCTTCCATATAGGCATTGAGTAATCGCGATCTATGAACGGGGGCATTGTCATCTTGAAACACATAATTTCCATGAGGAAAATGTCGAACAATAACGGGCCACAAATTGTTTTCTAATATTTCAATATATTTTTCAGAGTTAATATTACCGTTAACACTGGTCAATGTTCCAACACCTTCGTAACAAATACAACCCCAGATCATAACAGACAGTTTTCTCTTCGATGGCGGGCACACGAGATGGGGGTTGTCAACTTCGTCGGTCTTTCGCCAGATATATACGCGGTTGTTATTGCCTATTTCTACTTGACATTCATCACTAAATATCCTGTCCTTCCAGTGATCATCAACAGTCCAGTTTTTTCTTTCTCTGCACCAAGAAACGCGTTTTTTCCTGTTACATACTCTGACGACCATCTTCTTTTTCTGCACCCGTCTATTATATCCCATTTTAAATAATTTTCTCCTGACAGTCTTTGAACAAAAAGTAGAATCTTTTGCATTATTTATTTCACTCGTTATGTCATCCAGTGTCCCTCTCCTGTTACTTTTCATGATTCTTGAAAGTTGGACTTCATCGCGCACGGTGAACTTCGGCTTCCGCCCAGATCGATGCCTGTTTTCCACACTTCCATGAACTTCAAATTTTTTAATAATACTACCAATAGTAGTCCTTGATATTCCAAACAACCTCCCAATTTTTGCCTTATTCTTCTCTGTCTTATAAGCTTCTACAACTTTCATTCTCACAGCCACCGGAATTTCCTCTAATTTACGAGGGGGCATTTTCCCGAGCTTTGTTTATAGAAAATTTTGACAGCCGACAAAAATTTTGAACTCTGACGTAATCTAGAAACTATGACGTATTTATGAGAAGAAATTCCGAACCCGACGTGCTTTCTATAAATAGCACGATACAAAAATAGCCGCGACGAATTTACTACATCAAAGGCATTTTGACGCCAGCGACGAATACTTTTGTCCAATGACTGTAATTCTACAAAGCAGGCTCAACGTCATCATTATTTACAGAAAGTTTTATAATGCAACAAAAGAGTATTTTACTGTTTTTTGATTTAAAAAACGTGTAATATAAAATGAAAACTTTGGGATATTTTTGCTGATAAATAATTATAGACTTTTTTTATTTGATTTGATGAAAACGTGTCGTATTTCATGTGGATGCCACATGATATTTTAATATAAAACCATCTTCATTTTTTTACGACTTTATACGTTTTAATGAAAAGATTAGTTGATGTTTCGATTAACCAACCAACCATTTGCAATTTGTTGAACTTTTATCTGTCACATAATGCACCTACATAAATTCTTCTTATTTATTCATAATTAATTCTTTAAAAAAGAAACAATGCATCAACAACAAAAAATATACTAGTATAGAAAATAAAGAAAAATATTCAAATATCAAAATAGTTATGTCTTGCTTTACACGTCCATCACATTCAAACCTTAAATCCTGTTTTGTACCTTCATATAAACTGTGATAAACATAACTACATCTTTACATTTAAGGTCAAGATATAGTAAATGAAAGGTGCCTACAGGTTTATAAAATTTAAGATATAAATTCTTTCAATGATGCTTTATAACAATAGCTTTGTCTGATAGGGTGTGCCGGGGCTAAAATTTTTAGTAAATACAATGAAAAATAATGTTTTAAACAATTATTTTCAACAGTTATTTTCAACGAAATATGAAGGAAATAATTAACAAATTTCGGAGTTTTGTCCATTTTTGACTAATAAAATGTATCTAGAATGCCTACAGTCTCCCTAAAAACGGAATTAAACAAGGTCTTGAAATCCTCTTTAAAATGATGTCAAATTGAATATAGGTATCGGGATTACTTTTCCAATAATTTAACATAGAATGTCAAGAAATTGTTTAATATTCTACATAATTCCCTTAAAGCCGTAAAGTACGGGAAAAAGATTCTTCAAATCAAATATGACGTCATAATGGTTCTATCTCCAAAAAGACAGTCTGGAGCCATTAACTAGATCTTTACCTTAATTTAAATATCGGTACGTTGAAATGACAATGTTTAGTATATACCTATTTTTACAACAACACAACCATTCGAAAAATTCCATTTTTACAATTCGTAGTTTCTACATCTATTTAAAAGAAAAGTTGCTGTATAACTTGTCCTTGTTCACGTGTTCACTTGTTCATGTCAAAAAGTATTTTAAATTATACACAGGATGAACTTTTTTTCATTCTTTGACATTCAATGCAGTGCAGTCACATGTCCATACCCTTATATATTTCATATGCACATACAGTTTACTGATGGCAACGATTCAGCCAATTAAAGTCACTGTTGATGTAGTGTTTGATAGGTGTTTTCGTTTTGTGATACACGGAGATCTTGATAGTGAGGAGAGTCACCAGTTGTAACTGTCTGTTCTGTGATAGACCCAGACCGACAAGAAAAATTAACCTTATCCGTTTCAGACTTCTGTTTCAAGAATGTTTTCCTACGAGAAAACGATATATATCTGAATGACTAGATCACATATTTGCTGTTTGAAATCAAAATCAGAATATAAACACAGTTGTTTTCCTTTCGGAATTGCAGAAAAAAGGACCCAGTATTTCATTTCATACCTTCGACTAATCAACGTAGTAGAAATGAATATGATGTTGATGAGAAGTGATATAAAGAATGCAACAATCCATAATGTACTGGATGCCACATCCGTCGTCTCAACATTCCGCAGACTATCTGTACAGAAATGTTTTTTTACCTTAATCAATTATAACAAATAATATGTATATACATGTATAATAATTATAATTCGATTTTAACCGATTGTATATCATATTTTACCATATTTGCCATCACACAAACAGTTTCCGTTGAATCTGTCACATGTCTGGTTAATGCATTGTCCACTGCACGGATACTGACAGTTTTCTCCATAGGACTGAGTACATTCTGAAAGGTACATGTATTAAGGTCAAGATCAAGTAATTGAAAAGTTCCACCAGGTTTATGAAATTCAAGATATAAATTCTTTTAATGATGCTTCATAACAATATCTCTGTTTCATAGGGTGTACCGGGGCTTACATTTTTTTATAAACACAATGAAAAACCATGTTTTAAACAACCATTTTCTATGAAATATGAAGGATAAAAGTAACACATCTCGGAGTTTTGTCAATTTTTGACTAATGAATTATATATAGAATGCCCACAGTCTCTCCAAAAATGGCATTAACAGAGCGTTTGACCTCCTCTTTCAAATGATGTCAAATTGAATATAGGTACCGGGATTACTTTTACAGTGATTTAATATAGAATGTCAAAATATTGTTTTATTTTTTACATAAATCCTTTAAAATAAATCCCGTAAAATACGGGAAAAGATTCATCAAATCAATTATGACGTTATAGTGGTTCTAGCACCAAAACAAAACCACCATGGAATCTTTTACTAAATCTTGATCTTAAATATAGTTAACATTGAGCTTTCTAAGGAGCTGGAGAAATTTTCCATTTATTTATCCTTTGGCAGCATAACAAAGGTAATATTTTCATCTAATTTACCTATTGAGCAATTATGACCCATCCAACCTGCCCTACAGGAACACAGACCATCTGTGTGTCGACATGTCTTACAGTTGGGGGAACAAGGTAGAGAACAGTTTCTACCATAATACCCAGGTTGGCAAGCTGTAAATATCAAAAGGACGGCATAAATAACAATATGACCAAACCTTTATAAAAAGTAAGTTCAAACTCATTGTATATCTTTTTAATGAAAATATATTTATTTAAATTTTGTCTACGATTTCGTTCAAATCTTACAAATGTTGCAATGTCGTCCAATGACCCCGTCAATACAACCTCGGGCACAAAATCCACTAACATGGTCGCATCGTTCATCGTAAATACAGTGTCCGCTACATCGCTCTATGCAATCCAGCCCAAAATATCCGGGGCTACATTCTACATAAACAAAAGTCAAATATAGTTAGTGATTAATATTTCAAAACTCATGTTTCCTTCATTGTTTGATTACTCTTTGTTTATTTCTATTCTTTTCATCAAAGGATGTTTGAAACTGGTGAAAGAAAAATGTTCATACATAATTTAACTAACCATTGTGACTAAAATAAGTAGACAAATAACAAAGCCTTATTTCACATTTCCATCTGAAGAAAAATAACCTTGAGTTCTTGGGGCTAGAAATAAAGCGCTTTAGAAAAAATTTAGCACTATTTTTTGAACAATTCTTAAACGTTACACAATAGAACAACAATTGTTATCGTATACTAGTGCATGTACCTTTGTTACAGTTACCGTCAATTCTAAATGGTTAATTACACTTAGACACAATACATTTTAACCGTATATAAATACCTATGCGACAGTCCCTGCCGGTATATCCCGGGTTACATCCCCTATCACAGTGACCAGTCTGCCTGTTACATGGGGAACCATTCAGACAGTGACCACTACAGTTGTTGACACAGTCGTAACCGTACGTACCATCAACACAAACTACATTACAAAATGAATGTGAAAATGTCTAATACTTTGACCACTGAATCAAGTTCAGTAACTTTTTTCAACAAATCGAAATTGCAAAATTAATGAACATGCCGATTATATGACAAACAGCACAGCATCACTCATATTTTCGAAATCTTCTATTTTAAAGAAACCAATCTGTTGATATTTCATATTTAATTTTTTGTGCTTAATTTTTTTTATTGTTTCGGTACCTTTATTACAAAATATTCCTGTCCATCCAGCATCACAACCTTTATCACAGTGACCAGTCACGTGATTACAAGTATTGTTATCTCTGCAATGTCCTACACACTGCTGACTACAATTAACACCGTACCAGCCTTTTTTCTACATGCTAAAAAATATAATTCTTAAGTAATTTAATATGTCTAAACTAATAAAGATGGGTTTTGAATTACATATATATAGTTTGAAGATGAAGCTAGAATAATTCTATATATATTACATGTAATATAATAATATTAATATTAATAATTATAATTTTACAGATAAAAGATTTAATTCGTTAGAGTTTCTTAATGACCAAAGGCCATCAACAGAGAACACTGATCAATTACTGTAAAAAAAAAAACACAATGAAAATATCTGATAATTAGAAGATAATTACTTCTTGCACGTATCTTATTAGAAATCAAAATGAAGATTGTGATATAAATGTATCAAATCGAAGAATAACAGACACGAAATCTACATTGGAAAATACAAAATATAAAAAACAGGCTAGGACCATTTTCAAAACAATTTACATGTAATTACTTGTACATGCAATATCATGTAATAAATATATAACTGCAATAGACAAAGTTACACAAGTGTCTCTTACTGTAAGAATCTCAAACAAGATAAAATGTATATTTTTTTATGAAACAGATCATACTCATAGTGCAAGACAACCCCGTCCATCCAGGTTTACACCCTTAACATGTTCCATAGTCAATGTGACAAATGTTGTCCTTACAGTTTGAGGGACAAGGGGCGTCACAGTTTCTACCATACGTGTAAGCTCCTGCAAAAAACATTCAAAAGACATTGGGAATGACATTGACCATTTTGATATCATTAAATTTAAGGTAATAATCGTTTGATTGTAGGTGGATTTTTTTTGCCCCCGGAGGGGGGGGGGGGGTCTTCATTCACGTTACGATTTTTAGAAAATGAAAACATTGTTAAAGTGTTTTCTTCTTTTGAAAAAAAACGTGTAAATCTTTTTTAATTAGTTTACAATTTACCTTTTGTTTATCTGATTTTTTAAATATATGTCAGAAATAACACAAAGAAAGTCGTCATGTTTAGTGAAAACGATGCTTAAGCGCTGAACAAGTACAATTTTCAATGACATGGAATTAACATATATTATCGTTTATAAAAGATCAAGAAACCAAAAATAAATGATTTTCTTTCATTTAAAAGAACAAACTGGAGAATTTTGAAGAAAAAAAAGTGACCACTATCAGGTGAATAAGTCTCACTATAACAAAATATGTTGCAATCTGAAATTCAACAACTGATATCAAAGGTGTTAATCTGTGTCTTCTTTAGAGAAAAAAATTTCTTTCCTTTAAGGTTTTCATTATTTCGAATGCAATGCGCTCTTTCAATTACAACTTTAAACTATTAAATCAAAAATAAATTTTTTGACTGGTTTCCTTTCTAATCTTAACTACCCCCTAAAGCACTTTTGACGTCACATAGATCACTTTTAACAGTAAACGTTATACAATTACACATATTTACATTCTACTGTCTTTTTCCATTAAATTCTGTGATCTTCAAATGCCTCTAAATGCAACAAGTAGTCAAAGGTCAAATTGACGAGTTTTATTATGACGTCACAAACGTTGAACGCTGTAAACTGCAACGTCACAAGCGAAAATCAAAGTTCACGCTTGTGGCTGTTACTGTGGCTCTTCCATTAATATTAACTTACCCTTAGGATAAGATAGGAATTTTTAGGTATGAATCACATTTGCAGACAAGGCAAGAAGTTAAAAAATGTAAATATAAGCATTGAATCATGACTTTTTGAAGTATACACTCTCATAACTGCAGCGGTGTGTGCATACAAATTTTCATAACGCGCTACTCAATTTGTATGCACACATCGCTGCAGTTATGAGAGTGTATTCTTCAAAAAATCATGATTCAATGCTATAGTTATTCAGTTTTTAGGTCAATACGATGATTTAACTACCAAGGAAGTACAATATTTAACTTCGAGGGTAGCTAAATGATTGTATTGACCTCAAAAACAGCAATAAATGTGTATCATTCGGGGCAAATATACACCTTGTACAATAACTTCAAGGAGCTCAGAATAAACATTGACAACTTCGTAATTGGTAGGGTAGGTCACTCTATCCAGCCGCTCGTTGTAAAAGATGACGTAACGCCCGCATTCAGCACACGTGGTTGTAAAGTTCAGGGGAGGTAACTGAGGACCATCCTTGTAGCACAGTGTGGATCCTTTTATGTCACTAATAGTTGATACATAGGTGTTAGATACATACAGAGAGAACCCGGCAAAACGTCCACGTTGTCTGTTTTCTACAAGGTATGTTTTAAGTCGAAAAAATTAGTATGAAATTAATTTCCTCATTTATGTTGAAAGTATTATTTTAAATACATATGCGAATAAAATGAACTAATCCAGCTGGATATAAGCACTAAAAATATTTTCTTAAAACGATTGCATACACGTTTGTCAAATGACTTTTAGTTTTTCTTTAATTTAAAGTCCTGAAAAGAAAAAAAATAATGCGCCATATTCACACATAAAAACAAATTTGCCCCCATTTTTGGGAAGAATGACGTTCTTTTTTTTGTGAATGAACAATGAGCTTTAGGTGTACATTGTGATACAATTTTAGGTAATATACAAAATTACATACCATTTCCGTCGTAGTTCTTAAATAGTATATTAATACTGTAAATGCTGTACACCCCACCAAGATCCACTCTCCACCATACAGTCTTGGAATGAGAGCTCCTGCCTATTTCCAGCATCCTCGCCCATGTTGAAGTATTTCTATCAACTGCATAACTAGCTTTATATAAACCATCAAACCATGAGCTTGATTGTGATGCGACTTTTTGGAAAGATAAATCGTCTGTGCAGAAATAGAAAATACGAGTCATTATTCAATAATTGTTTTATATCTAAGAACATTACTAAAATCTAGAAAGAAAAATCATATATAATGATGTAAAGTCCCATTTTGATATATCATATTACTCCATTGTTGAAAAAAAAAATCTACAGGCAGATTGATAAAGCCAATATTTCTGTTAAATAAATAAGGTCTTGTAATCCTTTAATTGATTTTCATAAATATTATTTTTTACATCTGAAGGTAACTGACAATTGTTCACTCCATGCATGGTAATTTTATGACATCTTTTTATACAAATAACATATCGTCTCTCAAATATTTTACTTTATTATATTTCTTTTTTAATTATTATTAATTCCTATTGCTCTATGATTGGCTGATAGCTATGACTCTATAAAGAAGTTATCTTTAACTGAGCATGAACCTTCAGGTGGGTATAATATTTGAGCTCTATTTTAAATGCCACAATTGGTTATTTAAAATACTGTCATCTCACTGTGTTCGGTTTAACCAAACGTTAGCAAAATCAATTAAGGTTAATTTTATGGTTTCACGCGTTTCATAAAACCCAATTGCAAAATGTGTTAACTTTGTATCAATTTATCACTGAATCTTATAATAAACAACTAATGCTGGTTTTTTCGGGGGGGGGGGGGGGTGTCCATTAATGTGGTGATTTAGCTTCGTATTGACCTCGTGCTTCGATCTTGGGGTATTTTTTACTTCCCTGTTAAACAAATCAATGATTAACCTCAAAGCAGCGATAAATGTAACAGAAAGTGCTACGAAAGGTTAACAAATAGCTTCCCTTGTGAAACATGCCATAAAATTCATTTCAAGTAGTTATATTACAGAATATTGCAAATGATGTACTTATCATACGCATTTGATGATATTAGTCCAAGTAAATATACAACAATGTTTTTAAAATCCATAGTTATGTCACTATTTTACACCAAACATATTTTTTGAAACCAGGAAGTAAATTATTTAATTAAAACCATTTATACGGCGTTCATTACCTGTTAAAATAACATATATTATTTTTAATTTGTTCTTTTTATCAAAATAGCCCATGTGTTCCTAATATTCAGATGATAGATGCAATAATACACTTAATGTCATTTTACTTTTTAACTGCTTGGACTGCTTTCAGATTCGATAAACTCTTTATATATGTACACTGTAGGTCACGTACAGTATAAATTATTTTTAAAAATGTGTGGAATGTACATTTATATATAACTGATTTATAACTTTTACTTTTCGCATTAATGGGTGATTGGGAAGCAAGGGTTATGCAGATTTGTGAATTAGTTCTCTAAAATATCTTCAAAAAGTGAGTGAGTGAGTGAGTGACATGTGGTTACATATCCAAGTGTTATATTAACAACAGTCAGCATAGATTTAACACCCGGCCCGTCGGGCCTATATGCCACTTTGAACACATAATACATAAAAAAAGAAAACAAAACACAGCATCAAGCGGTGAACAAAGATATGATTGAAAATATACATGTATGAGTATAGAACTTTCCTCAGAACTTTGAGTTTGCACAGTTTATATAATACAGTGTATGTTTATTTTCTGAACAATAAAGATTGTCTACGTGTTAAATAATGATATTATATAAATAGTGCAAAAATTTGAAAGGGTAACTGCTGAAATTGACACCCTGAGAAAACTATTGTCAACCGACGCGAAGCAATGGTTTTCGAGGGGTGTCAATTTCAACAGTTACTCTCCCAAACAGCTAGGCACTAATTATTTTATTACACTGAATGTCTTATTTTTAGAGAAAATTTTACTGCTTTTATACAGAAATGAAGAGAATTCTACGGCGACCCGTACGCGCATAATTTACGCGCACGTAACAATATACAATTATTTAATGCTTGAGCAGTCGATAGACCTGAATATTTTTCCCGAGGTGCAAGGAATAGCTCACTATGTTCTATTGCCTGAGGCCAACGGATCATACTGAGCTGTTCTCCGCACCAAGGAGAGAAAATTCGGGTCTATTGACTGTTAAGGCATTGAATAAATGTTTTATTACCTAATTCCGTTTTTAGTATTTTGTGATTACAATTATAAATTACAGAATTTAAGATTTTCATACCATGAAGATAAATGTTTAGAACAAAAGTAAAATAAACATTATAAAGTTATATTTTAATCTTGTAGAAATTTCACTTTTTCTAAAATACGTTGGCGGTCCAATAGATCACAGTCTATTGACCGGCGGTCTAATAGATCGCAGTCTATTGACCGGCAGTTCAACAGATCACTTGCAAATCTGAATACACATACAAAATAAACGAAAATATTTTATTTGTAATAAAACAACAAAATCCCTTTGATTAGGTAATAAAACGGATTACCAACTGCGTCTAAACCAATCAGATTTCAGTATTTAACATGAAAGTATAATAAAAGTATTTGGCAAAAAGTACTTGTTGATTTTACCTACAGATCTACGGATCGCGTTTACAAAATTACGAGCATGTAATCATCGAATCCCCATTGAAACAGGTAGATGGCATAATATTGAAAAACATTTAAGAAAATGTACAATGTGTGATTCTAATAGTATTGGGGATGAATTTCATTATATTTTAGAATGTACACATTTTGTAAACGACAGAAAAATGTTTTTACCCAAGAGATATTATAAAAACTCAAATATTATAAAATTTAACGAGCTCATGAATACTTTTAATGTAGAATTACTAAAGAACTTGTCAATTTTTATTAAGAAAATTTTTAAAGTCTGTTCTTCCAGAAACCAACTTTAACAACCTATTGTATTGTGATTTTAACCTTTTTTGTTATTATTACTCCTACTATACATGTGATCCTTGACTGTGTTCGCGTACATTTGTATATACTGATTTTGAACCTCAAATACCAGTGAACTGGTCTTGAGCGAATAAAGAATTGAAAAAATTGCAACCTGCCGAGGATAATTTGAAATACATGTGTCCTTTCTGACATACATTATTTTTCAAATAATATCTGCAATATGACTAGTCATATTGCAGATATTATTTGAAAAATAATGACTAGTCATATTGCAGATATTATTTGAAAAATAATGTATGTCAGAAAGGACACATGTAAGAACAATTACTTTATAGTGCACCTGTATCTGACAAATCAAGTAATTGACCATGTATATGTGAACCATGTCAGTAAAAATTTCGCGTTTCTTAAGAGCGTTTGAAGAGCACACGTGAAATTCAAATGTCAAATAATAAATTTTAATTTCTTGGATACAAAATTTACTGCATACCGATATAAAATCTGTCATATTGTAAATTTTAGGCCTAGTTACACCATCCAATATGTTAATGTACGATTGTTTTATTTCATTTTTCGTCAAACTATTACTTCAGGAGCAAATCAATACAGGCTATATTATCACAGAAATACTGTGCATCTTCCTTTTGTTTTAACTTATAAATCTTTGTAATCAATTTGGTCTAAACTGTCAGAGCCCAAATGGACAGGAAACAAATCGTCTTAACACCGCCATAACGAGACTTGGTATTGAAGTATCGCGAGAACTGTGGTCAGCTTCCTGTTTTGCGGTACGATTCCCAGATTTTTCAAAATGGGACTGCTAGATATGGATTTCCTGGACGATGTACGGCGTATGAATCCGAGACAGGTAAATTATGACTAACATTAACATCGTCGAATTATTTCTTGTCAGTTCGAGGTACCTGGATCAATGAGGCATTGTTTAATCTAACTTACGCTGGCAGCCCGCGTTTTCTCTTAACAGTTTTTGTGAATTAATTCTTCTTAGAAGCAGGAAATATTTGTTGTAGATTGATCAATAGAACTTTTATTGAATCATTTGTTCAAATGTGTTAGGCAAGAAATATACTACTGTATTAGAACAGCAGTGTTGTAATGAATCCCATAAAAACGAGACGAACGACGTGTCAAACCATATGGTGCATACTTTTCGGTCTAGCAAATTTAAAATTCCCCTTTTTAGTATTTGATATATAATGGAGCTGTGAAAATTTGATATTTTATTATATAGCCTACAATAATGATGCGTGTTATCATTGCAGTTAGATAGTTATTTTCCTTTAAAGTACATGTAATATCGGTGAAGGTTCAGTTCACTTAATATTTGGGCATTGTTGGCGTTGAAGAACAGGGTTAAAGACAAAGTCCAAAATATCAAGTGGAGCTGAGTCTGTGTAGAATAATTGCAACTCTTCTTAAACCATTGAAGACCACTGCCAGTTAATTTTGATGTCAGGTCAGTGAAAATCAAAAGTCCAGAAATCCAGTGGGCTTGTAGGTTTTCAAAGTCATACACAATCAAAAATATTTCTGAATAAAACTTCTCTCACAAGTTTCCGGAGAGAAAGCGAGTTCAAAAGTCCACAGTGGTTTTGATGAAAAAAAAAAATAGTTAGTTAAATCATTAGCTTATGTATATATTAGTATCCTATAGTACACACTCATCTCACTGTCACACTAAGAATGCATTAATTGGAAAAAAAATTAAGGGGCCATTTTACCAACACTCAAAATACCTGTACTACTTGTGAAAGTTAAATTCTGTAGACTAGTACAAAAAGAAAAAAATCTCTTGATTTAAAATAGAAGCTACTCAAAATCTTGAAGTTAATTCAATGTTATCTTTTCATGACATTATTATTTTCGTGAATGATTATATGTCTTGAATTTTGATCGCATACTTCTTATATGATTACAACTTTGTAAGGCCATTTGTGGCTGATTTTGAGTTTTTAATGCAATTGATTGCTGTTCTCTTTCAGCTCTATTACCAAGTGTTGAACTTTGGTATGATTGTTTCATCGGCTCTGATGATCTGGAAGGGGCTTATGGTGGTCACAGGCAGCGAGAGTCCCATTGTGGTGGTCCTCAGGTAACGTAACGTAAAGTTTCACCCAAAATACACACTCTTGTAAAATAGTGTTGGTCTTCAAATCAGTAACCTTATGTCTCTAAAAGGAAAACAATACTTCTGTATATATATAACATAGTGGTGGTCCTCAGGTAGTGAAATGTAATGTCTTGCCTGTATAGTACCGTATTTTCCTGACGATTAGTCAGTATTTTTTTTCTCAGAAGCAGAGCACCCGACTTATTGTCTTGTTCGACTTGTCGTAGGCTCGAGGTCAGAAAATTGTTAAAAATAGCATTAAAAATCTTGGTTTTAATTATCTTGAGTTGGCTGTGTGATTGAAAATTACGTTGTTGAATTCACTGTTCATCTTTAATAATTATCATTTCACTCATCTGTTAACACTTAAATACATAATAATAACAACAGTTATTAAGAAATGTTACATTGTCTTTAATCAATTAAAAGTGTTACTGTTCTGTTTTTATAAACACATCATCACATGGTTCTATGTATCACTAGTAGGAAGATAACATTGCGCAGTAAAATTAAAACCAAATTTGAATGGAAGAAAATATTGCAGTAGATCCGGGGGATATTTTTATTTTTAATTTAATTATTTTATTAGCAAAGAGTTGTAAGTGGAAAGTATAAATCAGAAATATTTAATGGTCAAATTCAATCTTTAAATACGTAATCGGCAATAATCAATACTACTGTTTATACAATAGGCTGACACCGGTTGTGTTAATAATCTTGCCCTAAGGCTGAGATCTTTACGGCAATTTCACTCCTTGTGTATATAAAGAGTACCGTTATAAGAGTGATTATAGTTCATTAATTAATTATTGTCCATTTCTTTTGTTATTGTTAGATAATTTTTTTGGGAAACATATGTATGTCGTATATCGTCATTATCAAGTTGTACAAATGATCGATCTATTTCTAACAGTGTCTATCTAAAACAATAGCGTGTAACTGCATTACTGGATACAAAGTAAACAAGTTTCATCAAATCATATAGTAATTGCTAAGCTTTCTGCACTTGAGATCCCCCTTTGAAGTCGACACGAGACAGGTGCATGCCTATGACACCGGAAATTGTTAAACAAACATTGACCACGCGCCGAGTCAACAGGTGGCTGGTTACGTAAGGCCTAAAAAAAAAATAGGTTTGTTTCCGCTTTCCCGACCGACCCTAACTTAAACCCGCCGACCCAAAAAATTTTTTCGAGTTTTTTCGTAAATTTCCGTTTTTATCCGTTTTTTGTTAAAATTTCGTTTTTATCCGATTTAAAAATATATTGTGTCCTCCAAATTTAAGTCGTAAAAACGCTTATAGAACTTATTGAGATGTCATCAGTGTTGTGTAGATGTTTGTTATTTACAAATGGCAGCACATGTCGTGCCAGTTGAGCTCGAGAAATGTTCCCACCAGCCGGGGAAAATGTTCATCACATCATTTAAACAATGACAACAAATACTTGGGTTTTTTTAATCTTACCCAGTTTAATAGATAAATTGTTTAATGTGCACAATTGAACAGATGGAGAGGGGAAAAAAAAAGATTAAAAAAAAAAAAAAAGCCGACCGACCGACCCTAATTTTTTTCAGCCTGAAAGCGGAAACAAACCTATTTTTTTTTTAGGCCTAATGGCGAATACACTGGCGATAGTCAGACTGGATAATTATTTTAATGCTTGGGAATAAAATATTTCTGACTAAGTAAGTTTAGTTTTGCATAACACGCGATATCGGGAATTGTTTAAAATGCAAGCGACTTTGTAGATGTTGCCGGTATTTGAAAATATGATGCATAAGTATAAAGCGTAATTGTTTAAATGTTAATCATTGATAATAATTGGTAGCAATATCGGGGACATCGTGGCTTCATACACTGGTAATGTTACTGTAGTTTTATATGCCATTTTGAAGTGATAAGATCGACGTGTTGTCTGAATCGACGTATCGTAGGATTTTGTTAAAATTTTGGTAAAAAATGAGCAATTCGACGAGTCGTCCGCATCGACGAGTCGTCGGGAAAATACGGTACACACATTTCTATAATTGTGGTTCTGAGGTAAGTTAACGTAAAGTTTTTTTAAAAGTAAACAATCCTATGTAACATTGTAACATGTGGTGTCAAAATTTGTGAACAAAGACTCCTGGGCACATAAATTGGGACTAAATATATATCAAATATGCGGTTGGAAAAAAAACCCCTGAAATAGCATGTATCAATGTAATTTTTTTTTTCCATTTTCAGTGGAAGTATGGAGCCTGCCTTTTTCAGAGGAGACCTACTTTTCCTGACCAACTACAGAGAGGAGCCAATCCGAGTGGGAGAAATTGTTGTGTTTAAAATAGAAGGGCGTGACATTCCCATTGTACACAGAGTGCTGAAAGTTCACGAAAAGTAAGTCATTTAATCTCTTTTAGGTGGTATGGGACACCTGTCAATGTTAATGTGGATAACAATACATTATAATCAAAATACTTTCAACGGCCTAGAATTTTATAATTTTATAGTATTTAACCAAGATGTACGTTTTAAAAGATGTACGTTTTAAAAATTTTTGAAAATGTTAAAATTTTAAAATTCCAAGAAGCAGTCAAACTCATGACTTCGAGATTCGTAGTGAATGCTCCAACCAATTGCACTACTCTGTTAGATGACCATTTTAACAAAAAGAAAATATTTATGAAATTACACTTGATTTTATAATTTATTTTGATAAATATTGTGTCATAATATTGAGGTGTCCATTACCACCTTAAATGTATTATGTTGAAGAATTGTTTTTTAATTAAGTCTGAAGTTTGTGAAGAGAAAAGTCTGTGAATGTTTTTATCTAGAACGAAAATCAAGTTCACACTAGAACGAAAGTCAATATCACACAATTTTTTTTTTTTTTTTTCAGAGAAGATGGAAAAGTCAAATTTCTCACCAAGGGAGATAACAACTCGGTGGATGACAGAGGGTTATATGCCCCTGGACAGCTCTGGCTTGAAAAGAAAGATGTGGTGGGGCGAGCGAGAGGGTGAGTTACCATAAATAGGTTACAGCGTCTGTGCCTTACCTCTCTATCTGGAATGTAAATACATATACTTTTGTATAATCAATTTTCATAGAGAACCATTTTTCATGCTCAGAAATAAATGTTCAAAAGTTCATTTTAAAGTAAAAAAACAAAAATTTGTATTGTTAAGGCCACTAGCCATGACCTTCCCTAACAAGTGAATAAAAGCTTGATTGACATTTGTTATTATATATCTACAGATTTTCTGGCTATGAGGAGGATAGCAAGTTTATTTTCTCCCAAAGAGCAACTATTTCCTGAGGTGAAGCCTAGCCTTGTTTCTGTTGAGGGAGACACTATACTTGCTATAATCCAAATTGTCAGTAAATAGGTATTTGATTATACCGAAGAAAACTTTATTTGTCGATATGCAGAGTTTTTTGCTGGTAAACAAGTTAGAGTTATTGGACTTGGAATTTAACATAGCAACTGGGATAACATTAGAGGAGTTCCGAGATTAAATGCGAGGGAAATCTAACACCTTCATTGACTAGTTTTAGTCACCATGGGCATATACTTATTGTAGGATGTAAACTATTTCAGAGAAAACATTATCTAGATGAAATTAGCTAATTTATTATTGTATATTAAAAATGTACACAGACTGAGATATAATATTAACGTTGTATAAACGGTGGTTAGTTATGCTGTTTGATTGGGCTAACATCAATTTTTACTCCAGCTTGCGTTTGTTTCTATTTATTTGATTTCATTTCTGTTGCAGGTTTGTGCCTTATGTTGGAATAGTCACTATATTGATGAATGATTATCCGAAATTTAAGGTGAGATGTCAACATTGGATCATATAATACATGTACTATAAACAAGTGTATCACAGATTCAAAGCATTTTACTGATTTACTTGATGAGGAAATTTGATTTTCCCCCAATTTATTCGATTAGATCTTCATGTTTGATGAATTTCCGTAAGTACAATTGTTCTGGGTTATCTTAGGGGAAAAAAAAACTCTTCCAAAACCTTTCAAAACCACACTTCTCCTTAGATGAAGCATCTGATATGTTTTATAAAATGATTATGAATAAAAATACTAGACTTTGAGAATATGATATGAAAAACAGTAGTGCATTCAAGTAGGATAAAAATACATAGTAAATCATGTATCAAAAGAAGCAATCTAAGTTTTTATGAATGCATGAAATCTTGAAGATGTAAATTATAAATGAATCTGTTTTTTGTTACAGTATGCTATTCTTGCCTGCCTGGGACTGTTTGTGCTAATACACAGAGAATAACAGAGGATGAAAGCTGACAGAAGAGGACAAGAGAAATTGTGTAGAGAAGGATTCGAACATTGCTAAATCTGTATCATTGGTGTTAGGGATTTAACCGTTTACAATTGTGTATGGGCGAGTCTTTTACTATAGTTGTGTATGATTGTGAAGAAATGTAGGAAAAGTTGTGAATTTGAAATGAACGAAAAAATATGATATTGTGTAATTTTGGGGACTGAGAATGTTGAAAGACTATGTATTGTGTTTGATGTCAGTATGAGAGATTTGTCAGTATTTAAACCCTTCTTCATATGTACACATAAAGGCAATAGTGCAAAGTCTGAAAGAGTGTGTTTTCCGTTAACAGGGCAAAGGAACCTGTTTTGCAGTTGTTAATGTACAATATTTTTTTCATTAGAGTAACAAATCTAGAACATATTTTTGTTGTCTTATTTTAAGTAGAGTATAATTGTAAGGTTTACTTACCCAAGTTTTGATAAAAAGATGACATTGAAAACTGTATTCTATTAGAATTTAGGAAGCCGTGTGTTAGCCAACTAAATCATGACCTACAGTTTCATCATAGGAATCAAGTTTAGAGTATATTGTACTGTAATTTGATGAATCTCCATTGTGTGCGTACCGGTAGAGCATTTCATACCTTTCTAAATTTTCCACACTTTTCCATCATGAAATTCATACAAAATTTGTATTTGTATATTAACACTTGCCTGTGTGTCGTTTTGTATAAGATTGGTGCAATATGTGAAAACAACTTTTATCTTTCTGAAGTTAGCAATTTTAGTTGCAAAATAATTGCACATGGCATCCTCACATTGTAATTTTCCACACGTTTGCATTGAATTACATAAACTTAAATACATAAAAATACGCTAAAATATATTTATTCTAAGGAAAATTAAATTTCACTCTAATTTATGACAAAGCAAAAGGGAAACAACTCTTATCAATATTAATAAAGCTACTTGGTGCAATGCAAGTGTCAGTTTCGGATTAATGCTTGTAAGAGTGTAATTAATGCAGTTAAATGTAATGTAATTAATTCATGTTTCACTGTGACTGCAACATTTTCAATTTCATCTGATCAGTTTGAATGACAGAAAAAGGTGCTGCCATCTTAATATTTTTTTTCTTCATTTTTACATAAAATATGTGTATGTTTAAGAATGTGCAAAAATACCGTCAGTTGTTTCATTTATTTGAGCAGAAATAAATTGACTGTTGTGAAAATAGTATTATTTTTCTGTCTTACGCTTGCAAAGGATCATTTAATTGTTGATTGTCGAAATGAACTTGCTTCAATGCAATTCTTGATTTATATTAAGTCGTAGCTAAATGCATGCTTATTTATAAACAAAGCCATGCGATCGCAGCCAATAACTTCCAAATATTTGACAAATTTAACATCTCATATGATGTAGAATAATAGACTGCAAGTGATTTTTGCTGTGTAAATATTTTAATTGTAAATAATAGTGTAAATTAAATAGCCAGTTCGAGGAGGATTGTTTTAGCAATTTCATAGATTAAGCCATCATCAGTAGCTCTTGAAATTTTAAGGCTAAGTCATTGGCAGCAGACGACATTTTGTCTTCATGCAGAACAATGCCTGCAGAAGTTAACAGAACGCAAATAAATGGCCTATATACTATTTCTCTGGGTTTAGGCAAAATAAAGAAGAGGTAAAACTCCAGATCAGGAGTAGAGGAACAGTGAATGCAATGCAGCGAGCTGTCATGTTAGTTGATAAAAGATTATTGACCCTGCAGTTTTATATACTTAGATTACAAACATTTAGCCAATGCCGGTTGTGTTTTTTTATTAAATAAAAATTCGGAATATTTTATCGTCAATCTTAATCCACACCACTAGCTGTTTGAAGATTAACCGATTTGCTCAATTCCACGGGTAAATATTCTTCTAGCTGAAAGGATTTGAGCATCGATTTAAATGAAAATCGAACAAAACAGCATGGTGTTAATTTTATTCATAGTTAAAATCACTATTTCATGAAAACATGATACAAGTTGTGTATAAATTGTGTGTTAGTGGTAGTTTATTGTGCATATTTAATTACGTTTTCGAAATTGACTGCATGTCGCATTGATTATGCACCACCTCCTCATAAAAAACTGTAACTATTTTAAAATAAATTTCATCTTTTATAAATTTTCCATTCATAAGGACGTTCAGATACGCTGTAATCACACGCAAATTTAGAGGAATTAATTCATTTTCGAAATTGTCACTGCGTGCGCACTGCCTTTACAAAATTGACTCCAAATTTGCATGTTTCGGAATTACCCCAAACCCCAAAAGTTATGTCTAAAACGTGTCTTCAAGTTGGTTTAAATTCTTTTTCTCCAGATAAAAGAAATACAAGTTTTATTCAGAACGGAACACTCCTAATAACAGACACGTTAATCGTCGTGTTAAAGAATGTACATATATTTATATCTACATGTACTATAAATAGCCCCTGTTCTCAATGACATTAATGTACCTTTCTGTCCGCATTTCGAAACATTTATCAGTAATAAGAGAGATAGTTCAAAAAAGAAAAGCTTCTTCGCTGATAATCAAATAATCCCCCCGGCTTGTTGCTATGACGCACGCCAGGCAGGTGCGAAAGGGAATAAGTACATTGTACACGGGCCCAGATATATATGGAGATCTCTCAATTTCATTATGGGACTATATTATGTCTTTTTGCGGGATGTATTTTGACAGGTAAGGATTGGCTTAGTGTATCAAATGGCTGATCTTGTAAGATCTTAAAATCGCTCGGGGATTATTGTTATCGTCATTATTATGCCGAGTCTCGCATATTTTTAAGAGATGTATTCTATTTTTGGGCAACGTTGCGTCGATTTTGAGATTATATAATTCTATTTCTAGATTCTTGTTCAATAGTCAGCATTTTTGTCAATATTCATAAATAAATAATGCCTTTCTGAAGTTTCTGTGCGTCACTTAAATTGAAATCATATCCCCCAAAACAAAAAACGTTGATCCCGTGGTAGTCATTTAAACTCATCAAGCAGAAGGAGTTAAAATTTTAAAGGATAAAGTGATTTCGGTGTTCCAACGGACGAAATTAAAATAAACTTACTACATTCCTTCCTATGTTGTTTATTCCCATATAAGTATACATGTATTATACATGAAACAATTAGATCAGTTTTTAGGAGGACTGCTCCCTCGCTCTGCTATGGGTTTGTTGCATGATATCTACGATTTCCAACTTCCTTTTGCACCAATAAGTGGTCACAGAATTTTAAACGAGTCAGGCACGTCGCATGCAGTTATCGTTAAATGCGCTCTATTAAAATCAAAGAAAACAATCACATTTACTTGTACATACAATTTACCGTAGTAGTTTCATAAGACAGTTTTGATTTCTTTTTTTTTCCCAATTAATGCATTGTTCATGTATTTGATAAGTGATATCACATTTTTGTACATATGTGCATATGTTATTATAATATATGATAATAATATAATAATACACCCATTAAAGAAAATCAAATATGCATATTTGTTAAACATGACTTTATTAAAAAAGATTTGATTTCATACAATGTTAATATAAGGAAGATTTTCGAATAAGAGAAAAAATTGCACACGCTTAATGCAGCTTGATGATGATGATGGTGATGATGATGGTGATGATGATGGTGATGATGATTAGGAGGAGGATGAGAGAGAGACAGAGACAGAGAGAAAGACAGAGAAAGACAGACGGAGAAAAGCGGAAATAAAGAAAAAGTGAGAGTTTGGCATTCTGGGACGGTCAGTACTCGCAGAAGGATTGTTGTTGGAGCCCATCTATTATAGAGACCATGCCGACACCTGCCAGCACCTGTGTTTTTACCTGTGCCACCTTATCAGAACACTGTCCGTGACACAGTTTAACTGACCTGGTCACTTAATTTATGTTGTTTTTCTGGAAGAGGTTCCATGCACCAATTTTAGGAGTTTCGACATTTTTCTGTCAATTTTTTTGTTTGTTAGTTATTTGGTTCTTTGGGTCAATTTTTAGCGGTAAAACAATCCAAATATGGATAATTGATATACTTTTGAATTTTAAACAGTGTATTATGAAACACAAAAATTACAAATACGTGTTGGTCCTATTTTATTTCCTCAATTATCAGCTATTTACATTTTTATCTTTTTACTCATTGATTTAAATAAAAATAAGGATGTTTGAATCTTTAAAAAGGTCTCCTTTTATTTCCTTTGCAGTTTTAATTGTATCGCAACAGTTCTTTGCTTTGAAGTTTCAATTAAACTGTTTTTAAAAAATAAATGTTTCCAGCTTGCAATATTCCATTTTCAAATTACTGGATAGTTTTGGTTCTATCGCAGTATATAATTCTACGCTTATATCTTTTGAAGAAGAAAAAATGTATCTTGAAACGATCCCTTTTTATGTTCTTACAGTTCCAGTTCTATCAGCGCAGTTCTTCGCTCTGGACAACCCGTGTCTGGAGAAGTTCCGGTTATGTTCCACTTCCTGTAGGGTGTCCTACATGACCGGAAGTCTGAACTGTCAATTCTGTGTCTGCGATGATCCGAGATACTCAAGTAATTCATCTCTTTTTCTTATTTTATATTTCATTGAGTTTACTTTTCATGCCATTTGTTTTTAATTAAGGACTCATATGCATGAGTTTTGCATTGTGTTACTAAACTGAAAAATAATTTTGTTGATGTTTGTACATGTTTTACAGCTTATATACTTATTCTACCACTAAGGCGGGGGGTTCACCTGACTTAGAACTTTAATTCAAAAATATAATAAACTGTGTACTTTTTTAAAAACTCGAAAAGTTAAAGATTGTTCCTATCATCGTCATCATGTCCAAATTCCTGTCCTAATAAAGGTTACCTTGATTTATGGGTTTTTTAAAGAAAAAACCCAAAAATATCATTAATTTTCTTTTTTTATATGAAATATATTTATATTTAGGTGTGGTGTCAAATCAAGTTGCAGAAAGTTGCAAAAAAGGGGAAAGAATTATGGGGGTTAGATTTGAAAATTCTGCTATATTTCTATACAAAGATACGTGCATAATATTCCAGTCTAAAAATAGCGCTAGCCATAACAATCCGATTCCTAAAACTTTGTCCAATGGAATGCTGTAGGCACTTGTTATTGACAGTTCCAATGAACATGAAACATTGTGTAAACACGTGTCCATACACAAATTTATATAACCTATCTATTTTAAAATAGCACATGCATCTTAAACAAAATTCACATTAAAAAATTAACACATTCCTACCCGCAACCCCGAAGTCGAATTATTATACGCTTAATATGCACTTTTATATCAGGTATTTGCAGGTACATATTTTGAGCACGTGCCATGTGGAGGACTTTGTTCTAATATCGCAGTGACCATACCGTCCTTCATTTATTCTGTTTGCGGTTGGGCGGGTCTTTTTAGAGATAATAAACACACATCATTCCGAAATCCCAAAATAAACCACCCCGCCTCAATAATAATTCCACACCGGTGTTAATATATCCCTGCTTGCTACCTTATTATAACTGGTACGGTAAACCCCCTACAAAAATAAGACTTACCGCGTAAACCGACATTCTAATCGTTTTGGATTGACATCCCAGCGGTAGTGTATATAACATTCAGCATTCATGTGACAGCATTCAGGTGGTTGTGTTTCTTCCCCCCAAAAAACCCTTCAAAAATCATGGAATTATTTAATTGCTTTGGCCCTTTACTTCTGTTAGTCGCCTGGCCTGAGCCTACCACCCCGACCCCCACAACAACCACCACCCCCGGGCCGACCACCACCTTACCCCCGGGGCAATGGATCGCTAATAACATCGTCTACACAAAGTTGGAACACCCGTGCGTGGAGTACTATGCCTCGTGTCCGCTCATTTGCCCCAAGGGGACACAGACCCTCCCCAACGGGACGATGTGTGAAACGTGCGACTGTGGCGGATCCATCACGGGTAGGTCCAGGATTTTATGCTTTGTTTCATTTCTCGGGCTTTATTCGTCCCAATCGTTAATTACTGTTAATTCATACAGATTGGTAAAATGTTTTGGTGTTAGGTCAAGGATTTTATGTTTTGTTTCATTTTCTGGGTCTTTGTTCGATCAAATCATTATAGTTACCGGTATTTCATATACATAATTATATTGCCAAAATATACTTTCTCTGGTTTTGGTATTTAATCAAGGACTTTTTATGTTTCCATTCTCGACCTTTATCTTGAACCAAAAAAAATGTATTTATCTCATTTAGTTGATGGTTGTAAATATTCTTTCTCTGTCTTTGTATGAAAAAAAAAAATAGAATGAATTGTTCATGAATTTGGAATTGGTTTGGAATTCAATACGGGTTGGTCACGTGGTAAATCTCATCAAACCAGATTATAATTTATTAGCACCAACTTGGACTTCTTTTTGTTTCATTTTTTGGTCTTTATATTTGAGTTGAACAAGTTGTGGAATCGATAGCATTCAAAGAGGGTCTTAATTTTATTCGAGATCATTAGTTAACCTCACTAACAAACAAATTATGGCAACAATATTAATAATTCACCCCCGAAAATTGGCTCTTACTTATTTATGATGAATTCACTGTTATTAATACGGATTGGAACCCGGATTAAAGATGGGTAATATAATGGTCAAGTTTGAACTTGACACCCACCCCCCACCCCCCCCCCCCCCCCCCCCCGAAAAAATGAGAAAGTCTGAGATTTATTAATACATGTAGTTTTTCTTGAAATTAATCAAATACAGTGTATTAACAAGCCTAAATTATTGAAGACACTGAACCATTTTAAATCGAAGAATTAATATACTTATTTATTAGAATGTATTCGCTAATCAAGATTCATGTTGATTTGTTCCAAGATTCTTTATAATGCATTACATTTGTTCTGAATACATTTGATGTTATTTGCATAAACCAGCTTCATTTATAGCCTTACTTAGCATATACGCTAAATTAATTAAACTAGGTAGTTTTTTATATTAAAAAATATCCAACTCAAAACCCACGGCTTCATAGGATTTTGCAATGTTTAAATCAACTACAGGTACCATCTAATATATTATAATGTAGAACAGTTTTATAACCTGAAATATTACCATTTGTTGAATAAAACACCAATATTTCTTATTGATAAAAAATGATGGAACAATCAAGAGCTTTAGTTTAAAAACTTCAACAAAATTAATTTAGAGTTTGGTAAGCACCAATTTATTCTCAATATATTAGCTTTTAATTTAAAAGAAAATAGGCAATAATTTTCATCAACGTTTTAATTCTCAATTTAGTTCAATCATACTGAGAAGTCGTTGTGCAAACATTTGAGTTTATTTGCAGTCATAATAAATTCATTCAGTTCAAAAAATTAAATTCACCTATATAAATTTAATTTACAAATCTCATAGGAGGAGTCTTAGGTGGCATTTTTTTCTTCTTTTTTTTTTTTTTTACAATTAATGCACGTACCATCTCTTGTAGTGTTCTAATTACCGGTGCTTTTCCCTTAATTAATGGCGTGAATATTCATGAACTTTTTAATACAATTGAAATAAAAAGACCCGTCCGTCATTTTTCAATATATGATTTTTTTTTATTCAATTCCGAACAAGAGCTTACAATTGTAAAATGAAAAAAAAAACCCATTATTTTCTTTTGCGGTATTTGTCAATTCTGATATGAGAAGGAAAATGAATATTATAGGGTTTGATTTTTTTCTTTTTGAATCTAATAAAATCAAAGAATACGGTATTCCATCTGGGGTTTTTTGTTGTTGGAAAAATTACCGTTATATATTTCGACAAAGCAGTGGTCATTTGTTTCAATTACTTTCAGATCTCTTAGGAAAACGTGACTTTATAGAACAATTCCTGGTGAAGCCGAAATTGACAAGTGAGTAAAAATTGTATGTTCTTAGTACCACGTATATCTCTCACAAGTACCTGACGTAATACATGTATATGTTTCACAAAATAAAAAAAATATATTCTATCTCCCTAATGATATTCTAAATCACATCTTAATAAAACAATCATCTTATAATTTTTAAGGAGAGAAAAAAAAATGAATTAATAAAATATAATGTCGACTAGACTCTGACCCGTGTGAACACAGGTTGACATTGCATATGATGTCGGACATTTACGAAACAGATTCATGGACACAGCGTATTGTTGACATTTATATAACCAAGCTACTGCAATAATGCTATTAATTTCACTACACTCTGAATAATCTAACTGTGTCTCGGGACAAGCCTTCACGACAGTTTAAATGCATCCCATATACCCGTATTGTTGCAAAAAATTGCAGAATATCTCCGAAACGATTTTGGAAAAAATTAATGCAGCTACATTGAAAATAACAGTCAAATTATTCACAACAAACCATTTTGAAGCTGTAAATACCTCTCATCTGAATATTTAATTGATATAAATGAAGAATACAACACTTTTTACTCGCTTTGAATTTACACACCATGTTGATATTCGGAACTCTCGGGATTTTTCATATTGAATGCGCAGAGTTAAGAGTTATCTCCCGTATTTCCTTTGATGAACAATATATGACAAATTTTCAATCAAAATTTACACGTATTTATAAAATCGTTTCTGAGTTTATCCATGCAAATGTGACATGGTGGAAACATAAACGAATGGGCCTTTCGTGATTTAGCGTGAATGTAAAGCGCATGCGCAAGATTCTAAAATCCAAAAAATCCAGAAGATTTCCGGATTTTTTAAAGGAATTTTCGTTGATTATTAATTAGCGAAGCTTGATTAAGAAAAAAATAATCTTCAAGTACCAATGATGTTTAAAATATGTAAACCAAAAGACAGTACTCTTCCGATTTCTCGGTATTAAAGCCCAAAAATTCGAGTCTGTTATTTTAATATAGTAGTATAGATGTTTTTTTTAGCACACAGAAAGAAAAGACGTGGACACAGTTCCAAACAAAGGACGGCCTGCTTTCAGTTTCACTTTGCGTGTCCTATTTTCCGCTGTCCTGATGGAATGGCGTTCGCTCTTGCACCCAATGGTTGCCGGGAATGTAGATGTATACCTATTGGTAGGTTAGCCATGATCACTTGCAATCGCCAAACTATTGGTCAATTACCCCCCCCCCCCCCCCCACCTCCCTTGATACATGCAGTTTTTGTTCTTTCTTTTAGATATGCTTCTAATGAATCAGATATGGCATTTTCGATTATGTTTGATTTGCTATGATATCAGCTCTGTTTTATTATTTATAAATGTTAAATGAGATTTAATTCGCTAAATGGGCATTGTGACTAAAGAACACTTTTCCCAAAAATAATATTTTTTTTATTCAAATTGTTCTATAAAAAATCAAAGTCACTAATGTATTTACATTTATAGAAACAACAACTTCAACGACAATTGCACCAACAACAAAGACAGCCGGTATTTATGTTTTCTTGTTACACAATTCATCTCATTGATATGCAAAATGAGAATTATGTCAAAATGTGCACTTGCTTTAATGTTAAAATCAATTGTTATTTCAATGCAATATGATATGCAATACTAATTCATGTCGGAATTTTTATCGATATATCATTTTTTATGTGAAAAGTGGTTTTTTTTAGGCTTTAATTAAATCCCATTCGGACTACTAATATTGCGGTCTTCTTGTACTAAAATTGTTTGACTATATCAGTCTTCTTTAGAGAAACGTTTAATCAAAGTTATGTTACATGCAGAATCCTTAAAATCATAGTAGGTTTTTTGTAGCAAATAAAGGTTTCTTAAACTAAACATCTTCTTCTTATGTATTTGATATGCATTCTTATTATTACGACGATGTTAATAGATGCACACAATCGCAGCAATACTGTATATATATATATACTATACACCATACATCCCTACAGTTCACTCCAGCTTCCTACAGCTCTACTGCCAGGTCGAGCCCTCGGACTGTCCGACCGGATGTACCGTAGTTGATTTCCGGGTCAGTGAATGGCATTGTTATCACTGTCACTGTCCGGGTAAGTTACAGCTTGGGTTATATATCTCAATCTTCGTTTTAAAAAAATAAAAATATTTCAACATAAAATATCAGATTGTTTCATCAAATCTGTTAGTTTAACATTTAATTTCATTAAAGAAGTCAAATACTAATTACTGCGATCGATGCAGACATGGTTTTAAAAGGTCTGAACTTAATCGTTTTATAGGGTAGGAATTATTGCAGTTTGTAAAATTGTTTTAAAGTTTAGAATATGCATATAGTTTATACGGTTTTTGCGATTTATTTCAATATAGCAGAGCAACAGCACTTCACGTGAGCTGAATGGCTTAGATTTATTCATCCACATAGTTTTATTGTTAAAAACAAATAGAAAGTGAAACGCGAGTGCAGCAAAACACACTTTAAAACAAACTCTAACTAGTTTAAAATTTCTTAATACAAAGTCATGTAGTTTACAGACCTAATATCAACTTAGTCTTAACATTTGGTAAAAACTTAACGACTTATGTATAATTATGCCTTTTTCATAAATGAAATTCGAAAAATTGCAAGGGTTTTAATAACTGTTTGTCCATTCAGATCAACAGTTTGTCGCACTACAGAACCCATGTGACCAAGAGAATTACCTGTGCCCCAACACCTGTCAGGTGCGCCACCTGGTGAACCACCAAAACAAGACTCTCTCCTGCGAGTTCTGTGACTGCCAGTTGAAGGGTACAAGCTATATATTCAGAAATACAACTTTATGCAATACAGCCCATCAGTTTACAATAAGTCACATATTATATAATAAAATGTTAACATTAGACTCTTTGGAGTCTAAAATGGAGGGGAACCCTTGATCAAGTGTTTCACAGGTCTCAAAGTTCCAACAGTTCCACAAATAACATATAGTAAATTAATTGTAAATTTGCATATCATATACAAATTTGAATACGCAGTTTTAAGACAACAATTATTATTATAACTAGAGGCATATAATATAAATGTATAACATATGCTAACATACAAGAGAATATTACTATATTATTATTATAGTATTTTGATTACACGGCCTGTTTGTTCATGACCATTTTTAGACTGTAATATCTGTTAAGAAATTAAAACAGAGCTCTGTATAAGTTTTAGTCTAAAATTTAAAATGTAATAATTTTAATTTTACTAAACGATAGTTAATAACTAAACAAATCAAATCTGGAAAATAAAGGTAGATCTGACTGTTATAGTTTGATTTCCACCCAGCTTTATTGACTTTGTGGAGTCATTAAAATTTGTAGAAATCCAATTCTGGAGAATGATATCCTAATGAACAGTGGAGTTTGTACACCCCACCCATTCCACTCCGATTTTGTTAATGAATGATAGTTTTATGATCTCTGTAATGCAGTTTATAATATTTTTCCTATTGTATTGATAATATCATTGGCAAGAAATTTCCGTATCCCTGACACGGAGATTTTCACTAATGCATGTCGAAAATTGATACCCACAAATAAAAATGATACAATAGTAATTCGGCATTTGTTTCAGGTCATATTTTCAATCGACACCATAAAGTGAGGCGACAGACATCAGCCGACTGTCCCTTTAGTTGCCCGGGATACTGTCATCAGCTGAGAACCCAACATCCTCATCCATACAATGCCTTTGGTCGCAAAAAGCGTCAAGCTGTTTGTAGCGGACATTGTTCCAAGTGCCCATACAGTATGTTCGATAGCTGTTTTTAATACATGTAATGCATTATTGGAAAAAAAATCTACGCTAACAGCCAAGTCATACAGACTTTACTGTCTTTTAAATCTAATTTAAACTTAGTTTAAAAACTACTAATTAATTGCATAACGGTCACGATTTCGAATCAAATTGGTTTCTGTAAACTTACTTTCTGTTCGCGTGTTTTTTACCGTTACGGTTGATCATGTTTTTTGTGTTTTTTTTCGTTGTTTTAGAACAAAACACAATTTCTACAATTAAACATAATCATAAAAAAAAGAAACCCACGGTCAATCTTGCAAGCACCTAAATTTTGTTTTTCTTAACACATACATGTATACTAGTAAATATGTTTTTTAATTATATCTATATTTAAAGAGACCTCTCTAGCACGAAAATTAAGGTTTTTGTTTTGGAATAATTTACATGCAGCATTATTTAATTTAAAAAATACTGTATCCAATATATATATATGAGGTGGGATTAAAAAAAATGCTGTATATTAAGTGAAAAACCAGTGTCGGACTAAAAACACTGAAGCTTGTACCTTATGGCCGAAAACTCTCATACATATAATTTTATGATATATGAATGTATTTGTCAATTTCTTTTACAGATAATCCAGTCCACACACCACCTGATACTCAATCTGTTCCCATGTGTAAGAATTGGCTGTAATACATTTTTTTCAGCATGACTCCTTTTATTTTTATTCCGAAAATACATGTATGTAAAAGATTTCTTTTTGAACAAAACCTTTATCTAAGAAAATATGAGCTTTTGGAAAAGAAAACTAACAGGTATATACCAGTAATAATCTTATTATTTGAATTCCAATAAAAATTTTTACTTTATTATGAAGTGTAAGAGTAAGTACGTAAATGTATCTGTTTGTTGTTGCAGAAACCACCGTAAATCTTTTTAATTTAATTTCATTTCATTTTCCCCTGTTTTTCTAGATACAGAACAACCCGTTCCCGTAACGACAAAGGCCCCACATATGACAGGTAGTGATGCTCGTTACAATCGCAACTTCTCGGGCCTTTCTCATAGAAATGTTTTCCGGGAACAGTAAACGTAAAGGCCCGAGAAGTTCCGAATGATTCATTAGATGTACTACGGCGCCATTCATTCGCCTAATATATTTCAATGCTCGGATTTCGATCTGTTCTAGATTAAGTTGCTTTTTTAAATGAAAAATATACATGTACATGTACATTGCAGAAGTTTGAAGTCCTTCGTTTTAAACAGAAACAACAGTTTGTCAATAATTATTAACTTGAGTTTCTATTTTGGAATTAACTGGCTTTTTGTATCCATTGCTGATTGTTCTAGATTTAACCAAAAAAAAAATGAATCGTGAGTAATGGTCAATTAAAAATGTGACATATGAAGTGTTAACATTTTCGGCAAAAAACTGGTATTTATATTCGTTTGCGTCTAAATTAAGTGCCATTTCACGCACTTTTTTTTCACGCCGATGTTATCTTTAACTTGAGTACAAATGATACATTCATATAAAAAGTATTTATTTTTTCTTTCTTTTTTTGGAAAGAAGTTGAGGGTTCGATGTAAATACACGTACATGCTTTAATTATTCATTAATTTGCATCCTTTAGTTGTGACAGAGGATCACTGTATCCCTGAGTATCGGGAAACACACCTCCTTCATCAGTTCTGTACAAATATACTCAGGGTCAATATAACCAACATCGTGTGCCTGTATTGCCGCTACAGAACCAGCTCTAACTCAAGTAAGTACAAATCTTATATCTGTTTATTTTGATTGTATCTACTTTTCGCTATTTTTGCGATTTTCGCGATCATTTTCATATCACAACAATATTACAGATAAATATTATCTTCGTAATTGTTTACTGTTGAAATCTTTTTCAAATTGCAAAAATGGCTTAAAAAGCCGACTGAATTTATAAAATTTGGGGATTTCAGGATACACATTGTAACTGCAAATAGCAAAACTATCTTATTATTCCCGATCTATGTAACTGTTTCTGTCGTACATGCTTGTAAATGGCTGAAATTTGGACGGAATTTTACATTATTACGTTATATGTTAGGCTAAGAAATTCACAGATCATGGGGTTATGTGAGCATTGTTCGATGACATCAGAATATGGCATGCTTTTTTTAAAGTGTAGGCAACAGTTTATATTATTTTCTTCATGCATTTTAAATTTATTGTTATTTGATATTACCATTAAGCGAAGAATCATTTTTAGGAAATAAAACTCCTTTGGTCTTTTTTCTTTAGTTATCATAGTGCCAAAATCAAAATTACAAAGCCTACTAAAGCAGCCAACAACAACAACAAAACCTTATACCACTCAAAGCCCGGCTATCAGTCCAACACAGGAGGCTTTGACAACACATCCAACGATGATGCTCCCAACAACAACAAAAACAACATCAACAACAACCACAACAACAACACCAAAACCAACAACCACCTCAACAAAAAGGACAACAACAGCGACAGCAACAACAACAACATCAACGACAACTAAGGTTGCGGTGACCACGCCCCCTGTTCCTCAGTGTCACACGTGTGCCGGCGTGAACTGTACTGATGGAGACTTACAGGAGTGTAACACAGGGACCGAGTATTGTATGAACACACTCAGACAGGGCAGGGACGGGAGTCGTACCATCACTCGCCGGTAGGTGTCTGTAGAGGGTGGGTGTGTCAGGGAAAATTGTATGCTGTTTAAACACAGTCAAACGTGGTGGGGGCGGGAGTCATACCAACACTCGCCGGTAGGTGTCCATCGAGGGTGAGGAATAGAAAAAAGTGTATATTGTATGAACACACTCAGGCAGGGTAGGGACGGGAATCACTCGCCGGTAGGTGTCCATCGGGGGTGGGTTTCAGGGAATTTTTTATACTGTATGAATACATTCAAACAGGGCAAGGACGGAAGTCGTACCATCACTCGCCGGTAGGTGTCCATCGAGGGTGAGGAATAGAAAAAAAGTGTATACTGTATGAACACACTCAAACAAAGCGGGAATGGAAGTTGTACAATCACACGCCAGTAGGTGTATATCGAGGATGAGATGCCAGGGAAATGTTTATACTGTATGAATACAGTCAAACTGGGTGGGGACGGGTGTCGTAAGATCACTCGCCGGTAGGTGTTCGTAGAGAGTGGGAGTCAGGAAAACTTGAATATTTGGTCGGTTCTAATGTTAGCACCCTCTAGAAGTCAGAACCTACTTAAGTATGAAAAAAAGTGTGAAAAAAATTACAGCTACGTATCTGACGGTGTAAAATTAAAAAAAGAAATGGGGGGCGGTTTTCTTGCATTAATTTTTATATTTTCCACAACCAATATTTTTTTTTTAAACAGCAATGTCATCCAAAGATCTATACCATGTATTTCATAAAGAAAAAAAAGTTTTCGATAGACCCCTTAAATGATTCATGAACCTTTGATCCATGTATTGTATCATGTGCGTGTGCGTGTTTACTTTTTGTGAACAAAAATAATAATGCTGACAGTGAAGTTTTGCGAATATATGAACATGAAGTATGTTTATAGAAAGGATATTATATGATACTGATTCCTTTAATATAAATACTTTAATGATTTACTTCAATTTTTTAATTTTAATCAATTTATAAACGGTCTCCTTTCACAGATGTGTCTCCGAAAACGAGTGCTTTGACAAATGGTGGATAGTAACAGCAGACGATCCGAAGTGTCTATCAAAACAGAACACGCCCACTGGCAAAGCAGGCGAACCAATTGAATGCAACTTCTGTTGTAAAGGGGCGGGGTGTAACCGTTTGATGAGAATTCCTGACAGTCAGTTATACACCGGACAAGACCATCCCTCCAGTGGAATGGGCGGGATTATTCAAATAGGATGACGAATATGTAAATGACTGATAAAACCTGTTACGTTTTATTCATTTTTACGGAGCAAATTCTTTTTAACCCTTTCTCTCCTCCATGTTTGTTGTTCATTTCTTATTTGTATGCATGTGCGATGACGTAATGAAATTCTCCAGTTGGATTGAAGCCCATTGTTGCGTTAGGTGGCTTTCCTATGGTTATATTTACTCGAATGATTCTAACGTGTGTACATAATTCAGATTTAGAAAAAAGGGATTCGGTTTTTGATTTAAGTAAAAACCAAAAAAAAACTACCTGTTTTTTTTAAAATAAGAAGTAAATATTCAATCTAAGTTTTTTTTCATATTCAAATTTAAAGAATACATTTAATACAAGTTCATGCATGAGTTTTGTAAATATGTAGTCATGCGTTAATTAAATGTAAAATACTTACAATTTTTTATGAAAATTAAACCACCACAAATTTAAATGATTTCAGGGTAACTGATGTCAATAAACTTTGGGTCGTCAAATCAAGTCTTTCTCTGTCTACTTTATACATTTATATTTCACATGCACACGTATAGATAAAAAAAAAGAAAAAAGATTGTCTCAGATGCATTGAAATTGACATATATTGTAAACGAAAAACCAAAATTAAAGTATGACAATATATGTATACACGGTTTCAATGATCAGGGTTTTTTCAACTGTAAAAATTCTATCTTGTCGCGCACCAGTTTTTCATTCGGGTGTTGTAAGGCTTAGCTCCGTCCTATATAGGATATACACGTCTCCATTTTCTATTTTGACGTCGTGAACTTCTTGCTGAAACATAAATACCAAAAGAGTTGGAACAAAACTTTCGCTGTTCATATTTCATGCTCGAATTTTTACATGCTTTCTCATTTCAATAAACAATTGAACTTACTAAATACCGGGCTTTTTTCTTAGCCCATTAGTTAACTTCTTATATATATATGTAAATATAAGAAGTTTGATTTAAATTTTCTATATAAACGCGTATATTGACAAATGTTCATACATTAATCTGCAATTACTAAGATATGGTGATCATCCTAATAAACAAGTACCCCTCATACAAGACTTCTTATTAATGAATTCATTTGATAATATATACGGTGCTTAAAACAGTAAAGGGACTTGAGTTGTGTATTATTTAAAAAAAACAACCCTTTCCAACGTGTACCTAAATATAAAAATTAAAATCACCCCCTACCCCCCTCCTCCTCAATAAAAAAAAATAGAAAAAAAATATATATGGCAACCATAACAACATTGCGTTCTAAATTTGGTGCTTGTAACATTTCCGGCCATCTGCTAGTGAAAAGGGACATCACAATCAAGATTGTTCACCGTATATAGTATTACGTACCTTGAGTCCAATTTCATTAGATCCATCTTTGAGGTCAAACATATACCCGTGCCATGGACACATCACGTGACACCGACCTTTATAGTCCTCGATATCACCGGTAAACAGAGGTCCTCCTGTACAAATAAAAAATGCGCATGCGTAATATGGAATTGTTGATGAACATTTTATGTGTTCTTTTGTTATCAATATTAAATCAAAGTACGGAAGTACTGATGGGAGTTGATTTTATGGATTATTATTTGGTTTAAAATCAACGATATCTAACTTTGAATGGCAAATAGTTGCTTAAGGATGTATCTGTACAGTGTACCAGTATTAGAATGATATACATTTTTACTAACACCGATATGAATTTTGGGGTTTTTCCGACAAGAATTATGATAAATCCTCAAAGGAATCATGTTGTGTAATAGCGAGCGCAGCAAGCTCCATAGACAACGTGTACGAGCGGAGAAAATTCGAGTTGAAATCTGCACATTGTTCAAAGAAAATTTTATGAGGCCACGTGAAAACGTTCTACTATCCCAGTGATCCTTTGCGGTGCAATGCAACATGGTGGAACAGGAAGAATTTCTACGGAAAATTCTTACCTATAAATCGCATACATCATTTTCATTTAAACAATAGAAAATCCTTTTAAAAACATTTATGTTAAACCCCTTCTTTACTTTTCAAGGCAACATTGACGCTTGTTTGTTTCCATTTGAATAAAAACAGTAACACCTCTTAAAATTGATTGTTAAAATTTTGTCATTTATTTAAAAATGACGCAAAATCATAGAACATATAAACATAAACAAAAGCGGCTGGAAGATCCCCAAACATTTGACTAGAAAACAAATTGGAGAGTAAAAAACAATAGGGGACTCCCAGCCGCAAAATTGCTAAAACTAGTTCACATGCTAAAAAACTACCATTAATGAAATACAATGGAAACAAAAGTGGTGCATAAAAAAGGCCAGTCATTTATTTAAAAATGACGCAAAATTATAGAACCTATAAATGGTGCATAAAAAAATGGTGGCTGGATGGGGAGGTTGGAGGTGTCTTGAACGATCAAAAATATCGGTGCAGCTTCCCATAGCATAAACAAAGAATGTAAAAATAGCCCCAGAGTGTGCGGCTTTCTGATTGGCTATGCCTACGTAAAAATTTTGCTGACATATGACGTCATTTCCTTCCCCGAACTTGTCCGACAATTTACGAAAACTGTCGAGCGCAAAAGTTAAGTATGACGTCACAGTGATCTCGGGCTATATATTCCAGCAATAAATTTAGAGGTGGATCAAGCATCTGTACTGGATGTAACGTGTAGAAAGTACTCAGTTTCAGTGTTAACGGTGACTCTTTGGCCGATTAGTTTTGTTTTGAAAATTGTTTTGCTCAGTTAATACGCATGCAAGTTCCATGCTAAATTTACTGTCATATTGATCCAAACATATAATTATGCATACATTAGGTAGGTGACAAAAATTATTAAAAAAGAGAAAAAAAAGTCCAAAAATTAAACTGTTAAAATATCTACATGTATTTGTTATAGTTGCATATGTGGTCAAACCTTTAAATAATATTGGATAACACACTAAAAAGGGGTGAGGGCACATGTCTACAACGCTTATATAGCGTACAAAAATTAAAAAGATTAAAGACAAAATTGATGTCACAGAGGAAAATAATTAAAACACCGGTAACACCAAGGAACAAAATGAGAAATAACACAGACACACAATTTATTGTTGACTGATTTTAATGATCATTATTAAAAGGTAAAGGAATGATAAACCATAATTGTATTTACATTAACAAAAAACCAAACGGCTTTGTGTTTATCTAAATATTTTAATAAGTCTGTTTAACATTTTATTAATGCTCATTTGTAGTTTGTTTAAGTGTATAATTAATCCTAGGAAAGGACCATTGGAATAAAAGTTTGATATCTTACGGTTCCTTGCGGTGGTAAAAGTTTTCGAGACAAAGCCAAAGTTTTTTGGTTTGGTTAAGTCCACGGGTTGCATTTAACAATGATGACAGATGTGTGGTTCCTTCTGCGCTCGCCCCAACGGTCACACCGTAAAACATATTAGCGAGCGCAGCGAGCGGCGCGAAGCGCCGCTCGCGTAGCGAGCTCCATAGACAACGTGTACGAACGGAGGAAATTCGAGTTGAAATCTGCACATTGTTCAAAGAAATTTTTATGAAGCCACGTGAAAAAGTTCTACTATCCCAATGATCCTTTGCGGTGAATAGCAACATGGTGGAACAGGAAGCGTTTCTAAGGAAAATTCTTACCTGCAAATTGCATACATCATTTTCATTTAACAATAAAAAATCCTTTTAAAAACATTAAAGTAAACAACACATATGCTTACGTAAAAAAATCTGTACCTATCTGAACTTTTGCTGACACATGACGTCATTTCCTTCCCCGAATTTGTCCGACAATTTACGAAAACTGTCGAGCGCAAAAGTTAAGTATGACGTCACAATGATCTCGGGCTATATAATTTCCAGCAATAAATTTAGAGGTGGATCAAGCATCTGTACTGGATGTAACGTGTAGAAAGTACTCAATATCAGTGTTAACTGTGACTCTTTGGCTGATTAGTTTTGATTTTTTTTTTGCTCAGTAGATACACATGCAAGTTCCATGCTAAATTTACTGTCACATTGATCCAAACATATTTGCATACGTTAGGTAGGTGACAAAAAATTATTAAAAAAGAAAAGTCCAATCATTATTAGATCTACGTGCAGCGACGTCATTTTGTAATGAATAAATAAAAGAAAAAAAAATTAAACTGTTTAAATATCTACATGTTTTTGTTATAGTTACATATGTGGTCAAACCTTTAAATAAAATTGGATAACACACACTAAAAAAAGGGTGAGGGCACATGTCTACAACGCTTATATAGCGTACAAAAATTAAAAAGATTAAAATTATTAATGCTCAGTGGTAGTTTTTTGTTTAAGTGCATAAGCCTGGGAAGGGACCATTGGAATAAAAGTTTAATAACTTTGGGTTCCTTGCGGCGGTAAAAGTTTTCAAACAAAGCCAAAGTTTTTTGGTTAGGGCAAGTCCACGGGTTGCATTTAACAATGATGACATATGTGTGGTTGCTTCTGCGCTCGCCCCAACGGTCACACTGTAAAACATATTATTTATAGATATAATTAATTTAATAAACCCATGTATCAGTAATCTAAAATATTTTTGGATATTTAAGGAATCAAATCGAGCAATATTGAACTCTTGTCTCGTTCAACTAGCCAGTGTTCATTGTTGTCTCGTTCAACCAGACGCTCGGCTGTCTCTGTAAATCTCCGACAAGCAGAGAGAAATATTCCTACGACAGAGTTCAATATAGTCTCGTATTCCGAATTCATACGACTACAAAATTATCTGAATTGTTCGTACAATTAAAATACCAAGCTATTTTTAAAATTATTTATAAATAAATATCCTTGAAAATCAATGCTTCTGAATACATTACATCGCATTTATCGATTATTTTCAAGTACTAAGTCTTGTCAGCGGTTATGATTTTTGCTTAGGTCCAAACACTGTTTCACTTCCGGTGTTTGTCTATAGCTTTTGATATTCAATGAGTGCATATTTTCCCCAACTCTCATCGGGTATGATGAATACATAATCACCCACTGTAGATGACATATATGTACATGTAACGTTATACATATCAATTACAAAATTAATATATATTTACATACACCAATTATGATTTCCTCTTTTCCTGTCAGAAATTGATTGTAATTCATAGCTCTGTAGAAACAGACAAAACTGAAATCTACACGCCCTGTTTATCGATTACTCGAAACTGTCAGCAGCATAAAAACAATCACGGACTGCAACATGTAATAATCATGATGATGTCAGACTCAAATTTCCATTTAGGACGACTTGTCTAGTTCCTTGATTTAAAATACCGATGTACATAAAACAATTATTTAGTTAATTTTACTTACTATTTACGATCAAACCCTTAAGTTATTAACAAAAAAAGAGATGTGTATATATGTTGTTATCTAGCAAGAATATTTTTTTTCTTTGATGATTTATGCGGGTTATAAAGGTAGCAATATTGCAGCTTGAATGTTATGTATTTTTTCTGTAATGTTGCAACCGCCATATCGGGTTATGTTATTTTTTCTGCAAAATCGCTCCCTTAATGAATGACCAAAGAAAGCGTTTTTTGTTTAGATATTGCACAAATCAAATTATATATTATACCTTTCATTTAGAACAAGCGTTTGATAAGATAATGAAGGGAAATTTAAAAAACCTAACACCCATTCATAAAGCAATATTAAAAATTAATCAACAATTCTTTTTTCGCTTATTTAAAAAATATCTTTCGCGGATTTTGGGGTTAATTTTTTTTTTTTTTTTTTGGGGGGGGGGGGGGGGGGGGTTCTTGAGATAGAGAAAAAGAGATTGATTTTGCTGATTCAAAATGAGTATGTAATTATCGGTTTAAACATTCTTAAGACATAGATGCTCAATATTTACCTAGATGTGAGCACCAGGCTTCCATCGCATAGAACACCCCCTTGCTGTGAAACAGCGCCAGGTCCCACGTTTTTCCGCCCGCCGAATATAACCGCTGGCACTTTTTTCTGGCTAGCTCTTCCACCTTGCCGACACACCGCCATTCCTTCCCCGATTCATCCATGATTTCCCGTGGCATATAAGTACTCTCTCACCTGAACCTGTTGACACTTGCAAGGCAATCGCAACTCCTCGAGCCTTTTCTGCAGAGCTCAGGGGGAACAACCTCGAGAAGTTGCGATTGACTTCTCCGCGGCTTCATTTGTACACGAACTCAGGTGGAATAAGGAGAAAACATGATGAGGCCACAGGCTGCAGACAGGTTGGGGATAGGTGTGTGGATCAATACCTTTATAATTATCACTCACTCTTCTTTATAGTGTAGCTATTGATCTGAACCCGGGATTAAATGATGTTTGATTTTACGTGCGCACCTGATGGAATTAGACTCGCAGACGACAATATAACGAAGCCATTTGCAAACAAGTTTTTCCCTCTTTCGTCTTGTTATTATATTGTATGATGGTTGTGTAAATATAACCAATTCCATTAGATTTGTTTGTATAGTCTCATTATTGCATCAAACTCTATAGACGCGATTTACATATATATAAATATCAAACAGGATATTTTAGTAAGCAATAATGCAATTACTAGTGTGTTTTTCTTTGATGTGAAAAATCATATTGCCAACTCGTTTTAAGATAAGATAAATAAGCTGACACATTTATTCATCATTATTGTCATCAATCAAAGAACATAGATCGAGATGCATAGTTTAGGACTTCTTTTAGCTTATATTAGACTACAAAAAGAGAGACTAATGATAAGCAGATATATATTTGTCGCAAGCAGATGCTTTTCATGCATACCGTTCCACATTAAATAGGTAAACATACGAAATTAATAAATTACAATTGTAACAAACTATATCTATATACTGTGCATGGCTTTTTGAAGGATAATTTATTGTAATATATTTTATTGCTTCTTATTTCTTAAAACAAGCAAACGACATATACACCTGTATAGGTACCTATTTTATTTCTACATGTATTTCTTTGTGTAGCAAATAATGCGCTTGAGTTCCGCACATCCGTACAACCCGAGTTCGATTCCCAAAGGGGGTTTTGTTGTTACTTACTGAATTGAATTTTTTAGTTATTCATTGTTAATCAACAATTTTTTTTCGCTTATTTGACATATGTACAGTATTTCCGACAGAGCTCGAAAAGAAAACGTTGTATGTATTATATAGGCGTTCTTCACAATCCCCTTTATATAAAACTTAATAAAAATACAACTCATTTATGATCTCTTGAGAATTGTAATAGACTTCATATAATCCAATGATATACCCAAAATATAACAATGAAAAGACATACAGAATTGTCTAGCCGATAAATAAATTGATGGGAAGTGACTCCATTTTTTATAAGATCTAACATCTGGTGATGCTAATTTACATTCGATATCTGGTTTGTTTTGGAGTTTTTCCGAGATCTGCCGGAAAGGCCCGAGGAGTTGCGATTTTAGCCAGTATTTATTCTTTCACTGTACCCTCCGTGTATTTAATATTACAATGAAATAATGTCTTTTATTTAAATCCCATTTCTTTTATTACAATGTAAATAAGTGACAGAAAATAAAAGAAATATCCTGCTTTTAATTGTCTATACTGATTTAAAGTTAAAGAAAAACAGAAATGAGAGAAAAAATATGTTCTGCTTTAAAAAGGGAATCGAAAACACATTGACATACCTATCCCCTTTTAGCCCGGTGCTGGGACGCTCATCGCAAAAACAATTAGAGTCCGAGGGTCATCAACACGAAATCTTAATTAACGGTCTGAGTAGTGTGTATAGTGCCTATCTTCCTAATTGTTGTACTGTACATGAATAATGGAACTATCTACACGTCCAAGCAAAAAAAAAAAATGTTTTTCGGGAGAAACATAGCTTACAATTGGGTGGTCTAGGAACTGATAGTAATTTGTGAGAGTTTTTTTTCTTTCTTTTGATTTTCGATTTGTTTATAAGGAAGAAAAAAATTGAAAAATTTCGACGACGAAAGCTTTTTTTTTTCTCTCGGTCTATTTGCAAAAAGTGAGAGAGAAAATCACGGCAAATTTCGGACTAAAATGGATTCTTTGACATTCGCGAATAGATAGAATTTTCTGTTTTGATAACTTTATCGATCGACGCCATGCAGGCATTTTGTGATTTATTGAGACTGTTTGTGATAGTTGGTGTGATCGACCTTGTTAAGGGTCGAGGTCATTTGATTGACCCTCCCATGAGGTCAAATTTATGGAGGTATTATCCGTGGAACCAGATGAATGTTCCTAAAAACGTAGATGACACTGGACTAAACTGCGGGGGATTCTGGGTAAGAAGATCGACGTTATGTTTTAAACCAGAAAATAATCCTAATTATCCATGTTGAGGTTGGGAAAATATAGGCTCAAAATAAACTTATTTTTCAATACTTGTACTTTATAATTCAAATTTATTTTCAAACTTTTCATATTTTTTTAAAATTTATTTTTTTAATTTTTCTTTAACTCTTTGGTGAAATATAATAAACTAATGTAATGCAAAATACAACTTAATACAGTTTCCATAAGCTTTAGGTTGGCATATAAATGAAAAATATATATATAATTTTTTTTAGTACTCAATTATTAGTTATTTATATTAAAAGCCTAGATACAATTTAGATCCTCCTTCTGCGTTTGCTTTTTTTTTTTCACTTTTACCCCCCCCCCCCCAAAAAAAAAAGAAATAGAAAAATTATCAAAATCTTGGTGTGCATAATTATACAAACGTTAAATTTTTCTTTTCTAAGACTGTACACTGTGCAATATGAAAAAGTATTTTCTGTCGTTTTCATGACAAATAACAGCAAAGTTCTAATTCATCATGATTTATTTCGAGTTTACCACCGTTAATTGCTGTGAAGACACCTCTAATCTGCTTTATAGATAGACCATAGCTCTGGCTGTAGCGTTACATTCCGTCGTGTAAATGAGTTGCTCGTGGCCATTTCGTGTACTCACTCGTGGCGCGGGTTTATTTGTGTAAAACACGCACTTAACGACAAGCAATTATCGGCAGTAAAATGTTTACTTCTATTTACAGAGATAAACTGTAGTGAATGTATTGTGTGCATATATCAAATATTATAAGCAAACGATAATGTAAATTATGTTGTATACTATGATAATCTCAAGAGTTTATTTTGTATATATGTAGCCCTCATATTATTTGATATCTGTTAACCATGCTTCAAACTCATTGTTAAACAGTAAATTAATTGCCTTTTTTTATTAGTGATATTGTATTTTTGCAAAATGTCGAAAATAATTATTAATATACAGGATAATTATTTTCAGAGCTGAATTTATGGAGGAAACTTTGGTCGTATTATCAACTCAAACATTTCTGTTTAGCTACTAACAGTACTGCAAAGACTATTTTTTAAATGAAATTTAATGTTTGGCGGATTCCGTTTCTTTCATCCATGTCTTAAAATAAGAATCAATTACTGCTAGAATCACAAAATTTAATCTCCAGCAAATACGATCTGATAATCAAGTCTTCCCATCTACACGTTTTTGAGGGAGTCACAGACTGAATCAAACTAGGAATATGCAGCCGTGTGTCGTTTAAAAAAAAGTTAAATTATATCTTAATGAAAGTGTTGAAAGGAATATATACAGCATAATGCGAATATAACGAACACGGATATTACTCATCTTAGCTGCAGAACTGTAGCTCTCAGCTCCGGGAAAAAAATATTGACAGACCGGAGAGCTACAGGGCCACCCATTGAAAAAATTGTATATTTATTGCGCAGAAAAACGTGCGCTAGTTTTCGACTGATTTACCTTATTACTACGCAAATTCTGTGAAAAAAATTAGTACCATTAAATTCTTCATGCAATTTACTACTGATATGGCCTATTTATTTGCCTCAGACTTTCATCGAAACACGCTACCGACCTCGGATAATCAAGTATGTTGAATTTACATCGAGATCGAGAATCGCCATTTTTACATGTAAACAAAGTGCACCACATGAATTTACGGGACTGGTGATGGTTTTTAAAAGACTATCCGAGGCAAGTGAACAGACGATATCAGTAGTAAATTGCATGAAGAATTTAATGATACCAACTGTTTTCACAGAATTTGCGTATTAATAAGGTAAATCAGTCGAAAACTAGCGCACGTTTTTCTGCGCAATAAATATACAATTTTTTCAATGGGTGGCCCTGTAGCTCTCCGGTCTGTCAATATTATTTTTCCCGGAGAGCTACAGTTCTGCAGCTATACTCATCTATGCCCGATTTTTATTGATGTCCCGTCCAAATTTTTATAGAAACCTACGGCTAAAACGAGGTAACGTTAAGATCCCGTTTGGAAACTTTTAACATATTTTTTTGGCATATAATGAATTATTTTTACTACGAATTCCATCGAAGATAAATGAAATTCAAGATGCAAATATTGAATAATTAAATTCAAATAATATAAAGAATTTTTTTAAAAAAGTAAAGTGAAAGGTTGCATTACCATTTCATTTTTAAATGGTAGTGATATTGATTGCATAATCGAAAATAGTTTGGAGTATTGTTTGCTGATTATGTTACAACGAATTCGCTATAAGATTTCTTACGAATTCGTTATATACTTGTAACGAATTACGGTTATGTTCAAGTCATGCATATTATAGCCTTCTCAAAACAAAAAAAATCAATCAACCATATGATTTGCGACCTCGGACTAGTTCATATATGCTAAGATTGTCCTGACATAAATACTTAATATCGATATGGCTTTTTCAGCGGTTACACGAAATTAATGGCGGGAAATGCGGATTGTGCGGCGATTCCTATGACGAAGTGCGCAAAAACGAGGCTGGCGGGAAATACGCAAATGGCTACATCGTCAAAAAGTATTACCAGGACGACCAATTCATGAACGTGACAGTGGACGTCCTCTCCAATATAGGCGGCTACTTCGAGTTCCATCTCTGTCCCAACGACAACGTGACGTCAACAATTACGCAAGAGTGCCTAGATAAATACCCACTGACAATAGAGGGGTACGGAAGTCGGTACGTACCGGATACGGCCGTCAAACACAACTTGTTTCTCAAGATCCCGGATGGGGTCACGTGTTCGCAGTGTGTTCTTCAGTGGAAGTGGATCGGTGGTAAGTGATGACGCAATCTGTATTTATAAAAAGTTTGCCCCCGTCCCTCCTCCGACTGACCTACAAACTATACCTGACTCAAGATTTTTTTTTTTAGAAAGTTCAATTTGACCATAATCGCTAGTCGTATTCTTTCTTCTTTTTTTTTTAATCAAATTGACAGCAGGTCTAGTACAAACTTGATTTTTGTGTAACTTTGTAAATAAAAGTGCAAGACAGCATGCCACACTATTTAAGAGGTTACTAAATGCATCATTTGAGCCTGGAATGGTTCCAAAGACTTTTTTTTATCTTACAACTGGCATTGTATTTATATCTTCCAAAATGTTCTTCTTAATGTAATAGATTTTGTTTAAATCATATAGTAAATATAATGCTGTCATTTATTAACAAGTCTGGAAGGCCGAGCATTACTAAATTTGAATAATACCAGATATACTGAAACATTTTTATATGAAATGTTTAATAGCACCTTTAAGCAAAAACGATTTTTGTAGGTAACAACTGGGGAGTATGCCCTGATGGCTACGGCGGACTTGGATGCGGAAAACAGGAAGAATATTACAACTGCGCAGACATTTCCATCTTACCTCCTTCCGGTAATAGACCAAAGTTAGCTCGTCCCGCCATTGTAAACCGGAACCCGGCTACTCCCACTACAACACAAAACCCAATAATGCCTATTCTACCTCCTTTTATTCAAAGATCCGAAAAGTATAAGAAGTTCTACAAAAAGTACATTGAAAACGTAATGAAAGGGATGGTAGCGGGTAAATGGTCCGACAACGCCATTTCAAGCTTAGAATACAAATTAGAAAAACAGAAACGAACCAACCAATCAGAACAAAGGACGTTTTGGGTGCCGAAAAGGACTTCAGACTTCCGGTTAACAGGAGAGTATCCTGATTGGTCGAGGCCTTCCCTCTCTGTCAAAATGCCTGATGTGTTACAACAGAACACGGTTTACTCCTTTATGGACATAGTAAAGAAGAACTTGAAAAATGGCGAGACCGAGAGTAGCTCCACAGTGTTGGTCGACAGCCCTGTGATCACGGGTCGGCCAGTTTACCTACCTGAGGGACCCGTTAGTGTCCCCCTCACCACAACAACAATGCCGACCCCTCCATCACCCACAACAGCAAGCTCAGGTAAACCCTTAGTTGCAATAGCCTTAAGGTATGAGAGGGCGCTTTTTTCTTCTTAGATTTTTTTTCTTCATTTAAATAAAATGATTCTTAAGACGAACCTGTGAATGCAATCTACTAGGCTATACACATATGTTAATCTAATTAAAACCAGAAGTTTTATCCGCTCCCCGGTCTTTTGTACGTCACAGGAGAAATTCTTTCCACACGCGAAAACTGGACAGCGGGTTGAACTTTTTATTTTAATCAGATTGATTTATTTGTCAACTTACCGTCTGAAATGATGACTGGATTGTCAAACTATACTTGTATATCATTTAGTCATCGTTAAGCCACATTCCATTTACTGTCAGTTGACTTGGTGTTAGGGATTCATTCTGCAACTTTTTAAGATCTCGACTATATGCAAACAGAGTAGTAATTGCCACTGATATATTGTATACTGTAAACATTCTACATTTGGCTGTGTATTCTATTTAGCGCTTATGGCGGAATGTTGCTTCCGTTAAATTAAGTACATCGCTAAATGACAAGCATTTACCGTATAGGAACAATCACATTCAGGAATACTCTAATTCAAACCCGCGCCATCTTGTTAAATTCTCGCCAACTATCGTACACACCAAACATAACACGTTTACAGCATTACAGCCTGTACATGTTTATGTGGTTTTTTTAATTTTTAAAGCCTTTTATGTATTTCTGCAGTTAATATATATGGCCAGCAGACAACCATATTCCCGCCAACCAACGACCCATTCTTGGACAAGGCGTATTTCCGATTTGTTTACAATCCTAGAGACACAGCGCCGCGGTTCACGTTAGCGACTCAAAGCGTTCCCATGACAACGACCACCCCATTGCCAAGAAAAACAATCTCACCTTTAACCACCTCTGCGCCAATCATACCAAACATCGAAAATAAAACTCAGACAAAATTAACTACCACAACAACAAATTCTCAAAATACTGGAAGATTAAACTTTCCTGAGTTTGATTACGAACAAATTCGGAACAACCGAATCATTGCACAGAGGATTCCGTATTACCTCCACACGTCGGCTCTCCGAACTCCAACAGACCCTATAACGTCATTTTTCGACTCGATGATGAGCGTGTTTTCTCCCGCCAGTCCGGATTATACGTCAGAGGTTCCGTATTATGACGTCAGTGTCACGGATCCCATGTACACTAATTACCCAAGCGACATCTATCTTCCGAGTGTGGATTCGCAAATCGCTTTCAACAATCTCCAAAAGGCTGGCCTAGCAGAACAACGGAACGTTATTTCACCTACTTCTAACAATTTTGTAAGCACCAAAACAAATACGCTGCTCTCAGAAAAAGCGCCTCAAAGGAACTCTTTTATTTCTAGTGGATTATCATCGGGAACGGATGTGCAACGATCTGGAGAAAGAAGAGGGAATTCACCGGAAGTGACGAAAGTGCGCAATCAGCCGGATATTCCTTCGCGACAACTGTCTAATAACGATTGGAGATCCGGCGTGAGTGTTATAGACTCTGCAGTCAGTAAACTCAGATTTGCAGGAAACATGTTTCTATAGCTGAAAAAAGTCTAGTTAAAGTGAATTTTTTTTTTTCATGGAATTATTTCACAGTACAGGAAAGGATACAAAAACATGCCTTTTTCTCTCTGTGAAGTTTATACTTGTTATCCGAAACTCTCTCTCTCTCTAAAATTTAGCGTTGGGGAAAACCTTTTGTATTTGTATGAGTAGTTTTTATGCCGCACTGAAATGGTTATGATACGTTGTCACGCAATCCCGTTTTTTAAAACATAAGACCAAGCTAAAATATTTAATGAATAAAACGATGTGAACATCTTGCAAATACAGTTTTTTTCTTATTTATTATTTGAATACATACATGTCCATATTACATGTTAATTCTAATACAAGTTGAAAAATAATATCTATATTTATCAATATTTCCTTACAATATGGGACATGCACTAATCTAATTTATTGAAACGTAAACGTTATACACATTTTTAAGCATTTTTTGTTGTTTCAATAAACCTTTATATACATTCACCTCGTAGAAAATGTCTTCGAATTCTTGTGCATAGAATGTTCATTAATTTATCCCTTGATTACACTTATCAAACATTGTGGTCTTTCAAAAACCTATTATATGCATGCACCTAATAATTATTGACCGCGGCTTTCTCTTTGTAAAATGTTCATTTATTTATCACTTGGATTCAACAAATAAACAAAAGCTTGTTGTAAAGGCATCATTTTAATTTACAGTTCACGTATCATCATTTAAATGCATCAATGTATTGAAAATTACTAAAGACACTTATCATTGTACCCCATCCATGCCTTTTCTTAGGAGATCACTCGGAGGGGGTGGAAGATCCGTCGGGGGTCCAAATGTCGGTGGCACGAAATTATCAGGTAGTGGCTGATTGAGTGGCAGCCCTGTGAGAGCGTCGATTGGCGTGTTACCTCCCCTTGTCGTCAGAACAAACGGAAACTCGTTCATGTTTGGTTCATTCTTTTGTTCTTTTTTCTCTTTAGGTACAGGTGTACTCTCTGTAGTTGGTTGATAGGATGTAGTCTCAACTATGGGAGTGGGGTTGGTCGGGGTAGTTAATGGAACGGCTTCCATGTTTTTCAAGTTCTTCTCAGCCGGGTAAATAGTATCTGGAATTGGATCTGCGCCTGGGACTACGACACCGTTTTCGCCGACTCCTGCTTCGACCGTTCCCGCCAAATTGTCGGTATTTTCCGTCATTCTGTCGACCACTGGTGCCTGTTGCTGCCTCCTTGCTGCTCCGATTCCAAATGGAGTCGGTGATATCCGTAAACTGCCGGAATCCGGCCGAACGTACGTCGGCTTCAGAGCCACTCCTTGCGCCTCGAGCTGACGTACTCTCGCAATGACTTGTGGGTATCTCTGTCGAATAGTCGCTGAAAAGAAAATCTTACCATCCCGAATGGTGAAAATTGGAACTGTTCTTCTAACTAACTGATTCCGGAAATTCCGGGCTGCCACGTGAATTACAGGCATACGTAGTATCATTCCATTTCTCTGTCGAATGTTCGCGAAATTAATTCGCGGTAGCGGTGCCCTGAGTAAAGGATTTACACCACGTAATTCGTATTGAGCCTGCAGATCGTTAATTGATTGTTGTGGGGCACCTGTTGGTTTGTGTGGATACTGAATTTCTACCACGGCTGTTGGTTGGTCGATTGTCTCGGAGAGTTTGGCACTGGTTTGTTCATTGTTCGCTGCAGCTTTGTTTCTTTTCTCTGATACAGAGTTTAATTCTGGGAAAAAAAACACGAAAATATACAAGTGTATGTAGACAGCGGGACGATGATCATTTTAGAGAAGAGATGAAAAATGAAGTATGCTTGGGGAGTAAGTAACATCGATGAAAGATTGCGTGTGTATGTAGGCAGCGGAACGATGCGGGGAAGTTCGTTTACAATGTTTGAAAGAAGAAATGAAAAAATGAGGTAATGCTTGGAAAAGTAATTATCATCGATGAAAGATTGTGGTCTTAAAATTAATTTTCTTTCTTTTTAAATTAACGTGTGCGATAAATAAAAGTCTGCGTCCTAAATATAGCGGTAGCCCTTTACGAAAAACTGAAACAATGAGTAAAAGAATGTATACAGGACACTTTGTGATAAACATGTAATTAATTCGCGGTATAAAGAGATAACTTCAGAAAAAATAACCAAACTAAGGAAGGATACAAATTATATGTATTATATACACATGCTTAATGTTCTGAATTTTACATTATCGTAAACGAGGTATGTGCATTTAAGCAATTTGTAGATAGATCCATTGTCTTGCTGCTCCAATTTTTGTAGAATTTTTATCGACGTTTAACGATAGTATAAGTGTAAGAATATCGTAGCAGGCAAAAAAAACAAAACAAAAAAAACATTTAGAAATGTGGAGATAAATGATTAATTGTTCAAATTAATTTTTGTTCAAATAGAAAGTAAAGTAAAAATACATAACAGAACGTGTTCATGTAGTGAGGGATTTTTTGGAAAATAAGATTTTTTGTAACAAAATGCCTAAATTTTAGTATACTAACGTTACACCCGTTTATTACAGAAGAACGCTATTTTTATTTTGAAATAAGAAAAAAATACAAAAATAACTTAAACCTCAACCTCAATTATTCAACTTTTATTACGACGAACATTATCTTAATTATCGCTTGAAAAAATCATAATCATCGTAAATATAAGCAATTAAGCGATAGTTTGAAATTAGAACAAATGATTTTCAAAATATATCGCTGGAATTGACAGCTGGTTACAATTATTTATAAAAAAAAATTTCAGAAGTTTACGAATAAAAAAAAAGTGTAGTTGTCAAAATATTTTCGGTAAAACATTCAACATTTATCGATGGGTCTGATCGTTTCTTTTGTTTATTTACCCCCCCCCCCCCCCCCCCCTCAAACACACGCGAAATTTATGAACGATAGATTTTTTTCTAAGTTGTACCAGTGACTTACCGAAATTAGCTGGCATACATCTACAATACTGAGGAGAAAACACGAATCCATTCTTACAACACAGAACGCGGCGGCTCTGTTGAACGTTGCCATAGTAACACTGTGGATTCCCCATGACAACCATGGAGCCGCATCTCATGTTGGCTAGCAGAGACGACATTTGTAATATCTCAGCCGCCATGTTGAATGGATTTCTTCTCGTTAAATAAAAAATTATAAAGAAAGACAAAAAGAGTTGTTCTTTATTTATATTTACGGTACTCTTTGGATCATTGGGCATGCGTGATATCCTACGCCCGTCAAATCTAAACCGTTCCCCCAACAGATAACAAATAGGATTACGTCACGTTACTTCCTGTGTGATGGAGTGAAACCGAGGCGGTACGACTACGCATACTTGGTGATTAATGAGGTGCCTGACGGATGTGTAAAAGAAATGCTAATGTTTCACCTGAAAGGTAATTAAAGACTAGTCTGCTAATTTTACACAACGTTAGGCAGAGGTCGCATGATGAAGATAGATAACTCTGACACCAACACACAAAAAAACACGCGCACCTGTTCACAGCAATCACTCAGATCAACTCACCTGTAGTGCAAGAGGCGGGGTTATAGAAAGGTATTCTACAATTGATACATATAGATATAACCAAGGACTGAAACTAACTCAATTATATAAATAGATTATGGAAGAACAAATTAACAAACTATTTGAGAAAACAATGCTTATTACGTTTTATAAGATTGGAGCTGATATGATTAACGCAATAATGTTAGAAAGTAATTTCGTCAATTTGCACATATTCTAACCCTAACCCCACTTCACCCCAACAGAAATTCAAGTAATTTATAAAAGCTAATATTTCTACTCTAAAATAACTGATAAAAGAGATAAAACAAATCTTACATTTCAATTATTTTTTTTTACTACTGCAGAATAATACTCTTATTACAATATTTATATTCCGTGTATATTTTCCCTTATGTTTGCATTGGAAATCTGTGACGTTCAATTTTGTATGAATACACTTTCCTAATTCGTGCGCTATGCGCATAGATACAAACGTATAGAATAGTTATTTTTGTAATATTAAATGAAACTTACATAACCAATTTGATATGTACTTTTGAAAAAACAATCATTATCATATATCTACTACTTAAAAAAAGATTTTTCTCCACAAAGTTTCTGGCGCTATATTTTTTGTCGTTGAAGCTAACAAGTTAAAATGGATGTTACACGTATGGTTTATATCCCTGACTAAGAGCGTAAATAATAGCTTTATGGCGGCGATAAAAATATTTCATACAAATAGACATCAGTATGAAAATATTATTTTTCCTTTTTTTTTTTTTCAAAATTCGAAATTTCTTTTATTTGATTATGTAATTACCTATTGGTAATCATGATGAAAATAACTCAAATTTTTTTTTTCATAATACATTTTCTCTATACAAAGGTGAAAATTGGTAAAATGAAATAGTTTTGTTACAATTTTACAGAATTTCTTGATATACATCAGAAAATTTATATTAATCCTAACTGTTACGTATTGGTATTGAAAACAAATTGTTTAAACTAGTTCAAAATGTATCTTTCTAAAAAAAACCTACGCGTATATTGCATGTGCAGTTTTAAATAAAGGGAGATATTAAAAAAAAATAAAACTCCAACTAAAAATTATTTCATGAGGTCACTGACGACAGTGCTTTAAGTGTGAAACTAAAAACAAACCAAAAAAACAAAAACAAAGAAAAAGAAATTTACATTGACTAAAACATATATCAATCTTGGCAGTGTAAACCGTTGGTCCTTTTCTAATTCGGTGCTGTTGTATTTTTCAACTTTCACCTTTATTGTTGTTTTGCTGTCTGGTTCAAAATACGTATGGGATTGAAAACAAACATAACATATTATGTTCTATTTTGTAATAAGGATGATACATGTACAGTGTATAATTTATAGAGCGTCATATGTATAAGAATATCATTCCATTTGCTTTAATTCATGCATGAAATAAATAGGAGAGGGGATGGTACATGTAATTTTGTCTTGTAAACAATAAAATTGAAGTCTATGACTAAACCCCTTCTTCCCATATCTTGTGTGGGTGACAGAATGAAAAAAAAGGGTCATATTTTTATTTAATTTCTGTAAGCTTTAAAACAAAATAATAGACATATATACACTTTAAATTATTAAACACACAGAAGTGCTCGTTTTGAAGAAGACCCTAGTGCATACATAAAAAAGAAGTATGACAAAAAAAGTCAATCAACCCATTAACATAAAAAATGTTTACGAATATCTATTGCGTCTTCATTTAATACTATGGTTAATACATATTTATATTTTGATACCTTTAAAACTTTCAATTTTTTAACATTTGCAGCAACATTAATTTTTTTCTGAACGATATACATTTTAATACATTTTTACGGTACTAATAACGGGGGAAAATCCTCAAAAATATGTACATGTAATTATGTAAATGAGATGACTATAAACGCCTTTGGTATTTCAAGTATAATTGAATTTGACCTTGTAAGTACTTAATGGGAAATTATTTAAAAACCTGCTTTTTGGATAAACTAGACCGAAAGAGCAGAAATGAAAGTAAGGTTTGTAAGCACGCATTTGCGAATCTTAATCACGATCTGGCGGTAAACTTTTGCATCAAAATATATGCTTGCATTGAAATGATATTAAATATTGACGTAAACCCTTATTATTTACAAATATACAAATACAACAATATGAAAAAAGAACAACACATTTCAAATATCAAGATACACTTTCTGCAAAAACTTAACAACATTCAAAACAACGTTTCAACGTATCTATATATATCAAATTATGTACAAATTAGATCATACTAGTACTTAGCAATTCTGTATCGCATTCTATATTTGCCCGAGGTCGCTGTTAATCAGCCCGAGAGCAATCAGGCTCTAATATACATCGATCGAGGCCTAATTTGGGATGCGATATAAAAATACCAAGTTATGGTTTTTATATAATATACTTAAAGAAAATAAGAAAAAAAAACCCAAATACATCACATGATTAATGAATATTGTCAACAAATCGCTTTCTCTCTATACATAGTTGTCTCTTATAATTTTTTCGTCAGTTTGCGCCAGCTGATTGTATACCAAGTTGACTTCGACGCAATCATTTCACGTCTAATCGAAAAACTCGAATTGGAAGACACATCAAAAAAGGGATGCGCAATACGAATCAAAGACTACCGAAAAAGGCTGTGTTATATTGTATTATTACAAGCCTCTAGGGTTTGTTAAACCCGCGCTTGAAACTTTTCGACCTTTAATGAACAGGGCGAAACAGGGTATATATAAGTATATGATGTGAGAAAACATGCGTCATGAATATCTAGAATAAGATAGTATAAGTGTTCTTGACATCAAAGTCACATACCGGTATAGTTTTACTTGTGTTGTACCTCTAAAATGTAAATTACACCATAGTAACTGTTGCAATTAAAGACAAATTCTAATATTTTTGTAAATCTACTTTCACATCTTTCCTTAAATAAAACATAGGTAATCACAGATAACAAAGCTCACCGAGACGAGACATCACCCTTATGAGACTTCACCTTTATGAGACCACCTTTATCATATTAAATGAAAATCATACTTTATGATCTTGGATATTCTTGGATTCTGTCTTGACACAATATCGTATATCATCTGTTAAAAAATTGTATGATAATCATAATGTTCATATGTTAATCAATACAATAATATAAAATTAAATATTGCATCCTATCATATTTACAACATATATCATATAATACAATAAAATACCATAATAAACAATGATGAAATATGATATTGTAACATATGATATGACATTGTATTGTATTATACGTTATTGTATTTGATCACATAATACAATATCATAATATACAAAACAATGTAGTATTATATTACAATATAATATTACATAAAACATTATAACATTGAAACATATGCCATTAAATTGTATAATATAGTATGATATTGTATGATACTGTATCATTTTTGATACATAATATGATATAGTATCATATGATACAATATAATTTGATACAACATTGTATCATATCAAATGATACAATATTATGTGATAAAGTAAAATATTATATAATACAATATCATATCATACATATTGTATCATATGATACAATAATATATATTTTACAATATCAAACAATACAATTTCATTTGATGTGATAAAATATCATATTATAAACCAATATCATATTATATAATATCGTATCATACGATATTTTAAAATATTACAGTATCATATTATACAATTTGATGTGATATAATTCTATATAACAGAAACTAATATCATATTATAAAATATCGTATGATACAATATAATAGAATAAACAACATTGTATCATAGGATGCAATATTATATTTTGCAATATGTTATGTTATAATATCATGTGATAAAATAATAAATTAATAAAACAATATAATATTATACAATATTGTATCATAATATACAATACTATACATAACGATATCATGATACAATATCATAACATAAAATATAAAAAAAAAATTGATGTAATATCATATCGTATCTTATAACTTTAATATGACATATGATATTATATTGTATCATATTAAACACTATTGTTTCATACCATACAATACTATATCATAGGAATAATGTTATATCACTTATCAACAAACACATCTATCTATCAAGTAGGTTTGAGTGAGGTAGGAGATTTCTTAAGCATCCTTGATAATGGAGATCAAAAAAACTAAACCTCATCCAGCATCCGCAACCTATGGCTCAGATTCAACATCCATGACTGTCAGGTGCATCTGTATCATAGGACACACCATCCATTCAAGTTTGATGAAGTTAGAACCTGTAATAACTAAGATATATTTTTTAGCATCCTTGATAATGGAGATCAAGCTCTGCAACTGAAGCTTCCTCTGTGATTCATTCATATTACAGTTTAATCAACTATGCAAGTTTGAAATAGTACTATTATCTATTAAACATGTGACCTGTTCCAAAAAAACTAACCATATCCAGCATCTGAAACCTATGGCTCAGACTCAGCATTCAAGCCTGTCAGGTGCATCAGTATCATAAGACGCACCATCCATGGAAGTCTGGTGAAGTGAGGACAAATATTAACTAAGATATAATCCTCAGAGGGCAACTGTTTCAAAAACTTTTACCAGCTCCAAAAACCTTAAACTCCTCCAGCATCCGAAACCTATGGCTCAGATTCAGCATTCAAGCCTGTCTGGTGCATCAGTATCATAAGACGCACCATCGATGGAAGTCTGGTGATGTTAGGACATGTAGTAACTAAGATATAATCATCAGAGGGCACCTGCAACAAAAACTTTAACCAGCTCTAAAAACAGTAACCTCCTTCAGCATTTGTAACCTATAGCTTAGATTCAGCACCCAAGCCTGCCTGGTGCATCAGTATCATAAGACACACCATCCATGCAAGGTTGGTGAAGTACGGACCAGCAGTAACTTAGATATTGCTATCAAAGGGCACTTGCAACAAAAACTTTAACCTGCTCCAAAAACCTTAACCTCCTCCAGCATCCAAAACCAATAGCTCAGATTCAGCACTCAAGCCTACGGGTGCATCAGTATCATAGGACACACCATCCATGCAAGTTTGGTGAAGTATGGACCAGCAGTAACTTAGATATTGCTATCAAAGGGCACCTGCAACAAAAACTTTAACCTGCTCCAAAAACCTTAACCTCCTCCAGCATCCAAAACCAATAGCTCAGATTCAGCACTCAAGCCTACGGGTGCATCAGTATCATAAGACACACCATCCATGCAAGTTTGGTGAAGTACGGACCTGCAATAACTTAGATATTGCTAACAAAGGGCACCTGCAACAAAAACTTTAACCTGGTCCAACAACCTTAACCTCCTCCAGCATCTGAAATTTAGGACTCAGATTCAGCATCCAAGTCTTTTAAGTCCATATGTAGGTCCAAATGCATCATCCATGCAAGTTTGGTGAAGATAGGACAAGTAATAGCTTAGATACAGGACCTGCAACAAAAACTTTAACCAGGTCCGGACGCCGACGCCGAGTGTATAGCATAAGCTCCCCCTGACTTCGTCTCGGTGAGCTAAAAATGTTATTTGTCAGTTAACATGTGGTGATACAAAAGTTGCATATTGCTTACATGTACGCACAAAGCTTTACCTATACGATACAAAAACTGTATATTACACACATGCAATGCTAACCCAATATGATACAATAGTTGTATATTACATGTATAGATGCAATGTTTTAAGGAGCAAGGAATCATTCTTTGAGTATTATGAGGTGATAATTTCGGTCAGGGCGTAATCAAATCGAAAAAAGCCCGAAGGGCTTTATGATAGATTTGATCACGCCAAGACTGAAAGTATCACCTCATAATATTCAAAGAATGATTCTTTATTACATATATTTATATTATTTTAAGCCATCACACGATTAGATTTTTAAAATACATGTATATATAAAATAAAGATAAGAACATCCCGCTGGTGCCGTCATTTGAAGTTACGGGTTAAATAGTACAAGATTGATACATATACATTATCATAACAGTAACTTGATCCAAGGGCTCGGATCACATCGAGTTGCCAGGCGCGGATCAAACGGGACGCAAAGTTATAATTACAAACCCATCTTTCTAAAACAACGGTATGGCGTTTACTTATATAACAAAGCTATTTTCAAACGAACTCTTTTAAAACGCGTTTAAATACAGAGGTTATTTAATGCGTACTACATCATCTGTTTCAGAGAGTGGTGTTACGGAATCAGAAAACCACAGTGTGGTGATGCGGAAAATCGGATCACACTCTGGAAAATCGACAGTACCAGGAAGGGAAAATTGATAGGTATATAATAAGTAGTGTTATCAAAAGCAAAGACAGTGGAAAATGTATATCTGTATTACACGATATGGTGCAATAGTTGAATCTTATAAGTGCTCATCACTGACCTAGAAATTCCTGCATCCTGCTTTAAAAAGAAAATCTTGATATGATAATCTTCGAATTTTTTTTTATTATTAAAAGTGACTGAATATAATGAAATCCTTACTTGATAATCACTTGATCAAAAATATAGTTTCAAATGTATTTTTATGGAAATTCCCATAATGGAATTCAATATAGATGTTCACAAAAAAAGGTAAGTTTCGTTTGGTTTACATCACATATTTCATCAGATTGTAAGTCATATTTTAAGAATGGATAATGTCTACCCTAAATACTTAATTTGTTTTACATTGCTTTTGAAAAACTCACACACAAACAGATTGTCATTATTGTCCACACATAAACCCCAAGGACAGTCAAGATCACAGTTATCAATGTAACGGATAAACTGTCCATTCTGATTCAGAATGTGGATACAATTTTTGCTTCTGTCTGATGTTAGGATACGACTTTGACTGTCTGTTGTGATATCACGTGGTTGAAATGGTTCCTTCTTGGTAACTGAGGGATGACCGGTGTATCTCCATCTAAGTTTCCCGTTCTGATTAACTACCACCACTGCACGAGCCCCACAATCAGCTACACAGATGTCATGGTTTCTGTTCTCAGTGATGAATTTAATTTTAGAAATACCTGAGTACAGAGGTTCTTCTTCTTTGTCATATTGAATTGTTTGTTTCTCTATAGATCCCGAGTAACGGACAACTTTGGATTGAGTTATATCATCACTGTACATAGTAACCAGGAGATCACCTGTAGAGGTGACACACAGCTTTGATGGTGCCCAACCCTGCAATCTGATCAACACTTTTGTCTGGCGATTCTTTACTTTATTAACTGTCCTCGTTGTCCCACAAAGGTATAGAAGATTCCCATCACTGTCTACAGCTATATCGTTTGGGCAATTTCCTGAAGTATGTTTGATTGTCTGAAGTAACACGCCTTTAGTGTTATAGCATTTGATATCATTGGTCAATCCACTTGTCCATATCTTGTCGCCATTAAGACAGGAGACACCCATTACATTGTCATGCCCTGTTTGTATTGTGGCAACAAGCTCTGGTTCATCCAGTAGCGCTTTAACTGAAGTGTTTGGTTGGTTTTGTGACAAGTTATTTTCTTCTGTAGCAGTAGAAAATGGGGTGATCTGTCCAAACAAACTGTACAGCTTCTCATGGTCTATTGGTTTTGAAATGAATGTTGGATTGGATACATGAACCTTGGGAGGAAGTTTTCGAAACTCTCTGATCTTAGAGTTGTATTCAATGGTAGGAGATATATCAGTGGATTTCTCAATTTTCTTCAAGGCGAGAAATGTTTGTTTTATCAGATACTGAATCTGTTTGATTTCATCCAAATGTTTCTTTAAAATGTCCCTGTGTTTTACATTTATCTCGCCGATTTCAGATTTCATTTTGTTGATGATGATGTCTATTTCTCTGTGCCATTGCTCTCCTTGTTTAGAAATCGTTGTTGTAAGTTTCTCATATCCTCCATCCAGGTTGGCAAGCTGTTTTTCCAAGTCCAGTGCAATTTCTTCATACGTGGAAGAAATATTATTCTCCAACTCTTTTGTGTCTTTTTCAATTACTTCTTTCTGTGTCTTGTAAAGTTCTGTAACTTCTACAAAATTATGTCCCTTGTGCTGTTTTGATGCAGTACAGGTAGAACAGACAAAAATGCTGCAATCTTTGCATTGTAATTCACAATTTTTGCTTTGATGTGTTTTACATTTTGGATAAATCAATGTTGATCTTCGGTTCTGAAATGGGACTATTTTATGTTTTTCATATCCATCAGAGATGTGTTCTCCGATGCAGGGCTTGCAGAGGTTGGCATAACAAAGGTCACAGTAGCTGTGTACAATTGCGGTCTCACAAAGGTCACATCGGGGCACATCCTGGCCACAAGAATAAGGATCCATTGTTCTTCTACGAAAAAAAAAATCAAATACGTAAGAATGTTTGTTCAATTATAAATATAAAAAATTCATGCATACAGTCATGTACAGACCCTGAAACGTACTACTACACCAAAAAAGCGTGCGACTTTCGTGCGAGAAACGTTTCGTGTAAACCGTTTAGCGTTTCGTGTAAACCGTTTAGCGTTTCGTGTGAATCGTGAAGCGTTTCGTGTAAACCGTTTAGCGTTTCGGGCAAAGCGTGCAGCGTTTCGGGCAAAGCGTGTAAATCGTTTCGGGCAAAGCGTGCGAGAACCGTGAGAAACGTTCATCTGATTTCATTCGGAACTCTCTGACAATTTAATTGTTTCAAAATAGCGCTCGTGTTAAATATCGTTTTAAACTGTTTGTGATTGGCAAAACTCCTTTGAGATATTCTCGTGAAAAAAAACTATAAGAAATGATATACTTATCTTTTTACAAAATTGAATTAATTTTTAACAAACAAAAGAAACGTACGCGTATTTATTGAGACTATTCATCTGTGTACAACCAGTACACATAACCTCGGACATCGGGTAAGACCTGCACCTGGCTGAACCTGTCAATCAAACTCTGTGTATTCGTTTTCATTGGATGGTCACTCGTCTCTTTTTTTGTCAATAGCCAATAGAAATTTAATGACTTCAAGGTAGTCGGAATCAGTATTTGATGATGCACACAATTTCAATTATAGATTATTTAACATTAATTTGAACAAAATTAAATGTAAACATAGAAAGGAAATAGTCTGTTCATTTCTATAAAAGGCGGAAAGTAAATTCTTCTGCATCCCGATTAAAAATATTTCTACAAATTATTATTTTAATTATTTAAACACTGATAACGGAAAACAACAAGTAATTAACACACTGAAATTTTCCTAAAATGTACACATGCAATTAATTATTATGGGAATCTATGTGCACTGTACTGAATTCAAATAGATTATGATAGATATATTGTACGCCGTTATGCGGGGCGCCGGTTATGTATACGAATATTGAGACAAAAATTTGAATCATTTTTTATTTTTTTGTTCTATCCGAAATAGTAAATAGACAACTTTCTTTATTGTTTCATCGATTGATTTTTTTTTCTGTGATATTATGTACGGAACATTTATTTACGCGAAAGACTCGACATAAGAAAAATCAATCGGTTGTTTTATAGCATTTTTTTAACTTATGTGAATAATTTTATTTCACATAACTTTCAAAATTATCAATGTAAATAATTACAGGTTTATTTACTGTTAGTATTTTTACATCGTGTTCTCTGAAACCAATAACAATATTAATGTGAGAAGAAAAAAAAATCTCGCCGAATACTGAAAAACCGATTTCAGTTTGTAATCATACGGATTTTATTTTTGGTATTGAATATTGTGTTACGGTCACTTTTTTCTCTTGAATTTTTATTATTTACGGCACTAAAAAGAATCATGGATATTTCTTTTGAGCAATAAATATATTTATAGAAGTAATATTTTTGGCTAATTCTGTGAATAAATATTTTTTTGCTTTAAATATAAGTACCAAATTAATCTAATTAATCAATTCAACACTTATGTACATATACGTTTCTAATATCGGTATTTCTTTTATTTCGTGTTTTCTTAAAATTAATTCTTACTAACAGAGTCAGGGAAAAAATCCGAGAGGAACCGAATCGATCAGGATAAAAGCGCGTCCAAAGCGTGTGAAAAGCGAGCAAATCGTTTCGTGCGAGAATCGTTTCGTGTAAACCGTTCAGCGTTTCGTGTAAATCGTTTAGCGTTTCGGGCAAAGCGTGCAGCGTTTCGTGTAAACCGTTCAGCGTGAACCGTTTAGCGAGCGTGCAGCGAGCGTGTGGTGTAGTAGTACGTTTCAGGGTCTGTACATATACTTTATTGATTTTATGTGTATAAAATAAATTTTATCGATTTTTACTTAAAGTTCACCTTAAACACTCTTTCAGCCTAATTTTTCTATGCCGGACGTTAATAGAGATAATGATATATATTAAAAAAATATAATTAAGTTTATAAATTATTTTTTTATAATGAAACAAATCTATTCAGTTTAAATCACTAGTTTATTGAACTGATTAAATATATCATATTATATTCAAAGCGAAAGTAGCTGAATTTCTAACATAATTAGAATTTTATATTTTAATCAGCATAGCTATATTATCTAGCAAAATATGTGGTATTTGGGTGAATATGTATTCATAGATCGATTACATACCTTGTTAACAAGAAATGACACAAACTCTAACTGTCTGGAATGCGTGTCCGTAACACGACTGGTCCTGCCCTGGTGACGTCTGATAAGATTATCAGAATTACTTCCCGTTTATCGCTATCGCCGTTATCTGGCTGTTTGTTGTCCTCGCAACGTCGCGTGTCTAGAGTCTATTTGTGGCCGCGGGACATAGGACCCCTTCCATTGTGAGGGTGGCAATTTGTTTAAAATCCCAATTTTTTTTTTACATCAGTCTGGTTCCATATTGCAAAATGTTATCGCTAGAATTTTTGCCTTTAATCTTTTTTTGCTCTGAATGAATCATATTAAATATGTAATAACTATTCGAACTAAAAATCATTTTTAGACAGTTCAATTAAAATTCAGTAAAGAGTTAAAGAAAACCAAGTAAATCTATTGGTTTAATTGCCGTCACATGCGCGGCTGGATAAAAGTTTTTCGAAGGTGTGGAGAGGGTTTAAAGAATATTTGTGTTTGTTGGGTAGGACAGGGGTGTCCGAGGCTTATTTTTGGTAAATTTACTAAGTGAATTTAATAAATTTCAAATGTTCGCCCCACCCCCCTTCCCTGACAAGGTAGATATAATTTATGTTATATAATTGTAAATGCAATTTAGTGCTTTTCTAATGTATGAGTTTTATCAGATAAAATGGCATAATACTGCTTCTTAATATAAAATGGAAGAAAAAGAATAAATTACAGATATCAGTAAAAGAAAAACATCAAACGAAAAGATTTTTTTTGTTGATGCATTATAAATTTTACATTTGCCAAAACATGAAAAAAGAAACAGATGAACATTTGAACTTTATTCTGTATATCTTGAGGTCTACATTTAAAATAGACTTCAAATGTTAGACATATACATAAGATTTTTGTCACTTAACTTGACGGAACATGTCTGTATACTGTGGAATCATTAGAATTCGAGGTGGCTCAATTTTTCGTAATCCTCCAAGAAAACGAATCATTAAAGATTTAGTTTAGCTACTGAAACCGAAAACCGACGCATCCACGAAATTACATCCCCATGAATAAGCGAAAATCCCGCAATCCACGAAAATTGGCCCCCACGAAATTAAATGATTCCACAGTAAATCATATTTTCAAACTATCCACTCTTATTTGAAGAAAATATTGGAGGATTAGGTTACATAAGACCAGATAAAAAGGGGGCGTACATATTGTCAAACACAAACAATAGCGACTGAGCATTTCTTAACATTTCCATGCATCTTTTACAAATTAAAGTGTATTATCAACAATATGCACAAAATATGGACTCTAAAATAAAGATGAGAGAGAGAGAGAGAGAGAGAGAGAGAGAGAGAGAGATTACCATTGGTCATCTAAATTGGGAAAGTGGACACGTTTCTCCATCAATTTGTACCAAGCAAATGAGGAGTTAAGGAATAAAATGATGAAAGAAAAAAAAAAGAATAGATATTATATATTGGCTAGGAACTCAATATGGATTGTTCACTATACTACAAATTCATTTAATTTTTAGATTAATTGATAAATATTTAATTTACAATTAAAAAACAAATATTAAATAAAAAAAGTAATTCAATCATAGCGCATTATAGTCTGATCTAGAAAATAAATTTGATATACAGCACGTTTTCAAGAATAATATCAAACGAAATAATCGACCTGCTTAAATCTCTCTCTCTCTCTCTCTCTCTCTCTCTCTCTCTCTCTCTCTCTCTCTCTCTCTCTCTCTCTCTCTCTCTCTCTCTCTCTCTCTCTCTCTCTCTAATGCACTTTGTTTAAAGAAAATATGGCTTCATTTTAAACGCCTTATTCCCCTGTTTGCTTTTAGTACTTGTAATAACTGTGCATATCAGGAGTGTATGTGGGGAATGCCAAAAAATTACACTAATGCATTTAATAAGGATCGCATCTCTTCTGCTATTAGTTTACATTTATTCATTTATCGCAACTCTTTAAACATGTTTATCTTGAAAATCGAATTAAGCTAGTGAAGAAATGGATCAGGTTTTTACGAGTCAAAACCAATAAAAACGCAAACATTAGGTAAAGTATAATATAAAAAATATAATAATGAGTTTAGGCAAAATTCGCACAAATAGATTTGACGGTTAAAAAACAATACAGACTTTGGCTTTAAAATACACTTCGACTTTATTATTTTTTATTTTGGTTTGGGGGGGGGGGTGTTTAGGCAGATCAACTTTCTTTATTGCGTAAGAAATACATCTCATTGCATAATAATGGAATATTTTTAACAAAACCTGTGCAGCACATTGCATAAATTTACTAACAAACTGGTAATGGCAACAATGAATATGTAGTACAGTAATAATAGCATTGGAGAATCTACAAGACACGCGCATCGTTAAAAATAGATGCAAGACCTGCTTGCATTTAAAGAGTCAGGCATGGCACCGAAGTAAACAAAACATGAATGGAAATCGTGATAGTCCATTTCTATGAGAATAAGTGGACTTCTTCAAACATTTTCAAAATACAATGCAATGTACAGTTGGTTGAAATAAAAACGATTTGATTAGGAGACAACATATTTTGACACCGTCGATCATTATTTCTGTTGTTCATGTAATATTGGGTTCATGTACATTTAATACTTTTGTGAATGTAAATTGAAGTGACATATGCCTACGTAATACTTACACCTTTTGGTTTTATCAAAGAGATGTATGATTTAATTTTGATAGCCCGGATACGTTTACATTACGTTTACAATACTAAACAAAGTTGATGTGGCTGCAGAATAAATGTACAGTTTGGATAGTATTTAAGGAATTTTATCGGAATTTAAGGATGTAAGTAGCGTGTGTTTGATGTGAGATTTTAAAAGATTAGTGAGAATGTTTCTCGACTTGTTGCAATACTGCTGTTGTCATAGGCAAAATCTCATCGTGAGCCCTGGACCGGTGTTATATAGTGCCTTTTCCCCCTGGCCATCTTTCCCCCAGGAAAAATGGCTATATAGTAGTTTTTCCCCCCGGAAAAATGGCTATATAGCAGTTTTTCCCCCACGGAAAGCTGACTATATAGTGGGTTTTCCCCCTTTTTATAGCCAGATTACCCCCACGGAAAACCTACTATATAGTACATTTTCCCCCTTTTTTTACATTCCGGTCGTGTTTAAGGCGGACCATTCTTGGCAATAATTTGCAATAACTGATATGATATGAATTTCTCATAATAAAAGATAATTATGGCAAATATTAATACATAGAATAAAATACATGTTTTTTTCACCCCTGATATGAACAAAGGCACGCGCCTTCATAACATTCCTGTGTCATCACCATTTATTTCACCATTTGTTACACCTTTTTGGAACATCTTTTACACGGGTTTCGGAATACCTCTAATCTTTTTTATCTAAACGATGCTTATCTACACTTTTGACTTCGACGTTATGACATTGACATTTTTCACAGAACACGTCAGAATACATTTGAGTGAAAGTACGCCGGTTTGGAACTCTAATTTTCTCATGTATTATCATCTATGAAAAAGCTCCTCCCAGGAAACTAACTGACCAATCTTGACTTAATTTTGTAGAGGAAGGGAATAAATTAATACCGTTAGAATTGAACGATCTTAAATATAATCGTATATTTTACTTCTAAATATCAAACGAGAGAAAGGGTGCAATGATATGATGAGAAACTGAAATGTTTTACTTCGATTGATTGGGTTATAAGTCATGGGTAAGGGGTATTATAATTAATTATGTATTAAAGGCTTGTGTAAAGTTAGTATTTACAATTTTGTTTTAAAGTCACGGATATTTATATTCATGTCTTTAAGCACATTTTTTATGAAACGCGAGGTTTTATGATGTAAACATTTTTTTTTTTTTAAATGTAACTTTACATCCAGAACAAAGTAAGTATTTTTGCTGGTTACTTTGAAAAATATGAAATGGAGCCTGAACTAACCTTATGTATATATTATCATTCACTGCGTGCTAATTTTTCCGTTTTTTATTTTGCAACGTTAACGTGGTTTATACATATACAATTTTAAAAACGATGCCATATAAAAAAAGATATACGATTCACTTAACTAAAAATCGTATCATACTATTTATTTCATATTTTTGCAATAAAGATTTACTTGTATACCATATTATTTCTTTGAACAATGAAAAAGGTTATTAAAAATTAAAACTAACACATTTTTTTGGTGATGAGCTGACTAATTTTTTTTAGATATAAGCTTGTTCTTTTAATCGATTGGCAAGTAAAAAAAAAGCCGTATATCAAGTGCGCTTTTGTTGGTTATTTATTTTTGTTTTTCGGTTGCTACTTTTATGAATAAAAATTTATTGATTTATTTATTAAGTTATTTATTATACGATTAGTCATCTTATGAATTGATAAAATGTTTTAAAGAATAATCAATTTAACCGCGTCCCTTTTTTTAAAAAATATTTTTGTTCGTAAAAAAAGAAAAGCAGAATTAAACGTAATTTTTAACAATTTTGATAAGGAAATATATAAGTGAGTGTGTATTTTCAAATGATGTTTTTAATTTTAAATGACCGTAAAAATATGGTGATGTTGTCATCTCTAGTTTTTGAGATATATGGCCCTAAAAAATACACTATTCATTATAATTGGATTTTAAACATCGGACTCGGAAACATCAAGGACCCCTTCCCTGGGGGCTAAAATTTTCAGGGTCATATACTAGTGCTATACAACTACCACTGAGAAAATATGGTTTAGTGGTCATCTCTAGAATTTGAGATCCGGGCCCCACTTATAGAACACTATTCAATCACAAGTAATAGCTTTCCAAAAAGCTTGTCTGACTAAACAAAATCATTCAATGGAAGCGTGCATGTATCAATTAAGCTATCTTATCAGAAATGAATTTTAATTTTTGCTGCTGGTCATAAATTTATAAACGGAACGTGCAAATTTAAGACGAAATGTCAGTCTTTTCTTCGATCTAGAGCATGTACATAAAATTATATCACTTGAAATTCATTTATTTTATTAATTCAATTTTTTAGGAATGTACACATATCATAAATGCATGTAAGCTTGAAAGCTGGAGATTAAATATTAGTTTTTTAAACTTGTATTAAGATGCAAAATCAACTGAAAGACATTTAAAAAAATTTCCAACCATATAAAAGGGTATACAAACACGTATTGTTTTTGAATGTGTGTGGGCAGCTTCATCAAAATCATCTTGACAAGCAATTAAAAGGGGTGAATTCTCAAATTCATGAAAGAAAACCCTAACTGTAACTTCAATTCAATTAGAATTCCTTTTTGCAGTTTCATTTATTGCATATGCTCCTACAAAAGTTGAGGGGGGGGGGGCAAATCCATGATATTTCCATTTATCACATAAAGTTAAGAAAAGTGCAAGCTGATGCTACGTGCCTGTGATGAAAACACAGGGGTATTCGCATGACCCCAACGGACTCGTCAACTAATCGGCGCGCAAAAACTATAAATGAGACATTATGGCGCGAAGTCCTGCTATTACCGTTTACGCAACCAATGAACTCATCCATTGGCAGAGATCCATGGGGAGGGGGACAGATGAATTTTTTGACATTTGTTTTGTAACAGCTACATACATGTATATCATACATTGGATCGGATGTTTTGGAAGAAATCTATCGAATTAAAAAACGCACTTGATTAGTATAATTGTTAAAAGTAGTAATGTACATTTAGTAAGACCCGCGAGTTATGATCCCTTTTCAAGATTAATGAAATCGCCCAACTGAACGAAAATCGGGTCACACCCCGCATGGCGATTTAGTTCCTCCAGTAAACATTCCAGCTGTATAAATATATATTTGTTTTAATCCAAACTGATGACTCTCTTGTAATAATGATAATCCAACACATCGTACCGTTATATATAATTTATTTCGGTTGAACTCGGTGAATTAGAATAAAATGATTTTCTTTTGTGGAAACGCCAATAAGAGATAGGGGCGGGGCTTAAGGTTTTGTAGGTAAGTCGTGTTCGATATGCATACATTCTGGCGTTCAAACTTTGCACGGGAAAGTTTAAAGTGTATGGTTGTGGTAATCAGTACTTGATAAGGTTCTAATTGAGTATGCCGGTATTATGGTAATGTGCTCTTGAGCATATATGACAAACTGCTTGTCAAATTAAAACTTCAAAAGTTTTCGGATGTTGAAGTTGAATATTGCAGAATATTTGATGTTGAATATTGCAGATTGTGTGGGAGTGACTTTCTGTAATGCAAGAACACAAATGCAAAAAATAAATATTGTATTTTTTGGGGGTGTTTATTGCTCTTGTTAAGTGCAAGTACAAAAGAAAGACAATATGTTACAACTTGTTGCGATGACCCCTCCCCCTTTTTCACAGTTCAAATATGGTGGCTGATCTATTTTTAAATCAGGATTACACACGTGCACTGCACTGCATCGAGGGCCCTTACCCTGGGGGCTCAAATTTTCAGAGTCGTCTACAAGTGGTAAACCACTGCCACTGTGAATATATGGTGATGTGGTTATCTCTAGTTTATGAGATATGGCACCCTAAAGAATATGCACTATATTCATTATAATAGGATTTTAAACATCGGGCTCTGAAACATCGGAAATTTTTTTTTCTCTAAAACAGAGGTTTAGCCTACATTAAAATTGCACAAACAGGCAGACGGAGTGATAGATTTATTTAAAAAAACTCTCAAAACATTGTTCACTTAAAAATTCAGAACACAGAATTATGCATATAAGTGTATATCTTGTAAAACCAAGTACTTTTTTTCAATTAATTACCTGAATTAATTTAGTTCTACATATAATTCCATTACGCACATGTTCAATTTTTGGCATTGTCTATAAAAATAATTAATCGGCAAAACGAAACTTAACATGTACAGATGAATGCAGATATACAACCTAGGAGTATAAAAACATTGATTTTAATCCTTACTGGGTTTCCATAAATATTTTTTATAAAATCTGAACAAAAAACGTGAGGGAGAAACGCTACTATGGGGGAAAAGCTACTATATAGTAGGTTTTCCCCCCAGGGGGAAAGGCTACTATATAGTAGGTTTTCCGGGGAGAGAAGCTACTATGGGGGAAAAACTGCTATACAACACCGGTAAATGTCCGAGTAAAATAAACTGGCGACTTCGAGAGAATAATGACGTATATCTCCGCTATTTTAAGACCCATCAACTTGAAATTTGGCATGAGTGTATCTTAGACATTACTTGTCTGAAAAATACATGCATATTGCAAGTGTTGTAAAAAATAATTGATTTATCAGGCTTTTAAAGCGAGCTGGTAGTTTTTTATCTGGGTCAGAGTTCGACCCCTTTCTCTATTTATGGTTACATTGAAAAATAATGTTAAAACGGGCTAGGCCCCTGTGGTCTCGTCATTAAAAGACGCATGTGTGCTAATAAAGTAAACCATATCATTTCAAAACCAATGGTAACTCTATCAATTTATCTATTACATTAGTTACTCTATGAATGCGTTATATACAACAATATAATACTTCAATATCGATCAAGTACTTTTACAATTAATTTTTAAAACCTCCTTTAATTTTCTCAAAGTGTTAAATGAAATATTATTTAATATTATTTATTGTAATTGTACATATCTAACAATATTAAAAAGAGGATATCACATTTTATATATGCAAATACTCCTTCAGTAAATAATAAACAACATTCAACACATCTGTTGAAAACTAAGGCATTTATAAATATCGAATGATGAAAAAATATATGTCGTACTGTATATTGTTAACAGTTTACGACGGTAAATATCGCATTTTCTAAGTATATATTACAAAATTCAGGTATGATCATATTTGTTCAATAATTCTGTTAAAATGTCTATACAAATCTAACCCTCATTCTAATATTCTGCTTTTCACACACCTGATATCTATGCTATATCAAAGTTTTAAGTGAATGCCAAAGTGATTTTAAACCTACAGACACCTCTATCCTGATACTTACCATGCCACTCGTCAGTTACCTGTTTTGCTACAAGAATTGTATATTATATACATAAAATGATTAAGCGGTATGTTACAATTGTATCATATTACATACATATATGTACACCAGAGACAGATATATAAACACAGTCACATACCCTGGATAAACATGTAAATTTACAGACAAGTATATACAACGACAGGCACTCGTGTTTATGCACAAACACTGACAATTACTTTCTTTAATCGACTCTTTCTCCATAAAAAGTTTGAGTATTCTTAGTAGAAATGGGTGAAAGAGGGAAAAGAGTGGGGAACAATAGCTACCAAATTTTTTATTTAATATCCATAAACTTATAATTTATTTTGATTGCAGTATCCTTGCATATTTTATAAACACAATGTATGATATACATGTAATAGATATAGCATGCCAATGCTTATCATACTCATTAAATTTACAATTCTTAAGAAATATTAGTTTCTCGATGCTTATTATATCATTGTGTTTTAATTGAGCGTAGAAAATTTTGGGTTATTATTATGTTTACTGGCAAAAATAAATTGTTTAGTTGTAAGAATAAATTAGTTTTGTTGTCTTTAAATGTTTCTTCTTTTGAATTTACGAAAAATTAGTTAAAGTTTGTTTATAAAGTGTCATTAAAATTCGACTTACTTCTTGACCATTCTTCAAGATATTGCACTATTTCTTTGACATCAAGGCAGTCAACATACAAATGTTCTATAAGTTCTCTATCTTGGTTACAGATATTACACATACGGGCCAAGTGGTATCTAATTGTTAATTGTATAAAACAATCAAATGAGAAATAATCATATATTAACTTTTATTTGCTTCCATGCATGCTATTTATAGTAGATGCTGTGCCGGTAGATTTTATATTCGTCGATAAACATGAAAGTTAATACATTGTTAAAATGGAAATTTTATTGATTTTATATCAGAAGTAACTACGGTCAACGCGGTTTGCGTATTTACGGCGAGTCCTCGTGGTGTGACCTTGATCGCGGTTTAAGAAGATCGTGTGCATTTACACACACCTGTGAAAGAAGTACATTTGAAATAGTTGAAAGGGATAATTTCCAAGATAATTTCATTGACACATTTTCAACTGTCACTCAGAAAAATGCGAGGAACGAAAAATAATCTCCTCACGGAGATTAATAATGGGGAATGTTTACATATTTTCTCCATTTGGAATACACTCGGAATACATCGCGCAATTTTTCAACGTTATCATCCGGGCTTGCTGCAATACAAAATCTCCGTAGACATCACATTTTTAAGCATTGTATTGAAACCTGATAAGCTAACAGGGGCGTTTCGACCGAGAAATCTTGGAAATTTTTTATACTTTTGAATGAACATCGTTTGAACCCTGAGGTATTTATAAATATATCAAACAAAATGCGAATCCAAGATATCTTGGGACAGACTATAGATATAGAAATGAGGACCTAAAATGTTCATTTGTTTTATTTTTGACCCATGTCACATGCCATTTTTGGGAAATGTAAAGCCCAAAACAGAGATGATATTTTTCCTAAAATTTTTGCTAAAATTTGACATAGAAATTGATAATTTGAAGAAATCAAACACATGTCTATAGTTTTAACTATTATTTAGTTGTAATTTTAATAAAGTATGAAGTTTAAAACACTTAGTAACTATAAAAGTAAAATATAAGTCAAAGTTTTAATTTTTTGCTTTACTGGTGATTTCAAAGACTAGTTCATAATGAACACAACAACAGATGTTACAAAATTATGGAGTAATCAAATTATAACGCAAATAAAAAATATAGTAGTGTCATATGTTCATAAAAACTGTGCATACAAATAGACATACATTCAATATCTCATTAAAAAGTAACACATCTCAACATTTTGAGATATAGCATGAAATAGGCTAATTTGAGTCCAAAATTGGAGTTAATTTTTTTTTAACTTCTAAGAAATATAAGCTAAATATGCCAACAAATATCGATAAAAATATCAATTATTGTTTAAATATGTTTTTCAGAACATCATTAATATATCGTAATAGACAAACTATCCAGAAATTTGGTCTGCACTGAAAATTAGGAAGTTGCATTGTAAAATATAAATGTTTTACTAGACATGATATGTGATGCAAAATTTTCAGACTAAAGGTGACCCAAAATGGCTTCCCAAAACCTAAGGAGTGAACCTCTTTCACATGTTTTGCTAAAAATCCCATCATTGAAAGAAAGTCTTTATTTGATAAATTATTTTCGATGAAAATAAACCTGACCCTTATAAACTGTAACTGAATTTATGGAATTAAAAATCACTTAGAGTATCAGTAAAATACAGTTTTAAAATGTATTTTATAGAAAATTCTAATACCAATTTTTAATATAGGCCTCTTATACCTAGTCTAACGAAAAGGTCAAATTTTGTAAATTAACATCACTTTTTTATATCAGATTTTAACAATGGATTATGTCTATGTATCTAGGGTTATATTATTAAATATGAGGGTTTTTTTTAACCCCTTCCCCGCAGTAACGCATTTTTACACATGTACAGTTGCCCCACAATCACGCATTTTGACGCATATAACTTTTCCCCGCAACCATGCACTTCAACGCACTTTTCGATGTTGACTGTTACGACTCCGATAACTCGTATTTATTGTTTTATTTATCAAAATATATTGATGGTATTATAATAAGAGATTAATGTAATAAAGTTATGTTATTAAATCTCGAAATCTTTAAAAAAATATTTATTAATTCTTGAAATGTCATAGTTGCCGGATTTGTTCGCAAACTTCGCGAGAAAAAACGTTTTGATGGCGGCGAGTGAGGTTGATTATTCATACAGCTCCCTTTAAACAGTTAGTTTCTCAAATGACGTATGCTTCCGTCACTGTTGGCATTTCTTTAATTAAATTTGACAACCCCCTCAATTTAAAACGAAAGTCAAATGAGAAAAAAAAATCCTTGAGTTGCTTCTCGATGATAAAGATTGTCCAAGAATATATAGATACAGACAAGATAAAAAAATCTTCAACACAATGTTGAGATCTTTGGTTTTTATATTTAATGACAAATTACACTGTGGTATTGATCCCGTCAAAAAAATTGTTAATCCATGTGATTATAATTCTACAAAATGTCTGTGTTTTTACATGGATAAATGCTTTGTGAAGAGAAAACAGTTCGAGAACTATAAAGAATTTTATAAAATTGTTTTGCATGGTAGAGCCTTTATGTTATAACATTATTTGTCCGTCATTTGATTTCATTTCGACGGTATGCCAACATGGTGATATCAATAAATTGAATTGGATAATTATTACCATGCTACTAAATTAAATAAATACATGTAGTACCATGCTACTGAAATACAGCAGAGAAAAAGAATAGTTTTAGAAGTTTTTACATTTTTATTTTGGATTAAAATTCGCTCCTAGTAAAGTAAAAATGAAAAGAAACGAATTGTTTTGTTTCTTTTTAGACGGAACTTATAATACTAGCGGGTATGGTTAATACGAATTGCAGAATAAAAGCGGTATGCACATGACTGTACCTGTTGATAATTAATATATATAAAAGAACTGATAAATTAGTCTATAAAATCCAACAGCGAAGAATCAATATTCTTGACATTTTTAAAAAATATTTTATCATTAATTTTCAATGTCCGGAATGTATGATATCTGGAACATTTTCAACCTGTATATAATCATTATTGATGTTTTGGGTTATTTCAAAACATTAAATAAAGGATGATTTTAAGATGAGAAAGAAATTGACAAATATTAACAATTTTAGAGCAGCAGTTAACAACAATCTACAATTATAACGTTTTATTACTTCTAGATTATTGGATATCAGTTAATCAGAAAGTTAGGAGTTATTCAATCATATAATAAAACAATTAGTATTTTTCATGTAGCACAAAGAATGGTCCTGCTTTTCTTGTCGATTGTGGAAACGTTTAAGTGTTACGTGCTTTATAGTTTTTCAGTAACTGACCAGAACGTTTAAGACAGAACCTGCGATAGAAATTTATAGTGATTGTATTTTATTTAATGGCTTTAATTCTATACATTGAAATTATTATTGTAGTGCGTACTACGAGGGTCAATCAAAACTACGAAGACTTAACCTCATATCATTCCTAAAGGTAGACATAATTTAGCAATATTTTCACATATTTGCCAAAAAAATGTTAATCAATTCTTTTATTTCTAAAAATTATTCAGGATCTAATCCTGTAAAAATGAGGTCCCGGCACACGGTCAAAATTTGTGTTATGTCAACAATAAACCATATAATGTAGAAAGTAATATCTCTTTAAATTGGGCTTAAAACCAAATAATATTGAAACCTCAAAATGAGTTTTGTCTTGGTATTCTATGTTCCAAATAATGACGGGATATATTGTTTTGTTGAACATATATTAGTAACTAAAGACAGACAGTCCTCTTTACAATTGACTAAAAACATCGACGTCGCCGGACGTCACGGCGCAACTAGAAGTACAAACAAAATGGATTTAATTCAGGAAAAGCCGAAACAAGCTGTGAAAATACTCAATGGTGCAAAAAATAAGGTCAACAATTATTATTATTTACAAAACAAATTACTCAATTTTCCCAAGCATTATTTAGCTGGAACAACTTGTGCCGTTTAGAAAATAAAAAAAAAAGCAATTGAACAACCGATTGAACAAATACAAATGCTATCAAAAAACACTTTCTTAACTCAAATTCAAGTTCTACATGATCTCAAAATCTACAAGCTAAAAAGACCACCTATATTTTGCACTATATGTTGTAATCTAAATACCTGGAACTTTCTAGTTTGTTGTCTGGATAGACATTTAATTGTAGAATGCTGATGAATTTTGTCTGCCTTGGATGAAGCTATTTCGGTAAGACATTATTATAAATGTATGTGTGAAAACAACAATTATGTTAATAATTGTATTAATGTGTTGAATGCTATAATTTTATATGCTTATTTGTTGTATTTGTTATGTTTATATTTGATTAGATATGTTGCATTTCTTTCCCAGGCCTTGTAGAGGTCGTTAACCATATTATGTAAATTCCCTTTACTGGTCACTGTCAATGTACGTTTAAGCCCCAATCCCTGGTCTAAAAACCTCCCAGTAACCTATTATGTAATTGTAAAAAAATCCATGATATAATTCCCCCAATTAAATTTATAAGCTAATCAAATTAAACGATATGGTCATGTGTTTTGATGCGGTCAGTATCTGACCAGTGAGAGTAGGGCCATTCTGTCTTAATCCCTAAGAGTGTTACCACGAGTAATGTTTTGATACACTAAGTTTGAAAACTTAGTTTCTAGGTTTTAATTGTATGGGATATTGCATGATTATTTGTGCTGGTTCCGATTGGGGTACAATATGTAAACAATGAGTGTTTTAAATGTGTGCGTGATTGGACATTCTTATATCATCAGATTAAGAGACTATTGTATGCATCATGAAATGACAATCTGAATTTGGACCCTGAAGAGTTAGTATCGTTTAGAGGAAAACAGAAATAGTCGTATGCAAAATAATTACGTATACAAATATGGAATACGGCTATTATTATGAATTATTTCAGGTTTTAGTATATAATATACATGAAATGAATATTTGGCCATTCTTTGATTTTTATTCTACCGCCACCGGCTATATCTACCTTAAAAATTTGATTTTCTTCACCTTACTTTCGAGATTTTCACACAGAAACAGATTGTCATTGCTGTCTACACATAAACCAAGAGGAGGCATCAGATCACAGTAATCAATGTAACGGAGAAACTGTCCATTCTGATCCAGAATGTGGATACAATTGTTGATATGATCTGCTGTAAGGATATGCCTCTGACTGTCTGTTGTGATATCCCAAGGATCAAATCGTTCGTTCATGGTAACTGAGCGTTGACCAGTGTATCTCCACTTGAGTTTCCCGTACTGATTAACCACCACTACTGCACCGGCCTCACAGTCAGCTACACAGATGTCGAGGCTTTTGTTCTCAGTGATGTATTTTATTTTAGAATTCCCTGAGTACAGAGGTTTACCTTCTTTGTCATATTGAATTGTTTGTTTCCTTTTAGATCTTGAGTAGCGGACAACTTTGGACAGAGTTTCATCGGCACTACACATGGTAACCAGGAGACCACCAATAGAAGTGACACACAAGTTTAGTGGCATCCAATCATGCAATTTGATAAACTCTTCTGTCTGTCCATTTTTTACTTTATAAATTGTATGTTTTTTCACATTTAATTTACTGATTAACCACTGAATTCCATGAGTACAAAGGTTTACCTTCATTGTCATATTGAATTGTTTGTTTCTCTGTAGATCCTACATAGCGAACACATTTGGATTGAGTTTCATCATCACTGCACATGGTGACCAGGAGATCACCAGTAGAGGTGACACACATGTTTATTGACATCCAACCCTGCACAGTGATCAACACTTTTTTTGGTCCATTCTTTACTTTATTAACCGTCATTGTTTCGTCACTAATGTATAAAATATGTCCATCACTGTCAACAGCTATATCATTAGGTGACATTCCTGAAACTTGTGTTATTGTCTTAAGTAACATACCTTTTATGTTAAAACATTTGATATCATTGGTCAGTCCAGTCATCCATATTTCGTCGTCATTAAGATATCGAACACAGCTTGGACATTCATACTCAGTCTGTATTGTGGCAACAAGCTCCGGTTCATCCAGTAGTTCTTTGACCGAAGTGTTGGGTTGGTTCAGTGACAAAACATTTTGTTCTGTAGCAGTAGATAATGGAGTGATCTGTCCAAACAATCTATAAAGCTTCTCGCAGTCTATAGATTTTGGAATGAATGTTGGAAGGGACACTTAAACCTTGGGTGAGAGTTTTCGAAACTCGTTGATTTTAGAGCTGTATTCAATGGTAGCAGATGTATCAGTGGACTTCTCAATTTGCCTCAAGGTCAGAAATGTTTGTTTAATGAGCGACTGTAATTTTTTTATTTCACCCAAATGCTTCTTTAAAATGTCCATGTGATTTAATTTAATCTCGCCGATTTCAGTTTTTTTTATTTTGCTGATAATGATGTCGATTTCTCTGTGCCATTGCTCTTCTTGTTTAGAAATTGTTGTTTAAGTTTCTCATATCCTACATCCAGGTTGACAAGCTGTTTTTCCAAGTCAAGAGCAATTTCTTCATACGTAGGAGAAAAATGATTCTCCAATTCATTTGTGTCTTTTGTAATTACTTCTTTCCTTGTATTGTAAACTTCTGTAACTTCTAAAAAGTCATTACCCTTGTGCTGTCTTGATGCAGAACAGGACGAACAAACAAAAATATTGCAATCTTTGCACTGTAATTCACAATTTTTGCTCTGATGTATTTCACATTTCGGATAAATGAGGGTTGATCTTCGTTCCTGGATTGGGACTATTTGATGTTTGTCGTATTCATCCGAGATATGTTCTCCTATGCAGGGCTTGCAGAGGTTGACATGACAAAGGTCACAGTAGCTGTGTACTATGGCGGACTCACAAAGGTCACATCGGGACACATCCTGGCCACTACAATGAGGATCCATTGTTGTTCTACGAAAAAAAATCAAATGCGTATGGTTGTTTGTTTAATAATAAAGATAAATGATTTTATACATATAGACTAATAAATTGATTGTCTATGTATAAAATGATTTTTATTGAATTTTTCCTAACATTCACCCAAAAAGAACCCCTCTCGTTCAGTTTATTTTTCTTTATAAGACGAACGTTAAAACTTAACAGGAGACATTTTTTTTTAAAATGCTACCGAACTTTGTAGATAACGTGTTTATAATAAATCAGGTTTACATAGTTGCGTATGATTAAATAGTTTATTGAATTAAATAAACAGATCAATATATTCAAAACGAAAGTAGCTTAAGGTAAGGTTTGCGGTTACAGGGAGATACCCAGACAGCAAGCTTACGTTGGGCCAAAGTTGGGCCAACGTCATCGGTTACATCGGACCAACGTTGGAAAATGACATTGGTCCAATGCAATTTGCTCATCGGCCCAACGTTGGCCCCACATGTTGGGCCAACTTTGGCACAATGTCGAATATGTCATCTTCTGATATTGGCCCAACAGTGGGCCAACGTATGTAACATATTACCAACGTTGACCCAATGTTGGATCAACGTTTGCCTAATGTTGGTTCAACGTTGACCCAATATTGGTTCGACGTTGGTGTAACGTTTGGTCAATAAACACTACAACTGCAGCAAAATATAATAACAAAATATGAATTTATTTTGAATTTAAAATACACCAACCATGATAAACATCCTTAGAATGAAATAACGGCCGACAATGTGTTATGGCAAGCATATTTTCACAGGGTAAATCTATATCCACACTTTCAAACTAAAACCCAAAAATTGAATGTCTGTGTTCATTCAAATTGGTTTATATTTTTGATTGCTTCTTGTTCCTTTTTCTTCATAGTCAATTGCACAACACGCTAACCATGAACAGCACTAGCTCCTGAGAGTCAGTAGAAAATTCAACAAAATGGTTGCAGGCCCAAACATTTCCTGTAAATAAAAGTACAAGCATTAGATATAGAGAAGAGTCATAGGATTAGAAAACACAAAATCCATTAAAATATGCAATCACTTGAGATAAATACTTACATTTCTGTCTTATTTGCTGGGCTGTGACTGTAACATCCTCTCTAAAAACGAAAACAGCAAATCTCACGAGTTACTTTGTTCGCTTAATCTGCTAAGTATGAGCAGATTTGTCCATCCCAGCAGATCAGATATCACGATTACCATGGAAACTGGCCAGTCTCACGCTGTGAAATCTCTGTCTTAATTGCTTGGTCAGTGAATGTGTTCTTATCTCAGGGTCGGCTTGTTAAAATTCTACACTTTAAAACAATTATGCAACAGAATATTATTTTGCAGAATCTATTTGTTTTGTTTTCGGCTTTTTTACATACAATTTTAAATTCAACTTGTATATTTTCACATCATTTCGTTGATGAAAAAATAGCCTGCAGTATATTTTCACATGTTTTCATTGATGAAATAATTAATAGGCGTTAATTATGTATATATTTAGATTTAATATAAATTAAATATCACAATTCTATTACACATATCAAATGTTTCAAAGTTTTGTGTATATATATATATGTTATCGACCAAAAAATCTTTTAAATAAACATTTAAAAAATGGCAATTGACACACATTGGATCAATGTTGGGCCAATGTCATAGTCTCAGTAAAATATGGAAACATTTTACAACATTGGCTCAACGTTGGCCCAATGTTGTGCCACCAACCAACATTGGCAATCGAATGGGTATGTCTCAGGTGGACATAGGCCCAACAATGGGCCAACGTTGTGTACCCAACAGTAATGGACCGACCATTACCCAACGTTGGCCCAATGTATGCATGCTATCTGAGTAACTCACACATTTTCATTGTGACGTAACACCAACTACCCTTTATTTCAGTTATGACGTCAAAATTTATATGAAGTCATAATTGATTTCAGTTTTTTTTTATTTCGCGGTTTTTTTTAGTTTCAATGAAAAAATAAGAGGACACAAGCATTTTATCAATTTCCACGAAAACGAAATCCGCATCATATGGTTTTGAATAGTGTCTTAGAAACATCAGATTACACATATTCTAAGATACGTTTTTCCTGAAATCGGTGGACTTGGAAAGGTTTCAAATAAGATGTTTTCGTTTACATACTAGTAGTCCAAAATTAAGACTTCTGTTGCATTTTATTCTAATTTTAGATAGTTCATCAGAAATCAATAAAAGTGAATCATGATATTAATAGTGATATTATTTTCGAACATTTTAAGCATAAATAACCCCCATGATATTCATATATAAAATGTACATATTTTCACGAAATTGTTTACATTTCATCAAAATGACAATTGGAAATCATGAACTTTGACCTTTTTTAGTTTTAAAACGGGACAGGCAAAATTCATTTGAATTTCATGAGAAAAAAGACTTTAGTATAGTGAACAAAATGGTATGTAACTTTGATACAACCTCTAAAAAATGCAAGCCGCAAACCTTACCTTAATTTCTACTTCAATTAGAATCATATGTTTTAATCAGCATAGCTATATTATGTAGCAAATTATGTGGTGTTTAAGTGAAAAGTATTTACAGATCGATTACATACCTTGTTAACAAGAAATTACACAATCGCTATTTGTCTGTTTTGCGTGTCCATAACACGACTGATTCTGTTTTGACGACGTCTGAATCAGAAATAAAAAAAAAAATCAGAGTTACTTCCCGTTCATTGAGATTTCCGTTCTCTCGCAGTGTGTTGTCCTCGCAACGTCGCGTGTCTTGAGTCCATTTGTGGCCGCGGGACACAAGACACAAGACCCTTGACATTGTAAGGATAGCAGTTTGTTTGAAATTCCCATTTTTTAGCAGTCTCGTCGCAGATTGCAAAATTTTTATCGCTAGATTTTTTTTAATTTTTTTTTAATGAATATTAAATATTATTATTTTATTAAATATTGTAGCGTATCAGCATATACAATGGAAATTATTAAACAAAGAAATATCCGAAAAAGTAAAAAGGAAAAGAGAAAGATGGTATTCACGTTTTGGCGGATCAAACTCAGTGTGAGTTTGTATCAACATATACTAGACTTTACTACACGCACGGGTTGACATTGCATACCATGATATCGGACATTTACGAAATAGATACATCAACACATCCGTGACCGTATTGTTGACATTTACATACCAAGCTTTAAGCCTACAATAATGCTCTTAATTTCACTACACTCTGCTTAGTTAGAATATCCTAACTGTGTCTAAAGACAGACCATCGCCACAGTTGAAACGACTCCCATATATTCGAAATGTACAATGTTGCTAAAATTGCAGAATCGCTCCGAAATTGCATTGAGAATAACAGTTTTAATTAATTATTCATAACAAACAATTTTGATTGCAATATCTTTCATCTAAAAATTTTATTCATATTAATGAAGAAATCAACACTTTTTCACCAACGTTTTTTACTCGCTTCGAATTTTCGCACCATGTTGACATTCGAAACTCTCGGGATTTTCTTATTAAATGCACTGAGTTAGAGTTATCTTCCGTATTTCTTCCATAATTCCTTTGATGAACAGAATATATGACAAACTTTTAATGAAAATTTACATGCATTTGTAATATCGTTTCTGAGTTTATCCATGCAAAAAATGTATTGTGGAAATATAAACTAAAGAGCCTCCAGTGATTGAGCGTGAATGAAATGCGCATAGACAAGATTGTAAACTCTAAAAAATCTAGATGATTTTCGGATTTTTAAAAAGGAATTTTCGTTCATTTTTGATTAGCCAATCTTGATTGAGAAAAGAATAAAAAAACAAATTGGTAATTTTCAAGAACCAACAATGTTTGAAATATATAAAACAAAAGACAACTCTTCCAAGTTCTCGATATAAAAGCCCAAAAATTCGAGTCGATTATTTTAATATTATAGTAGAATAGATACCGGTACTTGCAAATAAATTATGTTAGATATTTACGTAAAATGAGACTTTATGTACTTGGAACCTATTGGACTGTCGTCAGGTGAAAAGGACGCTTAATTTCCAAATTTTACAAACGCACTTTTTTTGTCAATTCGGAATAACCGATTCATTCTGAACAGCCAAGGTCTTGTGTTTTATAAAAATACAACGTGATGAAAATTTTAGTAGTAAAAAAAAGTTAACGACGTCACAAATATCAACTGTTTTGTATTAAGTTTCCCTTGCCTCTTTTAATCGTGTTTAATTGTTCGATGAAAAACTTTTAAAAAGTTATTTACAATTGTGCATATCTAACAAAAAGAAAAAATGAAAATCACATTTTAAATATCCAGTTACTTTTTCAGCAAATCCTAAACAACATTCACAACATCGTCTGAACCTTTGAATATTTATGAATATCGATCGATTTATGTCAAAAAATATGCTGCATAAATATCTTGGAACATATTAAAACTGTTCACGAAACAAAAAATCACATCATTTAGGTATATTTCACAAAAGCAATGTTTGATTTAAATTATTCCATAATTCTCTAACCCCTTATTTTGATAATCTACTCTCACTTGTATTTTACATCTAATATGTATGTTATATTAAAGTTCCATTTGAAAAATAAATCTAATTCTTTTGAAATCTAAATGAACCTCTAACCTGATATATAACATGCCACCTGTCAGTTAACATATTTTGCTTGAATAGTTGCATATTGCATACACATATTGCTTGTCTAATATGGTAAAATAGTTGCCTATTATATTCTGAGCAAAAAGAGTCTTCTGATCCTGCTTGAAAAAAGTAAGTCTTGATAAGGTAAACTACATATATATAACTTCAATACAAAATTAACATTGGCCTTATTATTGATAAGAGAATGAATAGAATTAATAAAATACTTTCTGTATCAAAACTATAGTAATAAACGTATTTTGTAGAAAGTTCCAATGATAAAATTTAATATATACATGTAATGAGAAAAAAAACACCTTCCTTTGATTAGCATTATCTTCAACATCAATTTTTTCAATGGATGATGTCTACCGGTACTTTAAATATTTGATTTTCTTTACACTGCCTTTGATGTACTCACACACATACAGATTGCCATCATTGTCCACACATACACCCCAAGGATACTCCAGAACACAGTTAGCAATGTAACGTAGAAACTGTCCATTATGATCCAGAATGTGGATACAATGGTTGTCACTGTCTGCTGTCAAGATACGACTCTGACTGTCTGTTGTGATACCACATGGTTGAAATGGTTTGATCTTGGTGACTGTGGAATGACCAGTGTACCTCCATCTGAGTGTCCCACCCTGATTAACCACCACTACTGCACCAGCCCCACAGTCAGCTACACAGATGTCATGGTTTCTGTTTTCAGTGATGTATTTAATTTTATCAATCACTGAGTACAGAGTTTTGCCATCATTGTCATATTGAATTGTTTGTATTTCTGTAGATCCTGAAAAACGGACAACTTTGGATTTAGTTTTATCAATACTGTGCATGGAAACGAGGAGATCACCGAAAGAGGTGACACACAGGTTTATTTGCATCCAATCCCGCAGTGTGATTAGCACTTCTGTCTGTCCATTCTTTACTTTATCAACTGTCCTTGTTGCCGAATTAGTGTGCACAAGATCATTATCCCTGTCTATAGCGATATCATGTGTGAAGTTTCCTTTGATCGTCTGAAGTAACACACCTTTCATGTTTAAACACTTTATTTCACTATTCCGTCCGCTCGTCGTCCATATCGTGTCTTCATTAAGACAGCAAACACTGCGTGGATTTTCACACTTAGTCTGTATTGTGGCAACTATCTCCGGTTCATTCAGCAGTTCCTAGACCGAAGTGTTGGGTTGGTTGTGTGACAAAACAGTTTCTTCTGTAGCAGTAGATAATGGGGTGATCGATCCAAACAAACTATACAGCTTCTCGCGGTATATTTGTTTTGAAATGTATGTTGGGAGGAATACCCGAATCTTCGGTGGGAGTTTTCGGAACTCTCTGATCTTAGAGCTGTATTCAATGATAAGATATATATCGTTTGACTTTTCAATTTTCCTCAAGGCCAGAAATGTTTGTTTTATGAGAGACTGAATCTGTTTGATTTCATCCAAATGTTTCTTTAAAATGTCCCTGTGTTTTACTTTTATCTCGCCAATTTCGGATTTCATTTTGTTAATGATGACGCCGATTTCTCTGTGCCATTGTTCTCCTTGTTTGGAAATTGTTGTTGTAAGTTTCCCATATCCGTCATCTAGGTTGGCAAGCTGTTTTCCATGTCCCGTGCAATTTCTTCATACGTGGGGGTAATATTATTCTCCAACTTTTTTGTGTCTTTTTCAATTACTTCTTTTTGTGTCTTGTAAACTTCTGTTACTTCTACGAAGTTATGTCCATTGTGTTGTTTAGATGCAGTACAGGTAGAACAGACAAAAATGTTGCAATCTTTGCACTGTAATTCACAATTTTTGCTTTGATGTGTTTTATATTTTGGATAAATCAATGTTGATCTTCGGTCCTGAAATGGGACTATTTTATGTTTTTCATATCCATCAGAAATGTGTTCTCCTATGCAGGACTTGCAGAGGTTGACATGACAAAAGTCACAGTAGCTGTGTACTATGGCGGTCACACAAAGGTCATATCGGGGCACATCCTGGCCACTATAATGAGGATACATGGTTCTTCTACGAAAAAAAACCAAAAGTATGATAGTTAGTTTAATGTTAAAGATAAAAGATTTCATACATATAGTCAGAGTGATTGTTTGTGTATAAATTGAATTGTATCAATTTCTTCTTAAAATTCACCTAAAACACCAACACCACCCTTTCAGCCTATTTTTTTAATGCCGGACGTTAATACAAATCATAAAATATTTTCCAAAAAATGCTACCTAAGTTTATAAATCATTTGTTTATAATGAATCAAATCTATTCAGTTTGATCCACTAGTTAATTGAATTGAATAAAGAGATCAATAATTTCAAAACGAAAGTAGCTTATTTTTTTATTAAATTAGAATTATATGTTTTAAGCAGCATAGCTATATTATGTAGCAAATTATGTGGTGTTTAAGTGAATATGTATTTATAGATCGATTACATACCTTGTTAACAAGAAGTTACACAATCTCTGACTGTCTGGTACGTGTGCGTGTGACTGATCCTGCTATGGTGACATCTGAATAAGAAATGAAAAAAAACAATATCAGAGTTACTTCCCGTTCATCGTTATCCCCGTTATCAGGCAGTTTGTTGTCCTTGCAATGTTGCGAGCTTGAGTCCATTTGTGGCAGCGGGACACAAGACCGCTGACATTGTAAGGATAGCAGTTTGATTGAAATCCCCATTTTTTTTAGCAGTCTGGTTGCATATTGCAAATTTTTATCGCTAGATTTTTTTGCCGTTATTTTCTTTACCTTTTTTAAGAATGATAATACAGTGCGAACATTTTAAAGCGTCTTTAGTATATCGCATTTCAAGAGCATGAAATACATGGGAGAGGGAATGGTCCATGTACTTTTATTTTGTACATAAATACAATTGAAGATTATGACTAAACCCCCACACTGTAACTATTGCAAGTGACAGATAGGAAGATTCTTGTGGGATTGTTTCAAGTTACAGCTTCACAGAATTCCTTGATATACATCCTTTATTTTATTAAATTTTGCAGCGTATCGGCATATACAATGAACATGATTAAACATAGAAATATACAAAATATGAAAAAGAAAGAAATGTGGTGTTCACGTTTTGGAGGATAAAACTCAGTGTGAGTGTGTATCAACATATACTAGACTTTACTACACGCACAGGTTGACATTGCATGTCATGATATCGGACATTTACGTGACCGTATTGTTGACATTAATATACCAAGCTTTAAGCCAACAATAATGCTACAGACCCTGAAACGTGCTACTACACCTCTAAAACGAACCGAACCGTTCCGTGCAAGAAACGAACCGTACCGTTCACAAAACGAAACGTACCGTTCACAAAGCGTACCGTACCGTTCACAAAACGAAACGTACCCTTCACAAAGCGAACCGTACCGTTCACAAAACGAACCGTACCGTGCAAAAAGCGTGCAAGATAATTTATGCAAGACCTGCCTCCAGACGGACAAAAAAGCGGACCGTACCGTGCAATAAGCGTGCAACTTCCAGATACGGCTTATTGACCTAATGTCTTTCGATGAATACGGACGGAGATTATCGCTGACCAGATAAGTTCAATATTTTGCTAGATTTTTTCATACGGGATTAGATAACAAATACTTAGATTTAAAACTGTTATTCTTAAGAGAGCAGTTACAAAAATATTCTAATTTAATTTCCTTTCTTAGACCGTAATCAATTCTTTGGTTTTCGACAAAACTTGCATCGCCGATTTCTGAAACATTGTAAACTATTAATGTTCAAACAATTCGTGGTTATAATTTTTTGTGATCTGAAATCGTAAATGGGTACATTTTAATTTACTTGTTCTTAGATAAATTCAAATTAGTTTACCAAATATATTTATTCATCAATTGATATATTATCAAATTTCGAATCAATTTAAGTCATGTGCTTTTTTTCTAAACAGACGTGATGTTGTAACTGATGATCCGATTAAAATGTTGGGAGCTTGCCTTAACGTCTTATTTTCTGTTATCGGAAAAATCCCTTTTGATAAACACCTTTTAATTTGTTAATTAATTTACAACTAAACTTTAAACCAATTAAAAATGAGAAAAGAAAACGTTTCAGATCATGTTTTTAAATACATGTGGATGTGCTGTAGTAAATGACAACCACATATTACCGGTGACTCGAATGATTTGTAGTTTAGCTATTTATGTAGCAATAAATAAACAAAAATTCACTCATATAATGAATTATAGATAATTAAAATATATGTACACAATCGTATTTAGTTAAATGCAAGCATTGAACGAAAAAAAAGTACACGCATTCCATAGAATAACTTTCAGCTTTATTTCCCGCATTGCTGGTAATGGCGTCGTAATTTCTCATGAACAAAAATCACTCGTGCGATACATGTGTACAGAAGCTGATCAGGAACACAACAGCGTCTTTCATCTTGGGTTCTATACACAACAGGTGCTATTGTCTCATTTTTACAACTAACTCTGTATATTTGGACGCGTAAACAGGTGTGCATGAGATGCCGGTATTCACACCTTTCCACGGACACCTGTTAGGTAACTCATCACAATCTGTCGTGTGTATAGTCTGAATATATCTTATTTCTACTTTGTTAGTTTCATGGATTTTATTAATCTCTAAAAAACAAAAGAACTGTCTGTAAATATGTACACAAACAACTACACCTAAGACTATCGGCGCGTGGATCCGAGGAACAATTCAGCGACCCTATGTACATGCGAGATTTTCACAAATATTAACTTGCGATAAAAATATCATTTACCGGGTACATTAATTAACCAAAAAACTGATAAATTACATTGTAAATAGTTGAGTGAGATAATAACATTTTGAAAGTATATGTAATCACAAACACAGCTCTTTTTAAAAAATATCATTTACCGGGTACATTAATTAACCAAAAAACTGATAAATTACATTGTAAATAGTTGAGTGAGATAATAACATTTTGAAAGTATATGTAATCACAAATACAGCTCTTTTTAAATTTACTTTCAATCTAATATGTGTGTTGTGAAATAGCGTCGAAATTTTAACCGTCGAGCTCAATCTGAATACATCGTACAAACTTTTAGTCATTATGTTGAAATCGTTGTGAAAACCATGAGTCTAAAATAAATGAATTCAATTCATATAAATAAAAATTTAATAATTCCAAATTGTTTGCACACAATTACATATACTCTCAGAGAGAGAGAGAGAGAGAGAGAGAGAGAGAGAGAGAGAGAGAGAGAGAGAGAGAGAGAGAGAGAGAGAGACTTCGTGATTATATAACTCATGTACTGGCGATCAGAGTCTTTTTCCCTCGCTGTCGTATTATTTTTGTTACTAGATAATTAGGGTTTTCCGTTTTTCAACGGAAAACCCTTCTGTTATTCTACTGTTTCTTATTATTAGGGTTTTCCGTTTTTCAACGGAAAACCCTTCTGTTATTCTACTGTTTCTTATTATTATTTTTTTTTCCCGCAAATTTTGTGCACGAGATTTCTCGAATATTTTTTGTCTGATTGCTATGAAACTTTCAGGGTATGTAGATGATATTAATATCTCTAGACTTTTTTTCAAATTTTTAAAATTCACTACCGGTTATGAGTTATTGCCCTTTAATTGAAAATTGGGGGGTCTTTTGTCCAGAGTTGATCTCGGGAACTACAGATGATAAATGCATGAAATTTGGCGAAATTGTCGGTAACATTTTATAGTTTTGCTGGCATGAAAATTTTGGTAATTTCTTTGTTAGTTTTTGAGCTATTTGTCGCCAGAGTTTAAGATTGTTTAGGGGCTGACATTTTGTTGCTTTTTGTATTATAACCTTTAAACTAAAAATATTTTGTTAATACATATAGAACAAAAGTGGTTTAGAATAACGAGAGCTTTCATTTAAAATTAAGAAAACAGGGCTGGCCCCTATAATTAGGGGTCAGCAGCTCATACACGTATTTTTCTGATAGCAAAAATCGTTATCATTTTATGAAAAAAAATTAATTCAGTTATTGTTAATATATTAAATAATGTCATTTGGTATCAAATTAAACAAGTTCTGTGCTATATTTTTTTTCAAATTTCATAAAACAAATATGTGAGAATCGTACATGAACGAGTTAATATGTCTACATAGACACACAAGCGAACAAATGCCACATTAAGGCCCAGGCATTTACTGCATTACGTTGTGTTGCGTCTTAGATAAATTGTTGTGATTCAATTTCATTTTTTTTATCTATATCATTTATGAATTCAATGAACACACATTATTACGTTCTATGTGCAACTATTTGTCGGGGCGCCCCTGTTTGTAACCCCCGCGCGCGCCGAATGTAAACAGTAACGAACGGCATTGTAGAAAAGAGAGAGCCGTAATGCAGAAGAGAAGTTGTGTATTCTTTCGGTGTACACATGCATTTTCAATTTACTGTGAAACATATGAACATGCACAGGGAACAATACTACATATTTGTTTAAGGAGGATATTTTTCTCGTGTGAATCGTTTACGAGGAAATTCTGACAGCCACACTTCTGTCGACGATCAGCCGTTGATAAGCTACGAGTAATAAAGGAGAAAAGATGGACATTAAAGTGTGTGATTTATGTGGATGTTACTGAAGAAGGTGAGGCTTTTACTCCTTTTAAAGTTTCTTGTTAACTGGTTAAAATTTAGTATATAGTATAGATGTACATGTAAGTACGTGCACACTGTTAGATGTTTTTGTTATGGTGTGGGTGTTTGTTTACTAACGTGTAATTTTTACATGTTTCATGGATGTTTAGACTCGCTCGAGGTTCATGGGGGACTGGAAAGGGTAACTTAATTTATCTATTTAAAAAATAACAGATTGTGAATTTTCAACTCAAAATTCAAAGCAGGGTCTAATTAGAAACATATCATATATTCTTGTACAGAAAACTCCAAATGTAGTCATGAATACCCTGTAGACATAACTTCAAGTAAATAAAATTGTATACTTCAGACTTCAGAATTAAAACATGACTTTAATATCTTTATGATGCCGATCATTGTATCATTAAAGAGGTTTAGCAGACCAACGGGTACCCGGTACATGTACTTGTACATGTAGGTTACAAGTTAGAACTATGCCTGCCATTCTACCATTTCACATAATTTTTCTTGTTTAGCAGTTATGATGTGTACTTAAATTGTCCTTGTTAATGTTTTAAATGTAATTTTTTATTCTCTTTTTTTAATCTGACTACTGGCAGTACTGGCGTGCGAGCAGTTCTCGCCGAGGACCATTTCTCGCTGGTGCACTGTTACATCGTATTTTCGTATATACGTAATTTTATGTGTTGATAAAATGACGTAACAATGCACTGGTGAGAAATGGTACTCGGCGAGAACTGATTGCACGCCAATATTGATTAATTACAGACAAAAACTGAAGGTTGCAAGTGTTATTTTTTATTGAACAACATTGTTTAAAATAATTCTTTATATATGTGACGATCAGACCAGTTTGAATACCAGTGCCAGATAGCTCAGTTGTTAGAGCACCTGACTAGAGATTCAGGGGGCCCAGGTTCAAATCCCGGTTTGGTCCTTCATTATTTCTCCCATCCTGTTACAATATTGGTGTTGTGACCAACCCTTGGAACTAACAGGTTAACTCGATCCTGCCAGGGATGATCTTCGAGGGTGAAGATCATTTAAGGGGGAGGAATGTGACGGTCAGACTGGTTTGAATACCGGTGCCAGATACATGTAGCTCAGTTGGTAGAGCACTTGACTAGAGATTCAGAGGGCCAGGTTCGAATCCCACTTTGTTCCGTCGTTATTTCTCCCATCTTTTACATATACATGTATATCAGATATATGACAGATGATTAAGAGTCATCACATGTTTTGCAAGATGCAAGATGCAAGATGCAATAAGTGTTAAAAACCTTTACTTTACAACAGAATACATTTAAGTGAATATTTATGTTCCTTGTTATTATTTGGACAGTGTCGCATAAACAATTTACCCGCTCCTAAAACACAAACTTTCTTTTTGTGGATTCAGCTTACCGCTGATTGGCTGCTGTTGCGGCAGACAAATAAGATATGCACGCACAAAACACAATGAACTTATCAGAGAATGAGTTGAGTTTATTTAAACTGTTGGAATTTGGGTATTTTTATTAAAAATGTATACTTGTGACAAAACATATATGTGGTACATACAGCTGTAGCTTTATGAAGAAAATTTTGGTTAGACCATTTATACCTATCATGCAAGTAAATGATATTTACAAAAAACTTGCAATTTATGGCGAACGAAATATACGGTAGTTTTATAAAGATTGACATACATGTAATGTACCACATTCTGTGAAAAATAATCTATTAAAAATTCTTCATTAAGTTTACTCATACATGTTTTATGCTTATTACACGTAGTATTGGTTTTAAAACATGTAATTTATAAGAAAATAAACAAAAACCCTCGCAAAATTTATTTGCAAAAAAAAAAAACAGTAGAATTGATAAAAAATGGTATACCAGAAGCTAATACCAGTACATGTACTTTGACGCTGTTCGGTGGGTAATATACGTTTGTAATTTACGGATTGAAATATTGACTGTTGCACTATAAGTACGGTAATAAACTCTCTCTCTCTCTCAAACTCTCTCTCTTTCTCAATTTGATAAGTGTTTATACCTATGAAAATTTTTTAATATTATATTATGACTTGATATGCAAATTTTTGATCTTGTACTGCCTAAATGTTATGTCATGTATTGGGATATGTCATACTTATTACACTGTATGGTCAGTGTATTTTTTACAGAAATACTATGCATATGTTAATGTAAACACAGCTATTACTAGTACATGTATGTAAACACAGCTAATTATTTTTTTTATTTATTTCAGCTCAAAACGGTTTCTTGTTACCACATGGCTTTTACCGGTACCTGTTGATTCTTGTGGGTCAGCTCCTGAGATTAACCTGTCACCTCTATCCACATGCATATTCCTTGTGTTCTACAGACTATTTACCGGTAATTCAAATTAAATCCGATAATGCATGAACAATAATGGAACTTGAAGAAAGCATCATGCCATGTTGTGGTTTGTGTTTGATAAGAAATTATGAAAACAAAATTAAGGCTGTTTAAAGAAATTCATAATTGCTGTGAAAATTTGTTTTTCAATAAAAGTATACAATTATGTTTCCTTTATTTTTTATTTCATAAAGATATTTTGATGTGTTTACATAATTGAACCCCCCCCCCCTCTATTTAATTGTCTGCATTAAGATTACATGTAGGATATGTAAATGTACATTTGACTTTGAAATAACATCTGCTATGATAATTACTTTTGAAATGAACAAGAAACAACCTATTTCTACCTTTCTAAGGTATATATGCATAAAAAAGTAGAAAAGCATGTCAAATTTGAACATTTTTCATTGAAATCAACTCTGTCTCCAGCTACCTAGGTGTGTTTGAATTTAATTCTAATTTAAGGCAGATGTCTAACTTGTAGGTTGTAACTTACTGTTTTAGCATGGTTAGAAGGAGACTAGAAATCAGAATAGATTAGATATTCACTAAATATGATTGTTAGCTTACTTTTTTCATGAAAACAAGAAATCACAAGCAGGACAGCTGTCTATTTGTTAATTAAAATGGTACAAATCATACAATAAACAAATAAAGATCAAATTTTAGAATCATTGATGATTGTTTTCAAATATGTGTGAGAAATTACTCAAGGAAATTGCCACACGTTTCATAAAATTAGGTAAAACATTTCAAACCATGACTTTTTATGAAAATCAAAAGATTGGGGGGTGGGGGGTATACATATAAGGGTATTTCTAAGTGATGTGAAGCTTTTATCATGATTATATCATGTAGGCATATGTTGTATTGAATAAGGTTTCTTTTTAAAGGTGGTTGAACAAAAGTTGACCTCTAAAAGGTCAGGTAAAGATGTTTTACTATGGAGAACCCTGTAAATCTGTGTTTACTAAAGGAAATTGGAAATGGTGGGTTCACTTAAATGGCCATATTTTTATGAAACCTCAATGGAATTGGCAATATGTGGTATTCTTTTTCTCAAAATTGCATTAGCTTTCTTATTCTAAGACAAACCGTCTTTTCATAAAAATGTTAGTGTACTAAGTTAAAGGTACAAGGAACAGTTTCGGATAAAGTACTGTCAAAATTTTTGTAAAATTGAGAGTGACTGTACTTGAAGGTTTATCATTGTTGCGTAGATTCATGAAATGAATTTTAATGATTATCAATAGTTAGAGGGATGTCTCTTGTTGGAATTGGTAAGCAATATTAAGGCTCCTAATTCTAAGTACATGAGAAGCAGACATAAATTGTGAAACTTGCGGCTATGACAGATATGTTGACTTTACAGTGAAATTGAAGGTTACAAACGGGAGGTTATATAACATGAAATGTAGGTGGATGGGATATTATATGCCGATTTAGTATTTACTGGGTATGAGGACAATAGCAAGTTTATTGTCCCCCAAGACAGCAACTATTTAATGAGGCAAAGCCAAAGGAAATAGTTGCTGTGGAGTGGGACAATAAACTTGCTATTGTCAGAATAGTCAGTTAATTGGTATTTCATTATACAGAAGAACACTTTTTTTGTCAGCGATGCAGAATTTCTTGATGATAAACAAATTAGAGTTAAATCAAACTTTGTATTTAATGCGGCGATCTTATTAGGTCAGAGGTGTTCAGAGTTTAAGGTGATATGGGACACTTCCATGTTGTGATGTATTGTTTATCGAAATATAAAACAATAAAATGAAGTGTAATTACATAAGTACATGTAGTTTCTTTTCAAAAATGGTCACCTAACTCCTTAGCACAGTGGGTTAGAGGGTTTACTAGGAACCTGTAAGTCATGAGTTCGAATCATGCTGGGGTTTTTACAATTTTTACCTTTTCAAATATTTTTAAAAGCTATTTTTTGGTTAAATATTGTAAAATTTGAAAATTCTAAACCGGTGAAAATTTTTCAATTATATAGTACATGTACTTTAATCCACATTAATATCGACAGATGTCCCATACCACCTTAAAAAGGAGGGAAATCAAATTCTGCTGATGAATAGTTTTGATGACTATTCACCATGGGCAGATAGCATGGATACTATTTTAAATTAGATAAAAAGGCATGTTTATGCGGGCGCCTTCTAGTGATCAATTTGTCCGTCTGTCCATCCAAGATGGCTTGACAGGAGCATAGCTTCTCTCCCCTTGGCCCAATCTGGCTCATACCTCATCCACAGGGTTCCTTTGGTTGAAGGATGTGCAGTGACCTTGAATCATGTTTTTAGGTATAAGGTTAAGGTCATAGCAGAATTATATCTCACAGAGTGTCTCTATGGTTAAACGATGTGCAGTGACCTTGCATGAAATTTCTAGGTAACGGGTGAAGATCATATCAGATCATGCAAAAATCCTTTTTTGAGAGCATGTATAATTTCTACTAACCCCTATTTGGCTCAGACTTCACATAAGCAGAGCTTTTGAGTAAAGGGTGAAAGGGTGTGTAGTGACCTTGAACCTATTTTCAGTGAAAAGAAACTGTGAAGGTCATAGCAGAATTATATTTTTAAAAATCCTTGTCCGGAGTATATCTTCTCTCCCTTTGCTCCATTCAGCGTCATACTTCACCCACATGATGCCTTTGATCAAAATATATGCCATGACCTCGAATGATATTTGTAGATGAAGAGTCAAGGTCATATCAGATCACACAAAAATCCATATTTTAAGAACATAGATATACTCTCATTTTAGCCCCTATTTGGCTAATATTTTACCTTTACAGAGTTTATTGGTTAATGGCGTGCAGTGACCTTGAACCAAGTATGTCAGTGTGAAGGTCATAGCAGATCTTTTTAAAATTAGTTTTAGACAGTAGATTATTTTCCAATTATGCTTAATCTTGGTCAGATTGAACAAATATGCATGTATGTTAGGGGGAATGAAATTGAATTTAAAGTTCTTTGCCAGCTGGAAAAATTTCAAGTTATAGGTCAAGGTCAAAGCAGAATTCTCTGAAATAACATAAGCGGGGCCCTTTGAAATGTTCACCATTTCAATGTTGTCTGGTTCATAGTAATTTTACATAAAAAATATTCACAGAGGTACAGTAAAGTAAACTTTACATCGATAAGTTTCTGACAATTAATGACGCAACGAGCACACAGTACGAAAGGTCAACCCTTTGAAAAGCAGTGAAGAGGAAAATTTGCTCAGAATTATGTTTTAAACAAAATTGATTTTTTACGTAAATTTTAATTTTGCATTCTGGGTTAAGAAAAAAGATGTTAGTTCAAGGAAAAGGAAACTTGTACCTAAAATGAAGTACAATGTGTTAAGTCGTACTTAAACACATTGTTTTTTTTTTGTTAAGTCGTTCTTGAAATGGTAAAGGGTTTTCGGTTAAGTCGTACTTAAAAACATTCGGATTATGTTAAGTTGTACCAAGAATCATTCGATATTTTTTATCTTTTTGTACTAAGGTTTCTTTGTTACTAGATTAAGAACTCTGCTTCTTAGACGTACTTCTAGCGTTGCTTTCGACATTAGCGGAAAACCCACTCGTTGCTTTGCAACGAGCTTTGCTCTAGTTATTATTATTTTTTTCCCGCAAATTTTGTGCACGAGATTTCTCGAAGATTTTTTGTCTGATTGCTATGAAACTTTCAGGGTATGTAGATGATATTAATATCTCAAGATGCTTTTTTCAAATTTTTAAAATTCACTTCCGGTTTTGAGTTATTGCCCTTTAATTAAAAATTGGGGGGTCTTTTGTCCAGAGTTGATCTCGGGAACTACAGATGATAGATGCATGAAATTTGGCTAAATTGTCGGTAACATTTTATAGTTTTGCTGGCATGAAAATTTTGGTAATTTCTTTGTTAATTTTTGAGCTATTTGTCGCCAAAGTTTAAGATTTTTTCGGGGTTGAAATTTTGTTGCTTTTTGTATTATAACCTTTAAACTAAAAATATTTTGTTAATACATATAGAACAAAAGTTGTTTAGAATAACGAGAGCTTTCATTTAAAATTAAGAAAACAGGGCTGGTCCTTATAATTAGGGGTCAGCAGCTCATACACGTATTTTTCTGATAGCAAAAATCGTTATCATTTTATGAAAAAAAATTAATTCAGTTATTGTTAATATATTAAATAATGTCATTTGGTATCAAATTAAACAAGTTCTGTGCTATATTTTTTTTTTCAAATTTCATAAAACAAATATGTGAGAATCGTACATGAACGAGTTAATATGTCTACATAGACACACAAGCGAACAAATGTCACATTAAGGCCCAGGCATTGACTGCATTACGTTGTGTTGCGTCTTAGATAAATTGTTGTGATACAATTTCATTTTTTTCATTTATATCATTTATGAATTCAATGAACACACATTATTTAAACGTTCTATGTGCAACTATTTGTCGGGGCGCCCCTGTTTGTAACCCCCGCGCGCGCGCCGAATGTAAACAGTAACGAACGGCATTGTTGTAGAAAAGAGAGAGCCGTAATGCAGAAGAGAAGTTGTGTATTCTTTCGGTGTACACATGCATTTTCAATTTACTGTGAAACATATGAACATGCACAGGGAACAATACTACATATTTGTTTAAGGAGGATATTTTTCTCGTGTGAATCGTTTACGAGGAAATTCTGACAGCCACACTTCTGTCGACGATCAGCCGTTGATAAGCTACGAGTAATAAAGGAGAAAAGATGGACATTAAAGTGTGTGATTTATGTGGATGTTACTGAAGAAGGTGAGGCTTTTACTCCTTTTAAAGTTTCTTGTTAACTGGTTAAAATTTAGTACAGTATATAGTATAGATGTACATGTAAGTACGTGCACACTGTTAGATGTTTTTGTTATGGTGTGGGTGTTTGTTTACTAACGTGTAATTTTTACATGTTTCATGGATGTTTAGACTCGCTCGAGGTTCATGTGGGACTGGAAAGGGTAACTGAATTTATCTATTTAAAAAAATAACAGATTGTGAATTTTTAGCTCAAAATTCAAAGCAGGGTCTAATTAGAAACATATCATATATTCTTGTGCAGAAGACTCCAAATGTAGTCATGAATACCCTGTAGACATAACTTCAAGTAAATAAAATTGTATACTTCAGAGTTAAAACATGACTTTAATATCTTTATGATGCTGATCATTGTATCATTAAAGAGGTTCAGCAGACCAACGGGTACCCGGTACATGTACTTGTACAAGTAGGTTACAAGTTAGAACTATGCCTACCATTCTACCAGTTCACATAATTTTTCTTGTTTAGTTTAGCAGTTATGATTGAGTTAAATTGTCCTTGTTAATGTTTTAAATGTAATTTTTTATTCTCTTTTTTTAATCTGACTACTGGCAGTACTGGCGTGCAAGCAGTTCTCGCAGAGGACCATTTCTCGCTGGTGCACTGTTACATCATATTTTCGTATATAATTTTATGTGTTGATAAAATGACGTAACAATGCACTGGTGAGAAATGGTACACGGCGAGAACTGATTGCACGCCAATATTGATTAATTACAGACAAAAACTGAAGGTTGCGAGAGTTATTTTTTATTGAACAACATTTTTTAAAATAATTCTATATATATGTGACGATCAGACCCGTTTAAATACCAGTGCCAGATAGCTCAGTTGGTAGAGCACCTGACTAGAGATTCAGGGGGCCCAGGTTCAAATCCGGTTTGGTCCTTCATTATTTCTCCCATCCTGTTACAATATTGGTGTTGTGACCAACCCCTGGAACTAACAGGTTAACTCGATCCTGCCAGGGATGATCTTCGAGGGTGAAGATCATTTAAGGGGGAGGAATGTGACGGTCAGACTGGTTTGAATACCGGTGCCAGATACATGTAGCTCAGTTGGTAGAGCACCTGACTAGAGATTCAGGGGGCCCAGGTTCAAATCCGGTTTGGTCCTTCATTATTTCTCCCATCCTGTTACAATATTGGTGTTGTGACCAACCCCTGGAACTAACAGGTTAACTCGATCCTGCCAGGGATGATCTTCGAGGGTGAAGATCATTTAAGGGGGAGGAATGTGACGGTCAGACTGGTTTGAATACCGGTGCCAGATACATGTAGCTCAGTTGGTAGAGCACTTGACTAGAGATTGAGAGGGCCAGGTTCGAATCCCACTTTGTTCCGTCGTTATTTCTCCCATCTTTTACATATACATGCATATCAGATATATGACAGATGATTAAGGTCATCACATGTTTTGCAAGATGCAATAAGTGTTAAAAACCTTTACTTTACAACAGAATACATTTAAGTGAATATTTATGTTTCTTGTTATTATTTGGTGTGGTTTTCTTGACAGTGTCGCATAAACAATTTACCCGCTCCTAAAACACAAACTTTCTTTTTGTGGATTCAGCTTACCGCTGATTGGCTGCTGTTGCAGCAGACAAATAAGATATGCACGCACAAAACACAATGAACTTATCAGAGAAGGAGTTGAGTTTATTTAAACTGTTGGAATTTGGGTATTTTTTTTAAAAAGGTATACTTGTGACAAAACATATATGTGGTACATACAGCTGTAGCTTTATGAAGAAAATTTTGGTTAGACCATATATACCTATCATGCAAGTAAATGATATTTACAAAAAACTTGCAATTTATGGCGAACGAAATATACGGTAGTTTTATAAAGATTGACATACATGTAATGTACCACATTCTGTGAAAAATAATCTATTACAAATTCTTCATTAAGTTTACTCATACATGTTTTATGCTTATTACACGTAATATTGTTTTTGAAACATGTAATTTATAAGAAAATAAACAAAAACCCTCGCTAAATTTATTTGCAAAAAAAAAAAAACACAGTAGAATTGATAAAAAATGGTATACCAGAAGCTAATACCAGTACATGTACTTTGACGCTGTTCGGTGGGTAATATTCGTTTGTAATTTACTAATTGAAATATTGACTGTTGCACTACAAGTACGGTAATAAACTCTCTCTCTCTCTCAAACTCTCTCTCTTTCTCAATTTGATAAGTGTTTATACCTATGAAATTTTTTTAATATTATATTATGACTTGATATGCAAATTTTTGATCTTGTACTGCCTAAATGTTACGTCATGTATTGGGAAATGTCATACTTATTACACTGCATGGTCAGTGTATTTTTTACAGAAATACTATGCATATGTTAATGTAAACACAGCTATGACTAGTACATGTATGTAAACACAGCTAATTATTTTTTTTTATTTATTTCAGCTCAAAACAGACTCTTGTTACCACATGGCTTTTACCGGTACCTGTTGATTCTTGTGGGTCAGCTCCTGAGATTAACCTGTCACCTCTATCCACATGCATATTCCTTGTGTTCTACAGACTATTTACCGGTAATTCAAATTAAATCCGATAATGCATGAACAATAATGGAACTTGAAGAAAGCATCATGCCATGTTGTGGTTTGTGTTTGATAAGAAATTATGAAAACAAAATTAAGGCTGTTTAAAGAAATTCATAATTGCTGTGAAAATTTGTTTTTCAATAAAAGTATACAATTATGTTTCCTTTATTTTTTATTTCATAAAGATATTTTGATGTGTTTACATAATTGAAACCCCCCCCCCCCCCCCTCTATTTAATTGTCTGCATTAAGATTACATGTAGGATATGTGAATGTACATTTGACTTTGAAATAACATCTGCTATGATAATTACTTTTGAAATGAACAAGAAACAACCTATTTCTACCTTTCTAAGGTATATATGCAGAAAAAAGGAGAAAAACATGTCAAATTTGAACATATTTCATTGAAATCAACTCTGTCTCCAGCTACCTGGGTGTGTTTGAATTTAATTCTAATTTAAGGCAGATGTCTAACTTGTAGGTTGTAACTTACTGTTTTAGCATGGTTAGAAGGAGACTAGAAATCAGAATAGATTAGATATTCACTAAATATGATTGTTAGCTTACTTTTTTCATGAAAACAAGAAATCACAAGCAGGACAGCTGTCTATTTGTTAATTAAAATGGTACAAATCATACAATAAACAAATAAAGATCAAATTTTAGAATCATTGATGATTGTTTTCAAATATGTGTGAGATATTACTCAAGGAAACTGCCACACGTTTCATAAAATTAGGTAAAACATTTCAAACCATGACTTTTTATGAAAATCAAAAGATTGGGGGGTGGGGGTATACATGTAAGGGTATTTCTAAGTGATGTGAAGCTTTTATCATGATTATATCATGTAGGCATATGTTGTATTGAATAAGGTTTCTTTTTAAAGGTGGTTGAACAAAAGTTGACCTCTAAAAGGTCAGGTAAAGATGTTTTACTATGGAGAACCCTGTAAATCTGTGTTTACTAAAGGAAATTGGAAATGGTGGGTTCACTTAAATGGCCATATTTTTATTAAACCTCAATGGAATTGGTAATATGTGGTATTCTTTTTCTCAGAATTGCATTAGCTTTCTTATTCTAAGACAAACCGCCTTTTCATAAAAATGTTAGTGTACTAAGTTAAAGGTACAAGGAACAGTTTCGGATAAAGTACCGTCAATATTTTTGTAAAATTGAGAGTGACTGTACTTGAAGGTTTATCATTGTTGCGTAGATTCATGAAATGAATTTTAATGATTATCAATAGTTAGAGGGATGTCTCTTGTTGGAATTGGTATGCAATATTAAGGCCCCTAATTTTAAGTACATGAGAAGCAGAAATAAATTGTGAAACTTGCGGCTATGACAGATATGTTGACTTTACAGTGAAATTGAAGGTTACAAACGGGAGGTTATATAACATGAAATGTAGGTGGATGGGATATTATATGCCTATTAAGTATTTAGTATTTACTGGGTATGAGGACAATAGCAAGTTTATTGTCCCCCAAGACAGCAACTATTTAATGAGGCAAAGCCAAGGGAAATAGTTGCTGTGGAATGGGACAATAAACTTGCTATTGTCCGAATAGTCAGTTAATTGGTATTTCATTATGCAGAAGAAAACTTTATTTGTCAGCGATGCAGAATTTCTTGATGATAAACAAATTAGAGTTAAATCAAACTTTGTATTTAATGCGGCGATCTTATTAGGTCAGAGGTGTTCCGAGTTTAAGGTGATATGGGACACTTCCATGTTGTGACGTATTGTTTATCGAAATAAACAATAAAATAAAGTGTAATTATATAAGTACATGTAGTTTCTTTTCAAAAATGGTCACCTAACTCCTTAGCACAGTGGGTTAGAGGGTTTACTAGGAACCTGTACCGGTAAGTCATGAGTTCGAATCCCGCTGGGGTTTTTACAATTTTTACCTTTTCAAATATTTTTAAAAGCTATTTTTTGGTTAAATATTGTAAAATTTGAAAATTATAAACCGGTGAAAAGTTTTTAATTATATAGTACTTTAATCCACATTAATATCGACAGATGTCCCATACCACCTTAAAAAGGAGGGAAATCAAATTCTGCTGATGAATGGTTTTGATGACTATTTACCATGGGCAGATAGCATGGATACTATTTTAAATTAGATAAAAAGGCATGTTTATGCGGGCGCCTTCTAATGATCAATTTGTCCGTCTGTCCATCCGAGATGGCTTGACAGGAGCATAGCTTCTCTCCCCTTGGCCCAATCTGGCTCATACCTCATCCACAGGGTTCCTTTGGTTGAAGGATGTGCAGTGACCTTGAACCATGTTTTTAGGTATAAGGTTAAGGTCATAGCAGAATTATATATATAAAATCCTTGTCTGGGGCATATCTTTTTTCCCTTTGGTCCAATCTGGCTAATACTCACAGAGTGTCTCTATGGTTAAACGATGTGCAGTGACCTTGCATGAAATTTCTAGGTAACGGGTGAAGATCATTTGGATCATGCGAAAATCTTTTTTTGAGAGCATATATAATTTCTACTAACCCCTATTTGGCTCAGACTTCACATAAGCAGAGCTTTTGAGTAAAGAGTGAAAGGGTGTGTAGTGACCTTGAACCTATTTTCAGTGAAAAGAAACTATATTTTTAAAAATCCTTGTCCGGAGTATATCTTCTCTCCCTTTGCTCCATTCAGACTCATACTTCACCCACATGATGCCTTTGTTCAAAATATATGCAATGACCTCGAATGATATTTGTAGATGAAGAGTAAAGGTCATATCAGATCACACAAAAATCCATATTTTAAGAGCATAGATATACTCTCCTTTTAGCCCCTATTTGGCTAATATTTTACCTTTACAGAGTTTATTGGTTAATGGCGTGCAGTGACCTTGAACCAAGTCTGTCAATGTGAAGGTCATAGCAGATCTTTTTAAAATTAGTTTTAGACAGTAGATTATTTTCCAAATATGCTTAATCTTGGTCAGATTGAACAAAAATGCATGTATGTTAGGGGGAATGAAATTGAATTAAAAGTTCTATGCCAGCTGGAAAAATTTCAAGTTATAGGTCAAGGTCAAAGCAGAATTCTCTGAAATAACATAAGCGGGGCCCTTTGAAATGTTCAACATTTCAATGTTGTCTAGTTCATAGTAATTTTACATAGAAAATATTCACAGAAGTACAGTAAAGTAAACTTTACATCGATAAGTTTCTGACAATTAATGACGCAACGAGCACACAGTACGAAAGGTCAACCTTTTGAAAAGCAGTGAAGAGGAAAAGTTGCTCAGAATTATGTTTTAAACAAAATCGATTTTTTACATAAATTTTAATTTGGCATTCTGGGTTAAGAAAAAGATGTTAGTTCAAGGTAAAGTAAGCTTGTACCTAAAATGAAGTCAAATTTGTTAAGTCGTACTTAAACACATTGTTTTTTTTGTTAAGTCGTTCTTGAAATGGTTAAGGGTTTTTGGTTAAGTCGTACTTAAAAACATTCGGATCATGTTAAGTTGTACCAAGAATCATTCGATTTTTTTTATCTTTTTGTACTTAGGTTTCTTTGTTACTAGATTAAGAACTCTGCTTCTTAGACGTACTTTTAGCGTTGCTTTCGACATTAGTGGAAAACCCACTCGTTGCTTTGCAACGAGCTTTGCTCTAGTTATTTTTTTTTTCCCGCAAATTTTGTGCACGAGATTTCTCGAACATTTTTTGTCTGATTGCTATGAAACTTTCAGGGTATGTAGATGATATTAATATCTCTAGACGTTTTTTTCAAATTTTTAAAATTCACTTCCGGTTATGAGTTATTGCCCTTTAATTGAAAATTGGGGGGTCTTTTGTCCAGAGTTGATCTCGGGAACTACAAAAAATAGTTGCATGAAATTTATCAGAATTGTTGGTAACATTTTATAGTTTTGCTGGCATGAAAACTTTGGCAAAATGTGTTTTAGTTTTTAAGCTATTTGCCGGTAAAGTTTAAGGTTTTGGGGGGGGGGGGGGTCTGAAATTTTGTTGCTTTTTGTATAATAACCTTTAAACTAAAAATATTTTGTTAATACATATAGAACAAAAGTTGTTTAGAATAACGAGAGCTTTCATTTAAAATTAAGAAAAAAGGGCTGGCCCCTATAATTAGGGGTCAGCAGCTCATACACGTATTTTTCTGATAGCAAAAATCGTTATCATTTTATGAAAAAAAATGAATTCAGTTATTGTTAATATATTAATTAATGTCATTTGGTATCAAATTAAAAAAGTTCTGTGCCCTATTTTTTTCAAATTTCATAAAACAAATATGTGAGAATCGTACATGAACGAGTTAATATGTCTACATAGACACACAAGCGAATAAATGCCACTTTAAGGCCCAGGCATTTACTGCATTACGTTGTGTTGCGTCTTAGATAAATTGTTGTGATTCAATTTCATTTTTTTTTCATCTATATCATTTATGAATTCAATGAACACACATTATTTAAACGTTCTATGTGCAACTATTTGTCGGGCCCCCCCTGTTTGTAACCCCCGCGCGCGCGCCGAATGTAAACAGTAACGAACGGCATTGTTATAGACATTGTAGAAAAGAGAGAGCCGTAATGCAGAAAAGAAGTTGTGTATTCTTTCGGTGTACACATGCATTTTCAAGTTACTGTGAAACATATGAACATGCACAGGGAACAATACTACATATTTGTATAAGGAGGGATATATTCTCGTGTGAATCGTTTACGAGGAAATTCTGACAGCCACACCCTGTCGACCATGTCGACGGATGTTTATGTTTCCATTGATCAGCCGTTGATAAGCTACGAAAAGATGGACATTAAAGTGTGTGATCTATGTGGATGTTACTGAAGAAGGTGAGGATTTTTATTTCTTTTAAAGTTTCTTGTCTATAGTGGTTAAAATGTCAGCATGTTAACTGGTTAACATTTAGTCTATAGATGTACATGTAAGTACGTGCACACTGTCACTATGTATGTTATTTTTCTAGTCCAGACAATATAAATCCTTTTAATAGAATTGAATCCCAAATGTTTTACCTTTCACTTGTTTTTTTTTTCTTTCCTTTTTACCAGAATTTTGTGTAAATTACAATTCAATTTATTGAGAAAATCCACATGTGGCGAAAGTCATACATACAGTATACAAATATACATGTAGTTGGTACTGTACATAGATTTTCTTATGTTATGTGCATCACGTATGAATTTACAAATATATCTTGATGATTTAACATCTGCTGGGTTAAGAATTTTATAAGAATTACAGAGTTAGATGTTTTTGTTATGGTGTGGGTGTTTGTTTACTAACATGTAATTTTTACATTGTTTACTGGATGTTTAGACTTGCTCGAGGTTCATGGGTGACTGGAAAGGATGACCGAATTTATCTATTTAAAAAAAAATCAGATTGTGAATTTTCAACTCAAAATTCAAAGCAGGGTCTAATTAGAAACATATGATCATATTCTTGTGCGGAAGACTCCAAATGTAGACATAAATACCCTGTAGACATACATGTAACATCAAATAAAATTGTATATACTTCAGACTTCAGAGTTAAAACATGACTAAAAAGTCTTTAATATTTTTATGATGCAGATCAATGTATCATTAGAGAGGTTTAGCAGACCAACGGGTACCCGGTACATGTACTTGTACATGTAGGTTACAAGTTAGAACTATGCGTACCACTCTACCAGTTCACATAATTTTTCTTGTTTAGCAGTTTTGATGTGTACTTAAATTGTCCTTGTTAATGTTTTAAATGTAATTTTTATATTCTCTTTTTTTAATCTGACTACTGGCAATACTGGCATGCCAGCAGTTCTTGTCGAGGACCATTTCTCGCTGGTGCAATGTTACATCATATTTTCGTATATAATTTTATGTGTTGATAAAATGACGTAACAATGCACTGATGAAAAATGGTTCTCAACGATAACTGATCGCACGCCAATATTGATTAATTAAAGACAAAAACTGAAGGTTGCAAGTGTTATTTTTTATTGAACACCATTGTTTAAAATAACTTTTTATATATGTGACGGTCAGACCGGTTTAAATACCAGTGTTCAGTTGGTAGAGCACCTGACTAGAGATTCAGGGGGCCCAGGTTTAATTCCTGGTTTAGTCCTTCATTATTTCTCCCATCCTGTGACAATATTAAGGCTTGGACGATTCTGTACTTAGCCGATTCGGTACATATCACGATACATGAGATGCGATACGATACATATCACGATACATTGCAACTAAATGAAAACATGAATAAGGGTTAAAAATTTATTCAATCTGTCGATGTATTACCGCATGTCCAAAGTTATTTTGATATATTTAAAATGAGCGTTGCACAATTTACAAATTACTTAAGTCTCATATACACTACTTTTTCATTAACAAGTAATCCAAAAGTTGTCCACACTCCAGATTTAGCTTCCTAACAGGTGTGACAACTTTATGAGGTTTTCGGCCATCTTTGTACTTTCATATTAGGCGCGCAGACTAAAAATAGCTGATATATGAAGCTAAGATATTTTTGGAAAATAAAAAAAAGGTCGCATAGGTATCGTAATGTATTAATGGTAAATGTAACGATCCAAATATCGTCAAAATAAATACCGTGGTGCATCCGTGGATCGTTCCATTCCTATACAATATTGGTATTGTAACCAACCCCTGGAACTGACAGATTTACTCCTGCCAGGGGAAGAGCCAGGGGTGATCTTTGAGGGTGAAGATCATTTAAGGGGGGGGGGGGGGTGTGACGGTCAGACTGGTTTGAATACTGGTGCCAGATACATGTAGCTCAGTTGGTAGAGCACTTGACTAGAGATTCAGAGGGCAAGGTTCGAATCCCAGTCTGTTCTGTCATTATTTTTCCCATCTTGTACATATATATCAGATATATTACAGATGATTATAAGAGTCATCACATGTTTTGCAAGATGCAATAATTGTATTAAAACCTTTACTTTACAACACAATACATTTAAGTGAATATTTATGTCTCTTGATATTATTTGGTGTGGTGTTCTTGACAGCATCGCATTCAAGTCAGTGTCAGCTACATTATGCATAAACAATTTTACCCGCTCCTAAACCACAAACTTTCTTATTAGTGGATTCAGCTTATACCGCTGATTGGCTGCTGTTGCAGCAGACTTATAATATATGCATGCACAAAACACAATGAACTTATCAGAGAATGAAAAATTCATCGAGTTACTTTCAACTGTTGGAATTTGGATATTTTTTAAAAATGTATACTTGTGACAAAACATATAATTATGTGGTACATACAGCTGTAGCTTTATGAAGAAAATTTGGGTTAGACATATATATAGCAACCATGCAAGTAAATGATATTTACTAAAACTTCCAATTTATGACGCACGAAATATACGCTACTTTTATAGAGATTGACATGCTTGTAATGTAACACATTCTGTGAAAAATAATCTATTAAAAATTCTTCATTAAGTTTACTCATACATGTTTTATGCTTATTACACATAGTATTGTTTTTAAAACATGTAATTTAAAAGAAAAAAAACCAAAACCCTCGCCAAATTTATTTGCAAAAAAACCCCGGTAGAATTGATAAAACATGCGGGTATACCAGAAGGAAATACATGTACTTTGACGCTGTTCAGATGGGTAATATTCCTTTATAATTTTCGAATTGAAATTTTTGACTGTTGCACTACAAGAAATAAACTCTAGCTCTCTTTCTCTCTCAAACTCTCTCTCAATCTGGTAAGTGTCTATACCTAAGACATTTTTTTAATATTATATTATGACTTGATATGCAAATTTTTTATCTTGTACTGCCTAAATGTTATGTCATGTATTGGAATATGTAATACTTATTACACTGCATGGTCAGTGTATTTTTTCCAGAAATAATATGCATATGTTAATGTAAACATAGCTATTACTAGTACATGTATGTAAACACAGCTAATTATTTTTTTTTATTTCAGCTAAAAACGGACTCTTGTTCTGACATGGCACCACATGGCTTTTACCTGTTGATTCTTGTGGGTCAGCTCTTGAGATTAACCTGTCACCTCTATCCACATGCATATTCCTTGTGTTCTAAAGACTTTTTACCGGTAATTAAACTTAAATCGGATAATGCATGAACAATAATGGAACTTGAAAGAAGCATCATCCCATGTTGTGGTTTGTGTTTGATAAGAAATTATGAAAAACAAAATTAAGGCTATTTAAAGAAATTCATAATTGTTGTGAAAATTTGTTTTTCAATAAAAGTATGCAATTGTGTTTCCTTTATTTTTTATTTTATAAAGGTATTTAGATGTGTTTACATAATTGAACCCCCCCCCCCCCCATCCAATTGTCTGCATTAAGATTACATGTAGGATATGTAAAAGTACATTTGACTTTGAAATAACATCTGCTATGATAATTACTTTTGAAATGAACAATAAACAACCTATTTCTACCTTTCTAAGGTATATATGCATAAAAAAAGGAGAAAAACATGTCAAATTTTGAACATTTTTCATGGAAATCAACTCTGTCCCCAGCTACCTGGGTGTTTGAATTTTATTTTAATTTAAGGCAGATGTCTAACTTGTAGGTTGTATCTTACTGTTTTTAGCATGGATAGAAGGAGACTAGAAATCAAAATAGATTAGATATTCACTAAATATGTTAGCTTACTTTTTTCATAAAAACAAGAAATCACAAGCAGGACAGCTGTCTATTTGTTAATTAAAATGGTGTAAATCATAAAATAAACAAATAATTAGGATCAAATTTTAGAATCATTGATGATTGTTTTCAAATATGTGTGAGAAATGACTCCAGGAAATTGCCATAAGTTTCATAAAATTAGGTAAAACATTTTTAACCATGACGTTTTATGAAAATCAAAAGATGGGGGGGGGGGTATACATGTAAGGATATTTCTAAGTGATGTGAAGCTTTTTTCATGATTACATAATGTAGATGCATGTTGTATTGAATAAGCTTTCTTTTTAAAGGTGGTTGAACAACAATTGACCTCTAAAAGGTCAGGTAAAGATGTTTTACTATGGAGAACCCTGTAAATCTGTGTTTACTAATGGAAATTGGAAATGGGGGGTTCACTTAAATGGCCATATTTTTATTAAACCTCAATGGAATTTGCAATATGTGGTATTCTTTTTCTCAGACAAACCGTCTTTTCATAAAATGTTAGTGTACTAATTGCAGTTAAAGGTACAAGGAACAGTTTCGGATGAAGAACCGTCAATATTTTTGTAAAATTGATAGTGACTGTACTTGAAGATTTACCAGTGTTGCGTAGATTCATGAAATGAATTTTGATGTTTATCAATAGTTAATGGGATTTCTCTTGTTGGAATTGGTAAGGCCTAAAAAAAAAAAATAGTGTGTTTAGGGTAACATTGATGAAAAAATTAGGTAAGGTAGGTGGAGATTTTTTTTTTATTTTATCTATTTTTTTTTTGCCTGAATCCTAAGAATGTTTGTTTGTTTCATATTTAAAAACGTATTTTTTATTGGAAATAAGATAAAATTCACAGTCGGATAAAATCAGGCATCTAAAAATGGTAGGATCGGGCCATTTTTGTAGGTTAGGTCGGGTTACCCGAAACGCACAACTTTTTTTTTTTTTAGGCCTAAGCAATATTAAGGCCCCTAATTTTAAGTACATGAGAAGCAGTAATAAATTGTGAAACTTGCGGCTTTGACTTTTGTGTTGACTTTACACAGTGAAATTGAAGGTTACAAACGGGAGGTTATATAACATGAAATGGAGGTGGATGGGATATTATATGCCTATTTAGTATCTACTGGGTATGAGGACAATAGGAAGTTTATTGTCCCCCAAGACAGCAACTATTTCATGAGGCAAAGCCAAGGGAAATAGTTGCTGTGGGGTGGGACAATAAACTTGCTATTGTCCAAATAGTCAGTTAATTGGTATATTATTATTCCGAATAAAACTTTATTTGTCAGCGATGCAGAATTTCTTGATGATAAACAAATTAGAGTTATCAAACTTTGTATCTAATGCGGTGATCTGATTAGGTCAGAGGTGTTCCGAGTTTAAAAAGGAGGGAAATCAAATTCTGCTGATGAATGGTTTTGATGACTCTTCACCATGGGCAGATAGCATGGATACTATTTCAAATTAGATAGAAAAGCATAAGTTTGTGTGGGCGCCTTCTAGTTATCAGTTTGTCCATCTGTCCATCCGAGATCGCTTGACCGGAGCATAGCTTCTCCCCCCTTGGCCCAATCTTGCTCATACCTCATCCACAGGGTTCCTTTGGGTTAAGGATGTGCAGTGACATTGAACCATGTTGTTAGGTATAAGGTTAAGGTCATAGTAGAATTACATATATAAAATCCTTGTCTGGGGCATATCTTCTCTCCCTTTGGTCCAATCTGGCTAATACTCACAGACTGTCTCTGTCGTTAATCGATGAGCAGTGACCTTGCATGAAATTTCTTGGTAAAGGGTGAAATATCATATCGGATCATGCAAAAATCCTTTTTTCAGAGCATATATACTTTCTACTAACCCCTATTTGGCTCAGACTTCACATAAGCAGAGCTTTTGAGTAAAGGGTGTGTAGTGACCTTGAACCTATTTTCAAGGTAAACTGTGAAGGTCATAGCAGAATTATATTTAAAAAATCCTTGTCTGGAGTACATCTTATCTCCCTTTGCTCCAAACAGGCTCATACTTCACCCACATGATGCCTTTGATCAAAGGATATGCAATGACCTCGAATGATATTTGTAGATCAAGTGTCAAGGTCATATCAGATCACTCAAAAATCCATATTTTAAGAGCATATATATACTCTCCTTTTAGCCCCTAATTGGCTAATATTTTGCCTAAACAGAGCTTATTGGTTAATGGCATGCGGTGACCTTGAACCATGTCAATGTGAAGGTCATAGCAGATCTTAATAAAATTAGTTTTAGACAGTCGATTATTTCCTGGATATGCTTAATCTTGGTCAGATTGAACAAAAATGCCTGTATGTTAGGGGCAATGAAATTGAATTAGAAGTTTTATGCTAGCTGGAAAAATTTCAAGTTATAGGTCAAGGTCAAAGCAAAATTCTCTTAAATAACATCAGCGGGGCCCTTTGAAATGTTCACCATTTCAATGTTGTCTGGTTCATAGTAATTTCAAATAAAAATATTCACAGAGGAATAATAAAATTAAGTAAACTATACATCGATAAGTTTCTTACAATTGATGATGCAACAAGCACATAGTACGAAAGGTCAACCCTTTGAAAAGCAGTGTAGAGGAAATGTTGCTCAGATTTATGTTTTAAACAAAATTGATTTTTTACGGAAATTTTAATTTTGCATTCTGGGTTAAGAAATTAGATGTTAGTTCCAGGTAAAGTTAACTTTTACCTAAAATGAAGTCAAATTTCTTAAGTCGTACTTAAACACATTCGGATTATTTTGTTAAATCGGTCTTGAAATGTTTATGTTTTTTTGTTTATTTGTACTTAAAACCATTCGGATTTTGTTAAGTCGAACCGAGAATCATTCGATTTTTAAAATCTTTTTTGTACTTAAGCTACTTTTGTCATTAGAATAAGAACACTGCTTCTTAGAGCTACTTCTGCATTACTTTCGACATTAGCGGAAAACCCACTCGTTGCTTTGCAACGAGCTTTGCTCTAGTTTCTTAATATATTTATTACTTTAAACATAAGTTGATTACCGGATATTTTTTCGTGTCCTGTTTACAACAAGTATGTGTGTAAAAAGGTAAATAAAATATAAACAGGTTAGTCAGCATTTGTAAAACGTCAGCTAAATCGCATGCATACACTGAAGAGCGGACACTTGTTCAACAAAATGATAAATATCGCCATTAAAAGCTATTGACTTGTGTATAACCAGTTGTGTACATATCGTAAGAAATATGTTACATGTAAATGTATAGTTTAACGAAAAAAACAAGAAATAGTCATATTATGACTATACACGCGATCTTAGTTCAGATAAGAGAAGCGAGGACGGGTTACATGTACATAATGTAGGTATGATCTGTGTATACGAACAAGTGCAGAAAATCATAGAATCAATATTTAAATAAATAAAAATTCGTGTCAAAAAGCTAAATAACAGTTGATTTCAAGATTTCTTATCTGAAATTCATTGTTCATCTTATCAATAACTGCGTGTACTTTTAAATCGTATATTCACTTGGGCAATTTGATCCGCAATAGTACTCATTACTACGCAATAAAGAATGATCATACTGTACGAATTATGAATAAAGAAAAAGAAACATGCTTGTAAAAAGAACTAGCCGAGAATCAAGACAACGATAAAGGAAATGAAGAAACATCGGAATAAAGTTGGGGATGACTTCAATTCAAAATAAAAACTTAAGATGCTTCGTAAAATTATCGACAGCTCGCTGAATTAACAAAAATATATCGGATTAAAGTCACAGTTCTTTTAATCTATCGTAATAATTACATTCATCTAAAATTAAATACTAATAATAATAGATTAATCAAAATTAACATTACCTCCGCTTCCCGGTTGTCACTGAGTACACGTTTCACGCAACGAATTAAAAACGGGGGAAAGGATGGAAGTTCTGATTTTAAATAGATTGAAATACATTTGTAATATATCACATATATATAAAGAAAAAATCTTGTCATTATTACTCCTTTGCTGAAGTAGATCGGGCAAAAACTAAACAAAATTATATCGAGAAAAATCAAAGCGTTCAGGCCACGCCTACCTCATTCATAAAGCGCGCAAACCGTTCACAAAGCGTGCAGCTATTTTTAGCAAAGCGTACCGTGCAAGAAGCGAACCGTTCCGTTCACAAAGCGTACCGTACCGTTCACAAAGCGAACCGTACCGTTCACAAAACGAACCGTACCGTTCACAAAGCGAACCGTACCGTTCAAAAAGCGTAACGAACTGAACCGTGCAACTGGTGTAGTAGCACGTTTCAGGGTCTGTATTAGTTTCACTACACTCTGCTTAGTTAAAATGATCTACTCAGTAACCGGTCTCAAGACAGGCATCGCCAAAGTTGAAATGCCTCCCATATATCCATAATGTACAATGTTGCAACAAATTGCAGAATCGCTCCGAAATTGCATTGAAATAACAGTTAAATTATTCATAACAAACAATTTTGAGGCTGTACATATCCTTCAACTAAAAAGTTAATTCATATCAATGAAGAATTCCACACTTTTTCACCACCGTTTTTTACTCGCTTCGAATTGTCACACCATGTTGACATTCGAAACTCTCGAGATGTTTCATATTAAATGCACTGAGTTAGAGTTATCTTCCGTATTTCCTTTGATGAACAGAATATACGACAAATTTTCAATGAAAATTTACATGAATTTGTCATATCGTTTCTGAGTTTATCCATGCAAATAATATACTAAAGAGCCTCCAGTGATTTAGCGTAAATGTAATGCGCATGGGCAAGATTGTAAAATTTAAAAAATCCAGATGATTTGAGAAAAAATAAAAACAAACTGGTAATCTTCAAGTACCAATGATGTTACTCTTCCAATTTCTCGATATTAAAGCCCAAAATTCGAGTCGATTATTTAGATAGAGTAGTATAGAAACTGGTACTAACAAAAGAAATAATGTTAAATATTTACGTAAAATGAGACTATATGTACTTGGAACTTATTTGACTGTCGTCACGAGAAAAAGACGCTTCAGTTCAAAATTTTACAAACTCACCTTTTTTGTCAATTCGGAATAACCAATTCTTTCTTAACACAAATATACAAAGACAGCCAAGGTCTTGTGTTTTATAACAATCGACGTAATGAAAATTTTAGTAAAAAAACAAATTAACGACGTCACAAATGTCAACTGTTTTGTAATAAGTTTCCCTTGCCTTTTTTAACCGTGTTTAATTGTTCGATGAAAATCTTTTAAAAAGTTATTTACAATTGTACATAAGTATATAACAAAAAGAAAAAAAACCCCAACACATTTTTAATATCCAGATACTTTTTCAGCAAATCCTAAACAACATTCACAACATCGTTTAAAACTTTGAATATTGATAAATATCGATCGAATTATGTCGACACAAAAACTCCTATAATTTAGGTAAATTTTACAAAAGCAAGGTTTGATCTAAATTCATCCATAATTCTCTAACCTCTTATTTTGATAATCTACTTACACTTGTATTTTACATCTAATATGTAAGTTATATTAAAGTTGCATTTGAAAACTAAATTTAATTCTTCTGAAATCTAAATGAACCTCTATCCTGATATATAACACGCCACCTGTCAGTTAACATGTTTAGCTTGAATAGTTGCATGTTGCATACACATAGTTCTTGCCCAATATGGTACAATAGTTGCATGTTGCATACACATAGTGCTTGTCCAATATGGTACAACAGTGGCATATTATATTCATAGTGCTCAAAACTGAACATAACGTTTCCTCTGATCCTGCTTCAAAAAAGTAAGTCTTGATAAGGTAAACTACATAATTTCAATAAAAATAAACATTGACCTTATTATTGATAAGTGAATGAATAGAATTAAAGAAATACTTGCTGTATCAAAACTATAGTAATAAATGTACTTTATAGAAAATTTCAATGATTATATTTAATATACATGTACTGAGAAAAAAAAACACTTTCCTCTAATTGGCATTATGTTTAACATCAATTTTTTTCAATAGATGACGTCTACTTGAAATATTTGATTTTCATTACAATGCCTTTGGCAAGTTCACACACAAACAGATTGTCATCAGTGTCCACACATAAACCCCAAGGACACTCCAGATCACAGTTATCAATGTAACGGAGAAACTGTCCATCCTGGTCCAGAATGCGGATACAATGGTTGCCAAAGTCTGCTGCCAGGATACGACTCTGACTGTCTGTTGTGATACCACATGGTTCAAATGGTTTGATCTTGGTGACTGAGGGATGACCGGTGTACCTCCATCTGAGTTTCCCGTTCTGATTAACCACCACTAATGCACCAGCCACACAATCAGCTATACAAATGTCATGGTTTCTGTTCTCAGTGAGGTATTTATTTTCAGAATTCGCTGAGTACAGAGGTTTACCTTCTTTGTCATATTGAATTGTTTGTATCCTTGTAGATCCCGAGTAACGGACGACTTTGGATTGATTGTAATAAGCACTCTACATGGTAACCAGGAGATCACCAGTAGACGTAACACACAGGTTTATTGGCACCCAACCCTGTATTGTGATCAATACTTCTGTCTGTCTATTCTTTACTTTATTAATGGTTTGTGTTGTTCCATTAATGTAGAAAAGATCGCCATCACTGTCTAGAGCTATATCATTAGGACAATTTCCTGAAGTTTGTTTGATTGTCTGACGTAAGACACCTTTCATGTTAAAACATCTGATTTCCTTGGTCAGTCCACTCGTCCATATCTTGTCTTTATCAAGAAGAGAAACGCTGCGTAGACTTTCATGCCCAGTCTGTATTGTGGCAACATGCTCCGGTTCATCCAGTAGTTTTCTAAAAGGAGGGTTGGGTTGGTTTAGTGACAAGAGACTTTCTTCTGTAGCAGTAGATAATGGGGTGATTTGTCCAAACAAACAATACGGCTTTTCACGATCTATTGGTTTTGGAATAAATGTTGGAAGGTATACCTGAATAGTGGGAGGAAGTTTTCGGAACTCTCTGATCTTAGAGCTGTATTCAATGATAGGAGACATATCAGAGGACTTCTCAATTTTCGTAAAGGCCAGAAATGTTTGTTTTATGAGAGACGGTATCTGTTTGATTTCATACAAATGTTTCTTTAAAATGTCTCTGTGTTGTAATTTTATCTCGCCGAGAGAGGATTTCATTTTGTTGATGAAGATGTTGATTTCTCTGTGTCATTGCTATCCTTGTTTGGACATTGTTGTTGTAAGTTTCTCATAATCTTCATCTAGGTTGTTAAGCTGGTTTTCCAAGTCCAGTGCAATTTCTTCATACGTATGGGAGATATGATCCTCCAATTCGTTTGTGGTTTTATAATTCTTCTTTTTCTGCCTTGTAAGCTTTTGTAACTTCTTTAAAGTTATGCGTTTGTGCTATATTGATGCAATACAGGAAGAACAAACAAAGATGTTGCAATCTTTGCACTGTAATTCACAAATGTTATGTTGATGTGTTCTACATTTCGGATAAATTAGGGTTGATCTTTGTTTCTAGAAAGGGACTATTTTATATCTGTCATATCCGTCTGAGATGTGTTTGCCAATACATGGCGTGTATAGGTTGACATGACAAAAGTCACAGTAGCTGTGTACTATGACGGTCTCACAAAGGTTACATCGGGTCGGGCACATTTTGGGCACTCTTTGGTTGTTCTGCACAAAAAATATAAAACTTATGATTGTCAGTGCAATGATAAAAATAAGAGATTTTAATTTTTTAGTCAGAGAGACGAATTGATTATGTATGTATAGAACACTTTTTTAAATTTCATTTTAATATTCACCTAAAACACCCCATCCCCGCCCAAGCTTATTTTTCTTTTTATGCTGGACATTGATACACATGTGTGAACCATGAGACACTTTTTGAAAATTGTTCCCTAACTTTATAAATCATTAGTTTATAATTAAATAAGTTGATATAGTTGCGTTTTTTTACTACTTCATTGAATTGAATATAGAAGACATTATATTCAAAACGAAAGTAGCTTAATTTGTAATGTAATTAGAAATATAAGTATAATCCCAATATCTAGAAATTTCTGTATTGATTGAATGATTATGCAATTATAGATAAATTACAAACCTTGCTTACAAGATATTGCACAATCTCTAACTTTCTGGTTTTCAAATCCGAAACATTGCTGATCCTGTTCTGGTGACCACCTGATTAGAAATGAATAATGTATCAATAATACTCCCCCTGTATCTATATCAATTGCAGTTTATCATCCTCACAACGCCAGGGGTCAGAGGTCAATGTGTGGCCTCGAAATACTGCACCCCTTCAAATACAGCAATATTCATTCGAATTATAAATCATACTTAGACAATTCAGTAATATCATAAAGAAAAAAGCAAGAGTTAATTGATTGACGATGTAATGAGAATACAGATAATCACGATCTTGCAGTTTTAGAGAATTGGTTACAAATTTAGCCAGTTAAGCCATGTAAAAAAAATTATTTGAATGTCAAAGTTTGTGTTGTTTATATTTTTCCATTCCTTTTTGGAGAGTCTTAAATTTTTTGTTTAAAATACATAATTTATCAATATAAACAAAAGAAAAAAAAACCATTTTTTGATAATAAATGCTTTCAACTTCACATGCAAGTAAAAAAGATCCAACACAAGATACGATTCTTAAGAATTTCCATAGTAAAGAAATATGAATCTTTTCTCCAACCTTTTTGTACATCTAACTTATCTAAGATGCCAAAAAGCTCATAATCTTACATGTTATACAAACAGTGTATTAAGATATCAGTCTAAATATGTATTTATTCACCAATTTTACAGTATTAGAATACATAGAAGTTTTTCGTTTTCAACATGCGTAATCTTAATTCTTCAATTGTCAATTCTCTGAACAGATGTTTTTTCGCCTATTTACCGATATTAAATTTACCTAATACATATTTTCACTGAAAAACAAATTGCTTTTTATTACAAAATTCGCAATTAATTTTGTATGAAATCAAATTTCTGATTTCTATATTGTTTCATTAGTCAGGTGTCAGCAATACTTGCAGATTTTTCGTGAAAAATAATGATTTTCCACTTTTTTTTAAAACTGCTAATCTAACTTTTAAAAAGATTTCTGGTGAATACTGTTGAAATGATATAAAATGTATATGCATTATTCGCACTTATATATAGTGCGAATGCTAATAAACGTTTCTTTTACGCAGTGAAAAGTAACATTCACCTAAAATTATTTGTTTTTCCTATTTATGATAGCCGATGATAGAATTTTCATATACCACTGTTAATTACCTCTCTCTCTCTCTCTCTCTCTCTCTCTCTCTCTCTCTCTCTCTCTTCTCTCTCTCTCTCTCTCTCTCTCTCTCTCTCTCTCTCTCTCTCTCTCTCTCTCTCTCTCTCTCTCTCTGACACTTTTCTAGATTTACGAGCCAAAGAGTTATCTACTTTAAACTTAACGTTTAAATTCATTTAAGATGTCTCCAATTTTCACACAACTTCGTGAGTTTATTTTTTTTATTTTTTCCCGTTTTTTATTTTACTACTGTAACATATGCAGGTAACTTTGGTTTTGAATATACATCGGAGATGGTGTTTCGGCCTTCTAATCAACATTGACAAATGTTCCATCCATTTTGAAAGGTTTTTACTAAAAAAAAAATCGAAGTATCATACTACGAATCAAATGAGACCCAAACAATTTTTTCTTGAAATTAAGAAATTCTTGTCTAAAATGAATTTAAAACATGACTAGATAATCCTTAAAATATGTTACCAGAGACGTTTCTTCAGGAATATGTATCTTTAAAAAGGACACTGAAACGTGATTCATTTTTAGGTATATAAAACAGTATATCTCTCTGGACGTGCAGACAGTGTACTCCACTCGTTGTATGAATTTCATTTGCTTTACCAAAAAGTATTTTATAAACACTGACCATGCGACAGTTACTGCATCTAGAGTGTCAACAGGTGGGTGATTATTTAATGATTTAATTACTATCGAGAACGATATCATCATAAAACATGATAACGCCAGTAAAACATCCTACGGAGTCCCGATATACGCATGAAAAAAGGACCCAAAGTTTGATACAATGTAAATTAGGTATTATTATTATTATCATTTTTTTTTGCGGTCTAATGTATCGAAAAAATTTGAAACTTTCGAGCGAAAGAAAATACCGGTTATATATGATATAATAATTTTTTTCCCTATTCAAAGAGAAATGTTTGTTCCTTAATTCGTTTACGCTTAACCTTTTGCAACGTAATTTTTACGAATATTTAATACTTATTTTTTACGTTTTTTATGTTTTTAACTCGATGTAAGAAATAAATATATAGTTTTCCAATTTCTTGAGGACTTTGGTGGTAAATCGTTTTCCTGATTTCTCTTTTTTAATGAGTCAAGTTAATATCAACAGTTTTTACAAAATTGCTGGTGAATAACATGAAAAATGACATTAACAAACTGTCAACCATTTTAAGTGGAAGATTGTATTTGCTGATTAGGCCGTTGTATCGACCATATAACTTAAGAAAAGATGACCTCAACAGAGACTGTTGATAGTCCTGTTTTATCAACCTGTTTGTCAGTAGTTGCCTCGCCTTAGAAACTGTTCATAGGAAGAACATGTCATTGTGTAAGTCTGTCTGTATCGATTTAACAGACAGACAAAAACACCATATGCAGTTGATGAAGGTATAATGCTACATAAGTAAAGAAAGTTAACTATAGAAAAATAGAAGTCATCGCGTTTATGATAAAGTTTTGATGATAGGTTACCATCAATGTCTATTTCCAGTAAAATATCCAAATATGAAACAGATGACAGAGACTCTGTGGTATCTTGTATTTCAAGGGATATATCGAGTCGACGTAAGTATGGCAATAACATTTGTTAATTGATAATAAGTCGTCCATATACTTGAATGTAGATTTGAAGCCATGGAGAGCGATTTATTTTTTTCACGTTCAAGTTTTTCAAAAAATTCTGCTTCATAAAAAACAAAAATTGGTCCACTAACAATGGGGCATAATTTGTACTAATGAGATTTCCGACAGATAGTTGGAAGACGATTTCCAAAAACTACACAGATGTTGTCTATCAGAAAATCAAGCATCTTTTAATGTCAACTTCACAATACTTGTGTGTGCAATCAGAATGGTTTTTAACAAAATATTTTTTTTAGAATTCCATTAACTTGACTATCTCATTGTAAAGTCACAACAAAAATGTGGATACTAGTATTTAATTTGATATAACAATTTCAAATAATAAAAATCCTTTCCTTTTCATTGATTTTTTTTTACCCGTGCACACAACAGTTTTTCATAAATGAGAGATAAACGAAACACACTAGCTATCAATCCTTTCTGCTGAATCTACACGTTTTTTGTTCAATCAAGTCATTGCCTGTACATGTTGCAAGCATTAGATTTTTAATGTTTTTCTTTGTTCAAACTCGCCCATTGTTGAACAATTTGTTTACGAGAGACATATTTAGAATTTTCTCATAAAAAATAGTGACTTAACTTCTCTTGATTGGCAAACTGTTTTCGTGGTACTACATAAATCCATGATAATCTCATATTTCCGTGGATTTTCTCTCAGCAACATTCACAGGGCGAAAAACCATCTTTAAGCAAGTCCTTAAAGGTGGCGTAAAGGTGACTTAAAGGAGCTTAAAGGCTATACAACCTTTAAGCCGCCTTTAAGTTACCTTTAAGCAAGTGCTTATAGGTCCTTAATGTCCAAACTTCTTTAAGCTACCTTTAAGCCACCTTTAAGCCACCTTTAAGCATCTTTAAGTGGCATTTACGCTCTCTTTACACTGCCTTTACACTGTCTTTAAGTGGCCTTTAAGTCAATATTGATCAAGCTGAACAATAAAAACATATATTTAATGCAAAAACTCTTTTATAGAGATGGGAGGGGGTCATCCGAGTGATAATATAATTTCCAAGGAAGGGGGGGGGGGGGTTCCAGGCGGTTTTTATCGTCGCTCCATTAAACACAGATCGCTATCATCAGCACCGCTCCGATGGACACAGATTGCCGTTACAAAATTCTTTATAATTTTTGGGGGGTTTCAAAATTATTGTAGGGATGAGCGCAGTCTCTGTATCTTAATATGTGCATAAAACTAATTAAAGTATGTTTGTTTCCTATTATAAATTAATCGGTGAAAAAAATCTCTCTCTCTCTCTCTCTCTCTCTCTCTCTCTCTCTCTCTCTCTCTCTCTCTCTCTCTCTCTCTCTCTCTCTCTCTCTCTCTCTCTCTCTCTCTCTCTCAGTTCATCTGGTTATTAAACAAAATAAAGATAATGAACCAAAAATGCATGATTTAATTTGTTAATCGGTTTAAGGTTTGTATTTTTTTTTCAATTTTCATTAGTTCTAACTCTAGATCTGCTAGATACATGTTAAAGATGAAAAGACTCTCAACTGCCTTTGTTATATCGGGCAGGATATTACTGCTTTGTTTGTCTAGACATAGTTTTGTTCGTTTGTGTATATCTAATTAGAGTCTATTGTTTGTCCAACTTAAGAAAACCCCTGGAACTAACACAGAATATACAAGATATACACAACAGTTGTGTCGTGTGCCCAGGTGCATGTTTGTGTATATCTAATTTAAGTCTATTGTTTGTCCAACTTAAGAAAACCCCTGGAACTAACACAGAATATACAAGATATACACAACAGGTGTGTCGTGTGCCCAGGTGCACGTCAGGGTTTCTAAAGGCGTTGAATCTTAGTATGTACGAGTATACGATAAGTCTAGTGAATAAAAGTTAATTTACATTTGTAATTCATTTTCAAAGTATTATTTCCTAGCTCTGGGTTTTAAATATGTTACGTCTACAAATTAACGATACATGTTTGTAAGAGTAAAATCTTGAGGCTAATTAATTAATGTACCGGTGATCATGAATAGGGGTTGATTATTTAAATATATGTATAAGGGTAAATATGTCAAATATACCCGGCCTGGCACATCATACAATTGTATGTACAAGTCATTTGCAATTGCCACATGCAGTAATTACGTCACCGGTAATTGGTAATTTTGTTTGTTATAGAATTGATAGTTTAAAAATCATGCACATACAATTACATGTAAATATTTAAACATATTGGAACGGCGCCGCAATCATGAAAACCGGGAAATTGCGGGAAATTGAACAAATACCCTAATAGTATCAATGCATTTAATAAAAGAAATGATTTCATTTTCTTTCTTACATTTTTTTAGCTATAAATTAGATGAATTACGTATATCTACTCGGTTTAAATTTATAAACTAAGAAAGCCTACTATAGTGAACCTAACGGCTTCCAATTAGGTATAATATATTTTTGTTCACTGAAGACCAAGTTCCGTATTTACATTCTAAATACATGCCTGCATGAAATTTATAAATTAGATATAATTGATTTTTACAAACTGAATGGTTTGTCAAAATCTTTTCAAGTAAACACATTCAATACAGTGATTCAATATCCAGTGATGTATAGGATATAAAAACGCTTATAAATATGTAAGTTGCCGTGGCGCAGAGGATGTGTGGTGATGCTAGTAAACTAAGGGTCCCGGGTTCAATTCTCACCGTGGCCGTTTTTTTTGGGGTGTTTTTTTTTCATTTTTCTTTCTAGAACAAAAACGTTTTAATACCTTTTCTTTCATAAAGTTAATACATTTTGTTGGAAATTAAGCACAATATTGAATTATTTTTTTTTTAATGGCTTAAAGGTGGCTTAAAGGTAGCTTAAAGGTGGCTTAAAGGTGGCTTAAAGAAGTTTGGACATTAAGGACCTATAAGTTGTCCTTAAAGGTGGCTTAAAGGTGGCTTAAAAATAGTCTTTAAGCTGCCTTTAAGCCATCTTTACGCTTTCTTTAAGCCACCTTTAAGCAATACATATAGCTTAAAGGTAGCTTAAAGGTGGCTTAAAGATCGTCTTTAAGCTACCTTTAAGCACCTTTAAGCTATCTTTAAGGAGGACTTAAAGATGGTCATTCATCCTGTGATTCATAAAATCGTTTGAACCCTGGGAGTATTAACAGATTTCAAATGATGTAAAAAAAATACTGCATTAATATTTTGCGACATAGTGTAATTGGTCACAACAGAAAATTAATCAGTAAATACTTTGAGCATCTTTCATAAAAGCAAAGAATGATTAAAATTCCTCAATAATACTGTTAAATGGTCTTTGTGAATTTAACCCCATAATGATATTCTACTTTTCATTTGTATTGTACATAAATTAAGAAAATCATATCAAAGTTGAAAGTAAAAACACACATCTAGTTCTTCTTAAATTCACATGAACCTCTATCCTGATAAATAACACCACACTTGTCAGTTGCTACAAAAGCGGTGTATCGCATGCATACAATGCTAACGAAATAAAGTTGTATAGTACATACACACATTGTACAGTGCTTAACACTCAACACAAAATTCCTTCTGATCCAGCTTTATAGGAAATTTCTGATTTGATATATCATCATTTTCTGAAATTAATGACAAAAAATCATACCCTAATTAATGATGACTAAACGAATATAATTAATTAACCACTAAGTGTATCAAAACTGTAGTTTTAATTATAGAAATTCCCATTGAAAAAACACATTACACATGTACTCAGGCCACTTTCGTTGCATCACATGCACCTAACATCACATGTTACACGACTTTCATACAGTGGATGTCTATCTTAAATATTTGATCTTTTTTACATTGCCCTTCAAAACTTCACACACAAACAGATTGTCATTAGTGTCCACACATACATCCCAGGGATCCTTCAGATCACAGTTATCGATGTACAGAAGGAACTGTCCATTTTCATCGAGAATATGAATACAATGGTTTTTACCGTCTACTGTCAGGATATGACTTTGACTATTTGCTGTGATACCACGGGGATTGAATGGTTTGTTCTTGGTAACTGAAGGATAACCGTTGTAACTCCATTTGAGTTTTCCGTCCTGACTAACAGCTACTATGGAACCAGCCCCACAGTCAGCTACACAGATGCCATGGTTTTTGTTCTCAGTAATGTATTTAATTTTATCATTCACTGAGTACAGAGTTTTGCCATCTCTGTCATATTGAATTGTTTGTATTTCTGTAGAGCCTGAGTAACGGACAACTTTGGATTTAGTTCTATCAATACTGTACATGGAAACGAGGAGATCACCGATAGAGGTGACACACAGGTTTATTGGCACCCAATCCCGCAATGTGATCAACACTTCTGTCTGTCCATTCTTTACTTTATTAATGGTTTGTGTTGCCGAATTAGTGTACAAAAGATCACCATCCCAGTCTATAGCGATATCATTTGTGAAATGTCCTAAACTTATTTTGATCGCCTGAAGTAACACACCTTTCACGTTAAAACATTCTATATCATTAGTCCGTCCGCTCGCCCATATCTTGTCTTCATTTAGACAGCAAATACTGCGGGGATTTTCACACCTAGTCTGTATTGTGGCAAATATCTCCGGTTCATCCAGTAGTTCCTTGACCAAAGTGTTGGTTTGGTTTTGTGACAAGACATTTTCTTCTGTAGCAGTAGATAATGGGGTGATCAGTCCAAATAAACTATACAGATTATCACGGTCTACTGGTTTTGGAATGAATGTTGGAAGGGAAACCTGAACCTTGGTTGGAAGTTTTCGGAACTCTATCATTTTAGATCTGTATTCAATGGTAGGAGATATATCAGTGGACTTCTCAATTTTCCTCAAGGCCAAGTATGTTTGTTTTATGAGGGAGTGTATCTGTTTGATTTCATCCAAATGTTTCTTTAAAATGTCTCTGTGTTTTACTTTTATTTCGCCTATTTTGGATTTCATTTTGTTGATGACGATGTCGATTTCCCTGTGCCACTGCTCTCCTTGATTTGAAATTGTTGTTGTAAGTTTCTCATATCCTCCATCCAGGTTGGCAAGCTGTTTTTCCAAGTCCCGTGCAATGTCTTCATACGTGGGGGTAATATTATTCTCCAACTCTTTTGTGTCTTTTTCAATTACTTCTTTCTGTGTCTTGTAAATTTCTGTTACTTCTATAAATTTATGTCCTGTTCTGATGCCGTACAGGTAGAACAGACAAAAATGTTGCAATCTTTGCACTGTAATTCACAATTTTTGCTTTGATGTGTTTTACATTTCGGATAAATCAATGTTGATCTTCGGTCCTGAAATGGGACTATTTTATGTTTTTCATATCCATCAGAGATGTGTTCTCCTATGCAGGGCTTGCAGAGGTTGGCATGACAAAAGTCACAGTAGCTGTGTACTATAAAGGTCTCACAAATGTCACATCGGGGCACATCTTGGAAACTAAAATGAGGATCCATGGTTCTTCTACAAAAAAAAAACAATTCAATTACGTATCGTTGTTTGTTCAGTGATAAAGATAAAAGATTTCATACACAAAGTCAGAGCGATTGTATGTGTATATAATGAATTGTATCAATTTCTTCTTAAAATTCACCTAAAACACCAACGCCACCCTTTCAGCCTATTTTTTTTTATGCCGGACGTTAATACAAATCATAAACTATTTTCAAAAGTTGCTACCTAAGTTTATAAATCATTTGTTTATAATGAATCAAATCTATTCAGTTTGATCCACTAGTTAATTGAATTGAATAAATAGATCAATATTTTCAAAACAAAAGTAGCTTAATTTCTAATTAAATTAGAATCATATGTTTTAATCAGCATAGCTATATTATGTAGCATATTATGTGGTGTTTAAGTGAATATGTATTCATAGATCGATTACATACCTTGTTAACAAGACAATACACAATCTCTAACTGTGTGGTACGTGTGCGTTTCCGTGACATGACTGATCCTGCTGTGGTGACATCTGAATAAGAAATGAAAAAAACAATATCAGAGTTACTTCCCGTTCATCGCTATCGCCGTTAGCTGGCATTTGTTGTCATCGCAATGTTGCATGTCTTGAGTCCATTTGTGGCCGCTGGACACAAGACCCTTGACATTGTAAGGATAGCAGTTTGTTTGAAATCCCCATTTTTTAGCAGTCTGGTTGCAGATCGCAAATTTATATCGCTAGAGTTTTTTGCCTTTATTTTTTTTTTAATAAATATTAACTTAAGAATGATAATAAAGTGCAAACATTTTAAAGCGTCTTTTGTTAATCGCATTTCAAGAGCGTGAAATACCTGGGAGAGGGAATGGTCGATGTACTTTTATTTCGTACATAAATACAATTGAAGTATATGACCAAACCCCCACACTGTAACTAGTGTAAGTGATAGATAGGAAGTTACGTGTGGGGTTGTTTCAATTTACAACTTCACAGAATTCCATGATATACATCATTTATTTTATTAAATTTTGCAGCGTATCGGCATATACAATGAACATGATTAAACATAGAAATATACAAAATATAAAAAAGAAAGAAAGGTGGTGTTTACGTTTTGGCGGATAAAACTCAGTGTGAGTTTGTATCAACATATACTAGACTTTACTACACGCACGGGTTGACATTGCATTTCATGATATCGGACATTTACGAAACAGATACGTGAACACACCCGTAACCGTATTGTTGTCTTTAATATACCAAGCTTTAAGCTACAATAATGCTATTAATTTCACTACACTCTGCTTAGTTAGAATGATCTACTCAGTAACCGGTCTCGAGACAGGCATCGCCACAGTTGAAATGCCTCCCATATATCCATAATGTACAATGTTGGAACAAATTGCAGAATCGCTCCGATTTTGCATTGAAATAACAGTTAAATTATTCATAACAAACCATTTTGAGGCTGTAAATATCTTTCAACTTAAAATTTAATTCATATTAATGAAGAATTCAACACTTTTTCACCACCGTTTTTTACTCGCTTTGAATTTTCACACCATGTTGACATTCGAAACTTTCGAGATGTTTCATATTAAATGCTCTGAGTTAGAGTTATCTTCCGTATTTCCTTTGATGAACAGAATATATAACAAATTGTCAATGAAAATTTACATGCATTTGTAATATCGTTTCTCAGTTTATCCATGCAAATAATATATTGTGGAAACATAACTAAAGAGCCTCTAGTGATTTAGCGTGAATGTAATATGCATGGGCAAGATTGTAAAATTCAAAACATCCAGATGATTTTCGGACTTTTTTAAATGAATTATTAATTAGCGAAGCTTGATTGAGAAAAAATAAAAACAAACTGGTAATCTTCAAGAACCAATGATGTTTAAAATATATAAAACAAAAGAGAGTACTCTTCCAATTTCTTGATAGTAAAGCCCAAAAATTCGAGTCGGTTATCTTAATATTATAGTAGTATAGAAACCGGTACTTACAAAGAAATAATGTTAAATATTTACGTAAAATGAGACAATAAGTACCTGGAACTTATTTGACTGTCGTCACGAGAAAAGGACGCTTAAGTTGAAAATTTTACAAACTCACCTTTTTTATGTTAATTTGGAATAACCGATTCCTTCTGAACACAAATATACAAAAACAGCCAAGGTCTTGTGTTTTATAAGAATACAACGTAATGATAATTTTAGTAGTAAATAAAATTAACGACGTCACAAATGTCAACTGTTTTGTATTAAGTTTCCCTTGCCTCTTTTAATCGTATTTAATTGTTCGATGAATCACTTTTAAAAAGTTATTTACAATTGTACATATCTAACAAAAAAAAAAAAAAAAGAACAACACATTTTAAATATCCAGTTACTTTTTCAGCAAATCCTAAACAACATTCACAACATTGTTTGAACCTTTGAATATTTATGAATATCGATCGGATTATGTCAGAAAATATGCTGCATAAATATATTGGAACATATTAAAACTGTTCACGACACAAAAAGTCACATACTTTAGGTATATTTCACAAAAGCAAGGTTTGATCTAAATTATTCCATAATTCTCTAACCCCTTATTTTGATAATCTACATTCACTTGTATCTTACATCTAATATGTATGTTATATTAAAGTTGCATTTGAAAACTAAATCTAATTCTTCTGAAATCTAAATGAACCTCTATCCTGATATATAACACGCCACCTGTCAGTTAACATGTTTGGCTTCAATAGTTGCATTTTGCATACACATAGTGCTTGTCCAATAGGTTACAACAGTGGCATATTATATTAGTGCCCAACACTGAACAAAAATATTCCTCTGATCCTGCTTCAAAAAAGTAAGTCTTGATAAGGTTAACTACATATATATAACTAAATAAAAAATAAACATTTACCTTATTATTGATAAGTGAATGAATAGAATTAATAAAATACTTTCTGTATCAAAACTATAGCAATAAATGGATTTTATAGAAAATTCCAATGCTTAAATTTAATATACATGTACTTAGTAAAAAAAAACCACCTTCCTTTGATTAGCATTATCTTTAACATCATTTTTTTTTTCAATAGATGATGTCTACTTTAAATATTTGATGTTCTTTACAATGCGTTTGTCATGTTCACACACAAACAGTTTGTCATTATTGTCCACACATAAACCCCAAGGACAATCCAGGTCACAGTTATCAATGTAACGGAGAAACTGTCCATTCTGATCCAGAATGTGGATACATTGGTTGTCACTGTCTGCTGTCAAGATATGACTCTGACTGTCTGTTGTGATACCACGTGGTTCAAAAGGTTTGATCTTGGTGACTGAGGAATGACCAGTGTATTTCCATTTGAATTTCCCGTTTTGATTAACCACCACTACAGCACGAGCCCTACAATCAGCTACACAGATATCATGGTTTCCGTTCTCAGTGATGTAATTAATCATAAAATTCGCTGAGTACAGAGGTTTACCTTCTTTGTCATATTGAATTGTTTGTTTCTCTGTAGATCCCGAGTAACGGACAACTTTGGATTGAGATCCATATTTACTTACCATGAAAACAAGGATATCACTAGTAGAGGTGACACACAGTTTTGATGGCTCCCAACCCTGCAATGTGATCAATACTTCTGTCCGGCCATTCTTTACTTTATTAATGGTCTGTGTTTTTTACCCATTAATGTAGAAAAGATCACCATTCCTGTCTAGAGCTATATCATTAGGAAACATTCCTGAAGTTTGTTTGATTGTCTGAAGTAAAACACCTTTGATGTTAAAACATTTGATTTCCTTAGTCAGCCCACTCGTCCATATCATGTCATCATCAAGACAAGAAACGCTGCGTAGTTTTCCATGCCCAGTCTGTATTGTGGCAACAAGCTCGGGTTCATACAGAAGGTCTTTGATTGTGTTGGATTGGTATTGCAACAAGACATTTTCTACAGTAGCAGTAGATAAACAGGTGATCTGTCCACACAAACTATACAGCTTTTCACAGTCTATTGGTTTTGGAATGAATGTTGGAGGGGATACCTGAACCTTCGGTGGAAGTTTTCGGAACTGTCTGATCTCAGAGCTGTATTCAATGGTAGAAGATATATCAGTGGATTTCTCAATTTTCCTCAATGCCATAAATGTTTGTTTAATGAGATACTGTATCTGTTTGATTTCATCCAAATGTTTCTTTAAAATGTCTCTGTGTTTTACTTTTATCTCGCCGATATCGGATTTCATTTTGTTAATGATGATGTCTATTTCTTTGTGCCATTGCTCTCCTTGTTTGGAAATTGTTGTTGTAAGTTCCTCATATCCTCCATCCAGGTTGGCAAGCTGTTTTTCCAAGTCCAGTGCAATTTCTTCATACGTGGGGGAAATATTATTCTCCAACTCTTTTGTGTCTTTTTTAATTACTTCTTTCAGTGTCTTGTAAACTTCTGTAACTTCTTCAAAGTTATGTCCCTTGTGCTGTTTTGATGCAGTACATGAAGAACAAACAAAAATGTTGCAATCTTTGCACTGTAATTCACAATTTTTGTCTTGATGTGCTCCACATTTTGGATAAATCAATGTTGATCTTCGGTCCTGAAATGGGACTATTTTATGTTTTTCATATCCATCAGAGATGTGTTCTCCTATGCAGGGCTTGCAGAGGTTGGCATGACAAAGGTCACAGTAGCTGTGTATTATGGCAGTGTCACAAAGGTCACATCGGGGCACATCCTGGCCACTTGAATGAGGATCCATGGTTCTTCTACGAAACAAAAATTCAAATTCTTATGATTGTTTGTTTAAAGGGGCATGGTCACGATTTTGGTCAAATTCTATTTTAATGTTTTTATTATTAACAATGCTTTAGAAATGCATTCATAATGATCAAATACAATTTGTGAGTCATTCGTAGAGTTATAAGCAAGATGCAGGGCTCACAATTCTTTGTCATTTAAACAAGACTCGTGGCCTGTTTCGGGTTTCATAAGTTCAATATACCAGTAAAAATCTTTTTCCAGCTTAGCTGTCTATCTCTTTATTTATTAAGCATAGATAAACAGTTCCTGATGTTAAACACTTTTGTTTTAGGTTTAAACCTGAAATTTTTACTTCAACGTTCAAAATGTAAACACGCGGGGGTGTTAAGGAAGCATATGGAATCTGAGTTACATGTAATTCGGTGAAATCACAAATCTTACTTATTATGTACATTTTCAAATATCTAAGCAACGAAACGTAGACTAAAAACTAATTTAAAATACTGAAGACAATTTTTTTCAGAAATTTGTTTGTATCACGTAGATTTACACATTGATGACGTCATGACTAAAAGTTGAATGTCGTGTGAATTTGATCCGAAAGCATTGTAAACATAGTCAAAATATAACTAATCTAAGAACTCTAATAAAGTATTGTGGTGTGATTTATTGAGAATTGAACATAAGAATACTGGGAAAGAAGTTAGTTTTATCATTCACTTGCGAAAAGGTATGTAAATTTGCTTTTATTTATCGGCCAGGCTTTCCTCTGTCGTTGTTTACGATATAAAAATCCGCCTAGAACAACACTACCCCGTATATGTTGAACTTTAAATTTTATACGTATCGTTAGTTTGATTAATGCTTTATTTGAAAAGTGCTGCTAGAATCCCATGTTTTGTGTTGTTTTGGTGGAACATACCGTTTTCCGTGCAAACTTTATAAAAGTTGGGAAGGTTTTACGAGAGCTGGATGAATAACTATTTAATCAAGAAGAACATGGAATTCTAGCAGCGGTTTTGATTAAACTGAGATGATTTACCTTTACTTGGTATGTTTATTTTATTTTAGAAACCGCGGGGTAGTGTTGTTCTATCACATTTTATGTTAAGGAATATACGTAAGCTATTTATAGTTGTCACGTGATAATGCACCAATGTGGCAGTAATGTACTACCCGATTTTATTGCACGGACATCTGTTTTAAAGGATAATACTAAGTTTTTCATCTTATTCAAAATCTTTATTTAATTTCACGATTTTGAATATAACAGTCAAAATAAGACGCGAAATTGTCCATATACTTCCTTAACACCCCTGCGCAGACGCTTTGTTAACATAGCAAAGAATTCCAAGCTCTGTAACTCGCCTATTACTCAACAAATAACACTCAAATTTCGGTTGCCTATTTAAAATGTCTTTCTGAAGCATTGTAAAGATTAAAATCGGAAAAATAATGTTTGACCAAAATCGTGACCATGCCCCTTTAATGATAAAGATTAAATATTTCATACATTTAGTCAGAGTGATTGTATGTGTATAAAATGAATTTTATCAATTCTTCTTAAAATTCACCTAAAATACCTGTCCAACGCCACCCTCTCAGCTTATTTTTTTTATGCCGGACGTTGATACAAATCATAATATATTTTCAAAAATGCTACATACGTTTAAAAATTATTTGTTCATAATGAATCAAATATATATTCAGTTTGATCCACTAGTTAATTGAATTGAATAAAAGATCATAATATTCAAAACGAAAGTAGCTCTATTTCTAATTGAATTAGAATTACATGTTTTAATCAGCATAGCTATATTATGTAACAAATTGTGTAATGTTTAAGTGAATATGTATTTAACACATAGATCGATTACATACCTTGTTAACAAGAAGTTACACAATCTCTAACTGTCTGGTATGCGGGTCCGTAACACGACTGGTCCTGCCATGGTGACGTCTGAATCAGAAATGAAAATAAAAATATTAGAGTTACTTCCCGTTCATCGCTGTTGCCGTTATCTTGTAGTTTGTTGTCCTCGAAACGTCGCGTGTCTTGAGTCCATTTGTGGCCGCGGGACACCTGACATTGTACGGATAGCAATTTGTTTGAAATCCAATTTTAGAGCAGTCTGGTTGCAGATTGCAAAATTCTTATCGCTGGTTTTTTTTTTGTTGCTCTGAGTGAGTTATATCAAATACATAATATCAATTCGAACTGAAAATCATTTTTAGACAAATCACTTAAAATTCAGTAAAAAGTTAAAGAAAACAAAGTAAATTTATTGTTTTAATTGCCGTCACATGCGCGGATAGATAGAAAAAAATTCCAAAGGTGGGTCGAGGGTCCGAATGATATTTGTGTTTGCTGGGTAGGACGGGGTGTCCTAGGCCTATTTATGGTAAGTTTACAACGTGAATTCAATAAATTTGAAATGTTCTCCCCCCCCCCCCCCCCACGACAAGGTAGATAAAATTTATGTTATATAATTGTAAGTGCAATTTAGTATTTTTTCTAATATATGAATTATATCATTTCAGATAAAATAGCATAATACTGCTTCTTATATAAAGTGGAAAAAAATGAATAAATCACAGATACCAGTAAAAGAAAAAAGAAAAACATCAAAAGAAAAGATTTTTTTTGTTGATGATGCATTATGAATCTTACATTTGCCAAAACATTAAACCGAAAAAAAATAGAAACAGACACAGGATGAAGCTTTGCCATTCAGTCGACTGAATGATAACTGAATGGTCTGGAAAGGTGACTGAATGGCAGAGATATGCCATTCAGTCACATTTCAGTTACCTTTCAGTCACCTTTCAATTGACTGAATGGCAGAGATTCATCCTGTGAGATGAACATTGGAACTTGAATTTTGTTAATCCTAAGGTCTGTATTTTAAGATAGACTTCAAATGTTAAACATATACATAAGATGTTTGTCACTTAACTTGCCGGAAAATGATTGTATAAATCATGTTTTCAAACGATCCACTCTTATTTGAAGAAAAGATTGGAAAATTAGGTTAAATATGCCCAGATAAAAAGGGGGCGTACATATTGTCAAAAACAAACAATGACGACTGAGAATTTCTCTACTCTTCCATGCTTTTACAAATTAAAGTGTATTATCAACAATATGTACAGAATATGGACTCCAAAATAAAGATGAGAGAGTGAGAACGAGAGAGAGAGAAAGAGAGAGAGAGAATAAGAAAGAGAGAGATATTGGTCATCCAAATTGGGAAAGTGCACATGTCTACCAAGCAAATATGACGAGTTACCGAATAAAAAGATGAAAGAAAAAAAATAATATATTGGCTAAGGAACTCAATATGAATTGTTTTCAATACATCGAATTCATTTAATTTTTAGATTAATTGATAAAAATTACATTTACAATCATCAAACAAATATTAAATAAATTTATTCAATCATAGCGCATCATAGCCTGATCTAGAAAACAATTTGATGTAGAACACGTTTTCAAGAATAATATCAAATGAAATAATCGACCAGCTTACATCTCTCTCTCTCTCTCTCTCTCTCTCTCTCTCTCTCTCTCTCTCTCTCTCTCTCTCTCTCTCTCAAAAATGCACTTTGCTTAAAGAAGCTATTTTACAAAGCTTATTCCCCTGTTTGCTTTTAGTACACATGATAACTGGGCTATGGAGAGCTCTCCTTATATGTGGGAAATGCCCCAAAATTACACTAATCCATTTAAATAGGATCGCATCTCCTCTGCTATTTGTTTTCATTCATTTATCGCAATCTTTTGAAACATGTTTATCTTGAAAATCAAATTAAGCTAATGAAGAAATGAATTCGGTTTTTTACGAGTCAAAACAAATAAAAAACCAAACGAGTAATATACTAATACTAGGCAAATATCAACTTATCTAATACGTAAGACATACATCTTATTGCATAATTATGGAATGTTTTTAACGAAATGTGTGCAGCACATTGCACAGATTTACTAACAAACTGGTAATGGCAACAATGAATATGCAGTACAGTAATAATAGCATTGGAAAATGTACAAGTCACGCGCGTCGTTAAAAATAGATGCAAAACATGCTTGCATTTAAAGAGTCAGGCATGGCACCGAAGTAAACAAAACATGAATGGAAATCGTGACAGTCCATGTCTTTGAGAATAAGTGGACTCTTTTAAACATTCTGAAAATTTCTTTGCAGTTTTTTTTCATCATTTGTATAATTATTACAAGTTTTAATAAAGATGAAAAAAATGTGCCTGTTGTTGTTCATATGTGTTACACGTGTGAAATTTACATGTTCATATATCTTATTGAAAATGTGGTAGTGATACAATGCGCTTTACAATTAGTTGAATTACAAAAGGATTATATTAGGAAACAAACACTTTTGACACCGTCGATCATTATTTGTGATGTTCATGCAATATTGGGTTCATGTACATTAAATATTTATGCCTACGTAAAATTTTCTTCATTTCGGTTCTATCAAAGAGATGTATAATTCAAGGTTCATGACCTTGACACGTTAAGTTGAGAGTCAAAATCTAAAAAAATAAAGCAAATAAAGCACATTTGGAAACAAACATTTCTCACAGCCATTATTTTAGTTTATTCAGATAATCTGACATCTCATGAGTTGTTATTATGCACGTAACTTGATCGTTCATGGACGATTTGTTGACAGTTTTTTAATTTAAAAATTTAAACATGCTTTACGAGATTAGTGCACCCACTTTATCTTTCGTATAATAACAATAACTACACGTTCTCCGCGGACACTAGGTATGAGAGGGTCGCAAGATAACTCTTTCCTCTTTTAAATCGTGTTGTTAAACATTAACTATCAAACAGTGGTCGCTTCTCGACCAGATTTTCAATTGAATTGCTAACAAAAAGAAAAGTGGAACCAAAATAATGACAGGCGGAGTAAAGGGTCGTGCTTGATATGCGTCAAGTCATTAAAAGACGCATGCGTGCTTATACAGTAAACCCTATCATTTCAAAACCAATGGTAACTCTATCAATTTATCTATTACATAAGTTATTCTATTAATGCGTTATTTACAACAAAACAATACTTCAATATCGATCAATGTTTTAAATCAATTTGTCAATGCCTCCTTTAATTGTTTTTAAGTATTTAATGAAATATTAATGAATATTTTTTATTGTAATTGTACATATCTAACAATATTAAAAAGAAAATATCACATTTTAAACATGCAAATACTCTTTCAGTAAAAAAAAAAAAAACATTCAGCACATCGGTTGAAAACTAAGACATTTATAAATATCGAATGAAGAAAAAATATATGTTGCACAGTATATTATTAACAGTTTACGACGGTAAATGTCGCATATTTTAAGTATATTTTACAAAAAAACAGGTATGATCTTATTTGCTCCATACTACTGTTATAATGTCTATACAAATCTAACCTTCATTCTGATATTCTACATTTCACTTGTACTGTACACCTGATATCTATGCTATATCAAAGTTTTTATTGAATGCCAAAAACACAATCCAAATCAAAAAGGGAAAATCAAAATCCCTTTTTTTTTGACCCTGTTTTTCATATCTGCATCCATTTACACCCCTTTTTGCCAAAAATAAACCTTTACAAGTCAAAGTTCATGGAATTTTTCTGCATCATTGACATTTAAATGCATTACACAGACATTTAAAATGAGTAACGTTCCTCTTATTCTTATAAAAACTTATGAAGCTTCAGAGGAACGTTCCTCTTTACTCAAACTAAAATCTCTACATTTCATATTAGGAACGTTCCTCTTTTCACTTCAACAGAAATCTTCACAAAGAATCTGAGGAACGTTCCTCTTTCACTTCAACAGAAATCTTCACAAAGAATCTGAGGAACGTTCCTCTTTTCACTTCAACAGAAATCTTCACAAAGAATCTGAGGAACGTTCCTCTTTTCACTTCAACAGAAATTCTGACAATTCATCTTGAGGAACGTTCCTCTTTCACTTCAACAGAAATTTTGACAAATCATCTGAGGAACGTTCCTCTTTTCACTTCATTATATAAACTGAAATCCTGACAAAGCATCTGAGGAACGTTCTTGACTTGAAATCTTTACACTGTATCTTAGGAACGTTTCTCATTTCACTTCATCTGAAAGCTACATAAAGCATCTGAGGAAGGCACAATCTTTCACATGTTGATTGTTTACTTTTTCCATGAAATTTGTATAAAGCATCCGAGGAACGTTCCTCTTTTTTCCTTTAATTGAAATCTTTACAATGCATTCGAGGAAAGTTCCTCATTTTATTTAACAAAATGTTTACTTCTCACCCAAGGACTTAAAAACATTTCCTTTTTTAGTATTTTAATCATTACGCAAAATGTGACTAGCAACAATCCTCTTTGTAAAACTAATAAAAGACATATTGAAACAACGATTTTGACAAACCAAAAGTAAACTAATTAATCATTCTAAAGGAGACTCAGAGTCTCAACTGACGTCATCGTAAGACGTTGACTTCGAGGTGGATAACATCAATTTTGAAGATCTAGAAGAGGCGAAATGATTAAAATACTTCTGAACATTTTTCTAAGGATTCACTTTTTTTAAAATAATTTTTAAGATAAGTAAATTTTAAAAATATAAAAACGTTACATGATAACCTGAATATTTGAACATTTTACTCTGCATTTGTGTTTTACGACATTAAAACTATTTCCTTATGCAATATCTTGTGCAGAGGGCGCAAAATTGTAAACCCGCGACTGACCTTAAGTTTATTGTTTCTATACCCCCCTCCCCCCCCCCCCGCAAACAAAGTTTAGGGGTATATAAGAATCACCTTGTCCGTCCGTCCAACTATAAGTCTGTTCGTCTTCTGTGCAATTGGACTTAAAAAAAGTTTTCTTTAAATTAATTGTAAATAATTGATGTGCAATTGTCAACATTTTACTGGAAAATCCTGATTTTATTTTTGATATCTATCATGATGCAAATTGATATGATACATTGCGATGATTATTATTGCAGGGATGATTTTCACTAAAACCCCTATTGCACTTGTAGCTAGTAAGCACAATTGAAATTTAGAAGACATGCTAATTATGTCACTTATTAAATAACTTGTTTAACAAGTGTGCAAAATTACTCCTGATGATAGCGGGTTTGCAGCTCATAATTTAACAATTTTAAATATAAAATCAAAAACTTTGTGTCAAGCCCCTGAAACAACAATATGATGTTGGTTAAGTAATATAAGGACTGATGAAAAAGGGTGCACACACACACACCCACACACCTATACTTGAGGTCACAACTCTAAACACATTATGAGCACTCAGTTGGAGCGCAGTCATTTGTTAGTAAAAGTTTGTAGGAATGCAGTTACACGCTGCAGGAGCTGAGTAGAAATCCCTTGGTCAACTGTCACATTTTCACCTTGTAAAAATTTAAAATACAACTGCACAATGTTTTTGAATTTCCCCGCGAACTCACAACAATTCCAGAAATATAACAGTATCGTGAAACTCTGGGGGAATGCAATCTGGTGTGACAGGACCTAAGCTTTGAGAAAACAATCAGGTTACCAGAAATTTGCATTTGTCAAATTCTTTGAACTGGATGATAGTAACAAACATTATTAGGATGTAAAATTTGAATTACAGTTCTCATATGAAATGCAATCATTATATTAATATACATGTAAATTATATCTTGCACTAGCTAACAATTACCCCCACCCCCTTCCTAATGAAATCACAATATACACGAGCTATAATTCAATAGTGTACTCGTTGTTTTGATAAATCTACAAATCTACCTCAGGTATTTATGAAGTAGGATATTTTAGGTAAAAAAAAACCAACTCACTTTTTGGCTTTCTTGGAGTACCTATGTTTTTCAACTAGAAAATATCTAATATCAAAATACTCCAGTATATTCTGTAAATAACTTCTCAGCATGCATGGTCAATAGAAATGTCATGACCTAAAGCCCATCTTCCTCTGCTTCATTTGGTTTGCTAATGTCACCGCTGGCCATTTCAAGCTGAGTAACAACTTGTTGTTACATGCACATGCTAAGGTCCTCTATCAGATGTCAATCACTAACTGGATGCTGATAAGATGTTCGGGGTGTGCTAATAATAGTAACTGTGTGAAATTTGAGAGCTTTCAACAGCAGATCCCTGCTTTAGGAACAGATGCAAAATGTGGTCGCAAATTTAATTTAAGATCAACGCTGCATGTGTACTTTATGAAGCAGAACAGAAATATTGTTTGGAAATTGCAGTTGCAAACTTTGCAGGATACATGCATCAAGGTAATAAATACTTTAATTATATCCAAACGCTTAAAATACATAACTGAGTTTCTTTTGCTCTTCTGCTAATTTACTACAATCAAGGTAATTGCAAATCTAAAGCATTTAAATTAAATTGATACAAAATTCTTGATTATCTGATATTTAAAAAAATTATTGTAATCATCAAATTTTGAAAATGATGTGCAAAATTAAAATATAATCATAATACAATGTAATGTTATAGGTAATGATGATTGGCAGTGACAAAATATTTTGCCTGGTGGATTTGATTTGGAATCACTGCATTTGATTTGTTTGCTGGTCTAGAGGATGGGGAGCATTAATTTGGACAGAGCTTGATCGGGATGGAAAATGCTTGAAGATTAAGGTTTGTTATTCTTAATTTAAAATTAATCTCACACTATAGCTGTCCTTCTGGGACTACTCCCACAAGGCTCTTTTGAAATAGCGTAATCTGCTAGCCACTTCTCATTTTACAGGTTATCAATTTCCCCTACAAATCCTTATCAACGCCATTGCTAGGAAAATGGCCCTCTTGGGACAAATGAATTCAGTAACACTATAAACTCCATTTACATGATGTGAGTTTTAGATCTTACAAATCAGACTTTGTAAATAGGAAAATTATAAACAGATATTAGGTCATATGGAATAGGAACATGCTCTATTTAAGAAAAAGTTAAATATTAAATATATGGTTAATCTGCCGAAATGAATTATCACACAATTGTAACCTGTACAAATGTGAAAGGATTAATCTAATGAGTGCACAGGGGCCCATTTCACAAAGCAAACTTAAGACTAAGTTATATCTTAGGAAAGAACTTTTTCCTAAGTTCATTACTTATCCGTTTAATTTTAACTTAAAGACAGGTAAATTGATGTTTTAGGAACAAACTTAACATGGTGACTGTTTATATTATATTGAAATGTATTGTATGCACATTTAAGTTGAACAAAAATACTAGATAACGGGTATCATTAAGACTTTTTTCACTTTACTTCTAATTTATTTAAACATGTTTTATTGAATAAATTCAATAGGATTGGACAACAGGCATAGCCTATGTATGTCCTCTCCTTGTAATATATCCACTTTACTTCTAAACTGAAAACATTAGAACTATCAAATTATAGATATATTTCTTCAATTAATTTCTTTGGTGTAGACTTTTAATTTTTACAACTTTTTTAGATTATCTGGTTGCACGCGCAGATGGATAGCGGGTATATAGTTATAGCTAGTGCACTGATGATAATTAAGTTATTCATGCCTGAGAATTACTAATATCTTAAAAAGGAATAAATACTACATAAATACTCAATTAAAGAATGACTGGATGATTTGTCCTATCCCTCCACGAAATTAGCTTTTCTTTTAGGGGAGAAATGTTAGGTGTATTCTTCATCTTATTTTTTTGTCGGGGGAAGGGGGGTAGGGGGTAGGAGTTACCGCAAATTAAGTGATTTGGGAATATTGATGCTAAATCATCCATGGGAATGTTGTTTCATCAGAAATGTTTGCCTTTTATCCTCACTTCTATCAGCCAAGATGCATTTATTTGCAGTGTTTTCTTTAAAAAAAAACCCACCCTATTTTTAAATCAACCCTTTTAAGCAGGGACGTAGCATCAGGATGTAGGGGGGGGGGGACCCCCCCCCTTAACTTTTTCTCACAGCAAACAATTTTTTTAAATTTACATATCAAAAAGTGAATAGACATGGAGTCCCCCCCCCCACATTTTTTTGGGAGCATGTAAAAAATTAAAGAGAATTTTGATGAAACAAACATAAAGTCCTTAGTATAACAAGTCAGAATTTATGATGAGCAAATATTCTGAATAATTTATGCTTCTAAATTTCAAACAAAAATAAGTTTGACCAAGCTCATCAAGCTTATTTACTGAATTCTAGTATTCCCTTGCTGCAACATTAAATTGGTAGGATGAACAGAATCTGAATTATACAGCTTTCTTGTTTGACGTGGTTAATAATTCCTGCTTTATTTAAGTGATGCAAATTCCATCTGCGCAGCTGTCTGGCTTAAAACAAATAATTTCTCATACTCACAAGAATGACCGGCCCCGATAACAATAGCTTTGGGATTTGATGTGAAGTGTTAAGATCTGTCGCCATCCAAAACAAATAATGCAATAATACCAATCACTTCACTCACGGTTTTAAGACTAGAGCAGAAATTCAAGAGTATTGATTAATGTTTGGTAGATTCAAATCAAATTCAGGCTTAATTATCCTGCTTGGATTCTGTAAATGTTTAAACGTATTTAGGTATATAGGTATATATATCTGAAGAGAAATATTTGTTGTACAAATCTCTCTCTCTCTCTCTCTCTCTCTCTCTCTCTCTCTCTCTCTCTCTCTTGTGCTACGTACATCTCTCTAATTTCTCTCTCTCTTTCAAGTTAAGCAGGGAAAAACTTATGTGACCTTTAATATACTGGGTATTTCTCCTTAAAGAATGTCAATACCTAAATGTATGTTTGAGAATTTGTGTGTTATTAACAAAAATAAGCATTACAACCAGATCTTCATTATGAAATGAAATAACAGGAAGTTATTTAGCGATGATGAGTTTTAATGCAAATATGTATTATACATAGATTCTATAGAAGATCTGGACATCCCCCCTGGGAGGAAATCAATGAGGCCACAGAAAAGTTCAAAAGCCATCCAGCCAGTCACACAGTATGAACAGAAGATAAACAGAACAGAAGATAAACCTTGATTCATGGCAACCATGTATCAAAGACCGAATTAAGTGAAAGTGCTTTCTGGAAAATGAAGCTCTACTTGGGAACTTCATCCTGAATTTGATGGATGCGAGCTTTATGTTTTTAGTAATTATAAAACCATATGCACTGAGACAATTATTAATGTAGTTAAATGTTTAATTATATAAACATCTAATCCAATTACAAACTAAACTTGATATTTAATATAAAAAGAAATATTAAAGTGGTATTCTTAATTACATGCCTATGTATTTTTATTGAAAACAATTAGCTATAGTTTGATCTACAATACAAGATCAATTTTTGACAACAATTAATATACCGGGTACATGTATTTGCCGCTTAAAAAATACACAAGGGGCACCCAAAATGGCGCGATACAAAATATTACAAATTCAAACTCTTTTTTACTTTATATCGAGTAATCAACTTAGAAAATTTTAGCTGATCATCATCGGGACTGAGCGTTAGTCAAGTACTCGAGTACTTGTTAACATCCTTAATATTTACGTAAAGTATAACATGTTTAAATGCCTATTTAATTTAAGATTACCGGTATTTTGCTTATTGCTGTTTTTACTTTCAAATGTAGGAAATTGGAACATTCTTCAGGTACCATGTAAAGGTTTCAGTTAAAAAGAAAAGAGGAACGTTCCTCAAGATTCCTCGTGAAGATTTCAGTTGTAGTGAAAAGAGGAACGTTCCTCAGATGACTTGTCAAGATTTCTGTTGAAGTGTAAGAGGAACGTTCCTCAGATTCTTTGTGAAGATTTCTGTTGAAGTGAAAAGAGGAACGTTCCTCAGATGAAATGTAGAGATTTTAGTTTAGGTAAAGAGGAACGTTCCTCTGATGCTTCATAAGTTTTTATAAGAATAAGAGGAACGTTACTCATTTTAAATGTCTGTGTAATGCATTTAAATGTCAATTATTCAGGAAAAATCCATGAACTTTGACTTGTAAAGGCTTATTTTTGGCAAAAAGGGGTTTATATGGATGCAGATATGAAAAACGGGGTCAAAAAAAAGGAATTTTGATTTTCCTTTTTTCATTTGGATTGTGTTCAAAGTGTTTTTTTTAAACTTACATGCATCTCTATCCTCATACTTACCATGCCACTTGTCAGTTACCTGTTTTGCTACAAGAATTGTACATTATGTACATCAAACGATTAAGCGCTATGTTACAATAGTAATTTAATACATACATACATACATACATACATACATACATACATACATACATACATACATACATACATACATACATACATACATACATACATACATACACACATACTGACACAATTTTGTATATATGTTCAATTAAAGTTTTATTAGTCTATTAATTTGTGTGAGTAACGACGCTCCATAAAGTGCCACGGTCAGCTAGTCATTGTTTGTTAGACCGGTTTTCGTGCATGAGTTAGTTCCGGCCAGGTCGTTGATGAGAGAAGGTGTGTCCTTCTGTATGAACCTTCGTGGAGCTTGACAATATGTCTTAGGACCTGTGTGGCCTATGTCTAATCCTGTGTGGAGTGTTTGAATAGAATTCCTGTGTGGTGAAAGTACGATAAACCGTGTTGAGAGAGAACAGCAGTAAGTGAGAAGTATTTTTCATTATCATTTCAATTTAGAATGCGCATACTTAAGTATCTATATTGTCTATATATCTATATTGTCCTTTGCTAAGTGTTTTATGACATTTGTGTTTGTTTGTATAAGAATTCAAAATATGGTAGCCCGACTGTTGAATATAATGTGTGTTTTTGAACAGTGTAGTGCTATAATATTCACTGAGGACCCGACAATGAATTGAATTTTAGGTGACTAGCTGAGTGGGTGTGATCGGTTATAAACATGACGGTATCATCCGTGGGTGCAGGACAACGACAAGCTAACCATAGTGGACCCATAGTCAACGTGGGACATGTGACACACGCAGACGCACGGGCACTATATGAGCTGGTGATATGGTCCAGTAACATCCGTGACGAAAGGTTTGGTTTACATGACAGTGTGTCTACGCACGTGTACCAGTTTATGCGATATACATGAACGTGTGATGTATCCTTACTACCAATGATGAACATGAATTGTGGTCTCAACTATGCGCGTACCTGCTGCGGGTGAAATTATTTATCAAAATACAACTTCTCAAAAGCATTGTCCGGACTTAGTATTCATAAGTGATATCAGCCAAAGTCGGGTTATGTATTTTGTTTATATATGTTGGGGGGTATTTAGGGTGGTTGTTTATTTTTTGTTAATATTATTTGTGTGAATGCGTTGTGTGATTTTTCAGCTATTTGCGTGTGTGAATTGAGTGTATGAGTGTATGTGTGTTTAGAGAGGATTGTATGCATTAGCTTTATATGTTTTCTTTACACTGTATATAAAGTTTTTTTCACGGTTCTGCCTCTTTATCTTTTCAAAGTTCAGTTTATAAACGAGGGAATTTCCAGGCCTTTTAACACAAATTGTGACACATCCATCCATCCATCCATCCATGCATGCATGCATGCATACATAGTATAGTGCTTAAGCGATGTGATACAAAACTTATATATTACATAAACACAGTGCTTACCTGGTACGTACAATAGTTGTATATTACATAGGTTTGTAAAATGCATTCGCAAAATGATACGATAGTTGTATATTCTAAATTGCTCAACACTGAACAAGAACATACTTCTGATCCTGCTTAACAAAAGCATTAATAGATATGAGATAAAGTTTCTTCGATGAAAAATAAACCTGATCCTTATTAATGACAAATGAATGAAGAGGAATATTACATTACTTACCCTATCAAATTTATAGTTATGAATGTATTCAATAGAAAATCCCAATAATGAAATTAAAGATATATTAGCACAGAATAAAGCCTGTCACTTTCGTTTGATAAACTTCAAATTTTACATCACATTTTAGCAATGGATGGTGTTTACCTTAATTATTCGATTTTCTTTCATTGTCTTTGATAAATTTATACACAGATTGGCATTATTGTCTACGCATACACCCCAAGGATACTTAAGATCACAGTTATCAATGTATCGGTGAAATTGTCAATCCTGATCAAGAATATAGATACAATGATTAATGTAATCTGCTGCCAGGATATGTTTTTGACTGTCTGTTGTGATACAACATGGCCTAAATGTTTACTTCATGGTTACTGAGGAATGACGATGCATCTCCATTTGAATTCCATGTCCTCATTCACCACCATTACAGCAGCAGCCTCAAAGTCAACAACACAGACATCATGGCTTCTGTTCTCAGCGATGTATTTAATTTTAGCGTTTTCTGAGTTCAGAGGCCTAACTTCTTTGTCATATTGAATTGTTTTTATTTCTGTAGATCCTGAGTAACGGATAACTTTGGATTTAGTTTTTATCATCGCTGGTAACTAGGAAATCGCCAGTAGAGGTGACACACATGTTTAATAGTTCCCAACCCTGCAATGTGATAGACTCTTCTGTCTGTTTATTCTTCACTTTAAAAACGCTCGCTGCTGTCCCACGAAGGTACAACAGATTTCCAAACAAAATTAAAGGAAACAAGTAATTTCAGAAACCACATATCCCCAAGAAATGTAAATTTGACGTATTCATATTCTTACGCGAGCTGCCTCATCAATCTTTTTTTACGAAAATATTGGGTCATTTTTCGATTGACATTTTTTTCACTAATGAATATTCCTTATATTATAACAATAGTTATATAACTGCCAGGGTTATTGTTAATTAGTTATCATACACTTTACTTAATTTAAATATCATGTACGAGTGTGTGAGTCTGTGTTTTCTTGAAATAACGGAATGTTTAGGCAAGACCAGTATCGTATTACTGATATACTCGTATTTATGAATGGGTGCACTATTTGCTATTGATGCAAATCTTAGGATATGGAGAACTATATACTCTTATACCTTAGTGACTGTAACTTAGAGAGATCGACTGAGAAGAGTAAAAATTCAAGGTATTTAAGATTCTTAAAGTAAAAAATTTGTATGTACAATTTTAATAATGCAACGTCTAATGAGTACAAATATATAAAGATTATCACGATATTGTAAGGATTTTTTTAAAATAATCATTCTGTTTGCACACACAAGTACTCTGAAATTGACTTTAAAAAATGCTTGAGTTTCTGAGAGACAACATCTATGAAGTTTGTGGAAATCAAGTCTTCCAACAATGTGTTGGAATTACCATGGGTACCAATTGTGCCCCATTATTAGCAGACCTATTTTTGTATTCTTATGAAGCAGAATGTATTCAAAAACTTGTACGTGGAAAAAATAAATCAATTACTGTGGCCTACAACTCAACATTCGGGTATATTGACGACGTATTATCAATTAACAATTGTTATTTCCATTCCTACGTCGACTCGATCTATCCCAGTGAACTTGAAATAAAAGATACCACTGAGTCTGCGTCTTCCGTTTCATATTTGGATAAACGCAATGGCTTCAAGTTTTCTGTAGTCAACTTTTCTTACTTATGTAGCAGTATACCTTCATCACATGTTTATGGTGTTTTTGTCTCTCAGTTGATTCGATACACAAGGGCATGCTCTTCGCATGAACAGTTTCTCAGGCGATGCAAGCTACTGACAAACAAATTGATAAAACAGGACTATCAAAAGTCTTGTTTGAAGTCATATTGTTGTAAGTTCTTTGGACGATACAACGTCAGCAAATACAATCTTTCACTGGGTCGCATGCTGACTTTTTCATACTAATTGTTAGACGATAATTAATCACATGAATGTCTATGGACTTTCCCGTTTTCCCCCGATTACGACAAAGAGCACAAGGCGGGTGTGACCGATCAGCAGAGGATGCTCACTCCTCCTAGGCACCTGATCCTACCTCTATCTTTTTAGAGGTCCGTGTTGCTCTGCTTTGAATATTTATTTCGTTTGATGGGTTTTTGAGATGGTTGACATTTTGTAATTGTCATTTTTTCATTAATAGTTATATCTCAAATTTTAAAATGTTTTTTTTTTCCATTACTTACTTCAATAGTCTTTAGTTATTGGATAAAAAATAAATATTTCTATTGCATTTACCTGCAAAAAAAGTCATTAAAGCACTAAAATAATTAAGGAAATGTAGAGCAAACAAATATTAAACTCCTCGACAATCCTGAAGTAAATCTAATTTATCTAAGATGCCAAGAAGATGTTTAGTTAACTTACGATAATGCATGGATATAAAAAAAAGAATAAAATCTAAGTATGTCTATCCAACAAATGTTTGTATGTTTATCCAACACCAATGGTAATTTTTTTTAAACATGAATGATATGCATTCATTTGTTGTCAATTTTTTGTGCTGATATTTTATCGGTTATTAACCCGAGTAACAAGCCATGAAGACATCAGCTTCATTGAGCCATATACAAAATACCTGGACAATGTAGTTTGACACATTCTGCTTACAAAGTTCAATCCCCCACGATGTTCAGTTTTCACATTATTTCTTTACAATAACAGTATTTACAAAAAGTTATAATGGTCTTATTGATAGTGTAAATGTCGATATATACCGACAATCACAGGTAAATGCACAAGCACTGACACACATTTTCTTCAATCGACTCTTTCTCCATGAAAGTTTTATTTTTTTAGTATAGAGGAGAAAGGGGTGGAAAAGGGTAAAGAGTGGGAAAGAATAACGTACTTTAGTTGCAATTTTATTGCAGCGTTTAAAAGCACATTCTATAATAGTTTATAGTATGCTAATGCTTATTATTCTCAGTAAATTTACAATTCTTAAGCAATATTAGTTTATCAGTGCGTTTAAATTGAGTGTAGCAAGTTTTTTAGTATTAAGTTTAAATTTGCAGTCTTTACATATTTCTATTTTTGAAATTATCAAAAATTAAGCATAATTTGTTTATCAAATGTTATAAAAAATTAAACCTGCTTTTTGATTATTCTTCCAATTTTATTTTTGACATGAAGACAGTCAACATATAAATTTTCTATAAATCTTACATTTTGATTACAGTATTTACACACATGGTCCAAGTTGTATCCGATTCATAATTGCTTAAAACCATTAAATGAGACATATCGTATATAGACCTTTATTTACTTCAAAGCATGCTATATATTGTAGATGTTGGGTATGATTGATACTATTTGCATACGTAACTCATTTCACTAGCATAAATTAATGCATGAATTAATGGGAGAGTTGAGTGTACATGTATTTTTTTTTTCGTGCTAAATGACTATTAATAAACCCCTCTTCTCATATCTGGTGTTGGTGACAGAATCAAATATAAAAAGGTCATATTTTTAAATTTCTGTAAGCTTTGCAACATGATTTAAAAAATTTAAATTATTGAACATGGAAAAGTACAGAAGTGGTCGTTTTAAAGGAGACCCTTGTACATGTACATACATAAAACAATAAATATGACAAAAGAAAAGTAAATCAAACTATCCACACCAAAAAAATAATTAATTATGGATATCAAATGCTTCTTAAGAAATGTGGTGATAACGAACACTGTTCAATATCAAAAATCCAAAGGAAAATTACAAAACAGGAGCAGACCAAACACAGACCTTTGCAAAAATCAGATGCCATGGAGGAGTGAGCATCCACTGCTGATCGGTCACACCCGCCGTGTGCTATTTGTCGTAATACGGAAAACGGAAAAATTCGTACACAAGTCGGTGATTAATGATGACCTAACAATAAGTATGAAAAACGTCAGTCAGCATTCAACATAGTGGAAAATTGTATTTGCTGACAAGGTCGTTGTATCGACCATAAAACTTACGAAATGAGGACTTTAATTGAGACTGTTGATAATCTGATAATTTCATACATGTACCATGGTTAATATGTTTTCATATTTATATATTTTTAAAATTTTCATTATTGAAAAATTGCAGCAACATCGATTGTATCTCATAGATTTACTTTTTAATACAATTTTTGGATATTCATAATGATGTTATGGTTTAACATTTTCAAAATGCAAAGAAAACATATAATTATGTAAATGGTATGCACAGTTGATTAATCGGAATAGCTATACTTATAAATGTAGACATTTTGCCAATTAACTACAAAATGCCTTCATTAGAGTAACTGCTTACACTTTTGGTTTATAACACGTATAAGATGATATCCGTCATATATCATTGATTTTTACCTGTTAAGTAATTATTGTGAACTTAATTTAAAACTGATAACATTTTTGAGAAACCAGCCCGAAATGGCAAAAATGAAAGTAAGGTGATGGTCCCGCCTTGACAGATCCAAGTCATTGGGAGTTTACATCAAAATATATGCTTGCAATGAAATAATATTAAATGTTGACGTAAAGAGTGAAAATATTTACTGGGAACTTATTTGAATGCTGTCACGAAAAGAGGGCCCCCTTAATGTAAAAATTTCACAAACTCACTTTTTTGTCAATTCAGATTAGCCGTCTCATTCTGAGCTCAAATGTAAAAAGATAGCCAAGAGATCGTGTTTTTAAGTATTTGTAGTAAGACAAGTCAACACATTTTTGACATTTCGTCAGAAAACTTCACGACGTCACAAATGTCAACTGCTGTGTATCAATTTGCCATTGCCTCCTCCAGTCGTCTTCAATTGTTTGATTTTTTTTTTCAATATTTATTTACAAATATACAAATCTTAGAAAATGAAAAAAAACAACATTCAAATATTAAAATACCTTAGTTTTCAGTAAATTCTTAACATCATTGAAAACATAGTTTGAACTCTAAGGTATTAATAAAAATCAATTGATGCCATATGAAAATACCATGTCATGATTTTTATATCGTATACTTATAGTAAATATCAAAACAACAAGTAAAAATAAATTATGTAATAAATCAATATTGTCAACAAAGCGGCCGTAGTCTATAAAGTTATCTCTTTTAAACTTTTATGTCATTTTGCGCCAGCTGTTTGAATACCAAAATGACTCCGAAGTAATGATTTCACATAATAATCTGAAATTGGAAATGAACGACAAATATCGAATTCTATGTTATTTTAGCAGGTGAATAAAAGAAAGGGATGTGTAATAACAACCGAAAATTGCCGGAAAGGGATGTGTAATATATTTTGTTACACACCTCTAATGTCCTCTAGAGTTCATTAAACCCGGGTCGAAATTTTTTTTCGATTTATACCTCACAGGGTGAAAAAGAGAATATTTTCTTTAAGTATGCGATGCAAAAAAAAATTATGCTTTGGACAGATTATAACTGCTCTTGACATAAAAAGTAACATAGTTTAGGTATATTTCACAAAAGTCAAGTATGATCTAAATTGTTTCATAATATTGTTAAATGATATATGAAAGTAACATCTATTTCAACTAAAGAAAAAAATCTACTTGCTTTGAAGTCTACATTCACTTCTATCCTGATACAAAGCATGCAATTTGTCAGTTAACCTGTGGTGCTACAAAAGTTATATTAAATACTTACAATGCTTTACCGATATGGCACAATAGTTGCATACTACACAAATGTAATGCTAACCCAATATCAAATAATAGTTGAATATTATTCAGTCTTCAACAAGGAACAATTACTTCGTGCTTTAAAAAAGAAAGTCTTGATTGTATAAGCCATCTTCGATAAAATCAAATCTTATCCTTATTAATGAAACGTGAGTGTATAGAATTAAATAATTACTTAGTGAATCAAAACTATTGTTTTAAATGTATTTCAATGAAAATTACAATTATAAAACTCAATATAGATGTACTTAAAACAAAAAATCTATGGGACACATAGCCCACTTGAGTAACAAAGCATAATACAATAAGCTTCATGGAACCATATACAAAATATCTGTACAATGTAGTTTGACATATTCTGTTTACACAGTTCAATCCCCCCACGACATTTTATTTTTTATCATTATGATAAGATCTTAAACAACTGTTTAAAAAGTATAAGATTTAAAGTTAATCTATCAATCAATCAAAATTTGAACCCCGAGTGAGGTCAAAGAATTGTCGGTGGGGCAAAATTCTTAACAATTTTCCAGAATTAACAATTGGTCAAAATGCTTGCATATAAGTAAAACCATGTATTAAAACATTTGAGTGTTGTTGTTTTTTTGGAAATAATTTAAACTTTTTACCTTTGTAAAATTGGACCCCCAATAGGGATCCACTTTACTCTTAAAGATTTTGACAAATTGAATGTACACTATCTAACGTTGCTTTCATGAAAGTTATAAAGTACAGCTTTTCTAAGCAAATGGTTTTTTAGCAGAAGATTTTTGAAGATTTTCCTCGGTTTTGACTTAACAGATTTAGTGGCCCCTACTGCGTCGAAAACAAAGGATTGAGCTTCAACGCCCCCAGGGTAGTAGGGTACCCTTATTTGAAACCCAAAATTACAAATATTATAAAGTATTATGATATTATTATGATAATTTATAAGCAACAACCTAATTCAAGGAATTTTGTCTCCCGCTTAAAAAAAGAAGTTTGTAGATTAGACAGTGCCTGTGTATCAATAGTTTTCTTTTACAACGTTTATTCTTTTTGTTGTGGTCTATGGTATACTCTAAAACACTTGGGCAATTTACTCAGTTATATGGGATATCTTGGGAATTAAAACCCACATACATACAGTAAGCAATGCTATATTCCTTTACATCAAGTTGTACAAAGGAACTCCTTAATAAGTCATACAAGGATAATATTAGTTATTTAGCTCCCAGCAAAGGTGTACGGGGATTTAACCTGGGTTGTATTTTATACACACTGGGGCCGCAGGCTGAATGGTGTATGCAATATAAACGGGAAAAATCCCCGCCGTGCGTCCTTGCTTGGACCTGGATAACGAATTTATTTCCTACGTTATACACATTTTCAAATTATTTTGTTTTACCAGTGTTTTGCAACCTGAAAATCAGGTCTAAGATCACTCAGAATAAAGAGAAATAAATCATGTATTATTTTTTAATGAGTTTTTATAAACAATTTTTTTTAGTTTAAGTGTTAAACAAGAATGTTTACACCCATTTTTAAAACAATTCTTTGTTGTTCAAAAAGATTTTCGATGTTTTACGCCTTGTTTTCTATGCAAAATTTCGACCCAAATTGTCACTCCACTCTATCCCCGTGGATCAAGGCTTTAACAAAAGTAAATCTACACTACCTAAAGATGCTACCACACAAGTAACAGCTTTTATGGGTTTTAAGAAGATTTTTAAAGATTTTTTTCTAAAAAGAGAAAACAAATTCGACACCCCAATATGGCCCCACCCTGTCCCCAGGGATCATGGTTGAAATGTTTCTACACAAGTTTCAGCTTTTCAGCTTTTCTACTCAAACAGTTTTTGAGAAAACAGATTTTTAAAGACTTTTTTTTTTATATTACTATGCAAAAATTTGAGTACCCCCCCCCCTCTTCCAGTGCTGCTAGAATTCTTTGTTTTGTGTTGTTGTGATGCAATGAACCGTTTTCCATGCAAACTGTATAGAGGTCATGAAGGTTTTTCGAAAACTGGATCAATAAATATTTTATTAAGAAGTAAATAAAATTCTAGCAGTGGTTTTGATCAAACTGGGATGTTTTGCTTTCAATTTTTATGTTTATTGTGTCTTTTGTTACATATAGATGTCACGTGATATTTCACCGATGTGGCAGTAGTGTACTACCCGATTCTACTGCATTGACATTGCATTATAAGGATAATACTAAGTTTGTGATCTTATTCAAAACAGTTATTAAATCCCACGATTTTGAATAAAACAGTCTAAATAAGATGCTAAATTGCCCAAAAGCTTCCTTAACGTTGCTCGCGGGTTTGCTGACGTCACAATTGAAATCGACGTAAAGAGATGACCGTCATAGTAAACTCATACAGAAGCATAAAAGGAAATATTTCAAAAAGCTTAAATGCAGTTTATCACTGTTTACACAAACATTTATAATATCAAGCGCTGAAAATTCAAAGATGTCACATACATTGTCACAGTTTGTTCTATAAAATATGAGTGTGCGTTGGAACTCTTCAATTTAAAATTATGTTTTAAAATAGACAAGTACATTAATTAAACCGTATGCATTAACTTCGCTTTTTTACAATTACAACTTCCGCAATTTTAACTACCAACCTAATTGTTTTATTTCTTTTGGCCTGAGCTAATCATTTTATACGATTACAAACTGTTTATGTCAGTAGTTGCCTGGCGATTTTTTTGCATTGATTGATTTATAGTTTCATAAAAACAAAATAGCAATTTTCTGTATCTTTACAGCCTTACATTAATTGCATTTGATAGCATTCACAATAATGTCTAATTAGAATTTACATGTTCTAAAATGTGTTAATCAGCTAGTCTTGACAATATTTTAGGCTCTCAGACGTAAGGAAATGATGATGTCGGGCTAACGTCATAATGAAAATACAAGATTTTGAGAAATCTTTTAAATCTTTGAAGTTGTTTTGCCAAAAACTGGCCAAAATCACATACTGATTATTTTTATTTATTGATTCATTATTATCTCCACTGTTATTGTGTTGAGTATAATTAATTTCGTCTGAATCGTTTAAAAGTTTGGAACATAGGTTTGCAATGGGTTTCTCTATTAAGATGTGCATTTTACTATATATTTCATCGAAATGGCGTTGCTTGATTTTATCAATGACACCGTATTTGAAACACGATAATATCATTATCGCGCAGACGAATCTCAAATAAATTTTAGAAATAATCACGTGGACAAATTTGTACGGTAGGTTTTCTCACAAACAGGTAAACCTGCGAGCTACCTTAACACTCCCCGCGAAGATATTTTCTAAATTTTCCTATGCAAACAATTGACCCCATGGTAACCCCACCTTACGCCTGGGGAACATGATTTGAACAAACTTTAATCTACATTTCCTGAGAATTTTTCCAACAAGTTTCAGCTTTTCTGGTCTAATGGTTTTAAGAAGATTTTAAAAGAGTTTTCTCTATATATTCCAAAGTAAGAATTGGACAACACCCCTCCCATTTCCCATTGTGGCCCACCCTTACCCCGGAAGATAATAATTTTAACAAACATGAATCTACACAACTTGAGGATCCTTCAATACAAATTACAGCTTTTCTTGTCGAATGGTTTTGAGAGGATTTTAAAAGATTTTTCTCAATATATTCCTTTGTAAAAAAAATTGACCCCCATTATGGCTCCATCCTACTGTTAACAAACTTTAATCTAGACTTCCTGGGATTTGTTCCACACGCGTTTCAACTTTTCTGCTCATATGGTTTTAAGAAGATTTTTCTCTATTTATTGAATTCCTGTGTAAAATTTCAACCCCCACTTCCCCTTGTGGTCCCACCCTACCCCCGGAAGATAATAATTTAAACAAAATTGAATCTACACAACTTGAAGATGCTTCCACACAAGTTAAAGCTTTTCTAGTCAAATGTTTTTGAGAAGAAGATTTTTAAAGATTTTTATCTATATATTCCTTTGTAAAAATTCAACCCCCATTGTGGCTCCACCCTGTCACATGAATCAGGATTTAAACAAACTTAAGGTGGGCTAAAAAGGTCACTTTCGTTTGATTTACACCACATATCACATCACATTTTAAAAATGGATGATGTCTATCTTAAATATTTGATTTTCTTTACAATGCCTTTGAAAAGCTCACACACAAACAGATTGTTCTTATTGTCCACACATATACCCCAAGGATACTCCAAATCACAGTTATCAATGTAACGGAGAAACTGACCATTCTCATCCAGAATGTGGATACAATGGTTGTTACCGTCTACTGTCAGGATATGACTCAGACTGTCTGTTGTGATATCTAGAGGTTCAAATGGTTTTTTCTTGGTAACTAAGGAATGACTGGTGTATGTCCACTTGAATTGCCCGTTCTGATTGACCACAACTACTGCCTGAGCCCCACAATCAGCTACACATATGTCATGGTTTCTGTTTTCTGTGATGTTTTTAATATTTTCATTCCCTGAGTACAAAGGTTTACCTTCTTTGTTATTTTGAATTGATTGTTTCTCTGTAGGTCCCGAGTAACGGACAACTTTGCATTGATATTCATTATCACTGTACATGATAACCAAGAGATCAGCAGAGGACGTGACACAGAGGTTTAATGGAACCCAACCTTGCAACGTGATCAACACTTTTGTCTGTCCATTCTTTACTTTTTTAACTGTCCTCGTTGTCACACAAAGGAACAAAAGACTTCCATCACTGTTTATAGCTATATCACGAGGAAAATTTCTTGTTGTTAGTTTAATTGTCTGGAGTAACGCACATTTAGTGCTAAAGCATTTGATATCATTGGTCGGTCCACTCGTCCAAATCTTGTCGTCATTAAAACAGAAAACACCGGTTAGATTTTCATGCTCAGTCTGTATTGTTGTAACAAGCTCCGGTTCATCCAGTATTTCTTTAACTGAAGAGCTGGGTTGGTTTTGTGAAAAGAAATTTTCGTTTGTAGCAGTAGAAAATGGAGTGATATGTCCATACAAACTATACAGCTTTTTACAGTCTATTGGTTTTGGAATGAATGTTGGAGGGGACACCTCAATCTTAGTTGGAAGTTTTCGGAACTTTCTAATCTTAGATCTGTATTCAATGGTAGGAGATATATCAGTGGACTTCTCAATTTTCCTCAAGGCCAGAAATGTTTTTTTTATAAAAGACTGCATGTTTTTGATTTCATCCAAATGTTTCTTTAAAATGTCTCTGTGTTTTACTTTTATCTCGCCAATTTCAGATTTTATTTTGTTGATGGAGATGTCGATTTCTCTGTGCCATTGCTCTCCTTGTTTGGACAATGTTGTGGTAAGTTTTTCATATCCTTCATCAAGGTTGGCAAGCTGATTTTCCAAGTCCAGTGCAATTTTTTCATACGTAGGAGAAATGTCATTCTCGAACTCTTGTGTGTCGTTTTTAATAATTTCTTTCTTTGTCTTGTAAACTTCTATAACTTCTACAAAGTTATGTCCTTTGTGCTGGTTTGATGCAGTACATGACAAACAAACAAAAATGTTGCAATCTTTGCACTGTAATTCACAATTTTTGTCTTGATGTGTTCCACATTTCGGATAAATGAGGGTTGATCTTCGTTCCGGGAATGGGACTATTTTATGTTTGTCGTATCCGTCTGAGATATGTTCTCCTATGCAGGGCTTGCAGAGGTTGGCATGACAAAAGTCACAGTAGCTGTGGACCATGGCGGTCTCACAATGGTCACATCGGGGTACATCCTGGAAACTAGAATGAGGATCCATGCATATGGTTGATCTATGAAAGAAAATTAAAAATTAATACGTTTGGCTGTTTCTTTTTTAAAATATAAAGATAAAAGATTTCATACTTCAAATTCCCCTAAAACACCACGCAACTTTTTAAGCTTATATTTTGTTTTGCCGGATGTTCATACAAATCATAATATATTTTCAAAAAATGCTTCCTAAGTTTATAAATCATTTGGTTATAATGAATCATGAAATGATACTGAATTCAGTTGATTCACTAGTTTATTGAATTAAATATGAAACGCAAGTAGTTTCATTTCAAATTTAATTGGAATTATATGTTTAAATCACCATAGCTATATTATGAAACAAATGATGTGGTGTTTAAGTGAATATGCATTTATAGATCGATTACATACCTTGTTAACAAGAAATTACTCAATCGCTATTTGTCTGGTATGCGTGTCCGTAAAATGGCTAATCCTGCTCTGGTGACGTCTGAATCAGAAATAAAAAAAATATCAGAGTTACTGCCCGTTCATCGCTTTCGCCGTTATCTGGCAGTTTGATATTCTCGTAACGTCGCGTCTTGAATCTATTTATGGCCGCGGGACACAGTACCCTTGACATTGTGAGGGTGGCAGTTTGTTTAAAAATTCCAATTTTTTTAGCAGCCTGGCTGCAGATTGCAAAATTTTTATCGCTAGAATTTTCGAATTTTATGTTTTTGCTCTGAATGAATTGTATCAAATACATAATATCAATTCGAACTGAAAATCTTTTTTAGATAATTCACTTAAATTCAGTAAAAAGTTAAAGAAAACAAAGTAAATTTAATGTTTTAATTGCCGTCACATGCGCGGATAGATAAAAAAGTTTCCAAAGGTGGGGAGAGGGTTCGAAGGATATTTGTGTTTGTTTGGTAGGCCGGGGTGTCCGAGGCCTATTCATTGCAACTTTACTAAGTGAATTTAATAAATTTGAAATTTTCAGCCCCCCCCCCCCCCCCTCCCTGACAAGGTAGATAAAGTTTATGTTATATAATTGTAAGTGCAATTTAGTGTTTTTCTAATATATAATTTATATCATTTCCGATAAAATAGCATAATACTGCTTCTTACATAAAGTGGAAGAAAAAGAATAAGGGGGCGTACATATTGTCAAAAACAAACAATTGCGACTGAGCATTTCTCTACATTTCCATGCCTCTTTTACAAATTAAAGTGTATAAAGTTTAGAAGTCATTTGGTTATAATGAATCATGAAATGATACTGAATTCAGTTGATTCACTAGTTTATTGAATTAAATAAAAAGATTATTATATTCAAAACGAAAGTAGCTTCATTTCAAATTAAATTAGAATTATATGTTTTAATCACCATAGCTATATTATGAAACAAATGATGTGGTGTTTAAGTGAATATGCATTTATAGATCGATTACATACCTTGTTAACAAGAAATAACTCAATCGCTAATTGTCTGGTATGCGTGTCCGTAAAATGGCTGATCCTGCTCTGGTGACGTCTAATCAGAAAGAAAAAAAATATTAGAGTTACTGCCCGTTCATCGCTTTCGCCGTTATCTGGCAGTTTGATATTCTCGTAACGTCGCGTCTTGAATCTATTTGTGGCCGCGGGACACAGTACCCTTGACATTGTGAGGGTGGCAGTTTGTTTAAAAATTCCAATTTTTTAGCAGCCTGGCTGCAGATTGCAAAATTTTTATCGCTAGATTTTTCGCATTTAATGTTTTTGCTCTGAATGAATTGTATCAAATACATAATATCAATTCGAACTGAAAATCTTTTTTTAGATAATTCACTTAAATTCAGTAAAAAGTTAAGGAAAACAAAGTAAATTTATTGTTTTAATTGCCGTCACATGCGCGGATAGATAAAAAAGTTTCCAAAGGTGGGGAGAGGGTTCGAAGGATATTTGTGTTTGATGGGTAGGCCGGGGTGTCCGAGGCCTATTTATTTCAACTTTACTAAGTGAATTTAATAAATTTGAAATTGTCAGCCCCCCCCCCCCCCTCCCTGACAAGGTAGATACAATTTATGTTATATAATTGTAAGTGCAATTTAGTGTTTTTCTAATATATAATTTATATCATTTCCGATAAAATAGCATAATACTGCTTCTTACATAAAGTGGAAGAAAAAGAATAAGGGGGCGTACATATTGTCAAAAACAAACAATTGCGACTGAGCATTTCTCTACATTTCCATGCCTCTTTTACAAATTAAAGTGTATAAAGTTTATAAGTCATTTGGTTATAATGAATCATGAAATGATAATGAATTCAGTTGATTCACTAGTTTATTGAATTAAATGAAAAGATTATCATATTCAAAACGAAAGTAGCTTCATTTCAAATTAAATTAGAATTATATGTTTTAATCACCATAGCTATATTATGAAACAAATGATGTGGTGTTTAAGTGAATATGCATTTATAGATCGATTACTTACCTTGTTAACAAGAAATTACTCAATCGCTATTTGTCTGGTATGCGTGTCCGTAAAATGGCTGATCCTGCTCTGGTGACGTCTAATCAGAAAGAAAAAAAATATTAGAGTTACTGCCCGTTCATCGCTTTCGCCGTTATCTGGCAGTTTGATATTCTCGTAACGTCGCGTCTTGAATCTATTTGTGGCCGCGGGACACAGTACCCTTGACATTGTGAGGGTGGCAGTTTGTTTAAAAATTCCAATTTTTTAGCAGCCTGGCTGCAGATTGCAAAATTTTTATCGCTAGATTTTTCGCATTTAATGTTTTTGCTCTGAATGAATTGTATCAAATACATATAATCAATTCGAACTGAAAATCTTTTTTAGATAATTCACTTAAATTCAGTAAAAAGTTAAGGAAAACAAAGTAAATTTATTGTTTTAATTGCCGTCACATGCGCGGATAGATAAAAAAGTTTCCAAAGGTGGGGAGAGGGTTCGAAGGATATTTGTGTTTGATGGGTAATGAATTTGAAATTTTCAGCCCCCCCCCCCCTCCCTGACAAGGTAGATAAAGTTTATGTTATATAATTGTAAGTGCAATTTAGTGTTTTTCTAATATATAATTCATATCATTTCCGATAAAATAGCATAATACTGCTTCTTACATAAAGTGGAAGAAAAAGAATAAGGGGGCGTACATATTGTCAAAACAGACATTTGCGACTGAGCATTTCTCTACATTTCCATGCCTCTTTTACAAATTAAAGTGTATAAAGTTTATAAGTCATTTGGTTATAATGAATCATGAAATGATAATGAATTCAGTTGATTCACTAGTTTATTGAATTAAATAAAAAGATTATTATATTCAAAACGAAAGTAGCTTCATTTCAAATTAAATTAGAATTATATGTTTTAATCACCATAGCTATATTATGAAACAAATGATGTGGCGTTTAAGTGAATATGCATTTATAGATCGATTACATACCTTGTTAACAAGAAATTACTCAATCGCTATTTGTCTGGTATGCGTGTCCGTAAAATGGCTGATCCTGCTCTGGTGACGTCTAATCAGAAAGAAAAAAAATATTAGAGTTACTGCCCGTTCATCGCTTTCGCCGTTATCTGGCAGTTTGATATTCTCGTAACGTCGCGTCTTGAATCTATTTGTGGCCGCGGGACACAGTACCCTTGACATTGTGAGGGTGGCAGTTCGTTTAAAAATTCTTATTTTTTAGCAGCCTGGCTGCAGATTGCAAAATTTTTATCGCTAGATTTTTCGCATTTAATGTTTTTGCTCTGAATGAATTGTATCAAATACATAATATCAATTCAAACTGAAAATCTTTTTTAGATAATTCACTTAAATTCAGTAAAAAGTTAAGGAAAACAAAGTAAATTTATTGTTTTAATTGCCGTCACATGCGCGGATAGATAAAAAAGTTTCCAAAGGTGGGGAGAGGGTTCGAAGGATATTTGTGTTTGATGGGTAATAAATTTGAAATTTTCAGCCCCCCCCCCTCCCTGACAAGGTAGATAAAGTTTATGTTATATAATTGTAAGTGCAATTTAGTGTTTTTCTAATATATAATTTATATCATTTCCGATAAAATAGCATAATACTGCTTCTTACATAAAGTGGAAGAAAAAGAATAAGGGGGCGTACATATTGTCAAAAACAAACAATTGCGACTGAGCATTTCTCTACATTTCCATGCCTCTTTTACAAACTAAAGTGTATAAACTTTATAAGTCATTTGGTTATAATGAATCATGAAATGATAATGAATTCAGTTGATTCACTAGTTTATTGAATTAAATAAAAAGATTATTATATTCAAAACGAAAGTAGCTTCATTTCAAATTAAATTAGAATTATATGTTTTAATCACCATAGCTATATTATGAAACAAATGATGTGGTGTTTAAGTGATTATGCATTTATAGATCGATTACATACCTTGTTAACAAGCAATTACTCAATCGCTATTTGTCTGGTATGCGTGTCCGTAAAATGGCTGATCCTGCTCTGGTGACGTCTAATCAGAAAGAAAAAAAATATTAGAGTTACTGCCCGTTCATCGCTTTCGCCGTTATCTGGCAGTTTGATATTCTCGTAACGTCGCGTCTTGAATCTATTTGTGGCCGCGGGACACAGTACCCTTGACATTGTGAGGGTGGCAGTTTGTTTAAAAATTCCAATTTTTTAGCAGCCTGGCTGCAGATTGCAAAATTTTTATCGCTAGATTTTTCGCATTTAATGTTTTTGCTCTGAATGAATTGTATCAAATACATAATATCAATTCGAACTGAAAATCTTTTTTAGATAATTCACTTAAATTCAGTAATAAGTTAAAGAAAACAAAGTAAATTTATTGTTTTAATTGCCGTCACATGCGCGGATAGATAAAAAAGTTTCCAAAGGTGGGGAGAGGGTTCGAAGGATATTTGTGTTTGATGGGTAGGCCGGGGTGTCCGAGGCCTATTTATTGTAAATTTACTACGTGAATTTAATAAATTTGAAATTTTCACCCCCCCCCCCCTCCCTGACAAGGTAGATACAATTTATGTTATATAATTGTAAGTGCAATTTAGTGTTTTTCTAATATATAATTCATATCATTTCCGATAAAGCAGCATAATACTGCTTCTTACATAAAGTGGAAGAAAAAGAATAAGGGGGCGTACATATTGTCAAAAACAAACAATTGCGACTGAGCATTTCTCTACATTTCCATGCCTCTTTTACAAATTAAAGTGTATAAAGTTTATAAGTCATTTGGTTATAATGAATCATGAAATGATAATGAATTCAGTTGATTCACTAGTTTATTGAATTAAATAAAAAGATTATTATATTCAAAACGAAAGTAGCTTCATTTCAAATTAAATTAGAATTATATGTTTAAATCACCATAGCTATATTATGAAACAAATGATGTGGTGTTTAAGTGAATATGCATTTATAGATCGATTACATACCTTGTTAACAAGAAATTACTCAATCGCTATTTGTCTGGTATGCGTGTCCGTAAAATGGCTGATCCTGCTCTGGTGACGCCTGAATAAGAAATGAAAAAAATTATCAGAGTTACTTCCCGTTCATCGCTATTGCCATTATCTTGCAGTTTGTTGTCCTCGCAACGTTGCGTGTCTTGAATCCATTTGTGGCCGCGGAACACAAGACCCCTGACATTGTAAGGATAGCAGTTTGTTTGAAATCCCCAGTTTTAGCAGCCTTGCTGCAGATTGCAAATTTTTGGCATTTAATTTTTTTGCTCTGAATGAATCATATTAAAGATTTCTAAACTATTCGAACTAAAAATCATTTTTAGACAATTCAATTAAAATTCAGTAAAATTTGAAAGAAAACAAAGTAAATTTATTGTTTTAATTGCCGTCGCATGCGCAGATAGGTAAAAAATGTTACAAAGGTGGGGAGAGGGTTCTGTCCTTTACAAAAAAATAGATTATTGATAATCCAAATTTGGACATGATAAAGGACAGTTCGAAGGAAATTTGTATTTGATGGGTAGGACGGGGTGTCGAGGCCTATTTATGGTAAATTTACTACGTGAATTTAATAAATTTGAAATTTGAAATTTTCACCCCCCCCCCCCGAAATGGTAGATAAAATGTATGTTATATAATTGTAAGTCCAATTTTGTGTTTCTAATATATGAATTTTATCAGTTCAGATAAAAGAGCACAAAACTGCTTCTTATATAAAGTGGAAGAAAAAGAATAAATGGCAGATACCAGTAAAATAAAAAAAATTTAAAAAACCATCAAAAGAAAAGATTTTTTTTATTTGATGCATTATTAATCTTACATTTGCCAAAACATGAAAAAGAAAATAGAAACAGATGAACATTTGAACTTTATTCCGTTCATCTTGGGTATAGACAGTCTTCAAATGTTAGACATAAACATAAGATTTTTGTCACTTAACTTGCCGGAAAATGTTTGCATAAATCATGTTTTCAATCGATCCACTCATATTTGAAGAAAAGATTGGAGTATAAGGTCACATATGACCAAATGAAAAGGGGGCGTACATATTGTCAAAAACAAACAATAGCGACTGAGCATTTATCTACATATCCATGCATCTTTTACACATTAAAGTGTATTATCAACAATATGTACAGAATATGGACTCCAAAATAAAGATGAGAGAGAGAGAGAGAGAGAGAGAGAGAGAGAGAGAGAGAGATTGCCAATGGTCATCCAAATTGGGAAAGTGCACACGTTTTGCCATCAATTTGTATGCAGCAAATATCACGAGTAACCGAATAAAAAGATGAAAGAAAAAATAAAAAAAAATAAATATAATATATTGGCTAAAGAACTCTATATGGATTGTTTACAATACGTCGAATTCATTTAATTTTTAGATTAATTGATAAACATTTAATTAACAATTATGAAACAAATATTAAATTAATAAAGTTTTTTAATCATAGCGCATCATAGCCTGATCTAGAAAAAAAAATTGATGTATAACAAATTCTCTCTCTCTCTCTCTCTCTCTCTCTCTCTCTCTCTCTCTCTCTCTCTCTCTCTCTCTCTCTCAAATGCACTTTGTTTAAAAGATATATGGTTTTATTTTACATGCCTTATTCCCCTGTTTGCTTTTACATGTAATAACTGAACATATCAGGAGTTCTCCTTATATGTGGGAAATGCCCCAAAACTACACTAATGCATTAGGATCGCATCTTTTCTCACGACTGCTATTTGTTTACATTCATTCATTTATCACAATCTTTTGAAACATGTTTATCTTGAAAATCAAATTAAGCTTATGAAGAAATGAATCAGGTTTTTTTACGAGTCAAAACAAATGAAAAAACGCAAACACCGAGTAAAGTATAATATAAAGAATATGATTATGATTTTAGACAAAATTCGTACAAATAGATTTGATGGTTAGAAAAACAAAACAGACTTTGGCTTTAAAGTACACTTCGACTTTGGGGGGCGGGAGGGGGGGGGGGAGTAATAGGCAAATATCAACTTTCTTTAATACGTAAGACATACATCTTATTGCATAATTATGGAATGATTTTAACAAAATGCAGCACATTGCATAGATATACTAACAAACTGGTAATGGTAACAGTGGATATGTAGTACAGTAATAATAGCATTGGAGAATGTACAAGTCACGCGCGTCGTTAAAAATAGATGCAAAACATGCTTGCATTTAAAGTGTCAGGCATGGCACCGAGGTAAACAAAACATGAATGGAAATCGTGACAGTCCATGTCTTTGAGAATAAGTAGACTCTTTCAACCATTTTCAATATTTCTTTGTAGTTTTTTTTCTTCATTTGTATAATTATTACAAGTTTTAATAGAGAAGAAAAATGTGTGTTTGTTGTTGTTCATATGTGTTACACGTGTCAAATTTGCATGTACATAATTATATTCTATTGAAAATGTAATAATGATACAATGCGCCTTACAATTATTGAATTACAAAAGGATTCGATTTGATCATTCTTTGTGATGTTCAAGCAATATTGGGTTCATGTTCATTTAATACTTTTGTCAATTAAAATTGAAGTGACATATGCTTACGTAAAAACTTACTCCATTTCGGTTCTTTCAAAGATATATATATTAGATATATACAGTGTATATTATATGTATAATTTAAACTTCATGACCTTAACACGTTTAATTGAGGGTCATAGACAAAAAATTAATTAAAAGCAAATAAAGCAAATTTGGAAACAAAAATTCCTCACAGCCATTATTTTAGTTCATAGAAATTCAGATAATCTGACATCTCATGAGGTGCTAGTATGCACGTACCTTGATCGTTCATGGGACGATTTTTGGACAGTTATTTAAAAATTTAAACATGCTTTACGAGATTAGTGCACCCGATTTATCTTTTGTATAAATAACAATAACAACACGCTCTCTGCGGACACTGGGTATTATGAGAGGGTCGCAAGATGACTTGTAAATAACCTTTTCTTTTCTCTTTTAAATCGTGCTGTTAAACATTACCTGTCAAACAGTGGTCGCTTCTCGGCCATATCTTTATTAACATTGCTAACAAAAAGAAAAGTAAAACCACAACCATGGCAGTCGAGGTAAAGGGCCATGCGTGATAGGTGTCACGTAACTTTAAAAACACATAAACGGTTTAAACATGTAGCATTTCATGGGTATTTGTACATGGTATCTCTATATTAAAATCACCATTTTATTAGTTACTGTATCTATGCATTATAGTTACAGCACGCTTGTTATTCTATGCAAGCAAATAAACAATATATAAAAACATCATATGTAATCTCTCTCTCTCTCTCTCTCTCTCTCTCTCTCTGTCTCTCTGTCTCTCTCTCTCTCTCATGCACTTTTAAAAAAGAATCAATGCCTTCATTTTACACGTCTCATCCCTGTGTTTGTTGTTAATACGTGAAGTAACCAAGTATTTAAGTTTTCCTTATATTTGGGGAGAACAGAACTTCCCAAAAAATAAACTAATGCATTTATAAGATCTCGTCTCATCTTAAATCTATATCTATATCTGATTAAATATATTTGATTTAAAAAAAGTTTCTGCTAAAAATCAAAATTAAACTTATAAATAAATGAAATGGGCTTTCTGCAGGTCTTCAAACAAACAACAACAAAATAAGAAAGCAAGCAAAATCCGACTAAATGGTTAGAATATATGAATTTAGGCAAAATTGCTACAAACAGAATTCAATTTGATGTTTTAAAAAACTGGACGTCGGCAATTGAATACACTTCGACATTTTCTTTCTTTTTTTTTTTTTGGGGGGGGGGGGTGTCTCATAGGAAAGTCGCGCGTGTCTTTAAAAATAAATGTAAGACCTACATGCATTTAAAGAGTCAGATATGACACCAAAGTAAAAAAACATGAATGGAAATCGTGACAGTCCAGATCTAAGAGAATCAGTAGGCTTATTCAAACATTTTCCAAATTTTGATGTAGGGTTTTTCATGATTTGTATTATTACAAGTTGTCAAAGAAACGAAATTGTTGTTGTTAATATATATCACATTTGTAAAATTTGAATGTTCATTTTATTTTAAGTTCATGACCTTGACACATTCAAATTAGAGTCAAAGATAAAAAAAAAAAAAACGAAGCAAATCTGGAAACAAAAATTCCTCACAGCCATTATTTTAGTTTAAAGAAATTCAGATAATCTGACATCTCATGATGAACTAGTATGCACGTAACTTGATCGTTCCTGAGGCGATTTCCGACACTTATTCAAAAATTTAAACATGCTTTACGAGATTAGTGCACCCAATTTATCTTTTGTATAAATAACAACAACAACACGCTCTCCACAGACACTAGGTATTAAATCTATAAGAGGGTCGCGTAACTTTGAACACAAATGCGGTTTTAACCTGTATCATTTCATGGGTATTTGTACATGGTATCCGTATATCAAAACCTTTTTATAAGTTACCGTACGCGTGCATTTTATATACAGCATTCTTGTAAATTTATGTTGGCAAAAACAATACAATGATTTAGATCCAAAACCGAGCTCTCTCTCTCTCTCTCTCTCTCTCTCTCTCTCTCTCTCTCTCTCTCTCTCTCTCTCCTAATACCTCTCATAATTTTGAAGGATTTCCACGTGCATATATTTCAGGGAAGATTTTAAATCCTAAAAACGCTATCGTTTTTACGTGTAGAAATGCAAACAAATGCAAAACAGGAACTGACTAATATTTATTTACTTCATTTCATCGCAAATACTATGACATTCAAACCAATTCTTATAGTTTCTGACGGAATTTGAACATAAAATTGATTGAGTTCAGGTGTGAACTCGAAGTCACCACGATGTGTAAACAACTGAAGTATTTGAATTTATTCATCGATTCCCTGACCCCTTTGTTTAAATCTTATAAGTCTTAGATTAAGATAATTTACAAAGTACCCACATTTGATCAATATATGCATAGCTGATTTACTTAAAACGAGCAGTTTTGTTTGTTTTGTAATTGAAATAAAATCGTTTTCATTTACCAACCATTTCAAACGTATGAAGTTCTTGAAGGAAGTAGGTGGGAAAAAGTAAAACCAGTGGTCTCTATTAAAAGAATTTGTTATCTCGGGAGGGAGAAAGTTAACTCAACAGTCCTGAGAAATATGGAATTTCGATCTTTTTCCGAATGGCAAGGTAAATTGATAGAATATTTTTAGCTAATTTTATTATCACCCCCCCCCCAAAAAAAAAAACAAAAACAAGAATGTCTATCATTTATCGTCTTGCTCCATACCGCTCCTATTTTATCATATGTATGTACAGAATGTCCATGTAATTAAACGCCCGTTTGTTTTAAAAATATGAACAGGAAGTTGAAATTAAATACAACCAAATTCTTTCTTTCATTCATTCTTTTTGTGTAAAACGTTTCAACCTATAGCTACCAGATAGATTTATAAATGAATGGTAATAAAGGCAAAACTCTATTTTCTTTCTTTCTTTTTTCTTTCTATCTTTTTGTCTCTGTTTATCTTCCCCGAAAATAACAAAGTTGTATTGAAGTTATGATGATTTTGACAGTCTTTTATTTTGTTTTCTGATAACAAAACATCGACCAAAAAAAGTTTTGATAATTGTAAGTGTGCTTTTAGTAAAAAGGGGAAATGGAGTCTCCTTTAATGTTTTATCTAATTCACGTTTCAAAGCAATCTTTAAAAAAAACACAATCCGACCAGGCGAACTCCAGTTGAATTTGAGAACGAGGTCGCACATTTTTTTTAAACTGGGGAGAATTGTTAATTGTTAAACTTGAAGGAAAATCGTAACCTTAAGATTTGGTGCTGAGTTTAAATTCTAATGGCTTACACACGCACAAAAAAAGAAAAGAAAAAGCACGTGTGTGGTCCACTCCCCAATTTTCAAGTTCTATAGAATACCAATTTTAATTCAAACAATATTTTATTATACATCAAAATAAGAAGTAGACATAAACGGTGCCGGGATAATTACCATCCCTGAAAGGTTAAGCAAAACTAGAACAAAAATCACGGGTATTGCACAGTTACATGTAAAACATAGATATTATGTTCCTTTTTTCCAATTAAAGACACTTTTTGCATTTTTATAATGCAGTTTATAATGCTATAATATAAAATCAAATACATGTGCTTACTCTCTAACACACACGCTCACATAAACTGAAAATAGATATGATGCTTACTAGTAATTGCATCTTTTCACATCTAAACATTTATCTTACATTGATTCTAATGTCTCAAAAGTTTGAACACTTGTCGACAATAATTAGAAAGCCCCTTGTCCTCTCTCTCTCTCTCTCTCTCTCTCTCTCTCTCTCTCTCTCTCTCTCTCTCTCTCTCTCTCTCTCTCATTGTGCGCAGTAACCCAAAATTCAGCGCAGTCAATATCGCTGAAGATATAGATCTCTAGATGTCCATTGAATAGAACAAAATTGCAAGTCAACACGCAGTAGTGTGTCGGGGTGTATATACTTGTATTGAATTACTCTTTTTTTAAGTGACTTGACCTTTCGACAACGGGATCACAATATTATTTTTAAAACCTCCTCACGATTTTTTTTCACTTGTTCAGAATTCTCATAACCTAATGCTGTGAATAAATGATTCCTCTTGAGTTTTAAAAAGCGCCTTATTGTTGACCCTTTTCTACCTCCAAAGAAGAAGAGTTCTCTTTTGAGGTTAGCGCTTAATTTGATACAAACAATCGAAATTCGCAATGATAATATTATGGGGATTAACTATCCGTTTCTCTAATTCAATCCTGGCGCTTTAATTTTCTTGTGCGAAAAGCTGACATTTTCACAGCCCCTGTTTTTTTTTCTTTGCTGTGACGTAAATCTCATCACGACTTTGAATACAATATCAGTGTCACGTGATAAAGGATTCACGGCTATATTTGCTTATGTATTTGGAGATTGTGACAATTTCTTCGGAAAATGATTATCTTTATGTGGCTGTCAAACATCAGAAGTTTTGAAAAGTGTTTTCAATATTTGGTTTAACAACAAACCTGTTGGGGTAAGTTTTTGATTTTGTTTCTGAATTTTACAATCATTTTCAAGTTTAAAAAATTTAAATCAGAATAAAAAAATTTGATTATCGATTTTTTTACTCTAAACATTTAAATCGTTACACGGAATTTGGCCGGTTTTTTTTTATTTGATTATGAATATTAAAATTATTTTTTTGCATATACTTTTGACTGAATAATATTCCTTTCCTTTGAAATCATAATAATGCAATATGCACAGAAAATGCTTTCGTTTGGTTTAAGCATAGTTTATTGTATAAACATACATAAATGATTCGAACACAAGTTTTAACAACTTACCTAATGCATTTCTTTAGAGTTTGAGTATCGACTCGTCCCCCCCCCCTTTTTTTTCAAAAGAAAAAAAAACCCAAAAAAGAATGAACAAACAGTCACGTTTATTTCCAATTCTAAAACCCTTGAATACGAAATTTGGAAAATCTAGAACAAATGCCAGAACATGGCATCCAACCGGAACGCATTGAGGCACAGCGATCCAGCCATTGAAAAGCACAGATTATATCTTTATCTGGGTCTTCACGATTTCTGCTGACATCTCCTGTGTATGCTGGCATTGCACACACAAACACACATTGCCAATTATACATAATATGTAATTAATACCCCGATACTGTGTGACCCCTTACTTCTATACTATTTCAATTTACACAAGAACTCTTCGTGGGCGAATTTAAAATTGGGTGATTTCTTAAAAAAAAAATCTGCGCGTATGAACGAGAAAACTGAACATTTAAAAGAAAAAGCTTTTTAAAAAATGACGTCTTATTATAAGTTAGCCTTGCAATATTTCAACCACATTGAATTTTTTTTCTGTCTCCAAACTTCACTTAGTTTTGTTTTGTACAAACCTAAAAATTATTGAACACTTATATTTAAAGCATGTTATCTAATGGTGTAATGGTATAAAAATGATCATGTAATATTTCGTTGATCATTGGTGCCCAACTTGTAGGTTTGATGAAATGTGACTCAACGCGATAAATCACATTCAAACTCCTTGCCGTAATATTAATAATATCCACCCGTCCATGAAATTCATCATAATTCATTTGACAAAAGAGGTATTATGTTTGTTTTTATTGGGTTTTTTTTTATAGGGGGGGGGGGGTCCTTGTTTTGGGAGGATTTTTTGTTTGTTTGTTTTAATTTTTTTTTTCCAGGGTTTTTTTAGGGGGAGGGGGGGGGGGGGTAAAGTATTGGTATGTATGAGAAGTATATCTTTGTCTTTGACATCTACACTGTAGATGACTGCAAAAAAAATTTCAATAAACCACACAGCACCAAATCAGGAATAAAACTAAATTAATATTAAAATCGTCACAGATCTTTTCGTACATTTAACCTTTTTACTGTAATGGGTATTGTCACAGCACCAAATCAGGAATAAAACTAAATTGATATTGAATCGTCACAGATCTTTTCGTACATTTAACCTGTAATGGGAATTGTCTACATAAGGCCCTGACACTTGACTTGTATACTCAAGATTAGTTATGTTCATAGCTCTCTCTCTCTCTCTCTCTCTCTCTCTCTCTCTCTCTCTCTCTCTCTCTCTCTCTCTCTCTCTCTCTCTCTCTCTCTCTCTTTTCGCGTCACGATTTTCCGTTTAAAATGTACTCTAAACAAATCAACGTTTAAACTTTTCAAAATATCTTCCACAGAATGGGCGTGGTCAAACGATTGAATTTCTTCTCTCTCCTTTTTCTGCTAATTCTCTTCCCCCACGTACGATAACGAGGACAAGAAGTATTTACTTAATACTTAATATTTAATACATTCTATCTCATTTTTCATTATAGGCAAACGAGGGTTTAGACCCCGTTCTCCATCGGGGGAAGAAAATTAGGTCAGAGATTAGGCACAAGAGAAATATCTTACCCCCATCAATATTTACACAGTTCCCTCGTGTAGCTAATATGTACAAACCTTCAAATATGCTTCATATATTTCTGCATCAACTTTATATGACTTTTAACCAATGTAACCAAAGAAAAGATGAAAAAGAAAAGAAAAAGAAAAAACAAAATAAAAAACAGGTGTAACAAGAATTTTTTGGTCGTGTAAGTTTCATTCAGATGTCAAATTTCATTAACAATGAGAAGGTTTGACCAATTTGATACTGTTAGATTTGTCGTGACAGGGTAAAAATATTTCAATAGTCACCTTCTAAGGTTTCGATTCTTTAACCCGGCGAGGGCACGCAAGAAATTGAAGAAAAAAGAATAAAGGTAAATTTAAACTGTATGTATACAAAAAACACTCCTACAAGCAAAAAATGCTTTAAAAAAATTCTTCATACATTAAAAATGTAAAATACTGTAGTATTAATGTTTGTATCTTTTTTTTCCAAATTCCAGAAAGGTACAACATATTTTTGTTAAAGTCTCGTTGACTTAATAATTTAAAATCAACTTTTGAGTGATCGATGGGGGGGGGGGGGGGGGGCGGGGGAGGGGGGGTCCGACAAATGATTTGCTTTTGCCGGGTTTAAAGGAGAGGAGAGGGAAAGAGGGGTGGGGGTTTGAAGCCCTTTTGGTAATTACTCTATATGAAATTAATAGGTTTGAACTTCATGATAAGTTTCGGATCCCCCCCCCCCCCCTTTCTCCGACTCTCCCTCTCGATTCGCACAAGGGCCGGCCATAATAAGTAATGAAGTGCAATGGAAAATTTATTGATACAAGAGACTTTTAATAAAAGTATGCATGAAATTCCCTATATTTTATGGGTAGTTTACGTTTCCAAATTTTATTTTTATGTCGTCATCATCATAAATCGCCAAATCATATTTAACACTGCTGGTCCAATATTTGATTGGAAATCTTGTTCAATTGGTTGTTTCAATACAGACAAACATATTTTTGCTAGCCTTGAAAACATCTTAATGACTTTCGACGATAAATAAATGATTTTTCATTGAATTTGGTATTTTAGTATAAAATAATTTTAGTTAAAAAAAATCTTTATTGAGTTAGTATCCGCTATAATTAGCAGAAAATGAAACGTAAATTGAGACTCTAAAAGATATCTTCATCTCAATTCAATCAAAATTTAACTATCTATCTACGCAGTACGAATATTTCCTTATTATTAAATACTACAAACAGTTTTATAACCTTTACGTCAAATCATTTCACTGTGTATAATTGAAAAAAAATAATAAACCTACGCATTAATTAAGAGCAAACTCTTCGTAACGCCAATTCCTTTTTGTATTCATTTGCATAAAAGAATAGTTTTTTTAAATTAGAGCTTAAAGTTTCATAGCACCAAAATATTTGCACCGGATATGTTTTAGAAAATAAAAAAAATGGCGGGCCAATCAGAAAAGAAAAGAAAAAACAGGATCTAACCATAAATGTCAAACAAAAGTTGAAATTTATTATTTATATGAATAAAAGTACCACCTTTATGCCCTTTATACTCAGGTCATTTAACAAAATATATAGACAACTCTCCAGATTTTTAAACTTTTATTGAGACACATCTAGATCGGATCCGCGGTGTGACATCCCATTCTATTTGTATTCATTACTTTATCACTTCAATATTAATGGTTTTTGACGTCCGTGGACATTAATGACCTAGAAGGCCATTTAAAGGTATCAATAATGTACAAAACACATGCAGTAATTGATTGTATGAGAGAATATGGGCCTTCCCAGCTTAGAATCTGAGTTTTTTTCTCCATGAAGACTGATCAATTCGATATACGACACGTACATATATACATGTATATATAAATTTGAAACCAAGAGAGCAGGCACGTACCGTCGGCTTTGAATGTGGTGGGGAGGGATGGGATGTTGGGGGGGGGGGGGGGTGCTACTTAAATTTTTCCAAAAAATATTCAAAATATCTTATCTGCTGAAGAGAGCGGATGGGGTACATGGTATCAGTGGTAAAGTTTGATTATACATATCAAAATTGGAGGGAGAAGCAGTATGTTCAAAATCATCTTCGCTAGCCAAGGGTTTCCGATACACTACGCTTCTCATTATGAGAAGCGTAGTGTATCGGAAATACTTGGCTAGCGAAGATGGTTCAAAATTCGTTTTCGAATAGAGAAATCTAAATGCAAAAAATTGGATGGGGTTTTCCTTAAATATAAATGGGCATGCCCCCCCCTTTTTTTTTTTTTTGCTTAACACCCCCCCCCCCCCATTTTTTTCCCACGATGCAGGCACCTGCAAAAACGCTGCTAAATATCATTTAGGTGGATTTAAAATCGGAGAAAATGCTATCATAATAGAGTAGCATAAAATATTAACGATTATATACCGATGTATGCTTGTATTGTTTGTTATACAAATGATGAGCAGTTTAGTTATAATGACACTGGACGCAAAGAGCAATTACCTCCAATTATACGTCAGAATTTCTTCACCCGATATCTGCCTAATGGTTATATATCATATCATAATATCTTTCATGTGTGGTCATTCATAGAGCGACATAATAACACATACATGTATATAGATACACTCATTGTCCGCATACAGGGATGGTTTTATGATAATATGCGAATTTTTAAAGGAGGCAAACTCCATTTTATGGACTTTGAAAAGCATTGCAGAAAATTATTATTGAAGAAACGTGCAAAAATAGGAAAACAGGAAAATATCACGTCGCTCTGTAATACTGCAAGGTAATTGGTTTTCTTTTATAGTAAAATATAATTTTTTTTTTCGTTATCGTTATTGGTTCATATAAATGATTTTAACTGGGGTGGTGATGTGTGTGGTTGGGGGGGGGGGGTGACGAGTGCGTTCTTTTTGTTAAACGGGAGTTTTTAAAACAGCTACACTTCATCCCTTCTATAAGACTTCTGGCAGATCGCGATTGGTCAATATTCTGTTCCGTGTTTCTTATTCAAACAAAACTGTGCACTAGATGTCAGACCCTTACATGCCACACCCCTAATATTTCTTTTTTACCTTTTCGATCACGATTTCTTTTCATTCGGACACTTATAGTGCACGTCCTCATAGTAATATCTGTGGGATGTATTTCATAAAATGTTTGAACAGGGTCGGATGAGTTATTATCAAAACCGATTTGGTTTGACTTTTCCTATAGCGTCACGATCATTTCTGTCAGCTACGTCATGCATAAATTATACACGCCGCCGGTGTGAAAACTATATGATTGGTTAACTCCTATTTTTAGGCCGAGTTATCAGTATACGCTTATGCAATGCCAGAGCTGAAGGATTTCTCAGAACAGTTTATTTCCCCCCAATATTATTCATTCAAAATCGACTATCCCGTATGTTTAAATTCTGTGCTAAACTCTCTCTGTGTAAACGGGCGTTAAACCATAGCCTCAAGCTACGGTCCAGAGTACGGCGTTATAAAAAATATAATATTTAAAAGTTGCATGTGCTAAGCGTTCATTTCATGAAATACCGTAAATGTATAATGCACATGTATTACCTACTAACTTGCCAGTAAAAGTGATAGGTATGAATTCCTCGATTTCTACACCTTTCGATCGGCAATCGACAGTCAATAAAAGTATTGAACGATGGTGTGAAAGAACGAGACGGAAGTGGAGAATGCAAGGAGGTTTGTACATGTGCGTCTTCATTAGGCAAGTGTCCGATTCGTTTCTCTTCTGTTGCCCTATCACTTTCGGTGTAAATATATATACTAAAATATCCACAAACCATTTACTGCAGATTTCTTTATTTTACCTGTCTCTGAACCCCCGATCACCCGCTCCATACATGAACACTGGTTTGTTTACATATAAAAAAAATACAGTTCTTGATCCGCTTTCCGTTGTTTAATAGGATAAAGTTTGGGGCGGGTAAAGCTACAATTATTAACAGTAGTAAACTAAATGAAGAATTATTTAAATGGATTATTTGCACAAAATGTGGTATGGTATGATGTAAATATTTTTAAAAAATAGTGTTATTTTTACACGCGGCAAATTGCCGTAAAGTTTTTTTGTACATGTAAGTATTGTATGCACTGTAGCTTTATATTTTCTAACCCAAAATTTATACACAGAGCTACAGCTATATATGTTATGTACCGTATGTATTGTTTTATCACAAGTGTACACTTTCGAAAAATAGCCCAATTTCGACAGTCACGAGTACCCATGTGAATTTTTCATTCTCTGATATGTTGTTGTTCTGTCCGTGCATAATTTAGTCTTAGTTAACCAGCAGCCAATCAGCGGTAAGCTGAATCCACCAATAAAAAAACTGTGGTTAAGGTGCGGGTATTGTTTATGAATGACGTAGCTGAAAAAGTTGAACGCGACGCGATCGGAAAAGTCAAACCAAATCGGTTTTAGTAATATTATCTTACAACACAATTCGTATTTGCCATCACGTAAGCCTGTATGCGTCTTCATTCAATGTTATAATTGGATTTTTGAGTCGCCAAATCAAAGAAGTTTTATAAGCATGTGAAACTTTGCCTTCACGGCATCAGAAAACCATGGCCGGTCCCCACCCACTAAAATTTACTCATTGGCAAAAAAATACATTTCATGTGAAAAAAAAAAGAATATATAAATATGATTGGTTGGAATCATTGTATTGCGGAAGTCTCGAATTCTTCAACAGTTGAATAAACGTGATTTGCATTTGCTAGTTGCTATCATTTGACAATTTACACATGCATTACAATTTTTAGGACGAAATTGTATCTGTAACAACCTACATCCAACCATTTCTTGATTTCAAAACACAAATCACCCTCAAATCGAGTTTTACTAAGTGTTCAGTTATCAAAATATAAAATAGACCCTAACTCAATTTTACCTTTTGATTCATGTTCATCACATAAAATCGAGTATACCCCCCCCCCCCGGCCCCCTCCATTCTATCAATTAGAACAGCTCTCTCTCTCTCTCTCTCTCTCTCTCTCTCTCTCTCTCTCTCTCTCTCTCTCTCTCTCTCTGTAAAATATAAGGGTAGAGTCTCCCGTATGAATAACAAATGCACATTTAGAATTGACTTTACCCGCCTTACTCTTGTGCTTGCTATAAATACATATAGTAACATAGCATATGAGGTGTTTTTTCTCAGATGTAGGGAATTTTCCTAAAATTAAAGTACAATGTTCATGTATTGAATTTAATAAAGAACTCATCTTCCCTTATATCTGATTACATTTTCGGGAGTTGATTTTAATCAACTCTCCTATGCACTTACTCGGGCAAAGCGAAAGTGAAACAGTGTTTGGAGCTACATGTAAGCACAAATCGATACCGTTGACAACACTTAGTTCTTGAAAATTAATAATCGATAAATTCGAAGCTATGTATTCTGAAGCATTGTTTTTCAAGAAAACTTATTTATTAATACCATGAAAATAATAAGATTTTAAATTGTACAAACAGTTTAGATATTTTTTTAAAGTCGTATATATTCCTACGCTAGAGTTCAATGTAGTCTCGTTCAACCAGACGCTTGACTGTCTCCGTTAATATCCGACAAAACAGAGTCTCTCTTGCTTGTCGGAGATAAACGGAGACAGCCGAGCGTTTGTTTGAACAAGACAAGAGTTCAATCTCTCAGAAATATTTCGATTACTGATACTACTTGCCATGCAAAATCACATATCGTTGATTTTGAATAAATGATAATCGATAAAATCAACTCCCGTCAGTACTTCAGTACGTTGATTCTTATTTATTGCGACTTTAAGAAAAATGTGTTTGCTGAAAAAGTAAAGCCATTGAAGACACGAATTAGACTTTCTGCGAGTCTTAAAATTTTAGCTTTGAACCCCCCCCCCCCCAAAAAAAAAAAAAAAAATAATTCATGCAAATAAAACAAACATTGATGTATGGTTAAGATGAAAAAATGGGAAAAAATATGATGCACGTCAACTCCAAACATCAGGCCACCTTTAAAAGTGATGTCTGTCTGCTCCGCCTCCGTAATTTTTTTTTAATTGTATGGACAAATTCAATACAAAAGTTGAGATAACTAAAAAATGGATACGAAAATAACATATTAGGATTTTCAAAATGTTAGATCGGGAACCTTTCCGTCAGTCAGGTTTTATGTACTGTAATTTATTTTTCTTGCATTACTCAAACTTGTAAGAGAACTAAATCTTCGCCCATCCCATTTTATCAAACATTATTTTCAAATTTAAAAATTTTAAATTTCGAAAATGTTACTTCCTCATACCTACCCATGGAGAACTTCTTTTATTGTTATCTCTGGGGTGCACTCCAATATGTTTGAACAGTGACAAAACTTGTCATGATTTTACTAAACCAGTGTTTACCAACATGACTTAAGCGCAGGTGCATTATTTTTGGAGCGGGGATTCAGAGCTACGATTGGATTGTTGAAGACCACCAACAGTATTAACTGAGTATGAGAAAGTTCTCTTTGGAGAAAAAATTACGCCCTAAATTCAACAAAAAAAATCTCTTAAATACAATTGGTCGAAACCAGCATAATGAGGAAGTCTTAATTCGTCATGAGTTGTCATGGGAACGGCTAAACAGACAGTGGTGCTTCACATGCATTTCACGTGAACAATCCAATGGCTATTAATATTGCATAGACCAATTTGTTTGCACGGCGACTATATAGGACACAGTGGACTGATGCGCTTCCTTCTTACATGTAATTTTGAATCTTGAAATACAAGTGTATGTGCGAATGTAACCCCACCGACTTCTTACATTAGAAGAAACTTCTAAAAATTAAAGTGGGCTGTACGAAATTATATCTTAAAGCTGTGGTCGTGTTTTTTTATCTTTATTGTGTGAATTGAAAAAAGATATTTTATTTTTATTTTAAACTTTTTTTTAGTTCCATTCAATAAGGAAAATGTTTCTTCCTTTTAGTGAAATATATTTTTGCATGAGTTTCAATATAGGTTCATTTGCTAATTAAAATTAAAGTTATGATATCTTTGTCCAGTGTTGCATGTAACAAACTGGACTTTTGAATAAGATACACCCGAAATCCATTTAGATCAAGTCATATGTAAGTGATGATACCGTTTATAAAAAAGGTGTTGCTTTTATTTAAGGAATAAGAAACCATTTTTCATGCATTTTAAAGTGGTCAAATACGGTCGGGATAATCAAATCCACGATAAAACCAGAGTAGCAGAGAGAGAGAGAGAGAGAGAGAGAGAGAGAGAGAGAGAGAGAGAGAGAGAGAGAGCCATGGATTACGAACTCTCACGATTTTCATTCAACGTTCTAAGTATAAAATCGTAAGATCTTTAAATGCCAAAGATTACTTACAAAGATGCCCATAATGAATTGTCCCTTTATATATTTTTTTGAATTCTTTTTTTAAATACATTGACCCATATCTTAGTACAAAAAAGAAAGGAAATCGTGTTTCGTCCGTGTAATTATGTTTACATGGATTTTAGAAACCAGTTAGTTGCACTTTTTAATGAATAGTTTTTTTTCTAGCTGATATTCAAATCGGTCACGATTACCCTAAAGGTGTTCAAAGATTGGTGTGCAATGTTGTTTTTTTTTAATTCTTCCTTTTATTGGTGTAAAAATTAAGTGTATCATATCTTAAATGTGTGCTTAAAACTTGACAAAGAGACAATGATGACGGGAAGATGAAGATCCCAGATGTCTTTACACGGCTATTTTTGAAACCGTCATTTTAATTTGTAAGATAAAAAAAAAATACCAACTTTGGTCCTCAGCTTTCACCATAATTTTAACAATCCTATCTCATGATTGTTTTATTTGCCAATATTAGAATCCTTCAGTATTTACTTTCAAGTTATATGATTACAAAACTGATTTTGAATTGAATAGATAAAAAATGTTACCAATTGCTTAATTGTTAAATATTTTACCTTATCTTTCTTACTTTTGTTGTTGTGATGATTTTTGTTCAATTCTTGATTTACTAAACTTTGTATATACAGAAGTAAAAACCTCATCCGTTTTTTTTTTATTTTAATGAACGTCTTAGAAACATGTCGCCCCAAACTCTGAATGTACTTATTGCAAAATAATGAAAAGATTATGAAAACAAGCTGCATTGTGCTTTTTCTTTAAAAAAAAGTAAAAAAAAAGTCTGCCTACACGTATAATATAATACTTCATCGGTCAGTGTAATTATGTCTACCTTACACGCGACATCAGGGTGGTTCTGCAAGGTTGACTCATGTTGTAAAAACAGTTTAATTCAAGATTTAATTAAAGATAACATACGTACAAAAAACATAGTATATGTTTAAGCCGTACTCCTAACTTTATCAAGAGAGAGAGAGAGAGAGAGAGAGAGAGAGAGAGAGAGAGAGAGAGAGAGAGAGATATTAGCTATGGTTTAGGGGCGGAATTCCTAACTCTTACTATTTTCAATCAAGAGTTATTCTAATCATAAAGTCATAAGATCTTTAAATGAGACAAAAGATCACTAACAAAAAATGCATACGGAGAGAGAGAGAGAGAGATAGAGAGAGAGAGAGCAAGCAGGTCAAAGGTTGAGTCTGTGCTGTCGAGCGTAATCGGTTTATTATGGTGAGAGAGAGGAAGGAATGAAGTACGCTTGTCGAATTACAGTAAGTTTGTTTGTTATTTATTTTTCTTAAAGGATTATTTACATTAAACATATTTTATCAATAATATCAATTAGATGTAGATCTCATTATTAAGAAATTACCATACAAGAATCTTGAAAACAAACGAATAAGGCAATTCATTTGTACATTTGTATATATCGTTTTTCAGATTTTTCTTCTCTTGTTTGGGGTTTAAGGTTAGAAACAATTATGATATAATTGTAACACGATAAGCAAATTTAAAGGAGCCTGGATGATAAGAAATTGTCCATAACAATTTAGATATCATAATACAAATGAAATTTTAACCATAAACTGAAATTAAGTAATGAACAATTCCAAATAATAGAGCTTAAAATTTGGATGTTTTCAACAGACATTTCGGTAATTCTAGTTACCCATGTTTTCCTAGATCTGTCTATAAAGCTCTCCTCCTCAAAAACATTAATATAGTCTTTAAAAAAAAACAATAACCATCAAGGACAGAGATTTCTCTGTAGCGCAAACACATTTGATATGGTCAATCATACGGTTTTAAAAGATACTTAAAATTTTACAAATCTGCGATTGCAAATAAATGTTGTTATTTCCCGGAATGTAATTTTTGTTTTTCGTAGAACTGAAGCTTACTGTGTTATTATTTTGAGAGAGAGAGAGAGAGAGAGAGAGAGAGAGAGAGAGAGAGAGAGAGAGAGCGTCTAGTATAGTCCAGTATTACTGCGCGCTCTCTTTTGTACAGAACTATTACTGGGCCAACCTTGAGATTATCAAAGCTCCAACAAACCAAAACGTTTTAATAATTTTTCAGACTTCTCCAAAACTTTGCATGAAATATGATTTTTACATGAGTTTGGGGTGTATCAGCGACAAAGGTCTGATTCCAACTGACGATAGTTTAATTACAATTTAATATCAATGAAATAGCTCAATAAGGGATTACCATAATATGTACACTGTGAGATGTAAGGAAATCAAAAGCTATTGAGTAACTCATGACATTTTAGCAGTACACGTATGTACATGAAAGGATTAACGCGATGTAGTGTTATTATAAAACAGAAGTCAATTAAAAGATTAGCTGTCCATACCTGACTATTCCTCAGGCGAGAATAAAGTTAGATGACAATGTGTGAAAATTATAGAACGTTTTTAAAATAGTTGTCAAAAAATAGAAGGAAGGTTTTTGTCGCAGTTAACACGAAGTCCTAAAAAGTTTAAAAGTTCATTAACGCAATTTAATTGAAAAAAAGTCTGAAGGGTCGAATTTCACACAACGACACGAAAGGAATGGATGTCGTGCGTTTTTTTAAAATTACGTTCTCCTAACACCTACTCCGATGGGGAGTGTCGCTTTTCTATGTAGTGGGTGGAGATGAACTTCCGTTTTCTCAAAATATCTTGAGTAGTAGGTAAAAAAATATCGAAAAAAAGAAATAAAAACCAAAAGCCCAAAACCTTAATACGGCATGTTTCTCATAAGACAGATAAGGGCCTAGCTATTTTCCCATCACCCCCCTCCGCGCTGCAACGTGTATATTTCTCAGATATAAAAGCATACGCTCCCTTCTAATTAAATACATGTATGTAGATGCATTTCGTTGCAATAATTATTTTTCTGATATTTTTTTTATTTATTCTATTTTTTTCATGCTTTCATTAGTACTGTCATGTTGTAAATTTTGAATTTACTGGGTGGGTGTAAATACGAAATTTACAACATGACAACTAGTTGTCATGTTGTAAATTTTGTATTTACACCCATGCCAGTAAATTAAAATTTAAAGCATGACAGTACATTAGAATATAAGTTAACAGTCCAAAAAAGTTGTAATATAAACCTGCTCCTTTGACACATGTACAATACACCGGTAGTTCTCACATTTTAAGAAAAATGAAAGCACCGACGTTTTAAGAAGGGTGTGAAGAATCATGAAATTATCAAAACGTGAAAAAATATTGAGACGACAGCCCTAATTTTGACACATGCTGTCATAACTTTTTATTCTTTAGTTGGTGAAATATTTTGTTTAGAGATAAGAATCCAAGTAGAATTGAAAACAAAATTAAACCTTATCTATCAACAATGAGATCTTTAAATCGGTGACCAATTAAATTACAATGTATGCTACACGTAGCTTTAACTCTTATCCTACACATAATCATTATATGATCTAGTAGTTTAGTTATCGCAAGGGGGATTATACCAGATCGTGATAACAACAGATGTAATCCGCGGCCAGAAATTAATCGGACAGAATGTTGTGTCAAAGCAGACAATTAGGAGGTAGTGATATTGTTGTGTGTGTGTGGGGGGTGGGGGGGCGTGTGGGTTGAAATTTGGTTCTTACTTGACCAAAGGGGCCATCTTTTAGTTTAAAGTAATGCAAGCGCTAAAGAGAAGAAAGGCGGGCGATTCTTTGTGGTGTATATATCAGGACGGCTAACGATGTATATAGAATATACAAGTTGCTGTCCTTTAAAAAAGGACTACAATACGTGGACCATTTGCATGTGTTTCCAACGGAAAAGTGAGAGCCTTAGATTATCTGAGATTCCACCGTCTCTAGCCCTCTGCTTTTAACCACTAAATTTGTACGTTGTATTACGTATATAGCCCTCACTTTTTATCTCAGAATTTAAAGGGTTCATACTTCTAAAATAATTATAATCTATCTATGAATGAAGTTTGCATGTATAGTATCAGGCATTCGGTGAATTTTACTATTTGCGCACACATTACGATTCGCACTACTTTGTTAACTATGCAGTGACAGCTTTGTGTAAATTAAAATTTTTATATTTTGATGCATTTTTCTTGAGATTTAAACTTGTATACAGTGACATAATTATTCAATCATACTTAAATGCTTAAACATTTTTAATCGGGAAGTACTCTAGCCTCGCCTACTATAAAAGTAAAGTTAAGTTACATGTGTATTCGGAAAACAACAAAACATTGCAAATTATGCTATTTGATGCATGTTGTAGTTTCGGCACAACATTAACTTATTTCATAATACTGATAGTCCATATCACATGCCAATCATTTCTTTAAAAGTAATACTTTGTTTCTGTACTGTTAGCGACAACTTTACAATTACAGCGCCTTTGAACTTACGTGTGCATATGGCACGGAATCCCGAACCCGATTTAGATAAACGTGTGCTAGTCTGGTTCCCTGAGCTACCCATTACGCACAGGAACCAGGCTAGCTCATGCGCAGGCTGAATTTTCCCCATAGCATCCGGTTTAACCTCGCTTATATATTTTCTGCGTGGACCTCAGGGTCCACACAATAATATCATGTAAAAACAATGTAAAACACTTTTTTGAACAACACGTAGTTAAATTGCCCGTCTTAAACACTGTTTTGAACAACAAGTAGGTAAATTGCCCGTCTTAAACACTTTTTTGAACAACATGTAGTTAAATTGCCCGTCTTACCGGTTTTCGTCGGTCGTGTTTTAGATATAACCATTTTAACAAGACCTTGGACTTTCAGTAGGACGTTACTTTCAATATTTCTTGCGTCAAAACAAGTTAAAAATGACGCTGATTTCGAGTGAAATATACACCGATTGCGTAGTCTTAGCTCAAAAGCCAGACAATTTTGTTGATTTCAAAGAGCCATGGCTGAGTGTCCTACAGTGAAATAAACAGCCTCAGTCACATTGCTGTTTGACACCAACTACCCAAAGTCCAAGGTCTTGCTAAAATGGTTCTATACACTAAAAAAAAACACTAACACAGCTGACGAAAATTGGTAAAACGGTCAAAATAATAAAAAAAAACTTTATATTAATCAAAACGAAACAGAGGACAAGAGTTATGGTAACTATATTAAATTTTCTGTCATTTAGGTGTGTGTGGGAGTTCGGGGTGGGGGATATATCTTTGACCTTTTGTTACTTACGCGATACTTTCCTGTGACAAAGCCTGTCACCTATTCATGCATTAAACCAACCTGACAAAAGGCCACACGGTTATTTAAAAAGGATTATGTAGTAGTAGAGAATTTAAATTTCCCTGGCAATTTTAACGGATATTACTAAAACCGATTTGGTTTGACTTTCCCGATCGCGTCGCGTTCAACTTTTTCAGCTACGTCATACATAAACAATACCCGCACCTTAACCACAGTTTTTTTATTGGTGGATTCAGCTTACCGCTGATTGGCTGCTGGTTAACTAAGACTAAATTATGCACGGACAGAACAACAACATATCAGAGAATGAAAAATTCACTTGTGATAAAACAATACATACGGTACATAACATATATAGCTGTAGCTCTGTGTATAAATTTTGGGTTAGAAAATATAAAGCTACAGTGCATACAATACTTACATGTACAAAAAAACTTTACGGCAATTTGCCGCGTATAAAAATAACACTATTTTTAAAAAATATTTACATCATACCATACCACATTTTGTGCAAATAATCCATTTAAATAATTCTTCATTTAGTTTACTACTGTTAATAATTGTAGCTTTACCCGCCCCAAACTTTCTCCTATTAAACAACCTTTAACCGTACTCGGAAAGCGGATCAAGAACTGTATTTTTTATGTATGTAAACAAACCAGTGTTCATGTATGGAGCGGGTGATCGGGGGTTCAGAGACAGGTAAAATAAAGAAATCTGCAGTAAATGGTTTGTGGATATTTTAGTATATATATATTTACACCGAAAGTGATAGGGCAACAGAAGAGAAACGAATCGGACACTTGCCTAATGAAGACGCACATGTACAAACCTCCTTGCACTCTCCACTTCCGTCTCGTTCTTTCACATCATCGTTCAATACTTTTACTGACTGTCGATTGCCGATCGAAAGGTGTAGAAATCGAGGAATTCATACCTATCACTTTGACTGGCAAGTTAGTAGGTAATACATGTGCATTATACATTTACGGTATTTACATGAAATGAACGCTTAGCACATGCAACTTTTTAATATTATATTTTTTATAACGCCGTACTCTGGACCGTAGCTTGAGGCTATGGTTTAACGCCCGTTTACACACACAGAGAGAGAGAGAGAGAGAGGGGGGGGGGGGGGTTTAGCACAGAATTTAAACACACGGGATAGTCGATTTTGAATGAATAATATTTGGGGGGGGGGGGAATAAACTGTTCTGAGAAATCCTTCAGCTCTGGCATTGCATAAGCGTATACTGATAACTCGGCCTAAAAATAGGAGTTAACCAATCATATAGTTTTCACACCGGCGGCGTGTATAATTTATGCATGACGTAGCTGACAGAAATGATCGTGACGCTATAGGAAAAGTCAAACCAAATCGGTTTTGATAATATACACAATGGCGTTGTTTACAAATAAAAATCTCTGTCACTTTCACGACGTTTAAACTGATAAATCACATTAATTTTGTTATCCAGAATAAACTGAACATATTTTATTGTATAAAAACGTAAACAAAAGTCAAAATGTAAAGACATAATAATACAAACTGACTGCCGTTATTGAAAACTACTACAGCATACCTGATAGATTTATACACTGAGAACATGTACAAAGTTTTGATTTTTTTCTGTGTTAGTCCTGGGGGGGGGGGTGTCCGAGGGATATTTGTGTTAGCCCGGGGGGTGGGAGCCCGAGGGACATTTGTGTTAGTCCGGGGGGGGGGGGTGTCTGAGGGATAGCTGTGTTAGTCCGGAGAGGGGGGTGTTCAAGGGATATTTGTGTTAATCCGGGAAGGGGGGGGGTGTCCGAGGAATATTTGAATATTTGTGTTAGTCCGGGGGTGTACGAGGGATATTTATGTTAGTGTTAGCCCGGGGTGTCACTAGTTTCGTTTCGTACATACATGTATGTACAAAACCAAGGGTATGCATACAAATCTTACGAGCAATTTTTACACTTATACATGTACATCTACCCCCCCCCCCCCCGTTTAATTTCCCATCAGATATACAAATATAAATGTATACGAAACAAATATATTCAATTGAAAATTTTGTTGATAACTAAATAAAAGTAATGAAGTTGTTTTAAATACATGTAAAAGCAAAAACCAAAAAAAAAAAACCCCAGAAAGATGAAAGCAGTGCGATACCGAAATCACCGATGACGGATCTACAAATGTTTTCTATCATTTATAATGTAATTAATCGAATTATAGAAAAATTATGCAATTACAAGAATACAGGCAATAAAATATTATGGCATACACTGCAAATAGGGGTGAAAACGCATGTTCAATTCGTTGAATAGCCAAGGGCAGACGACTTTTTTTCTGACGGTAAGGTCTTTACACAGTGTCTCCGGCAAATAGCACACGCCACAGAATGAGGGGTAAATGTCTAGGTATGTTATCTTATAATCTTAAGATTTAAAAAAAAAGATACCCGAAATTCAAATTCAATGCGAGTGTTTTTTTTTGTAAATTTTTTCATTCAGTTGGACTTTTCTTTTAAATTCTCTTTGAGTTGTTCTTCGGGGCAAGATTTCCAGTTACGTAACTTAGTGAAATCTGACAATGACAATGACAATTTCTTTAGACGCGCGCGGGGAAAAAAGAGCATAGAACTTGTTTTCATTGAACTAAAGAACAATTTCAAAAGATTCATTAACAGTGGAGGTATGTTGGGTAGCGCACGCAAAAAGCCTAACCTGTTAAAAAAAACAAAAAAAAAAAAACAACGAAAAAAGTGAGTTATACATGTACACGAATGTTATTTTTGAACTTAGCTTTATTTAACATTAGCAAATTTGAATTATACAGTTTTTAATCACATGGAATACCTTATTTAAGACATGAGTTGTTTTATTACTTTGTATATCACTGTACATGTGCATTTTTATGTACATATTTGGTTTAAATGATTATATTTTGTTTATATTCAGCGAAAATGATAATATGATAAATATAACAGAGGAAAACATAGCTCCAAAATACTTTTATTTCATGTAGACATGTGTTAACTTTTCAAATACAATTGTATTTGGCATAAAAGATGCAAGGAATAATATAGCCTACATGTATATTGCTTACTGCTTAACCAGTTAAAATTAATCACAAATAAATAAATGACAAATAAATGACACATATAAACTGCTTGCGGTCAAGATCTGACACTTTTTACGCATTTTAGAGCACGGATAGAAAACGACGTGCAAAATATAAAGAAGAATATATTCCACTGACTGAAAAACCGAAAACGTCCTTACGAATTTAACATGAATTTGTTGTTACCATGATTATGAAATACGTTGTATTGATAATGCCGGAGACTATATGTACACGATTTTACAAATATAATTTTTATTTATTTATTTTTTTTTTTGAAAATATTATAGTTGTAACATGTAGATAAGGTAGATGGCTTGGAATTTAAGATGTTTAAGAAGAAAAAATCATCGTCTGCACCCATGAGATTTGCCGCTACAAATAAAAGGCTTGGGTTGTAAAACAAAAATATGAATGAAACATGCATGTATAGAGAAAACTACAGGAAATACTGACGGAAATGAATAAACATGTACATTCTAACGAACGAATAATTCTCTCACGTGATACGAGAAAAGTCAGAATATTTTTTTGTTGTTGACATGCGTATCCGCCGATTTATAATTTCTGTGCTGAAATGTAAGTTGAGCTTTATCATATTTCAAACCTGGAACAATGTTAAAATTGCAATGTCATCAGACTCAATGATTTCTGTCAAAATTTGACGATTTCTGAGCAGTGACGACATTTATGTGCATTATTCGAACTTGGATTTTTTCAGACTGGGGAAAAATGTTCAAACAGGTGGTATTGCCTTAGGTGAGATAAAACTTGTTTTGTAATTCTAAATGTATTGATTTAGACAAAAATGCGAATTTCAAATCAACTCCTCGGGTCTCTCGAGTGATGCAACAAGAAAATGGCAGAATAATGTAAATTATTGTATAATTGCAAAACATATCAGTAGCAGGTAGAAGATTCACCGATTCATATACATAGCTCATTATGCAAAACACATAAATGCACAGGCTTTCCGGTGTAAATGCATTGGGATACTGACATGAATTAACAGAAACATACTTCGGATAAAGTTAACAAAGAATTTGTTCTATGCAGGAAGTAAAACAGTACGAGTACGAGCACATACATGTACATGTGTTTGCAACCAATGTTTCCTGGAAAAACAAATGCATCAATCCGCAAATTTATTACTTGTCATTTCTTTCCGGAATAAATAAAATGGAACATGACATTGTATATATTTAAAGCATCATCTTTGAAATACTATAACAGCTGTAAGGTTGGTGACAGAAAAACTGCAACGTAATTCCTTGTTGATGTTCTTGTTTTATTTTCTGAAAAAAGCAGAAAATGAATTTTTAAAACATTTCAATTTTGAACTCATGTATGAGAAAACATGATTAGTAAAAACAGTCACTAATTTGTAGTTGGATAAGCGAGACAAGATTTACTGATATATTTTACGAGGGTAGAACACTATAAAATATCCTACTTCACTTATCTATATATTGTTTTCTAGAAGAAGTCTTGTCCGATGCCAATTTCATCGTTCGAATTTCTCGCAATGAGGACAATGTAGAAATCACCGGAAGTAGATCAATCCGGTGGACGGAGGTGACGACAGAGAACAATAAAAACCTACGTCTGCAGCAATTGACCAACGAGAAGCCTTGTTTCAACATTCAGCGCTACCTTCCGGACGAGAAAGCGCCGTCACCAAAACACGAATTAAAATCCATCATTAGTTACTCAGGGAATTTGAATTCAGTTTCAACAAAAATGATGGAGCCTGTCGCGACCTTAGAATCAAACAATAATCATGACAATCTTGGATTTAAAGCAGACGATGAAGATGGCGATCAAATAAAACCCGCCAAAAAAACAGACGACACGGTTATCGATATCGAGGTTAATGACAGAACCGTGACGTCATCAACACAGAAAACTGCTGAATCGTTCGGTGTACACGGAATTGATGAAGATGGCCGAGATTTGCCGAATGGTGGTGGATCTGAATCAAAACAGAACGAGGTTGAATTTGTCGGTAACGGCGAAAGACAGAATGAACAGACACAACCGGAAAAAGCCAATGATAGGAAGAAAAGTGTCGCCATTCAGTAAGTTTATTTTTTTTTTATTTCTGATGTTCTAATTTTTTTTTAATTTCGTAAATGATTTAAATTTTAAGTTTATTTGTAGATGATTAGTAAATTCTCTCTTGAATAATTCCTAAGATTTTCATAAAGTTTAATTTTAAAGGTAAAACAAAAAAAATCGACGAAGAAGCCGGAAAAGATAAAAAAAAAATGAATTTAAACCGATTTCACGGATTTGATAATTTCATTTTTAGATTATCGGCCATTTATTTCCTGATAAACATTAACAAAATATTGTAGTTTTTTTAGTTTGATTCGTTCGTTTGAATTTTAACACCATATTTTCGAATTAAAAATCCTTTTTGTTTATAGATATTTCTAAAAATATTAAAATGAAATAATTGTGCCGACCTACAGTATGTCACTTGTTTAACATAAACTTGTTTCTTCACAAAAAGGACGTCATTTTACGATCTTTACCATTACTACATTACCATCAGGTAAAAAACGTCCCATACACGTGTGCATGCGTGGATCTAGCAGAGAGATTGTGGTCCAAACTTAATATATTATCGCGAAAAAATGTCTTTGACCCCCCCCCCCCCCCTCTCCCCCGGCAAACACAAATATTCAGATCATTCGACCCCCCCCCACCCCCCTCTCTCCGGAAAAAATATGGATCCACGCATTTTGCATGTGTCACTATACGAAAACCTATAACTGGTATGGACACTATACTTAAGTCTATCTTAACAAATCCTCAATTAATTTGTACTTCAATCCCCTCCCCAAACTCCTTTAGACTTACAAATATGCACGTTCTCTTCTATTTGGCATGATACATGTGCCTTTTACTAATTAACAATTTTTAATTGTCAATGAGTCCATGACAATAATTAGTATAAGGCACATGTACATGTATTGTGAGTCGACAAGTCAATAACATTCTCTCTCCTTATACCATGTATCAATTTACAAATATACATGTACTCACATATCCCACATGGTTATACAGTGCATAAAATATTAACTGTTGTTCGATTACTTATCCAACCCATAAAATGTCGTTTCTATGTAACCCCATATCCTTCTTTGTAAGGATACGTGTATTACAGTACTGTAAAGACTGTAAAGGTAGTAAAAGTAAATAAATAATAGAAATGATTGATAAATCAAGACACTGCAGCAAATTATTCAATCATTTCATAACCTTAAAAAAAATTGTTGTTGGTTAATAGTTTTATTAATCGGTGCTTCTCGGGTTTTTCCGACAGTGCTCGTGTTTATTTCGAGCTCCTCCGAAAAGGCCCGAGAAGTTGTGTTTGCGACTTTGGAAATTCAGAATAGCCAATTTTCTACATTGGTCCTAGTGGATACATGTATAACTGAGAATCGCTCGTTATCCATAAAAGGGAAAGTAGAATGGCGAAGACCATCAGTTAACTATATCTTTATTAAACTGTTTCTTAACTAACATTATGGATACTGAATATGAAAAACATACTTTATTATATTTTAAGTTAAGTACATTGTTGATCAAACAACATCCTTATTCTTTAGTAAAGCCTGACACTCCAAAAAAAAATCCAGCAACCTTGATGAATTCATAAATCACCGTCATTCTCTCCATAGAAGCAAGCTTGGGTTGCACGACCTCTCGTGAGAGAATAAAATCCTTGTAATGTGTAACTCGATCCCGATGTAATATCAACTTTACAGCAGCGCACGTGTCAAAATCCACTAACCTGCAATTTTAAAATATACGTACTTATTGTAGTTATGTAGGTAAATGAACGTAGTGTATATACCTGATATTTATTTTTATGAAAGATATATGTGATGTTTACACCTTACATGTTCCTTAAGGGGAGCGATTTCTTTTTTTGGGGGGTGGGGGGTGTAGGGTGTTGAGGTTAGAGGGTCAATGTCCAGTGACCATTGATGCAATGTCCGTTTTATTGCAAACTTAATACCGCCCCGCTTTTCATCGGGCTTTTGTTACTTGTTGATTTACCCTATTCCTAATGCGCATGCATTTTAATACGTGTTAATTGGTCATGTGTTTTTTTTACTGAGAGGAGGTTGGCTTACATCCTCGGTTTGTATGGTTAGACACGCTAAAGATAGAAGATGTTTTTGAGATGCTTAAACGAATTAAAATATGAAATATTATATTTTGAAACAGTGGATATATGAACAATCTCAGTTTTTTTAACTGAGAGGAGGTTGGCCTACATCCTCGGTTTGTATGGTTAGACACGCTAAAGATAGAAGATGTTTTTGAGATGCTTAAACGAATTAAAATATGAAATATTATATTTTGAAACAGTGGATATATGAACAGTCTTATTGATATATTTTAAGAAGCATCTCTAATTTAACCGGTTTCCTAGTGTCACGCAAAGCGATCATTTAAATACCTTATGAAATGCTCAACGAATAAATCTAAAAAAATAAAAGATTTGCATTCATTTTTTTTTTGTCTGACAAATCCATTCAAGTTTTTGTATAAAAACCAATAGGCAGCTTTTGGATTGCGAGCCTCTTACAACAGTGAGATTAAATTCAAAATTTGACAACATAACAATTTGAAAATGATCATATTTATGTCTGAAAGTGTATAAGACATGCATGAATTATGTGTACTTATATCCTATATCATTCAGACGTTGTCAACCCGTGGGTAAAGATGAGCATCACGTCAAAAGTATATATTTTTTTTCCAAAGCACCATGTATAAATTAACTTAGAGTCGGTCCGGCCAAATTTAGATTTACATGTATACACTTTCCTATTTTATAGTAAATGCTAAACAATAAGTTATTCAAATTTCTTTGACGATCGAGTCTTTTATGTAAGTTGAGTTTGAAAATGCGGTTCTGGACATCACAAAACGATGTTTGCTACATTCGCTATAAACCTGGATATTTTAAAATTTATTTCTTATTTCTCTTTTTTTGCACAATTCTATTTTTATCATTTTGTTTTTATGATAAAACAGATATTTTAAGAACCGGTAAGGTATTGTCTTAGCACGCGCCAAATATATTTTGCTTATATAGAATGATATATTTCAAAGGAGGATCATTTGCGAAACATAATGGCTTACATTGGTTATCATGCTTCAGAGTTTATGTCCTTCGAATTTCTGGTCATTTATCTATCTATCTATCTATCTATCTATCTATCTATCTATCTATCTATCTATCTATCTATCTATCTATCTATCTATCTATCTATCTATCCATCTATCCACCTATCTATCTATCTATCTATCTATCTATCTATCTATCTATCTATCTATCTATCTATCTATCTATCTATCTATCCATCTATCCATCCATCTATCTATCTATCTATCTATCTATCTATCTATCTATCTATCCATCTATCCATCTATCCATCTATCTATCTATCTATCTATCCATCCATCTATCTATCTATCTATCTATCTATCTATCTATCTATCTATCTATCTATCTATCTATCTATCCATCCATCCATCCATCCATCCATCCATCCATCCATCTATCTATCTATCTATCTATCTATCTATCCATCCATCCATCTATCTATCTATCTATCTATCTATCTATCTATCTATCTATCTATCTATCTATCTATCTATCTATCTATCTATCTATCTATCTATCTATCTATCATCCTTCTTTTCTTCCTTCAATCATTCCATCCTCTTAAATGTCTGTCCAAATGTCTAGAGTTTTGCATCTGCTAGTTTCAAAGCTTGTAAATATATCCTTTTTATGATTCATTTTATATTCATTTAACATTCAGTTGAAAAAAACCCCAACAAATTACTTTTTTTTCCTAGTAAAGTCAATTGTCATTTTGTTACAGTTAATAACCTGAAACCCTGAGAAGAAATCAAACTATCAAATGTATAGAACTTTTATTGTACGTATTGAAAATTTCATGCAAAATACCTATCTTTAAAAAAGTGACAAAAATACTATTGTTTGTAAATTAAAAAAAAAACAGAAATAGCAAACAAAGGCAACAACAACAATATTGAACTCTAAACGACAAAAATCACATGCATAATCATGCAGATATGTGCTTATCTTAATATTTGGGGGCTAGATATTAAAATAGAACAATATTCTGTAATTCTATTGATCTTCTTGAGAAGAACAGTTATATATATAGTTTATACAGTTATATATCAGGAAAATGTTCAAATTTTAATGCTTTTGGGAAAAAAAATCCTTTACTAAATAATAGTGTGAAGCTGAAATAATTTCATGAAAATTTTGAAAGGTAGACCCGATAGCTATTTTGTTGACCATTCAGCCTCCTTAAATAAAGGTATCATAGAACCATTTTAACAAGACCTTGGACTTTCGGTAGGACGTAACTTTATTTTTTAGCTTCAAAACAAGTTGAAAATGACGCTGGTTCCAAGTGAATTATACACCGATTGATTGCGTAGTCTCAGCTCAGAAGCCAGACAAATCGTGTTGATATCAAAGAGCAATGGCTGAGTGGCCATCAATGAAATAGACAGGCCTACGTCATATCGCCGATTGACACAAATACCCAAAGACCAAGCTCTTGTTAAAATGGTTCTAAGACAAAAATGAACAACTTGATTCAGCCTTGAACCTAAAACGCTGAATGACCTAATTTTACATGTAGTTCAACAAGGTTTTTTTTCAGTGCAGTTTGGTTTAATGTTGTTTTATCTTTAATATTTCCAAGAATTTATGTTCAATCAATTGTCATGCATATATTGCTGATTTTGTTTCAAATTAGAAATTTGATTCAGCAATTCCTATCTACATGTACATATATCACTCATTTTATAAAAAAAGAAATGAAAAGTGCACAATCAATGCATTGTATGTATAGTTTGGATCACACACCTAGAGGCATCAATCATTTACTGCTTTATCACTTGTATGTATACTTTCATAGTCAAAACACTATGAAATATAAACCAATACATGCTCGATTTTTTGTTTTTTCGACATGCGGAATTTTTCTTTAATCTGCACAGTTTTGGTTTTTTTAGGATTGCTTCAATGATTTTCATTTATTTAGAAATTATCCCGGCACAAGTTTGAAGTTGTATTATATATTAATCATGTACGTTGGATTAAATGGTAAATAATATCAGACCTTAGGAAAGTTAGCGCTCATTTCAGTCAATATATATATTGCGTTCTGGAGAAAAATAAATGATTCCGCAGAAATCAGGGACACCAAAGATAAGATTCTCCTAATATTTTTTTTTATCGATTTTGTCTATTAGATTTGTCTCGCTGCCTCCTTTCTGAAGGTTTTTTGTCTTTTTTTTCAATTTTCTGTTCTCTATTTGACCACAGTTTTTAATTATACATGTATATCAGAAAACACTGGTATTAACTATCAACAGATCAAGAGACAGTAATACCACAGGCAACTTTCTCATTCCTGTATTCCAGAAAGTACTCTTCAGTCAGTTTTACATATGATGAACTGTTAAATTGACAAATAATACTGTAATGAAGACGCACCGGGCTAATTAATTAATCAATCAAAATCTTTTGATTTGGGAATGCAAAGGAATTTTAGTTCTGTGTATCAGCAGCCTGTCCTGTGATTTTTAGCATTTGTTGAATATACTTGATGTGATGAAATCTAAAGTTGATGTACAATTTAAAAACAGGGACGAGGAATTAAAGTGGTTGTCATGGATGGAGATACAGTTCACCAAGATCGCGGGGGAGGACGGCGAGATCAACCTGGAGGAGTTCAAGGACGCTCTAGGGGTCAAACGGGTGAGAGAGAGAGAGAGAGAGAGAGAGAGAGAGAGAGAGAGAGAGAGAGAGAGAGAGACAAAGAAGTAGAATAATAATAATAAGATATAGAAGAGAAAGAGAAGAAAAAGAATTAAAGATAGAGAGAAAAGGAAAGAAAATGAAGAGAATGAAAACAACGAAAGAAAGTCAAAGAAAAAAAGAACAAAAAACAAAGAATGAGAGAAAAAAGAAGAATAGAAAGAAAGAGTAATGAATTAAAGAATGAAAGAGGATTTTTTTCATTAAAGTAGATTTTATAAAATACATTGCACATGTACATGTTTATCTACATGTAAGTCACGCACACACATAATTACATGTATACACTAGTAATGAAACAGTCAATGACAATGACAATGAGAAAAAATACTTACAAATAACAAACATATGATAGTTGCTTACACTGGTTACATATTAATGTCACTCATAAATTCATTTCATTGAAATGAATGTATATTGATTGTTTTTTTTAGGACCAACCATATTAGTTTTAATAAAGTTTTCATTGAACTTTACAGTCTTTTTTCGCGGAACGATTTTTCAATCTGTTCGATACAGACAAAAGCGGAAGTATCGAATGTGGAGAACTAATGGATGGACTCCGGATGTTGACAAAGGGCACGCCTGCGCAGAAATTGAAGTTCCTGTTTGATGTATACGATGTAGACGGTATGATTTCCGGTTTTTAGTAACAATGCTAGTATATTACGTTTTTGTTAAAAACGGTTACCGCCATTCGATTTTATATTTCTACTAGGTTGGCTACATGTACCTTACCATTTCAAATTGTATTTTTTTTATCTCTCAAAATATTATTTTATTTTCAAGACTAAAAAAAACCGATCTTTGGAATAACTACGATACTGCTTTTGTTTTCGTTTGGCAAATTGATATTGGTTGCTGAAATATGACACAACGACGAATATTTGATTTAAAGGGACTTAGACACAATTTGAGATAAAAAAAAATATTTTTATTTTTAATGTATAAAATGTTTTACTGGTGCATTTTAAATGAATGACCAAAATATTGAATGTTGAGGTCAACTTACAATCGAGATACAGAGGTAAGAATTGATTGTTATGTAAACAAAGCTCGAGTCTTATAGTTGTTTACAAAGAATGTAATGTAGAGAATTGCCATTTCTTAGACAAAATGACATGTAAAAACAATTTCAAGTGATTCAATATCTTCATAAATACTATTATCAACAAAAGAAAGTTACATTTGATTAAAATTTACACCAATACAACACATATGTAAAAATGACAATATTCGAGCTTTGTTTACAAAACAAAGAATTATGAACTCTGTATCTTGCTAATAACTTGATATTTGACCTCCAAATTTTGACATAACATTAAAAACTTCTATATTCATCATTATAAACATTGAAAATGGAAAAATAAAATTTGAAAATTTTAAGTCAAATCGTGTCCAAGTCCCTTTAAGCGCCATTTACTGTAAGAAAATTTCTGATTAAACTTAAAATTTTAAAATCTCGCTTATAATTTTTGAACATATGTAAGGTACATGAAACTAGAACTAAATGTCGGCATTCGCGATTTTATGTTCTCGCGTTTTGATGGAAAACCGTAGAATTGTGAATTTAAGTACTGGAGTAAAAAAGGGGAATACACAGTACCAAAATTAAACTTCAGGCTATGTAATTCATGAATTTGTCATGCACATTAAAAAATAAATGCAGTGTCGCAGTTGAAGCAAACGGCATATTTGTACAATCATTAAAGATCGTCAATATGTTTTAAAAAGTCAAAATCATGTCATATTTCTGTTATACATAGAAAAAATTGTGATCTTAACGTAATCGTCTTCTTTTACAGGATCGGGTTCTATCGATCGTGAAGAACTTAAGACTGTTCTACGATCGTGTATGGAGGAGAGTTCCCTCACTTTGAGCGAGGAAGACCTGGATGATCTCACCGACGTACTATTTGACGCCGCGGATGAAGACAATAGCGGAAGTATAACCTTCGAGGAGCTGAAGGCGGAGCTAGAAAAACACCCCGGGGTCATAGAGAATCTCACCATCAGGTCAGATACATATCCCCTGTTGTCTACCCCTCCCCCCAAAAAACAAAAAAAAAACAAACAAACAAACAAACAAAACCAAAAAAGCTAGCAGTAACGCAGTTATTTAAAGATGTTAATCTTCAGTCATGATAGTAAAAGATTTTTTGGAAGATAAATATAAGTAAAACTATCCCCCGTAACTACGACCCCCGCGCCTGACATCACAGCATCTCTTACTCCTTGTAGATAATCACAAGAAAAACAGATAGTTGTAAAAGCCAAGATTTCATTTTAAAGACTGAAATACTTTGGGTTTTTTCGAATTCTCAAGATACAAATACTAATTACCACACTGCTATCAATTTAATAATTACGAGGGAAACATTTTTTGTTTGATATCAGAGTATCTATTCTAGTACATCTAGTTTTTTTCGCTTTTTACTGAATGTATAATTTTATATATAATTCTGTAATGTTCGAAAATCACGCTGATTGACATAAATTTTGTACAGTGCAGCACAGTGGCTGAAACCCCCGGCCGGAACCAAGAAAAAGACCAAAGGGTGGACCGAAAAGCTGACCTGGAAGTACATTCGGAACAACCTCAGGAAAGTTGTCTTCCTTGTTCTGTACGTCCTTATCAACCTGGGGCTGGCGGGTTACACCATCAATAAGTACATTGACTCCAACGCATTCGTTATAGGTAAAGATCACGTAAAAGTATTCCTAAAACAGTATTGATGACTCGATCGAAGTCACGTTGAGGTTCCGTTAACCAGTCAACTTGAAAGAATTCTGAAATATAACTTGTCTATTCAGTCACATTTCTAGTCACTTTAGTTATAATTTTGGTTGACTTATTAGCACAGGAATTTTGTAAATGTGCGAGAGTGGATTTATTTTAAATAGAAAAATAAATTGCACATTTTTTATTTTCATCATCGTACATCTCTCTTGCGCCCAGTGTCTTTTTAAAGCTGTTAAGATTCATGTATTATGAATGTTGCATATTCTGAAAGTTTATTGCTGTATTTCATGACATCAATAACAAACATTTTTAATTCTTATAAATTTTAATATAAAATTAAAGTTAAACAAGAGTGTGTTGTTTTGTTTCAGTTGCCCGAATTGGAGGAATGAATCTCAATTTTAACTGTATGTTTATTTTGGTTCTGATGCTGCGGAAGTGCTTGACCTACATACGGGCTACTCCGTTAGCGGGTTTTCTCCCCTTGGATCAAAATATCGTATTTCACAAGATGGTTGGTGGCATGATAGCGTTCTATGGAATCACGCATACCCTCGCCCACATAGGGAATGCTTGTAAGTCAAATAGCAGTAGGTTAGGTCAGGAAAATTAGCCAGTAGACCTGTCTATATATATATATTTATATATATATATATATATATATATATATATATATATATATATATATATATATATATATATATATATATATATATATATATATATTTAAACTGAAAACAATTGACTTGGTACCAAAAACTTCGATACAGTAAAACACGGTTATAGTGAACACGCTTGTAATGTATTGACGCTTACAGCGAAGTGGATTTGATTCCCCAAGTCTCTATTTCATGTAGTAAACTTAACAGATATAACGAATTACGCTTTTAACGAAGTTAAATTGGCCGTCCCTGGGACTTCGTTATAAGCTTCTTTTAAGATCATTTTGTAGATTTTGAATGTTTGAGGTCAATGTTTATATAAATAGTTGTCTTATTGTTGATTTTGTCTCTACACTCTTTCAGTGAATAAAAAATGAAATGTGTAATGTTACAGTGTACAAATGATAGAGAAAATGGATAATTCATACTAAATGAACCATTATACACATTTGAAAAAAAAAATCTTATTTATTTTTTTCATTGTCTTCTGGTTTAGTGTTCATTGAGTTCGCCACCCCAGAAAAGAATCTCACCACCGTTGATATTCTGTTCACAACAAAAGCCGGAGTTGGGTGGGTGGGGCACTCAGCCTATATTACGGGATGGCCCATCCTAGTCATTCTTATCGTTATAGTGATCTGCTCACTTCCGTTTGTCAGAAGAGGCGGCCATTTTCAAGTAAGAAAGCGTCCATTATTTTGCTGTTTTGTGTGAGCGGAATTAAATCGTAACATTTATGTTTTTTAATCGAACTAAAATGAAATGTATCATGTCAATAATATAAAAAAAAGTATGATATTTTAATCCCTTTCTTATTCCTCCCTGTGCTAGATTTGCTATACACTTGTATTTTCTTCTTTCTTAGCGTCCTATCCAGAATATTTCTGTGATATCGAGGATCAACTGTTCAGCTTCATTTATTGATTTATTTAAACTCCCATTATTGTCGACAATTTCCCACTGTGTATCGAAGTATGACGCATAAATAGCTACTTTAACATGACTTCGCCGCAAGAAATATTCGCAAACGCTGTTCTTGCGAGATTAAGTCGAATCACAATAACAAACTACATGAATTCCATTCAATCAACTGAATGTTAACTGGGAGGTCTGGAAATGTGACTGGATGGCAACATTATGCCATTTAGTCACATTTCAGTAACATTTCAGTCACATTTTAGTTGACTTAATGACAATGGTTTATCCTGTGCATGCAAATTAAAGTTTGTGCACAGTCAAGAATTTGATTTTGGTTTTTTTTTGTAATTCTACAGGTATTTTACTGGACACACATGCTGTATATACCTTTCTGGATACTTCTCATCTTGCACGGTCCCATTTTCTGGATGTTTTTCATTCTTCCGGGTGTTATTTTTATCCTTGAAAAAATATCACGGTCAAAGATCATCAAACGGGCTCGGTTCGGAAATACACATATTACGGAAGTCCATTTGCTTCCGTCAAGGGTATGGATGTTATGACGCAATTGAGGTTAAATTGAATTTAGATATCAGAGAACTGAATGGTTGTAGGCATTTGTAGACTATATTCTACTGCGTATCTAGAAAGAAAGAGAGAGAGGGGGGTCAGTTTTGATCACCCTTGAAAAGAACCCCAAATTTCTTATATTTACGTGGTAAAATAAAAAAATATGCCCCCTCCTGGATTCTGGATCCACGCATGTATATCATCAAGTGAATGAGCCTAAGGCAACTAGATAAAAAATCTGATTTTTTTTTCTACGAATTGAACATGAAAAATGTAATACTAGTATCTCTATTGATGAAACAAAAACATATACTTTTGATTGTTTAAAGCTTCATTATAGAAAAATGTCCGAGCCAAGATATAAGTTCTAAGGCGTACTTTTTTTAGGTTTGTCATTTGACTATTTCGAGACCGGACAACTTTAAGTACCAGCCCGGGGACTACATCTTCATACAGATCCCAGTGATAGCAGCTAACGAGTGGCATCCGTTCACCATCAGCAGTGCCCCAGAAATGAAAGGTTGTAAAAGCAAAATAAATGTACTATATAGAAAAAAAACGTAATGGAGAGAAAAACAAACACCAAATATTATTCTGATCCTCAAAACTGCTATATAAACGTTCACAATCAGCAGTAATCTAGAAATGAAAGATTCATAGGTACATTTCCAAGTGCCTTATACCGTGATAAAGCTTACAAATTCAATTTCTTTATGTATGCCTCAATAAAACTTTTGATTGGCATAAAATAGGCGTGTCTAACAGCTTCATGTGATTTTAAAAAACACCCCAAACCTTTTTTATGTCAAATGAGAACACTGTTAGGGCAAAAGCTGTGTTTCTATTAGTTTAGTATGATAATTAATTATTATTAATATTTTAATTCAAGGTCACATTTGGCTTCACGTGCGATCTGCCGGACATTGGACAAACAAACTATATGAGTATTTTTCCGAGCTTGACCCAGTTAATCTTGGTAAGCCGGATGTTGTCCTCAAAAAGAGGCGCCAAACCCTCTCCCCTGCTCTTCTTAATTTCAAAGGTATTTAGTTCTTTTCTTTATTCATTTTTTTCCTGTTATGCATCTTACAAAGCAAACATTAATGCATACGATAGATCGAAAGAGTGGCAATTTGTTATTGTTTGATTTTCATAAAAAAGATATTAAATTGATTTATTTCTGCAGATTTAAATCCTAGTAGGTAGTTCTTAAGAGAAAATTACGGAGAAAATTCGGGTTTTCGGACCGTATTTTCTTTTCCCACAGCTGCAATTGTCTTATACGCGTTACTGTATTGACTAGATTTTCAAGCATTTTGAGATATTTAAAAGTGCTACGTATGATGCATAATTTTTTTAATCTTTGATTTTTGTTAACATCTCCTATATTATTTACAATTTCTTGGTGCTTTTGGTAAGCCACATACGTTCTTCATGCATCCATCTTAGATGTTGTGTAAATTATGCATGAATATTTCATGTATTTGTTTCCCTTTCTGTGTGGTTTTTATTGTGTTTCTTTTATTTTGACATTATTAGAAAGTTGTTAAATGTAAGAACAGCTGAACACTTTGATTGTATTCTCTTTTGAAACGAATGGGTTGTTCTGTTAACAAAAGAAAATAATAATAATGTACATAGTTGACGTTTTCACAAATGTTTTTAACAGAAAATTAGTTAGATATAGATATATTTGCTGTAGATAGAATGAATGTCTTACAAGTTCATATTTTCCCATCAAATTATTCACTTCAGTCATATGGGTGTAGATATTATCCTGTATATCATGGTATGGTTTCTGTGTCATTGTTAACATCTTCAAAATATTAGTATTGATCAGAATCATAAAGGCTGTAATATTCCATTTATAGTGATTCTTCTGTTGTAATTGTTTTATGTACGTTTTTACATTTAAAATAAAACATACAAAAAATATTGCAATTTGAGACAAAAAATGTTTTTTTTGAAATATGGTCTTGCTTAAGTCATCAAGGTATGTTAATTATTAACACAAACTATCAACAATTGAATTCTTACAGAAAATTGTTTTGAAAACTACAAGATTAAAGTTTTTATGCCTTCTAGAGATGTTTGAAGCTTCTAATATGACAGACCAAGACTTTCTTGTTAAATTACAATATACTAATTTTTTACTCTTATCTTTTATTTTACCAGCGTCAGGAATCAAAAGAAAGGGCTCACAGTACTTGGAAAAAAGCCAGGTTTGCTTTTAGAACTTCTCGTAAATCTTACTTTGTCTACTTGAATATTGCCTCAAAATGAATTCTCACATCATTATACGAAGTACGATTAATTAAATTAGTATATTAAGTTAAGCTAGACGACGTTGAACAATAGCAAACCATAGATATTAAAAGTACTAAAAACACTAAAGATCATTCATATGTTGTAAAAAAAAAACACAACTAAATACTGTATACAGTGTTATGATCGTTCCATGTAATTTTTGCCCTTCTACATTTGCAAACAGTTTTGCCCCGTTTTGAATTCACTCAGAATAAGTTGTGTTTAAGGATAGATACATTGGAATCCGCACAATCTATAATTCGCCCGCTAACAACGAGAGCGAAAACGTCGAAAATAAAACGGGGGCAAATATTTCCCCCTATACAATAAATGCTTCATATTTTCTACATTTCTTGTTCACAGAAAGAATTGGAGCACGAGAAAAGGGTCGCTCAGAAAAACAAGAAAGTCCGTATTAAGGTCAGTGCTTTCTCAAAGTAATGTACCTATATCTGAGAAAAATCGTTCAACTTTTTTTTTTGACGCTTGAATTGCCCATCGTGTTTTCATAAATGAAAAGGTTCGCTCAAATCAACTGCCAGTTGATTTGCATATATCATGTGTTACAAATCGAGAAAATTACAACTTCCAACTGATATCTCCCATTCATTTAACAGTGCCATATAGACGGTCCTTACGGGACAGCTACGAGGGAGATCTTTGAGACAGAGCACGCGGTGCTGGTGGGGGCGGGGATCGGCGTCACCCCCATGGCCTCCATTCTACAGAGCGTGATGTATAGGTACAAGGAATCCAAGAGGACCTGTCCCCAATGTCAGCACAGCTTCTATGGACCGATCTCAGAGGCCGCCATGAAACTCAAAAAGGTTAGAATGATTCAATTAATCTTGATCAACCAGTTTGATTTGAATTGTGTTTTCCCATGAATATACATGTATATCCAATTTCTGCGAACATGCATAATTATAATGAATTTACGCTCGTGTGGTTTTACATGTATTATTTTTCGTTGAACATATAATTTTAAGCAAAGAAGCAAATGTTTATAGACATTATTACATGTACATTTATAATTTATTACACTTTAACATGATTACCAAATTCCATACACAAATCACAAAACTTACCATATCCTCGAAACTGACCACTTTTTTTAATCCACAAAAAATAGATGCCGACGAGTTATAATGAAACTACAAATTTTGAGGCAAGAATATACCCATTTGATTGCCTTCTGATTAAATTTGAAAAAAGACCCAACAAATTAACTGTTTTTTCCGTAGGTTGACTTTATATGGATCAACCGGGACCAGAAGTCTTTTGAATGGTTCGTGGGCCTACTGAACCACATAGAGAAAGAACAGATAGACGTGGCGTACGAGGAGGGCAAGGAGCCAGAGAAAGTGATAGAGATGCACATGTACATGACGGCCGCCCAGGGCAAGACGGACATGAAGGGTATAGGGCTGCAGATAGCCCTGGACCTCATCCATAAAAAGGACAATAGGGACCTAATTACAGGGCTGAAGACCCGGACACAGGCGGGGAGACCTAACTGGAATCAGGTACCTGTAACTGTAAATTCTTGTATGATGCTGTAAAAATTGTCAAAACTATTAAACAAATGCAAGCAGGTGTTGTTAATGTCTTTATGATACTGTAAAAAAAAAAAAATAACGAGATTGGGTGCTGCATTGTTTTTTACGATACTGAAAACACTGTAAAAAACGCAATTACGTGCTGTAAATTCCTGTATGATGCTCAAAAAAATTGCAAGAACCGTTAAAAAAAATTGTCAGGTGTTGTAAATGTCTTTATGATACTGTCAAAATCATAAGGACTCTAAAAACGCAAACAGGTGCGGTATTGTTTTTTTACGATACTGAAAACACTGTTAAATCGCATCTAGGTGCTGTAAATTTCTTTATGATACTTGTAAAATTGTTCAAAAGCGATCAGGTACCGTTAATTTCTAATTCTGCGAAATATATCGAAGTTGATTTACATGAAATAGTTAAAGAAATATAACGCTAGCAAATGTATGCAATTTTTAATCGTAAGTTAATACACTGTACATTCACATATGCAATTATTATGAAAACCAGCCGAATCGCAGAAATAAGCGTTAATTGAATATACAGATGTGTATCGTTTGTGTGTTTCTTAAATAGATGTGGATTGTTTTTCAAAAAAGTGAAGCTATGTTTTTTTTTCTGCAGATATTCGACAAAATTTCCAAGGAGAAAAAAGGAAAAGTCAAAGTGTTCTTCTGCGGGGCCCCACAGCTGGGCAAAATAATCAAGTCCACCTGTATGAAATACAAGTTTAATTTCTCCAAAGAAAACTTTTAATTATTATAACAATGATAACAAAGAAAATGACTTTGTACACAAACGAATATATGCTAATGTATTTTCTAAAACACAGACTGACCGTTGAATTTGTAAGAAACAAATGAGTTCATCTTCTGTATCTGAATCGATTTGATTTAGTGTGCCTGTATTTTGATTCATTTTCAATATGTTGTTCTTTGTACAAGCTGGTTCTTATTAAGGTTCTTTTGTTGTTGTTGTAAATTTTGTTGCAATTACTTGATTTTTTTTTTAAATTCAATTTGTGAGTGTCGTAAAGATTTTAAATTAGTGACTACCGTACGCAATTCCTGCATAAGACAATCCGTGAAAATCAAAACATTTAACCTGTTAATGTATATAAAATTGTTGTTGTTGTTTTTTCATGTAGATCTAGAACTCTTGTTTTATGATTCCGCCACCTCATCAACTTACTTAACACGACCATTGCCATTATGTAGTTTGTGTCAAACAGCGATGTGTCTACTTTATTCTCGGCCATTCACCATTCACCCATTAGTTTACAGAAATCTACTGTAACAGCTTTTTGGCGACTCTTAGATGTGATGACGTAATTCGTGCATGTTTCACTTGCGACAGTTTGCACTGATTTGAACTTTTTTTGTTTTGATGTTTTAATATATAGTTATATTATACATTCTAACATCAACGTCTCGTTAAAATTTGTAGACCAATCGTATTTACTCGGTCATTTCCGCTGGAGAAAAAAATAATAGCGGAAATGGCCAAGTAGTCCGAATGAATTTTAGCCTTGCCTTTTTACTTTCATTTCATTGCATATTTCTTGGATGAAACATATATATAAGTACTCCATTTGAAATGCCATGTCTTTATATGTAAGACCAAGAAAAAAACACATTGAAAAATCAAATCAAATGTTAAGTTTGATTTCAGTCTGACATTTAACCTAATGAAATGAAAAACTTATTATTCTTTTACATATCGTTTTCTTGATATAGTTATACGATTTTTCATTGTCTTATCAATCATGTGTGCCATATTTTTTAATATGATGTGGTTTTTAAACACAAAATGATATTTGTATATAGAGTTTCGTTTCTTTGATATCACTTAATTACATGTAATGCATAATATATGAATTGTTATGAGCTTTATTCATTTTGACAGTAAATCAAAAATCGCTTTATTCAAAATGCAAATTAAATGAATTCACAAACAAACTGGCTTTCTTTTCAGAATCGAATGCATTGAAAAAAAATGTTTGTCGATCTTTCAAACTCGAGCCTTATTTGACAGTTGCTGTCCTTTCCGATATATTGTAGTCATGCTGTATAATTTATTTGATAAAATGAAATATATCGGAAAGGACATTGCTATAGCCTTTCGTCATCTATGTAATAGATCATATTAAGTAAAATTTACGCGATTAAGAAGGGGGCGGAGAGAGCGAAGCGACCGATCACCTTCTTAATCGCGTGAGTTTTACTGAATATGATTTAACTTACATAGAACATAACTCACATTTTAATTGGCTGATCAATAGTTCTGCGCCAATAAGATATCATCTCTCTTTTGTTTAAGAATTTCTTAGCTGTCAATCGAAATGTGACTTCGCTGTGAGTTTAGAAAAGTTCTTAACATTCATTCATTCATTCAATATTTTATTCCTCTTTTCAGAGAGTACATGGAATGTATGTTATTGAACAAAATCAAACATGCATATTATACAACAATTATGAAATATTTATAAAGAGATACAAAAATATATATATATATATATACATGTTTTAACAAGTGTGAAAATGTGAATATTATAATTGAAAGGTGAAATATATCATGCTAAATAAATTCAATGAGGTGGTTACAGAAAAAAAAAAAAAAAAAAAAAATTACAACGATAGTAATAAAAATATATATATATGTACAGGACTACTGTGTATCATTGACTGTTCTTTTATATAATGCAAATACCTTAATAAGATAGTTTCCACATAAAAGTATGAGTTCTTTTTCATTTTGTTCCGATAATGGGGTGGCTGGGATTTTACCCAATAGATATGAGTACAGTTCCTCCTCGTCAAGAGCGCAAAGTTCAGCACAAATGCCCAGATCGAAGTTAATTATATCACTCCAGAAAATGTCCCTGTTTGTGGAGAAGTACGCGCAACTACAAGCAACATGCTTAAAAATGTCTGTGTATTGAGTGTTGCATAGTTGACAGGTGCTTATATTTCTTGTAGGGGTAATAGTCCAGAGTTTTGTTATAACTTTGATTATATTACTTTGTTGTGCCGACCACGCAAATTTCCAGATTCTTGGTAAGCCCGTTCCATTATGGAGTATAATAAATCTTGTAAAGTCCGAATCATGAATTGTTCGATTAGTCCATTGGTGACTTTCGTAACGGAAGATTTCCGACTTTATCACTTTTTTCCATTCGGTTTTGCTCGGGAAGATACCTGTTTCCAAATAAGAAGTAAGATATTGTTCTAAAGAATATTTGTGAAGAATTGAGAATATATCTTTAACATATCCAAACGATTTATCTTGCTTGTCGTTCAAATATGTAAACAGTCTGAAGAGGAATATTTTTTTTACTAATATGTCATGGGAAAAATTACACAGTTTTTCAAAAAACAGTAATTTCTTTTTATCAATTTCTGATGTGATGGGTCTTAGACCTACTAGACTTTCACACATATCCGATCGTGTTGATGTTTTCAGGCCTTGAATGTCTTTGACAATAAAGTGTTGAAATTTATTTAATAATTGATAATCATGTAGTTTAAGTTCATTCCAGATTTCACAGCCATAAAGTGTAGAGGGTAATACTACTTTTTTGTAAAGATTCACAAGAGTTACTGGGTTAGAGTTTCCAGACGACAAATTTTTTATTGCGTAATATGAGCGCCGGCCTTTGTCGCATGCTTCTTTTGTTCTAGTAATAGATTTAAAATTGCAGTTTTGGATTATGCCAAGATGGTTATAATCTTTTTGTATAGGTATAATTTCGTTTCCAATTAACCATTGGTGCGTGAAGTTAGTTTTGGGATTTTTTCCAAACACTATTATGCATGATTTTCCAGCATTTAAAGAGAATCTCCATTTGCAAGAATAGTAGTACGCTGTATTAAGCATGGTTTGAAGTGAGTATGGGTTTGAAGATAGACAAGCAATATCGTCTGCAAGGGCTGGGGTTGATGATTTGATTCTATTGATTCCGAAGTTCTTATTTATGACTTCCAGCTCGTTAAGTAAGTCATTAATGAAAACTGTATATAGAAAACCCGATAAGACGCCTCCTTGACGAATTCCTTGTTCTACAGGAAACCATTTTGACTGTTGATAATTTACAATCACTGCACTTTTAGTATTGATGTGACAGTCGTCTATTAGCATCCATAGCTTTCCTTTTATACCTATATTATTGAGTTTGTACAGTAAACCTTTTCTCCAAACTGTGTCGAATGCTTTCCGACTGTCTAAAAAGCAGGTATATACATGAGATCCATTTTCGATGTAATGATGTATTGTTTCTTGAAGGTTGAAAGCTGCAGTTATAGAACTTAAGCCTTTACGGAAGCCCTGTTGCTGGGGGTTAGGAAATAATTCTTCGTTAGATAAAGTGTCCATAATCCTAGTGTGGATAATTTTTTCGAAAACTTTAAATAAAGTCAATAGTAATGAGATAGGTCGGTAGCTATCCGGAGATGTTTTTGGTTTATTTCCACCTTTATATATTGGGACAATAAAGCCTTGTTTCCAACCAGAGGGGATTTGGCCTAGATTTAATATACTATTAAACAAGACACATAAGTATTTAGACAGAACTTCTTTTCCGTGTATTAGGTGTTCTGACTGTACTTTATCTGGTCCAGGAGCTTTTTTGGATTTTAATAGTGAAATAGAGTCAAGAACTTCTTTTTCCGTAATGCGGTCATCCGGACAGAAAATAGAATTTTGAGTCTCTTGGGATTTAATATTATTGTATTCATTGATGATACTGTTGTAGAAATCATTATCAAAGGTATAATTTTGTTCAGTTTGATATATTGTGGAAAAGTATTCAGCAAATACCGAAGCAACGCTTTCTGGTGTGTTACCAGTCCGATCTGCAAATTGTATTTCTGAATATATTTTTGATTGACGTGGTTTTTGACGACGAATGAGTTTCCAAAATAAGCGAATGTCGATTCCTGCAGCGTTGTCAATGTCTTCATAAGTTTGTTTCATGTATTCTTCAGAAGCGCTTTCTTGGCATTGTCGAAAATGTCTTTTTTTACGTTTATACTCTGCATAAGATGGGTGCTGCATTCCTCGAGGTTTTCCTTCCTTGACCCATTTTATTCTGGATTCCATTTCGCGTTTATGCGCCTCCTTAACTGTAGTGTTCCAGTAGGGTTTGGTATGAGGATTATATGAACACGTTGGGATAGTTAGAGTAGTACTTTTTATTACAGCATTTACGATTGTTGTAGTGTAAAAATCTATTTCATTCAGTGACATTTCATCTTTCTCTGGTGGGAGATGTTGGTTTAACTCTGTTTGCAGTTGATTACAATATGATTTTTTTGAGTCCTTACATATCCTGTGCCATGCGGGCCACTTAGTGGTGTTTGGTAATAGGATATGGGGGTTCTCTACAATCTCAATTTTAGCGATCACAGGTAAATGGTCTGACGTGTTTGATATTACACCTTCGTGAATAATATCATAATCTACTAGGTGGTTCTTCAACGATTCACTGACAAATGTGTAGTCTAACATTGTTTTACATGGTATAAAAGTATATACATCTTTGCATTGTTCAACATTATGAAAAGGAAAAAACAGGTTGTTTTTTCTGTAAAATGTTACAAGTTTTGCTGATTTATAGGCATTTGTTCTTTCAACATCTTTTTGTTGAAGGCTACCATTCATATCACCAGCAAAAATAACATGGCCATGATTAGAATAGATTGTATACAAGTCGTGAAGTACATTTAGTTCTTCTCTATATTTATCTACATCATTTTCAGATGGTAAATACACACCAAAAATATACAATGGTACATAGTTTGGCGTTTTTAAACAAATACCAATGACTCTGTTTGAGTTTGTGTTAACCAATGATGTGTAAAATTCTAGGGATCTTTTATATAATATAGCTACACCTCCTTTGCCTTTATCCCCATTGGTTAACGATTTTTCAAATGTTGCTGTACTGATATAACTTTGATCGATACTGTTTAAAAATTTTGAACAATTTTCAGGTAGTTTGTGTTCTGAGATTACAGCGACATCACACTTTGTTAAACGTAATAAATTTGTCAAACAAACATTAGAGGACATAATACCTCTTACATTCCAATTCAAAATTGAAAACAACATGATAAACAAAAGATCAATGTGCATTGCGTACTCTTTATGTATGTTCATGGCTAAACAAAAAGTTTATTTTTTACATCGTCTGATTCGCAACCTTGCTGTCTCTCATGGGCGTTTATCCATGGTCGGCATTTGACTCCGCGAGGCCAAAATGATCGCATATTGATAGTTTCACGGTTTTCTTCCGGAATGTGGATTTTTGCTGATAAACAGTCCGGATTATACTTTGGTTGGAATAGAGAAAGATATGTTACACGGATATCCCTATCTCGGACAAAGTTAATAATACCATCTCTAGTGGTTTCTCGATCAATTCCTGTAAGGTAAAATTGGGCGTTTTTGCGCCTGCGATGTGTTATTCCAAGGAATACATCCCGTTTATCATTTCCTTTTTCTGTGCTTGGTTTGTTAAATTTTTTTGATTCAGTTTTCATAGGTACAATTTTCTCTCGTGAGATGTGCACCGGAATCGGAAGTTTGTTTTCGTTCATTTGTTGTTCTGGTGTGCTTTTAATTGTTTCGGGTTGTTGTTCATTGTTTTCTGTTTTTTTTCGGAGACTGCTGTAAGTCAGTGACCCCCTTTACTTGCATGTTAATTTGATTTGCCCCAGAATACCGAGAAATCGGAAGAATACTGTCTTTTGTTTTTTATATTTTAAACATCAATGGTACTTGAAGAATACCAATTTGTTTTAATTTTTTCTCCGTTAAGCTTCGCTAATTAATAATCAACGAAAATTCCTCCAAAAATCCCGGAAATCACCCGGATTTTTTGGATTTTACAATCTTGCGCTTGCGCAATACATTCAAGCTAACGGGATCTTTAGTTTATGTTTCCACAATATCACATCTGCATGAATAAACTCAGAAATAATAATACAAATACGGGTAAATTTTCATAGGACTTTTGCTATTTATCCTGTTCATATATATTAATGATTTCTTATGAGAGAAAGTATAAAATAACAAATATCCATTTCAACTAAGCACTTGCATTTGTCTTCGTGATGACAAAAAAATTTTGATTACGTGCAAAAAAGGTACTTTATACTTGTTAGGAGAGTGAAGATAGAATATGTTTTATCGTAAAAATGAATAACGTCCTACGGACCCAGTTTTACAAAGAAAATACGTGTACGTTGGTGAAAATGTGTTGAATTCTTCCATTCTTTGAATTAAAATTTTTAGTTGAAAGGTATTTGCAGTCTCAAAAAGGTTTGTTGTGATGAATTTGACTGTTATTTCAAGGCAACTTCACTAACATTCTCCAAAATCGTTCCGGAGCGATTCTGCAATTTTCTGCTACATTACAGGTATGAGGGAGGCATTCTGACTGTGGTGAGGGCCTTTCCCGAGACACAGTTAGATAATAAGGTGTGTCGATGTACCTATTTCGGAAATGTCCGATATGCAATGTCAACCCGTGCACGCACGGGTCAAAGTCTAGTAGAATATTAATTTTAGTGACTGCTGATTGGATGAAAACGTGGGTTATGTTCTAATATGAGATAGTACTACCCTTTCATTTTCACGTTTCCCTACATACATGCACCAGACTCATATGTCCAGTTTTAGTCCATTTATTGGCATTTTTAATAAAAAGAGCAAACTTTGGATAAGAAACACGTTATGTTACATAATGAAATTAGGGTATCAAGTTCGAAAAGTAGCCTAGTTATGCCGACCTCAGTCTTTTCCGGGTGGGGGGCGGGGTTCGATGTATAATTTTGTAAGCCGTGTGGGGAAGGGGGGGGGGTCCAAGGCCGCTGATTTGGTAAGTTTATTACATGTATGGTATAATTGTATGAATTTTATAATTCGATCTCATCTAGATCAGCACGACCGTGTACTTTAAGCTGGTATAATATTTAAATAGATATATACACATAATAGGTAGTTAATTTTATTGTATTGATGATATTTGCTTATTATGAGAAAAATAATCCATATTATATTTTTCCTTTTTTTAAATGCTTTCAGATTAAAAACACTGTAGTTCTCTGACTTAACCTTGTTTTTGGGGAGTTGATTTTGATCAACTCTCCAACGCAGTTTCTCTGGCAATTCGGATGTGAAACAGTGTTTGGACCCAAGCAAAAGCTGACATGATCAAAACTTAGTACTTGAAAATAATAGATAAATTCGATGTGATGTTTTAGAATAATTGATTTTGGTGTAAATACCTTGAAATAGTCAGATTTTAAATGGAAAAAACAATTTTTATTTGGTGGCATGCATTCTTACGCCAGAGTTTTCTCCAGAAATATTTCGATTACTGTTAATTAATGCATCGTAGAGTTGATGGCGTTAATTCTATTTTTAAATATTATGTGGGGTTTCCGTCTATAGCTCAGAATTCTTTTAGGAAAAGTCCGATAATTCATATTAAACAACATGTTCGTAATTATTTAAATGCAGATAGAAACTAGTTGCCATGCGAAATTCCATTTTGAAATAAATCAATATTCAACAAAACCAACTCCCGTCATAACTGCTGTACTTTGATTTATCTTTCTAATTTCAACAACAACACTACCATAGATAGAAGTGTTTCAGCGGTTACTGCCTTCCTTAATATTTCCGGGATACTTGTGGGAAAATACCGGAAATGAAATCATACGAGAACAAAGATGGCTTTTTAAAACTAGGACCAAGAGACAAATCACTAATATATCTATAGTAATGCTGTACACGGATAAAGATTATAAAGTCGTGCACATGTCTTTTTATCGGCACTCTTAATTTGTAACTTCTAAACTAATGGTGTGTCCGCTAAGGGACTTTTAAGACAAGAGTGAATGGAAGACAAGGCAAAACTCGTGACCCCTGAAGTAGAGGTTAAGGAAGCTGACGTCATAATTAATGTCGGGAATGAAGGAGAGAACGGGGCAGTGGAATTGGAAGCCGTAAGGACCAACAAAGGAAGGGCGGCAACTCAAGACACGTATGGTTTTTTTTGACAGCATAATTTTCCACATTTAGGTTTGGGTTTCATTGGGAGGGGTGATGTTAGCAGAACAACTTGTTCATTACTTTTTGTGAGTCTTGATTTCCAAGTCAAGTCCCGCTCATAACCTTAACATTCTACTAATGTCATAAGACAGATAGATCACGTCATCAGATATCAATATAATTTTACGATTTTGTTCATTGAAACGATCATTTATTAAATCAAATTCAACATAATTTAATGCTTCAATCTGCGATGCTAGGCACTTGAAATTTTAGTGGAAAAAAAATCATATATCAAATAGAAAGCACCATATTTTGTAAAAAAAAAAAAAAAAAAAAAAGCAAAAAAAAAAAAAAAGCAAAAAAAAACTATCAAATATAATTACACAAGAAAGCATTGCGAGGAAAACAGCGTGCCTGTACTTTGGAGACATTGTTCTGTGATTGAAATGTAATAAAATACCATCAGAAATAACCTTTAATTTGAGTGAACTTGTGCTTATTTAGCATTATCAATTTATCCTTATATGTAGTTGTTGCGATGATGATACAAAATGGCTGGCTTGTATGGAGGATCAGTTCCAGAAAAAAGCCAAACCTGATGGTAAAATACATTTGGAGGATTTCAAGGATGTACTTGGAGTTCGTCAGGTGTGGGAAATTTCCATTTAATGTTTGTGTGCAAACAGTTTGATGGAATAAGCTATTATCTTAACAGAGTATACTCATTAACCTTTGTATGTTCATTGCAAATTTCAAATTGATTACGCAGTTTTAAGCGCAAAATTGTTGATTGGTTGATTGGTTTAAATCTATGCCAAAAATCTACACAACCTTTTACATATACCGCCAGGCAGTTCAATTTTTGCCGAACTTCATTGATTCTTTGATAAAGAAAAAAAATGCATGAACAACATCAAAGCACAGTTTTTCTTGCAACTGCAGTCATTCTTCGCCGAGCGATTCTTCGATCTGTTTGATAAAGAGAAGAGTGGAAACATTGAGGTCTATCTACTGTTGCACGGACTGCGGACTCTGGCCAACGGGGCACCTGTGGAGAAACTCAAGTTCGTCTTCGATGTCTATGACATAGATGGTAAAGTACTTGAATCCGTGGTACATTTAGTCTTTAGCATCTTCAATATTTGATGTAGACCTAGGTATTTTTTTTTCATGGCATCATTGTTGAGTTTTGATTTTATTTTTATTTCTATGTTTTTTTTTTTTTTTTTTTTGGGGGGGGGGGATATCACTGTTGAGTTTGGTAATGATATCACTTAGTCATTGATGCGAGAATCGTTATATCTTTTTTATTGGAATGGACATCATCCACGAATAATTGTGTGCTCTGAATGTATTTTATTTTCCTAATTTAACGTTTCTTTAAGTGCCTTGTTAAAATTTATAAAATATACTACGTTAATATTGAACGTACATCCTGGACAATATTTATGCGAATGAAAAATAGCATTGTGAGTGCATTTCAGAAAGTGCTATTTAGCCGGATGTACTATAACAAAACATGACTACTGTTAATTGTACTTACATACGCATCAAGTCATCAACATTCGAACTTCCGATGTGATACCGTGTTCAATGTTCATTTGCGGATCTAGGAGAGAGGGTGGGGGCGGGGATAGAGGAGGAGGTGGGAGGAGAGCGGGGGGGGGGGGGGTAGAGGAGTAGGTGGGCGGAGAGCAGGGGGGGGGGTGGCAGGAACTACTAAGATATTTTAATTCAAAGATTCTAAGTTATTTAAGTAAACCACCAAGCCCCTCCGCCTTCCCTTTTTTTCTCTGGCAAGCAAATTTATCCCTCAAAATTTTATACTGACATAGCCTAAACAGCCATTAACCGAATACTTAGAGAAAAGCAAAATGAACTGATTTTGAGTTAAAGCAGCTAACAAAAGCAGGAAAAGTGAACTGAGTTTGAAACAATATTGGACAAAAAAGATATTTTTTGCACACATTTTTATGTTAAAAAAAATAGAATAATTGTTTTTAAAATTATGTATCGTTTTTAGGATCTGGAAGTATTGAGAGAGAAGAACTGAAGACCATACTGACCACGTGCATGGAGGAGAGTTCTCTATTTTTGGGGGAGGACCATCTGAATGACCTCACTGACGTCATGTTCGACGCGGCGGGGAAAGACCGGACCGGAAGTATGACCTTTGATGACCTCAGACAAGTGGTCGAGAAACACCCGAGTGTTATGGAAAACTTGACCCTAAGGTATATCATTTGATTTTCTTTCTGACAAATACATTTTATGGATTACTATTATAGAAATGTATACACCACACAGCAAAAGTATAAAATTATTGTTTTCAATTTTCATTTTCTTTCTTTGATATAAAAAATAATAACATTATGTCCATGCGTGGATCCGGAAAATGTTTCAAAGAGAGGGGTGTTCATATAGAAATTTATGTTGGCGGGGAAGGAAAGGTCGATCCGAGGCATATTTTCGGTAACTTTACTATGTAAATTAAAAAAAAAAGATTTTTCAGAGAGAGAGAGAGAGAGAGAGAGAGAGAGAGAGAGAGAGAGAGAGAGAGAGAGAAAGAGAGAGAAAGACAGAGGGGGGCTCTAGATCCTCGAAAGGTATTTTGAAACGAAATCATTCTAAATGTGTTCAAATTATAACAGCGCTACACAGTGGTTGAAAACCTCTGGTCCACCAAAGAAAGAGGAGAAAAGTTGGCGCCACAAGCTCACGTGGACGTACTTCAGAAACAACCTGAGGAAGATCGTGTTTATCTTGCTGTTCGCTGCCATTCAGCTGATCATCACGATCTACACCATAATGGCGGTGCTGGAGAAGAGTTCGTCTGATCCGGCTTACACAGCCATCCGAATCTGTAAGATTGATATACTTCTTGCTTTGTGTGGAACTTTTATAATTTGGTTTTCTGATAACTGTATACAGGGTTATTTTCGCCCCGTGCTATTTTCGCCCTTCTTCACTTGCAAACCGTTTCGCCCCGTCTTAAATTCGCCCAGGCTCACTCGTGTACTAAAGAAATAGCTTAGAACTTTGGAATTCGCCCAGTCATAAATTTTCCCGCTTACAACGAGGGCGAAAGTGGCGAAAAAAAACCGGGGGGGGGGGGCGAATATTTTCCTGTATACAGTATTGATGCACACTTTGAGTTTTGTTTAGGGCGCATGAACTTTTTGTGATTCTTTTAATTTGTGAAAGATGACAAAATATGCTCAAAAACAAAATTAATCACGTTTGCGGTTTTTTTTATTAGGTTGATAGTGCCAAAAAGCATCAATGAAACCAAAATTAGGTGATACAGTATTATTGGCAGACATTATTTGTATAATTCATCTAGTATTATATAAGAGACGTTACCTTATTAAAAGACAATAGAAATGAGTATGAGATTAAGATACAGTGTTAAAAAATTTTGATTTTTTTTAATAATAAAACGGATATTAATTATCTATGTATGTAGCGAATTCAAATTAACAAACTATCAACTTAGCTTTAGTTTGACATTATGTCTTCAACATTAACAGACGAATATTATGAAACTACAAATAATGGTCAATTTGAGGTAACTTAGCTAGCACCAGAAATGTTGATGACCTTTTGTGAGTTGTTATAAAAGAAAAACATACGCAACTAATCAAATGTATAAAACCAATATTTGTTAGTGTTTGGGATAAACTACCAATCGATTTTGTAATATGTGGTCTAATACATTTCATCAATGACTATTTTAGTATCTAATCCTTCAATTGCTGAAAATTATGTAAATTAATAAGAGATAATTCACTTCTTTTTCAATGAGGTGATTCAATACAGTTAGGCGTAATCGAATCTATTTTTTTTTAAATTTGATCTCTGCCAACCGTATTTGATCACTTCCTATTGTATAAGGGGCTATTTTTGCACTGTGTAATTTTCGCCTTTCTACACTTGCAAACAGTTTCGACCCATCTTGAATTCGTCCAGACACAGTTGTGTTTAAGAGTGAAATTTTGAGACATTGGAATTCGCCCAATCTTAAATTCGCCCGATAACAACGAGGGTGAAAGAGTCGAAAATAAAACGGAGGCGAATATTCCCTTGTATACAGTAACATCCAAAGAATGATTCTTTCTTCATTAATTAAGTCTAGTGTATATTGTTCTATATTGTTTACCTTTCAGTTGCAAGCGTCGGAGGGATGCTACTCAACTTCAACTGTATGTTTGTCCTAGTCCTGGTGTTACGGAAGTGCCACTCCCTGCTGCGTTCCACGCCACTGGCCGCCATCTTGCCTCTGGACCAGCATATCACTTTCCACAAAATGGTTGGCGCAGCGATAGGGGTGTCTGCCGCGATCCATGTCGGCGGCCATATTGCCCACGCTGGTATACTCTGTTGTTAATCTTAGTATTCTATCACATACTTGTGTATCATTTTTTTTCTTCTTCAAATGAGCTGCAAAAGTTAAATAAATTTCATAAACTATTTTGAAATTTTCTTTCGCATATAGAAAAGTTAAAAAATTAGATATTGTAAAACAAATTATTTGCGGATGAGTTTGGTTTGCAAGAATCGTATTTATTATGTTGTCGCGAATATTTCTCGGCAAGACACTTGTTTATCAGTGTTTAACTGTTACCATCAAACAGTCAAAAACAGAAAAGCAGCGAATTATTATTAGACAAAATTGTTAGCTGGTTAACGATATGAAGACGTATTTCATTAAAACGTTGTTTACAGCCAAGAATGAAAAAGTGCATACACAAAACTTGACAAAAGTAAGAGAAACAGATGAATTCACTTCTAGTTCAGATGGCATTGAAAACAATTTTGTTGATCCGACAAGGCAGTTACGAATTGTTGACGTTTAATTTTTTTTCTCAAAGTTTATGTCCAAACCGTTACACCGGAAAAGAACATGACAGCAGTGGACATCCTATTCACCCAGAAAGCCAATATGGGCTGGGTGGCGGGCACTGCCTACATCACGGGCTGGCCCATACTTGGCATACTGATCATCATGACAATCTGTTCCCTCCCTTTTGTCAGGAGAGGGGGACATTTTGAGGTAAATTGTTTCCTTCTTAAACTGAACTTTATGTATTTTACAACGATCGATAAACAAGTTCTACAACTTGCATCATTATCTCTCGTTGGCACGGGTGTTAGCGCAATGGGGTCCATGATGTTTGAGGAAGCCGGAGTATCCGGAGAGAACCCACGTGTCCAAGCGGGCGACCGCCATTCCCTATCACATACAACCACTGTCGATTATGGGGATCGAACACGGGTCGCAGCGGTTAATTGCTATCGTGTTACTATTAAACTCTAGCACGAAAATTATGCCTAAAATATAACTACGTAACATTTTGAATACGAGAGCCCACCTTGGATTTTCCAGGCTTCACTACAGTTTCTACAGAGCTATGAATTGCAATTAATGTCCGCGAAAAAATATTGGTAACCATACTTAGTCTAGTACTATTGATTTTATAATACTGAATGTATTGATTTTAAAGAAAATTTTACTGCTTTTATATAGAAATGAAGTGACTACTATGGCGAACCGTACGTGCATAATTTACGCGCATGTAACAATTCGTTCTGTTACCCGTTGCCAAGTGTGTTGCTCACGCTGAGGGTAATAGAACGGATCACCAACTTCGTCTAAACCAATCAGATTTCAGTATTTAACATGAAAGTGGAATAATATATAATGATATAAATCCTGAATCGCTCTATTCTTTCACTAGGTTTTCTACTGGACACACATGTTGTACGTCCCTTTCTGGATCCTACTAATTATCCACGCCGAGGTCTTCTGGTATTACCTGATCCTACCCCTCACTATGTTCATCATCGAGAAGATCCTGGGGTCGCGACTTATCAAAAAAGCTCGATACGGAGACATATTTATAACTGAGGTCGGGCTTCTGCCATCTGGGGTAAGTTTTATCAATGTTTTTTTTTCTCTCTTCCTGCTATTTGTACAGTTTTGCTATCAAGCAGTTGCGTTAATGTCTGCTTTTCTGATATTTGCACGGGAGTCTGGTATGAGGTATATATATCTAAGTTTGTTTTTAAGATGCCACATCAAGCATTGATTTCTTATTAATCACTTGCAATAACAAAACGTGTGATGAGCTAAAACAATATCCTTTTTTTTTTTTTTTATAAAACTGCAGTCATTTGTTTTATCCTACACAAACATACAGTTGTATTTAATAATATACATTTAAATTCTCATAGAGCTCTCATTTGGCTGTTTTTGAGGATCTATAAGATTCTAATCTTTTAAATAACCTCTCGTATGTATTTCGTATCTTTAATAAATAAACTATAATTATGTTTTAATCATTTTTGATAGATATTGTTGATATTTTATTCTTCCATAGGTGTGTCATCTGGTAATAAGTCGTCCGGATAATTTTCGATATCGTCCTGGGGACTACATTTTCCTGCAAATCCCCGCCATTGCAAAGTTTGAATGGCACCCTTTCACAATTAGCAGTGCGCCAGAAATGAAGGGTAAACATAACAAAAAAAGTGTGTAAATTGTATTGGTAAAAACTTAATTATTCATTGTGAAATGGAATAATGTTACCAATATTTGGTACTTGATGGCATTTAGCTGTGGTTGTTTAATTAATTATTTGCCTTTGATGTACAAATTAGCTTATAAATATGTCATACAAGGATAATTCAATAAAAAAGGAAAGCAGTCTAGGAGGCCTAGATACTCTAGGGAAAGGACAGAGAAGGGGTGGGGGGGGGGGCTCATGCACAGGTGATCGAATTAAATCGAAACCTGTGTAAATTATGCTCGCGTTCAATAGAAAAGTCTCGGGGGCCTAGATACTCTAGGGAAAGGACAGAGAAGGGGTGGGGGGGGGGGGGTCAATCACATGTGATCGAATTAAATCGAAACCTGTGTAAATTATGCTCGCGTTCAATAGAAAAGTCTCGGGGGTCTAGATACTCTAGGGAAAGGACAGAGAGGGGTTGGAGGGGTGGGGGGGGGGGTTGGTCAAGCACTTGTGATCGAATTAAATCGAAACCTCTGTAATTTATGCTCGCGTTCATTTTCCGACAGGGCACATCTGGCTGCATGTTCGCACGGCCGGACATTGGACCAAACAGCTATATGAATATTTCTCCGCCCTTGATCCTATTCAAGAAAACCCGGACAAAGAACTGAAGATGCGACAAAGGAAAAGCCACGCCAGAGGTCAGATTCTCCTTATTGTTCAAACTATATTATATATTGTAAACTGTGGAATAAATAAAATTTGTGGGGGCCAATTGTTGTGGACTACTTAATTTCTACAGGCTCCTTGGGACATAGTTTCGTGTATTATTATACCTGGAAAAGGAAAATTAATATGACTTGATAACCCTAACTTAATAATGTGCGAAGGATGATACATGTAATTCATGGATGGTATGTAACCACATATTTCTCTAAAATTGAGCCCCCCCCCCTCCACGAAAAAAAACATTCTAATTATTCCAAGGTACCACTTGCTATCTGATACTGTAAACTTTTTATACAATTTAATATTATATTAAAAAAAAAATAAAAAAGAATCTGTTCAGATTTTTTTCTTACGTTTCCTGTTTTAAATGTATTTTAGCTTCTTGGATGCCAGGAAAGCGTCAATCTCAGTTTAAAATAAAGGACAAGGTAAAACCATAGCAGACATATAGGGAGACTGGATAGTCAACATATTACCATCATATTTACATTAAAGAAATCAAATATAATTTGTTAAGCTATAAACTATTATTCATTAGAGAAGAAAACCATTTATTTCGCACTTTAAATTTTGGGTATTTTCATATACATGAATATTTTAATCCATTTATTTCACACTTTAAGTTTTTCCCCAATATTTTATATAAAATTCTTCATTGAAAGAAGATCGATATCAATACTGTCTTCATTTGGCCACGAACATCGACCCCACTTAATTTATTATTTGTTGTATACGGGCTAACATAACGAACAATGCGACTTTAAATCATAATTTTTTTTTCAGGAAGAATTAAAAGCTGAGAAGAGAATAGCGCAAGTTATGAAGAAAGTTCACGTTAAGGTATACATTATCATATTATGAGCCTTTTGAACGAAGTCAATTCTAATATAACAATTTTGTTATGAGAGGATTTGATATATAGGTTAAGGCAAACTATTTTACGCACACAATTAATGTTACACTATGACTGTCAGAGAAATTACACTGCAGTTATCTGACTGACCCTCAGTATCATCCCAGAATGCATATGGATGCAGAAAAAATGTATACAAAATGAAAAAAAAAAACATCCATTCAATTGATTTGCAAATGATTTGGCTTTTTTGTAAAAAAAAAAAAAAAAGTCTTTAAAAGTTATTTAAATGTGAAAAAAATGAAGTGACCTTAAATTGACCAAATGAAAAATCTTAATTTATAAAGAAGTATAATATTAGTGAATAAGACCAGCATCTTTTATGATTGTGTGTGTGTTAAATGTCCTTTTCGCAACTTTACTACACAGGAAAAAGTGGCTCACATGATTTTTATGCAATTTCATTTTCGCATGAAAATCATGCCAATTTCATATGAGATTCATGCAAGCCACTTTGGCCTGTGTATTCATTGCTTTCCATTCCATAAAGTGCAACATCGATGGCCCTTACGGTACGGCGACCAGGGAGATCTTCGAGACAGAGCACGCGGTGCTGGTGGGGGCAGGGATCGGCGTTACCCCCATGGCTTCCATTCTACAGAGCATCATGTACCGTTATAAAGAGTCCAAGAGAGTCTGTCCCAACTGTAAATTCAGCTTCTATGGCGTCATCCCTGAAAGTGTCATGAAGCTGAAAAAGGTAGATTTCAGCTAGGCTGCATACTACAAACACTTAACGAACTTACAACTTACGACCAAAATAATGAATACTTATCAATCACATATGAATTAATTTTTCAGTTATATGGTCTTACAATGTTATAACAAAATTCAAAATAGCTGTAAGTTACTGGTGTTGTATATAGATTTTATTCATTAAAAAAAGTTCCATGAGGTTGAAAATATCTATGACTTTATCCAATTTCTTTTGTAAACGCAGCCCTGACCCTGTGGTGTCCTTGTTGACAAATCGCGTCGAGAATATTTTCAAAAATGTTGACTATTGTCTGATCGAAACAACTGTACAGGCGTATTTTTTTTTTGGAGGATTTTTTTTTGGGGGGGGGGGGGGGAGGGAGGTACCTACACCCACCAACCACAAAAAGGGAAACGCGAATTGTTGAATTGTGTATGGATTGTCGAAACATTGAAAATACAAGCAAATTAACCATTTTAAACTTTAAAAAAGAAGAAATAAGGTTAAAATTTTGAGCTCGAATCGTGTCGATGCCTCTTTAATGAGACGAACTTTGTAAGATTGTAATTATTGTTATTTAACTTATACATACAAAAGCAAAGTTTTAACTCTGAAGTAAGGAAATCTAACCATCACCCTCCCTTGTAGGTGCACTTTATCTGGATCAACCGAGACCAAAAGAGCTTTGAGTGGTTCGTCGGCCTGCTGAATAAGATCGAGAAAGAGCAGATAGACGTGGCGTTCGAGGAGGGCAAGGACCTGGAGAAGGTTATAGACATCACCCTTTACATGACGGCGGCCAAGGCCAAGACGGACATCCGGGGGGCGGGGCTACAGATGGCGCTCAGCATCATACACCGGCGGGACAAGAAGGACCTGATTACTGGACTGTCTACACGGACCCAGGCCGGCAGACCGAACTGGAACGAGGTATATCAATTATTTTTTCATAATATTTACATTTTTCCAGTGTTTTTTTTTCCGTGATAACACTATATACAATCGATGTTGTAATGTACAGCCCAATGAATTTAAATGAGGTACCGTTAGGGCGCAAGCGGGGTTTGCATCATTAATATTTAAATGTTTAATCGTACTATTGCTGGAAATTATATAAATATAAGTAAAAAGGAATCATTGTTTGAATATTACGTGTTGATAATTTCGGCGTTCGGGGCGTAATCAAATCTATCAGAAATCCTTTTGAGCCTTACTGGATTTGATCACGTCTCGACTGAAATTATCACCTCATACTACACGAAGGGGGATTCTTTATTCCTCAAATAAGCAGAATCTTATTCTACGGTGAATGAAAATAGATTCCTTATTTCACGCAAGTACCAAATTCCGCGATTCAACTGTTTTGTATCAAATTGTAAGAAAATAAAATTGCGAATGGTCAGTTTTTATCAAGGTATACTATACTGCGGGTGGTTTACATTTGTCCGGAAATATAAAAGCGAAATTTCAAAATTCGCGAGATGTGCTTCTCGCTAATATACGCGGAATTTCTAGCGTTCAATTGGAAATCTACAGTATTTAATAAAAGAAATGCATTTTATTTTACATTATGTTTCGTAGAACCCGACAAAAATTCACGAAAATTTATAGTGAACGAATATTGTTGAAAGAACAGTATATTATGAAATATTATTTAACAATTAACTATATTTCGTTCGACGATGAATTTAAACATTGCAAAGACGTCATTTCTGTGTTTCTTCTGTTGATGCGACATTTTACCTTAGCTGTTCTATTAAGTGACTGCACCTAGCTTTCCCTCCTCAGATACTGCAGTGCGATCTGTGTAAAATGTTTTAAAATTTGGACGTCCGAAAGACAGTGGTATATTAAACCACCCCGAGATTAATGATATTTTTCAGGTCGATGTTGTAATTACTTAATAGCATCTGGATGTGAAATATTTGAAGTTTTGTGTGACTTATGACATTCATGTATTTTTTATTAAAGATATTTAGTAAAATATCGGAGGAAAGGAAAGGTAAAGTGAAAGTCTTCTTCTGTGGGGCCCCTCAGCTTGGACAAGTGGTCAAGAAGGCATGCATGAAGTTCGACTTCAGATTCCGGAAAGAAAACTTTTAATCTTGGCTAACTCATCCATATGCATTATATAGTTACTGCAGTAAAATGAATCCTTAGTGCTTTCAAATAGAACAAACATTTTTTTATGATGGTAAATTATGTAATTACTAGTATGGTATTTTTATCTGTTTTGTAAAATGTGCTTTTATAGGTTATACGTGTACATTTTTTTTTATGCGCTTCGTTAATAAATTATTTATAGGTTATGAATTTGTGTGGGGTTTTGTTTTTGTGTTTTGTGATATCGATCTTCCTAAGAAACAAAATCATTCTTTATAACGTAGCATTAATATTTCGTGAAAGTCATATGATTATATTAAGGTGGTATGGGACATCTGTCGATATTAATGTGAATTAAAGTACATTATATTTAAAATACTTTCACCGGTTTAAAATCTTCAAATTTTACAATATTTAACCAAAATATTGTAAAATTGTTTTGGAAGGGTAAACATTTTAAAATCAACGGGGGGATTCGAGCTCTTGACTCCAAGATTTGCAGTGAATCCTCTAACCCACTATGCTATGCTGTTATATGACAAAATTGGGAAAGAAACTATTTATAAAATTAAACTTGATTTTATAGTTTATTTTGATAAATAGTACGTCACAATATGGAGGTGTCCCATACTTTCCCAAAAATCTTTTGAACTGATTCTTTGCATAAAATACTTTTTTGCATCTCCATAAATCTATCGAACTGCTAATATGTTGGTTCAAAAGAAATGTAATTATTTTAAATTTGATCGAAAGTTCTTTTGTGAAACGCAACTGATAATGTCCAAGAGTTTGAACGAAGACAAAGAATCATGAAGAAAACATCATATTTTATTCATTCTAAATATCACTCTGATGATATTTACCAAATAACAGAAAATGTCAGACACAAGACAAAAATTCATTAAAAAAAATAGCTAGAGAGTGTCGCCGGTACGCACGAGAATGTAGTTAAAATATCGTTTTATTTTATCAATTCAAAAAGTTAAACTTGTAGGAAAGTAAAAGAAATGAATTTAAAATTGTTCAACAAAAATCTAAAATTAAAAAAATAACAAAAAAAAAATAAAAATCTGAGTAATATTCGAAGAATATTTTCCTATATGCTATTCTTTCATTGCTCAGTTAAGTAAACAGGAATCATTATGCAAAACTTACAGTCAACATTAAATCTCACGATATAGAAAAATTATTATGATAAATATACAACTGAACAAATGTAAAAAAAGGAATCAAAAAACGGAACATCAATATAACCTTCTAGCTATGGACGGATAATCACAAGTTTTGTTTTCATCACAGTTTGGGGGTTTTGTATAAGGTAAAAATAAAATATGTTGATATACATCCCTCAATAGTTAATTAAAAAAATGAATTCATCACATGTGAGATAACCTCAAAAATCACATTAATAATTGCTCTAGTCAATCATCGGAATTTGTAAATAAAATTCGTCAAAATATACACATAAATAACAATATCACAGATCTTGGTACTGTTCCATCAAAATGGCTGAAAAGGCATCCTCAAGTAACCAATCATTCAAAGACCTCGCTTCCATACTCAACAAGAGAAATAAATTAGTAAATCTGTGTTCCCGCATTCCAAAAAGTGCACTTGTAAAAGAAGTAAAAGGGAATCTCTCTTTAGAACGAGAACACTTTTCTAATATGGTCGCGACCAGCGGCAAATTAGAATTTCCAAAATGGCCGCTCTCAAATCACAGATATTGTAGGTCGTTACTCGAACAGATATGTATTTTCATTTTTCCTGGCTTTTCCATGGCGGCTTCCTTTTTCCGCCCGAACAGCTGCAGTTCTTTGGAGATTCCGCTCTCGTTTCCGTTTTCTTCAATCCTTGCCTCGGCGATGTAATCATCAACAAGGGTGTTACAATTCCACACCTTAAATTTAAAAAAAAATTAAAATTTTAAAAATATAATACTTCATATCATGAGCAAGGTGTGATATTTTTATTTGATTCTTGATTTAACATGGAGATTCTACTTAAAAACACGTACAGTTTGAATTATTTTTATGTACATCGTTTCGAAAAAAAAGGAAGTAAATTCGCAATATCAACTCTTTCAGAAGCATGCTGATTTGGTAAGCGGAACATACCTCGACAATTATTGGCTGGTCCACTTTCTTTCTGTAGAAGGTGGCCTTGGTACCAAACTTTGGGTTTTTCTCGTTATTGACCACAATGCTTTGTACCTTCTCCCCCTCACAGATTATCTTTACGTATGGGTCCATTGCTAAATCAAACAAAACATGAAACTGTTAGATATACATGCATGTACAGAAATAGATGGTAAGGCCATTCCTTGGAAACAGAATTGGAAAAGGTTGCTGGGAAAAAAATGTTAAGGAAAAAGAAAAAAATAAATCAAAACTTCCGATTTTTAATTTTCACAGCAAATCTTTACTGTACACTGATAATTGAAAGGTATGCACAAAAATTCACATGGTAGCCATTTTGAGTCAACAGGAACAATACATCTGTAATTCATGTATTTCTTTTTTTTTTCTGTTTCAAAAAAAATCGAGATAATATCTAGCCCGGTTACTTACTTTTGACTTTTGATTTGGGTGGAATTTCCAGCTCTGAGCAGCTTTCAATGGTTACCGTGGAAACCAGGACGAAGTTAGCGGCACAAGGACAGCCATTGGACGGACACTCCATGGTTAGCTCCCTTGAACAAGGCGACAAAATATCTTACTTTACATTCTTTACACAACATGATATGCATCAGTAGAACAATTCTTCAGTAATATTACGATGTGGGGTTTTTAAATCAATATTTATTCGGGTTATCCCGCTTTCATTGAAATGCGATGTCATAATTTTTTTCTTCTACATAACCATTTTTAAAAAGCAGGATTTTGACATTTGATCCTTTTAACAAATCCGTGTTTTTTCTTAAAATGCCTTTGAAACAACTGGAATTATTTTTAATGGTTTAAATAAAGGAGAACTTAAAACTTTGCAGAAGAAAATTAATTAATTAATTAAAATGGAACAAATACATTGTTTCCTTTCCCTTTCCAACTTAAGCTAAATAAATTTTGTTTTTAGTCGGACACCTGCGATTCCCATGGTGATTTTTTTTCTAACTAAATTCATTTGTGATAGTAGTGAGCCCGATTCATGCACCATTTTTTTCAGATATAAATGTACATGTAGAGAATGGATAGTAAGGAAGAAAATGACATGCACAATTCCAGAAACGAACATGGAGGGTAATGAAATGACGAAAAAGAAGAACCAAAAACATTGTAATATGAACAACAACATTAAGGATGAAAGAAATGAACATATAGAACACAGGATCAGACATATACTAAACCACTATTTGCATTTATGATACAATTGGATGTGTTTTTTGTGTGGATTGCTATAAACATACCTGGCACTGTCAGCATTAAAGCAATAATTCATGGACAAATTAGGTTAATTTTTGTTTCACATAAATAGAATAATACTCGTCTAACCTTGTTTTATAAAAGACTTGTAAATTTGTAGTAAAATTACGTAAAATGCGTCCTTGAAATTTCATTTAAAAACAATCCTTAACACAAACATGACAGCAGACATTAACACACATAATACTCTAAATAGATACTGTTTGTCAAAATGTTTCGAACACACATACTATCTTGCATTAAAATGTATTCTTATTTTAATGATCTACTTTTTCTAAATTTAGGTGACCTACTTTTGATGACCTACTTTTCAATGACCTACTTTTCAGTGACACCTACCTCGCTCCTGAGCTACTTCCGGTGTACAGTCTGAGCATGAACGGCCCCAGTTCGTCGGAACTGGTGGTAGTGGGGACCACCACGTACCTCCCCTTGGGGAGGATCATGATGCCGAACACACTCCTAGACTTGCTGTACTCTGACGCAAACACCTTCTCTCCCACGATGTGTACCCTGTATTTCCTGTTCTCTTCCACCTAAACATATGATAAGCCATTACATAAACAACTGTTATCTTTTGGTTGTTACATGTATGCGGTATCTGGGTAATTATGGTCCTGTGCATTTTCTTTTTTCTACACTTGCAGACGGTTTTGTTCCGTCTTGAAATCGCCAAGAAATAATTATATCAAAATAAAATACTCTTTCTATTAGACACAGCTTTTTAAAAACTGTAAAAATTCGCCACGTATTAGATTCCCCCAATGATTACAAGAGCTCAAGGGGCGAAAAAAAACCCTGGGACAAATATTTCCCAGTTAACAGGAGTTGGTTCAGCAAAATTTATTTACGTTGATATGTATCTAGTTCTTCATGTGAAAAGTATATTTTTTTCGGTGCGACGTTATGTTTTACAAATTTCTAACAATGGTCAAAGATGAAATAATTACCGGAAGTAAAACAGTGTTTGGAACTTAGCACAAATCATCACCGCTGATATGATTTATTACTTGAAAACAATCAATAAACTCGAGGTAATGTAGTCAGAAGCAATATTTTCAAGGAAACTTATTTATGAATATCTTTTAAATTGTCAGATTTTAAATGATACGAACAATATAAACATCTTTTGTAGTCGTGTGTATTTCTACGTCAGAGTTCAATATTGCTTGGATACAATTTTCCTAAAAATATTTCGATAAATGATACATAATGCATCGCAGAGTTTGGTGGCGTTAATTCTATTTTTAAATATGACACAACATGATTCATATTGGGTTTTCCGCCTACAGCTTGGAGCTCTGTCGGAAAAGCCGTATAATTCATATTAAATAAATGTGCGTCATTATTCAAAAACAGTTAAGAAACTACTTGCCATGAATTACAAATCGTTAATTCTAAAATAAACAATCAATAAAATCAACTTCCGTCGGTACTTCAGTACTTTGATTTACGAAAAGGAAACGGTTATTTCACACTTTATAAATATCATATTTCTGACTAATTTTAAGTAATTTATTACATACTTAGTAATTAATACATGGTTTTTGCTTATGCGATACAGCTAACTTTATGATATCAGTATCAGCCTGCAGGGCTTTACGGATCCTGCAGGGCTGATACGGATCCTGCAGGGCTGATACAGATCCTGCAATGCTGATACAGATCCTGCAGGGCTTATACGGATCCTGCAGGGCTGATATGGATCCTGCAGGGCTGATATGGATCCTGCAGGGCTGATACGGATCCTGCAGGGCTGATACGGATCCATGTATAATTGTAGTTCCCCTGGTTTGTTTACGTTAGTATTTACCTTCATGATCTGGAAGCCTATGGTGTTGAGCTGTATCCCCAGCTCCTGACGGCCCGGCTTGATGTCATGTTGTTCCAGGGACACCATCACACGGTCATTCTGTCCGTTAATGTCAAACACAAACTGTAACGACAAAATAATACATGATTCACATTAAGAGGGTTTATAGCATTTTGCCGTTTTTGAACACTTTTTATCTTCTTCAGAAAAAGAGCTTTATAGATGAAAAAGATAAATATTCAGATTTTAAATTGTAATATTTGGATTTTTTATCTATTAATATTCAGATCTGAAACGATGCGGTAAACCTTATGTATAAATACTGAGCAATCCGACTCGAGCCTCTTTATTGGCTGACTAAAGATTATGGAAATGCATTACATTTGGCAACGATAAAGTTTTTTTTTTCGAAACTTAATAGTTCATTTTAAGCATTTTCAAACTTACATTCTGTATGAATGACGCTTACCAAGGCAATGTATTTCATTTAAAAAAAAATGGCTATGTACATTTTGTACCTGAACAGTAAACCTTTTAACATACTGTTATTTCTGATATAATTAATTTTTTTATCTTAACAAATGAAATATACGACATGACTTTATATTTTAACTTATAAAATTTTAGAAAGGACAATACCCCCCCTATCTCTCTCTCTCTCTCTCTCTCTCTCTCTCTCATGGGGTTTAATTGATTTTTAGAAATCTCCTTTAGAAATGTCTGACCCCCTTTTCGAACTTCTTTATATGTAAGTATGGTCTCATGTACAACTGTTTCATTAGCTGTTGGAATTGTAGATCAATGTTTCAACACATATTCATATATATTGAAAAGATATTCTACGTTGAAAGGTCTACGCTGAAATAGTCGAGCTTGTGTGGCGATATTCCCGATTATGCAATGAATAACGAGAACTTCAATGCACTCCGCTGCATGTTTACACAAGCATAATAATGCTTGAAAAAGCTGTTGAAGAAACATTCCTTTAAGTGTTCCTTCTCAACGAAACAAGATCTTTACAATTGAATTGATTTATTTCCTGCTATAACCCGAACACCTTTAACATTGAAATTTACACATGTATTTTATTTAGTAACCTATCCCACTACCCGAAAACGCTCTCTCGATCTGGTGAATTGCATTCTAATTGAAGACACTTTATGGTTTTAAACTTATCAAAATAACAATTAATCTTAATTGAAATTGTGGGTTGCTTAGACATGTTGCTGAGTTGCAATCGCTGTCAGCTGTACTCTCAGATATTTATTCAGTTAAATTAACTATATAATTTTTTTTTCAACCGCTAAGGAGATGGTCTTCGAGGAAGATCGATGAGTTTTCAAATTAACGGATAACTTTAAGATTTACATAAAGTTGTTTACATTGTTATTTTCGCCCCGTGTATTTTTTACCCCTCACGCTTTAAAACGATTGAACCCTGTTTATAAATCACCAAAAGAATACAATATATGACAGAAACTTTTTTTTTAAACAACATAGATTTGAAATCTCCCGGTTTAAAATTCGCCTGCTGACAGCAAGGTTATAAGGGGTGAATGTAAACCAGGGGGGAAATATTTCCCTGTATAAAATATCATTGTCAGCATCATGCCACCATAAAATAATGTACAGTTTACTTTCATTTTCCCTTTACCTTTAGGTTACATTTTTACAGTCTACAGTTTACTTTCACTTTACCTGTGGGTTACTGAGGAAAGTAGCTGAGTTGAAGTCGTTCCCGCCATTTCTTCCCGACACGGTCCACTCGCCGTGAAACATCGCCTCGCTCCACGTCTTCTTAATACTGATGATGCTGGTGTTGACGAAGTGACAGATGTCGATGTTGGTGAAGGTATTCATGAAATCCTGGAACGACATCCTAGAGAAAAAGTATATTCATTTGTAAATATTCAGTTATATATTTCTTTCATTTCATTTATATTCTATATTCTGTTACAAATCCATGGTATGATTATTTTCTTTATGACATGTTTCATTTTAATTGATATTCCTAGAAATCAATGTTGCTTTGCGTAAAAAAAAATGCTATTTGATACTCACATGTAAGAACAATGATTTTTCTTTTAAATTGATATTTGGATATTTCACCTTTTATTGATATTTTTGAGTTAATCGATACAGATATAATCTATTTATCTTTAACTCGATAAAAAATGAATAAATGAATATTTCTAGGGCGACCAATTTAAAATTGAATGAAGTATGATAAGATCGTTGATATTACAAAACAAACTATAGGTTTTAAAATTAAACACTACAAGATTAAGAATGCAAAAACGGAAAACTCTTGCTCAGCTATAACTAGTATCGGTGTTATGTACATGTACACGTATATTAAACTTTAAAAACAGGCCCTAGTACACGCATGACAATCTGGATGTCCTATATGTTGAAATTTAAAGAGTGAATTAAATGAAGCGATCAAATTTTAAATACATTCAAGGCACTTTAATTTGTGTGCATAGAAATCAAACCGATTGTGACGTCAAGATTCTACATTATAACTTGATCAATTGGAAATCAGGACACCTACCAGAACTCGCCTTCTTGTTCGAACTTCAATCCCATTTTCTCCCATTCAGACTTGTTAATTTTAGACCATTCTGGTGAACTACAAAATGTAAAGCAAAAATGTTAAACAATATAAAATTGAAAGAGACAAAAAAAACGCATAAAGGCATTGCATTATTTAGCAATATAAAAAAACTTCATGTTTTTGACACTCTTTTAAATGTTATGCAGCTATGATATACTAAAAAATCTGTGTAATTCCTTAATGCACCCTGCACCCGTATATTTCCCCATTTCTCAAACAGAAAATATCTTAAACAATTTTAAACTAATATTTAATAGAAGACGCACCGCAAAAGCTTTAAGGTCTTCCATTTCAAAGGAAGACCCCCCAACCAAAAAAGTTCACTTAAAACCTATTCGTCTAGATCAACTATACACTTACTCGTCCGACCAGGGCCCGTTCCACTCTTTGATCCCCCAGGGGTTGGCGAGCCTCACCATCTGTAGATTGTTGTTACCCACCGCCCCCTGTAGCTTCTTCTCCACCTTACTCTCCAGTACCTTGGTAATGTTATAGCCGTGCCCCAGGATCAGCCCGTTGGGCAGTTCCTTGCCCACCTCTGTTTTCTGACACTGTTTAGATAGAACATAATTCTCTTTATTGTGAGTGTTTTTTTTTAATTTATGTAAAATGACAATTGTTCAAGCATTGGAGTAGGTGTTTAATCGCTTCTTTCGAACAGTGTTAATAAAAGAAATGATTTTTAGTGTAATGACTGGACTGTGGCTCCTAAATAGATGAATCTAACAATTTTAAGATTCATTAGAGGAATGTTAGATGCAAGATGAATTTACGACAGTTTTTAAAAACAAATCTTGGGTTATTTCCTCCAAGGCAAATTATAATTCGTTTACGGTAACTTTAAAATGATAACCATTCACATGTAATCATAAAGTCATAATTACGATATAACGACCTCACCTCTATATTACAGTTCATAAGGGCCGAATTATCACATGACTCCTTCAGTTTATAGAACAGTTGATCCACTATCTTAGTGTCATTCAAGTCTAGTCTGGTCAGCACCAGTTTCTCGGCCACGCCCCCTGTGAAGTCTACGAGTGCGTCTGCGCTACGTCCGTCATTCAATGACTCGTAGTCTCCGTATAACCTGAGACAAGCAAATGGAGAAAAACGAACAGGTTAAGTGCTGAAATATTATATTTGAAACCAATGGACGTTAACCATCTAAAGTAATGGACAGGATGTCTAGTCATTTGAACTATGAACTTTGAACTATGAAAATCAACACTTTTCATGCGCAGATCTATCAAAGGTCAGCTAATTTCTACTCCCGCCGAAAATCAAATTCACATGGTAATGTTACCGAAAATAAGCCTTGAACCCTTACCCCTTAACCCAATCTTGAAATCAAAATCACTACTCACCCCCCCCCCCCCTACACTCTTGGATCCGAACATGCTTATTAGCAATATACACATATATATTTTTATTTTTCTATGTAGTTTTATAATTTTAAACTCTTCTAAATTTCTTGGCCAAGATGTGAACGTATGTAAATGTGCTAAACTTACTTAGCGTACGCCTTCTCCAGTAGCGCGCTCCAGAACTCGTTCCGTGACTTTGAGTGACAGAAGATGAGTTTGCCGTTCTTGGTAGGCAGACGGTCGTCTATGACGATGTCCACCCACTCCCCGAACCTCCAGAAGTGGAAGTGAAAGACCCCGGCGTACTTGTTCTTCTCCGCCCTCTCGTCCCATTCCTGTTCCTTCAGGTTTGGTAAGACCTGTAAATCAAATTGAATAAAAATCAACTGAGAGTACGAAAACGAAACGAACTCAGTGAATAGTTCGAGAAAATAAATTTCTATATGGATACAGTTTGTATAAAACAGTCAGAATTGCAGAGAGTTTGAAGACAAGTTGAACGGTACATATGTTTATTTAAAAAGGGATTGAAATACATAGAATTCAGCTCGGTATCAAACAAATCAAAAATAATCAAGTACTGAGAATTCAAATTATACGATAATATTATAAGCATGGGAAAGGTTTATATTACAAAACTTAAAAGGACAGAGGGTGATCTCATGTACAAGGCATTTATTAAAATATATTCAAAATAAAGTGAATTCAAGTATAATTTGTATCAAAGCTCCATTGACAAACACTATTGAAGCAATAGATTAAATAATGTTATCTCTAAATTTTTTTTTTGTATTATTGAAAAAAAATATTTCGGTATTGGATGTCTTAATTAAAAGATTAAAGGGGTGGTAATTTTTTTTATCAAATCATTTCACAAAACGATAAGTCCACCATATATTTATTTGCAAGATACAAAGTAATTTATTGTTAACGAGAATACCTTTTCAAATAGTTTCTTTTCCAGTGCCAGACTTGCGCACGCAGTCACAAACCACGTGTTTCCGAGTTCTCCCTGGTTGAGATCGTCACAGGTCACGCCCTCTACGACTAGTTTTGGAACCTTACAAAGCTCCTAAAAATACAAAGGATATCCGAATTACATAAAGGGATTCAAAACAGGCGCATTTTTTCTTTATTGGAATTAGATGGTGTAAGCATGCATGAATAAGTGCCACAGGATAAGGTTGTCCTTTTCTGTTTGCTAAAATGCGACAGAATGGCATAGTCCTGTCATTTCGTCACATTTTCAGACCTGTCAGTTAACATTTCAGTTGACTGAATGACAGAGCTTCAATCTGAGTTTGGCTTATTTACTAATATCATACTTCTTTTCATCTGATATGCGGAATCATTAACTAGTGATTCTATATGTACATTTACTTGATTCTTGAATAATATACGAGTGCATGCAGGTTGAATATCATGTATTCCAATATTTCCATTTCAAATTTGTATATAAACGTAACCAAGTTACTCAGTGATTAGTTAGTTGCAATAAAAATCAAAATATATATACTTGGATTTTAAACCAATCTTGAATAAAATGTATATAAGGGATGAAGTGAATTTAAAGTAATGTCTCATTTCTATTTTAAAAACTGCCAACGGAGCGTTTCAATAACAAATAAAAAGTGTTCAACGACCAATGCAATACATATATGTAACACTCTTTATATTGATTTTTTTAATGCTCATTGCTTGGCTCCAATGACAAGAAAAGTTGCTACCCCATGCGTTGCTAACTTTATCTGTTTTACACCTAAACTCAATCAACACAGGGAAATCTATCCCAGTCACTCAAAGGGGGAAACGAACCAATTGTGAGAATAAGATACATTGCCTTTTGTAAAAAAAAAAAAAAAAAAAGTGAATAATTGCAAGAATTTGATTTATTTTGATCTCAATTTCACAATCGAAATATGTAAGGAAAAGTTTGCACAAATCAGATCAAAAACGAATTTAACACCAGCACCTCTATAATTGCTAACTCTGTATTTCATGATCCAGTTTTTGGTTATAATTTATTCTAAAGTTTAATTTAGACAAACATTAATCTGGATCTTAACTAATTTAGACACAGACAAGCAATACCATGTTGTTAAATCAACGAAAACCAAACCTGATTCAATCAATAGTTCTTGCAAACCCAAAGTAAACAGCCGACTCGCGTAATGCATTTAAATGAAATACATGTATATTCATTGAAAAAAAGAAAACATACAGTCATGTGGATTTAACCAAGATTTTTTCCCCTAGCGGTGTTACAAATTGTTATTTTTTCCGCTAACAATCTAAACCATTCAAACGTTAACAGGTTAGCATGTAAAAAGACTTGATCGATCAATGGTATTGATTTTCTAAACATAACTGATTCTTTGTTATCGGGCTTAGACTAGCCTTATTTGTATTGATTTGGCGAAAGCATATTAAAATAAAAGAGAATTCTGTTTAGAATAGATATCTTTTCTAGCTAACTGTTGTTGCATTGACATAAAGGTACAATATTTTATAGTATCTTTATTAATTTATAGATTATTTATAAAACAGTAAAAATCAATAGTTTTGGGCAAGTTTTTTCAATGAGATATACATTAATTCTATTTCATTTTAGGAAGTGTATACGTAAATAGGCATAGAGAGGATTTTTGATCAATTATAAAACCTGTTATCCAAGCCTGCTGTGTGTACATATGAAACATGCTCATGAAGCCATGAGGCAGGTTATACAACAACTGACATTCTGCGATCATTTCATCAGCAGCAATGTGTGATGAGAGAGAGAGAGAGAGAGAGAGAGAGAGAGAGAGAGAGAGAGAGAGAGAGAGAGAGAGAGAAAAAAAAAGAGAGAGAGATAGAGAGAGAAGTAAGAAAAAGAGGAAGGGAATGCTTTTTATCTAAAAAGGTAGAAGTGGTTTTTGGCCTTAAATACGAATATGAAACCATCGTGTAGCATTGTACATTCGGTCTGTGTTATGATGGTAATTATTCTCATGATTAAAATATCCTGATGTACATAGACGTTCAGGGACCCATGCTGTTGATCAGACAAATGGAATATCAATTATGAATTTCTGACATTGAATGCCTAGCTATTATTCAGTAACAAAGCCAGACAATATACGCATCATTTTGATGATTGTATTTCAATATTTCAAAATAGCTAAACTATATCTTAGTTATATTTTTGAATCAATGATTTTCTTTTTTTTTTAACATATAATCAACAGATGATGTGCATAAACAGCTTGGATTTTTTTGTTTCTTGTTTTTGTTTTGTTTTTATTTTTTTATTATTTATTTATTTTCATTGCCAAAACACTCTGAACATGCATGCGAACTATATTCACATTTAGTGTCAAATATAATAATCTCTTCGACAGTCTCATTTGGTAACTATCGACATCGAAAGCTACAGTTTTTTTTTAAAGTATGCGATCAATTGATTTCAATGTAACTCATGCAATTATCAACAACAAAGCACAGAGAGCTAACGGCGCGTTTATAAAGATCTGTAAAATCAATCATTGTTTAAGATTGACGGCAAAAAATAACAAAACGAAAATCATTTGTTGAATGGATTTACGAATTAATAATGTAACTCTGGTTGTAACGCGATTTCTGATTCACTAAAAAAGTTTTATATAATGCATAAAGAATGTTGCCTACGTCACATTTAAACCTACGTCAAAAACGTATCCATCCGTCAGACGTTACGTTTGAATATTGTATAATTTGATGTCATTTTAAAGGTCAAATGACTGTTTTTATCTTCAGCTAATTACAAAAAACTGAATTATAAGTAAATGTATTAAATGCAGATTTTTTTTAGTTTTATACGATATAAAATGGTTTAATTTGGGACAGTTTACGATTTTTATAAACAGCTTTGCTTGAGTCTGAATAAAAAGAAAAACTAAAAAATGAAAGCATTCAATTTTCTTAAGTAATTGTTAGGAAAACCAACGCATACATGTAGATGCATGGTTCAATGCCAAATATAGAAACAGTAGCCATATCACAGGATGAATCTCTGTCATTCAGTCAACTTAATGTTAACTGAATGGTCTGGAAAGGTGACTGAATGCCATTCAGCCACCTTTCAGTTACCCTTCAGTCACATTTTAGTGAATGACATAGATTCATCCTACGATACCTAGCAAATTACTAGAAATCGTGGGTTTTTTTCTAATATGTAGAAGTGCACAATTGGTCATGCACATATGTATATGAAAGATTAATACTTCATTTTTTTTCCAGTTGATGTTATAACTATTTTATCTAAAAACTTCCTGTAATTTAAAATATATAGCTAAAAACTTGTAACCAGCATTCAGATAGATAACTTTTAGTTTACCTTAGGTCGTTTCCATTCAATTTCAGTGTCTATCTTTGAATAGAATATGGATTTATTATTTGCCGGGAACTCGGGGTCTTCAAATAAAATTCCTTTGCTTAGACACTCACTCCTGATAGAGGAGTATTTCTGTTTTTTGAATGCCGTTGGCATGATGCTACTGATGACCTGCAAAAAAAAAGAAACAAATGTTAGAATTATCTTGTTTCACACTTTACATTTCAGTGTATAGTGTGCATCTTAGCTGCAGGTGTGTATCTTCCGTGTGTGTAACTGAGGTGTGTAGCTCTTTGTCTGAAAAATTCTGATGAACGACCTGAGGGCTACAGTTCTGTATAAGTATTAAAAAAAATTGCAATTTAAGGTGCACAAAAATTGTGCTAGTTTTGGACAAATTTTATTTACGAACACATTCTGTACAAACTTTTTGATTCCGAGGTCGTCCATCCGAATTTTTTCAGACCACGAGTTACATGCCTATAGCTATAAATGTGGAGAGTATATATAATTATTCTTTCTATAATATCTTTATTTGATAACTTCTTTAATGCTTTCTCAACATATTTTGAATTGGTATCAATACTCTCTCTCTCTCTCTCTCTCTCTCTCTCTCTCTCTCTCTCTCTCTCTCTCTCTCTCTCTCTCTCTCTCTCTCTCTCTCTCTGCAACTCATTTACATTATCTCTCTCAACTTAAATTGATATTTAAACTTGTCATTCTGTTAAAACTTAAATGTGTTGAATTCAACTCTTCCACATCAATTGATACTCTAACACCAATCAATTCAATCTTCTATATATGTCAGGGATAAATACCTTTTCTAACTTCATTCATGTGATAGAATAAAATTAATTGAAATGATTTGAAAAGACCTAATAAATTATAACGTTATTCACCGCCAACCTAAGCGACAGATTCAATGGAACATTTCAATATTTATAGCAGGCAAGTGTAACGGGACCATTTCAATCCATTCTACCATTGACTTCCATTATTGTGAAATCCCAACTTTTTCTGATCGATAAATCTCCAATTAAGACATACGTACACAACAGAAAACTAACATTCAGAAATGAAAATCTCAACCCCATTACTTACTTCTTTCATAGGCATTGTGAATATTTTTTTTTCTAAATAGTTCCCCAAAAGATTGAAATATCGCTCTATTCGAATCACAAAGAAATCTAGCGGAAGTCGTTTTCAGCCATTATTAAAACACCAGTGGAGACCATGAAATAAACTTTTATTTACTTGAGAACGCCGTGTATAGACTTATGTAGGACTGTTATAATCGTTTTAATCCTTAGGCCCCCGACCAGCGCTGGTTTTTAACTCTATGTCGCTGGCCACAACGAGATTGATCGCCAATACACTGGCCGTGTTTTAATAATTTGACTGCAAAAGTGTATATAATTTCTATAACTATAGTAGTTTGACTGTATTAGTCATGACTGATTACTGCAATACTGTGCACTGAACTTGACTGCAATAGGTTTTCACCAAATTTTATTTTAATTATGTGTTCTGAAACTAACTGCAATTCTAGTACATGTAGCTTTGTACTTAATTCCGCGATTTTACCGTTTTCCATCAAATTGCGAGAACATAAAATCGCGAATGCCGAATTTGTATCGTGGTTTCATGTTGTGAACATATGTCCGAAAAATAAAAGCGAAATTCTAAATTCGCGAGGTGTGCTTATAGTATCTATATAATATCTATATCAAAGTGAATTACCAGGCACGTAGCATCGGGGGGGGGGGGGGGTAGGGGGGCCTGTCCCTCCCCCTTTTTGCGCAACAAAGATTTTTCTTAAATTGGCATACAAAAATTGAATTAACATGGATTTGCCCCCCCCCCCCCCTCCCCGCAGTTTTATGGGACCATGTAAAAAATTGAATTGAAAATAAGGAAATAATCAGTGAAATTGAAGTTTAAGGTATACCCCCCCCCCCAACGGATTAGGATTTTGAGGATTTTGGAACAATAACCCTTTTCCTTTTTTTTTTGCTTGTCAAGATTTTTTGGTTAAGTATGTCCCCCCCCCCCCCACTTTCAAAAACAATGATACGTGTTTGATGCTTGATTACAATCGGTTTGCTCTAAGCGGTATAATTATTTTGATTTTATTTATTTCAAATAGAAAAAAATGTATTTGATGCCATGGTTCATTCCGATAAAAAAATATACGCAAAAGCGATTTATCAGTAAGTTGCACCATCAGTGAGAAAGGTTAAGCTAAAAAACGGAATCAGCAAATATGCCTCAGATTTTTGTTTTGAATTTAGTTAAGCTTTGTGTATAGATTTTTAAAATATATAGAATAGAAAAACAAAATTAAGACTTTTGATCGCAGGATCCAACCTCCTAAACAAATAGAGAAAAAAATAGCTACATTCTATGGTATGATAATATTCTCACCAAAAAAAAATGCAATAGCACCTCTCTTTGAATATAATTCCACCAACTTTTTTTTTATACAGGAAATCGATGAAACAAGATCCGTATCTTTGAAACTGTAACTATAATTTTTTATATTTGCTGCATGATACCTTGATAGAGTTGTCTTAGCGATGACGTAAATACTTAGGCCCGTATTGGGGTGTAACAGAGGCCCCTTAGAGGTGCTGATTAGAGGGATTCGTTTATAAGACGTTTATCATCGATATTTATAGTATTCGGGGTTGCATAGAGGTGCTGGACATAAAAAGTGAGCTTGCGAAAAAAAAGTTATTGTATAGAGGTCTCATATCATCGCTATTTATAGAAACGGAATCCTTTCTAGTAATGCTGACTCTACAAAATAGTGAGTATGCGCACAAAAAAAGAGACAATTGATTTCATTATTTATATAAAAAAAAGAACAAAAAAAAAACAACAACTCCTTCATTTCATTATAGATTGTCAAAGAGAACACTACAAATGAATTATACATGGAATGCATTAAGACGTGGACATTGAATGAGATTCGTTGGTTTCACAATAAGAAAGTCTATATATAAAGTATTCCAAATGGCTATGATTTTGCTAGCAACCAGGGAACTAAAGAATGTTTATCAAAACATAGAATTACACCCCTAATGAGCGCTTGATATGAAAACAAGATGAATGCAAACCAGACAAAGTTATGAAAGAAAAAACTCCAGTTTGACAAAAATGTTCACACTTTGTTAGCTCCATGCGAAAATATGGAAGGTAAATTGAGGACGCCATTGAAAGAACTCGTTTTGGGATAAAAATTCAACAGACAACAGACAGTACTTTGGTACTGATATAAAAATTCAAAAAAGTTATAAAAGGGCGTTTAGAGGACTGAGGACCTTTATCATCGATATTTATAGTATTGGGTTCCGTATAGAGGTGACGTTGGTTTGTGTGTGTGTGTGTGTGTGTGTGTGTGTGAGAGAGAGAGAGAGAGAGAGAGAGAGATTTAAAAGAAAGTAATAATTCAATTTAAATATATTTGGGAATATTCAGTAATTACAATGATTTATGCACATATATGTATAGGTCTAAGAATAGACTAAAAGCACTAACTTAAAAAAAGTAGTTAACCTATACGTCTGTTTGATAAGGCAGTTATCTTTGACTTTCACTTAAGATATTTAGATTTTAACTTACCTTAACTTTCAATAACAGAACATGTTCAGTTATTACATATCAAAGATATACTACTTGTATGACACTATGATTCCGATCCTCGGAACACACAAAAGTCACACAGACATATTCAACATGTCGTAACAGATTAACCGCAAAGAGTTTTCTCTCTTCCGGGTTTTTAAACTGATAAAATCCGTTCCAGGAATTCACAATCTATATTGACTCAAACAAATCTCTCTCTCTCTCTCTCTCTCTCTCTCTCTCTCTCTCTCTCTCTCTGTGCCATTAACTTACTTTCTATCTTGTAAGTAGTAAAAAAGTATTTCTCCTCAGAGTTTTTCCTTCATGTTGACCTTATAATATCATGCTTCAGTTTATGTCTCCTTTAAGTATTTCCATGCAGATTGCATAAATGCTTTGACAACGTTTATAGTTTAATAAAGAACAATTCTGCACACCTCTTTTACAAAGCCATTGAAAACCCGTTCCTTACTCGTACGGTCGAATTTCGTAGGAATTTTTCTCTTTCAATATTTTGTACAAACATTCGATACACGGCTGTTATCCTTTATGTCACAACAAACGCTTATCAACAAAAGAAAGCGCTCATAAGGGATCGAACTATTCATCTGTCCTTTTAAATATCACAACAAATAGAATGCGTGAATGCATTAACGAAAACTTGGTCTTTAATCATAAATGTCTTCACTCGTTAAATTAAATAAACATGGATGACTCTATTCATTCTTTTTTAACATACGAGAATATGTCACAGGTTTTACCCTTGATATCGACCGTTTTCAAAAATGTACATCCACATGCAAACACTTTCAATCATTTTTACAACAATTAAGTTGATTTATTACCTGTGGGTCTTCATCATGTTTTTTTTACGTATATTACATTCATAATACGGGGATTAGATATTGATGTGTAGGGGAGTGGGGTGGGGGTGGGGTGGGGGATTGAAATAAGCATCGGCACGCGGTGTCATTCCGTATTACAGTATATGGTATAGTACTTTAATAGTTAGCCCTAGATTTATATCGTTAATTTGACCTTTAAACTGCGTTGTATAAGCTAACGTACAACGCAGTTTACAATTTTTTGTAAAGTAATCATCTTTACGATGATAAATAAATCATTAACATTGAATCAAATGGCAGCTAAAACATTTATATAAAATACTGCATCAAATCGTTGTAGACAAGCTTTTTTTAATAGGAGGGGAGGGGGGGGTTCTTTTTAAATAAATCTCCCTTTTATTAAAAGATCGAGAAATAAAATAATGAAAATAGCTAGATACTTGCAAAACGTATAGTGCATTAGAACTGTAATGCACATTCTAAATTAAAAGGCACATATTCTACTTTCCCTAAGCATACATAGCTTTCGGTCGGGAATTAAATGTCTATCTGTACAGGGCAACAGGTAGAGTTATGAAAAATGCAATGTCAATTATTCACTCATTCCACCGTTCATGTATATTGACCTACCTATTTAAAAGTTCATTAATCCAAGACCCAGAGTCAATCTTGAGAAAATAAAAACCTCTAACACCAAAATCCAAATCCCTCAGGCGCAATTCGATAATCCAGGGCTATTTACTATATCGTGTTGCATCGGTGTAAAAAAAAAAATTGGTCAGAGAGCCAAGAGTTATCTGTCCTTAGTTAAAGTTCCGGAACGACCCATCCGCGACAAAAGGGCACGATAGCAACAGTGTAAATATTTTTGCGAGCATGTAGAGAAATTATTGACAGATTTATCAGGTGATCCTCACGGAGTAAGTGCGAGCTGTAAAATTCATTTTGCAATGATTTTTTCATTGAAATCTCTGCCGGTAAATCGATATTTGGGACGCATTTTTCTCGCTGGCTTCATTACAGTCTTTGAACTGTGAGGTTTTTCATTGATAATTACCCTTGTGTTGTAGTTTTCCTTCTAAATGCATTTTCAAATTCGTATTTAAAGTACAATGTAAGCTAACCAAATTAAATTTCGGGTTTCTCTGACAAATTAGATCTAATGTTCCACGTTTTTATACAATATCGGAGAATTAATAGACGGGAAAAGCAGACAGAACCTATGCTCAGAACAAAATGAAATCAGTGAAAATACTAACGAATGAATATGGCGTCGCGGTTCAAGGTTCGGTGGGGTGTTTAAAATATATAAAAAACATAACAAAAAAAGAGCGTCAACTACTTCAACATTATTGAATTATTGGTGTATTAAAAATATCCGTGTAAATATGCATGCATAATACCGTCCTTAACACAAATTTAGATTATCAAAGTAGTCATGTTGTATAAGTTATTTGATAAAATTAAATACATCGGAAAGGACAGTATGCTTTTGAATCTGGATAATATATTTATTAGTTTAATATGATAAAGAAAACAAACATGGTTCGCAAAAAGCAAAAACGACACAGAAGGATGCATAAATTACTGATAAGTTGATGATTAGAGTAGAGTATGTCCTCTTCTTTTTTTTTTTGAAAGAGGGAAACTACTCAGGCTATTAATTTGATTTGGAGTATTGATTTTTCTCTTGTTGCTTTTTTTCTTTAAAAATGGTTATCTATTTTTCAATTGGTATTGATGATCATCAGTACGAGGAATCATTTAATATCCAAATGTACCGTTTGATATTTTATAAACGTGCTTGTCTCCTAAAAGTCTGTTTTTATTAATTATGGCTTAGAGCTCCTCACATACTTTGAGTGAAATATATCAAATTACAATAAGAAGTCAGATTAGCATTGCTGGGAACGACGACGAGATTTAAGATCACACAGAAAGTTAAGAGAACAAGTTTTTGTTCAAACAAATGATTATTAGTAGATTTCTCTAGAGGCTTTGAATTATTTGTGAGAAAACACGTGACATTAAATTTCTATTTATTTTTGCGTTAACTATAAATATATTTTGACTTTAAGCCTATTTTTTGGCTTGTCATTTCGGCTCATTTGTTTATTTATAATGCATAGTTCTTTTCACCATGATTAAAGCGATTTTCCGGTCAGTTTTTATGGATTTTGAAGTTTATCCAGATTGATGTTGGTGTGTTTAAGGAATGAAAACCATACTTTGTTCTTAATGGAGATAATTAAAAAAAATGGACCGCAGAAATAGTATTATTTTTTGTTATATTTACCTAGTAATATATTAGGGCTAAATTAATCATATTTACAATGTTCAATTTTAAAGTAAATCTGTTGGGCAATATGTTTGACCAGCCAGCCTCATTTACATAGGAGTTCGCTTTCAAGCAAGACTCAAAGCACGAAGTTCTTACAATCTCCATGCTCAGCACCATCCTAGAAAATACAAGGATTTGGTGCTCGTAACATAAACCATGCTTAGATTTTGTCTCAAGTAGGGTCATAACTAGTACTTAAGGAAATATTAGGACCTACATAAGTCATACTTATGCATGACTTATACTGTAACATAAAGCAAACTTAACAATGTCATAGCTAAGTGATGCTTATATTTAAATCAACTATAAAATAATTATTGTCCTAGCTAGGCATTCATCTAGTTACGGATTTAAGTCTAAGAATGCATGTACCTTAGTCCGACCTAACCACTGTCAAATTCTATTTTTCTGTTTTTATTATTTACAATGCTTCAGATATGCATTTCTAATGATCAAGTGAAATTTGATAGTCAGTCATTAGTTTATAAGCAAGATACAGAGCTCACACTACATTGTTATGTAAACAAGGCTCGTGCCCTGTTTTTGTTTACATAGGTTCAATATACCAGTAAAAAAATCTTTTTCAAGCTGATTTTTCTATCTTCTTTATTCATCCTAAGCATAAATAAACAGTTCATAACGTCTAAAATAGGACTTTTCACTTCAACATTCAAAATGTAAACAAAGTCATTGTTTACATAGTAAGGAACTCGCTTATAAATCAATGAATGACACTCAAATGTTGGTTGCATATTAAAAATGCTTTACTTAAGAAACATTAAAATCAGAAAATTAATTTTTGACCAAAATCGTGACCATGTCCCTTTAAGAGCCCTTGGTCACTGATATTTAGCGTAATATATTCAATCTTACAAGTAAGGTCTCCACGTGTAATATGTATCGAGGCCTAGTTGCAAAATACAGTATATTAAACTGTATGGTATTTACTTGAAAACGTCTTTTTTATTTGGTAATTAATTAGAACCATTTTAACAAGACCTTGGACTTTTGGATGGACGTAGCTAGCTATTTCTTGCGTCAAAACAAGTTAAAATGACACGGTTTCAAGCGAAATATGCATCAATTGCGTAGTCTTAGCTTAAAAGCAAGACTAATCTTGTTGATTTCAAAGAGCCATGGCTGAGTGGCTAGCAGTGAAATAGACAGGCCTACGTCACATTGCTGTTTGACACAACTACCCAAAATCCAAGGTCTTGTTCAAATGGTTCTAGTATATTTGTTCGCTTTATCATAATGTCATTAATCATCAAATATTTACATCCAGGGTCTTAGTCTGTGATAGCACTTCGAATCAAATTGTCAGAATAGCTCAATACAGCTCATCTATGACGTTAATGTACTGTTGAGGCACAAACGGGGTTTGCATAATTTTTCGAAACAGAAATAATCTAGAAACGTTTATAATTTTAATTTTTAATAGAATAACTGCTGAAAATTATATAAATATAAGTACAAAGGAATCTTTCTTTGGATATAACATTTAAAATTGTCAACAACAGTAAACCATGGACATCTGGAGAAAAAAAATACCAGCAAACGGCATCTTTTCACTTTGATTTTAACTTTGATTTCAACTATGTCGGATAATGCGTCAACAATAGACCCGAACTCATGAAATATATGCGCCTTTGTAAATTATGGGCGCATTAAAAAATCATGCAATTGTAAACAGAAAATAAACTTTTCGCACAATTTTTAACATTATTTACTTTTTTTTCTAAACAGCAATATAACAAAGCCTTGTTTTACTTACAAGAAAATGTGAATTTTTTTATATCTCGCGTGAAACTCGAAGATTAACTAGTAAATTCTGGTTGACCGAAAAAAAAAATCAAAGCTAAAGTTAAGCATTGTTAACATTTAAATTGAAGGAATAACATCTGATAAAAATAAATCTTCTCAACTCGTGACCATGCTTTCATAACATTTAAGACGTGTGAAAGGATATTTTTTTTCCTGAAGACCATTATCTTACGTTTTACTGCATCACTAACCGTATTTTCTCCATAGCCTTCGTTTCAGATTTATATTTTTTTATAAAATTAGAAGAATAGCATGATTAATATTTCAACACATACAAATTACAAACACAGATGGTGCCCTGATAGTGTCGCAGAAATAATTATAAAGAAATGATGCATGAAAATATGCAATTTCAGTTCACTTTGATCATGTCACATTTACAACCTCAGAAATTTATAATTAACAAAAAGTACCCGCTAAGAAAACAATAAAGATGATACATGGTCTCAAACCTCCTTTATGAATAACAAATAGTTAATAGAAAATGAAGAATGTTTTGAAATATAATTTTTTTCTCTGTATTATGTTATACAACGACCGTGTAATAAGACCCATTATGCTTATGGTTTACTATTGAGAGCAAGTCATGATCGAACTATCTCTTCTGGTTTTGCGTCTTTTTTCATTATTCTCCCTCTCTTATTTTTGTAAGGCAGATTTAAGACATGGCTACTCGATGCTACAGTACGGACACAAGTTGGGCAGAAGGATGATAACGTCGTATGATGGATATAGTATTCTGGATTGTGTAGAGGAATGTCTGAGAACAACACGATGTTGGTCCGTCAACTACCACCAGGGAGCCCACTTCTGTCAGACCAATTTTGAAAACAGGACAACTGTACCCGATCTGTATATAGAGAAGCCTGGCTGGATATACAGCGATAGAAAAGACTGGGACAAGGTTAGAGTTAAATTTTAGATGGATTTAAAATTTAAAATCATGGCGCCCGTTTAAGTGAATGGTTTTTTTTTAGGAACAAATATATTTATTATGTGTACATGTATATTTTGAAATTTGTTTGGCATAATAAATTGAATTGCCACACAAATGATATAAATAATGTTTTTAAGCACAACGATTTCGAATTGTGTAAGATATAAAGCAAAGGATCGAAAAATAAAAACGCCATACTTTTGGAGAGTAGTGTGGTATGATTATTGACACGTTTGTTGAGTGAATTTTCAATGATACATTTTTTTGGTTATAAATTTACTTTGTTTACGGATGTTTTTGATATAATTTACAGGAAATTGCTGGAGCCTGTTCGGTTTCAAATTGTGCCCTCAATGAAAAGTGCATCCCCAAATCTTTTGGACAGTATACATGCATCCTGTCAGGTGCGACTCATTTAAATACTGTCTCAGTTCTCTTTGAATATTGCGGCCATTATTGTGGTATTCGGAAATAAATATTTCGACAATAAATACTGAAATATTTTGCATTGCAAGGTAAGAAAATGGTTGAATAATTGCGTCCAAGTTTTGACAATACATGTATTTACCTTCTTAAATGGAAATCTCTGTATAAAGATAATGGAGAATGATCAATTGTGAAAACAAAAATATTTGTATATTATCTTCAATAATTGCAAATTTTTGACCAACACTAATCTGTCAACAATTCTGAGGAAGATCTTATGGGTAATATTTATTGCTTTATATTGTACCTTATTCGTATTAAAGTATACAGTTCGATTGTAATATATTTGCAGGATTTGTTTTTCGATGCAGTAATCTCATTCGTTTATTCATGAAGTTTTATTTTATTGTTATTTTATGTGATGTCTGCTCATGTCATATTTTCTTAATTAGCAATATGAGCTGTATTTTTTAAAATGTTTTTTTGTTGTTGTAAAATCCTGCTAGTATGCTAAGTCTGCATGTGACTTAAACTTTTATGATAAATGAGGTTGTAAAAATCATTAATTTTTGTCAGAGGAAAGATATTTCTTCTAAGGAACATATAGCAAATCAATTTTTGTACAGTACTAGAATAATTCAATTTCGCTCCAATTAATGCTCCTTAAAAGCTCTTTTTACACAAATATGGCGAAAAGAAATTGAAAACCATAATATTTTTGTCATTTTAGTAGAAAATAACATTTTCGTTGAAAAAAATCTTCTTATGAAATTTGCAGCTCATATTGCTTAAAAATATTTTAAAAGCAAGCATAAGTTAATGTTTGGAAGAAAAGAACAAAGAGTACAGTACAGTGGTTTGATCAGTATTCGTTGAATACCAATTTTCGTGGATTTCGTTGTTAAGTTGACCCGAGAAATTAAATGTTCATTGAAGTTCAATTTTAACTAACAATTTGTACATGTATTGATAGGAGACGGGAATTATGATGATGTTTACGATGACATAAATGTACTGCCGTTTGTACCTATTAATTTATCCTAAATCAAGGCACTGTATCGTACTGTTATGATAGCTTGAGATATTTGTTGTAAGTCTTAAAGTAACACTTGTCCAGGTTGTTTAATATATGTTAATGTCATTATTTACACGTGCGTGTGTAATTAGTCACAATCTATGTTTTATTTAAATATTTCAAAGGTTACATTAATAAGACTGCAAAAAACAACATATGGATTCAGGGTGAAAAAGATGGCGAAGGTATTTGGAGATTTCATGACGGTTCAAATCTGCCGGACGTCTTGAAAAGAGATAGGATTGAAACAGATTTACCTCACGAATTTCATCTGAGATATGTTATTGACAAACAGCAATTCTGGGATGGACAGGCAACAATCGCAAATAGCTTCATATGTGAACACAGAATTTACTAGGTTCTTTTAAAACACATGAAAATACAAACACTTTCCGAAAGGAATGTTTTTCTTTTAAATTATGCAAAACTGTCCAAATTTGTTTGCATTTACATTTTTTTTCAAAATATAATTCTTTTAAATGATGATAATAATTTATGATGTTATAGTAAGTGTACCGTGGATGTGTAGTGGGGGAGAGTAGAGTATGGGAGACATGATTATATCACACGGTTTCTGGAGTGTTAGATGAAATTCTAGCATACACAATGTGTCCTAATGTTTTGTCACATGGTACACAGGATGGAGCTCGCTCGGCTATTAGGTCAACTGAAATGTCTGGAAACGTGATTGAATTGCATAGTTACATGTATTTAGTTAGTCGCGTATGGATTATTTTTAGTCACCTTTAATTTAACGGAATGGCAGAGATTCATCCTTCATTCTGTGTTAGGGATCGATCATCTTTCGAATAGACGATATACTTATATGTACACTGTTTTACGAGACTCAAGTATACAATCCTGAATTGATTTAGTGTAATGTTAGACATTAATGTCAAATGAAGGTTGTACAAAGAATTTGTCTCATATACCGTATTTTAATTGTTTTTAGACTGACATAAATGACAAAATAATGAAATACATAAATAAAGACTTTGACTTTTGACTTTAATTACCTTTTACTGTTAAAATTATGAATAACATCAATCAACAAGAAATTGATATTAAGATACTAGGACACGACACTCTAAACAGCATCTGATAGTTGCATCATAATAATATTGAAAAGATACATGTAGTTATAATTGTAGTTGTAGAGTGTTTCGGCGGTAAAATAAGCCCCAGCAGGCGTCCAAATTTAGTGTACCTATTGTAAGCGAGATTTAATCAAAAGATCTCCTATATTTGTGTGTTTGCTGTATGCAATGATAGGTGTCGTGTCAAATAACATTTTGCAAGTTGAATTCGTCTTCAAAATGTTCCAGTACTTCAGTATACGTTTTTTTAAACCCTTTGACGCGGGGGTTGAATTGCGTAACCATGACGTATGGCTGTTTTGAGTTTGATTTTTCTGTTTTACTCAGTAAGAGTTTCCTTTCGTTTTCTTAGATTTCGTCAATGATCGGATTTATTTCCCTCTCAGAATGACCTCTCTTTGATAACTGTCTTCTGAAGCCCTGTAGAATTATTTTGAGGGTTGATGGATCGTTTGTGTTTCTCAACTGCCTGATACATTCTCCTTTGAGGAACGTTGTGTGCGCTATTTTTATGAAGGTATTGAAAATCATTAGTTAGTATGAAATAGGATATGATATGAAGTTATGAAGATATGAAGATAACAAAGACTCAAGGATTTCCTTTTATGGTCCATAAAAAATGATAAATCCATCATCTCAGAATCTTCCGTGAAATAGTATTTTGAATACTGAAATTGAGATTCTATGTATCGAGTAAATTCGTTCATTCTCATATATCCGTAATTTCTGGCGAGGGTATTGCATCCATGCTACATCTTATGATTTGATTGCAGTGTTTCCTGTCAAATTCGAAGTAAGATTTTTCTAATACGCATCTGAACAGGAAGATTAAATCTCCAACATCTGGATGCGGTATGTTTAAATTGCTCTTTTCAGCATTGGTAAAGGCAAGTTCGACGGCATTTAGTAATTCTTCAAATTTAGTGTTTGTATACATACTGGTTACATCATAAGTGATCAGTAGCGCATTACTAGGGAGTTGTAGAGATTCGATCTTATTGATAAAATCAGTTGTGTCCTTGACTGTTTTTGTACGATGGGAATAAAAAAAATAATAATCACAGTATGCCCCAATTTTTCTTGTTGGTGTATTGCATTGAGCAATAACTGGCCGTCCGGGGGGGGGGGGGGGGGGGGTGTGGGTAGCCGTTTGATGCCACATAGCTCATTAAGGAGGGCATTTCGTAGGTTGTCCTGAATTGTGTGTATTTTAGGGAGCAGGTAGTAATAACTGCATTCAAGCAGCGGCTTTTGTTCTTTTAGAAATCGTAGAGTATCTTTATCTATGGATATTTTGAATTAGATTGTGCAAGTGTTGTAAGTCAGGGTTTTGAACTTAATTGTAATGTTTTGAGACTAAGTGACGCTCCGCCTCAGATATATTCTGATTTCTGTCCATTATAACTATAGTATTACTTTCGTCAGCATTCTTTATGACTATATTGAAACTGTTTTTAAGCAAAGAGAAACAAAGTAATGAATCTAATTCAATATTTTTGATAATGTTTTTTATTATCAAAATTATTATTTATGCAAATTAATCAACACGCATAAAAATTTGTGAATTACAAAAGTTGGAGTTATTCCACCTCATCTTTACAAACAATAAAACCCTTCGATTATTTTTTTTTTCCGAAATCAAAAGTGAAACGGCCGTTATTGTATTTTCTGATTCTCTACATTTAAGCTGAGAATGTTGTTGAAGTTGTGGTTGTGAATACAAAAAATATATAATTGTTATCCATATTACATAATACTAGTGAAAGTGTTTTCTACAATAAGCTTAAAAATATACTGAAACCTTTTACAATTGTATTTGTATATAGTTCAAGCGTTGATTAATAGACTACATTCACTGATTATCATTATACCTTGACAATTCATTCTGTTTTACAAAATAAAGTTTAGTTTCAAAGAAAACGTTACAAAATGTTATGTGTTTGAATTGGAAAATTGAAAACTAAATGGTAAATTAAACAGTCTAGCTTTATGCTCAAAATCTAAGTTAGTAATAAAATGATTGTTTATCGTAAAATAACCATGGAACCTTGAAATAAACATTGTTCTATTTAGACATTTTTCATAGCATTTCAATTTTGGCAGTGTTTTCAATCACGAACTAATACGACAGTATACATGTTTAACTCAATTCTAAAACTGTCTTATTATCTTGGGGTTTGATTTGAAAAAAACAAATATTCAATTTACTTTGAATGTTTTGATATTTTCTTTAACATCAACACTCTCTCTCTACTATTAAGAGTAAATATGAAATGTTTACTCGAATAGGGTGATAGTTCTCTTGTGTTATTGGGTCACCTTTGTTTTAACAACCCCATTAAATCACGGATTAGGGACAAAGCCAATGTATGAACAGACGCAAAAGTATTGGAAAAGTTGATGAAAAATGTTTAATTAATATATTATCTTAACTTGGTGTTTACCGTGTTGAAGTTTTTTTTCCAGCCTTTACGTTTTCTGTAATAAAAAAACAACTCATCAAATTGTTTGGAACTAAATAAAAATAACATTGTTGGGGGAGTGTGGTTCAAGGAACCAATTAGGTCTACCCTGCCTCATCAATCGCTTATATTAAAGAACAATCGCAAGAAACTGAGATCATGAAATATTGTTGTTTAATCCATCTGTTCATTGATACATGTAATCCAAGTCATAGTTTTTTTTTACTGAAACCACATAAAATAAATATTCTTCCTTTGAAATTCATATATTTACGACGAATCCGTGATTTTTTTTTCTGTCCATGTGAAATATACTGTGGAATCATTAGATTTCGTGGTGGCTCAATTTTCGTGGAATTCGTGGGTACCTTTCATCCACGAATTAACATCCTCCACGAATTAATAAATTAGGGTAATAAAGTCATATTTCCTCTGTAGGTATAAGAGAATGCACGAAATTACGTCCCCACGAACCTGAAAAACTTTAGCAATCCACGAAAATTGGCCCCCACGAAAATTAATGATTCCAGTACACAAGTCAATTTCAGCTGCAGATGCAGCTGCAAAAATGTGTAGTTTTAAAAGCAACCTACACTTGTACAAACATTTACAACCTGTCAATATTCTACGACTGATGTTGAGCTCGACATGGTGTCCCCAACAGTTCCCAGTCTGTTTTCACCTACAAAAGAATATCAACTTTTGATTTTTCCAAATCATATCTATATAATAACATTGATAAAACATATTCGTATATCCATCACACATGTATCTATTACAAAAACTGTTCTTGATTATTAACTTTTTTTTCATTCATAGTTACCTTGATAAACACATGTATACCTAATACACCTGCAACAATAACATATTTTGTTTGTTTGTTTTTTTACTATACTTGATGACTTCATAGCAACAATTTAACAAAAAGAATTTGTTTTTAATTAACAAGACAGTATATGTAAAATATTTCTCAATAATTTAATTGCAATGATTAAAAAAATTACTCAAAACAAGCGGCCAATTAGTGAAGATGTGTTAATGGCATTATAACCAACAGAAATAGTTTACACAAGTGATCCAAGTAACTGTATAATTACATGTTCATAATATGTCCTTACTTGCTCCCACACCCAACAAACAACCTGATCTTCCACTCCATAAGCAGTACATTTCACAATTTAACACGGGAGCTTAATAACAAATGCATTTGGTTTATATCCTTGACTGTGAATATGAAGAAAAAAATATAATAACACTAGAACATTTTCTATACGGCAATATTGACCCTATCTTTAGAGACTCTTGCTTCAGTAGCAATGGATTACGCAAATTATAGAAAAAGCGTCAAACATATCATAATTTTGCATGATATTCATCTTCCACTAACACGGGGCAGAAAAGGGTATTTTCTTGGATTCAGTACATTTTCTTTTTATCTGCCATATTTGCCCTTCTCTTAAGGAACTGAATCCCAGAGAAAGGGACAAGGTATTTCGAAATTTTGATAGAGAGCTACATGTACATTATAGTCATGTATTTAGTTTTTTTCCTTAAATATTTATGGAGGTAGAGAGCAATATTTTTTTTAATATAATTTTTAATATACTGTGGAATCATTAGAATTCATGTTGGCTCAATTTTCGTGGTATTCGTGGGTATCCCTCCTCCATGAATTTAAATCCTCAACGAAAACAATTTTAGAAAGAATTATCTTTGTTACTGAAACAGTAACTGACGCATCCATAAAATTACATCCCCACGAATGAGCAAAAAAGTCATAATCCACGAAAATTGGCTCCCACGAATTTAAATGATTTCACAGTACTTTTTACAATTTGGCCAAACTAACGCACTTCAAGGCCCAAACGCCAAACTCAGGGGCTAAATATTTTAGGTACAGTATATCATGTACATCGTAATTATGCATTCTGTTTAGTTTTCACTACTTTTGAAGTAGAGAAGTTGAGAAGAAGGTTTTGTATTATTCAAGATACGTTATAGCAAACTGGGGGGTTGGGGTCATGATTTTCACACTTTATGTTCACCTTGCCGTATCAATGCTAGACACTTATTCTGGTCAAAATCACCGAGTAGTTTTAGAGAGGAAGCTAATAATATCCGGATGTTAATATACGACGGATGGCAATGGACGAAAAGAGGTCGTAATACGTTAGCTCAGGTGTCGAAAAAATGGCAATAGTGTTACGACAAAAAGCATGTGTGACCGGTCAGCAGAGGATGCTCACTCTGCCTAGGTAGTTGATCCTACCTTTATCTTTTTTTAGGTTCGTGTTGCTCTGCTTTGAATTTGTATTTCGTTTAATGGATTTTTGAGATGGTTGACAGTTTGTTATTGACATTTTTGTCATGTAAGTTGTACATTTCTCAGCGAGGTTGAATTAGTTGAGAGCGGTAGATACAGCTAATGTAAATCAGTAACAAAAATACTTTAATATTGACAAAGAATTTCACCGTATCTTATTGACTTGTAAATTAACATGGACTGTGTGGCTTATTTATCTATATATAACTAATGTGAATAATTATAATGACCCAGACTTACTTGTCAGAGCGTCCTCTTTTCCTATATACCTGTAGACATACACCTTGTTGTTGTATGATCCAACCCAGAGAGAGTAAGTATTGACATCATAACTCAGACTGCATGGTTTACCAATTAATTCTGATTTTGTAAGTAGAATTGACATGAATTGACCATCCCTATCAATCATCTGTACTGTTTTGGTTTGATCATCACACACCAGAATGTGTGACAGCGCGTCAGTACAGATTCCACGTGGCAGAAGCCCTGAACCTATTTGATGTCTAGTGTAGGAGAAACGATATCTTCCTCCACGCTCTGTCACCACTAACGCTGTTTCGTCTGACACCACGACCTCCCCATTATTGTTCTCTGTTACATAGGTAAGTGCATTATAGAGTTGAAGTCCTGAGTTGTCGTGTGATATGGTTTGTGTCAGTTCTCCGCTTTGGTTGTACCGGGTTACTTTTCCTTCCCTATAATTATTCATCCCGACCAGTAGATCCCTAGTGAACGCGGACCAGTACACACATACTGGTGTCCATGTTGGGTACGGTGCCTCTATGAATATGGTGGTTGTGTTCATATCTTGTGACAGTTTGTTGATGTTATAATTCTTATCTATATAAATCAATTCTATTTCACTGGTCACTGTATGTAATCCAAATAAATCATCATCAGTACATAAATCCGCCACATGACGAAGGGGGACGCCTGTTGTGTTTGTTAGGATTAAATTGTTTTCATCATCACTGACCCAGACCCGGTCTGATGTAACACAGGATATGTGATAACAATCATCGACCCCTGTCACAATAAAACAGTAAAGTAACTCGGGGGGAGACAATAGTTTTAGCAGACACTGGTTTCCCTGATGTGGTTCTTCTATCCCTGTGTTTGGAATTCCACTATGTGACTCCATCACATCAGCAATGGCTTGATGCAGATCTACAAACATCAGACATAAGCAATATATTATATAATGTATTATTGACATGATTTTCATTAAAGTATTTTTTACATAGTTCAATAGACTAATCACAAGTCTCTGCTCTTTAATCTAAACAATGGTGTACTTTTACAAGATAAGATAAAATATAATCTAACAATTAAACACTTTTGCCCAATCATCTAGTGATTTTGTTCCGGTATACAGACATTATATATTGAAAATCATAACCAGTTACTAAATATTTCATCAGATTTAACTGATAAAAATTTTGCTCATTAACAGACGCAAATTATGAAGCGAATGGTTTAGCTATACCATAACATCATAACATAGGTTCCTTTGTATCTAATTAGTCTTACTTATCTGTATTTTCTTTTAAAGTTAATGATTATAACTCCGACTTACATGTCAGAACGTCCTGCCTGGTGATGTACCTGTATATAACCACTGTGTTGTTGTCTGATGATCCGACCCAGAGACGGTGAGTGTTGACATCATAACTCAGACTTCGTGGAGAGAATATCCCTGATGGTCTTATCAGCAGATGTGACAGGAAATGACCGTCTTTGTCTATTATCTGTACCGTGCTTGTCAATTCATTACACATTAGTATGTTTGATAGCGAATCAGTACAGATTTCACGTGGCTTTAGTCCTGATCCTGATGAAGGTCCTGTGGAGGAGAAACGATGTATTCCTGTACATTGCTCTGTCACCACTACAGCACCAAACTCATTGTCATAATCAGACACAACGACATCTCCATTGTTGTTCTGTATTATATAGTGAGGATCATTATACAGTTCAAATCCTATATTGTCGTGTTGTATGATTTGTGTCACTTGTCCGCTCTGATTGTACCTGGTTACATTGCCCGTCATTGTATGATAGTTATACATCCCGACCAGTAGATCCCCAGTGGACAGGGAGCAGTACACACATCGTGGTTCCTGTGTCAAGTCTGTTACTTCTATCAACGTTGTTAATGTTTTCATATCCTTTGACACTTTGTTGATGTTATAATGTTCATCAATATAAAACAGTTCATTTTTACTGTTCACTGTGTGCAATCCATGTAAATTCCTACAGAAACCAAGCACACGATATATAGTGGTACCGGTTGTGTATGTCAAGATGAGATGGCATATATGATTACTGATCCAGACCCGGTCTGATGTCACACTGGACATGTGTAAACAAACATCAACACCTGTCACTGTGAGAGATTGAAGTACCACGGGGGGAGATATAAGTTTTAGCAGACACTCGTTTCCTACCCGTCGATTTCCTCTGTCTTTGATTTTGATTGTAATTAATGACTTCATTACATCCTTCTTGTTGAGGAGTGACTCTGTCACGGAGAGCTCGCTGGTGTGGAGTGTAAAATGTTTTTGGGATAGGCGGATCTTTTTGGATGAAAGGAATTGTAGTGGACGAAATGCTGACTGTTCATATCTGTGTTCATATCTCTGAAGGCTAACGATGTGTCGGCTCATTTGTATCTTTTGTTTTAAACGACTGTGTTTGAAATTAAAGTCACAAAACACATTGTACATGAAATCTTTTATCACTTTGTCAATGAGATCTTTCAGTGTCCTGGCATTTGTTAACATATCTGATTGATAGAGGGAGAAATCTGTGTGACATATTTTGAAATCAGCTTTGATTGGTGGGAGGAGAAAAGGTCTGTAAAAGAGAGCCTCACTTCTGATAGCATGAATGGTTCCTCTGTATTGTTGTCGCTTGTTTCAAATGCAGTTCTTACATCTAGTTGTCTGTGGTTTTTATGTTTTCTACAATGGTAGCAGACTGGGAGTTCACTAGGTTCACAGTAATTTTTATATACATTGCTAGAATGTCTCACACAGATCTCTTCTGTTGGGGTGTAGTTTATTTAATCTCGGCGATTCACAACATCATGGTCTATTGTTTTTTGATCTTTTACATGCTTCTCTTTACACTGGGGGCACAGATCACATGTACATGATATACAATGGTACTCTGTATCTCCCGGACACTTAGAACACTGATGTACGCTATATGGGATGTTTGCTGTGTCCATATTCCGGAGCATCTAGTTAAATGTTAAAAGTAAAATGTTTTAAATTTTTTATAAGTTTTAATCAACATGTTTAAATCCAAAAATGTTAGTTCGTGATATAAAGGCAGCAGAATTAGTATTTTACTAAGTAAATCAATTATATGATAAAAAAACCTCAACAATTAATAACCAAATTAAATTAAAAAAGAAAAATACGGAAAAATCTATTCTGTACACATTTAATAAAATTCGAGAAAAGCAAACGCTTTCAGATTCCGAAAAAATCAATCAATGGCTTGCCATTTTAATATTTGCCGTTTATCAACACTATTACCGGTAAAGAAACAAATAGAAGTCTAAAAAGGTTATACCCATAATGTATCTGTGCATATAAATAAATTGGTGAATGTATTCACTTTGTACTTGCTTTTAAGAGTTTTGCTAAATGATCCGTTATGCGTAGTTTAAGTCTGAAGTTAAAGAAAAAAGAATTCCAATTCCAAGAAAAAGCGAAACAAATTTTATATTTTACGCCTATCATGTAATCGTTTGGATTATATTTTCTTGTTTTAATTACAGAACATATCTCATATGCAGTTAATACGAAAAAACACGATTTTCGTGAGACAGTGTTCACTTGTGATACCCCCGATCTACATATAATATACAAAATAAGCAAGGTGATGTTAAATTTCTTCAAAAATGGATTTAACCATATGAAATACATAAGCAACGAGTGTATTAAAATTCGTATCATCTACGATAAATAATTTAGAAATCTTTGACAGAAAATTTGGCTTAAAATAAACCAAAACCTTATTAAAGTAAATTTGGCTAAAAATAACCAAAAACCTCATTAAAGAATCAAAGTACTGAAAGTATTCATGGGAGTTGAACTTGCATAAATTTAATATCAGTAGTATGTTAGTAGTTGTACAATGTACATGAATAACTAGACAACACTGAGATTGTGACCATCTCAAAGGACCCTGCATAAATAATGGACAATAGAATGAAAAGAATTTCAAAGAATTTTGCTTCGACATTGACCAATTAGTTGGAGATTTTCCAGTTGACTAAGAACGTTTCTTTACAAATAAAGATACCTGTTCCAGACGACTCTATAAAACACATAGATGTAGCCGACTCTAGGGACAGAAAAGGACCATTTTCCACAAATGATTCTCTAATATTGCCATAGAATGTGGACGAGATCCAGCATCGTAGCAATGTGTTTTTAAAACAAAAATGATTTGGCAGATCACATAAATTAAATAAAAACATGTGTAGCACACTAAAAAACGTGCTGATACAGCTCATCTCCATTTTTGAAATGAAATATACATCTCCTGAAGTTCAATCCAGAACTTCGTTTGCATTGAGATACTATTACAAAATCCGGATGAGTGTATTTGAAGAACACTGCCTTCCTCGACTCCATTCTGAAAATATACTGGAACCTTGGTGAAAATTACCAACCACACTTTTTTCAACACCATTGCTACCACAATCACCCTTTGAACAAGAAGTAGATATATATCTTTTTTGCATATTGGTTTCAATTTTAATTTCAATTTCAAAATACGATAACAACATCAATATATGTACAAATACAAAGACCTGCCTGACTTATATATTTAGATTTAAGTGTTTAGTTTTGGGAAAAAAAATTATTAATAACGTATTTATATTTCACACAAAAATGTTTGTATGTTCACCTTAAATGGATTTTTAAAATCCAGAAAGCGCTAATGAAATAGAAACGTTGGAATCTGTGCATTTTTCTCTGTACCCTTTATTTTTATAATTCATACTGTGTGATATCATCCTTCACTCTTGTTGGATTAGTTCAACCAAATGAGGAAACTAATTCAACAATTATTCATAAAATGATTGAGTCTTATCAGACAATTCTTTATAGGATGGCAGTGGCGGGAAACCAGTTTTTAATAAATATCTATCACTTTAAAAATTGATAAAATTAGGAACAAAAAGTAGAACAACTGAACAGAAAACCCCAAAAATATATATATATTAACAACATAGATCCTTGCAAAAGATGTAAAATTGCCTATAAATGGTCGCCATAAAATCAGTTGCTCATTATACATCATGATTTATTAATGGCTTTCAATGCAAACTGTTCATTCGATATTATTTTTTAAAATCGGATATTGTAAAGTTTGCCTGAGCACGGAACAGAAAAGCAAAAAGTAAATTGCGATAAAATATAGAAAGGAAAATAAACTTAAACTGTGTCTTACTTCTTTTACAGCATGAAATGTAGATGCATTAATAGGGTAGCACAGTTGCAGACAAGGCACTGGATCTGATAAATGTATGCTTCAAAACTAATTCAATAATATTTAAAGTACGCTCTCATCCAAATGGAAGTTTATTGATGGAAGTTATCTACCTCAAATTAATGTGCACGTGTACATGATTAGTTTTACTCAATTTTTCAATTTAGTTAATACTTTTATCGAACATAATGGTGTACATTATTCTTAATTTAGTTACTTTCCGCTTATGGACAATTCATTCATTTGTTAAAAGGAAGATGTAAATATAAACAATACAATGCAATATCCGATGATGTACGCGTTTTAATATGCTTTACGGTGCTACCGTTGGGGCAAGCGCAGGAAAAATAAAAGATGTAAATATAAACAATGCAATATCTCGCATCAGTGTTAACTTTGTGATATTTTGACAGTTATCAGAGAACAGGAATTACATATCTTTGATTCACCTGAAAATTTATTGCGGCAAATATGGCGCGATATCACTGTGACGACAAACATTAAAACGTGGTTTCTAACCTAAAAGAACCGTAAATTACGAGTCAGTTTTTGGCATAGACTACGGGAGAAAGCTTAAGAGAGCATTATGGGATGATGCCCAAACAATTTAATTTTCTTAAGGAATCTGTATGTTTATTTCGTTCTTTTCGCGTGCACTGGTTCTCAGAGATCGATTTGCTCATCGGCGCTGGGCGTCGGCGAGCTTTGCTTGCTTTAAAGGCATCGATCAATGGGGAAAAATTACTCAACCCGCTATCAATACTCTATAGATTTCTTTTTTTTGTCCTATGTACCTTTTAATAGGTGATAGGCTAGCAAGATTAGTGTAAATTTCCGTACACCCGACTTGAGCCGAAGGTAAATAAAGTGTCGACACAATGCATTTTCAAATGCATAAATAGCATATCTTGAAAGTGCACTACACACTTGATTGGACATAGGAAACTAAATTCGTTATTCAGGTCCAATCAAGTGTGTACGAGAATTTACTGTCTTTAACACAGCCCTCGGCCTTCGGCCATAGGGTGTATGGAAAACAGCCCGGGGTTAATCCCCGTAAACCCTTGGGTCTTCTGATATTTTGTAACGTTGAACAGGGTTTCTCGGCAAGTCCTCTACTATGATAAAACACTGTTATTATGCATACTATTTTTTTTAAGTGAGATCTATTTTTCAAAAAAAGGCGAAAGAACGACAAAAAACTTGTTTTGTGATTATACTGTTCATACACGGATGTAGAAATTCATACTGAACAAATCCATTAATTTACCTCTTTGCGCCATCAACTTAATAGATTTCTTTTTCATAATGATGTGAATGTGTACTAAATGAACTGTATATCTATCTGTTTGTTAATGTAATAAAGGTTTCAAAAAACACTCCCCCCCCCAAAAAAAAAAAAAAAAAAAAAAACAACACAACAAAACAAAACAAAAAATGAAACAAAAAACAAAACAAACCAAAAACAAAACAAAATTGCGGAAAAAAATAATGAAATAAAGGCGGTGTCACAGAAAGGGTGTATGGTTCTTAATTTACAAGATAACAACACAGAAAAATGTTTTACCTTATGTCAGCAATTATATGTAGACTTCCAAAGTCACCAAAAATAAATAAAAAAAGAAAACGTAATATAACGAGGAAACATTTACCTGTATTAGGTAAATAATTTTCCGTTAAACTTTGTATATATTGTGTTTACATTAAAAGTTCTTCCTTACGGGGATCCATTTATCAACTTTAGAAAACAATTTAGTTTACTTGAGTATTATTATTCATAGTTTTACGTGGTGACCAATGAAAATAAACTAGAACATTTAATTATTTATATTTATTTTTCTCCTTTTAAAAATCATGTTAAAAATCAAACAGTGGGACAGTCCCCTTCTCGGTCCCCTCTCCTAGTTGTTACGTGTCTGGGGATATAAAACAAAAAACACTCATTTTAAATGAGAAAGCTAAATTTGAACTGAAAACTCTTAATATGTTCTTACAGACCCTCAAACGTGCCACTTCACCTCTAAAACGAACAGTACCGTTCCGTGCAAGACCTTGCTGGTAGATAACAAAGGTATAATAAACTCAGATGTCAAATCAAATTAAAACTTGGAAAAAAATGCTTTTACCGAGTATAAAATAGTAAAAATATTACAAATAGGTAAAATATATGACATACATGAATGGAAGTAATGTTAAATCGATATACTAGACACGAGTACAATTTATATTTAGTAACAATCTTCATTTACAAATTCAAAATTTTGTAATAACTGATAGACGAAGATAGCAGATAAAGCAAATGCTCAGAAAAAAAAATGAATTTGGTGACAGTATAAACGGCGAAATACGAAGTCACAGATAGTGATCGGTGGGTAGGATGTTAAGTAATAAGACTGACATAACAAACACAAGTGCGGCAGGTTACTCAACAGTATTGAGATAGTAGAGTATTAAAGCAGTTTGTGTATTCTGCCTGTACCATACGCTTTCGAACTTGGATATCAAATTAATAGAAAAAAGACAAGTGGTACGGAAATTGTGAAAACGACTTCGACAAATTAAAAGATCTAGGTACACAAATTACTGCTTAAATGATGAGTAATGTAAAAAGGGGCTTTTTGCATGCTATCATTTATGTTTTTAATGAGAGAATCAACACAGGCCAAATATTTTTAAGTAAACCAATAATTATTCTTTTGTTGTTCGTTGATCAAAAACATTCATTTTTTACAAATTGAAATTATTCTCAATTAGTACGAAAATGTGTTTGTCCCAATACAATAGCCCTTTAACGCAATATGAGCTGCAATTTTCATGTTGAGATTTTTAAAAAAGAAAATGTATTTTTCTACTAAAATGACAAAAACATATCATGGTTTTTAAATTTCTGTTAGCTCTGTTTTTGTGGGAAAAGCCATTAAGAAGTCAAAATTGGAGCAAAATTGAATCATTGTCGTCATACAAAAATTGATCGTCTATATATTCCTTATAAGTGAAATCTTTCTCCTGACTAAAATTAATGATTTTTACAAATCTTCTATATCATAAAAATTTAAGTTACAGGCAGACATATCATACTAGCAGGTTTTTGCAGCAAAATAAAATTCTAAAAAAACTACAGCTGATATTGCTTTAATATGTATGATATTTTATTGACATGCATGTCTCTGGATGTCTGCTTCAAATGAATATTGATAGAGCTCCTCATAGACTTGAAGTGATCTGTATCACAGCACATTAATCAGCCATATCAGATGTACTGGAAGCGACGAGATTTAAGATCACACGGAAAGTTTAGAGAACAAGTTATTCTCAATCAATACATTTTCTCTAGAGGTTTTGAATTATTTATTAGATAAAACGGAAACATGAGATTTTTGCGTCAGTGTTGAATTTATTTGAACTTTTCGCCTTATAGTTTTAATTTGTCATTCATTCATAATGCAGAACTCTTTTTACAGTGAATAATCAAATTTTCCGGTCAATTTGCATGGATTTAGAAATTTATCAAGATTGTAATTAACATTGGTTTGTTTAAAACTTTATTCTTGATGTAGATACTAAAAAAAATAACGGCACGATTGATAATATATTTACTAAAAAAAATAGGGCTAAAGAAATCATGTTAAAAATGATCTGATGGGTAATTTCTTGACCAGCCAGTCTCCTTAAAACATAAGGTCATTTCAAGTAAGACTTAAAGGTTAAATTTCTTACAAGGTCCTTGCTCAGGACCTTCCTATAAAATACAAGTATGTGCTAACTGAGTATTGAGTGTAATAAATTGAACAATACATAACACGTTTAGTCCCCACGTAACATTTTACAGGACCCAGGTTCCAAATACAATATAATTGATTGAACGTGTTTGCCCTTAACAAGTAAACGTATTTTAATTGGATATTTTAAAAGTGTTTATGTAATATTGTTGATCTGTCTAGGATTGATAGAAAAATATAAAACATGGTTGTGTGTATGTACTGCCATTTATTTTTGCTAATAAGAAAAAATAGGCAATAAGGGGAGGTCTTCAAACAGTCATAATATCAATTACCAGACATTGAATGGAAGTTATAAAAGGTGAGCAAATGACCTCCCCCATATTAAACAAAGATGTATACATAATTATCAACATGTACCAAATATACATACAACAAAAATATTGTTGAACAAAAACAGCATTTCACACCAACAGCAACATACATGTGTAATACATTGCAAAATAAATCCCCAACTACAAAGGTGATGAAGGGGAAGGAGGGTGGGTTGACTGCGGGTATTTACAAACTTGTTGACAGCTGACAGTTATAGTGACGTAGTCAAAACATCGCGCGACTAAATACCGCACTCTGATTGGCTAATGTAGACAAAAAGGAAGATCAGTTAAATACTCAAAAGTACTCAAAAATTAGAACTACAGTTATATTATGACTAGACTACTATTTTTGGTACTAGCATAAAAATAACATATCACAATTTACATAAATGCTATTATTTACAATGATGCTGTATTATGTAATATTGTTGATCTGTCTAAGATTGATAGAAAAATATAAAACATGGTTGTGTGTATGTACTGCCATTTATTTTTGCTAATAAGAAAATATAGGCAATAAGGTGAGGTCTTCAAATAGTCATAATATCAATTACCAGACATTGAATGTAAGTTATGAAAGGTGAGCAAATGACCTCCCCCATATTTAACAAAGATGTATACATAATTATCAACATGTACCAAATATACATACAACAAAAATATTGTTGAACAAAAACAGCCACTAAAAGCAAACAGCAGGTTTGCACAAAAGACCCCACACAAAGTGGACTAGCCAGATCATGGTAGTCAACAATATGAAAGATGGCAGTACATACAACACATATAGCAATGACTAACACCTGCCTTATATGGAGATATAAATATTAATATATCATGGAGGCACAGATTATCTATAACCAAACCAGTTAAAAATTTGAATACCACTAGGAACATCTTATTTTTAACCTTGCAAGTATAAACACATCAGTTGACTTCTGCCCTGTGTTAATATAACAGCTGCTATAAAATATACATGTTAAAAGTTTGTTATACTATCAAACATGTTAGGACAGATATACATGTAATCAAACATTTTCAGATGAACCAGTAGGCGCATGTTACTCAAATGACAAAATCAAACAACAGAAACAATGGTTAAAAACTATACAGCAGACATAAACACATCATTTTACTTCTGACCTGTGTTATGTTATGTGTAACCACATCATACACATAGTATAAATAAATGTATACATGAATCACACTTTGAATAATGTCCAATATAAAACAAATGATAGGGAATTGTGATGAGAACTGAATTTTGAAATACAACTAATCTATAAATTGAATTAAAAACACAAACAATGCATATCAGATACAATTATGATACACAGCAGTTAACTTCTGAACTGTGAAAATCTTCCAAGAAAAATTTATATACATAGCATTTGTTATACATATTTAAAATGTAAAGCTTGACAGACATATGTATCTGCGAATAGCATCAGATTTTCATCTTCCTATTTATTGAATGCAGTTTTCAGAATAACCCAAATGTGCTGCATGAGTGTCTGCCCCTATCCTGAAGCTGTGACCCTTGTATAGAGCAGGGTTCAAAACAACACAATTAATAATATTAGTAAGATTTTTTACTGCAAATGTTGGACATGGCAATACATTTACCTCTTAATTCCTCAATAGGTTTTTGCCAATCTACAGCCAAAGACTCCCTAAGCTTTCTGAAAGATTCGTCATATGTTCTCCAAGCAACATCCCCATGCAGTCTTTGCATTTCTCTAAAAAAGCTCATGTATTTCAATAAATTGGGAGTTTCTGATGGGTGTTTTTGAATTCTAATGTTAATAAAGATAAGAAAGGCATCAGTCCACTGACTGATGAACATGGGGGTTTTTGATTTTAAACTTTGCTGCACATTAATGACCCCTGGAGTAATGCACAACGTAAGAGGTTCTTCATCTTGGTGCGACAATAATACTTTTAAATTAAAAAAATCATTCGACCAAATTTTTGCCTTTATCTTTTGTGGAATTGTTGCACCAAGAGGAATACCTTCTGTTACAGAGATAAGATTATCAGAATTGAAGAAACCTTTGTTTGTGCCTACTGGCTCACCTGTGTTTTCTAAAAGTTGAGATACTACTGACACTATAGGGTTATCTTGCATAGACGAAGAAGCAGTCGTTGGTGCAGGTAACTCATTGACGGTCTTTGCATATGTAGCAGATGCAGCATTTTCTAGGGCTACCACTGTACTGCTTAATGCATCAGAGTTGGGTTTTTGCAATTTAACAATTTCTTGCGCAAGTCTTTGGTAATCGATTGCTTCAGCCTGAGGTTTATGTTTTGCTCTAGTACCTTCACTTGTCTCCACAGGATGTTTGCGTTTTGGCATGGTAACGCCTACAAGATATTTTAAAACTGTTAAAATCAATTTTCTAAATGTACCCAATATACAATTAATACAACTTTGGAGTGTACAAATTTACACTCAAATCATGCGGATATAGGTGCACACGAGCTAATTATTATTTGATTAATTGCAATTTTTGACACACAGACATTAAACAGGAAAATGCAATTATCAAGACTTGCGCCATAACAGTGTATATCTTTAGATTCACATGTAAACTTACATACATGCAACAATACACATAAAGCATGTGTACATGAATCTGCATGAGCATATAAAAATGGAATCTCTGCATGTGCATTACTAATAGTCCACATGACCATGAGTGAGAAACAGAAAAAATAGTCAACACGACTCTGCATACTGACCAGAAAAATAGTGCACATGACTCTGCATGTGAACCAGAAAAAATATTGCACAGGACTGTGCATGGGAATCAAAATTAGTACACACGACTGTGCACATGAATCAAAATTAGTACACACGACTCTGCAAGTGAATCAAAATTAGTACACACGACTCTGCATGGGAATCAAAATAGTACACACGACTCTGCATGTGAATCAAAATTATTACACACGACTCTGCATGTGAATCAAAATTAGTACACACGACTCTGCATGTGAACCAAACAAATAGTACACAAGACTCTGCATGTGAACCAGAAAAATAAACCACATGACTCTGCATGTGAACCAAACAAATAGTATACACGACTCTGCATGTGAACCAGAAAAATAAACCACATGACTTTGCATGTGAATCAATTACACAGGACTCTGCATGTGAACCAGACAAATAGTACACACGACTCTGCATGTGAACCAGAAAAATAGTACACATAACTCTGCATGTGCATCAGAAAAGGGGTACACACATCTCTGCATGTGAACCAGTAATATAGTAAACATGACCCTGCATGTGAACAGGAAAAAATAGTACATATGAACATTCTTTATACACCTACCAGCTAATTGTGAATTATATGCATATGCCTGTAAATATATTGAACAATATGAATGCAATTTAGCTCAAAGAATAATAAAAATATGTTAGACTGCTTATCTTGAATATTGAAGGACAGCTATTCTAATGTTGTGATGGTTTTTTTTCATGTGGCGAGAACCAGATTCAATGTTGACCCCATCTCTCCCAGGTAGGTCAGGTCCGCCCAGAAACCACGATGAGACCAACAATGAATTCCATGAAGCTTTTCAGTCTCTGACTTGAGCTGCTTGTTCACAGTCATGGCATAGAGGCCCATGGTTGACGTCTAAGTAGCTGCCCTATAATAACTGCAAGGATACCAACCCCCTCATTGAGGTATTCCGCATATGACAAAATGTCAGTAGTCACTTTTCGTGGATCCGCATGGCACAAGTCATTTTCACGGATGAAACACACAGTGTGAGGTTTGAGGAAATTCAGAAATTCCGTAGATCGTGAGAGTCGTTCGAACGGCGAATGAACGAATGACAGTTATAGTAACGTAGTCAAAACATCGTGCGACTAAATGCCGCACTCTGATTGGCTAATGTAGACAAAAAGGAAGATCAGTTAAATACTCAAAAGTACTCAAAAATTAGAATTACAGTTATATTATGACTAGACTACTATTTTGGTACTAGCATAAAAATAACATATCACAATTTACATAAATGCTATTATTTACAATAATGCTGTAATTCTTTATATACAATATTTAACAACACTATTGTTATTATTAAGCCGACTGTTGAATATACTGACGTGCTTTCTTATAAGTAGCTGTGACGTTTGAGTGTTGACTGGTCCTTAAAAATAATCACTGGAAAAGCAAGCGTTTGATGCATCAATTTGATTGTTTATTTAATCAACAAGTTGTTGTAGAATAAAAAGTCAGAACTCGAAATGTTTAGCTGACGAAATCTCATTGATTTTTTTTATTGTACATTCTTTATCAAGCGTCATTTAAAAAAGCGTTTTTGTGATTCTCATGTAGAATTTCTTTGAAAAATGTTCATTTAATTTGTTCATACGTTTATCAGAAACTTTAACTTTAAAATTACCGTCAATAACAAAGTGTTTTTGGAAAGATTAATTCATTTTAATTGCTTGATGTCGATCGTGTATATATCTACGTTTTATATATATATCAATACCACCATTTTGCATTATCAAATAATATAGCGATGCGGTAACGCGTTTAGCTTCAAGCTAGAATGATTTTAGCATCGTGAGTTCGAATTCTGCTGTCGTCTCTTGTACATGTAAGATTTTCGTTGAAAACATTTGACGTGCTCTATTTCGGCATAGTATGATTACGCTATATAAGTATTTTGTATACTATGCGATAATAGATGAGTATTGAATATGTAGCGACAAACTGGCAGGAGACATAATATTATAACATTATTATTAATTTATTATATTATTGTTCGCTTTATTGTGATGTCATTTATCAGGAAATATTTACACCCAAAGTCTTTGTAGGTGTTAACGTTAACATTATGCAAATCAAATTTGTAGGTAGAGTTCAATACAGCTCTTAAATGACGAAAATGACGTACAGCTGGGGAACAATCGGGGTTTGCATTATTTTACGAAGCCAAAAAAAATAATAAAAAAAACCAAAACAAAACAAAAACAAAAATAATATAAATATTAGATGATATCCCGTGCAAACACAGGAATAAACACTAGTTTACATTAATGTATGACTGAAATGTGTGCCTGAAATTATAGTATTGTACATTAATATGTTCAATATGTAATATGCTTAATATGTTGAACCAAGTTTTTTTCTTCATTTAGTGAGAACTGTGTCCGAAATTTTTCTTAATATTAAAAAAAGTGTCTGCATGGCTTATTTTGTAAAGGAGCGGACAGTGATGAAAATCTCAACACAAATTGGTTACAATTATATGTAAATGGCCTTAATTTTTGTTGTTGCAGGTGACAAGAAAAAGTTACGAACTCTTATTTCATTTTAAATGAAGGAGTGGGTGTATAGTGCGCCTTATCTCAAATGTTGTTCTGTGGGTCAGGTTTCACGTACCATAATCTTTATCTCTGAACTTCAGTTAAAAGACTGTCAACTAACACCCCCCACCCCCTTCAAATTTAACTTTCCCATTTTTTTCATATATCATTCGTTTATATACCGTTGTAACAAGTATACATACACTATAATTTGTTCATGGTTCGCAAATTAATCTACAAAGTTCACTACCAATTTGTCGTGGTATATGTGTGTAATTTTGGAAATTGTACGCATATTTATATACATATTTCAAAGCAAAGTTGTTATCCTAAAAGTTACCAATGTATATGCCCAATGATTAACTCGCCCTTCACTTTCCGGGTTTGTAGGGGACCCCATTCCGTAAAGACATTTCCATCAGAACTAAAATCACATCTGTTGAATCCATTTTATTTATTAAATTTTCGTATTAACCAAAAATGTCCGATCCAAGATAAATATCCGCGTTGCTTGATAAACCAGTCCGCCATGACGTTAATCTGTCAACCGGCGTTCCTTGCTACCACGTTCTGTAAAGTTTTAACCTTTTAAAAAATGTCGCATTTAATAAACCAATTGGAATTATATTGTATTTTTTCATTTTTTGCAAATTATTTAAATCACAATTTTTATGGATACCCTAAATAATTTCCCTGGAAATATATTTATGCTTTACGTAATCATTGAATATTATTTTATTGCAAGTTTTTATTTTGATGTAAACTCTCCGTAAAAACGTGTCCAACACCTTAATCTCTCTTCTTTTTTTTTACTATTCCGGGCTGGTTTATTGAAAATAAACGTTAGTTTTTAATTCAGTTAAGAATAATTACTTATTAGGTTGAATTCTGGTAAAGCGTACGGTCATCAACTCACACGGTTTGAAATACAAAAAGTGTCAGCAGTTACTCTGCAAAGACATTTTATAGTTTATTGGGAAATGTACATGTAACTCAAAGATTGACCACCAAGTTTGGGGTTACTTAGAAAATGTAAATTAAGCTTTCTAAACATAAAATGAAAAAAAAAACAAGATGTGTAAAAAATCTCAACCTATGACAATGACAATGCCTTTATAAACACTTAAGACGTGATAATTTGATATTTTGATATAATTTCTTAAAAGACTATTGTCTTTTGTCTTACTAATATACACATTGTATTTTTGCTCCCTATAGCCTTTGCTTCAGATTTATATTTTGTTTTTAAATTGAAGTAAGGGCATGATTAATATTTCAACATAAGCATGTTACAAACACAGATGGTGTCCCGAGAGTGTCTCATAAATAACCATACGGAAATGATGCAAAAATATAAGCAGTTTTAATTGACTTTCATTTCGTGTTATATTAACGCATACAAAACTGCCTCATAAATAACAAAACAGTTCATGGAAAACGATGTTTGGAAATATTTTTGGAAAAATCTATTTTTATTTTGCATTTTGTTATAAAACGACGGAGTAATAGGGACTAGTGTTATTGACGATGAAACTGCATATCAAGTCATGACACTATTTTTGGTTCGATTCTGGGTCTTGCGACTTTTTTTGTTTTTCTCCCTCTCTTATTTTTGTAAGACGGATCTGAAACAAGGCTACTCAATGCTACAATATGGCCACAAACTGGAGAGAAGGATGATAACGTCGTATGATAAATACAGTATTCTGGATTGTGTGGAGGATTGTTTGAGAACAACACGATGTCGGTCCGTCAACTACCACCAGGGAGCCCACTTCTGTCAGACCAACTTTGAAAACAGGACAAATGAACCTGATCTCTACACAGAGAATTCTGGCTGGATATACAGCGATATAGAAGACTGGGACAAGGTTAGCTTTAAATTGTAATTGATTTAAAATTTTAAATTGCGCTTTTCAAGGGAATCTTCTTTAGAGGCAAATATATCCTATATGACTGGGTATATCTTGAAATTTACTTGACATAATGAATTAAATTGGCACACATATGTAATAAAAAATGTTTTGAAGCACAACCATTTCGAACTGTGTAAGATATAAAGCAAATGAGAGATAAAAGCGCCACATTTTTGGAGAGTACCGTAGTGTGGTATCATTATTGACACGTTGTTTGGTTGATTTGTCAATTATACAGTTTTTGTAGTGTGAATAAATTAACTTTATTCTTTTGAAGTATTTGATATCATTTACAGGGTATTGCTGGAGCCTGTTCTGTGTCAAATTGTTCCCTCAATGAAAAGTGCATCCCCAAACCTTTTGGACAGTATACATGCGTCTTGTCAGGTCTGACCTTTTTTTTACATTCTATCTCAGTTTTCTTGATGTTAAATCTTTGCCGGTAATGGGTTAGTCTTAAACGAGATTTTGACAATATTTTAAACATTTTGCATTGAACATAAAATAAATAATATCTGGATCGTCGCAGCCATTTTTAGACTACATATTACATCATAGATAAGACGACCTCTGCATAGATATAAACGAAAATGTTCAAACTTTTTAAGAGAAATAATATTGATGTGTTTTTTTCTGAAATATGAGTTTTTGACAATATTTGTAGTACAGTTTTAAGGAGGATCTGATGAGTGATATGTTAATCACCCAACCTCCTTAAAAACAAGTCAACTGTTTATATTTGATGATTAAGATTTAAAGACACATTTAAATTCAGACATCGTAGATATGCGATGGTAAAAAGTATCAACAATTACTAGTAGTCTAATAACATAAATGAGGGATTGAATGCTATAATTACTTGCGTTATGAAAATGGCATGTTTACCACTTGCTTCTGTTAAAGAAATTGTTCCAGAATTTGTAATGTAATTCATTTTAAGGATACAAGATTTTCGATGCATAATGCACCAAATCATTTCACACATTCTCGCTATATTATTTTATTTCATCTTTAATGATATATGTGCATGTACTATTTTCTTGATTTGAAAACAAGTGTAACAGTAATGTTCAAAGAAATAGAATACAGATTAGTGTTGCATGCATGTTGTACCTTAACATTTTGAACTCATAGGATTCCGAGTTTCGAATTTATTTGACGCTGATACGTGTTGACACATATCAGCAAGTACTATGTTTGCAATTTATGGTAATGTATATGTGAGCCTACTGAAGTTAGCAACCACATTAGGGTATTATGTTTAATACAAAGAATGAGTGAATTTAAACACAATGTTTATGAGGCAAGCTAAGGTGGAATAACACACTTGGAAAAGGTTACTCAAATTAACACGAATGTTTTTGATAATGAAAGTTTTGATGATAAATAAACTGTACAAATGTCAAAAAAGCGAAAAAATTTCAGTTTGGCGATAAAAAATGAATATCTAAAATAATTACTCCAGTAAGTAGCAACAAAGGCCTCGGCGGGATTCAAACTCAGGATGTACGGATCACAAGACCGACACTGTATCCACTCGGCTATGTATAAAGTTACATGTTTCGGTGTATAAAATCCTTTTAATAATACGAAATGACGATTTGATCAGCGGTCAGCCATGTTGTGATGATGTGCTATTCCACCTTAGAGAACAATTACATGAAGAAACTCGCGTGAGTCGTGCAGTTGATAAGCTTTAGATATAGCGCATTATCACACGAGTAGCAGCATGACAAAGAGATATAAGAAAAAAATAATCAAATGTATGTAAAACAAATTGTATGTTTTCTGTTCTCAATCTGACAACAATGTCAGAGTTACATTATAGCTGATGTGTCTCTGTTATTCTAGATTGCTGTTACATTCTAGATACCGTTTGTCTGTTTTTTAGATTGTGGAATTCCAAGTAACGAAGGTTTCTCCACGGAAGAAATACAAGAATGGGATGCCATTGGAATTACAAGAAAAGTTCATATCAAATGCGCTATCGGTTATAACCAACAAGGGTCTGAGGTCTTTGTGTGTAGATCCAATGGATCTTGGAGGACGGATTTAAACTGCACTTTAAAAAGTATGGCAAACTTTTTTTTTCAAAAATTATAGAAGATTTACCATTCATGTTGCAATAGCAAAAAGCAATTGGAATTTAAAAAAAAATAATTCATTAAAATGTCAAATTTAATTTAATAGCATGTTCTTAATTAATTAGATCGATACTTCTGATTATTCAAAATAATTCATAGAAGCAAAGGCGTTGATTTAGTTAAAATGCAAGCTACTAAATTCTCTAATAGGCGAATAAAGTTAAATTTAGAGAAGTTTGATTTTTTTTCCTACAAAATTATACTAATTTTGCCTAATATTGATGCAGGCAGGTATGGTCTGTAGTATCTTTTTGAGAGTAGGTTAGGGGACAGACTCATAATAAAAAAGGCAATTTTGCAAATCATGACATTTTTAAGTCAGTCTCGACAGAAGATCTACTTTAACATTGAATGAATTGTTATCCTACTGTTTTCCACTTACATTTTATATGCTCCCGAAAAGTGAGGAATGGAGGGAGGGGAACTTTATAAAACTTAAAAATATAAATTTGAGAAAAAGGTTTCCTGTGAGAAAAGGTTGGTGGTAGAGCCAGGCCCAACCCCTTTGATGTTTTATTGACCCACTAATGGAAAAATTGAAATAATTTACCAATCAATATTTTAATAGAATATTATGTTTACTTTCCTGTTGCATGTGGAAAATAGCACACCATAAATAAATCATTCAATACGAAGATTTCAGCTCTATCAGTTTCTAAAGATTTGGGTCACAATTACCTCACAAAGGGGGGGGGGGGTGTAGACAGTGGATGTTTACATACAATTATGACAAGCAATTAACTAGATTATAATGTACTAATATCACAAATCTCCCAATTTTCTGAATCTTAATTTTCTAAAAAAAAATTATTACTTGTAGCATGTCCAGTTGGGTACAAGGAAGCGACGTCAAATGACACCAAAACTTGTCTGCGATTTGTTGACACGCCTACATATTATCCAAACGCAACTCTCGACTGCCAAGAGGATGGTGGGGATTTGATTAAGCTAGACACCGAACCATTGAAGAATATCTTCTTGAAATTTATCGATGGTATGTCATATTTATGCAGCCAATTATCATAATTAAATTGAAGTTTTTTCTACAAGGTTGGTTTTAAATGTCAAAAAATACTAACGTAAACATTATCTCAAAGGTCACAAGAATCAATTTCTTAATACATATTATGCATCGTACTTTGTTTCTACAATATTCAAAATTGGAAAAAAAGGAAAAAAATTGAAAGCAAGAAATCATTTAATAGATATTAACGAAAAGCTAGTTGTAAAAAAGAAAAGTTTAATAAAACCCAGAAATCAGAGGAATAAAAGCTTGAAATATATAATATCAAAAGAATATCAAAAGAGTGTACAAATTGGTTACATATTAGGCATAAATGAAGCGGTAAAAATGTTAAATGCATATACTTGAACAATGTTGTCGCACTCGTTTAAAAAAAAAAAATTAATGTTTTAATAATTGACAACGAGAGCTTAATATGTTGATTTTTACCATAACCTAAATGTCAATTCATTATCATAATTAGGTGTGCAAGTAAAATTTGTCAAAATTTCTGTTCTTTTCATATCTTAAATAGGTTACATTGATACGACTACAAATAACAACATATGGATTCAGGCTGAAGAAGACGGTGAAGGTATTTGGAGATTTCATGATGGTTCAACTCTGCCAGACTTTCTGAAGAGAGATATGAACGAAACAAATTATCGTGGCGAAATGTATCTAAGATATGTCATTGATAATCAGCAATTCTGGGACATACACGCAAAAAGAATTTTTAGCTACATATGTGAATATAGACTTTACTGATTTATAGAAATATAAATCTGGCAACATATAGAAACACTTTCAGAAGGAAATGTACGTAGATTCCTATTAAAACGCAAGGAATTGATATCTATCCGTGTAAAATCACGAGATGTGCATCTTACGAACTCTATATCTCGCTTTTATGTTTTAAACATAATTATGTAACCTACACATAAATTTTATAAAACCTTGGTATTTACGATTTTATGTTTTTGCAATTTGATGGAAACGGCTGACTTGCGGAAATGAATACTCGTGTAAAATAAGGAATCTTCAGTATATGTATGGTATGCAAAACTGTTCATATTAGTTTGTATTTTTAGTAACTTTTTTTTATCATATCTAAACTCGTCTCAATGATGATTTTAATTTTTAAGACTTACGTTGTTGTACATGTGAATGTGTGTCTTGTGAGGGTAGAGGAAGGGTTTTACAATTATATCACACGGTTTTTGGATTTTTTTCAGTCACATTTAATTTAACGAGGCCGGGTCTAATTTGTTCTGCCCTAGATTTTTGAATGACATTTTTTACATGAATTTTTACTGATATAATTATTATTTTCAGACAAAAAAATAAGACATTTTCCACACCGTTTGTTTAAGAGGTCATGTCAAAGTTTGTTAATTTTTAACATAGGACCCTATGGGATTTTGCTTGAAATGTATTAATTTTGCACATTTTTTACATTTTTTTTAAACTTCTGCCGTAGGGATTTTTTTTTCTGTTCTACATATTAAAGTTATTGCTAAAAGGCATCAAATGATCAAATAAAATAAACCTTTTACCTCCTGGTTTGTTCCAGGGGTCTTATCAAAGTTGTTTTTTGTATGCCCAATTTAGAGTAAATGCGAAACTTTCTGAAGGGAATGTGTATCTATTATATAAAAAAACTGTCAATATTGGTTAATTTTGTTAGTAAGATATTGTCATGGAGAAAAACATACAGTTTTTCAATAAAAAGAAGAAAAATCAAAATCGCCAAGGGCATCCGCATGGAATTTGGTTTTTAATGAAGGAACGAATCCTTTTATTTCCCTCATCACCATGCAATGAACCTTTTTTTATTTTGAACAACATATGATTATACAAAATACATCAATTTTTAATATTTTTTCGACGTTTTGTAAACAATTACGTTGCAAATGTTTGTTTTTCGATGTTCATTGTCTCTCTTCTCTTTTATAAATTCGCACTTTGATTGTTATATTAGTTTGTGACATAAAGAGAATTTAACAAATTTGTTCATATCGTATGCTCTTTATACCAAAGAAATGGAATATGATATTTATATTCCGGGAGACACGACGATTTGTTCGCCCTGTCAGTGACTTTCTTGACCAATAAGATGACGCCTTATATACAAAAAAATTACATTGGGGTATCACGAAATGATTTAAATCAAATTTTGAAAAGCCTTTATGCTTAGTATTCCTGGATATGTTACATTAAATATGTAACTTTACACAGAAATGAAAAGTTTGACTTTACACGAAATCTTTTTCTGGTATGGGGCAGTTCTCAATCTTATATTGGATTTCATAAGTAAATATATTTCACTACAAAGCTGTTACCATTAGGTGTAGAAATTTGAAACGGAATGATCATTGCACTAACATTCACATTAACTCGTAACTGTTTGTCTCTTTTTCATTCACACTTCTAAACTGGTGTTATTTGTTTCATTTAAGGTTAACAGTTTATATAATGTTTAAGGCAGCTGGTTCGGGGACGTGTGTGTTGTGGAGGGGAGGGGGGGGGGGGGCAGAGGGGGGACGTGGCCGATATCAAGCTGTCTTGACGCCCTTTACATCTCTCATAACATGAGGGGAGCCTGAGTCAAAATGTACATGAGTTAAATTGTACCAAGACAAAGCAAATACCGGGAAATAGGGTAAACAGATCTGCATACAGCCTTTCTGGTACCAAATGTCTTGTACCGGTTTTGCCTGGTACGCCGTAGTCGGTATGCCAGGTTCTCATGGGATCCAACTTCAATTGTATATGTATCCAATGCAGTCGTTTAATACTCGCTCATTTCCCTCAGCCAATTACAGTCAATTCGTGTATTTGTAATTTTTTTTTGGGGGGGGGGGGAATTGATTAACTCGTAAACAATGCATATGTTATTAATTACAAACAAATATCATTACGATCGTGTATGTACACGCATCGGTTTTTAAAAATAGAAAATAAAAAACACAACAAAACAGGTCAAGCTAAATTTGTCCACTTATTTTGTGTCTTTGAATGCCGGTAGAACAATTCTTTTAAATACCATTTTTTTTTAATCCGCAGAAATTTACAAAATAATTCGATTTTATCATTAAGTTTGTGAGCTTAAAGGAAACATCCTTTTTTGTGCGCAGATTTTTTGAATAAGAAAAATATTATCATTTAGCTGTGACATATTTAAATATATTCCGTGTTTCTTAATCAGAAAATAAGGATCAAATTAACATCGTATAAGGGTTGTATGATATACAGTCAGCGTAAAACCACGTACATATCATAGTTCATAACAAACTTTTAAAGAATGAACCGTTGTATTTAACAATTTTACATTAGACATTTTGAGTTTCATTAGAACACCAGGTCATCGCATCAACTTCAAACGTAAGCTGGTAATACATTTCATCCCGGTGGACCAAAACAATGTAGATAAATGTCCTTGTCTAATGAAACAAAACTCAGAATCAAATGACCTAAACTGGGCTTGATTCCATAATTCTTGAGTTACAGGCTTACATTAAACACCCATGAACAAGAGACCATGTGTTCAATATCGATTGAAGGATATTTCAATAAATATTGAAACATGTATTGTTTCCCTTTTCAATACATTGCTTTAAGTCCGGGCATTAAGTGGCGTTTTCATTTCTCAAGTTTCAATTTTTTACATTTTGATTTTTTATGTTTAAGATGATTCTTTATGAAAACTATTCGGTTTTTGTTCAAAAAGAAAACATTTAATGTAAATATATGATACAAATTCTGTTTTAATAACACGAAATATATCAAACTTGTAACTCAACGATGGGGATTTGATATTTCATGTATCCACGGATAGCGATTTTTTTTGTTCTTTTATTTCTAAACAAGGCATACATATGTTTTTTAAGCATTTTAAAAAATTGGCAATGAAGTTCGGAGATAAGGCATTCTGCAATATTTGTTTTCATTGGAATGTCGCAGGGAAAGAATATGGTCAGGCCCTTGGAAGGAGAAGACTTGTTTCACCCTTACTAGGCGTCAATAGTTCTTTTGTTACCAAAGTGCATTTAAAAAAATGTTTAGGCTTCTTTAAAGATATTGCATAAGTTAAAGCATATCAAAAAGAAAATAATCAGATTATGAGAAAACTTATTTTCATCACTAGAATCTTGCACATTTTCAATAGCCTGTCACAAGTTTAAAATATAATTCTTAATTTTTTCCAAGAGAAAGATCTTAACTTTACATTAGTTTTGTAGAAACTTTCTGTATAATGGATTGAATTACAATTGATATTGCATTTTTGACTACTTGAGCGACGTTTATACTCAAATACAACGCTTAATTCAATGCAATATTATCTGGGATTCCTAGTATACAGGACATAGTTTTCGGGTAATTATTACGCTCTGAATGCCTCAATTTACATTTTTCTTTTGTTTTATTTGAAAAATATAAGCGGAAGTCCAGCTATCAGATGTAGCGTATTGTCTATTTTACATCATTTGAATCATATTGATAAATTTATTTGTAAAAACTCAAATATCACTTAGTTATTCATTCAACACAAACATTCGTGTGCGTAAACTATTGAATTTAAAAGGATATGTTTTTATGATTCAGGGATACTTTATAGAAAATATGTTTTTAATTTGGTTTTCCTCATTCTACGGTATGCAGAAAGAATGATGCATCCAGAGGGACTCGATTCATATTGAACACACGGTCACTGTTGCGGAAATGAGAAACATAACAAAAGGTTGTTAACTGTTAATGTTTTCGTATTGGACACAATTAGTGAAAGATAAATGATAGTTCTAGATACATTGTTTTTAATATTGTAAATATTCAGTTGAATAGCAACCATAATATTGGTCTATTGATTATTTGTATTACAAGTTGTATGAAACAATTTCCTTAGTAGCTCTATCGTTCAGTGCCATTCTGTCGTACATGGTGTGCTTTGTCTCAGAAAGTACATTATTTTAGCCAGTCATGAGGAGATCATGTTTTCTGTACACTTCTCTGCGGCTTGCTTCATTTTTCTTCCTCGCTATTCATTTTTGTAAGACAGATCTAAGACATGGCTACTCCATGTTACAGTACGGACACAAACTGGAGAGAAGGATGATAACCTCGTATGATGGATATAGTATTCTGGATTGTGTGGAGGATTGTCTGAGAACAACACGATGTCGGTCCGTCAACTACCACCAGGGAGCCAACTTCTGTCAGACCAACTTTGAAACTAATGTTTCTTCACCAGAGCTGTATTTACCATAACACAAATCTCATTTTACTATCATAAGTATACGTGTACAAGTTAAATTTGTCAAAATTTCTGTTCTTTTTTATATTTTAAATAGATTTCATTGATAAGACTACAAATGACAACATATAGAATTCAGGCTGAAGAAGACGGTGAAGGTATTTGGAGATTTCATGATGGTTCAACTCTGTCGGACTTCCTGAAAAGAGATATGAACAAAACAAATTATCGTGGCGAAATTTATCTAAGATATGTTATTGAAAAACAGCAATTCTGGGACATAAACGCAAATAGAAATTTTAGCTACATATGTGAATATAGAATTTACTGATTTATAGAAATTTAAATGTGGCAACATATAGAAACGCTTTCCGAAGGAAATGTACTGTAGATTCCTATTTAAACGCAAAGAATTGATATCTATCCGCGTAAAATCGCGAGATGTGCATCTTACGAACTTTATATCTCGCTTTTATGTTTTAAACATAATTATGTAACCTACATATAACTTTGATAAAACTTCGGCATTTGCGATTTTATGTTCTTGCAATTTGATGGAAACGGCTGAATCGCGGAAATGAATACTCGTGTAAAATAAGGAATCTTCAGTATATGTATGGTATGCAAAACTGTTCATATTAGTTTGTATTTTTAGTAACTTTTTTTATCATATCTAAACTCGTCTCAATGATGATTTAAATTTTTAAGACTTACGTTGTTGTACATGTGAATGTGAGTCTTGTGAGGGTAGAGGAAGGGTGTTACAATTATATCACACGGTTTTAGATTTTTTTCAGTCACATTTAAGTTAAATTAATGGCAGAGATTCATCCTGTGTTAAGAACATATTATCTCCAGAATAAACTATATACTTATATGTACACGGTTGTACAATATTGATGTTTACTAAACAGAATTGATTCTTGTCAATGTAATGTTAATATCGGACATCAATGTAAAGTATTTTACAAAGATTGACTTCAAGAATGTATCCCATGTTCCAAGAATCTTTTGTCTTACTAATATACACATTGTATTTTTGCTCCCCATAGCCTTCGCTTTAGATTTATATTTTGTTTTTAAATTGTAAAAAAGTAAGGGCATGATTAATATTTCAACATATACATGTTACAAACACAGATGGTGTCCCGAGAGTGTCTCATAAATAACCATAAAGAAATGATGCAAAAATATAAGCAGTTTTAATTCACTTTCATCGTGTCATATTAACGCATACAAAACTGCTTCATGAATAACAAAACAGTTATTGGAAAACGATGTTTGGAAATGTTTTTGGAAAAATCTTTTTTTATTTTGCATTTTGTTATAAAACGACGGAGTAATAGGAACTAGTGTATTGACAATGAAACTGCATATCAAGTCATGACATTATTTTTGGTTCGATTCTGTGTCTTGCGATTTTTTTGTTTTTCTTCCTCACCCTTTTTAGTTCACCTGAGCTGAAAGCTCAAGTGAGCTATTCTGATCACATTTTGTCCGTCGTCCGTCCGTCCGTCTGTAAACTTTTTACATTTTGAACTTCTCCTCTAAAACCGCTTATCCAATTTCAACCAATTTTGGCACAAAGCATCCTTATGGAAGGGCGAATATAAATTGCAGAAATAAAAGTCCGATCTGTATTCAAAGCGGAGAAAACATTGAAACTGTAGAAAAAGGGGGCGCATTTTTAAAAATCTTCTTCTCATGAACTTCTGATTCCAATTCACTGTAGTTAAGCATAAAATATCCTTATGGGAAGGACAATATAAATTGCAAAAATTAAGGGCTAATTCAGTTTCAAATCTGAGTTATTACGAAAATAATAATAAAGGAAAGGCGTGTTTCAATCAGTTTAATAGCTTCGGGTTCGGCATCCTGTAAAATGGGTAGGCAAGACTTGGCCTGGGCAAAATAAAAGATTGGCAGTTATTAATCTGTCAATCTTATTAAAATTTCAGGATATTTGATGGACCAGTATATTTGTATTCGCTGTAAATATTGCTGCAAAATAATGCGTATTTGGAATTGACGATTGCCGATTTGCCCCGGCCTTTATTTTGCCACGGCCCGGGTTTGCATTCCCATTTTACCAAGACTCGTATTGCATACTTCTAAAACGAGGTTTTTTGTTTAAAGCAGCCATGACATTATACGAAAAAGGGTCGATCTGACTATGATGAATTTGCTTGTTGTGCAACAGTTCGCGTATGAAGGGAAATTTTTGAAACATGCAAAATACATTGGTGCCAATTTTGTGAAGTAAATTGAGGCTGAATATTTCAATGCGTTGATAGTTTTCACACATGACGTTGGTGTTAGATTGTTCTGATTTTTGTTTCGTTTTCATTATTTATGCTTTGTAACCTGGTGACTATCGTCTGTATTTCGTGATTTTTACGTATCAAATCAAACAGAGACTTCGGTAAATCAAACAGTTAACTGTTTACCTGCGCAAATTAAGCAATATCTGATGTATCAAAAAAGTACTGAAATACAATTCATTCTATCGGTAATTCGGCATTATCTTTTGCGTAATGGTTGATTAATGCAATAGGTTCTGTTGAGATGCTCGGCATTTTCTCGAGTTTATTCAGTTTAAATAGAGTTTGATATTGCTGACGGTAATATGTAGGTATATACATGTATATATATGATTCATTTCGAAATAATGAATTGTGTTCTTTGTTTGTTACAGTGCATGTTTCTTGTGTTTATTTGTTTACAATTTCTATTTACTAACCATATTTGAGTGTTAAGCTTGGAATTATAAGCAGGATACAGAGATGTATCCACAATTCTATGTTTGTACACATATCTTAAAAACTAAAGATTAAAAAAGTAAAAAACAATTGTCAATATTTATTAAGAAAATTTTCAAAGTCTGTTCTTCCAGAAACCAACTTTAACAATTTATTGTATTGTAAACTTAACCTATTTTCGTCATTATTACGCCTACTGTACATGTGATCCTTGACTGTGTTTGTGTACATTTGTATAAACTGATTTTGAACCTCAAATACCAGTGAACTGATCTTGAGTGAATAAAAGAATTGGAAATCTTAGGCCATTCTATTTTTCCATTTTAAATGCTGAATAGGAAATACCAAGTTAAAAATCTTAAGCTGAATGTAATAAATTAATGTGAATAAAATATGACTCAAACCTAGGCGAACTGTGAGCTCTGTATCTTGCTTATAATGCTACGATTGACGCTTAAATTTTGGTTGAACATTAGAAATAGAGTATGTTAAATATTTGTACAAACAAAATAAAAGAATGGTATTCTGTATATACCTACGTACTCTTTGGGGCCCCCTCTTTATACAATAAATAATATGAAATCTACATTAATTTTGATAGTTTTTCAGACACGAGTAAATAAAAACGACAACTTTAAAACAGTTCCCATAGTTCTGACACATTTCTGTTGCGGGGATAAAGTAATTATCGCTATTCCTAAGAAAATATCACAGCGGAAAATTATCCTGGTTTGTACGCGAAGTAAATAACAGGCATTTAATTATAATGGAGAAGACAAATACAATTTTTGAATGTGTTTAATTTGAGGAATTGAGCACATTGAGGTACAATTTTCTTCTTCACATCTATACATGTAGGATTTTTTAAATAAAAAACAATAACTATTATATTTTTTTTAAATATAATAACTAGTAAGTAGTTGATGAAAAAAATGTACCTATATGCTCTCATATATTTTGATCGCTTTACAAAGTGGGGGGGGGGGGGGGTGGGCAAACGAAAATATAGGGAATTGGAAGTTAACAACTTAACAGTGTAGCCCTACCAAATGTTTAGTTTTATATCTTGCGTAGGATTTTCTTATTCTGGTAAAAAAATAGTATTTCATGAATGTACAATGTCAAAGATTACGTGTATGCAAAAATAAGTGTAAAATTCGAATACTTTACAATATTTATTTTTTTGTTACTCTACCATATGGCACAATATCTTTTGAACGCCCATTTTTGTTCAGGTGAGCGATGTGGCCCCATGGGCCTCTTGTTTGTAAGACGGATCTGAAACATGGCTACTCAATGCTACAATATGGTCACAAACTGGAGAGAAGGATGATAACGTCCTATGATAAATTATACAGTATTCTGGATTGTGTGGAGGATTGTCTGAGAACAACACGATGTCGGTCCGTGAACTACCACCAGGGAGCCCACTTCTGTCAGACCAACTTTGAAGACAGGAAAACTGTGCCTGATCTCTTTATAGAAAAGTCTGGCTGGATATACAGTGATATAGAAGATTGGGACAAGGTTCGCTTGAAATTGTAATTGATGTGATCTTAACTTACACTTTCACACATCAACATCACCGAAAAACAGAACATCCCAATGACAGCAACTGTAGATTTTACACCATCCATGCTCTAAAGTCGTTGGATCGAAAACAAACTGAAGGTGGAAAAACTATTAATGACGTGTGTTTTGATATTTTGTAGATTCTTTTAAACTAGAGCAAATGTGATAAGCTATAAAAAAGCTATAATAAACGCGGTTATTATTTCTGATCTCTAATACGTTTAGGATCATGCAAGCATATTACCTTGTGTTTTCAGAATGATTAAGATATGCTCATTTCTTTACGTGGTCTCATAGTTTGCGTTTTAAATTCTCTGATTTTTTTAAGGATACCAATGCCTTGTATGTTTCCTTCTCGTATAGCATGAATTAATTACTTGATAAAGATATCGCCGCTACATAATAATTACGCTGAAAAGTCTAAACAAAGGAAAAATCATGATGGAATCTCAGGTGTAGCGACTAGAGAGGAATTATGGCGTATTGTGGGGCTCACTATGACAATAAACAAAATAAAGTCCTCTATAAAATGGTAACAATTTAATATCGTATCTTTCAATTGCTGAAAAATATTTTCATTTTAAGTAATAAGGAATCGTTCTTTAAACATAATTAGTTGTATAATGAAATGCTTAAGATCAATTTTTAAAAAGCGTTTATGCTTAGTATCCCTGGAGATGTAACATGAAACATGTAACTTTATGCAGAAATTCAATGGTTGATTTAACACGAGATCTTTTCCCAGTATGGTGCTTTTGTTGCTAATGCAATATTTATGACCCCCTTCGAATAAGGAAGGGCATATTGTTTGGCTGCTGTCCGTTGAAATGAAAGGTTTATCATGATAATATCAAATGGAAACATAATGATCATTGCACTACTATTCACATCAACTCGTAACTCTTTGTCTTTTTTCATTCACACTTCTAAAATGATATTATTCGTTTTATATAAGGTTAACAGTTTATATAATGTTAAAGATGGGTTCGGGGACGTGTGTGTATGTGTGTGTGTGTGGGGGGGGGGGGGGGGCAGAAGAGGGGTTAACCTATCTTGCTCGTTCTTTTCCTCTACAGCCATCATATACTTATGACGGTAGGAGTATTTTTTAGTAGACAGGTTGTCTATTTTTCTATTGTCTATAAAAAGAAAACAAGTCAAGTATAAATTTTAGATTCAATTAATTTCAAAGTAAGCTGTTTTGACTTTTGACGCCCTTTATATCTCTTTCATAACAAAGGGGGAGCTGAGTCCTGGAGTACATGTACATGCCAAGATGCAAATGACGGGAAACAGGGTAAACATATCTGCATTCATTAAACCTTTTTAGTACCAAACGTCTTGTGCCGATTTTGCCCGGTACGTCGCAGTCGGCATGCCAGGTTCTCTTCGGACACAACTTCAATAATTATTGAATAGGTATCAAATACGGTCGATTAATGCCCATTTCCCTAAGCCAATTCAAATCAACTCGTGTAACTGTATTTTTTGTTTGCAAATTTATAAACTCGTAAACAATGCATATGTTCTTTATTACTTGCAAATTTCACCATTTTCGTACAATCATGTACACACATTGGTTAACATACAATGAAAAAAAACCCAATAACAACAAAACAGGTCAAGCCAAGTTTTTCTACTTATTTTGTATGTTTGACTGCGTATAAAATGATTTTTTTTAAAGTAAACGTTATTTATTTAATCCGCAAGTATTTACATTTAATAATTCAAATTTTAAATTTAGTTGATGAGCTTTAAGGAAACATCTTTGTTTGTGCCCATATCTTTAAGGAGAAAAAAAATATAATAATTCAGATGTAATATATTTTAACATATTCCGTGTTTTTTTAAATCAGAAAAAAGGGTCAGTTAAATATCGTATAAGGGTTGTATGATATACAGTCAGCGTAAAATCACGTACATATCATAGCTTATAACAAGCTTTATTAAAATTAACCGTTGTATTTAACAATTTTAAATTCAAGATTTTGAGTTTCAGTAGAACACCAGGTCATCGCAATTCAACTTCAAACGTAGGCTGGTAATAAATTTCATCCTGGGGGACCAAAATAATGTAGATAAAATTCCTTGTCTAAGGACACAAAACTCAGAATCAAATGACAAAAACTGGGCTTGAATCCATAATTCTTGAGTTACAGACTTACATTTAACACCCACGAGCAAGAGACCATGTGTTCCATATCGACTTAAGTATATTTCGATAAATATTGAAACATGCATTGTCTCCCTTTCCAATACATTGCTTTAAGTGCGTGCATTAAGTGGCGTTTTCATTTCTTAAGTTGCAATTTCTTACTTTTTGTTGCTTTTATGATTAAGTTGATTATTTAAAAAAAAAATTTGATTTTTGTTCAATACACGTTACATTTAAATGCACGGGTAGGTTAAGGCAACTCCGAGTTTAATGACCGTCAAAATTATGATTATTTTAAAAACTGTTCATTTTTATGAAAACAGTGCTGAATATGAAAACCAAGTGTATGTGTTCCTAAAGAAATCATTTTTCTACTTCGGAATCGACACGATCTTTGAAGCTGTCGAGCCATGGTATCACGTGACAGTTAAAAATATATGTGTGTTTTTATTAAAAATCATCAAAAATTGATGGAAGCAATAACTTGGGACAGACTATAGAATCCTTTTGTTAATCGCATTAAATAAATATTGTAAATATTTATCGGAAACCCTCTCAACTTCTATAATTTCATTGAAAATACTACGTATTTTTCATTTTAAACAACGAAGCACAGGATTCTAGCAGCACTTTTCAAGTAGTTTAGGTCATATACCGTTGATATTTACCAAAGTCATCTTTCATAATATCCAGGGTAGTGTTACACTTTTGCCTTTCTTTGTACACATTGACAGGGGAAAGGGTGGTCAAGCCATATAAATGTCGATCTGCTTACCTTAAAACACTCGCTGATAAAACAAAATATCCATCCCTGTATTATCCTGATTATATCCTAACTGACACTCATCTAAATCTTAGGTAGCTGTATTCAATAAGTCTTATTTCGGCATTGTTTACACTGCATTCCGATTTGTCTCCCGACATGATCTTCTCTATTAAACATGCTTGTGACGTCATCAATGATAATTAAACGTAATAGAGAGAAATCGAAGCTATATTCAGTTAAAAGAGTTTGTAGTGATATTTTATGCCTGTATTTTTTTTTAATTTAACGAGGCCGGGTCTAATTTGTTCTGCCCTAGATTTTTGGATGAAATTTTTTACATGAATTTCTACTGATATAATTATTATTTAAAGATTAAAAAATAAGACATTTACCACACCGTTTGTTTAGGGGGTCATCTCAAAGTTTGTTAATCTTTAACATAGGCCCCTATGGGATTTTGCATGAAATGTATCAAATTTGCACATTTTTTACATTTTTTTTAAATTTTCTGCCCTAGGGATTTCTTTTTCTGTTCTACACATTAAAGTTATTTGACCATCAAATGGTCAAATAAAAAAAACCTTTTACCTCCTGGTTTGTTCCAGGGGTCTTATCAAAGTTGATTTTTGTATGCCCAATTTCCCAGATTCGTCAGATAATGGCTACTTTTTATTTGACAAAGGCAGAAAAGGTGATCTATATAGTATTATCAAAACATTGAGACATATTTAAGTAATAAAAAGATATATAACATCACATATTAAGGGTCATTAATATAAAATACATGGTTACTGTCTTGAAATATATGACTTAAGCTATATTTACGCGGGTTAAGAAAACGTGACAGAGGGCTAGGCTTGCTGAATCCTCTTCACGTTTTCGACCCAAGCCCAAATATACTTATACTTCGAGACTTTGATGTTTATTCCACAATAAAACATTAATTTTACGCATCAAACGAGCTATTTTCAACAAACTTCGCTGAATATCTGCAGTTGAAACTATCACGCCATGGCGTCAACCAAGCAAAAAGATGACGTCACAATCCAAATGAAACGCTGCGCGAAAGCGTGCGTACTCGTTCTGTACTCGGCCTCGTTAAACCAGAGAGAAAGTTAAAATCGACATGTTTCTGAGTAAAATATGACATCATGCTGCTTATTGTGACGTCATATTGATCAGAGGAATTTGATCGTTGAGAGTTGCCTTATCATACCCGCGTGTAAGTATATGATAAAAATTCTGTTTTTATAACACGAAATGTATCTATGTTGTAACTCAACGATGGGGGTTTGATGTTTCATGTATCCAAGGCGAGCGATTTTTTTTTTCTTTTATTTCTAAATAAGACAAAAATAATGTTTTTTAAACAAGCTGATGTAAAAAGAAAAAATTGCAATGAAGTAAGGGGTTAAGGAATTCTGCAATATTTGTTCTTATTTGAATGTCGTAGGGAAAGAGTGTGGTCAGGCCCGGGGAAGGAGAAAACTTGTTTCACCTTAACTAGGCGTCGTTAGTTCTTTTGTCAGCAAACTGCATTCAAAAAAATAGTGTGTAAGCTTTCTAAAAGATATTGCATAAGTTAAAATATATCAAAAAGAAAATGATCAGATAATGAGAAAATTAATTGTCATCATTAGAATCTTGCACATTTTCAATAGCCTGTCACAAAATATAATTCTTAATTCTTCCCCCGAGAAAGATCTTAACTTAACATTAGTTTTGTAGAAACGTCCTGTATAATGGATTGAATTACAATTGATATTGCATTTTTGACTACTTGAGCGACGTTTATACTCAAATACAATGCTTAATTCAATGCAATATTATTTGGGATTCCTAGTGTACAGGACATAGCTCTCGGGTAACTATTAAGCTCTGCATGCCTCAATTTACATTTGTCTTTTGTTTTATTTGAAAAATTATAAGCGGAATTCCAACTACCAGACGTAGCGTATTGTCTATTTTACATCATTTGAATCATTTTGATAAATTTATATGTAAATACTCAAATATCACTTTAGTTATTCATTCAACACAGACATTTGTGTGCGAAACCTATTGAATTTGAAAGGATATGTTTTTATGATTCAGTATGCAGAAAGAATGAAGCATCCAGAGGGATCCCATTCATATTGAACACACGGTCACTGTTGAGGAAATGAAACATAACGAAAGGTTTTTAACTGTTATTTGTATCGTATTGGAAACAGTTAATAAAGGATACATTGTTTTAATATCATAAATATTCAGTAGAATAGCAACCAGAATATTGGTCTATAGATTATTTGTATTACAAGTTGTATGAAACAATTTCCTCAGTAGCTCTATCGTTCAGTTCCATTCGGTCGTACATGGTGTGCTGCTTTGTCTCAGGGCGTATATTTTTAGCCAGTCATGAGGAGATCGTGTTTTCTGTGCACTTCTCTGCGGCTTGCTTCATTTTTCCTCCTCGCTCTTCAGTTTTGTAAGGCAGATCTAAGATATGGCTACTCCATGTTACAGTATGGACACAAACTGGAGAGAAGGATGATAACGTCGTATGATGGATATAGTATTCTGGATTGTGTGGAGGATTGTCTGAGAACAACACGATGTCGGTCCGTCAACTACCACCAGGGAGGCCACTTCTGTCAGACCAACTTTAAAAGCAGGACAACTGAACCAACTCTGTATAAAGAAAAGTCTGGCTGGATATACAGCGATAAAGAAGATTGGGACAAGGTAAATAAGAAATAGATTCCAATGAGGGAAATGCTGCTAAAGGAATTGTAATTAACACTGTATATAATCAAGGATGGTCGGGTACTGTAAATTTCTTATTTAGCGCTTTGAAACTTATTTCTGCTGTTCTTCTATTTGGTATCAAATCGTGAATGTAGAACTCTTATTTTGATTTTACATAGTTCATAAAATGGTAAAACTAATACATGTATTAAATTGTATTTAAAAAAAAAAAAATGCGAATGTTACTATTCAAGATTTTACCAAGAATTTATTTCCCGTGTTCAATAAGGAATATGCTATACACATTCATTTAGAGCGCATTTAGACAATATAAAAAATGTGTAATGATCAAAATATGTGAATACAACATATCAAAATAACTCCTTGAAATTTATGCAATTAAGTGCAAAAACATATAAATACAAATAAAACGCAATAACTAGTAAAAAATAAAAAAAACCCACCAAAAAACCATACAAATGTTCGAAACGTGTGCACAAAGGCTCTTTTAAACTCTATTTTGACCTTTGTTGTCATGGTTATGTCAAGACAGAAAACAAGACTGTTTTTGCAATTCATGTATATTGTTATATTTTTTTATATACATAATTATTTTAAAGTTTAAAGCATTTTTTAAATATTATATTTTATGTTTAAATGCAGCATTGGGACTAAGTTATCTTGTTTGTTTAAAAAACCAATTTCGCTAAAATACATATACGGTTGTAGAGTGTAAGGAGAGCAGCATTCTGTTTATTCAGTCTGTTAGCATAATCATGTATTGCAATATTATCTTGCAATCTTATTTTATGTGGTAAAATACATTTACATGTATGAGAAAACCATGTTAAATGTTATATTAATTTCCAGCAAGCACATTTACAGAATTTTTATACGAAACATACGTGTAGGGACAACGAATGAAGATAAAATATACTGATTAGGAAAAACTGAAGCCTCATGCAGATTAAGGTCAATATCTAGTAAATGATTCCAGACTGTCTTATTGGTGCTAGAATCATTATGATGTCATTATTCCCCTATTTTACGGCTTTAAAGGAATGCTGTAGAAAATAAAACAATATTTGACTTTATATATTTAATTACGGAAAAAGTAATCCCGGTACTATATTCTAATTGACATCATTTATAAGAAGAGGTCAAAAGCTTGTTTTATGCTTTTTTTGGAGAGACTAGGCATTTTGTATCCATTTCATTAGTCAAAAAAGGACAAATATTTCAAAACTATAATATTTGTTACCTTTATCTTTTATATTTCATAAAAAAATTATTGTTTTAAGCATGATTTTTGTGTTGACCAACAAAAAGGCTCGGTTCACCATATCAAACAGAGATATTGTTATGAAGCATCATTAAAACAGTTAATATCTTGACTATCATAGACCTGTAGGCACCTTTCATTTTCTAGATCTTGACCTTAAGAGGGACATGTCCTTAGATATTTTAATAAGGCACTGATGGTAAATCAATGGAACACCCAAGCTCTTTACGATGACTTCATGTATGAAGTAAAGCAGTCAGTTTGTTATATGCATTTTTAATGAATTTGCAGGGAATCGCTGGATCTTGTTCAAAGACTAATTGTGCTCTTAATGAAAAATGCATTTCAAAACCTTTTGGACAATCCTCTTGCGTACTCTCAGGTTTGGCATTTTTATGATTTTTTATCATATCTTTTAAACACCCATTGATTTTTTATCCTTTATTTATTTCTTTTTTAAATCAATGTCAAGTTTAAAAGTCCATATAATAGTTTTTGTTGTTGTTTAATTATCAGGGGTTATTATGTAGTCTACACTTTGCATGTACAATTAAAGCTATTACATAGAATTAAAATATGATAGATTGTTACCGCTTTAATAAAATGATAGTTTTGTTTGTATCTTTTATTAAAAAACACAAATAAAATAGTCTTAATTTATTATTCAGTATTCGTATGATATCAACATGATGTTAACTTTATATTTAAATTTAAATTACAGATTGTGGTATTCCTTCATGGGGAGGGTTTTCAATGAATGAAGCACAGGAATGGGATGCAATCGGTATATCAAGGAGAATTCACATAACGTGCGCTCCTGGATATAAAAAGCAAGGCTCTGAACAATTCGTCTGTTTATCGGACGGAACGTGGAAAACCGACCTTATATGCAGTTTGGAAGGTTCGATTTCATTTAAAAAATTTTTTTATAGAATATTTATTCGATTCCTCATTTTTTTGTAGAATATTTCATATCGGTTTTCACCCGCATTTTGATAGGTTTATAAATGGTTTATATTGTAAACACGTAAAAAAAGAGACTATTTTTTCAATGGCATGACGTTATGTTTGAATTTCATAAAAAAAAACAATGGGCGGGTATGGTAGTCAAACTTACATAAAGAAATTAATATATATATATATATATATATATATATATATATATATATATATATATATATATATATATATATATATATATATATATATATATATATATATATATGTCTCTTTGAAAATCTTTTTCAAACAGATCGGCCAAAAAAGCTCTGACTTAAGTAAAAGCGGTCTTGAGAATAATAATATCTAAAGAGAATTTATTAACAATATTCTTCTCGAAGCCCAATTGGCCAGAAAAGCTATCAATTGCGTGTAAGGATACTCATGTAGTTTAAATTCAAGATTGTTAAAAATAACTTCTGTTTCCTTGGGTACATTTATAGTGGGGCCACAGTTTGGATTGTATTTTTATAAAGAAATATAAAGTGTTATATATTTTCAAAGAAATATTCTCTTAAAACTTTGTATAGAAAAGCTATTACTTAAGTAAAAAACAATTCTCAGATACAGTGGATTTTGTTTGTTTAAATCATGATCCTCGGGGGTAGAGTGGGTCCAAAATGTCTAATGCTAAATATGATATGGGACTAAGAATAATCATATTTTAAAAGAGGATGAATGTTAAACATAGGAATATCGGGAGATACATTTTAAAAAGATAATTTTAAACAGTATCTATTCTACTACAGTGAGGGGATATTTTGAATGTGATTCTTTATAAATTATTTTGTTATAGGTATTGTTAACGTTCCTCAGTGTCCCTTAGGCTTTTTGTTTTTGATAACCTCTTTACAATTTGTTAATTGCAATTTTTTTAAATCCTGTTTGTATTCCAATAAATGAGGTTGCTATGTAATAATATAATAAGTTATCTCCGTTTGGACCGGAAAATATCGGATATTGTTTGTTTGTTTGTTTGTTTGTTTGTTTGTTTTTTTTTTTACATATACATAACTCAAAGGTATAGCAATTAAAATGGTTAAACAAATGAACTAAGTTTGATTAAATTCAACATTTCGCTATTATAATATCAATTCAAATTCATGTTTGATAAGTTTTAAAACCGACCTCTCTAGTTTCAGAATAAAGTCAAAGTTAAAGTGAAGATATATTCTCAAACATTTCCTTAATCAATATCACAGTGTTATTTGTCTTTATTTTACTGACTTTTCTAGAACAATTTTCGTTTAATATAATGAATTACACATGGAAAATTATTAAAATAATATATTTTTTTCGAAGATCTATGTGAAAGTTTGCAAATGAAAAAGCGACATTTTGTAAAGCTCAGGTTAAGCTAATGTTCAAGTTTATTAATGTCAAGTCATAATTGACATACAAATATGAAATGTACGTAAACAAATACTTAAAAATATTGAAATATATATTATGTGACAAGAACATGTAAATGAAGAAAATAAATGATAATGATATATTCTTCAGTTGCTTTCATGCTAAGCATATACTTTTAACTTGTTATAATCGAACTCTTTCAGGCTGTCCAGTCCTTTATACAGGGGTGTCCTCAAATTCTAAAAGAGCTGATCTGCGATTTGTTGCCACAGCTGCTACTTATCCAAATGCTAGATGTGACTGCACAGCTGATGGTGGAGATTTAATAAAAATAGATACGAAAACAATGCTACTTACCTTCCTAGCTTTTATTGCGAGTAAGTAAGATCAATTCTACATGGCCCAGAGAATGATTTAAAATTAACTCCGAAATCACCAAAGCGAATTGTAAAATTGCACGATGATGAAAATAAGGTGTTAAATATTATTTGCAATTTTATAGTTTTTTTGTTTGTTTTTTTTTATTGGGGGGGGGTGTAGGGGTTAAAACTGTATTTAAGATAGCAAACAAACTAATTTTCTATCATAATAATCTTTTTTTAATACATTTTTTGTTTGCTTCCCTCCCCCAAAAAAGTGGAGTGGAAACAAAAACTCCTAAATTTATTTTAATACAAACAAGTCTGCTGGAAGAAAATCGCTCCAGTTATTTGCCGGGACCTTGCATGACTATATAATGAGTTTTCCATTGAACTTTTTGTAACATACGCATTGAAAACCAATGAAAGCTTATATGTTTTTTTGGGACAATGTACTCCTTCAATTTTTATCTACCTGAACTATTTAAGAAGCCTTACGCTGTTGAAGCTATATACCTTCTTAATCTTTTACCTTTTTAAACATCATAGTCTATCGTTATTTATAATATCAAAAGCGTTGATTTAATCTCAATTTATAAAATTCATTCAAAATAACCAAAATCGGTTACTATATGCTGCAAAAGTAATTCCTTGAAAAGATGAATAACACCGAATTCGTGATTAAAAGAGCAGTGTGTCAAAATATGGGCCACAAGAAATAAAGAAAAATAAGTAAAATGGAAGAAAAATTAATTAATAGTGATTAATTATGGTACAAGTGTTAAAATATGAAAAAGAGTTTCGTAATATAAATATTACATACATAATTATATATTATGCCTTTCTTTTATTATTTACAGCACATGGTGCAGATAGTAAAGACATATGGATACAAGGCGTAAAGGATGACAGCGTTTGGAAGTTTCACGATGGTTTAAAAATGCCAGATTTCTTAACTGACTATATGGTTGAATCAAACAATTCTGGGGAAATTCATCTGAGATATATTATATCTAAAATGAAATTTCATGACATTAAACCAAGTGACAAATTTAGCTATGTATGTGAGTACAGATTTGACTAAATTCTTTTTTATTTTTTTTTTCTCTATTAAAAACAGACGGCAATAAATGCAGATAATTTATAAATGAACATGGAAGATGTAAAATGATTAAGCAAAATGAGTTATTTATGTGAAACGAAAAAAAACCCCTGAAAACATTACGACTGTAAGTGAGCAGTAAATACTGTTACTATGCTGCGATATTGATAATGATGGAATGTGTCAATGCATCATATGTTTTTTTTTTAAATTATTATTATCAGTGCTGTGTAGCGCCTTTCTTTCACAAGCGGTCTTTCTCACTGTAGATGAAATGAATAAGAAGCAGTTTCCCTGTAAAAGCCCACGTTATATGAATTAATAAATAGTACAATAATTCGAGAGAAAGGCTGGCTATATAGTTGTTTCCCCTATTTTATATCGAAATTATCTCAATAGACAGCCATATCTATACCTATAAATTAAGATATTTTAAATATAAACTACCACCTGAGTAACTTTGGTATTTCATTACGTGGGAGTATATATATGTAAGCTATCATTGTATTTTTGCGGTAGTAAATTAAGAAAAATATATGTCAACGCTGTCAGTTTGGAAATTTGTACATACTGCCATCGAGTAAATTAAAAAAATACAGCATGACACAATGTTCATATCAATGTAAAAATTGCAATTATTTCCGCGCTTTCGGGGGATATCATCCAGTCCACAGTAAATATCACATCTTCTATTTGTTCTAGTAATGTCTGAGGCAGACAATCTGAAATTTTACGCTGCAATATTTTTAATAGGTATTTTTTTTATATATTAATTAACAATTTTGGCGATAAATTATAAGATGCCTGCACCAGAGTAACTGCTGTTATCTTTTGTAAATAAACATGTGTGTTATGATGTCTGTAAATTTTAACTGAATTTTATATGTTTAGTAATTATTGTAAAATAAACAAAAATATCCCCTTCTTTATTTTCTATGAACATGTCAAAATATCCAACATGAGAGTAAGATGATGGACACCCTTTGGTGGATCAAAGGCAATGGGAGTTTGCATTACAATATATGCTTACAATGCAATAATATTGAAGTACAACGTAAAGAGTAAATGCATTTACTCACAACTTACTTCAAGTACATTTAAAAGTTAAGAAGTCACAAACCATGAACATGAAATAATACATTTTGTTTCTTGAATGTGCTACTTTAGTTTTGATAGATGGAACTCGTACAAAACACGACTTCTGTTGATAAAATTGGGTATAACCTGCAAGAACAGGGTAACCAAGAATCCGAGATGATCGACACATTAACGTCATGACGAAAAGTGTAGGATGAGTTCATTATCGCATCGCGAGTAGATATCCCAAGCTCAAATTTATTTTGATGTATACCATTAGATACGCTACTCGCAAAATGGTGAATCATGCACATAGTACAATTGTACGAACAATACATGTGTAGTTTGTTTACAAATAATTCGGTGAGCATAAGTCCTAATAATACAGTTCTTCAGATCAACGGGCGCAGCCTTTGTGAAACCTACAAAATTAAAAAAAATATGAAACCATTTCAAATTTAGAATATTGAAATTGAATGGATCGATATTTGTTTACCTTTCCCTTAATATTGGCTTGAAGCTGTACGCCGGCCTACGGCGAAGAGACACAAGATGGTGAATACATATAAACATTTTCAGTCAATCGAATGTTTTGATATCGATATATTTGTTGATTAACAAGAAAGAAGTAATTAAAAAAAACTCCTAAAAACCTTTAAGTGATAGAATTTGCTTAAATTGTTTATTGAAGACACTTAAACAAAATTGAGCGATGCACTGGATGAAAAATCAAGTTTCAGCAAAACTGAAACTATATGGAATCCTTGCTGAAACTTGAAGTTGAAGTTTCATGTATAGTTTCCACAATGCAGAAACCATTATATCGATTCAGCAAGTATCCGTTAGGTTTCAGTCAGTAGAAACTTTAGTCTAAGATTCCTGATGGTTTCCGCAATGCGGAAACTAAATTTGAATCGTGTGAATAGTTGTGTAAATTATTATGGAAATATCAATCAGTTTCAGAACATTTCCGCTAGGTTTCAGTATGCTGAAACTCTAAGTTAAGATTCCTGATGGTTTCCGCAATGCGGAAACTAAATTTGAATAATGTGAAAAGTTGTTTAAATTATTATGGAAATATCAATCAGTTTCAGAACATTTCCGCTAGGTTTCAGTATGCTGAAACTTAAAGTTAAGATTCCAAATGGTTTACGCATTGCTGAAACTATTACTAAAATTGATTTGAGTTAAATAGTGATATCATTTATTTTCAACAGGTTTAAGTTTAATTCTAGCCTAATGATAATGAATCCGTATATACTAAAATGTATAGTAAGGTTTCAGCGTGACTGAAACTATATGTATACATGTAACTATCTTCAAATGTGGCAAATAAGGCGATTAAGAACATTTATACTAAGTAATTAATTGAATTTGAAAAGAAAAACTGATCACTGGATGAAATATCTGGTTTCAGCGCTGCGGAAACCCATTGGAAACTCTGCGGAAACTTAAGGTTACTTTAAGTTTCCGACAGGTTTCAGCACGGAAACTTCAAGTTTCATTAAGTTTCCGCAGTGCTGAAACTTAGGCTGTCCATGAATCCAAATGGTTTCCGCAACGGAAACTTACTGAAACTTGAAGTTTCTGCATAGTTTCAATCTCCATATACGTTTGGGATACATATTGTTTACAAATGGTTTCCGCGATGGAAACTTACTGAAACTTGAAGTTTCTGCATAGTTTCAACCTCCATATACAATTGGGAAACATATTGTTTACAAAGGGTTTCCGCAACTGAAACTTACTGAAACTTTTTATATTTTTGCTTTCACAAAAGCTGAGCAAGGTTTCTACTTTATGTAAAAACAAAACAATTTCAAGCAGTTCCAAATTTATTTTGTTCAAAAATCTGAAATTGTTTCCAATAATAAATAAAATACAGCCAAGATACAATAATGGAGAAACATCCATATGGCAATTCCCTTATTAGGGACTTTTATTTAAAAAATGATAAAATTGCACAAGAAAAAAAACTCCCATAGAAATCTTGACATTTGTATTTTTTTCATCTCCATTAAATGCCTATCAAATCTCCCTTTAAAAATGCAGCAAAGATCTTACCTTTTTAAAAATATGAATGCAATTTACAAAATAACTGCACGTACATGAATAAACAAAGAAAACTTCACTGTTACATGAACATGATACACTTGTCTCAATTTGTTTTGAACTACAATGAATATGTACACCATAAAATATTTTTGAAAAGTCTAAAGTATCCATCTTTAAAAAAAAAAAAAATACACTACAAGATAGTAGTTGACTATAGAGGTATGACCCAGATCTGATTTGAATATGTCAATAAATTCCAAAATGAGGTCAAAGTGACCCACTTACAAGTTGGGATAAACGTTTTCTTTGTTAGTAATATAATCTAATGTTTTACAATAGAACAGGATTTGATATCATTTTTTTGATAATCCATTAAGTCCAAAGTGAACTTTTCATTTCCACCCATGATGTACCAACTGATCAGATTTTAATATCATAAGCCTGTCAGTATTTAATAGATGACCCAGAGGGAGATATGAAAAGCTTGTTGGCCAATAAAAAGCTAACAATGGAGCAGTCTGTCAAATCATGCGCAAAAATATGATGTACACATTTAATTAATTATGCTGATTGCAACACACTTCATTCCTGATGAATATTCTTCTTTACACACGGTTTACCTTCCTACATTTCAAGACATGAAGTAAAATATATATTGTTTATATATGACAAGTATTACTACATGTACATGCTTTTTGTAGCATGAATGTATAAAATACAAAGTATCACACAGATCATTCACCTTACAATTCTCATCAATACCAGCATTTTACTTATGATATAAAAGCTAATTCCAATTATATATTAGTTACATAACACAGATTAAAATAAAACCCACATGGAAACAACTTTCCATCCAAGTAATTTTGTTATATAAAAATTTAATACATGGGGTATATGTTGTCATTATATATTTTCATATACGACATAATTGAATATTGTTTGGTGTATTTTATCATTTTTATGACCCATGCATTTATCTCCTAATGCAGTGTTTTTACATTTAAGATTGGTTTCTTAATTTTTCATATATTGCTGCAAATAAAAAACTAAGTTATCAATAAATGTTTAAACAAAGAAAATGGAGAAAAAAAAGTAGTTAACACTTATTAACTTGGAGGTGTGAGGATATATGTTACATGGAGTCTAATATTTTATGCAATATTTGCAAATATAACAAATTATTTAAGAAAATGAAAGTTAATATCTGCAAGGTCTAATCAATCATTTAATAAGTCAAAACCATGTGATTTTCTAAGATTCTAGCTTACAGACATACATTGTAATATACTGGTAATTGATCATATAAAAAAAGGACTTTTATGGTTTATAGGTTTTTTGAAATGAGAATACTTTACAGTTAAAAAGTCTTGTTCTGCAGAGGTTTAGTCGGGTCGTAGAGATGTGTCCATTCGAATCAATAAGAAGTGTCCTTGGCTGTTGTTGATGTAACCCGAGTCATGGTTTATGGAAATAGGCCTTTTGGGGGGACTTTCAAGCACTGTCCAGACCGGTGAAGCACTCATATGATCACATCATGGCTTCAGCAGACTTAGTAGTTCTGGACAGTGGTAGCATTAAAATTCTTCTTCTTGCGATGAACTTGTTCCTTTCACTGGGCTGTACTTTATGTCTGTTCTATTTATCTTAAACATGAATAATAAAGTTTCATTTAGATTTTTAAACAATAAACATAAGTCATTCAGCCCAACATGTAATAAAAGCATTCTGAATAAAATTCTGAATACAGAAGCTACTATGCAGTTGCCAGTTGCTGTTTAAACTATGTCACATAAAGACTACAGTAGTATCTGGTCTAAAATGTTTCATTTTATGTTTGAAGCTATGTTATTTTCATTTTGATTCAATTATTGTTTGTTGAACAATGGAAAAACTTATCAACAATAAGTGTGTTTCACCCCCCCCCCCTATCAACCTCCTTTTCAAGAACTTAGACCTGGATTTCTAAAAAATTACTACAATAAATTATAAACATCCAACACATGTATAAGTTAATGGTGAAAATAATCAATTTCAAAGCAATACCTTGCGTTCACATCGTCCAGCTGGTCAAAACATTCACCTGAATCACCGAACAGAGGATGCAACTAATCACCGGAAACATTGACTTTGTATGCTGTCAATGCTGAAAAAGAAAAACGTGAAAGATTTCATTTTCCGGATTTAATTAATAATTTTTTTTCGTTACATTTAGAGTTTGTAAATTGTATAATGTGCGAAAGATTCATTGTTCGTCATGTTTACCAACCAAGCATTCATATATTAGGGACTTTTATATTTATAATTATATATGTATTTACCCTGAATAATCTTGATTATCATGCATATAAAGTTGGTTAATGGTTAAATTGGTCAAAACGTATATTTAAAAGAGATACGGTAATGAAAATTAAAACGCCGAACCAAGTTTGAAAAAATGACGCCATCTTGATTTGATGGCGCGAGATCTCGTTTACAAATGAGAGATAAATTAGAGCCTTGAAAATGTTATTGGGAGTATCTATATTGTGTATTAAGTTACCTTGACATGAGTTCTTCGTTCCTGCATTATCTCCTTGTTGTAGAGGCTATTAATGCTTCTCAATTCTCCATTTTACAACAGCACCTTCTTGTCCATTTTAACCTTCGCTCGGAATCATAAAGTGCGCCAATACTGACCAATCAGAACCCGCTAAATCTTGGAAAAGTGCATCTTGGGATAGTTTAAAATGAATAATGTTTAATCAAAATTATCATTTTTTACCGAATAGTATACTTTTTACAGGTATATTTATTTTAAATAAGAACTGTCGGAGTCAGTATTTCCTGGTTAAATACGACAAAGTATTGGCGTGTGTTTGTTACAATTGTATTTGTAACACGTGATTAACCAAAAAAAAAAATGGCCGACCGTTTGTTTACAAATGTCTAATGAAATTAAACAAGTTTTAATGAGACATATGTATCAGATTTTGTCTTTAACTATATTTTATTCACATGTACTGATGATTTTGCCAAACTAAATATGATAGAGCTATATATAGTTTACTGACAAGTTAGTCTTGACTTGTCCAATTTTCACCGCGATTCTAAGCACGGTCATATTCTTATTCAAAATATAGAGGTGTGAAAATATTATGTTCATCACAGAGCAGGTTCTGCATGAACACACAGAAATCACAAATATAATTAGATATGCCGATCAATTAACGGGGTCCGGTTAACAGCGTTCACCCGTACGGTGAATTTACAACTACGATGAATTGATGGCAATTATTTTACAGTTACACATGTGCACTGATTGGTCATGCGATGAATAGTACGTTAAGAATACTTATGAAATTAAAATACAAACGCGTTAAACAAGCCGGGAAGTAAGACGTACACGTCGGACTGATATATAAACAAAATATAATTTTAATTATTTGGTATACTTTCTACATCAAATGTATACGAATGTATAATCAAATTTTAAAAATGGGATTAAAATCACGTGCACCACATGGCTAGTGCTGGATTTTAAACTGATTTTGTAATATAACGTATAACTTCAGTAAAATTATAAATAATGCTTATTATATCTTATAACAGAAACATGTGCATGTTTCATAAACATGTATCAATATCTGTGTTTACAGTACAGAAGGTAAATACAAAGTATAGAAATGCACGAATCACAAAGGCGTCGAACCGGTGGGGGGGGGGGGGGGGGGGGCTTAGTGCAAAGTTAGACTTAACCAATAGGCATATAACCCCCCTCCCCAACTTTTTCTCGCCGGAAATGTAATTTTTCCTAAATTTACCTTGAAAGATTGAGAAGTTGGAGTAATAGGCATACTAGCACCCCCCCCCCCCCCCCCCCGACACGGATTAGGAATTTCATGATTTTGGGAATTAGGGTTTTTCCTCAATATTTCTGAGGATTAGTCTAGCCCCCCCCCCCCCCCACACACACACACTTTCAATTTGCTCCCGACGCCAGTGAATCATGATACAGCCATAGATGTAGTAAAGTCTGAAATGCATGTAAATAATTAAACAATTTTTAGATTAGACTCAAACTCCAAGTGGGTTTTACTTGTTATTATCAACTGTAGAATTTTTTACAAAAAAATTCCTATGTACATGTGTTGGCGTGGTATTAAAAAAGAAATGAATTAGCTCTTAATCTCAGGTTGTACGAATATTTGGTACGATTTGTAAAAATTTACAACGACTTTACCTTAATTTGTTTGCTTAATTAGTTACTGTACCTCAAGGTTCATTCAAATGATAACTAAATGATTTAAGAAGGAGTCTTACAAAATAGGTAAATTAATTTATTTTACTAAATAATTATAATTTACTTATCAGTTTTACTAACTCAGGTACACACAAATTGAAAAAAAAATTCCCGCCGGGCTCCAGTTATAAACTCACGCTTCGTACTGTGTATATGTTATGTAACAGTCTTTTGTTCACTCCTGACAGAAAAAACCCTGCAATCCACACAGAATATACAGGAAAATCACAGAGGAGGTCACCTGGACAAAGAATGTATACACATGTATACACGTGCCCGAGTACCTAAGATTAATGATTTCATCATATGCATTAAACAAGATCAGACATCAGTTTTTCTTTTCAAATTCAATTAATTACTTAGTAAGGTTCTTAATTAATCGCCTTATTTGCAACATTTGAAGATAGTTGCATGTATACATATAGTTTCAGTCACGCTGAAACCTTACTATACATTTTAGTATGTACGGATTCATTATCATTAGGCTAGAATTAAACTTAAACCTGTTGAAAATAAATGATATCACTATTAAACTCAAATCAATTTTAGTAATAGTTTCAGCAACGCGTAAACCATTTGGAATCTAAACTTAAAGTTTCAGCATACTGAAACCTAGCGGAAATGTTCTGAAACTGATTGATATTTCCATCATAATTTACACAACTTTTCACATAATTCAAATTTAGTTTCCGCATTGCGGAAACCATCAGGAATCTTAACTTAAAGTTTCAGCATACTGAAACCTAGCGGAAATGTTCTGAAACTGATTGATATTTCCATAATAATTTACACAACTATTCACACGATTCAAATTTAGTTTTCGCATTGCAGAAACCATCAGGAATCTTAGACTAAAGTTTCTGCTGACTGAAACCTAACGGATACTTGCTGAATCGATATAATGGTTTCCGCATTGCGGAAACTATACATGAAACTTCAACTTCAAGTTTCAGCAAGGTTTCCATATAGTTTCAGTTTTGCTGAAACTTGATTTTTCATCCAGTGGATGTCTGATCTTGTTTAATGCATATGATGAAATCATTAATCTTAGGTACTCGGGCACGTGTATACATGTGTATACATTCTTTGTCCAGGTGACCTCCTCTGTGATTTTCCTGTATATTCTGTGTGGATTGCAAGGTTTTGTCTGTCAGGAGTGAACAAAAGACTGTTACATAACATATATACAGTACGAAGCGTGAGTTTATAACTGGAGCCCGGCGGGAATTTTTTTTCAATTTGTGTGTACCTGAGTTAGTAAAACTGATAAGTAAATTATAATTATTTAGTAAAATAGATTATTATACCTATTTTGTAAGACTCCTTCTTAAATCATTTAGTTATCATTTGAATGAACCTTGAGGTACAGTAACTAATTAAGCAAACAAATTAAGGTAAAGTCGTTGTAAATTTTTACAAATCGTACCAAATATTCGTACAACCTGAAGTTTAGAGCTAATTCATTTCTTTTTTAATACCACGCCAGCACATGTACACAGGAATTTTTTTAAAAAAATTCTACAGTTGATAATAACAAGTAAAACCCACTTGGAGTTTGAGTCTAATATAATAATTGTTTAATTATTTACATGCATTTCAGACTTTACTACATGTATGACTGTATGACTGTATCATGATTCACTGGCGTCGGAAGCAAATTGAAAGTGTGTGTGTGGGGGGGGGGGGGGGGGGGGGGGCTCGACTAATCCTCAGAAATATTGAGGAAAAACCCTAAAAAACCCTAATTCCCAAAATCATGAAAATCCTAATCCGTGGGGGGGGGGGGGGGGGGGGGCTAGTATGCCTATTACTCCAACTTCTCAATCTTTCAAGGTAAATTTAAGAACAATTACATTTCCGGCGAGAAAAAGGGGGGGGGGGCTATATGCCTATTGGTTAAGTCTAACTTTGCACTAAGCCCCCCCCCCCCCCCCCCCCCCCCGGTTCGACGCCTTTGTGATTCGTGCATTTCTATAATTTGTATTTACTTTTTGTACTGTAAACACAGATATTGATACATGTTTATGAAACATGCACATGTTTCTGTTATAAGATATAATAAGCATTATTTATAAGTTTACTGAAGTTATACGTTATATTACAAAATCAGTTTAAAATCCAGCACTAGCCATGTGGTGCACGTGATTTTAATCCCATTTTTAAAATTTGATTATACATTCGTATACATTTGATGTAGAAAGTATACCAAATAATTAAAATTATATTTTGTTTATATATCAGTCCGACGTGAACGTCTTACTTACCGGCTTGTTTAACGCGTTTGTATTTTAATTTCATATGTATTCTTAACGTACTGTTCATCGCATGACCAATCAGTGCACATGTGTAACTGTAAAATAATTGCCATCGATTCATCGTAGTTGTAAATTCACCGTACGGGTGAACGCTGTTAACCGGACCCCGTTAATTGATCGGCATCTATTTATATTTGTGATTTCTCTGTGTTCATGCAGAACCTGCTCTGTGATGAACATAATATTTTCACACCTCTATATTTTGAATAAGAATATGACCGTGCTTAGAATCGCGGTGAAAATTGGACAAGTCAAGACTAACTTGTCAGTAAACTATATATGGCTCTATAATATTTAGTTTGGCAAAATCATCAGTACATGTAAATAAAATATAGTTAAAGAGAAAATCTGATACATATGTCTCATTAAAACTTGTTTAATTTCATTAAACATTTGTAAACAAAAGGTCGGCCATTTTTTTTGGTTAATCACGTGTTACAAATACAATTGTAACAAACACACGCCAATACTTTGTCGTATTTAACCAGGAAATACTGACTCCGACAGTTCTTATTTAAAATAAATATACATGTAAAAAGTATACTATTCGGTAAAAAATGATAATTTTGATTAAACATTATTCATTTTAAACTATCCCAAGATGCACTTTTCCAAGATTTAGCGGGTTCTGATTGGTCAGTATTGGCGCACTATATGATTCCGAGCGAATTACAGTCAAGTCGTACCCAACCCGACTCGCACCCAAACCAACTCGTACTCAAATGGTCAGGTCCTACCCAAAACCATGTGGTTCACTCGAGTCCTAGTCCTAGATCTCAGTGTATTTGAATACGGGCAGCTCAATATTTATTTTAGAAAATAAAATGAATGGCTTTTATTCGTATGTTGTTATGTTTTGTATATTATCGATAACATTATAATGCGAATTGTATAACAAATTTAAAAGAATTTGTTATAAAAATCTAGTATAATACTATAGTTCTGTACTTGAATGCGGACGGATCAAAGAATGATTATGAGCAGGTTAACTATCATCAATTAAAAATAAAATAATTGCTTTATGTGATTCCGTTCAACCGATCAACCAATGAGTTTGTCAGCACAAAATAAACATGCTGTCCATAATTAAGAAGAAACACACATTTTCATCACTTTTGGAAGATCAACATGGTTCATAACATATGAATGAAAACTATTGTATTTTATTTTTTTAGTATAAATATATTTTTCCCGTGGGTACGAGTTGACTAGTGAAGTCGTACTCAAATATTTGGGTACGAGTTGGTTTGGGTGCGAGTCGGGTTGGGTACGACTTGACTTGATTTCTTCCGAGCGAAGGCTAAAATGGACAAGAAGGTGCTGTTGTAAAATGGAGAATTGAGAAGCATTAATAGCCTCTACAGCAAGGAGATAATGCAGGAACGAAGAACTCATGTCAAGGTAACTTAATTCACAATATAGATACCCCCAATAACATTTTCAAGCCTCTAATTTATCTCTCATTTGTAAACGAGATCTCGCGCCATCAAAACAAGATGGCGTCATTTTTTCAAACTTGGTTCGGCGTTTTAATTTTTATTACCGTATCTCTTTTAAATATACGTTTTGACCAAGTTAACCATTAACCAACTTTATATGCATGATAATCAAGATTATCCAGGGTATACACATATATAATTATATAAACGACCCTAATATATGAATGCTTGGTTGGTAAACAAGACGAACAATGAATCTTTCGCACATTATACAATTTACAAACTCTAAATGTAACGAAAATTTTTTATTAATTAAATCCGGAAAATGAAATCTTTCACGTTTTTCTTCTTCAGCATTGACAGCATACAAAGTCAATGTTTCCGGTGATTAGTTGCATCCTCTGTTCGGTGATTCGGCTGAATGTTTTGACCAGCTGGACGATGTGAACGCAAGGTATTGCTTTGAAATTGATTATTTTCACCATTAACTTATACATGTGTTGGATGTTTATAATTTACTGTAGTAATTTTGGGGAAATCCAGGTCTAAGTTCTTGAAAAGGAGGTTGATGGGGGGGGGGGGGGGTGAAACACACTTATTGTTGATAAGTTTTTCCATTGTTCAACAAACAATAATTGAATCAAAATGAAAATAACATAGCTTCAAACATAAAATGAAACATTTTAGACCAGATACTACTGTAGTAATTATATGACATAGTTTAAACAGCAACTGGCAACTGCATAGTAGCTTCTGTATTCAGAATTTTATTCAGAATGCTTTTATTACATGTTAGGCTGAATGACTTATGTTTATTGTTTAAAAATCTAAATGAAACTTTATTATTCATGTTTTATGGAGGGTAATCGTGTTCAAAAATCCAGACATGTAAACTTGTAAATCCGAATATGCAATCGTGTTGATGTGTGAGCCTGAGCATGAATATGTGTAATTCTGATCGTGTAACCTATAAAACTCGGGCATAAACACGTGTAAGATTTGACTCAGTTCCTTCGCATGATGCACATTTTGCAACTTTATTATTAACATTAGTTAATTAAACCTTCAACTTTGCACACTTTCAATCCGTAGTTTCTGCATTTGTAACTTCAGGCTCGGCAATAGCACATCTGACATGATACAAATTGACAAATGTAAAGTCTACAAGTTTGTCGAATTTTGACATGACCTTATATGGAAACAGTGACGTCACTGATAGAAAAAGGCTAGCTGCAGGTAAAGGCATGCCGTAAGGGACGGAATAAATAAAAAAAAATATTAGGTAAGCCTATAATCATATTATCTCTGGATAACAACATTTCATAGAGTATTATTTTTCGGAAAATTAAATTATGAGATTGGTGTACATTTACTCAAGAGAATGTATAAAAGATGCGAGTAAAGAATTCGATCGGCTTCAGATATCCTCTTAGAACTGAAAAAATTACATTTAATGACTTTGTTTGAATACACGTGAATAAAGATATATACGCATTTTTATTCATAGGCGTCTGAACCGGGAGGGTGGGGGACTAGGGGGGACTTAGCCCCCCCCCCCCCACTTTTTTGCCAAGTTAGACCTAACCATTAGGAACATAGCAACAGGGAGGATTCAACCCCCCCCCCCCACTTTTTCCTCGCAACAAACAAAATTGTTCCTTAAAAGACCTTAAAGAAATTGAAATATTAATAGTGATATATTGAAAATTAGAGTCATAGTAGGTATACTAGCACCCCCCCCCCCCCACCACCACCACGGATTAGGAATTTCATGATCTGGGGAGGGGGGATTGGGCAGGTAAGATTGGAGTTATTGGTATACCCTCCCCCACGGATTAGAATTTTCATGATTATGGGAATTCTTGTCAATATTTTTCATGATTAGTTTAGCCCCCCCCCCCCCTTTCAATTTGCTTCCGACGCCACTGTTATTAGAGTACATGCAACAAATTGTTAAAGTATAGGCCTCGGCTGAATTAAGAAAATATCTCCAAATGCATCCTTATTGCTACAACAAAGTTGTGACAAGACCCCCCCCCCCCCCCCCCCACGCGAAAAATTACACGGGGTCCGTCAGCTGAGTTGCAAAGTTATCGATAAGAAAAACAAACTATTTAAAGACATTGGTTTGGAGATTGTGATTACCCGGTAATATGAGACATAAGAAGCGACACCCTCTTTTAAAAAAATGAATAAAAATTCCAAAGATAAGGATTCCAAAGATAAGGTTAACTGTCGTGAAATTAAAATGTGTATAAATTATTTTAAGAAATGTTTCTTTGCATTGTCGGCAATATAAAGGAAAAAAAGCCTATCATGCAGGTAAAATTTGACATTTTTTTAAAATTATTTTAAGCAATTATTACGGGATTGAGTATGACGTCCTGAATGTCGGTTCAATACAGACTCACTTTGTGAAGTTGGCTGATAAAAATTTTCTGGAGAGCTAGTATAATACAGCTTTACAGCCACTTGTGAACTAGCTGCAGGTCTGTAGCTCCCTGTCTAAAAATACAGATGGACGATCTTTGAGCTACAGTGCCTCCCATAGTAAAACTTCAATTTACGGCGCACAAAAAATATGCGCTAGTTTTTTTTTATTATTATTGAAGATTGTGTTATTATTTATCTTTCACTTACACAACAACAAAAAGTATAAATACATGTAAAGTAACATAAATTTTTCCGCGAAAAATTACCAAATCCTTGCAGGTCGTTTATTCTAACTAATTCAGAAAAATAACAAGAGTAAAAATGGGGTACTCTATATGCAATGTTTTTGCCCAAAAATGACTAAGTTCAACAGCTGATATTTTTATAAATTATCAGAAATCAAAATCCTAGCAATTTGCATACTTCTGATATATATGTATAAATGATCTGCAAAAGAACAACTTCCTATTTTGAAAACTGTTCGAGGAGTTATCGGTACAATAAGGGTACCTTTTTGACAGCCACTCGCCCGTCTGCAATTTTTACTATTTCAATAATCGGAAACCCGGTTAAAAATTCACTCTCAAAATTCTTAGAATTCAGAAGCAATGGAGTTACATGGGACCTCACGGCAGTCTTCGAACCCCATGCCGCTCAAAATATATTTACCCCCTTAGGAAATTTCTTGATCCGTCTCATTTCTAGAAAAGAGTACGCATTTACTTATATTCCAGTTTAAATTACATGTCAATTTTTTTTTAGAGATATAAGATATTAGGCATTTCCTTTAATAATACCATGAGAATTATATTACGGAAATTAGCGCATTCGTCACATCGGCAACGATTTTTTTTCTACATGAACCTCTTCCTGTTTGGTCCAGTTTCAATCATACCTCAATTTTTTTTTCTTTTCTAAAAATAATACCCGTGTTTTCGATAGAAAATGTGTCGTTCATTAAAAGCTTATTGCAACAGTTTAGCTGAATATTATTTTTATTTTCGTTCATTCCGGTCCGGCGGTTACGGCATGCCTTTTCCCGCAGCAAGGCAGTTGCCATATAAGGTCATGTCAAAATTCGACAAACTTGTAGACTTTACATTTGTCAATTTGTATCATGTCGGATGTGTTATTGCCGAGCCTGAAGTTACAAACGCAGAAACTACGGATTGAAAGTGTGCAAAGTTGAAGGTTTAATTAACTAATGTAAACAATAAAGTTGCAAAATGTGCATCATGCGAAGGAACTGAGACAAATCTTACACGTGTTTATGCCCGAGTTTTATAGGTTACACGATCAGAATTACACATATTCATGCTCAGGCTCACACATCAACACGATTGCATATTCGGATTTACAAGTTTACATGTCTGGATTTTTGAACACGATTACCCTCCATAATGTTTAAGATAAATAGAACAGACATAAAGTACAGCCCAGTGAAAGGAACAAGTTCATCGCAAGAAGAAGAATGTTAATGCTACCACAGTCCAGAACTACTAAGTCTGCTGTAGCCATGATGTGATCATATGAGTGCTTCACCGGTCTGGACAATGCTCGAAAGTCCCCCAAAAAGGCCTATTTCCATAAACTACGACTCGGGTTACATCAACAACAGCCAAGGACACTCCTTATTGATTCGAATGGACACATCTCTACGACCCGACTAAACCTCTGCAGAACAAGACTTTTTAACTGTAAAGTATTCTCATTTCAAAAAAACTATAAACTATAAAAGTACTTTTTTTATATGATCAAATACCAGTATATTACAATGTCTGTCTGTAAGCTAGAATCTTAGAAAATCACATGGTTTTGAGTGGTATTTCCCGGCCAACCCTGGTTTTGACTTATTAAATGATTGATTAGACCTTGCAGATATTAACTTTCATTTTCTGAAATAATTTGTTATATTTGCAAATATTGCATAAAATATTAGACTCCATGTAACATATATCCTCACACCTCCAAGTTGATAAGTGTTAACTACTTTTTTTTTCCATTTTCTTTGTTTAAACATTTATTGATAACTTTGCAGCAATATATGAAAAATTAAGAAACCAATCTTAAATGTAAAAACACTGCATTAGGAGATGAATGCATTTGTCATAGAAATGATAAAATACACCAAACAATATTCAATTATGTCGTATATGAAAATATATAAAGACAACATATACCCCATGTATTACAATTTTTATATAACAAAATTACTTGGATGGAAAGTTGTTTCCATGTGGGTTTTATTTTAATCTGTGTTATGTAACTAATATATAATTGGAATTAGCTTTTATATCATATGATAAGTAAAATGCTGGTATTGATGAGAATTGTAAGGTGAATGATCTGTGTGATACTTTGTATTTTATACATTCATGCTACAAAAAGCAAGTACATGTTCATGTAGTAATACTTGTCATATATAAACAATGTATATTTTACTTCATGTCTTGGATTTAAAAAAATTAATGTAGGTAAAGTAGTGAAATGTAGGAAGTTAAACCGTGTGTAAAGAAGAATATTCATCAGGAATGAAGTGTGTTGCAATCAGCATAATTAATTAAATGTGTACATCATATTTTTGCACATGATTTGACAGACTGCTCCATTGTTAACTTTTTATTGGCCAACAAGCTTTTCATATCTCCCTCTGGGTCATCTATTAAATACTGACAGGCATATGATATTAAAATCTGATCAGTTGGTACATCATGGGTGGAAATGAAAAGTTCACTTTGGACATAATGGATTATCAAAAAAATGATATCAAAGTTAAAACTATTTTGAAAAAAATCCCAAAAACATTGCATGCTCTTTTTTGCCTTTTTTCATAGAAAAATCTTTAAAAAAACTAATCAAAATTGAAATGTTTGTTTAGCTAAATACTCTTTCTGCTTACTAATGTTGACGTCACAAAAGTGTGATGTGCGCACAAAATTTTGCTTTGTAAAAATAATAAAGTTTACTAGTTAACTTGGTAAAAAGATGTGATAAAAACTACAATGACAATGCGCCAACCATAAAAAAATCAATATAGCAAAATACAAATTAAAAGCGGAACAACAAGGACCTCTAAAGAGATAGCGATTGGATCAGGTACCTAGGAGGATTACTCATTCCCTGATAATCAGTTGCACCCACAGGGTGCTTATTTGTAAAGTAATGAAAAAACGGAAGAAACCGTAGTCAATCCGCGAGATAAATAACGGTCTAACAAGTACGAACAACATCAGTCAGCATGTCTCCAAAAGAAACATTGCACATATCGAACTTGCGTAAAGATGATTTTAGTCGAGGTGTTTGTCTCTTCAGTATCGTTGTTCCAACAACTTGTTTGTTAGTTGCTTGCCTCATTTAAGAAATTGTTTGTATAGATAGCATGCTATTGCATAAAGAATACACTAAGAGACATAAACTCCACATGCCGGTGATGGTGATATATTGCTACATAAGTAAGGGAAGTCGACGATGGAAAGATAAGAATCATTATGTTGATCATAAAGTTTTGTTGCTGGGTTATTATTAATGTCTTTTTCTAGTAAAATATCCAATAATAGTGAAACAGATGACTAAGAATATGTGGAATATTTTATTTCAAGCTTACTAGGATATATCTGAGTTTACATAAGAGTGAAAGTAACTTTGTTATTGAAAAAAAAATGTCCTTAATATTTCTTAATGTTGAGTTTCAGGGGTTTTCTTCTTGCACAATCTTTTGAATAAATTGTGCTTCATATGATTATAAAACAAGGCAGCCAATAGATGAGCACAATTTGTGTCCATGAAAATTCCTACTGATTGTTTGAAGACAAGGCTCCAAAATCATGAAACAATCTTAGACTAGTCAAAAATTGTACACTTTCTTAATCTCTCCTAAATGAAAATACTGACAAATTTGATTAACTATTTAAGGAGTCTTGATTAAAGTTGTCAATTACAAATTTCAATCACCATATTATGATAAACAATCATTTTATGACTGACTGAAATACTGACCTAAGTTTGAAATTTCTACATGATCCTTGGTCTCCAAAAACGACATGTATGTCGTCTATTAGAAATTCAAGGATATTTTTAATGTCAACTTCAGAGTATTTGTGTGTGCAATCGGATTGATTTTTTTAACTCAGTAAGTTTGAAGATTTCCAATGACAGGATAAGACTACTGATTAGTTTTATTTTTTTCTTAAAATGTCTTCCTTATTTCTTGATAATAGTGATTAGATTTTAAATACACGATCACCATTATTTTTTGAAGTGGCGATAAATATTCATTACATGGCATTTTAGCACGTTCTGATTGGTTGATCTGTATAAGTATCAAAAGGTAATGATAAAAACCGAAAAGTATGGTTGAAATTTTCTAAAATTTAAAAGTACATAATATATTGTTCGGACAAAAACATATCACAAGTTACATAAACGCTTATTATTATTTCAGTTCTTTTTTTTTAAATTATTACATTATGAGTTTATTAACTTATTAACAATAATGCTGTATTATCAAATTCATGAATCATCACAAACCATGGGATATTCATTATATTTTCCAGGTATACTTTTTTTTATTCATGAGAGCTATTGTTTTTTAGTAGAAACTCATCGTTTCTACACAGTATATTGATTTTTGATCTGTCATACATAAAGTTAGATGTAGAAAAGCAATTTAAGGGACCGTGCAGCTAAAAATGTGTGAATAATTTAGGATTTACCCTTTGTAACGTAGTTTAAAAAGAAATAACGTTGATTGTGTCAGTTGAAGTACAAAAAATCCCTTTCACATATCTAATTGACGTTATTATGAGCTTCCAGAAATTAAAGATCGTTCAAACCGGACAAATCCTATATTATTCATTTGGATTTTGATTCAGAGTAATTCCCACGCGCTGAAAACTACAAGATCTACAGTCATCATGATATACGAGGTTAAAGGGACTCTCTTAACTAAACACATCATCACGTTCTCGATAGATTATAAATGCTTAGGTAGGATAAACACACAAAATACATGCTTACAAAATAATTATTGTTTTTATTTTAAAAACTTTGAAATATAATTACCTGGAAGCAGTAGAAAAGACATACATGTATTCTATCAACAAACATGATAAGGAGAACATTTGCGAGTTATGCATGTGGTTTGTTTACAGCAAATAGGAACGATATGAGTATAGAAGGTTGAACCCTGTCATACGTTGTGATGTAAATATTTTGTAATTTTCTGAAAGTTTATACATGTATGAGTAGTACAAAAAAATCCGAACCCGATCGATAATTTCTTTGAAGTCGTTTTTTTTTTTTTATAAGATGTGCTGTATTGTGTTTCTTAATGGTAAATACAGATCATTCAGATGAAATAAGGATTTATTAATTTTAAAGGAATATATACTGGCCTATAAAATGTCTAAGTTTAAGTAATTTAAGTAATTAAATTCTTAGCCAAACATATGTGTTGAAAAATATAATAATTAGTTAACTTCGTGTGTCATCCATTCAACGTTTTTGCTTTGTTTGATAATAAACAAAACAAGCCTAAACGTACTAAGGACTCCAAAGAAAAAAATCGGAGATGAAGTTCGATTATTGGAACAAATTAAATGACGAATAAGACATGGAAAAGTTAAAGAGATCAAATTTATTGATAGCCATGAAATATGGATAAACACGAACAACATAGAAATAAAAATGTAAAGAAAGGCAATGAAGCAAGCCGACGCGTATTATACTAAGCAAGTTTTGTTTATTTTATAAACGCCTAAACTGACAAAAGTATTAAGTAAAAATTATCTAGAAAAGTTACTTTTATGTAAAGCAAATTATTTTTGATCTTAGTAGCAATTTTTCACTTATTATTTCCTTGCAACCAATATTGATATAAAAATAAAATATCATCAGTGTGATACCTTAAAGACAATTGCACAAATTTTGCCACAAAAAAGTATATCTAATCCAATTCGGATCATACTTAATAAATTTTTAAGTTTTCCAAAAAAAGGTTGTTTTTAATGGATTTAATATTAATTGATACATCTTCGTCAATAAATGCCAGATGTGCAATGTCTGTAGCGGAACAGAAATAATACGGTGCATTAAATATTCATAATAAAAAAACATTATCAATATATATTAAGTTAAAAGGCTCTAAAAAAGTTTTGAATTATGCATGTAAATCAAAGCAATAAAATGTACTTTGATCTGAATATTAAGTTTTTACTGTTAATGGTTTCATAGTTTGTCATTTATTTTTCATGCTTTGCAAAAATGCCGTATTATCAAAATCATAAACCATCACAAACCATGGGATATTCATCATATTTTCTAGGTATACTTTTTTTGATTCATGAGAGCTATTGATTTTAAGTAGAAACTCATCGTTTCTCTACAGTATATTGATTTTTGTTCTGTCATACATAAAGTCAAATGTAGAAAAGCAATTAAAGGGACCGTGCAGCTACAAATGTGTGAATAAGTTACGATATACCCTTTGTGACGTAATTTAAAAAGAAATAACGTTGATTGTGACAGTTGAAGTACAAAAAATCCCTTTCACATACCTAATTGATGTTATTATGAGCTTCCGGAAATTAAAGATGGTACAAACCGGAAAAATCTTATATTATTCATTTTGATTCAGAGTATTTGACACGCGCTGAAAACTACAAGATCTACAGTCATCATGATATTCGAGATTAAGGGGCCTCTCTTAACTGAACACATCGTCACTTTCTCGATAGATAATAAACGCTTGGTTATAGCAACTGGTGTGATGAACACACAAAATGAATGTTTACAAAATAATTATAGTTGTTATTTTAAAAACTTTGAAATTTTATTACCTGGAAGAAGTAGAAAAGACATATTTCTATCAACAAACATGAAGAGGAGAACATTTGCGAGTTATGCATGTGGTTTGTTTACAGTAAATAGGCATGATATGAGTATAGAAGGTTGAACCCTGTCACACGTTGTGATGTAAATATTTTGTAATTTTCTGAAAGTTTATACATGTATGAGTAGTACAAAAAAATCCGAACCCGATCGATAATTTCTTTCAAGTCGTTTTTTTTTAAAATAAGATGTGCTGTATTGTGTTTCTAAATGGTAAATACAGATACTTCAGATGAAATAAGGATTTATTAATTTTGAAGGAATATCTAACGGCCTATAAAATGTCTAAGTTTAAGTAATTTAAGTAATTAAATTCTTCGCCAAATATATGCTGTTGAAAAATATAATAACTAGTTAACTTCGTGTGTCATCCAATAAACGTTTTTGCTTTGTTTGATAATAAACAAAACAAGTCTTAACGTACTAAGGACTCCAAAGAAAAAAATCGGAGATGAAGTTCGATTATTGGAACAAATTAAATGACGAATAAGACATGGAAAAGGTAAAGAGATCAAATTTATTGATAGCCATGAAATATGGATAAACACGAACAACATAGAAATAAAAATGTAAAGAAAGGTAATGAAGCAAGCCGACGCGTATTATACTAAGCAAGTTTTGTTTAGCAATTTTTCACTTATTATTTCCTTGCAACCAATATTGATATAAAAATAAAATATCATCAGTGTGCTACCTTAAAGACAATTTCAGAAATTTTGCCACAAAAAAAAGTATATTTAATCCAATTCGGAACATACTTAATAAATTTTTAAGTTTTCCAAAAAGGCTGATTTTAAATGATTTTATATTAATTGATACATCTTTGTCAATTAATGCCAGATGTGCAATGTCTGTAGCAGAACAGAAATAATACGGCGTATTAAAAATTCATAATAAAAACATTATCAATATATATTAAGTTAAAAGGCTCTAAAAAAGTTTTGAATTATGCATGTAAATCAAAGCAATAAAATGTACTTTGATCTGAATATTAAGTTTTTACTGTTAATGGTTTCACAGTTTGTCATTTATTTTTCATGCTTTGCAAATATGATCTTTATAAATCTACTTTGAAGGGATCGATTTATCGGGCAATACTTTTTTTAAAAATTTGATAGTATTGATCAAGGGGAAAAATATATAATTATATAAACCTGCCCTTTGCTTCATTGTGGAGGAAATTTTTGATAACCTTATGCGTTTTATCTTTTTCGTTGGATTTAAACAATTAGCTTTTTCTTGACAAAGGTGTTTATTACCGTTTCATAAAAAACCTAAAAAATAAAAAATAAAAAAAGAATGATATGAGGTAGTGAAATATCTTTTCCGGTGTTTATTTGGAATGACTTTAGAATAGCGATGGGCATCGCAGCGTATACTTCGTTTAAACGGCAAATCATCATGAAATTATATTTTATATTGATATATGAGTCAGCTGTTCTTTATGCACCAAGTCAGTCTACGACGAATCTTCGACATAGCTACTCCATGCTACAATACGGACACAAACTAGACAGAAGGATGATAACGTCGTATGATGGATATAGTATTCTGGATTGTGTGGAGGATTGTCTGAGAACAACACGATGTCGGTCCGTCAACTACCACCAGGGAGCCCACTTCTGTCAGACCAACTTTGAAACCAATGTTTCTTCACCAGATCTGTATTTAGAGAAACCAGGGTGGATATATAGTGCAAGATCTGACTGGGATAAGGTAAAACGATAGATATAATGATCGAAAATAAAGTAATAGATACATTTAAAAAAGAATAAAATATGACAAGTAAGTAAATTAAGGTTAGGTAAACAGGAAATTCACAGTCCAGTGTAAGTTTCCCGAATTCTAATTAAAATAGAAAGTGCATATGATTTGTGCAGCAATTCCTAAATTTTAAGAATATTCGTCTTAATATGACGTCATAATGTGTGTTAGCTTTGGCATGTTTTTGGTACTACATATACGTATGTATTACAAAATATATTCAATTATTGTTTGTTTAAAAAATCAAATGCATTTTGATTTCCCTATTTCCATAATACATATATCTAGCCTTAACTCACCTGCGCATGAAGTCATATAGTATGAAGAAAAACCAAATGCCTTTTACACTTCGCTTGGAGATCAATAGAAAAGTTTTAGCATACCTGCGTATTTATTTGACCGACACATGAAACTAAACATTGTAAGTCAATTATAAAAATAGTCATTCTGATTTTAATCAATAATCAAATAACATTAAAGGGAGAACTTTCATTACAGTGCAAGGCTTTAAAAAAAAGAAAGAAAAATGATTACCTGTACGCTTTTTCATTGAATAAAAACGATTCTTAATATGGCTTCCATTAAAAGTACATTTAAATGTTTACATAATTATCTAAATATTCCATCTTTTTTAACACGAAATAGTGGTCAAAGTTTATGACCTTCATTTGGGAGAATTATCAATATATGTCACGTGGCTATCAATTCAGGAACCCACACTAAGTATCAAACAAAGTAGCATTTACTATATTGCATGGCCCTTAACTCCCTCAATACCCTAACTCCGTCCCTTTCGGAAAACACCTCGACGTTTGAAATCAAGTGCGATAATGACGTCATTTTTACATGTAAAAAATCTTCAATAAAATGTCCACAATTTACAACGGTAAAATTTATGAATGTGTTCAAACATAACAAAATTACATCTTGTTCATTCTATGCAACAATAATTGCGTGGAATCAGCTAACACTTTTTTCAGGCGTGCACTAAAAACGATATTTCTGACATGCGGGCCCATTCGATGATTTACGGTGGTCAATCCTTATAAGAGAGGTCAAGATGAGACATTTCACATGTAATTCATTTTTTATTAAGGTTAATAATACATTTTATACAGTCCGCAATAGTGTTTATGCACTACACTTGATGGTAACGTCAAATCGCTCATGCCGTAATATTTGCCTTATAAAGGATTGCAGATATATACTGTATGTCGGTATTTAGAATTTGCTACATATATATGTAATAAATAAATAATATAATCATTAATATATTCATTTTTGATATAGTATATTTGAAATATTTAGGACAGAAATCAAACTGCATCCATACATTTTGAAAAGATCATTGTGATTGTTTTTACAAGGACCCATTTTTTATTCTGGGGATAATTTCACTTTGATGAAATTAAATACAATTTAAATTGAATACACCGATTTTACTTATTTTAACTTGGCTTAGATACAAGTTGAGTTTAAATTAAATGTTAATGTGTCTTCATTGCCTGGCGTATCATAGATCATGTGGGTGACGGAGTTAGGTTCATAAGTTATGATAACACGTGTAATAAACGTCGTATTCAGAGGCCTTATTTGATTAATAATAATAAGATTTTTGTTGATAATTTTATGAAATATAACGTTTCCGGTAATATTTAGTGATTGCAAATATAATAAAAACAGCAAAACATAATTCACAGAGAAACGCGGGATGTTTTCTGCATATGGTTACAGTCATTTCATGCATATCTTTTACAATTTAATGCTATGCTATGGTATGCGATTTTAATGATATGCTATGAGATTTGTATGCTATGCTATGAGATTTGTATGCTATGCTATGAGAAATTGAAATGAAGGGCTTAATGATATGGTATGCTATGCTATGCTATGGTATGCTATAAGATTTGAACAAAAAGGCCTCCATACACAGAAGAGTTCCACACATTTCGAAGTGAAATAATAAGAAGCCAAAGTTTACCACAAATCTATCATGTAAACATTTATTTTTTCAAATAAAAACATTTAAAACAAAGTTAAAATAATGTTGTATGCTATGCTATGGTATGCTATGGTATGATATGACGAATGCGATTCTATGAGATTGTATGCTATGGTATGAAATTCCAATGCTATGCTTTGAGATCCCAATGCTATGCTATGAGATTTCAATGCTATGCTATCCTATGGTGTATGTTGTAAAAGATATGCTTGAACTGACTGTAAGGAGTTTGGGTACTTGGGGATACCGTTAATAGATGAAAAGATTTGCTTAAATTTGTATAACCCGGCACGCTACAAGACAAGTAAAAAAAACGTCATAAACGCTAAAAGATACGTTTGAAAATTGAACAGATTAAGTAAAACGAACTCAATTTGAACAGTAAATTACCTAAAATTAGATTATGAACGCATCCTCTACCCAAGTTATACTCGTGTAACCTAGGTTGGAGCGTAGACTGTCACAACCAAAGTAATATTGTATAACTTGGGAAGACATTTAGTTCATTTCTTAAATAGTTCACAATCAAGTAAATCATACAAATATATAAAAAAAGTCAACGAAATGAGAGAATTGAATTTTTCACTATTTTTTTAATTTCATGTTTAAATTGCATTAAAGGTCATTCCCATCTACACTGAACCAAAACTTTTTAGTGTACAGTCGAAACCCATTTGATTATATAACATAAACAGCAAAAGGACCAAGACCTTTGTATCCATAAATAATGAATAATTCAGGCACTAGCATTTCAAAGGCTTTTGATCTTTGCCATTCCTCTTTCTGTCTATGCAGAGGGCTTTACATTAGATACTGTTCCTAAGGTTTAATATACTTCGCAAACGAAGAGCCTTTTCATGTACATGTAATATTAAACACACGCTATAAAACTACATTTTTTTGGTTTTTTTTTATATGTATAGCCTTGTTACCTCGAATATATATGACCTCTATTGGTAGTGCACTAAAGTAAACTAAAGCAGTATACAATTGTACTTATGCACTAGTTTATTTCTAAATTATTTCTACAGTTTAACGGTGTAGAGGAGCAGTCCCCCTGGTAGCTTCTTTTTCCAATTTGAAAAATGCTATATGGTAGCCCCCCCCCCCCTCCGGATTAAAATCAATGTTTGGAAACCACCAGGTTGCATATAATTGAATATAAGTTCCATGGAATACAAGCATATAGAAATTAATTTAGGGAAGTTTTCGATAATCTGTTTGGTTTGAAAAGTATATGCATATTCGTAACTTTGTGTTCTGAATTTGGAAATGAAAAATGTTTGAGAATTTTCAAATAAATATAACATCTGTCTTTCTGTTTACACAATTCTGTTCAAGCTGAACTCCTATTTCTGTTGGAGAACTGAAAGATCCGCTCATGCACAATAGTGTGTTCAGACCTTAACCACTTTTTATCGAGGCAAGATGATTGTAATTATCTAAAGGATATGCCACCTACATGTACAAGTGGATGAAAAAATGATCGGCATAAAATGGTATTAATTAGATTCGGTATGAAATGGTCTTTATAGACAAATTAAATACAGAACGTTCGTCGTTACCAACTATTGTCATCATAAGTGATTATTCTTTTTTAAAGTGTAATATTTGTATACTTTTTATAGGTTTGATATTAAATGCAGAATGTATATTACGTATTAAAATTTATATAATATAAGACCAGATTTAGTTTCATAAAAATCTAGTGGAGAATCTACATAAAGACGTTAACAAACATAGCATAATGTATTCTTTGGTTTACCATTCATTGTGAAAAAAGTAGCAATTATCCAAAACAGTGCACTGGTACATGTATGAGTGTTTTCTGTAGAGTTTGCGAGCATGAGCCAAGAAGGAAACATGAAATAGTATAAAGACAATAGTTTATATGGAACAATTAAATGCATGATAATTTTAATTGCATTTTTGATATTAACAATATTGCGATCTTATAGGTTTAAAATTGAAAAAAAAAATCATTTAAACAGAAGGTAGCAGGAAGTTGTTCACTGTCAAATTGTTCCATAAACGAGAGATGCATCCCAAAGCCTTTTGGAGAGTTTTCCTGTATCTTGTCAGGTATACACAATGTTTTTATTTTTTTATATTTATTATTTATTTTAGATATTATTATCTATTTTATTTTTTCTATTTAAATATTTTTAATGATTTTTATTCAATGCAAATAGGTAAGTTTTATTATGATTTTTATTTCAAAATCACAAAAACAAGTTTCAAATATTCTTTGAAGCAAAAGGAATATAATAAACAATACTGTCATGTAAAAGAGCACGGAGAAAATTGAATTTCGCTGATTTGGGGTGAATTAATTATTTACCAAACAGGTACTATAACAAATGATAGTAACATTTAACTAATATGAATTTGATATGAAATATCAAATGCCAGATTGCGGAGTTCCTTCAGATGACGGATTTTCCTTGAAAAAAGTACAAGAATGGGATGCCATAGGTATAACAAGAGGGATCCATGTTACGTGTATGGAAGGATTTGAACAACGTGGTTCTGAACTGTTTATCTGTAGATCCGACGGATCGTGGAAAACGGACCTAAACTGTACTTTTAAAGGTAACTAAGAAAGATACTTTATTTGACAGAATTAATTTTCTTAAACATTGATGAATTTTTGAAAAACATATATTTAGAGTTATATATGAGTTTTAGCGTCGGTCGGGGCGGAGATGGAGCTCCAACAAAAGTGAATTTCCCTATGTTTTATATATATCAATATCATTCACTATGGGTAGGTATATGTCAATTTGAGAATTATTGCAATGTTTGTGCTTATTGTATATGTGTGTATCTATGCAATATGTATCGTTTCGATACTCTCAAATTGTCGTTTAACTGTATTCCACCTGTATCTAAAGCGACTGTGTAGTGCGCGGTCAGCACGCTAGGTTCCGTTCGTCATCGAAAGCAAGATTTTTTGTCTTGCCTAGATGGCCGAGTGGGTAGCGCAGTGGCCGCTGACTGCTAGAAGAATGGGTTCCAGAGGTCGTGAGTTCAAGCCTCGGTCGGGGCGGAGGTAGAACTCCAACAAAATTGAATTTCCCTGTGCTATATATATATATATATATATATATAGTTAAATCCAAAAAATATCGCATTGTCCGGTTTTCTATAAAGAACATTTGAAAAATGAAAGACAACACAGAGTAAAACGTTAGCGCTTTCATTAAAAAAAAGTCTGAAGATTGAATGAATTTATACTTCCCTTGTTTTGAACCAACCGAGAGTAAACGTTACATGTAAAATGTTTCCGAACAATTATGAAAATATAAACAAATATAAATATAAGTATCTTTTTAAAACACGGTTATTAAATTTTTCCAATTATTGTGAGTCTATGTTGAATTTGTATGCGTTTTTGACACAACCCTGAGTAAAAGTTTGTAATTGTTGTTCGTGTTTATCATTTTTTCTAAGGATGTTTTTTTTTCTTTTAAACTAAATAAAAAATAGCAGGATGTTATACAGACATACAAGACCGTGTGTTAGGAAATGGACCCAATTACCCTCCCGTAAATGGAAAAATATATTGCAAACGTGTATGTAAAAGTCTTGGAGAATTCAAATATTTTGGGCTTCAGGTATGGAGTACTCTAAGACGAGTTATAGTTTTTGACATTATGCAATTTTGTTACATTATAATTCGGTTAACATTGTAATTGTATAATTCAAATATATTTCAATTAATGATCAATAGTTATTTCATTTTACTAGTTCGTTCGTCGATCAACAAATGATAGATAGATGATATATATTTTTTGTAGATACGAAAAAAATACATCGTTTAATAGCTTGAAGAAATCTTAATTTTATTTTTAGAACGGGAATCAATGTTTTTGTGGAACACAGATCAGATTCTCTCCAGAGCTTTTATATAACAGTGAATGCAATTTACCATGCCAAGGTAACGACGATGAAACCTGCGGTCAATCCTGGAAAATGGAGATTTATCTCATATAAAACGTTACAGTTTGATTTAGGAATCAGCTTAAACAGTAAAACTTGTTGAATATGGATGTTGTGCATACCGGCATGATGTCCAGTCCGGCAAAATTATCCAGTCCCTTGACATTTTCTAATCATTTTATGTTTAAAAAATGTTTTGCAATCCGGATCTTGTCTATTCTGTAAAGTGGCCGCGATTAAAAGAACCAAATACTTATAATTAGTGAGAGTTATCTCCCGTAATCCTGCCACTTATCGATCGGCCTTATGCAGGATAATTACTGCTCAATTATCAATTTTTCTTCGTTGTTTTTTATTTAAACAACTGTGAATATAAGTCCAAACTAGCAACTAATTTCAGTTGATACCGTTAGGTCTTGTTATAAATAAATATGCATTTTTTACCTGCCAGCATTATATCTAAAATGGGGGTTGTGTATTTTACTACACCTCATTTTTTTTCCGGTCATTATTCTTGATACTGTGGGAGTAAGACTGCCGATATTGTTTGTAATGCGTTGTTTGGTTACTCTTACAGAGTCACATTTCACTTTGTCAAAATGTTCCATTCTTTATTAAATTCCCGTTTATTCACGTTTTTATTTAAATTCCCGCATATTTATCCATTGTTCTCGCCATTACGTAATCAACCGCATGTTTACTTGTCGCGTGATGTTTAACAATTTCCTGTGATTCATACTTGTCTCGTATCGGACTTCTAAGGTTAATCAGTTGTTTGAAAACTTATCAATTACGATGATTTGATTGAAAAGTATTTCCATTGTACGTATTCCGTTATGCAATTATTGTTTTCCAATTAAAAAATGAATATCTGCACCATAATCGCGATCAGGGAGGGCATATTTCAGAAGAATTAAACATTTTGCATAAAAGACGATCAAGACCTACTGTATTACATCCTAAATTCAGTTTGAATCAATGTTCTCCAAACCGGATTTTGCCTTATCCGGCCAAATTTTTAGGAACCACAGACAAGTTTTACTGTATATTCAAGAATATATCATGGACAAAATGCCTGTCTTTTTATCTCATCGAAGTCTCATAAATACATGCAGACACTTCGACAGTTAACAGAAAATGCCATTTGCATTTTGCTATCAAAGCTTAAGGTGATGATATTAGATGTAAGGTAAAATTTCTACATACCATGATTGCATATAATAAGTATTAAAAATGAATGAAATGAATTTATCTCCAGCTTAAAAATTCGTAGTCAACTGATTGTATACTGACGTATTTAAAACCTAAATCATTAAGCCTTAGTAATATTCTGGTCATCTGGAAGCCTGTTTAAGGAATGACAAATTATTAATAATACCTTGAATGCAATTCATTGTTTCAATAACTTTGTATAGTTGCGTTGTTTAGACATTTTGACATGTTTCCTGTTACTTTTATTTTTTTTAATAATGCTTTAAAAAAATCAAGTGCTTTCAATCAATAGAGTGTGAATTCCTCATGCCCTATTGTTTTTCTACTGTTGTGCAGAATCAATTTTTTTCATGTTCTTGAGTGCCCTTAGTCTTGCAACCAACTGTTGCTTTCTCTCTGTTCAATAGCATATTTGAATTCCCGATATTGCTCTGTGCTTATCTATGCAGGTATTTAAGTGATATAATGAGTAGAAGTTTGCTGCAAAAGAAAGATAAATCGGATATTAATTCTGTTATTAGATATAACTTTCATTCGTTTTAGACTTTTAAGAATTTGAAAGAAATTCCTGATGATGTATTTTATTTAACATTTGATTTTAGTTACTCATTTTGAAAAGAGCACACGGCAGGTGTGACCGGTCAGCAGAGGATGCTTACTCCTCCTAGGTACCTGATCTTACCTCTATCTTTTTGGAGGTCCGTGTTGCTCTGCTCTGCTTTGAATTTGTATTTTGTTTTATGGGTTTTTGAGATGGTTGACAGTTTGTTATTGTCATTTTTTTCATTTAAAAAATGTTAGTTTATCGCAAAAAAAGTTTTTTTTACTCATAATAAATGGTTATATTTGAAAATTAGATTGATGTACACCAGATGGTACAAACAAAGTTTCACGTTTTAATGAGTTAATGAATTTAGTTTTTTTTTTAAACTACAGATAATTTAAATTGTACTCTAATTTAAAAATAATACAAATAATATCAAATTTTCAACCGATATAATGTACATATTTAACAAAACATTTTGCATGTACCTTTTTGTCAAATCGACTGTCACATTCTAAACTTTGACAATACAATTTATTAACTCATTTGAATTTGTTAATTATAAGAAAAAAAACATATCTTCATATACAAATTAATTCGCAACTTAACTGTAACTCCCCAAAGTCAGAAAGCAATCAACTTTACCTTAAACACAATTATAATTAGGATAAAAAAATGTTTTAACTGCTTTTCGTTTTAGTAATGATTAAACTTATATTTTTTATTGAACTTAATATTTTTTTTTTTTTTAAATATAATTAAATCGCCTAAATTTTTTTTTGCATTACGGTTAATTGTTTGCAACTCATTTCGATTGACAGTCGTCTTTATTGAAAAACATTTAAAATTAATTTTCAGAATAACTATAGACAAAAAAACAACAACAAAGGTGTTTTGGATATCTTTAAAATCAATTTCAAACCCTAGTTTCGATTACGATTTCTAACTGATTTAATACGTCAATGCGTGGTAACACGTTGAGAACGATGTTTAAATAACATATTTCTTTTAACAAGAAACTTCTAAAACAAACAGAACTGTGGATATGGTCAAGTGGATTACACAGATATTCGTAATATGTCTAAGCAGAAGAAATACATTCGAAAAAAACTTGTAATAATTAACCATAATATATTGCATGCATTTTTTTTAATCGATACAAAATGGTTTATTAGATATTATTATTTTTTTGACATTTTATTCTTTTATTAAGTGCATTAGGTACATTTGTACGAGAAACATTAAAACTCAAACCGATGTTTCGACTAATCTACATTTGCTTCAGCATAGGTAGATAAGCAAACGTCTTTGGTTAATTGGAATGGACTTATAATTGCATTTACTAAAATTTGTTAATTTTGTAATTTTCATTTTAATGCTTATTAATATTAGAAATTCGTTCTTGACAGGCAAGGTTATATGTCATAAAAGTTTCTGAATCATAGTATCGATTTTTTTATACAATTTGTAACCAGATAGCCATGCTTTGCCCTTGCATAGCAAATTATTCACTATGATAATTATGTTTACCTAAATACTGCACAATGAATTGTAATAATGAGAACTAACAGAGTGAACTATGTGACTCTTGTAGCACTGCGCAGCATTCTTAAATGATTTTATGCAACGGAGTGTAGAATGCGGACACAATTACAAAGAAATAAAATAGAACTCTGAAATTTGAACACTAAATGTTATCTCATAATCATTGTAGATTGGCCGAACTGTCAATCATTAGTAAAATGTTATATTATCCCCAATAAAATGATGTTAGACAGAATTTTATTTTGGGTTTTGGGTCAGCTTATAGAGAACTGTAATTTTTGGGCTTAGAATTATATTTACAATTTTTATTTGGGTGTGAAATTAGAGATTTTTAATTTAGAAATTGAATAAGAGAGTATTATTTTTGGACTGCTTCTAATTGATGTAACTCTGATAAAACTATACGATCACGCTTTTTAATAAACTGGTTGTGAAACAACTTTTGGACTTTGTGATTCCTAAGTTTGAGTTGAGCCTCAGTTAGATCAAGAAGACGAAAGGCTTACAAATCGTAATAGACATTGTATTATGTTTTGCTAAACAAAGTAATCAAAAATTTAAAAATGTATGAATTGTTGATAAAACTGACACATTTGAACACTAATTCAACAATGTCTTTTTCATTTTACCCAAAACACCTAATAGGAAAAATATATTTACATATAAATACTTTATATACTAAATCAAAAATCAAGAAGTTAGGGGAATCATAGATTTTGATTGATGATGTGATGAAAAACTGAAACGAGCTGGTCATTTTCAACAAAACAAGTAACACATCTTCATTGTTGTCATAGAATAAAGTCGGTACGGTATTTACAATTGTATTTTTGCTGGTTTTCTTTCAACCTTCTATACTTTTAAACAGATGTTAATAACATATGCACAATCCTTTAATTGTAGGGATCACTTAAGTCTTTCGAATAAGTCCATGCAGTTTAAAAAATTCTCCTCTCTAATCATTTAAAGAATTAATTACTCTTCCCCTTTTTAATTTAAAATTGGATTTGACCAAGTTCGCTGCATGGATAAAAGGCTTTGTTTGGTAATTCATTCGGGATATGAAGGTAGCCACATTGCAGAAAAAATACATAACCCGCGCTAGCAGGTTACGTATTCTTTTTCTGCAATGATTGCTACCTTCATAACCCGCATGAATCATCAAATAAAGCATTGTATTGTTTATATTGAGATCTTTCTTTTAACTAATCAATAAAATTGATCATGAAAAGTGAGTAGACTTCACTAAATTACTGTTAATGTACATAAGTACGTTAGCTAAAAGAAACAGCCAAATCGCTTTCCGTGTTACTTTGGGTCTGATATTTTTAGGTTATTTCGTGCAATCCGTGCTTTTTCTTAGGTTGCTGTAGGCTTCGTCCAATCGATAAACAGGGCGTGCTGATTTTAGTTCTGTCAATTTCTAATGAGTTTCAGCCGCTCTTTTTTTCAACCATTCGATTAATGGGGCGTGTACATTTTTTCAGGCTGTTTTTATTTAAACAATAACATGCTTTCTTTCGTGATTCATTCGGGATAAGAAGGTAGCGACATTGCAGAAAAAATACAAAATATGTAATTTTTTTCTGCAATGATCGCTATCTTTCTTTTGACCAATTAATAAATTGATTATCAAAAAGTAAGTAAAATTAACTAAATTACTGTTAATGTACGTAAGTATGTTAGCTAAAAGAAACAGCCAAATTGTCTCCTGTGAGACTTTGCATCTTAGAGCATCATGATTATATCGTGCAGTCCGTGGTTTTTCTTAAGTCGCTGTAGGCTTCGACCAATCGATTAACAGGTGTGTCAATTTCACTCTTGTCAGTTTCAGCCGCTGTAGAGTTCGACCAATCGATAAACGGGGCGTGTAGATTTCTGTCTGGCTGCTTCTATAGAGCTATGAGTGAACTATAAGTTTCCGTAAGAAATAGAGGAAATAATACTCGATAGATGTAAATATAAAGCTATGAATGAACTGTAAGTTTCCCTAAGAAGTAGAGGAAATAATACTTGGTAGACGGAAATATATTGGAATTTACTAGCAAACATCCATTAAACATGCAAAAGACCTACTTATAGAATATATGTAGTCTCTTTAGACTATACAGCTAGAACGTGTTCATAAAATTCAATTCAACATGGTTGATTTTTTGTTTTGTTAACTGATTTGTTTAGCTCGTACATCCAAAGAAATTACAATTCTAAAAGCCCATTGCAAGATTAGCGATAGTTCGATGCTTATATGGCGTTGAATTATACAAGAACTTGTCAATCCAGCATACAGTTATGGCACGTTTATATCTACCAAAAAATTCAAGTACTTTTATAAAGTTTCATTTCTTATCCTAGAGTTTTTTTTCTAAGTTGTTTGTTAAATGCTGACCAATTTTGAGAAATTGAACTAAACATAAATTTTTCTTTGAAGTATCAATATCTTATTTCTTTTATGAGTCACTCTTTAGGTCAACTAGAAGTGGTAACATTTAAATTCATCTACCATAGCACAACACAAATATATTGATCAGATTGCTATGACAATAATATGTGCTTATGAACATTAGCGGTGACTGATGACACGATTTCACAACTGAATTCGTCTTCAATATAATTTCATACCAAACAAAGAACCCTTTAGAACACCATGCAGTTAAAACCATTTAAGCGAAAAATTGGTGTATCAAAATTTGATGATTTTTCGACACCAATTAATGTCCCGTATATGTCACAACAATATAGATAACAAAATGAACATTTTAGTACTAATACTGACTATTTAAATATCGTCTTCATAGATGTTTTTTTACTCATGCTATTAACAAAACCTAAAAAAAACAAATAAGAAAAAACAAACAAACAAACAATACATCTGCGATCAATATATATTAAATCGATTTATTTTTATTGTTGTCTGGTGCAATACAAAGTAACGAAATGATTTAAAATATTACGACCTACGCCATGGCATTATTGTTTTCTCTTTACGGTGATTTACGATTCTGTTTTATGACGTTAAAGGCATTATTGTCCAATGAGACATAAAGGACACAATCATATAAACTATTTAGCTTTAAGACATGACACAATTGTTTTTTTTTTCTTCACGATAATTTACGATTCTGTTTTATGATGTTTAGGTCTTTTTCTTTAACACTTGTTTAAAAAACATGTTCTTCATTGCTACTCCATACTACAGTAAAAACATATGTAGGGAGAAGAATGATGTCGTGGTTTTAATATAGTGGGTTGTGAGAAGGTTTTTCGGAAAATAGCAATATTTCCAGGAAAATTTTGTCTGTGATTAATGCCAAGAAATATCAATTAATAAAACAACGCAGTAATTCTCATAGGATTAAAGTTGTATTATCAGTTATCTGATATAATAATTTTATATATAAGGGACCCAGTAGATCGAAGTGGTTACATCTAGACATCTAAACATCACAAAACTCAAAGTGTTAAAGCTTTTAATATACAGCTATGAACGTTGGCGTTGAATATTTGAAACAGTTTCATAAATTCCTTACGTATCAAAAGCAATTCTATTTTAAAGCATTTATGTTGACGACTTCTGGATCAATAACCTTGAAACTCAACAGGTTGAATTTTTTAATTTATTGATTGATTATATGAAACCATTGAAACAACTATGTGTACATGCATATTAAGTGTCGCAATGGTTATTATGACAAACGGGCCCTGAACATCGTAAATATAAATGATGAATGTTTCATTATTTTATACCGTAAAGTTTTGCGTTTATAACTAAATTCTTTCGCATCAATACTAGTCATGGTTGACTTGGTTAATGTCAGTAAAAGACTTATATGATGCTTGCGTTTACTTATGTGTCTACTGTAGAGGGTGTGTCATATATTTTGAGTACATGTGTTGCAGAATGTACTAGTCCTGTTGTCCCCTATATTGTGCTTTGGGTAGATATTCATTTTCAATGTGTGAGAATAATAGGGGGTCATACTTCCATTTTGCACCACAGATTGTATTATTATGCTTATGAACCCCCCTGGTTTTTTTTTTATATCTTTTAGCCATTTATAAAATAAATGACAGTTTTCATTCTTCCACATGTGTTCTGTTTAATATTTTATTACTGCCTGAGCAAAAAATAAAAAAAAGCTCATTTTCCTTGACTAGGTCTAAAAAGCAGAGGAATTAATCAATACCAGTTTATTGTTTTAACTTTTAGCCACGGGTAGTCAGTTTTAGTAATTGTTGACTTGGTTTACGTCAGTGAAAAGGTTTAACAGTAAGGAAAGGTTTAAAAATTTTTGTTCCAAATTTTAAAGTTATTCTGTTTATCAAAATGAACATCTTGAAGTTTTGTAAATGTGTATTCCCTTAGAACAATCAAAGGGAATACATATCGTGACCTCAAAGTAAATTATGACGTTATGTCGTTAGAAAGAACAGAGAATTCTCTCTGTACACACCACTGTAAAAATCAACCGGAAGACACGATCATTTAACGCCAAACAGACTGTATAAATACTGTAATAATTCAACTTTTAACCCATATGGTATCGTCTAGTGCGACTCTAAGTAATATTCAACAAATAATATGACATGTCATGAAAAAAATGCCTCCACTAAACGATATTTTACGCTTTAATTTGAAGATTTGTTTAGTATTTCCTATCAGTCGCTGTTTTGCTGACCTTCGACATGGCTACTCAATGTTGCAGTATGGACACAAGTTGGATAGAAGGATGATAACGTCGTATGATGGATATAGTATTCTGGATTGTGTAGAGGAATGTCTGAGAACAACACGATGTCGGTCCGTCAACTACCACCAGGGAGCACACCTCTGTCAGATCAACTTTGAAAACAACGTTTCTACACCTGCGCAGTATATAGAAAAACCTGGATGGATATACAGTAATATAGAGGACTGGAACAGGGTAAGAAATAATTAATAAATTTGAATATGGTGTATATTGTTCAGGAAAATCTGATAAGTCTTTTACAAGTGTCTGTCATTTTAAATTAAGGTTTCTCCACCCTTTATGTTTTTATGGTTAAATCCGTGTAATGTTTGTTTAAATTTAAAAATCAATGAAAGCACTCATATTGAACCTAAATATTGGTTTTTTTGCAAATAATTTGTTCATGCTGTAGTAGCTAACACAAGTACACTATAAGGGCAATTATAGCGACGGCTGTTCTCCAATCAAACATTACATTTTTTTTTACTGATTTCTATGTGATAAAGCGGTTTTTTTAAGAAATTAATTGCAATCCTTTATTTTTTGTATTTTTACATTTGAAGGCCATTTAGCCTTGCCAATATGAAAGCTATCACATTTAAAGTGCATTTTGGTATAATTTCTCAACCATAGTAAGTACAGTTTGGCAACGTAAAACGTTTATAACTTTTGAAATAATGGTTTAAACTGTCTGCAATTTGGGCAATTTGAAACTCAGTATATTTTCTATCGAAATATGCAAAGAAATATTTACCTTGCCAGGGAAAAATTTATGAATTGCAGTCTCTGTCAATTTTTCATATGTACAGTTTTATAAGTTAACTTTTGTGTTGAATTCAGCGATTTCAACTCAAACTACTCTTTATAAATTGTTAAACATTGGTACCATTTCACTTTACATAGCTTAAAATGTGTTAAACACAAGTTAAATCAACAAATATTGGCAAAACCATGCATCACATAACACAAATATTATAACCGATAACGGATAAATATTCCAGAATGCTTACAATGACGTCATGCGACAATCGAAAGACCTAAACCTAACTGAATAAAAATTAATCCAAGAAAAAATCTTATTTTTGCATTTAGATACAGAGCTGTGATCAGACAGATAATGTAGATCCATTATTTTAGATATAACTTAGGGTATTCGATGTAATTTTACAGCACTGGGGAGTATGACGCAGATAATAAAGTTGGGTTTTGTAATATTGCCACTCCTTTCGAATAGAATGAACGCATTCAATGCTATTCTTTTTAAATAACACATAAATGTTGTTTGACAGTTGTGGTCATCAGAAAATGGTGATGTAAGATACGACTGTAGCAAATTGGGATCAGAAACAGTATTTTGGAAGTTCTTGTTTTTTTTTTTAAGTACTTAATATTTTATGAATGTACTTCTAGAGAATACCGTGTGAATGTATATGTAAAGAGAGAAAAATGTACCTCACTGTCCTTCTAGAAAGTGCAAAAATTCAGAGCGTCTTATCAATTATTAATTCATGTTGTTTCCCTGGTGTGAACTCGCTTTAACTTTTAAAGTGTTACTCATTTGTGAAATATGCAACATTGATTTCGATACGCGAGTTCGATGATACTTATTACACCATTTACCTTCGTTTGTGCGACTTCACGTTTTGAAATTTGTATTATCCACGAATTCTATTTCAAATCAGAAAGTTTACTACTAACTTTATAAAAGTCATGTGATGTGTAAACGAGTCTTTTCCGATCTACTTAAATCCTTTGTATTTATATATTTTATTGTACCAAAACCTACACACTTGTTTTATTTATTTTTTTTTAATTGGAAGGACATAGTCACAAACACGAACACAATATATTAATCGTTACAGGACTTATAAATCAACGATAAAGCGGGAGTAGTTACATTAAAAAAAAGATCAAAGCTATCAATACAAATCAAGATGTGTTATATTTATTTACTTTTATGTTTAAGTTGTTAAATTTTTTACTTAACAATAAATTGTATTAAAAGGGCTGTTTTCATATGTTAAGAAATATTATCCTTTAAAATTTATGATATACAAGTTTTTGCTTTTTTGGGGGGTAAAAGACAGAAAAAATTAAATCGCGTGTTTGAACAGTAGAGCTCTTACGTCATTTAATAATTTTTGTGATGTATGCATGTACCGTCACACATATGTGTCTATTTTTTAGCATCATTTTCGTCCTTCGCTTTTTTCAATTTACATGAAAACTAGGCCGATCTCGGCCTTTCGTGACGTTAGTTCGATCAAAGCGCACATTTTATAAATGAAAAAAATGATTATAAAGGTTTAAACTTTCTAAGATTTACTTCTTGTGATAATACGCAGAAATAAACTCCTCGGCTTTGATAAAGAATCTACAATATACAGAACATAAAGTACAAAAAATAATGTAAATACATGTATGTGCAAAAAAATGAAAATGAAGAACATTCGTAAATCATAACATTACAAAACTACATGTGTATTAATTAGTATTTTGCAATTTTTTTTGTATATTGAACTAATGGTTAACCATTAACAAAAATGTTCAGTAATATTTTTTTTTTACCTAAATAGATACACATGATTGTAGTCGTTTTGAAACTTCTATCAATCTTCTATGGAAGAACAGCTTTGAATAAAAGAAAATATCTAAGCATAAAAGCTAAAATATATGGTATTTTTCTTAACTATACTAAGGTTTATAGACTGAAAAGATCATACCCAGAAAATGTTTATGAATGCCGGTATCACATGTTTTATTCCCCAACAAATCATATTTAATCTAGTGAGATTACTACACACATTATGCAAGCAATTCATGTTTAAAATGTATTTTAATAAACTTGTAGGATATTGCTGGAGCTTGTTCAACTTCTAATTGTGCTCTCAATGAAAAATGCATCCCAAAGCCTTTTGGAGAGCATGACTGCGTCTTGTCAGGTCTGATATTTTATGTTCTTTCTTTATTTTTTTCTAATGTTTAAAATGTAATCATTTGTGAGTTATCATTTTTTAACATCCATTAAAGTGATTATCAAGGAATACTTACTTTATTGTAATATCAGTAATATAAAACCACCTACTGGTATAAAGTCTCTGTGGATCAAGACAACACATTACAATAGTTTTTTGCTTTCTTTGTTTAATAGAAAAGGGTTTATGAAAGTTTTATTTGATAAGTACATGTATTTGTTAACTTGAATGAAGAGAAGTAACGTACTGTAAAGTAATTTTGATATACAGTAAACCTCGGCTTTAGCGAAGTTTCAGGAACCAATTAATTGACTTCGTTATATCCGTAATTCGTTTTAACCGTATAATGAATTCGTATTAACAACTATAGCGAACGCGGGCATGTTAAGGCTTCCTGATGGATTTTACAGCGATGTGTAGAAAGTCACTTGTCTGTACTTCATACCATATGACGTCATAATTAACTTTGACGTCACGATCTGCATTCCTGTCGATAGTTCTCAGGGAATGTATCTCAACGTTTAAAGTGAATTACATCAAACCACTATAAATCCGCATGTTTTCTTTACATAGATGCTGCCGTTAATGCTAGACGTACAGAATTCACTCATATCAAAAACCAGTATCAAATAATCGGCAGTTGTAAAGCTTCGTTATAAGTAAAAGACTATTTATAAACTAGTGGTTTGAAGACTCTCCCTGCTACGTGTAAACAACTGAATGAAGAAATTTTAATGCATGTAAAACCAGCTTGGCGCAGGTGAAAGATGAACACAATTTTAGAATTTTTTACGTAAAATTGGTAGAGAATATAAGTAACAATGTGAATCGTGCTACGGAAACATACGGATTAACCCCAATTTTTTGTAAATCGCTTTTGATTAGTAAAAATGTGCATTATTTTGATGATTTTCTGGAATGTTTCAACAATATCTTCCATAAACGAAATATCTATTTCTTTCCATGCAAGAACTTCAAAGTATATGACTTAACAAAGAATTTTTCTTAAAAACATGTATGATTTAATGTTATTAATCACCTGCGCCGATGCGATTTAAAAAGATCATTTTCAATATTAGGATTCGCCCGTCACGTGATTACAAAGAACATATGACGTCACAAAATGTTTCAAATATAATGTTTAACATCGGTGTCAATAAATGTAACATATATTTTAAGAAATACTCCCGGTCAAAGTATTTTTGCGATGATTCAAATAATATCGCTTTCCAGCCGTATTTTAGCATCGGGACGCCTTAACATTGCTGCGAATTCACAATATGCACGTTTTTTTCATGAGACAATAGTTTTTACTAATTGAGGATTAGAAGAAAAAAGAAGAAAAATATATTCCTTTGATGCCAATAATGATCGTTAAATCCGAATTCATCATGACCGAAAAATATTGCAAGGAATTGTTAAGAAATATACCGGGGACTCAAAAAAAAAACTTCGCTATATCCGAGAATTCGCTATATCCGTGTTCGTACTAAACGAGTTTTACTGTATTACTTTAAAATACCAGATTGTGGTATCCCTTTGGGAGAAGGATTTTCACTTGATAACGTGCGGGAATGGGATGCTATTGGAATAACAAGAGGGCTCCACATAACATGCTCTTCTGAGTATCAACAACAAGGTTCTGAACGCTTTGTCTGTTTATCTAACGGACTCTGGAAGACAAACTTGAACTGCACTTTGAAAGGTTTGATTCAAATACATATAATAAGGCCATCCTTAAAATATGTTTGCTTTGAATTGCCACCTGAAGGTTTCTAGACCCAGGAGGGATGGACTTTTTTTCATTTTTAAACTTGGAGTTAAGAGTTTAGCATGCTGAAAATTGGTGAAAAATATAAATCTCCAAATCAAAAAAACAGAAGGCTCTAAACGTTTTGTATGTTTATCTAATGGACTGTGGAAGACAGACTTTAGCTGTACTCTGAAAGGTTCGAATCAATTCAAAATACTGATCAATTTACTGAAGTACTAAAAGCCGTGCACACTTTTGTTACCTCCTTTTGGAGGATTACTTTCGATTATCTTTATTTAGTGCTTGGTGTAAAAAAACAAATGTTCACTTTTATGGGAATGTAAAATATAATATATAAAATTATATATATTATAAATTTGATGCTTATGATAATACATGTATTTATAATATAGTGATAAATTGGTGATGTGCCTACCTACACCAAGGCTTTTTTTTAAAAAGCCCAGTAAAAATTGGCTGTAATACTTTGTAATTTGGTCTTTATGTATAAAAAAAAAAACATTTATTTTAGGACTGCAGGCTCATTCATTATCCCATTTTGGGTTATGCAGAATTGCATTGGCATGCATACTAGCTGTTTCTTAAATGATATTACTTTTTAATTTTTTAAATTTACCTTTGGTAAAAAAAAACCACAACACACATGTCGAAGAAATAAATTTATGTGTATTAACAATATACATAAATATTTATGTTGTTGTAAAATATATGTTGGTATATTTTGATAAAAATGTAACAGGTTTGGATATAATTTGATCAACTCTTTTTAGCCTGTCCTGTCGGTTATACAGAGGTATGGTCAAATTCTGCAAGAGTTTGTCTGCGATTTGCTGCTGAACGTACTTATTATTGGGACGCCAAACTTGGCTGCTCAGCTGATGGTGGAGATCTTGTGAGAATAGACACACCAGATATCAGACTTGCCTTCTTACATTTTGTTAAAGGTACATTGATTCATGTATATTGACCATACTAATGTTTCTGTCATTATAATGTTTAAGTAGATCAATTCATACGGTGAATTGATTTCTATTTTAGTATTAGCTCATATGGCTTAATTTCAATAAATCTCGCAACAGAAGTAGAGATCAATTCTGCTCTGAATATATTAACACGCATTTAATTATAAACAATGCTATAATTAATGACACTATAGAAAATCCATTTGTGGAACTGTACGGAAAAGTCTTATTACAAAGTGTGACACAATAAAATGTCACAAAGTGAACACCCTTTGATATTTAGAAAAGACAGTATTTGGACCCCCCCTCCCCCCACGCCAAGCATGTCAAATCAAGGAAAGCATTTTTTGCAGATTTTTTTATAGTTGTGAACTGCATTGAAATCATGTTATTAGTTTGTGATTTTTGTTCATATCATTTTGTGCATCAGCGTGAAATTAAGTAATTTTTTCTTTGTTGTTCAGGAATTTACAGCTTTGTTACATACTACATTTCTTTTGGAATTTCTACATTTTACACATGTAAGCATATATATTTGATAATTCACTATGATGTGAAAGTTTATTTATTAGTGAGTGAGAAAGGACAGAACACATTGAGTAAAATAATATGCATATAGACACAAACAAAAGAAGAAAGGCAAATAAAAAAATATAACATGCATACCAAACTACGTGTATAATTGTAAGCACTAAATTTAGATGTTTTCCATTGTGTGATTATATCGTACATAAGCAACAGCTTGGATTTAATATTTAACATGTACATGTACATGTTTTTATTTATAAGAGAGAGGATTACTTTTAAACGCAGATTTGTTGTACATTTTTTTATTGACAATAACAAGAACCTACGTATTTACCAGTCCTGTGGTAATCGTTATATGCAATGGAAATGCATTGTAATCATTATATATATATATATATATATATATATATATATATATATATATATATATATATATATATATATATATATATATTAAAGTAATGGGGTTTAATGTGTGATGTGTAATGCAACTATTTTTCAATTTCTATTTTTAAAATCTTATAAATAGCCTCAAGCAAATGTTACATGTTTCTTGTTTTTGTTTACAAACGAACTCTAAAGTTAACTGCAAATAAATTTTGTTCAGAAATTGTCTTATTTTTTTCTCAAATTGTAATATGTAAGAAAATTCATTGCTAAAACAAAGTGATGTAATTTAAATAAATACATTTGTAAATCAAAGAAATTGTAATTGTAAATGTAACAGAAAGAATACCACTGTAATTGTAAATTTTTGCATAACAGTTCAACATTAATGACTCCAGATCTGGTATTTACATGCTTTGACAAAAGCTATTAGTTTTGATAGCCAACGTATGTTAACTTTATAGCCTTATCTATAATCAGCAATCACATTTAATTGCATAGTTTTTTAAAAACTTGAATATATGCCATTCTTCGATTTATATGGTTAATGAACAATATAGCCAGTAACTAAACGAGAGAGAGAGAGAGAGAGAGAGAGAGAGAGAGAGAGAGAGTCAACCGTTTTAATTATTTTAACAAAAAAAAATGAGTTTGGTCTTCAACATACAAATATCGATTCCGAATGTTTAATCAATGTGAACTCATTATTCGTCACACTAATGTTTTAAAGACAATATTGCAGATAGTGAAACTAACGACATATGGATCCAAGGCAAAAAAGATGACGGCGTTTGGAAATTCCATGATGATACCAATATGCCGAATTTCTTAAAAGAATACATGCATGAAACCAATGGTGAATGGGAAGTTAGATTAAGATACGTTATTTCTTTCGATAAGTTTTTGGACACGAGACCAGATCGAGATTTTGGGTATAGCTCTGTATGTCAATACAGATTTGACTAAATTCGTTTGGCTTTATTATAAAATCTTATGTATATTCTCAGCATTTGAGTGCAATATACAAAATGAACGTAATAAGAGTTCTCATTTCCTTAACCTCAAAAAGCGTAATGAACTTAAAGATATGACCTGATTGTCATGAAATGGGATAAACGTTAAGAAGTAAAACATTGTTTCAAAATAAACGAATCGGATATGATATATTGGTATTCTCCTTGACACAATAATTCTAGATAATTTGTATGATACGAAAATTAAAAATAAACATAAGAAATATTGATTGAAGATAAGTATTAGGATGCAAAATCAGTAATATTAACTAATATTATCCTGATTATTTTTTTTAAAAGTTATTATAACATACTAACAAAGAAATCATTTGAACTAAAATTAAAATGCATAATATGCTTTTTAATGACCTTTTTCAAATTGTTTTATGTAATATTATAAGTATACTTAAAACTACGACTTTTGCTAATACATTACGAAATGTCTGCACAAGAGTAACTACTTATACTTATGGTATTTCAACATGTGTAATATGGAAATAAGAGTAAAGTGGTAGACTAAGTTTAGCGGATCAAAATCAGTGTGAGTTTGGATCAGAATGAATCATTGAAATAATAATGAATGCAGATTTATCACGTAAAATATAAATAATCCACTGAGAATTTATTCAGGTTATGCATAAAAACTAATATTTGACATATGTTGCATAAATACATTGAGTCAATTGGTTCCTTTAAAGCGCGTTGTTGGTTTTGATGGAAAGACGCTTGCAAACCACAACCTTTAGTAAAAAAATCGGATAGAACTTCCCAGAACAAGGTAACCAAGGACGCGGGTTGACAGGACAAGCTTGTCGTGCATTACAGCCTAATACCGTAATTGGACAATCTATGGTAAAAAACAAGTTTTAAAAATAGGTTAGCTTGATATGATAATCCTTTTGATTTATTTAAGATTTATTTTTCAGAACGGGTTAGTGAACATAAACCATAGTCATTAATTTGTAAACAATGAACACATTTTGTGTTGTACGTCTATATCATTAAATGATGTATGCACAAAACGAGGAACTTGAATGGGGAATGACAGTTGCTTTTTTTGTAGTCAGCTGCATCAAGTACATGCATATATGATCTTTTTTAATTTATATTTTTCATCACTGTCCCTCCTCTAAATATCCAGCAATGCTGTGTTTTTTATGTAAGTTTTATAAAAAATATGTTTAAAAAATAAGAAAACAAATTGGACATATTATACGTGTAGACCAAACATATGCGTCTACATATTAAGAAGTGTATAATTTAAGTGTGTGTGCGGGATGTCCTACAGAGTTTATTTAAACACATTTCATTAAAATGTTTACTTGTACCAGTTAATTTTTTTTTAAATATGAGAGTGTTGTATAGTTTGTACATATTTTGTTTGGGTTTGATATCTGATCAGAATCGGTTTACCAGTTGAATGAAACCATTCAAAATATTTGTATCTACCACAAGCTTAAAAGTACGCATCATTCAGAAGCATATAGCATATAGTTTGGTCTTTTGTTTGTGCCACACTCTTGTAGCAAAAAAAAATTAATAAGTAATCATTAAAGGCATATAATAAACAATAAACACAAACTTGCGACATAACATGTTTTGAAGTGTAGATGCTTTACCATAGGGCCTAGTTCCAGTCAATACATGTTAATAGTTTAAATGTGTTGGTTTATGTATTGGTAAATGTGTTTTGAATATTTTTCGTTATGTATTCGTTAATTCTCTGGTCAATAAATGACACAATCACAATATATCATTTGTTTCTTGTTTTACTTCTAAATACAAGCTTTGGAAAGACATTTGACTGTACTGAATCTCAATAGATTTCAATATTTCAATGTATATCCCATGGCCATTGATTTCAATGTTTAAATGATATGTTAAAAGATAAAGAACAAACAGTATTTATGACATCATGACATCATTGTTGAATCTTTTTTTTTTATATCATAATCTCATCACATGACTATAGAAATTGTGCAACTGCCTTTTGAAATTAGTTTACTTTACATATAATCTGTACTTTAGTATGCGCGTATAACTTATGCAAATAGAAGTGCGATGAATGAAATAGCAATAAGTCATTAAGACTCTACAACTGTAAAGAAGAAAGAACGCGGAGTTCATAAATGATGTCAATGTTTAGTTTTCCTGTCAACGTCATTTGACTTACATGAGATAAAACTACATTCATTGTATGTTTATACAATATGTAGCATTTTTTTTTTTCATCTGATTGGCAATCAAAATAATATAAAAATATATGAATCATTCTGTATATTAAATTAACCACGGTTACTACAAGTGTATAAAATTATAATGTAGTAATAATATAATGTAGTTAAAGTTGTGACTCGACAAGAAAATATCAAATGCACGTAAATGTAAAGTTGAAAATAAACAAAAATAATAAAGATGAACAAAAATATGTTAAGTTAGTATTACTGTTGAATTTTAGTAAAAGGTGTGCTTTGAAATTAGATGTATTTTTGATAAAACAAAATATTCTGTAAAGGCATACCTATTAAGTTTTGTGTAATCTACCCGAGTAGCCGATATTAATATTTTCACTTTTTTAACTGACAGCAAAATAGAAATATTTAATCCAAGACTCAACTGTTAATATCATATGGCATATGATTGTTTATCGATATATATGTAGACGGGCATTGAGGTACCTAAATGGTATATCTGCCTTTTGGAAAATCATAAAGAAGTTAATTAGCTATTCATAGCTATGTTTTGCGATGCCTATTCTGATGACCGATCACCTACATGTGCTAATTAAAAAATCTTTGTTATAAAAATGAAGAGCAGCGTTACCGTGAAAGTGTATAGGCCTATATGATCGTTATAATTATTCCTGAAATTGGAAAAGCCAGCCTTGCCGTAAATGTTGATCGTTGATCTCAAGCAGACGAAATTGTTAGAAAACGCTTAATTTTACCTAATGAACGTAAATCATATGTATTATTATTTTCCAAGGTTATAGTTTTATATGTTTTTTACAGTTATACATATTTATATATGTATATTAGCATTTTGTTTGCTTACAATTAAACAGACACAACTCTACATTTTGTTAATAATTTTAATTTTGGAAATTTCTGTTCTATGAATAGAGTTAAATCAGGACACTGATGAGAAGATCCGCTGTAAAGAAAAAAATTGACCACTTCAAGCTGTAGAATTATTGGATTATTTTGAAGAAAAAACACATAGGGATCATTTTTTCTTCTCGTTAAACATGACGAAAACTGACCCTGGTAGAATGTGACCCCCCCCCCCATAAACAATAATAAATATTGGCTATCCCATATATATCAACATCAACGTTTTTATTGCGTAAGACATACACCTTATTGCATATGGGATGTTTTTTAACAGAATATGTGCAGCACAGTGCATGAATTAAGTAACAAACTGGTAATAGCAACAATAAATATGTAGTACAGTAATACATGTAATAACATTAGAGAATGTACATTTCAACATATCGATTTAATTACAGCAATTGTTAAATAGTATATCAATCATTAGGTAGTTTGAAAAGAAATCCCTAAGTTACAGAGTTCTCTAACATTGTTTACACATAATACCTGTATAAATCTATAAATTGATAGTTTTTTTTATATATTGGGCTTGTAATTGCTGGTAGGGTGGGCATATTAAGACAACGTGATATTCATCCTCAATACTGGATCTACAAAATTCACATATTATGTTATCTCGCAAAGTTTTTCTATGGCGTCCAATTTCTATTGATAAATTATGTGATGACATTCTGATTTTACTGAGTTGTTAATTGTAAATAGAAAGAATGGGTTTCACTAATATTGTAGTGAACATGTTCAATAATGTTTCTATATAGCATACATCTAGCTGAACTACCTATATCTGCAATGAGATTTTCCCAGTCTGATACATGTTTCAATATGTGTTCACACTATTATAACATTTTGTCATAACATGACGTAATGATAAAATGTTTACGTTGTAATAAATTTAACGAAAACTAAATAATCCGGAAATAGGCTACAATCTTCAAAGGCGACCTGCCGGTTTCAAAATACATCATAGACGTATTTGTATTTTTTCTAACACACAAATATTTTTTTTATGAATTCCAAATATTTTTTCTCAAGGTCACACGCACTGTGGTTTTCCAAAAATCACATCCTTACTTCAAAATGCCCTTACTAGTACATGTATATAAGTGTCAAAAAGAAAGAACGTAGTTTCAACACTAACTGTCAATTGAGCAACCTTAAATCTTAGACAGAACATTGCTTTTCTGCCTTGACTGGCTAATTGTTTTTGTGTTACATTAAAATTCCCATTTTAGTTCAACACAGCTTCTATCTGGTCAGTATATGTATGCTATTTTTCGTTTTCATGGATTTTGCCTCCATTTCTAAATACAACAATTTTAGTTTAATCTGTATAAATGGCTAGGTTCCATTTTGAAGTTAATGTACAGATTCGACAAAACACACCGTGTCTTCTGCACACATTAACCCAAAAATTCGTAATGATTTCAATTTCTAGATCATTTTCATAAAATGAGAAAACATTGTCGGACAGGACCTCAAACACTTTTCCTTCCAACGCTTTTCCTTTGGATAGTATATTATTTAAGAGAAGGTTAAAACCAATTTAACAGAAAATTGTCTGTCGTAAATGCAATGCAATTACCACAACGGTTATGACTGGGTTTTTATAAGGTCACCTGAGTCTCTCAGGTGACCTATTGCAATTGGTCTTCGTGCATCTCTTCGTCGTGCTGTGCAAAATATGCAAAAAAGCCAAATATGTTAAAATCGTCTTCTTTACCCCTACACATGTGAGGAAAAACTGAATGCATGGTTATGGTGTCCATGAAGCCCTGTACCAAAATTGTAAAATTCCTGGCCCCTGGGTCACGGATTCAGGCCCTAGGGCGGGGCCAATTTAGCCATATAGTGAAAATGTATTAAAACTTACAAACTCTTCTTCTTTACTCCCACACATGTGGGGAAACAAACTGAATGCATGGTGGTGATGTTCATGAAGCTGTCTTTCAAAATTGTGAAATCCATGGCCCCTGGGTCAGGGGTTCAAGCTCTAAGGTGGCGCTTTTTAGCCAATGTAGTGAAAATGTATTAAATATTGAACAATCTTCTTCTCTACTCCTATATATATTTTTATAAAACTGAGTGCATGGATATGATGTCTTCGGACTCCTCTATCCGCATAGTTACGATGTCAATGAAGCTCTCTACCTTAATTGTGAAAACCATGGCTCCTGTGTCGGGGTTCAGACTCTAGGGTGGGGCCTTTTTGGCCATATAGTGAAAATGTATTAAATCTTACATAGTCTTGTTTACGCCCATACATGTTGGGAAAAAACTGAATGCATGGTCATGATGTCCACGAGCTCCTCTACCTTAATTGTGAAATTCATGGTCCCTGGGTCAGGGGTTTCGGTCGTAGGGGTGGGGGGCAATATGGCCATATAGTGTTAATGCACATAATGTTTAAAAATCTTCTGTACAGACACAGAACACGGAATAAAAACTAATAATATTATTTCATGTCACCTGCATGTAAGTAAAGTGTTATTGATGGGAAGGGGGTGTGTATTTGTCTTATTATCTTATTCTGCTCAGGAATTTCAATACAAGAAATGAGTTAATTCACAAAAGAAAATAATGAAGCTGTCCATTAAAGTGAGTGATTGTGAAAGCATTTGAATAAAGATCAGGAAAGAGGAGTATAACAGTTAATGGAGTTATCTTCCCTTGTTTCTTGTTCATATTTAGTAATTAATTATTAAATATAATGTAATTAAGAAGTCGTATGATCAAAAAAGTTATGCAAGTATTTTTATTACTTGAAACAAAAACAGTTTGCATTTTTTTTAAATAAACAAGTAAACTTGTTACTTGTAAAGTTATAAGTAACATACCAGCCACTTTGTTTTAGCTTATCTAGGAGAACATATAAACATAAAACCTATTTTGAAGGTTAATATTCCTGGGGTAAATACTTTGCATGGAAGCTGTGCACCATTTCAGTAGTAGGTCACATGCTCTGTTACACGTGATAGGTCTTGTGCCAAACTATAGGATTAAGAGTCCTTTCCAAAAGATTTCAGGCAGGGAGGTGGATGTCATTACAATATTATAATTTTCTATTCAATAATGAAACTCGATTAAATGTATTTATGAGACGACTCCACAATTTTGTGTATGAACTAAGGTACTCAGGTGACCGTTAAGCCCTTTTGGCCTCTTGTTCAATGACAACACTGGTCATGTTAGGTGTATAAGGTTTAAGCCATTACCACAATATATTATCAATCACAAAACAATGCAGATCATATTATAAAGCTTACACATACAATCCAGTTTAATGGCATGGCGTTTTGTCACGGATAATGAATTGCAGTCATTGTTGACTTGGTTTACATGTTTGTTAGTGGAAAGACTTTTTCCGTTACGGAAGGTTTAAACATTCATATTAGTTTTTTGTTCGAAATGTTCAAATTATTCTATTTATCTTGGTGAAGTTTTGTGAGTGTAGATTCCTTTAGAACAATCAAAGGGAATACATATCGTGACCTCAAAGTTATTTATGAAATTATGTCGTAAAAAGACCAGAAAATTGTCTTTGTACACATCGCTGTAAAAACAACCGGAAAACATTAACATAGGTCATTTAACACCAAACAGACTTTATAATTAAAGGGTTTGTTTCACAAACACTCCACAGAGTATCGTCTAGTGCGACTCTAGTAATAGTCAAGTAATATTCAGCAAAGAGTGTGTCAGGTCATGGAGAAAATGCCTCAACTTAACGATATTTTACGCCTCAATTTAAAGATTTGTTTTGCATTTTCTCTTATAAATTGTTGTTTTGCTGACCTTCGACATGGCTACTCAATGTTACAGTTCGGTTACAAGTTGGATAGAAGGATGATAACATCGTATGATAAATACAGTATTCTGGATTGTGTGGAGGAATGTCTGAGAACAACACGATGTCGGTCCGTCAACTACCATCAGGGAGCCCACTTCTGTCAGACCAACTTTAAAACCAATGTTTCTACACCTGCGCAGTATATAGAAAAACCTGGATGGATATACAGTAATATAGAGGACTGGGACAGGGTAAAAATTAATTAATAAATTTGAATGTGGTATATATATTGTTAAAGAAAATCTGAAGATAAGTCTGACTTTCATCTAAATCTTGGATATCTGAATTAGATAAGCCTTATTTTGGCATTGTTTACACTGCATTCCGATGATTTGTCTCCCGACATTGATCTCCTCTATTAAACTTGCATGTGATGTCATCAATGAAAAATATACAAAATACAGAAAAATCGAAGATGTATTTAGTTACTAGAGGAGTTTCTAGTGACATTTTTCTCCTGTAGTTTTTATTATTCAAACCAGAGATAAAGTTAAAATTTGTATCTTTTTGATTAAAATATGACATCATGCTGCTTATCGTGACGTCATATCGATCAGAGAAATTTCAATTCAATCGATCGCTGAGGGTTGCCCTTTCATACCCGCGTATACTAAAGTTTAGGGACTTAAAATATCATATCTAGAAAATTTCAATGAATATTACATGTTTTTTTTATTCCTTTTCACACATCATAATTAATCTTATGAGATTTCTACACTTGTTATGTAAAAAGATTCATTTTTTTTAAATGTAGTTTATTTAAAGCAGGGAATTGCTGGAGCTTGTTCAACGTCTAATTGCGCTCTCAATGAAAAATGCATTCCTATGCCTTTTGGAGGGCATGACTGCGTCCTGTCAGGTGTGACATTTTTATGTTTTTTCCTTAGCATTTTTCATGTTTAAAACGCCATCATTTGTCAGCCATCATTTTTAAACACATCTTAAAATGAAGAGTTTTGACATACTGAAACGAAATGATTATTTTTACTTTTTAAATATATATATATATATATATATATATATATATATATATATATATATATATATATATATATATATATATATATATATATATATATATATATATATATATATATATATCAGACTGTGGTATCCCGTTGGGTGAAGGATTTTCATTTAATAACGTGCGGGAATGGGATGCTATTGGAATAACAAGAGGGATCCACATAACATGCTCCTCTGAGTATCAACAAGAGGGTTCTGAACGCTTTGTCTGTTTATCTAACGGACTCTGGAAGACAAACTTGAACTGCACTTTGAAAGGTTTGATTCAACTATATAATAAGGCCATTCTTAAAGATATGTCTGTTTGAAATTGCCACTTAACAGTTTCTAGACCCAGATGGGAGGAAGGGATTTTTTATTTTTAAACTCGAAGTTTGATTAAAAATTAGTGAAAAATACAAATCCCATATGAAAAGAAAAGTTCTTTATTTTGCGCGAAAATATATTAGCAGGGAGTATTTCAATTAGGTGGGAGGCAGTATCAAACAAACAATAGTTTTTATTTTGGCCTTATCAAATTTATGAAGTACTGAAAGCCAGGCTCATTTTTGTAATTTACTTCACTGTCAAGGCACACACTTTCAATTATCTTAACTTACTGATTGATGTAAAAAGGCAATTATTTACTTCATTATTTTTTTCATGTTAAATACTGAAATCTGATTGTTTTAGACGCAGTTGGTAGTATGTTCTATTGCCTTAAGCGTTAGCAACACATTTCGCAACGAGTAACACAACGAATCGCTACATGCACGTAAACCTTGCGCAAATGGTTCGCCATAGAATTCACGTCATTCATATATAAAAGCAGTTTAGATTTCTTTAAAATTAAGACATTTAGCATGATAAAAAAAATAGTGCAGGTTTAGAAGGGTAACTCTTACCCAACTAATCAGGCACTATTTATATATTGGTCGGAGTGTAAAGTTAAGATATGGATTATAGAAAATTTAACAGCAATTATTATACTAGAGAATTCGTTGAAAATTGGAACACTCAAAAGTTATTTTAGTCTTTATTAAGGCATTTTTTTTTAACAGGACACAAATATTTATTTTAAATGTATCAGATAAATCTTAATAACTGAATAAAGTGTCCTGCCATATTTTTTTTTTTGAGAGAGAGACGCACATAGAGAAACAGAGAGAGAGAACGAGAGAAAAAAGGAGAAAGGATATGTGTTGTATGAATGTAATGAGACTTACATATGACTGCTAATATCTATGACATGAATTAAATATGATATATCACCTTTGATAAATATGAAAATTAAATCTTAAATTCATTTTGATTGGTCGTATATATATTTAATGTTAACGTGTGAATGGTAGGTCTGCATTTGTTCATAAGTTTTTTTGAATACCGGAACCTTCAAGGTTCGAGAAATGCTGTAATATAAAAGCTAAATAAAAATACAAGTATAAAAGCGAAGGCGTTAGCTGCGACTGGTATATTTTAACCAAAATTTTAACCAAAATTTCGAGAACGATGAGGCTACATGACTGTTCTTTTCCAAATTTACGATAACAATGAAATTTAATTCTATTCTACTAACATTTCAGCTTCTCCACTTATCGTTTTCCCATATAGAGAGACGATCTAGGTCGGGTAAACGACTGTTCCGTGTAACCCCAAACGGTTCAGTAATAGATTAAATGTATCAATCATAGGATACCAGATGTAATGAAAAGCTTACGACATGTTTTTTTGTTTGATATTTAACACACTTCATGTAATAATAAACCATATTTTAATCATATTCCGTAAGAGTATGAAGGGTATTTAATAAAACTGTAATACGAGTCTTTATTTTATGTAAAAGAAAGCAGTGAAAATGTATCAGAGAGATCCGTGGAGCAGCCGAATAGAGCTCATTTGGGACAATGTACATCGTTTTGATTGGCATTAAGGCTTTTAATTGACAGAGTTGTAGAACTGTTTCAGTTATTAAGGACGTTGTTTACTCATGGTTTGAGTTCTCAAATTCGGATTGTTATAAAGTTCAATGTCATGAGTAAAATTTGTTCTAAACACTAAAAGTATTCATGAAATGAATTATTATTGACAAACCATTGGACATTTTTACTATTTTATGGAATAAGGCTCAAACAAAGTTGGACTTTTAGCAAAACAGAGGAAATTCGGACTAAAATTTTCAAATTTTGTTTTTCACTGTAATATTTTTGGTAGTACTGTAATATTCATAGTTAAGATTTTATATGTTAGTCAACCTAATTATGCATATTTTCTGTTGGTTTTATCTCACTTTTTCGTATAGATATTCGAATGGCACACACTACAAAAATATTGAAAAAATGCTTAAAAATGATAAAAGACACCATATCTCAAAATTTTGATCATTGACCTCGTACAACTTTTATGCCTGCAGAGTAAGGTCAATATACCTAGTTCAATGCTATGAATGTTTTAGTATTATCATCATTCAGTTTTTTGTAAAATTGAATCAAAAAAGGGTAGGAATTTGAAAACTGATAGAGGAAATTCGGACTGGAATAATTCATAAAAAATTGTGAATGAAAACTTAATGCTTTGTGTCTGTTCAGTGTCCTTGCCATTCATAAACTGTATTTCATTTTTAAAAGAGTTTAGCAATTTGTATTAATTTCACAATTAAGAAAACTTCAATCATACTGTAAAATTTTTAGGGACTTTTCTTAAATTTTCAAAAAATATTCAATGGCCATTATCTCAAAAAGTAGGTCATTGACATACATTTCTGAAACTGAAAAATAGCACTACCAAGATAGGTCTTTAACACACAATAGATGGTTTTTCATTATCATCAGTGGAATTTTTTTTCATTATGAGTAAACGTATACCTTAAGTTATATTTCTGATTGGAATATTTACTGATGACGCTTTGGGGTATTTTGTTGAGCAATGTTCGCGGAATCTCTTTTATCCTAGAAAAAAACTATATTTGATAATAACAAACACTTTAAAAATTTTGCAAATTCCAGAAAAGAAATTAAGGACGTGTTCCTCTCCACCTCTCTCTCTTTCTCTCTCTCTCTCTCTCTCTCTCTCTCTCTCTCTCTTTCTTTCTCTCTCTCTCTCTCTCTCTCTCTCTCTCTCTCTCTCTCTCTCTCTCTCTCTCTCTCTTTCTGCAGCATTTTTTGAAATACCACTTAATATTTAAAAATCTCCAAGCAACAAACAAAAATGACAAATGAAGTTTTTTTTATATACTTTTACAGTTTTGCTATTTGTAATAAGCTGGCAATGTGCCTGTCTACACCCAAGCTTTGCTTTTCAAAAGCTAAGTGAAAATTGCCTACAATACTTTGTATTCTGGTCTTTATTTATAAAAAAAAACCAGAAAGTTTGAGATTGGATGATTAATCTTATTTTGTTTTTTGCAGAACTGTATTGACTTATATACTGGTTCTATAATAATACTACTTTTAAATCGAATCAATCGCAACTTCTCGGGCCTTTCTGGCAGGCTCGGAAAAACACATCGAATGTATAAACATCACCAGATGTTAGAATTTTATACAAAATGGAGTCGCTTCCCATTAAATTAAGTATAGGCTAAACAGTCTCCTGTGTCGCTTTTGTGGTGTATTTTAGGGTATATCATTGACTTTATGAAGTCTAGCTTACATCTAAAGAGATCGTAAATTGTGTTTTAAATCAAAAAAGGGGGGTTTTCATGGACGACTAGGTAAGAAATTCTAGGTGCTTTTTCCGAGCCTGCCGGTGTAATGAAGAATAATGACCCCCGTAGAATAATGACCGGAGGTCATTTTTCGACGTGGAATAATGACCCCCTTTGCTGTAATATAATTGGATTTTTCTGAAGAAAAAGGACCCAGGGGTCATTTTTATTCATGTTAAACGTGAAGAAAAATGACCCCTGTAAAAAATGACCCCCGCTGTAAACAAGAATAAAAATTGGTTACCCAGTATCCCAAAAAGGTATCTGACATTGAAGTTATTGGAATTTTCACGCTGTTCAGCTGATTTTGAAGTTATAAACACCGAGCAAACACTCAGTAGCAAACATACACACAAACACACTTACATTGCCACAAATTGATTGTTAAAATTTATGTCTCTTCTCTCGTCGACATGTGGCGGGAAATAACGCTGCACTTGTGTAGAGATCTGCTGAACTTTACCTGATTCTTTACCATGAATAATTCTTAGCAACTTATTATATAGCTTTATTATTTTAAGACGATATTTCATTTACCAAATGTTTGCACAGCTTGCTTAACTTTATATATCGCGATTTTACCATTGCATCAGCAACTAATTGCCAGGTCTGCACGTATGTATTTAGAAATCTGTGCAGGTGGTGCTACTATTGCAAAGCCATTCCATAATTAAAAAAGAAAACAGATGAAAAACAAATTTTATTACATTGAGGAATTTGTGTGATAAACATGATGTAATTATATACGGGGCGAATATATGCGGTTAAGTGGTGGAGATCTTAACCGTTTTCAAGATATATGTGCACTTTCTGTTTGAGGGGGGTCAGGACCACCCCCCAGGCCAATGACCTTTATACCATTTGATGCCCCTTAACACATGGAACAAGAATATATATGGTTTAGTGGTCAGGATTCTAACAATTTCTGAGAAATATTGTCATTTCCAATTCCTGGGGGATTGGGATGATCCCAGGGGTAAGATATAACAAACCCTATATATTGCCTGTTACAGTCAATATATGATTTTGAAAACCCTACATTATTATCTTTGTCCGTTTTCCAAGTTGTAATCGTGTATGATAAGGCAACTCTCAGCGATCAAATTCCTCTGATCGATATGACGTCACAATAACTAGCCAGATGTCATATTTTACTCAGAAATATGTCGATTTTAACTTTATCTCTGATTTAAAATGTAACAACTACAGGCATAAAATATCACTAGAAACTCTTCTCACTGAATATATCTTCGATTTCTCTCTACTACGTATAATTATCACTAATGACGTCACAAGCATGTCTAATAGAGAAGATCATGTCGGGAGACAAATTATTGGAATGCAGTCTAAACAATGCCGAAATAAGACTTATTTAATACAGATACCCAAGATTTAGATGAGTGTCAGTTAGGGTATAATCAGGATAATAAAGGCATGGGTATTTTGTTTAATCAGCGAGTGTTATAATGTAAGCAGATCGACATTTATATGGCTTGACAAGCCTTTCCTCTGTCAGTGTGTACAAAAAAGGTAAAAAGTGTAACACTACCCCGGATATTATGAAAGATGACTTTAGTATGTATAAACGGTATATGACCTAAACTACTTGAAAAGTGCTGCTAGAATCATGTGCTTCGTTGTTTTAAATGAAAAATACGTAGTATTTACGATAAAATTATAGAAGTTAAGAAGGTTTCCGATAAATATTTACAATATTTATTTTATGCAATTAACAATAGGATTATAACAGTAATGCAAATAAACATGAACTAATTGCCGATGGAATTATTGTACCAAACATACAAATGAACTTCGGGGTAGTGTTAAATTTTTTGATTTTTTGTTAAGGTAAAAAAGTTATCTATTTTTAACTGTCACGTGATACCATGGCACGCCAGCTTCAAGGATCGAGTCGATTCCGAAGTAGAAAAATAATATCTTGGTGAACACGTTCCCTTGGTATTAATATTCCGCACTGTTTTCTTTAAAAAAAAAAAAAGTTTGCAAATTGATCATAATTTTAACGGTCATTAAACTCGGAGTTGCTTTAACCTACCCGCGTAACCATTTCCAATAGAGTTTTTTCCCATAAGGTTCATAGTTAAACCACACGACCATTTGACCCCCCAGACCCAGAAAAGTGGTTGGCCAAACCCAAATGAGAAAAATCAAACCAGTTTGCACATCTAGATATGCAGGCCTATTGTATCTTAGAGTTTTGTACAATATACATATATTACATGGCTTCGAAGGGCGACAAACCAGAATATTTGCCCCGAGGTGACAGGAAAGCCCTGAAGTGTTATGTCGCCCTATGCCAACTTGTCTATCACCGAGGGGCAGATATTCTGGTATTGTCGCCCGGGAAGACATGCAATATATGTTTTATAATATTTTCAAAAAATCAAATTCAGTTTAATTACATATGTAATTACCTCATTAAGAATGTATTTTATTAATACATCTTCATATTTTACAAATCAGTGTAAGATGTTTTTTTGAAATGTCAATCGGTGCTTTCAGTTAAAACGATATTTCTTCAAATTAAACAATAAAAGCAACTTTCTCTAAATAGCAGACGCTGTCCGCACATACTGATTTTTGAGGGACTGTTTACGTTTGTTTAGCTAAATTTCGAACCCGACGTAATAAATATGCAGAATAATTGCACGCGAAGGTGATATTACAGTCTCGAAAGGACAATGTAACTATTTCCTGTGAAATATAACAAATTCCGGAAGGGCAATGTAACTGTTTCTGGCGTGCTTCAGCAGTTTTAGGGGCAAAGTAATGAAATTATTTCATTTGTCACTTAGCGGGAACACTTGTTCAAAAATGTTATATTTCTTTTTAGCCATCTCTGAGAATAGCAACGGACAAGTTCAGACCGTGGAAGAAGAAGAAGAAGAAGAAGAAGAAGAAGAAGAAGAAGAAGAAGAACAAGAAGAACAAGAACAAGAACAAGAAGAACAAGAAGAACAACAAGAAGAAGAACAAGAACAAGAAGAACAAGAAGAAGCGTACAAAAACAATAACTCTCCAAACTTCGCTTGGTAGACTTTGTAGACTTAATTAACGAACAACAATCATGAAAGAATAATTGTCCTAATGATATAAGCAATATTAAATGGTGAATGAAGTGTCAAAGAAATATATATATATATATATATATATATATATATATATATATATATATATATATATATATATATATATATATATATATATATATATATATCTTCGTGCTGGGGGAAAGGGATTTTTAAGGTGGAATGTCCCTCTGATAAGAGAAAATTTCTGTAGAAAATATTATCACTTTCTGATAACTCATAATTATGAAAGCAACAAGGACAACAAGCAACAAGGGGGCAGTACGTACTGGACCCCGTTTTATGCTGGAAGGCGACATTTATTATAATCAAATATTAAAAGATGAAATTTGAACGAAACGAACTGAACCTCAACTTTTCGGGGGATGGGGGGGGGGGCAAAAAGTTATAATTTTTTTTACCAAAAGGTACAAGAAATTGAAACTTATCATATTGATCAAATTTTATGATATAATATCTATAACCCCCCCCCCCTCTCATCCTCCAATGCAATGTTGTTGTTTTCGAATATACATTAATCATATGTACTAGTACAGTCCATCAACAATACATGTTTTATGGTTTAGGTCAGAGAATCTTTCGATGGAAAATTTTTATTTCTCTCTTAATCGCTCGTTCACAAAGGTAAATGAATTAGAATTGGTAAAGACATACTAAGACAATTGCAAACTCTAGACTTAATCATCATTATTTGAAACTCTTAACATTTCAAATGATTAAAACTGATTCAGGTTTTTCTATTTTAAAAGATCAGATATGGGAAAACAAAATTAAAAAAGAAACAAAACAATATCCCATTCTATTCAAGATAATATATATCCCTACATTGAGACTATACAAATTACTGGAAGATCATTCATTTGAACCCCTTTATGTGTTATATATAACAAAAGCTCTGGTTTGAATTTTTTTCATTCTGAAACATATTGATCCATTTACTATTATTTTATCTAAATTTAAAAATCAGAAAACATTTTATGAAAAATTAAAAACTATTGTAATTTATCATAAACTATATGTAAAAACGGTATGTAAAACCTTCAATAGTTCATGATAAAGAAAGATAACTCTTGCTGTTTGAAGCAGTTTTTTGTTACAAATCTAAACAACAAAGTGCTCCTCTGAACTAAAAAGCAGCGCCTCACTATGTTTTGTAAGATGATTTCACATCGTATAACTAAATATTATTTTGATATGCATTTAATATTTTTAATTTTATGCTGCGATAATAAAGTTTTTTTTTTTTAATCACTTTGTCTAATTTTCTTCATATCGTGATTATACACATTGTCAATTTTGGAGAGATCTAGCAGTGCTAAACCTCTTTAACTTTGTTTCATCCGAATCTCTTGGTATTAACTTTGATGAAAATCAAAACGAATTTAAAAAAATATATATACATTGTATATGGTAAAATTAAAAGAGGAGGGATACTACACCTGAAAAAAACATTTTACGTCAGTTCTGTGTTCTTCTACGAACATGTTCATATAATAAATACACATCGATATTCTAAACATTTGTTGTAATGTTGTATTTGTGATCATGAGTATACTTATTTTTAGAGCAAATTTGTTAAGAGTTCCTGACTATAGTAAACCTTAAATAGATAATATACACTTATCGAATATAATAAGTGATTATTTCTAAAAGCGTTGATAAGGGGTTATGGGCTCATTTTGAAGGTTTATATCCCCTTGATTTTGATCACATGAATTTAGAATCACATGCGTTAAGCAGAGAAAGTTTTCTAATATTTATAAAAAGGGTCTGAGGGATTCTTTCACATTTAGCTCACTAGGACTTCGTTTTTTTTTAATCTTCACAACGATGTTGTGATGAATGGTGGGTCGTTATCTCCCTTTTCTTTTTACTGTACATCAAACAAATATCAGGGCAGTATAGGACACTGATAAGGCTATTATTTCCCTGTCCCAAATTTTGGCTGTACGGGTAGCACCAGGTAATTCCGAGTGGTTTATATCTCCCTTGATCTTGATCACGTATCTTTACTGCCTCCGAAGTTGTCAATCCTCTCACAAACTATTGATGTATTAATAATCTTGATGTTAATTAAAGTATGCCAATGACAAAGTAAAATATATTTGCTGTTCGAATACTCTCAGTACTTTGACGATTTTCCTTAATGAATGGTTGCTGTAAGTGGCTGCTAACTTTAGCATGGTTATAATTCCTAACAATGGAGTAAACTTTTCATAACTTTGGTTTTATCATTAATTCTCGGTGATGCACTTGCATACCCAGTATTTTGTAGTAGGGCAAAATCGTCAATGTAAGTATAATTCAACATAAAATGCAATTTAAATATTATTATACGGGAATGCTTTTCCTCTTATACTATTGTCCTAATCATCGATGACGAGAAAGCTGAGACACCCCGTCTCGCAATCACCCAGTCCTGTATAGAGCTAAGACCCCTGGATGGCCCCTTTGCTGTGCTTCGTACTGATCTAGCCCCTGGATTTATAGCACTGCTAATAATCAAAATCTTAAGTCCCACCGGATCTCAATTGAGCTCGGACACTTTAAGAATACCAGCAAAAACCTTGTTGCAGAACGTGCAGTCCTAGAAGTCTGGGAACATATACTGGGAATTGACTCCACTGCAAGAGCGGTATCCTTTCTGCTGTTATCGTTTGCTGTTGCATCCGTCAACAGTTCGATTCCACAAGGGGGTTTGTCAGCAAGGAAGATGCTTACTCAAAGAGACTAGTTTACAAATCGACAATTGCCGATATCGGATCGGGAGCTCATATTGCAGAAACACCAGACTTGCAATGCCAAACACGCCAGCAGTAAGAGATCTAAATCTCCCCACCTCAAGTACTCACCTAACCCCTCAGTGAAGTCGGAGATTTGGTGTATCTATATTGAGACAGAAATAAGTCAAATGCTAGGAACCGGTATCTTGTTGTATCAGCTGACGGAGAGTGGGACCAAATAAGAAAAGATGTTGGTAATTAGCTATGACATTCTTCATACAAAGTGAAAAGATCAGAATGCTACCTTGTTTCCCCTACTATACTCAATTTGCCGTATACCAATGGCACTGAGTTGGGAGAGGAACCAATTGAAGTCTCGCATCACAAGGACCTTCAACCAAAGAAACTTACCTCTTTTCCCGATAAAATGCCACCAACCCCATTAGACAAAATGTCCCCTCTCCCTCACAATAACGCAACGAAGGCAACATCATTTGCCCCGAGGTTCCAGAAGCTCCTACGGATCAACCAGAAAACCCTCCATGCTCAAAAAGCCAATTACTTACGTGTAACCTTCCAGAACGTATCAAACGATTACCTAGCAGATTCAAGGACTTTGAAATGTAAAATCAGTGAAATACAAATTACCTTATGTCAAGGTGCAGAAATAATCCCCAGAAGTCTGAGGAAAGTCTGTCATGTGATGACTGCATTGCATTTACATGTGTTCACCTCTGTTCTGAAGTCTGTTATCTAATTTTATAATGTCTCAAACGCACCCTTATGTTATGCATTTAGTTATAGGATCAGTTCCCTTGTACGATTATTATTTTTTTCTAAGAGAAAGGAGAAGTTGCACCAACACATGTGTTCTGTTTAACCTATTTACAATCGGGTTAGACATTCGGTGTAGGATATTTCTGGCGCCATACTTGTAATCAGGTTGGTGTTTTGTGTCAGTTGAAAAAACTTCATTGCATTTATAGAACGCGTTAGTTGTGGTTCCATCAAGCTTGGCGGTGTCGTGTGTCAAAAGCGAAAATGTTTGTTTACGTATGCATCGTGTAAAAAATACCTCTGTTATATGAAGAGTTCCACTGAGTTGAAGGTAACTCGCAAATCGTAAGTGCTACATTTACGATAGGTTTAGTGAAACGCTCGTATACGTGATTGTCCGAAATCGTCAGTGTACTTGTACGTTAACGATATACAAATTGTTAGGGAAACGGTCGCCAAGTCTCCTCAAGTAATTACCCAGAATTAGGTCTGAGTTCTGTTCATAAATTTATGTTCATTTATTATGATAATATTAGCTAAGGACTGATTTGAGGGACTTAGAATTTTGGTGATAGTGGAGCCAGTAATCATACTCATTTGGAAAAAAAATCCACACGATATTTATCATGTTTATTTCCCATTAGGTTGATAAATCTTTAAATATTTATTAGTTTGATAAGATATTCTGATTAGTCGGAAAAAAATCTTAAATACCTGCATCGATAAAATCTTGCCTGGTCCACTTTTCTCTTCTGTTTTGGTTTAACACTATTGATATAAGGCGAATTTCCAAAATAAACGCTGTCTACAAAATGTGAAATTGTGTATGTTTAAGGTTGTCCATCCATAACTATCATATTTCATATCTAATAGATTGCAAGTTTGATCATTAAAATCTTAGTGTGATTTTTAAGGAGTTTATTAGATAATAATGTTTCACCTTTGAAATCTTTTAAAAAACTTCAATGAATTTATCATATGTTGAAGTTAACATTGAAGTCTATGGGAAAAATGCACTTTTACATATATTTTTTTGGTACAGGTAATTTTCTCACATTTCTCTTGGTTAAAAGTTGCAAAAGTAATCGAATACGCTAAAATAATTTATAGTTAACCATACATATTTTTAGAAAATGATTTTTTTCATTTTTCCTAAAGGGCAGACAACTGTTTAAAAAGTTTCAAGTGCACAAAGTTCATTTAATTGACTATATACGTACATCCAAGTTTGGTCTATGTCAGCCTCATAATAGCTTTAAAATATGTATTTGATGTGGTATAGATCAATCAAAATTGTTAAATTCACCTTAGTTATGGAAGGACTACCTTAATTGTAAGCAGACGAAATAATAATTGTAACAAATTACAAGTTTTAAGTTAAAAAAACAATACTCATTATTTAATTTTTTAAAAAAGAGATAATTAAGCGTCTTCTCACGATTACGTATTCTTGAGATCAACGATTGATATCAAGTTTACGGCGAGGCTGGGTGTTCCAATTCCAGGAAAAATATCAGAATAATTATTTAATTATAATAAAATAAAGCTTTGAACTTGCTTATGACCATAGTGATCTTTAAAACATTCCTGACGATACAAAGTTGATGAAGATCGATTTAAAACGTGCCTGTGTTTACCCCAAGTAAATTTTACAAAACTACCTTGAAAAAACCACCTGACTGTTTGAAATAATTTATTTCATACGTAGGTAAACATTGGTCACGCAGGTAATAGCTGACACTTGCTATAGGAAAAACCTTGAAATTTTCATACATTATTCATATTTTAAGTACCAGCCCAATGTTATTTAGCCTTCTTATTTTTACGGAAGTGTTCTAAATATATAATGCGTCTTTTTTTTCCACATATTGGTTAGGTTGACAGTAAACAAAGGCTTTGAAATGAATGCCCGTCCTCGATTTACTTTATAGAATCACGAATCTTGGCTGACCCCTACTATGTTGTAAAGCTTCGTGCTATGTATATACACCAAATTCAGTGCTAAAACTTGTTCATTCTTGAGGTTGAAATATCAATAAAGATTTGAGATGAAAAAAAAATATGCTTAATTTGAATCTTATTTTGTTTTCACCTTTTACAGGGCCCATAAGTGCTCTTGTCCTTACCTGCTAATAGAATTATATTGGTAGTCTATTTAGGATATAGAATTTAACAAGTGGTTGAAACATTCAATTTTACAATGTATCAGTCTCGAATGAAGTCTTCTTTTCGTAAGGTCTATGATCGATACAGCAAATACAATCTTCAAATGGGTCGCATGCTGACTGACAAATTTCATAGATGTACTTATTGTAAAACCATAATTATTCTTCAAATTGACCAAGGATTTTCCGTTTTCGCTTTCCCGATTACGACAAAGAGCACACGGCGGGTGTGACCGGTCAGCAGAGAATGCTCACTCCTCAGTGGCACCTGATGATATCTCTACCATTTTAGAGGTCTGTGTTTTTTCTGTTCCTACCTCCATCTTTTGAGAGGTCTGTGTTTACTTTGATTATGTCATGTATTTGTCCTTTGGATTTTTATCAAAGCCTTTCAATTTCCAACGCTTAATATAAAATCAATGATAATCTGATGTTTGAATACGTTGAATCATACAATTATTTTTAATACACCAAACAATAATAGCATGTTCATGTCTATCCTGAAGTCTTCCGTTCATTTAAGAAAAAATAACTTTCACATAATTTTAAATAACGTGGCTCATAAAATGCTAAAAATTTTCGTCGAATTGAACAGAACGTGGATTTCCACGTATCAATAATGTATCTCCTTTATGAGTCACGCTTAAGATTTGCTCGAAGTGTTAGCATCAAAAATCATCTACATTATCAAAACAGAGATACCTTCCTTAAATTGTTATGAGATTTATATGACACGATTTTACATTTCATAGTAAACAAATTAAAGAACCGAATGGAACACTCTACAGTTTTTGCCAATTAAAACAAACACCTAGTGTACTGAGATTTTAAGATTTGTCGACACCCAGTAAATTCTAGAAAATATCACACAGTAGCTATGACAGAAATGGGCAATTCAATGCAAATCATGGATATGTTGTTTCCATGTAATTTACGGTGTAAATTAATGCTCATCTTTATGAATTTATTCCACATGCAATTAATTTTCAAAAATACCGTTTGCGTTCAACCAAGATTAGATCGATCAATTATTGTCTAGTACTTGACAAAATTGTATCCACTTAAAGGTAATTTGAAATTCTGTTTCTGATGATTTAGGCATTTTGTTCATTAACAACATTAAAAATGAAAAAAATGACAATAACAAACCGTCAACCATCTCAAAAATCCATAAAACGAAATAAGAATTCAAAGCAGAGCAACAGGAATTCCAAAAAGATACAGGTACATGTATGATCAGGTTCAAAGGAGAAGTGAGTATCCTCTGCTGACCGGTACCACCCGCCGTGTGCTCTTTGACGTAATTGGAAAGAAAAACCGGAAAAGTTCGAAAACAAACAAAGAAATGTTCCTAAGTTCTAAGTAGCATTATATATATTTTTTTAAATTTATTAACGTTATGTGTAAGGCACACGCTCGAAGTGATAACATCTGGTCATTGAGCAAAACATCATAAAAAAATAATGTTTCCTAGGTTTTCAAGCCATTGATCAAGATCTATGAACATTGGCATTCAATTTCATTTTTTTTCATTTCAAAGCAATTTTGTGATAAAGCAATAACGGAAAAGTCCCTAAACAAATCAAGAAATTTCTATAAGTTCTAAGTAGCATTATAACTTTTTTAATTTATTAACGTTATGTGTAAGGCACACTTAAGCTCGAAGTGATAACATCTAGTCATCGAGCAAAACATCATAAAAAATAATGATTTTTAGGTTTTTAAGTCATTGATCAAGATCTATGAACACTGGAATTCAGTTTCATTTTTTTTTTCATTTCAAAGCCATTTTGTGATGAAGCCATAACGTTGAAGTTTTCGGATTGATAACCTTTTAAAATATGACGTTAGAGTGATTGAATATATTGATTTAATTAAATTATTGAAAATTTTATGTCAAGTATTACAGTGGTAACTATGACAAAAAGCTAATTTGATATCGATAATGAATATTTTATTATGTTATACTTTACATCTTCAATTTGATAAACTATTTCGAATGCCAACAAACACCAGTCATGCTGTATATATTCGGCGATAGTTTTATATTCAATCTATAGGCTATCGCTTGGTGCAACTTTTAAGAAATATTCGACATACGTTGTGTCAAGTGAAAAAAATGCATCGACTTTACGTTAGTCTGCCTCTCCGTTTAATGATCTGCTTTGCACTTTTGCTCATCACTTGCTGTTTTGCTAACCTTCGACATGGCTACTCGATGCTAAAGTACGGACACAAACTGGACAGAAGGATGATAACGTCGTATGATAAATTCAGTATTTTGGATTGCGTGGAGGATTGTCTGAAAACAACACGATGTCGGTCCATCAACTACCACCAAGGAGCCCACTTCTGTCAGACAAACTTTGAAACTAATGTTTCTTCATTAGAGCTGTATTTAGAGAAACCAGGGTGGATATATAGTTCAAGATCAGACTGGGATAAGGTAAGATGATAAATATAATGATCGAAATGAAAGTGATAGAGACATTAAAAAAAAGTATAAAATATGATAAGTAAGTAAATGAAGGTTAGGTAAACAGGAAATTCACAGTCCAGTGTAAGTTTCCCCAATTCTTATTAAAATATAAAGTGCATATGATTTGTGCAGCAATTCTTAAAGTTTAAGAATATTTTTCTTAATATTATGCATATTAAAATATAGGATATGGCCATGCGCCAAACACTGTTTTGTCGATGTATTTCATAAATTTGAGGAGTAAGAAGCATGACGTCATAATATGACGTCATTATGTGCATTAGCTTTGACATGTTTTTGGTACTGAGTATGTATAAGAAAATAGATTTATTTATTTTTTGTTTAAAAGAAAAACATCAAATGCATTTTGACTTGCCTATTTGCGTAATACATATCTATACATAGCCAAATTAACTCTCTTGCGCATGAGGGCATATCGTGTGAAGAAAAAACAAATGCCTTTTACAAATCGCTTGGAAATCAATGGGGAAGCATTAGCATACACATGCATTTATTTGACCGACACATAAAACTAAACATTGCAGGTCAATTATAAAAAGAGTCATACTGATTTTAATTAAGAATCAAATAAAATTAAATGGGAAACTTTAATTTACTACGATGGTTTTTAAAGAAAAAAGAGATAAACATGTATTTGAATATTTGGTCAAAAGAATGAGTAACGTCATTCAACTTGCAGGGTTTTCATACTGTAAACGAAAGACACATTCGGAAATAAACCTGTAAACAACAAAAAACTAAGTTATGATTTTTGAAAATAAAATGTGAACCAATAGATTGGCAAGTGTTGTTTTTAGTTGTAAGCACAAGAGGCTCAGTGTGATATAAAAATTTGGTATTTTTATCAATTGGACGTGCGTCATTTTCACGTGATGATATGAATGTTACCGTGCGCCGTGGTGACAAAAGAAGCTGTTTTTAAAATTGGATAACAAAAATACCTTTTCATTAAATGAAATGAAACTTTGTGAAACAACAAAGGAAGTCTTACTGCATAAATTAATCTGTTAGTTATGGTCTTTATGAAGAACATGTGATAGGCAGCTACATTGTCTTCATATTTTTTGATTGACCCTCGTAATGGAGGGCGTAAGTACGGGGTCTAACTTTACTCTAGTTTAGGCACTTGTACAAAAATTGGCCGTTATTTACGGTGTAAATAAAGAGGAGAAATTTTGCCAATGATGCAAGCGAAATCCCAATGGCATGCAAGTTTAGATACTTGAATTTCAAATCGTATTTAGTTATCTGAGAGACAATCGATGAAATACTACAGCTGAGAAAATTCATAATGGTTCTGATACATGTACATGACATATGGTCATTTTATGTTAAACCATTTTTAAAGCTATATGAACTGTATTTTTTGTAATTTTATTTTGCTGCATAAACCTGCTAGTATGATAAACATGCAATTAACTTGAACTTTTATGGTAAATAAGGTTTGTAAAAATCATTAATTTTTGTCAGAAGATTTTTCTTCTAAAGAATATTTAGAAAATCAATTATTTTACAGGACGATAATAATTCAATTTTGTTCCAAGTAATGCTTTTTAATGGCTTTTTCCTACAAAAATATATATAGCAGAAATTTAAAAGAACCATAATTTTGTGTTATTTATGTAGAAAATAACATTTTCGTAAAAAAATGAACATTATATTTGCAGCTCATATTGCTTTAATTTACTGTTTCATTGAGGTTTTTTATGTTTAAATCGCATTTTAGCATATTTCCATCTACACTGAACCAAATTGTTTAGTTTATTGCCAAAAAGCCATTTGAATTTATTATACTTTCATGTTAAATACTGAAATCTGATTGGTTAAGACGCAGTTGAAAATCCGTTCTATTTCCCTCAGCGTTAGCAACATACTTGGCAACGGGTAACACAACAAATTGTCTCATGCGCGTAAATTATGCGCATACATTTCACCGTAGAATTAACGTCATATCTGTATAAAAGCAGTGAAATTTTCTCCAATATTAAGACATTCAGTATAATAAAATAAATAGTGCCTGTTTGGGAGTATAACAGTTGAATTGTGCACCCTCAAAAATCATTGTCAACCTCCACTTCGTTTCGGTTGACAATGGTGTTCTCGTGGTGTCAAATAAATGGACCAAGATCTTTGTATTCATAAATAATGAATAAATCAGGCAACAACATTTCAACGGCTTTGGATCTTTGCCATTCGTCACTCTGTCTATTCAGAAGGCTTTACATTCGATACTGTTCCTAAGGATTGATATCCTTCGCAAACAAAAAGCCATTTCATGTACATGTAATATTAAGCACACGCTATAAAACTAAAGTTTACAGATCCGTATAGCCTTGTTTCATATATTACTATTTTTAGGAAGACCGAGAGTGCTAAATATTTAATAGTTAGGCAATTATACCTCAGATATTTAGGACCTATACTGTAATGCACTGAAGGAAACTAAAGCAATATACAATTGTACTTATACACTATTCTATTTCATATTGATTTCTACAGTTTAACTGTGTAGAAGTGCAGTCCCCCCATAGTAGCTTCTTTTCCCTCCTTTGAAAATGTTGTACTGTAACCTCCCCCGGGGGTAGCTACTATATAGTAGTTTCTTCCTCTAGTAAGGTTACTCCCTCCAAATTTTTTTTAGTTTAGATTTGATAAAAACCTTTATTGGAAATAAAGAAAGGATTATAATCAATGTTTTGACATCCTTAGATTGCATATATATTTGCATTTGTCTGTTCAATTTAAGTTTCGTTTGACCAGTTTGTTAATTTTTTTTTAAATAATGTTGAAAATTGAATGTGTGTATCATGGAATACTAGTACATAAAAATTAATTTAGGGAATTTTTCCATATTCCTTTTAATTTGAAAAATATATGCACCTATATTTATAATTTTGTGTTCTGAATTTGTAGATGAAAAATGTTTTTGAATTTTCAAATAGATATAGCATCCGTCTTTCTGTTTGTACAATTTTGTCTAAGCTAAACCCCTTTTTTCTGTTGAAGAACTGAAAGATCCACTCGTGCGCAATAGTGAGTTCAGACCTTAACACATTTTTATCGAGACAAGATGATTGATATTACCTAAAAGATTAGTCACATACAAGTGAATGAAAAAATGACATTTTAAAAAAGATAATAATTAGAGTGGGTATGGAATATTCTTTGTTCCTAACTATGATTTGACAAGACTTATTGATTTGATATTTTGGAGTTAGATATAAAATTGTGTATAATTGTGCACATATGTGTAGAATTTGAAATCAAATTAATCGCCATTTTATTTTGATTCTTAATTCGTTTGAATTCACGTTGAATAATATAAGACGAACAAGCACGTAGCATTTGTTTTTGAGGAAGAGAGCCACTCATTCAAAAAATCATGACAAAAAAAGGTTTTTAAAAAAGTAACTTTTCCAAAATCGTGAAAATTGAAGATTAAGAAATGAACAATGAACAGGTATAATATAAGACCCCTTCCCCCACCACGAATTAAGATTTAATTCCATATCTGTATATTTTATAAAGATCTGCGTAAAAACAAGTGTGTGTGTGTGGAGGGGGGGGGGGGGTAACCCCTTTGCGACCACCCCTCCTCTGAAAATACTAGTACGTGCGTGAAGAAGTTGTACATGTAAATACTAAAAAAAATAATCAAAACATCTTTGATTTGTCTTCGGTGCTTCATGGTTTCTTTTTTAGAGATATATCTTTTTACTGTTATCTTTATAGACAAATCTAATACACCCGAGCGTTCGTCGTTACAAATTATTGTCATCAGAAGTAATTATTCTTTTGAAATGTAACATTTGTACGGTTTGTTTAAGTTTGATATTTAATGTTAAATGTATATGTTGTATTTAAATTGATACTATATAAGACCAGTTTCAGATTTTAAATATTAAGTGGAGAAACAACTCATGAACATTAACAAAAATGGCATAATGCATTCTTTGGTTTACAATTCATTGTGATAAAAATAGCAATTATCCAGAAAAAGTGCATAATTTTATTAAAGTTTTGATACTGACAATATTGCAATCTTAATGATGTTAAATTGTTTAATTTTTTTTTTTATAAATTTAACAGGAGATAGCAGGAAGTTGTTCACTGTCAAACTGTTCTATAAACGAGAAATGCATCCCAACGCCTTTTGGAGAGTTTTCCTGTATCTTGTCAGGTATACACAATGTTTTTATTTTATTTCTATTTATTATTTATTTTAAAATATCATTATCTATTAATTATTTTATTTATTATATTTATTGATTTTTATGATTTTGTTAATGCAAATATGTAAATGGTATTATGATTTTATTTAAAAATCACAAAAACGAGATTCAAATATTCATTGAAACAAACGGAAAATAATAAACAATATCGACAAGTACCAGCACACGGGAAAAATTAAATCTCGTTGATTTTGGGTGAATCAATTATTTCACAAACAGTTTCTATCAAAATCATAATTAAATTTAACTTATAAAAATGTCATTGGAAATATCAAATTTTAGATTGCGGGGTTCCTTCAGATGACGGGTTTTCCTTGAAAAAAGTACAAGAATGGGACGCCATAGGTATAAAAAGGGGGATCCATGTAATCTGTATGGAAGGATTTGAACAACGTGGTTCTGAATTGTTTATCTGTATATCCGACGGATCATGGAAAACAGACCTAAACTGCACTTTTAAAGGTAACTAAGAAACGTATTCTATATGACAGAATTTATTTTCTGAATGATTGATGAATTTTTTAGAGTATATATATATATATATATATATATATATATATATATATATATATATATATATATATATATATGTATATATATTAGAAAATATCAAAATTCACATGGTAAAATTTACTCTTTTTTTTGCAATGCTATATGATAGTTTATATGTAAAGAAAGATCATGTCTTGAAAGGTTTGCGTAAAAAGATGATAAATAAGTTGACTTTTTAGCCTTTTTAGAAAACTATATGTGCAATTTTTTATTTCTATTGATATTATGAATTTATACTTCCTTTGTTTTGAGTCAACTGTGAGTAAACGTAACAAATAAAATGTGTCCAAACAAGTCTAAAAACACATCTGTCAAAAATAACAGAGTATCGTTTTAATACACTGTAATCAAATTCTTCCAATTACTTTGATTTTACGGTGGGTGAGTGGGTGTGTGTGTTTTTTTCTGACTTGAAGTTTTAATTGTTGTACGTGTTTATCATTTTTTTTCTAAGGGTGTTTTTTTTTTAACTAAAACAATAGCAGGATGTTATGAAGACATACCAAATCGTGTGTTAGAAAACGGACCCAATTACCTTACCAAAAATGGTGAAATATACTGCAAACGTAAATGTATAAGTCTTGGAGAATTCAAATATTTTGGGCTTCAGGTATGGATTAATCTAAGACGAGTTAAAGTATTTAACATTATGCAATTTTGTTACATTATCATTTGATTGACATTGTAATTGTATAATCTGAATATAGTCTATGTGTTTATGATTAATAGATATTTTATTTTACTAGTTTGTTTGCCGATCCGGAAATGATAGATACTAAAGATTTTTTTAAGATAAGAAAAAAAAATCTTTAAATAGCTTGATGAAATCTTAACTTATTTTTAGAACGGGAATGAATGTCATTGTGGAACGCAGGTCCGATTCTCTCCAAAGTTTTTGCCTTCCAATGAATGCAATAAGCTATGTAGTGGCAATACTGTGGAGACGTGTGGTGCAAGGTGGAAGATGGAAATTTTTCCAATATAAAGCGTTTTATGTCTTCGTTTGGGTCATTGATGCTTCATAAATACATAAAACTTTACAGATTCTATTTTTTGCATCACATATTGAGGCAGGCAAATGTATAACATAAGGTTTATTATTTTTACATTTCTTTATTACATATAATAAGTATCAAACAATTAAATAAAATAAATTCATTTCTTGCTGAATAGGAAATAAGCTCTAGCCGACTGAGGTCATTTATTCATGTAGTTTCACCAAAGGTCAATAAGCTGTTGCGATGTACTGACCATTTGCTGTTAGGAACATGCACATAATTAATGCATAAAACACCCTGATAATTGTTATTTGAAACGCAGGTCAGATTCTCTCCAAAGCGTTTATATGACAGTGAATGCAATCTACCATGCAGAGGCAACAACGATGAAACATGCGGTGTATCCTGGAAAATGGATATTTATCTCATATAAAACGTTACATTTTAATTGAGAAATCAGCTTTTACATTCAAGTTTATATCATGGACAAAATACATGTCTTTTTGTCTCATCGACGTTTCGTGAATACATGCATACACTTAAAAACGTAACACAAATGTTTTTCACCTTAAAGCTTAAGCTATTAGATGCAAGGTAAAATTTCTACATGCCATGATTACATTTAATCAATAAGGAATAAAATGAACTTATTTCTTGCTTAAAACCTCACAATCGTCTGATTAAATATTGAGGTATTTACACCTTAATCAATAACCCTTGGTGATATTCTGGTCATTGAAAGCCGTTTCAGGAATGGAAAATTATGAATAATACATGGAATGTAATTGTTTCAATTACATTGTATAGCTGCTTTGTTTATACATTTTGCCATATTTCCCGTTACTTTTATTTCTTTTTTTCATATTGCTTTTTTCATATGAAAACAATTGCTACCAATAGAGAGAGTGTAAATTCATCATGCCCTATTCTTTTCCTATTGTTGTACAGAATCTTTTTCTCCACGTTCTTGATGTTTGTCAGATCCTGCAAACAATTGTTTTACGCTATGCTGCTTTTTTGTTCGGTTTAATAGTTTATTTGAATTCATAATACTGGTATGTGCTAATCGATGCAGATATTTTATCCTCATAATAAGTGGAGGTTTGCTGCAACAGAAAGATAACTCGGATATTTAATCTGGCATTAGAGACAAGTTTCTATTGCATTTCAGACTCTCAAGAAATTGAAAGAAATTCGTGAAAATTGATTCATTTACCATTTTATTTAAGTTACGCGTTTTGAAAAAATAAAAGTATATCATGACAATAATATGCAACTTTGCTGTAACTTTTAAAAGTCATAAAGCAAACGAATTAACGTTAAACACAAATAAATAGGATCAAGTGCCGTTTTTTCTGCTTTTTGTTTAAGTAATGATGAAACTCTTTTTTTACCCATCATTTTTAAATTTGTTTATAATTTAACTGAATAGTTTAATTTTTTGGCATCATGAATTTAATTTTTTTTTCTATTAATCGTCATATCAAAGGAAAAATTGACCGGAAAACTTTATCAATGCGCGTCAATCTTTTCTTTGATACGTCGATCAATAGAAAAACAATTATTAAATGCATTTCTTATCATTTAATAAAACATTTTCAAATCATAAAATTTGATGTTTCATTGATGTACACATGTAGATAATTTAAATGCAGCGGCGCGTATGAATACAAAACAATAACAGCAACACTATTCAAAATGGATGTGCCTTCAGCTGATGCCAAGCTATTGAGCTTAATTTAAGAGATTAAACACAAATAGAAAGTTGAATTCTGAACCGGCTAAATTGAAAACGAAAGGAAAATACATGCGATGGCTTGTGATGTCATTCAATGTGCAGGAAGATTCGTTAAAACTGGTTTTATTGTGAGTTAGATCGTTGGAGTATGCAACTGTGCATTCCATGCAAGAAGATGCGATCGTGGACGAAAATAGTTGATATGTCGACAAAGAATAGTATGTTCGAATTTTGTAGTGTTGTGGTAACTATATAGATAGCCATTGAGGTAATTATCGATAAATGGTATATCTGCCGCTTGGAATAAGTCGAAGGAGTTGATGCACTTCTCATACATTTTCTTTACGATGCTTATTCTGATGACCCATCAGATTTGTGTGTAAATTTTAAGATTTTCCGTTACCAAATTTGCACAGCAGTGTTTCCGTGATTGGCTTGAACGTGTATGGGCCTATATGAAGCCAGCCTCGCCATAATCTTCGATCGTTGATCTCGAGCAGACGCTTACTTTTCTATTTAGTATATTCAATAATGTGTATTGATATTCTTAAAGGTGACATTTTCATTTTTTTAAATATTTATTATATTGTATTTTTTTGCTTACAATTAAACAAGCATAACTTTACATTTTGTTGACAGTGTTTATTTTTGAAATTTTATAAATAATGTTCAAGCAGAACAGTTTAAAAACTAGTAGATCCGGCAAAAATTTTATTGATACAGGTATTAAAAAATAGATTTTACGACCAATCAGAAGCACTAATATCTCATCAAACTAATAGATTTTAAATGATTCTAAATTGTTCGCTGTTTTTGATTGACAGTCGCCTTTATGTTTTAGTCTTAAGTGAGAAACATTTAAATGTTTAGAATAACCATAGAGAAAGGAAAACAAATTTCGAAAAGAAAACGAAAAATTATCGAGCAGAGAAAAATCTCGAGTTTGCCTGTACAAATAGCACTTGGCAACTCAGCTAATGAACGGCTTCTTTTTGTATGTGTTCCATATCTTTGCATAGATAACATTTTAAAAAAAATTCAAAGAGAAAATCTGGAAAATGTGGTCGTTCGGTTTTTTTTTTGGATATAATATATTACAATATATATAAAGGAATGTATCATTTTATAAAGGTAATGGTCATATATATATATATATATTATAACGAAAGAGGATAACCTTAAACTAACTTTGGTATGGTTCCACTCTAGTTTTAAGCGGAAAATTCCACCTTATTGCCCCTGATATACATGAACATTTCATACTTTCAGGCTCTCTTCAAACCGTGTAAAGACAGTTTAATAAATGTAATTAGTATTAACAGATATTTTAATATTATTTAAAGCCTTAAACACATTGTTTAGAGAGTCATTTATATTGGGCTATCTTTAAAATCCAACTAAACCTAAAATTTAACGGCGATATTTAACTGATTTAATAAGTCAATGCGTGGTATCCATCATTTTAACACAATAGTTACGATGTAAGAAGAGCAGATGTTTGCTCCGAGAAAATCCAAAACAAACAGAACTCTGGTTAGGGTAAAGAATGATTATGCAGATAACTGTCATACCGGCATGTCTCAGCAGAAGAAATACATTGTGCTAAACTTGCTATTCTTAATACACACAACATATTACGAGTCTTTTTTTAATCGGGACAATACGGTAAATATATATTATTCATATCAATTTGCCGTTTTCTTCTGCATTTATCTTATAAATAGTTAAAGCTATACACGCTATAATTTACGTCAATTTTGAATGACAGTGAAAACGCATGTGTTTGTCTACTTATAAAAGTTATCCTTAATCTATAAATTACAAGGGTGAATTCCATCTCGTTAAAAAGATATAGATTTTTAATTGTTTATTTTCCTGCCAGGAAAATATACCGTTCTATGAATATTGATGAAGGAAGAGCAAACCGACCTCATTGCGCATGTCCGCGGAGAACTAGGTGGTCGTTATTGTTTGCCCAATTAAATATCCAACTTGATTTTTAATATGCTTAACAGTTGTTAATTTGAAATACATACATGTATAATGAGTAAAATACGTTTGTCATTCACGATACCCTTACTTTTGCATTAACACTTATAGGATCTATAAATAGCACACAGGGGAAAAACACAGGTCTACGTCATCTTTTTAAAGGAAGTGTTCATATCTACTCACAGGCTTGTATTTTTTCTTTTGTTTGCACTCTTATATCGGACAAATTTATTCTTTACTGAAAATATCCTTTCCTTTATGAAACTATCACAATTATGAAGATGTTGACCCTTCACCAGTTTTGGAATGATAGGCTAAATTTAGCTGTCGCTATCACGTGATAGATTGATATTCACGAGGAGGCATTACTTTCCTGGCAGGAAAATATATATTTTTTATTGTTTAATATTTGATATATTTGTTACGTGATCGAATTGAGCATTATAATTAACAGAATAAAGGTAACTTTTATTAGTAATCAAACACAAACGTTTTTCCCTTTATTCAAAATTGACGCAAATTATAGCGTGTATAGCTTTAAGACACAAACAGATGTTCTGATTATTCTGCATTTGCCCAAGCAAACGGCGGTTTGTAAACGTGGTTAAATGTAATGGCCAGATAATGACATTTTCTTGCAATTGTCATGTGGGCAATCTGTATCAAATAATTATCAAGAACTAAGAAGTTTGTTTGTGACTAACAAGCTTTGATATCGTTATGAGTGGCTCACCATATCAAGGTTTCTTTTTCCCAATCTCAAGATATACTGTTTCTTCTGAAAAAAAAAGTGATCATTGGTTTTAGAAAGTGTAAAATAGATGATAAAACTGATGTTTTTTACAACCAAACATCCATCAAATACGCGAAATACCTATTTGTGGAATATTTTTGGAATTGTTTTCTCCTTACTGTTACTTACGATTCTGTTTTATGACGTTAAAAGCATTATTGTCCAATGAGACACACAGTGCACAATCATATAAAATATTAAGCTTTAGGACATGACACAATTGGTTTTTTTTTCTTCACGATAATTTACGATTGTGTTTTATGATGTTTTAGGTCTTTTTTCTTTAACAACTGTTTAAAAAAACATGTTCCTCATTGCTACTCCATGCTACAGTAAAAACACATGTAGGCAGAAGAATGATGTCGTGGTTTTCACATCGTGGGTTGTGAGGAGGTTTTTCGGAAAATAGCAATATTTCCAGGGAACTTTTGTCTTTCATTAATGCCAAAAATATCAATAAATAAAACAACGCTGTAATTCTCATAAGTTTTAAAGTAGCATTATCAATTATCTGATATAATAACTTTATATGTAAGGAACCCATTTGATCGAAGTGGTTTCACCTAGACATCATTACCTCACCAAATTTTATGTGTTAAAGCTTTAAATATATCGCTATGAACTATGGCGATGTATATATGAACAGTTTCATAAGTTCCTTACGTAAATTATTCTATTTTAAAGCATTTATGTTATCGATTTCTGGATTAATAACCTTTAAACACAACAGGTTGAAGTTTTGAATTTATTGATTGATTATATGAAACCATTGAAACAACTATGTGTACATGTATATTAAGAGTCGCAATGGTTATTATGACAAACGAGCCGTGAACATTGTAAATACCGGTATCAGTGATGAATGTTTAATCAATGTATACCGTAAAGCTTTGCGTTTATAACTTATTTTGTTCGCATCAATACTAAGTTTTTCCGAAACTTAAATAATTATACGTTTAAACAATATTTTTTAAATGAAATGAAAAATACTTTGACTGGGAGTATCTATTTAAAACAATTATTACGTAAAAGACAAACGATGTTTAACAATTTATTTGATGCATTTTTATGATGACAAATGTACTTCTTTAATATAAGAGGTGCTTATCCTTAGAGTGCAATTTTTCCTTATAATTCGCATCTTAGCAGGTGAATAATGACACTAAAATATAAATGTTTTTACAAGTAGCACAAATCTTTAAATATATATTATACTTAATATGATTTATTTTGTTTAGATACTATTTAAACATTTTGCCCCATCCTGAAGATAAAGTGCATTCTACAGGTAAAAAAAACAACAAAGGGTGTTAAAAAATGCTATAAAAATGAGGGGAAATCGGCGAGTTTCCCAGGCATGACTCACACGAGTACTAATTTCCAATTAGCAATTCCGTAATTCCAATTTTACGCATTCCTTTTTAAATTTGTATTGATATCTTACTTGCACCAGGTTTTTGTTTTTTATGCATTCATTTCTTTAATTCAGTCGCCTACTAGTAGTGGGGAAAATCTGTAGACAATTAGCTTTATAAATGTTCAACTACCAACAAATATGTGTTTCATTTTAATGCTCAGTAATGATATCAAAGCCATTGTTTTTACAACTTAACATCTTTGCAAATGAAAGAGTGGTCTTTAAAAGTTTTCTTTTAATAAAATCGACCTATAAAGTTACAAAACACTGAAGCAAACTTCCAACCGTTCACCCGGTATAATATTTGTTCTATACGTGATAAACACATTTGTTTGTCTTTTCGTTTTGGTGATGAGTTCGTATTCTTTAAAACACTGTTAAGAACAGATTTAACAGCAAATTTAAAATGCGTTTAACTGTCATGAATACAATGCAAAATCAACCACTTCAACTGCATTGGTTATATATTGCTCTGTTGGCATAATCCATGATGCCAGCAGAGCAGTTGCTATTCATAACACCATGTTCACTAAATAATCGTTGTTTCTTACTTATAGCGAGCGGAGCAAGCTGTAAAAACCAGTGTGCGCGGGTAAAAGAACGAGCTCAACCTACAGTTCATCAAACAAAATTTTTTGTCTACGTCCCATAATGCTCTCTAATGTTTTCACCCGTAGTGCTATGCCAAAAATTGCCGACTTTGAACTCTTGATTTACGGTGTTTTAAGGTTTGAAGACACGTTTAGAGCACCGCTTATGCTTTGGCGAGACTCAATATATATACTAGCAAGAGCCATACTTTACTGTCATATCGATTCTTCTTTAAGCTAATTGCGCATGCATGTACAGTAGGCAGGTAAGTATATGAGTAGGGAGGAAATAAACAATAGGATATTTTGAACTAAATAAAAAAAAGGAATAAAGAGAGAAAATAAACAGTTAAACAATTTATGTAAATACTGCATATAGTCAAACCGTTTAATTTAAAAGTGGGAAATTACACACCTTCAAACAGGGACAATATTCAAAATGGATGCGCCTTCAGCTGATGCCGTGCTATTGAACTGAATTTAATGGATTAAACACAAATAGTGAGTTCAAATCTGAACCGGCTGAATTGAAAACGAAAGGAAAATACATGCGATAGATTGTGATATTATTCACTGTGCAGAAAATTTCGTAATAAAACTAGTTTTCATGTGAGATCGGTGGAAAATGCAACTGGACGTAACTATCCAAGGAGAGGCGATGGACAAAAATAGTTGATATATCTACAAAGAATAGTATGTATAAGCGACTTTTGTAAACATTGTGGTAACTATATAGCCAGTGATGTACTTAAATGGTATACTATAGTATCTGCCGCTTGGAATGCGCCGAAGGAGTTGATGCATTGTACTCAAAACGATGCTTATTCTGAATTTCTGATGACCGATCATGTAGGGTACTGTGTAAAATTAAAAACCATCGTTACCAAATTTGAACAGCAGTGTTACCGTGAAAGTGTATGGGCCTATATGTTCGTTATGATTATTCTGGAAAAGGAACAGCCAGCCTCGCAGTAATGTTGATTGATCTGAAGCAGACGAAATCGTGAGAAGACGCTTAATTTTCTATTTCGTGAATGAGATATTGTGTTTTGTTTATTTTTGAAGGTTAGACTTTCAAGTGTTTATGTTTATAAAGTTGTATTTTGTTTGCTGACAATGAAACAGACACAACTTTACACTTTGTTGACAGTGTTTATTTTGGAAATTCCCGTTCTATAAATAGTGTTAGATCAGAACAGTTGAGAAAAGTAGATCCGGCAAAATTTTTATTGATGCAGGTATCAAAGAAATTTTTCGACCAATCAGAAGCGCCGATATTTCATCAAACGAATAAATATTATATGATACCTAAATAACACTAAAGGTTGCCAATGATGCAAGGTACATGTCTGTGTAATTCTTGCTGCGCTCGCTAGAACGGTGGCACCGTAAAACATATAATTTGCATTTTACCACTTGCTAATACTCTGTATTAGCATAGACCTTGACATTTAGCTATTACATCAAAAATAAACTTTCAGACTGTAATGTATCTTTTTAATTCACATAGATTTGTTAACAGAATCGATACTGTTATAACAGTGATTCCCTTAAAATGTTATTATAAAACATGTTTAAATATTTAATATATCAATTTTTGTGGAGTTGGAAAAAACACATGATGTATCGTAAAGTGGTTTAAATTTATAACGTCATGGAAAAGTATATGACGTCACACTATTATGATGTCATAGTAAAACAGAGCAATTGCAATTTTAGAAAAATTATTGCACTTCCTTTGTATTGACTTATAGTGGGAAAGAAAAATGGATATGCAAATATAGGTTTATGGTTTTTCGTATCGTCTACCATTATGTTCATTTGTGTTGATACTTTAATTTTCATACATTTGGTATCAGTGATATGTGACGATATAGCAGAATCAATAAAAATACATAATTCGCAAAGATTTGAATAAATATTAATAGTGAACAAATATTAGAAATGTAAAGTAACAATCATAAACAAATCATGTTGAATATCATCGCAACTCTTTACCCATGATTTGTAGCGTTGAAGATGAATCTGATTGTGCTCGATTATGTGATAAACATTATCCCATTATCTTTGGTTAGTGTGTCTGTGCCATTGTCCTTTTTAGTTTTCGCAAGGATTTAAACAGTGGCATCTATATTAGTAAAGTATCATTTTAATTATTGACCTTAGCTAGTTCTTACATATACAAGTATTTGGTACATTATTCATAACATACGTATTAGTCTTTGTTTGTTGATCTACATATCATGTTACGTGATTTAAATATGTAAACAGTATAACCTTGCAGATAGAAAAAGCAAATATCCCTCACTATCATGGTCACGTGCGTAACATTACCCAATCTTTATAAAAGTAACAATACCTGAAAGATTACGTTACAGGAGACCACCAAACAGAGATAAAATAAAAATCCTTTGTCGTTTTTGTCGAAGTTCACGGCAACGACCATGCAACACAAATAGTTCAAAATTCCTAAATAAAATGTATGACCACAAGGAAGCGGTTTATAGGCAAAATCATAAATTGTTTGGTACTTTTTATGTCGATGGAATTCTGATAGCGCTTCTGTATACAATTGATATACAATATACAAATACAATGGATGTAGTAAATATTTTCAAATACACGTCGAAATGTAATTTAAAAATCATAAATATATATATATATATATATATATATATATATAGATATATATATATATATATATATATATATATATATATATATATATATATATATATATATATATATATATATATATATATATATATATAAAATAACAGAAAGCCGATTCAAAACTCTACCAGTTTCATTATAATCTTCAGCTACCTGCTACAACAAAGGAACTACCCCAAATCACTAGTGGAACATGGAATCAAAAAAGCCACATGCCATGATAGAAATGAGCTACTACAGATAAAAGATAAATCAGAAAAAATGTGTTATTCCATACGTCTCAACACACAACCCGAAAAATCAAGAGTTTTACCAAATTATAAAAAGCAACCTTCAACTTTTAGAACGTGATAAAAAAATGAATTAAGTCTTAAACAAATTTCAGATCATTAAAAGTTAACGACAACGTCCGTCTCTGAAAAAGATTTTAACCCGTGCCAAATTTAAAAATATCGAAGAAACACCAGATGTCCGTAAATTCCAGAAGCCAAGATGTGCCACCTGCCCTTACCTACAAGAAGGCCACCAGTTCGAGTTCAAAAACGGCAGAAATTTTAATATACATTCCTCTATTACATGTGAAAGTTCTAATCTAATCTACGTTGTAACATGTGCAGGATGTGGAGAAAACTATATTGGTCAAACCGGGGATACCCTCAGACATCGAATGACCGTCCACCGACAACCATTTCGTGAAACAAAATACCAGTGCACGGCTGTTAGCGGACATCTCAGAAACTGTGCCAAGGACATTTTTCCGAACTTTACAGTGTGTCCTATCTATAAATTTTATAAAATAACAACCGAACAAGAGCGTGAAACAAAAGAAAAACATTTCATTTCATTATATAAACCAACACTGAATGCATTATAATTATGAATGTTTAAATATATTTTATGTTTTTCTTGTACAATTATAGAATATTTGAATATATTATATGTTTTTCCCGTACTATTACAAAACGCTTATAATATGACGTCATAATGAACTCTGAAAAGCGCAACATATACTTGATGTTATATGACGTCACAATGATCATTTGAAATGTATGTACTTATATATCTATGGTGATTGTTAAAAACTCCTGAAGATTATAATGAAACCGGTAGAGTTTTGAATCGGCTTTCTGTTATTTTATTATTTAATACTTGTGTGGATTAACTTTACTCATTTTGGATTTTATAAATTATAACATTTCTTTTTATCACCGCGGAGCAATGCAATGTCCAACATGACGCCAATATGACGCATAGAGAGTTTGATGCTATCCTAAAATATCTTGTTCCTTCTTGTACCGGGATTTCGAAACGGCTCTATATCACTTGACATCGTCTTTGCTTACAATCGTTCAAGACTCTAAAGTATTAGTTCTTCGTTGAATTTATTTTTTAGCAGGTAGATTGAGGAAGCATTTAGCACTGCGCCGGATAATTACCCCAGTGCCAATGTGGTATTTTTTTGCACCAGCTTAAGGAGTCTCGGGGGAGAATGTTTCAAACATACTGTTTCCTTTTATTTTTTTTTATTTTTTACAGTGAAAGGTCAACTTCTGAGTAAACTGTGTAAAATATCAAGTCAATTGATATTTTATCTGTTTGTCTTCAATTGTAGTCGTATGTCCGACTTTTCTTTTAATTTTTAGCGATGGAAAGATTATTTATAAGTTATTTTTGCCAAATTAGAACAAAATCGATTGGATATTTTTTATGCTATCCGCCCTCATAGTTTGGCCCTATAAACATGTCGTGCCAGCCATTTTACATATAGAATTGTGTAAAATATAAGTATGCTTACAAATCAAATTGAATTCTATTTTGAATAGAAAAAAAACCCTAATTTCCATTCACACAGAACATTAAAGGATTGCACATATGTTTTATTATGCAAATTATATTTTCAATTCTAATTTTTGACGCTGCAATAAAAATGCACATTTATTTTTGCATCCTACAGTGATGTGTAAAAAAAGTCACTTGTCTCTACTTTAAACAATAAGACGTCATAATCATCCTTGACGTCACGATCTGCATTCCATTCGATAGTTCTCAGGGAACATATCGTAACGTTGAAAGTTAATTCTAACGAGACTGTACTAAAACCGTTTTTTTTTATATACAAGCTGACGCTAAAGCGAGACATATAGAATTCTTTCATATTCACTATGTATCAGTAATGGAAACATTTCTTGAAAACCGTATCGATCCAAGCAAAATTTTACTGTACTCTCGTTTATTTCTCCATTAATCTCCGACAAGCAAGATAAAATTTCTGCTTGGCGGAGATTTACGGAGAGAGCTGAGCGTGTGGTTGAATGAGATTATATTGAACTCTGGCGTAGAAATACATACGACTACAAAAATTATCTAAATTGCTCGTAACATTTAAATCTTACTGTTTTCAAGGTATTTATAAATAAGTTTCCTTGAATAACAATGCTTCAGAATGCATTACATCGAATTTGCCGATAATTTTCGAGAATAAACTCCTGTCAGCGGCGATGATTTGTACATAGGTCCAAACACAGTTTCACTTTCGGATTGCCAGGGTAACTGCATCTGAGAGTTGATTTAATTCAACTCTAGAAAACGATATGGTTTATTGTCTTCATATTTTAAGATATACAAGGTTATGAATATGCAATTCTACAGGACAGAAGCTACTTTGCTTAAATATTCATGCTCTTTTACGAAATATGCAAACATATATTTTACAAGGCAGAAAAACTATTTTGTTAGTTACTATTATACTTAATGATTCATAATATTTATTAAATTCTATGATAAATAATTAATGAAAACTGTTGTACAGCGAACTTTTTTCATATGACAAATTAGTACCTGCTTATAAACCCCTAATGTTAGGTAATACATGCAAAATCTTAATCTCGCAAAGTTTTCGTTCTTTTTCTTTTGCATAATGTATGATTTGATTGTAGAGAGTGATCAAATATACTTCTAAGCGTTTCAAAAAATTATGGAGATGAATTTTCTTTATTTTAAAGAGACGCTACAGCTAATTTTGCACAAGTACTGTGAATTGACAGTTTTCCCATGATTTTTAAAATAATGCTTTGTAAAATTTGAGAATTCTCAATTCACCATTAAATTAATCATTTCAGATGGTCCTAACAGTAAATATTGCTAGCTCAGCCTTTTGATCAACAGCTTAGCGCATCTATTGTAAACAATTCAGAGTGACTTTTTGCAAGGGAGTGACTACATTTACGAATCTCTACAGCTTTACTTCTGCTGTAAAACATTTTAAATATTTAACACGCATTTGCAAGCTTATGATTGCTGTAAAAAGATTCAATTTTTCAGTATATAAACGACTTCTATTCTTTTATGAAACTGTGCATAAAAAGGGAAATAACCAAGATGAGGAGAATTAGCTGTAATGCCTTTTTAATGCTAATTTTGAAAATTATATACTGTTAGATTTTTAATACCTCCATAATTCACTTTTAAAAGAAAACATGACTGTACATTCTGTTAATTTTTTTTTATACTTTTTTTTTCATGCGGAATACTCTTATCAGCTTGCAAAAACACACCGACTTCCCGAATTACTTTGAAATCGACAGCGCTGGCCAGACATACAGAATAAATGAAGCCTCACCGCAGGTGGCCTGGGTACTATACCAATGTGCCACTGACTGTTTTTTTTTCGGCGTTAAAGGTACACTGTGGATGTTTAATTTTTTGTTTCATTATCCTTATCGTAGAGTAAGTATGCATACAAGTAAAACTAAACAAAAATATGCAATGCTACGATACGATCACGGTTGTCAGGACTTAATTAGGTGAATATTCCAGCTTCACATGACATTGGTTTAACTTGTTGAATAATAACTTTATTGGATTCATGCTGGGATCTCTCTGCAGGAGATTAATTGATAATGCGCAAGTAATATACGATACAGACGAAGAACCACGCCATGTTTATCATCATTCAATATTCTAGTAAACACTCATTATTTGACGTCACGGTCAGGAGGTTGTATTAAAAGTATAAACAGCCACTATACGATTACACATTATTGCTATTCTTAAATTCATGCATATTCATACTTACTCGGAATTTCACGAATAGACCAAAATTTACGAGAGAAATTATGTTAATTAATTTTAATATGTAAAGTTTTGTTCATTGTATATTTTGTAATTGTAAATAAGATATTTATTTCAATAATGATATTGAAAGATGAATCCTAAACGAATATTGCAAATTTTGTCGCTAGGTGGTGTCCGTCGAATCCGCTAAGTTAATTATCGACGTCAAATGCAAGCTGACCGGAAGCAATAGAGGAGGCTCATAGAGCCTCCTTCAAAACAATGAGTTGTTTATGTCAATCCCAAGCAAGAACCTCAAAAATATGACATAATTAATGATTTCTCTTTTTAAAATATTTAGAATTAAGTATCATTAGTCACCTGCGCAGATGTGATTCATTTAGGTCAAAGTAAATTTTTTGTTGATTGAAATAATATCTTTTTTAGGCCGGGTTTTACCTCCGGGACACATTAACTTTGCTGCGTTGTCAATTTTTACGTCAAGATTTAAGCTGACGTCAACGTAAAGCGTTGACTTTGATGTAAATAACTCGATTTTGAAGAAGCGGCGAACTGATTAAAATACTTCTGAACATTATTTTAACGATTCATTTCACTGAATATAATTTTTCTGATGAGTATTTTTTGTTCGTAAATGCATTACATAATAACATGTATATTTGAGCATTTAATCAGCATTTGCGATTTACGACAGTAATACACGATAGCCTGCGCAGAGATCGAAATATTTGAAACCCACGACCGACCTTAACCTACGTGCACCGAAAAATCTAAATAGACCATATGATAGATAATTGCCAAAATAGTTTTTATTGATCTTATTATTAATGTATCTCACCTGTCAGCTGAAATATTAGCCTCTAAGAAATTCCTATTCCTAGAGAATAATTCTTCCCATAGAAAATGCAACTTTATGATAGGATATTTGACATTTTCTACAGGAACAAAATAACTTTCTATCATCTTTGTTAGGAAAGGGTTTTTGATCTCCACTGCTCCTGACTAACTCTTGTCATATAATTATTATTAAAAATATTTCTTGCACGAGATTTAGTATTTTTCTGTAAGATATTAATTTTAGAAGGTAAATATCTCACCTGACAGGTGAGCAATACGTAACAAGAGGTTATATACCTCTCAACAACGGGTTTTCACATGGTACATACAGATTTTTAAGAAACTGCAACATAAACAGGTACAACAATGCCCCATTAGCCCTGGCATAATTATTCCATTAAAGAAATGCAATCTCTCCGAGAAAAGGGGTGAATTTTTGATTAAAACTCACTTACCATCTGCATTCTTTTATCATGACAGTAATACAGAAATACTTTCCTGTATTGTTTGGTATCATTTTGTTCTGCAAGTTCTCGAACGTCTGTTTGTAACAAAGAACAGTCTCGTGCACCGTTATTGTCATGGAAAAGGCCGAAAAAGGGCAAATTTTACTTTAGTCTATCCAGACGTATTTATGCAGCGCATTTTCACGATTTTTAATAAAATATGAACATACCTTTTAAAGAAGTGCAATTGAAATCAATGAAATGGAAAATTTACAAGATATCTATATCAACACATTTCCATTTTTACTCGAAAAATTTGACACGGACAAAAACAGATTCCTTACGGATATTTATAATGGGGACTATTTACACCCTTTCTCTATTCGGAACTCACTCGAAATACCTCGAGCAATTTCTAAACGTTATCATCCGAGCTTGCTGCAATGCAAAATCCCCGTAGACAGCACAGTTGTTAGCCCGTAATTGAAACCTGTTTAGCCGAAGGGGGAGTTTCAACTGAAAAAAATGGAAATTGTTCATACCTTTGAATGAACATCGTTTGAACCCGAAAGTCGAGTATAATTAGACAAAATGCGAATTGAGGATATCTTGGGACAGAGTATATCTGTTATATTTCAGGTAAAGCTTTCGTAAACAAGCGCGATATTCTTATTTGGATTTAATTATAGATGAGGTTTCATTGAATAAAATACATGCATTTAGCATTTTGAAGTCAATCAGTTTACATATATAGGTGTTTTTTTATTATAATTGAGTGAATATAATGTATGAAAACGTCTTATTTTGTATTGAGTCACAAAGCGTGTCGTTATGATGTGGCTTTGTTTGTTAATGCTATAGTCACTTCATGTACATGTACTTCTGTTCGGGGTTTTTCTCTCTGATGCCTCGCTTGGTTTTGTTTTGCGTCCATCATAGTAAAGCCAGAAACGCCAAATAAACTAATTTCAGATAACTTTGTTTTCATGTTATTCTTCAGTTTTATACCCCATCAAGAAACATGATAATTCATTTATATTTGTAAAATATGTATAGAAAGAGTTGACCCATTTGTTTGAAATCGCCGTTTTACTTTATATTTTTCTTCATAACATTTTATATGTTCACATTTTAAAATTAGTATCAGTGAAAAGAACAAGAGATGTTTGTGAAATACTTATGCCCCTTCCCTTGGAAACATCCACAAAGAAAATAAAAGTAAACTGTAAATAAGTGTAATTTCTCTAAGTCCAAGGGGCATAACTCTATCGAAAATTGCACAATGATTCCTAATATCGAACTTGACTTAGATATTATTATAGATATTATTATAGTTAATCTTTATATCAAATTTTATTTCAATATTTGCAACTTCTGCGGAGAAAATGAACGTAAACTGCAAATCAATAGAATTTTTCTACGTCCAAGAGTCGAAAATTGCTCAACCGTACCAAAATCGAACTTGACTTATATAACATCATGATGAACCTGTATTACAAATTTCATTTCAATATGTTTATCCTCTGCGAAGAAAATAAGCGGAAACTGAAATATCTGGATCTTTTCAAAGTCCAAGGACCATAACTCTGTCGATAATTACTCAATCGTACCAAATATCGGACTTGACTTAGATATTATCATTATAAAACCTGTATACCAAACTTTATTTCAATATATGCATCCTCTGCAAAAAAATGAGCGTAAACTGCAAATACCCAATATCAGACTTGACCTAGATTTTATCATGACAAACCTGTATATTAAATTTCAATTCAATATTTTTTTAATTCTGCGAAGAAAATAAGATCAGTCGTACCCAATATCAAACTTGACTAAGATATTATCATGGTAAACCTGTGTACAGCATACCGACAGACAGACAGACAGACGAACAGACAAACAGACGGACAGACAGACAGACAGACGAACAGACAGACAGACAGACAGACTGACAGGCAGGCGGACAGACAGACAGACAGAGAGCAGCAAAGCAATATGCCCTCCTTTCTTCGAAGGGGGGTATGAAAATGAGTAGATCTGTGGTAAGTTATGTATAGTATACATACCCCCCCCCCCCCTCAAAAAAAACAAAAAAACAAAACAAAAACAATAACAAACAAACAAAACAAAAACAAAAACAATAAAAAAACAAAAGGAAAGTTATTTACAAATTTTTATCAATCACATTTGTAAGATTTATAAGACTGAAATCGCGAATAAGACAAAGTTAAATACGGGCAAATTTTTTTTTTAAAGATTATAAATACAAATAAAAATTAAAATAAGTTAGAACTAGTATCAAACTTTTTGTTTTATTCTCTCAAATTAAGGTTTTTTTTCTTCTGTTTTCATAAATCAAAAGGATATATATGATGTTTAATTATGTTTTACGTTTCATTTTCTTTTTTTCTTACATTATTTCTAGGATTACAAGTAAGTATGAAAAGTGTAAATTCTATGGTGCATATATATTTTGGCAGATATATTCAAAATTTTAAACTTTGCAAACAGAACACAATATATCTGTATGCACAATTAAGGTTTTTTGGTTTTTTTTGTATCGTCTACAATTATGTTCATTTGTTTTGATACTTTTATGTTCATACATTTTTGTATCAGTGATCTGTGACGATACAGCAGAATCAATAAAAATACATAATTCATAAAGATTTGAATAAATATTAATAGTGAACAAATATTAGAAATGTAAAGTAACAATCACAAACAAATCATGTTGAATATCATCGCAACTCTTTACCCATGATTTGTAGCGTTGAAGATAACTGAATCTGTGCTCGATTATGTGATAAACATTATCCCATTATCTTTGGTTAGTGTGTCTGTGCCGTTGTCCTCTTTAGTTTTCGCAAGGATTCAAACAGCGGCATCTATATTAGTAAAGTATCATTTTAATTATTGACCTTAGCTAGTTCTTACATATACAAGTATTTGGTACATTTTTCATAATGTAAGTATTGATCTTTGTTCGTTGATCATCATATTATATCACGTGATTTGAATATTTTATCAATAAAACATTGCAGATAAAAAAAGCAAATATCCCTCACTATCATGGTCACGTGCGTAACATTACCTAATTTTCATAAAAGTAACAATACCTGGCAGATTACGTTACAGGAGACCACCAAACAGAGATAAAACGGAAATCCTTTGTCGTTTTTGTCGAAGTTCACGGCAACAACCATGCAACACAAAAAGTTCAAAAATCCTTAAATAAAAATGTATGACCACAAGTGAGAGGTTTATAGGCAAAATCATACATTGTCGCGTACTTTTTACGTCGATGGATTTCTGACAGCGCTTCTGTAGAAGTTTACAATTACAATTGATATACAGTATACAAATGCAATGAATACAGTGAATATTTTTAAAAACACGTGGGAGGGTTAATAAGAAAAACAACATATGTATACCATGTAACACTATATCGTGTATATTTCGTGAAAGTCATAACTAAATTTATTTATTTATGACCGAAGTTTGTTTTATGTATTAGGAAATCTATTTCACTTTACTTAAGAGTATATTGTAACCAAATGTTATATATATTTAACATTTTTTTTATCACTAGGGAGTACTGCAATATCCAATATGACGTCAATATGACGCTTGGAAAGTTTAATGATATCTTTAAACATCTTATTCCTTCTTGTACCGGGATTTCGAAACGGCTCTATTTCACTTGACATCTTCTTTGCTCACAATCGTTCAAGAATCATACGTATTAGTTCTTCGATGAATTCATTTTTTTCACAGGTAGGTTGAGGAAGCATTTAATTTAACACTGTGCCGGATAATTGTGTCAGTGCCAATACGGCATTTTTTGCACTCGCTTCAGGAGTCTTGTGATAAATAAAAATTATATAATTTCACTCACACAAAACACGAAAAGATCACGCTTATGTTTTATTTTGCAATTTATATTTTTGATTTTATTTATTGACGATGCAATAAAATATGCATGTTTATTCATTTCACTAAATATAATTTTTATGAAAAGTGTTTTTTTTTCAGTAGAAACGTTACATGAAAACATTTATTTGGGCACTTTACTTAGCATTTGCGATGAACGATAGTATTGCATAATACCCGGCCCAAAGGGCGCAAAATTTTAAATCTGTAATCGACCTTAACCTGCGTATACCGAAAAGTTAAAAATGTCATATGATAGATCATTGTTGAATAAGTGTTTAATAACTTTTGTTTTCAATGTATCTCACCTGTCAGCTAAAATATTTGCTTTTAAAAAATGAATACCTACAGAAGAATAAATCTTCTCAAAGGAAATACAATTTTCTTATTGGATATTTGACATTCTCTACATGAATAAAAGAACTTGTTATAGGGATTTAAATTTAAACATGATTTTTACAAAACAATATGATTTTAAATCCGATAGGAAACCTTAATTTAGGCAGACTACCTGTCTCAAACAAGTTCCTGCAGGAAATACATTTCTTCTACAGAAAATATAACTTCTATAGAATTCTTTGAAAATCCTTTAGGAAAATTATTTCTCCTGTAGGATTTATAATTTTACCGAAGATATTTATTTTTGAAGGTAAATATCTCACCTGACAGGTTAGCCACACAAAAAAGTGGTTATATACTCTCTAAACAACGGTTTTTCATCTGGTACCTACAGATTTTTACAAAACTGCCTTATTTTCTTTTCCTATTTAGCCTTTGTACATCAAATACAAACACCGTGCTTAATTTTTCGGATACTTTTATCGTGTTTTACGAGCATTTGGTGCATTTCATTTCTTTTTGTCTGTAATCCAAATCGTGGATCTAAATAACATACGCATATTATTAAGTACCATTAATAAAATTGATAAAATTCAATAAAAGATATCATACCTGAAATAAAATAAAGACGATACATCAACCGGCCAAAGGCTAAAACATTTGAACAGAAACAGAAACAAAAACCACCATTATCGCCATCATCGTCAAATCCATCATAGTTGTTGTAGCACATCGTCGATATAGCTGCCAGGACTGTAATCACTAACGAGATCAGCTGAAGCAGGTAAATTGTGTCACCAAGTCCTTCAGTAGTAAATAGTGGGAGTCATACAAAACTAAAAAACAAATGCTTTTATATTTTGAATATTTTATATGTGGTATTTCTTTTACCTTCAACATTATCTGGACATCCGTGATTTTTGGTAACTCCTAGAAAACATTCTGATTTTTCGTTGTGTTTTACCCAGTATGGTGATGAGAAAACCCAGCTTTGCAATATTATGCTTGGAATAATAAAAGCACAAACTCGAAAAAAATATGAAAAGAACCCACAGTTCATTCTGGACAGTTGTTAAAATGAAAACGAGAAATGTTGTACTCAGGATTTCCACTTTCAGTCTCGTCTGAGATAAAATTTATCAGTACAGTTCACTGTTGTTTTATATAGGACGAAAAAAAAGTGCGTGGGATTCTCACGTACAGTCTCGTCCGAGATAATGAAATTTTATCAGTATAGTTCACTGTTGTTTTATATAGGACTGCAAATGAGACTGTGTCTAAATATATGAATATCAATACATATAAAAGAATATGCCACGACATTGTTTGTGTTCATAAATAAGATATTGCCCCCCAAAAAGTAAAGACATGTACTTGCAAATGACGTTCAAATTAATCGCAAACATTGCAAGCAAGAGATGACTAGCCAAAACAGAGTTGTCAACATAAAAATCGGTACAGAAAGTATACTAGGAAAATTTATAACTGTTTCTTAGATTATCTGATAATATTTCATTTGGAATTAATAAACATAAATTTATGTTTATACATTATTATTTAGACAGAAAACGATTTAATACACTATGGCCAACGCGGATCTCATATTGCCCTGCTACACCGTGATGGTGTTTTCATCCTTTTCGCGATACACCGTCGCGGTGTTGTCATCGCGGTGATCGCGGGGCCCCGATTTTACCGCGATTGTGCAAGACATCGTAACAGATGTGTGTTATGTATCAGTTATTAAACCGAGAACAGAAAAAAACGTTGCTTTAATTATTGTTAGAATCTCAATATAGATATAATTCGAAGAAAAATTCATTATTTTCTTAGAATTGCTTTTAACAAACACTTCAAGAACACTATTGCTACATTTGTTTTGTTAATATTGCACAAGAGCCCCAGACTAAGTAATATATTATGCAAATTATGCATAGACATGTTCTTTAAAATTAGTTATATTTTACAGTAGTATTTTTTGGCATGTGATGAGTTGAAAATATGCCATAGATTTTAAGAAAACAAATATTATGCGATGTACTATTGTGAGGTCGTTTCCTTAGGCATCAACTCAACTTGTATGTTTTCCCCTCAATCTTACTCTTATTTAAGTCATTAACTACTCACTGCTGGCTCTCTCTCTCTCTCTCTCTCTCTCTCTCTCTCTCTCTCTCTCTTTGCTCTCTCTCTCTCTCTCTCTCGTTTTGAATAAATAAGATTCTATGTACATTTTTGTAAATAATCTTAAGATGGTCGGTGTTAATTATAATTTAGGCAACGGTATGCACAATCAAAGAACAATTTTCAACTTGCAGGACAATTTTCACCTGATTGAACATCCCGTTACACGGGTCCTGAATCTAATGCCTTGAGCCCTTTAAATGACCAAGTAGGTGTTAAAATTAGGTAACGCTTTCATATAGACATCCACTTTGAGGTATCGAGAGTAAAAACAATTTCTTATGAATAACAGGACTGCTGTTTGACGTGGAGGGATCAAGGGTTTTGAGAGATCAAGAGAGTAAATTAACTTAGTTCTATTGGAAAAAATCGGAACCGGAGAATCACTTCGAGCGATCGAAGTTCGAGCCATCAAGAGTTACTTGTAAAGTATTAATACATAAATCGTTTTAAGGGTGTTTTTTACTCAGGATTTGAGTTCTCAAATTCGGATTGCTATAAAATTCAATGTAATGAGTAAAATTTGTTCTAATCACAAAATATTTATAAAATGAATTATTCTTGACAAACCATTAAATATATTTACTTTATCATGGGATTACGCTGAAACAAAAATAGAATGTTAGACAAACAGAGGAAATTCAGCATAAATTCTGCAGATTTTTTTTTCTGCTGAAAAAATTTGGCAGTACTCTGATATTAAAAGTTTAGATTTTATTCCCTGCAATCTCCATATTTTCTGTTGGTTTTACCTCACTTATTCAGTAAACTAGTCTTATGGCACGAATTGCAAAAATATTGAAAAATGCTTATAAACGATAAAAGACACAACATCTCAAATTTTTAATCATTGACATTATAAAAATTTGGTGCCAACAGAATAAGGTCAATATTACTAGTTCAATATTATAAATGTTTTTGTATTATCATCATCATCATTTTTTTGGTAAAATTGGATCAAAAATGGGTAGGGATTGGAACACTGATAGAGGAAATTCGAACTGAACTATTTTTAAAAATTGTTGCTGAAATCTTAATGCTTTGTACTTGTTTAGTACCACTACCATTTATAAACTGTATCTTTTTTTAAGTGTTTTATTATTTATAATGTTTTTACGATTAAGAAAATCTTAATCGTAGTGTAAAAATTTAAAATTTTAAAATTTTAAGGGATTTTTCTTGATTTTTCACAAAATATTCAATGGCCATTAACTAAAAAGGAAGGTCTTTTACCTACTTTTAAAATGAAAAAAAAAAACACCACAAGCAAAGGTTTATAACTTACAATAGATGATTTTCCATTATCATCAGTGGATTTTTTTTCATTCTTAGTAAACGCCATCCTTAAGAAAAAAATAAACATGTAAGGAGTTTGATATATGCAATAACGCATATTGATAACACCATAATAAACAACTTTTCTATCGGCAGCTATAGCAAAATATTAACAATTTCTGAGTTATAAAGCAAAGACTTTTAAGGGCTTTAGACCCCTAATTTAAGGGGCCAGCCCTTTTTCAATGGTGTCAAGTGAAAGCCGTTGATATTTTGCACATATTTTGTTCTGTTTGTGTTCAGAGAAAAGTTTAAACTAAGAGCTACGAGACAAAAACACAACCAAAAATCAGCATTTTTGAAGCACAAAATTCAAACTTATTTTTGAAACTTTAAAGGGGGAAAATTGTAAAAACAAAACTCGGAGGACAATGTTCAAAGTATCTTTTTTTAATATTTGTGACTTTGTAACACATGCTATTGGCGGTTTTAGAGCCTTTGCGTGCACAGAAATGCCTATATTTTTTTTTTAAAAAGGGGAATAACTCGGTACAAGAAGTGTTGATTTCAACGATTTTCCGTACTTATTGAGGAGTGGTAATTACCAATAAGCCCTGAAAATTTGAACTTTATTGAAAAAAAAAAACAAGCAAGATATTCGAATTAAAAAAAAAAAACGTCTAGAAGAAAAAAAGAATTATCAACAGAATCAGTATAAGGTCTTATAAGACCTTAATTATAAATTTGTATACTCCACACCCCCCCCCCCCAAATTATAACCTGGTTCTAAAGATTCAGTCTTCTTTAACATGTGTAGTAGGAAATTTTAAATTGTTTCTTGATTGCTTTTTCTCTCCTAATGCACATCAACATTTTGGAAATTGCTTAATTTAGTTTTTGAGATATATAAACAAAATGTAATATGTATGTGTATTGCCTATTTTAGGCAATTGTAAAGTCTCCTAAACAAAGCAGTGTCATCATTAGGCTAGGAATTACCCACATGGATCAAACACTACATGTGAATAAGATAAAATTCATTATTTTGTTCTATTTCTAGAATATCAGGGTGTCTCCAAGGGGGCATAACCTTTATACAATTTGATGCACAATGACACAAAGAGCAAGAATAAATTATATAGTTTAGGGATGAGGATCTCAAAAGTTATGAAAGCATACAGTGTATCATCATTTCCTATTTCATAAGGGGGGGGGGGGGTTAAAGACAACACCTGGGGGTCATGTAATTTACACCATTTGATGCATCATAATGCCATAAGAAGATATTTTGTATTTTCCTGTTTCATTGGTTCAGAGCTATACATGTATTATGCTAACCTATATTGGTCAACATCATAATGATAATCCAATTAGAGCACAATATGAATCCCTTTAGCTGATCATCACAAAAAAATGTTTATGCATGTTAACTAATCCTTTTCTGCATATGGAAACCACACACACCACGTGAAACCCATTTAATCGAAGAGCTGGGTTAAAACTAGTACCCGCTATTGAGACCTGTGGACCTGTGTTGTGTACGTAACTTCAGACAAAGATCAGTTATTTGTAACATGCATGTATTTTTATATCCTATTCGTCAAAACCCCTTGCACTATTTTATTAGGTTAACAGCTTAAAGGTGGTGCAGGACACCTGCATATTGTGATGTATACTTCCTACTGAAACTAGAGGTACTGTGAGCAAGCTCACAATTGATACCCCCCACTAAGAAAAAAATCATAACACGTGTATTTTTGCTATTATTGAAAATATTGGATGAATCTATTTCACTGTTCTTTTTCTATAAATAACAACTGCTCTATTTTTTAAAACTGTTAATGCTGATATTAGTAAACCAACCGATTTCTATCCTTTAATTCCTTTTTATTTTAAGTGAACTGTTAATGCATGAGGACATTTGCAATTATTGGTATACGGAGCCCAACTTTTTTAGAAAAAAAAATTTCCACAAAAAAAAAAAAATCATTGAGGCAGGCCATTTTCAGAGAGACAGGGATGAGAATCTAAAAATAATTTTATGTGTCAAATTTGAGCTTCTAATATTTCCATTAATACATGACATGGCACAGATAGGTATTAAGCATTTTTAAAACAATGACCTTGAATTTCCTCAATTGCCTTTGGGTCAAGGTCATGACACAGCCTCATGCTATAAGCAATCTTCATGTGAATAAACTTCAATATTTGTCCATATATTGCAATGTTATTATGTATAACAATTAACATGTTTGTCTGGTCTCCCTAATGCTGTGATAATGCATTTGATTTCCATGATATGAGTGGAATGTAATGGATGTAATAAATTCTCCTATATGTAATAATATTCCTAAATATAAATACACTGTGTTAGAGTAAAATCCCAAGAGATCCGAATATCAACATGGTGTGTAATTTTGAAGCGAGCAAAAAAGTGTTGATTCCTTCAATAATATGAATTAAATATTTAGATGAAAAGTATTTACAGCCTCAGAATGGATTGTTATGAATAACTTGACTGTTATTTTCAATACAACTTCATTATTTTTCTCAAAAATCGATTCGGAGCGATTCTGCAATTTTCTGCTACATTACGGGTATATGGGAGGCATTCCTGTCAGATTATTATAACTAAGCAGAGTGTAGTGAAATTAATAGCATTATTGTAGGCTTAAAGCTTGGTTCTGTAATTGTAAACGATACAGTGCGTCGATGTAGTGAAAATCCGATATCATATGCAATGTCAACCCGTGCACGCACGGGTCAAAGTCTAGTAAGAATAATTAATTTTGACTTGTGAAAGAAAGTAATCATTTTAAGATTGATAAAGCCACAAAAGGGGCAACTGTTTCTTTAAAAGATTTCTTGTTTTAAACTTTATTTATGCAATAACGATTCTTTGATCTTTTGCAGTTCCATACCATTGTTTTCCCTCTCTCAGTTCCTGTGATGAAAGAAGTCAACTTGATAGGTTTGTTTCAATCTATTTTGTGAATGTTTTTCTTGTTTGATAATAGGATAGTCATACATATGTAGCTGCAACAATGTAGCCCTCTCCGATTTTTTTATAACTGATGTTTACTCCCCCCCCCCCCAAAAAAAAAACAAAAAAAAAAAAACAGGAGAGGGCTACATTATTGCAGCAATGTGTTAGGCTTCTGGCTTTTGAATGACAATGTATAGATGGAGTTATTTCCTTTTGACTTGTGACAGAGGCTGTAGTGCACAATTCCATTTGACTTTCAAGAAATGTTCAGATAGTAATGAAAATGTAAAGTGTTTAATAACATTTGCTGAGTACCACTTTCAATACTGTAAAAGGGATTATTTACATGTAAGGGAAAATTTACACTTAAGCTTAAAACTGGGTAAAATACCCCCACATTTGCATATGGGCAGTGCTTTAGTGTGGTAAATCACTGTGTATGTATTTCTTTTTCTTTTTTCTTCATTAAATAATTTTTGTATTTGTATACATTTTTGAAATTTTATCTAAAAGGGTGAGTGTCGGAGTTACATGTGCACAATCCTAAAGGTCCAAGTACAGCACCTGAATCACATGTGACTGAAGAAGATTTGATGTCCAAACCCTGCGAGAGTGGAAATGCAAATGCATCGGATGTTACACCACAAGGTGATCAGTCTTTTTTTTTATTTGTGTGAATCTGTGTGTGGTAGTGGTGAGGGGGGGGGGTAATAGAAGTCATATTACTGAAATGATAAAAACTTTTCTCAATAATTTTCTTTCTTTCTTTAAGATGACAATGGTACATTGATTTGCATCGTTTAATAATTAAAACCCATCCATAATGTTTGTTTTCTCTTTTCATTACGTTTTATGCATGCCTGTCCTTAGTATTTGCAAAGTAAGATATTCATGATATTGTTATTACAGAGTGCTTCTTTGAGATCGAAGGTGATAATGGAACTAAAGTTCTTGCAAGCCCAGTTGCAGCCAAGAAGACTAAAAGCAGCTCAGGTGATATATCTTTGTTGCTTGGTCTATCTATCCACAATTTGATGAATTAGCAATATTTAGGTCACCTGAGTTTATTGCAATCCGTTTTCGTCCGTTATCGTGCATCGTGCCTTAACAATTTTACATTTTTAAATTCTTCTTCTAAAACTACAGGGCTGATTATTACCATTTTTGATGTGAGGCATCTCTATGGTGAGAGGAATCTAAATTGTAAAATTCATGGCTCTACTACCCCCGGGGCGCCACATGTGGGGCAAAATTTGCAAAAAATGAGCCAAATTTTAAAAAATATTCTTCTCTATTCCCACACATGTTAGGAAAAAACTGGTTGCATAGTTATAATGTCCATGAAGCCCTCTACATAAATTGTGAAATTCATGGCCCCTGGGTCAGGAGTTCAGGCTCTAGAATGGGGACAGTATGGCCATAAAGTATATATGTATTTAATCTTAGAAAATCTTCTCTACCCCATATATATTTGTTAAAACTAAATGCATGATAGTGATGTCCATATTGTGAAATTCATGACCCCTGGGTCAGTGGTTCAGGCTCTAGGGTGGGGCCAATATTGCCATATAGTAAAAATGTATTAAATCTTAGAAAATCTTCTTTTCTACTCCCATATAAATATAGATATATATCTGGTTATAAAGTCCATGAAGCCCTCTACCAAAATTGTGAAATTTATGACCCCCGGGTCAGGGGTTCAGGCTCTAGGGTGGGGCGAATATGGCCATATAGTAAAATGTTTTAAATCTTAAAAAATCTTCTTCTCTACTCCCACACATGTGGGCAAAAAACTGAATACATGGTTACGATGTCCACTAACTCCTCTACCTAAATTGTAAAATTCATGGCCCCTGGGTCAGGGGTTCAGGACATGAGGGGGGAGGCAATATAGTGTTAATGCATATAATGTTATAACATTTTCTTCTCTATTCTCACACATCTGTATAAAAAACTGACCTATAATTATGTTTACCAGGAAGTCCTCTACTGAAATTTTAATTTTCATGTCCCCTGGAGTATGGGTTTTAACTCTAGGGCAGGGCCAAAATGGATGTATAGGTGTTATTGCATATAATGTTAAAAAATCATCCTTTTTACTCCCACACACCTGAAAGGAAACTGAATTCATGATTTTGTAGACCCGATCTTTTAAGTTTTTTGCCAAAATTGTAGGTTTCACAGTTCTTTTTGAAAGATTTCAGGCAGGGAGATGGCCGTCATTACTAATTTATAATTTTTCTACTCCAGAATAAAACCTAATTAATTAAATGCATATATGAGACTCCTCGACAAGTTTGTGTATGGGTTATATGCTACTCAGGTGACCGTTACAGGAATAGAAACAAATTTCTCATGGAGATTTATAATGTGAAATGTTTACATCTTTTCACCATTCGGAACCCACTTGAAATACCTCATACAATTTTTCAATTATGTCATCCAGGCTATTTCATGGCCGATGCAATGCAAAATCCCTATAGGCTTTCTATTTTGGGTTGTGTATTGAAGCCTAAAGCGGTAGAGGGGGCATTTCAAAACAGATAATCTTGACATATAAGTGGATGAATGTAGTTCGAGCATGAATGTATTTATGAAAATCAAAATATTCAGCAAGAAGTAGTGGAAGCAAAAACCATACAGAGTATGGTATGCCTTGAATCTATACATAGGTATTATCCTTTTTACATGAATATGTAACAATATAATAATTCTGATTGTTCATATTATTTTTAAAATCTTTTCAAGGTAAAAGAGAAATCCAGGAGTTTTTGGAAAAACATGAAATGTATTCATTGGAACGGCTTGATGAGAGGACCAAATTTTTGAAGATTAGATCTAAAATCTTCAACGAGAGAAAAACAACAAGACTTAGGACATTTAAAAAATTAAATGAAATGAAATCAATGAAAAAGCAAACATGAATCTCATCATTTTACATATAATGTAACTGTAATGTAACAACAAGACGTAGGGCATGTATGATAATTTATTTTTAGCTCACCGAGACGAAGTTCGGGGGAACTTATGCTATACTGCTGGCGTTGGCGTCCGGACCTGGTAAAAGTTTTTGTTGCAGGTCCTTTATCTTAGTTATTTCTTGTCCTATCTTCACCAAACTTGCATGGATGATGCATCTGGACCTTTTTATGAACTTGAAAAACTTGGATGCTGAATCTGGGCAATGAATTTTAGATGCTGGAGGTTAAGGTTTTTGGAACAGGTTAAAGTGTTTGGTGCGGGTGGCCTTTGATAGCAATTTCTAAATTACTACTGATCCAGACTTCTTAAGATACTGATGCACCTGAAAGGCTTGTATGCTGAATCTTAGCCATAGGTTTCGGATGCTGGATGAGGTTATGTTTTTTGGAACAGGTCATATATTAAATTTATTTAGTACTATTTCAAACTTGCATAGTTGATTTAACTATAATATAAATGAATTGCAAAGGTAGCTTCAGATGCAGAGCCTGATCTTCATAATCAAGGATGCTAAAATTATATCTTAGTAATGACTGGTCCTAACTTAACCAAACTTGAATTGATGATGCGTCTTATGATACTGATGCATCTGGCAGGCTTGAATGCCGAATCTGAGTCATAGGTTTTGGATGCTGGATGAGGTTTAGTTATTTTGGAACAGGTCACATGATTTATAGACAATAGCTTGCATAGTTAATTTAACTATAATATAAATGAATCATAGAGGTTGCTTCAGTTTCAGATCCTGATCTCTATTATCAAGGATGTTTAAAAAGAATATCCTACCTCACTCTAACCTGATTGATAGCTGTGTTTGTTGTTAAATGATATAACATGATTCATATGATATAGTATTGTCAGATTTGATACACTATTGTTTTATATGATACAATGTTATATCATATATTATATTATAAAAAGTTAGTAGGATATTGTATCAATATTTTTGTGCATTATGATATGATATTGTATCATTATATTGTAATGTAAAGTATTTTTTATTATGATGCAATGTTGTATAAAATGATAATGTATTATATACTATTTTATCACATGCTATTGTTTCATATTATATTGCCATATTTAATATGGTATAATATGATACAATATTGTATTGTAATATATAATATCATATCACATGATATGATATTGTATAAAATGATATTGGTTTATATAATATATTATTCTATCACATGAAATAATATTATTTGATATTGGAATATATAATATTGTAACATATGATACGATATTGTATAAAGTGATATTGTATTATATAATATATTACTGTATCACATGATATTGTATCATATGATTTGATACAATGTTGAATCAAGTTATATTGTATCTTATGATACAATATCATATTATGTATCAAATATGATATAATATCATACAATACCATACTTAAGTATACAATATAATATAATGTGTTACAAAATTGTGATGTATTATGTGATATGACATTGTGTCATATATTATGATATTGTATTATGTGATCAAATGCAATAATGTATTTAACATGACACTATGTCATATCATATGTTACAATATCATATTGCATCATTATTTATTACAGTATTTTATTTTTATTATTATATGTGTGTATCTTATATTAATATATGAAATGAACATATGATTATTATCCAATTTTTTAACATATGATATAGTAATATGATATTGTTTCGAAACAGTATCCATAGATATCCAAGATCATTAACTATGATTTTCAGGTAATATGATAAAGGTGGTCTCATAAAGGTGATGCTTTATAAAGGTGATGCCTCGTCTCGGTGCTTTGTAATCTGTGATTACCTTTGTTTCTTATAAGGCAAGAAAGTGGCCCCTAAACGTGATATGTATTGCAGACGACATCCTAATGTCTTTATGTTTGAAAATTTTGAATTTTTTTTAGCTGCATAATCCTGTTCGTCCTTTAATATTTTTTTTGCCATGCATTTGATCAGTCATTTTTGCTCCCAGAGTAACTTTTAAACTTTGTCAATTTCTTACATGTGTACTTATTATCAATGTTATTCATTAACATTTATTAATGAATGGTTCATTCAATACGTGATCTTTGATCACCTTTTTTTATTGTTATATATGAATTATGAAGAATATTAAGTAAATCAATTTTAAAAGCTTTATTTTCTTGAAATGTATGAAATTTGAAATATGAAGGTTGAAAATAGATTATGAATATTTTGATTTCATAAATTTACAGATCCTTACATACATGATTTTGTTGCACAGAAAAAAATGAAACTGTTGTAATTGAACTGCAAGTTCACCAAAATAATGGACATGTTATGTACACTGAATTTTGAATGGAAATGATTGCTCTATTAATAAATTTGAAATGATTAATTGTTTAAACTTTCAAAATTGAACTAATGTTTACACCCTGGTCCATAAATTATAAATGAAATCTATTTGAAATTAGTTTTTATGATTAGTAAAGTTTGTTCATGAACTTGAAATGTTGTTTTTTTTTTCATTTATTTATGTGAAATTCTAAAACACATTAGGATACATGTAGAATGGATTGAATTGAGAAGATAATCTTCAGTAGGGACGCAAATTTAAAATGCTACATATTTTCCCCATTTTCGCAAATTTTCGTGACATGCGAAAAAAAACCGGGCAGTGAAAATTAAAGGGCTTGCAAATCACGAAGGTTATGGTTAAAAAAAAAGAATGGTCTACCTAAACCCTAATTAAGTAATATTAATAAAAATGTATTATCGGTATCCCATAGCCGCATAAGACAGTAGCAAAATATTAGAGGGACAATATAGTATATTTTTAAGGGCTAATAGTAATGAAAAATTAAAACAGATGTGAGATTATTGCCATTCCACAGTTCTCTAAATGACCATCTATGAATATTAAAAGTCCACACCATCAACTATGTGAGATATTAACAAAGCTTACATATACATGCACATGTACACAGTGACCTTGCATTATATCTTAATTCTATGTTGCGTGGCGATAAAAAATGATAGAGCACTTGCAAATCATGAAAATTATGGGAAAAAAGAATGGTCTACTTAAGCCATAAAAAATATATATGAAAATATATGCACGGTCTCCTTAAGCCTTATGAGAGAGTAACAAAATATTAAGGAGACCATTTTTGCTGTATTTTTTTAAGGACAAGATATATTGAAAAATTAAAACACATGTAAAGTTATTTGAATCTTGAAGACCTCTAAATGACTATTTGCAATAAAAAATATGCACATATAAAAATTTTGTATATTGTCTCCCTAAACTACATTTTAGGGTATGGTCTCCTCAATGCCTAAATCAGATTTATATATATATATATATATATATATATATATATATATATATATATATATATATATATATTTATATATATATATATATCATAGGATACTAGATATATATATAGACTGTGGTATCCCGTTGGGAGAAGGATCAACATAACGTGCTCTTCTGAGTATCAACAACAACGTTCTGAACGCTTTGTCTGTTTATATAACGGACTCTGGATGACAAACTTGAACTGCACTTTGAAAGGTTTGAATCAAATACATATAATAATAAGGCCATCCTTAAAAATATGTTTGTTTTGAATTGCCACCTGAAGGTTTCTAGACGCTGGAGGGATGGACTTTTTTCATTTTTAAACTTGGAGTTTAGAGTTTAACAGACTGAAAATTGGTGAAAAATATAAATCTCCAAATTAAAAAAAACAGTTCTTTATTTATTTTTTTTTAATTATTGGCCGGTAGCATTTCAATGAGATGGGGGCGATTCCAAACAAACAATATATTTTTTTTATTTTGGCTTAATCACATTTCTGAAGTTCTAAGAGCCGGGCACATTTTTGTTACTAACTTCTCACAGTTTCAATTATATTAACTTCCTGATTGATGTAAGAAGGCAATTATTAACTTGATCAGACTTCCATATTAAAAGCTTAAATCAGATTGTTTAAGGCGCAGTTGATAATCCGTTGCAACACATTTTGCAACGGGTAACACAACGATCGTTACATGTGGGAAAACTAGGCACGTACGGTTCGCCATAGAATTCACGTCATTCATATATAAAAGCAGTTTGGATTTTTGTTGCTGTTTTGAAATATAAAAACTAAGGCGTTATATCTTAAACAAAGTTTCGAGAACAATGAGGCCACATGATTGTACATTTTTCAAAATTTACGATAAAAAGAATCTTAATTCTATTATGCTTACATTTCAGCTTCTCCACTTATCGTTTTCCTATAGAGAGACGATCTAAGCCGGTTAAACGGCTGTTCCTTTTTATTAAACGGCTGTTCCGTTTAACCCCAAACGGTTTAGTTATAGATATATGTATCAATCATAGGATACCAGAATGATTTTTTATGTAATAATAAAACATCGTTGAATGATATTCCTTAAAATAATATAAGATATCTTATAAAATCATAATACGAATCTTAATTTATTTTATGTAAACACAACCAGTGAAAATGTGTCACAGAGATCCGTGGGACAACGCTTAGAGCTCACATGGGACAGTGCACATCGTTTTAATTGGAATTAAGACTTTTGATTGGCAGAGTTGTAGAACTTTTTAAATTATTATTTACTGATGACGTTTGTGGTATTTTGTAGAACAATTTTCGCGCTATATCTTTGATCCTAGAAATAACTGTAATAGATTTTGTAATAAAAGACGCTTTTAAGAAAATAATAAAAAAAAATCTGCAAGCAACAAACAGAAACGATAAAGGGGATTTTTTTTAATGTATTTTAACAGCTTTGCTATTTATAATTAATCAGCGATGTGCCTGCATACACCCAAGCTTTGCTTTTCAAAGGCTCAATACAAATTGCCTCCAACTCTTTGTATTCTGGTCTTCATTTATAAAAAAAAAACCCAGATAGTTTGAGACTGGTGGATTAATTATGATCCCATTTTGTGTTATGCAGAATTTTATTGACATAGATACCGTTTCTAAAATAATACTACTTTTGAATTAAACTTTTGAAGTTTTTAATTTATCTTTGATTAAAAAAAAAGCAAAACACATATGTCGAGATAATGAATACTGTAGTTAAATGTTTCTGATAAAAAATGTAGCATTTTGTCGATGTAATCGTTTTTATAAACTGTTTTAGCATGTCCAGTCGGTTATACAAATGTGTGGTCAAATTCTACAAGAGCTTGCCTGCAATTTGTTGCTACGCCCACTAATTATACCAATGCCAGACATGAATGCTCAGCTGATGATGGGGATCTGGTGAAAATAGACACACCAGTTATGAGACGCACTTTTATACGTTTTGTTGGAGGTATGCTTATATAAAATGATTATAATTTAGTCTGCCACGTGCTTTTGCTTCTATCACTTTTTGATGATTTTTAATAAAATTACACATACCCGTGAAAGAAATACCACTAAAATCGATAATAGGGAAAAGATCCAAGATGTCTTCATTGACATATTATTACTTTTCACTCAGAAAAAATTACAGGAACGAAAATAGATGTCTTAAGAAAAAATTTTAATGGGGGATGTAAGCATATTTTTTTCATTCAAAACATAAACGGGAAGCCTCGCACAATTTTTCAACGTTATTGTGCAATGCAAAATCCCCTTAGACTTTCTATTTTGGGTTGGTTTTTTTTTAAACTTAAAGAGGTAGAGATTGCGTTTCGAAACAGATATTCTGGACTTTTTCATAGTAACAGATAAAAAGGTAATTTAGACTCAAGGATATTTGTGATTATCGAAATATCAAGCAAAATATGGTAGAAACAGAAACTTGGGACAGAGTATAACTATTGTCTCTGTCATTGTCATTTATAAGTTAAGAAATTCTAACGGGTAAATAAATCTCTATTTTGATTTTAAGTTCGCTCTGAATATTTTCACATGCATTTATAAAGAATAAATGAAAAAAAAAATATTGATTTGTCCAGGAAGGATAACATTGAAATGAAAGAACTTATTTGAAATATCAAATAAAAATGAAATGTAAAATAGCGAATTCTCTTTGATATTTAGTAAAAATGAATTGAAACAAAAAATCAATAACCAGATCAAATCAGAAAAAAACATTTTTTCGTGGATTTAGAATAACGCCAATAGTTTTGGAAATTTATGAACTATATAAAAATAACAAAAATGATTTGCCCGTTGCGGATTTATGTTCTTACGGTTTAATACAACAATTAGAAATAAGCTAAATGTGTTGAAGCATCGACTTAATTTGACAAGGTGGGATCGGGTTTTAATCTGGTCTGTCGGTCGCTATCGTGATAACAATGTAACCTTTGGCAAGTTACTTTACTCTATTTGTGCACTCTCTCCACCCAGGGGTTAAAATCGTCAATTTGTACATGAGATGAAATGCATAGTTGATTTAACTATAATATTAATGAATCGCAGAGCTAGCTCGGATGCAGAACCTGATCTCTATTATCAAGGATGCTGAAAAATATATCTTAGCTATCATTGGTCCTAGCGTCACCAAAACATGACACCAGAACTTGAGATGAACCTTGCTAATGAAAAGCATCAGTGCCGTGATTTGGCAGCTCTGCTTGTGCATGTATGCTCCACAGGGAGTTGACGACTCTATAAATTGTACAAGTCTTGCCATGGTGTAATATGTAGAAGTCATGCGAAGCAATTTATTTTGCGAGCAGGACTATAAACCCCTACCTTTTTAAGTCCTTAAAGTCCCTTAGTTATAAAAAAGACTACAGTATCTATCTAATGACAAAACAGCATCAAAATATAGTAATATGTCTTTCGTCTGGTAATGATCATACCCATTGTTTGAAATTATCAAGACTATCTTTAAAAGCAGTTTTACTGTGTTAAAGCGGGGACTAACTTCAAGTCAGTTGAATTTACCCTGCATTAATATATGAAAGAATATTTACTTTTCTCTCGTTCACAGAGAAAAACGACGACCTTATTAAGCAAGGAACAGTAGAGTAAGTATTTCGCCAGGACAAATTTTCGCCTAGAAACCGTAACCACACCCGTATTGTTATGTTGTGTTGTTATTGTATATGTGCGGCAAGAACTTGTTCACGTCGAAAAATATTCGCAACAACGAGGCTCCCACGAACCTTGCAAAATTAATTTTACCGAATAAAAGTTGGTTAATAGTATATAAATCGTTTACAATAATAAGGAATTACGTATTTACAGGCTGTAACACATGCCATCATTTTGGTGGGCAAACTATTCACCTTTTTATTACCTCATTTATCATTAACGATAGGATTGTATTGTTTTAATAACTAAAGAAGAGAATAAGTCATTTCTAATTGATTTGATGAATAATAAGCATCAACCACTCAAGCAACGAGAGAGAGAGAGAGAGAGAGAGAGAGAGAGAGAGAGAGAGAGAGAGAGAGGGTTATGTCAGAAATGAGATTTTAATCCTGTGCTCTGAAAATTGCTAAATAACATCGGAAACAATTATATTTCAGAGGAAATAGTTATTTGCTCTCATAAAACTGTTATATTATCATCGTGTGATCATCTATTTCTGCATATTTAGTACGTCGAGTTCAAAATTCAAAGAGCAAGTTGCTAAGTAAACGTAAACAACTCTTATACAATAAAACGTCAAATCAACGTCTGCGATTTTAAAGGAACATTAGATGAAAAAAAATTATCATTTTGACTGGAATCACTGATGGATTTTTTTTTTCAAATCACATTGATCTGTAAAATATGATGATGTGGCAACATATTATTATGGAGATAAACATGTTCGTAAACTAATTATCTAAAAATGTTATATTACATGTTTTCTTTGGAGAGATACCAGAATATGCGTCCCCTGGTGACAGGAAAAGCCATGGAGTGCCTTCGGCATATAAAAATAATGCTGTCACCTCGGGGCAAATAAAATAGTATGTCGCCCTCTAACCTTTTAATATATGTATAATAGATTTTGTATGTTGAATCAGTGTAACATCTAAAACACTTCATTATTCTCTCTATCATGTTTTCAGACAATGTTGCTAACAGTGAAATTGACGACATATGGATTCAAGGTATAAAGGACGACAACAGCGTTTGGAGATTCCATGATGGTACCAATATGCCGGGTTTCTTAGGACAATACATGGAGGAAACCAGATCATTCGGGGAAAATAATTTAAGATATGAAATTTCTACCAATAAATTATTGGACAGGAGACCATCCTATGATTATAGCTTTGTATGTGAATACAGATTTATATAATTTTTTGGGCATCTTTTATACCATGTGATGTATATTCGTATTATGTATATTTTAAGCGTTTGAGAGTAATTTGCAGTAAAATTGACATTTTAACTGAGCAACTTTTTTCTTAGACATGAATCTTGGCACTAGTCACTTACTATTGTATGTAAAAAACGCAATAAAGATTTTCATTTCCTTAACCTCAGAGTATTTCTATCATCTTAATGACTTTATCTGGTTTTAATAAATTTAAATGTGTATCAAACATCAATGAATGGAACAGTGTTTCCAACCAAAACTATTCAATTATGTTGTACTGGGATTCTCCTTGATATAATTAATCTAATTAATTTAATTAAACATAAACAATGCAAAATAAATTTAAAATAAGTATCTTAATGCAAAATCAGTAATATTTGCAGGTTATTTCCTGGATAAAGATATAAAATATGTCGGATACTGTTTTTAATCAATCCATAATCATAAATAGGTATTAAATTGAGATACCATCATTCATTCAATATTGCTTGAAGGTGGGTCTGCCAGAACAGTTGAAAAGTTAAACATTATATACTCCATTGAGTAATATGCCATAATCATTTCAAAACAAAATTCATCATGTTGGTGTAATTAACATTTAAACATACATGATGTGAATGTTACCTTACAAAAAAATCATCCATTTATTATAATGGTTTTGACCTTAAAGGGTACCTGCAGCCCAGCCGATGTGAAACATATGTTAAAGAGTTTATTTACCAAAATTTAATGCAAAAAACCGCATCGAAATCGGTGCAAAAATAACGGAGTTACGCCTCTTCAAAGTGGCTATTTTTACCTGCTTTTGGAAATCTAATCAAGAGAAAACAGAATTAGGCGATAACGAGGCTTCAGCGGAAGTGACGTCACGAGGTCAACAGGAGGGAAAATTCCGTACAAAGCTATACAAATTAAATTCGATTTTTCAGCCAAAATAATTGATATAGGTCTGATGTTTTGACGTATCTTGTTATTTTAAGTATTGCAGATCTAGAAATATGTATCCGTTATTATTTTATTACAATCAGATTTCTTTTTAAAGGATTTTAAAATTCATTATCCTCGTCGCCTTTTTACCGATGAATACGATATCTTAAAACGCTTACATGGGCAAATTTATGTTCATTGTTCATTTTTTGATTACATAATATCCTTTCACACACGAGTGATCCGAGATAATGACACAGGTAAACAGGTAAACTAACGAAGTCACTGCTCCAGACACACGTGTATCTGGGGTATGTATACACAAGGTACACGAGTCTGGTGAACAAAGAGAGGGTTTCACACATCTAGACTGGTAATTTGATTTGTGTATAATTAGCTTCCCAATTATTAAAAGATAAAACAGATAAATAAATTAAACTGTGTAAAATCAAGCATTCGTCAGCTAAAACATGTGTATAGTCCGTCAATCAGTGATTAAAGAAGCATGCATGATACTATTAAATAGTAAAACTAATGTTCGAAGTAAATGCCTTTATTGTTACTTATCTAATCACTTAAATAATGACCAAATTTACAATTCAGCAATTGAAACCTTTTTTATGTGATCAAGTAATTAATTCGGAAGTAATTACGTTGGTCTTTATAATTTCTTAAAGTGCAACTTTCTTTCGAGCGCTATGGTCAGCAATTAAACGCTTTATAACTTCGTATAGCTTAAATTGTAATACTGACAACGAATCATTATGAAATCTAAATAAACTGGAACATTTTGACAAAGGATGTAAATAAATGTAAAATTAAATTCCATTATCGTATTTTTAAAAGAATACGGGACAGAATTAACCATGCAGCCATCTTGGACTTTCGCTAAGATCAGTTTATAATCCCGTCTTTGTTTGTTCAAGAATGCATACTATTTTGATTGTTATTGGTCCGATATCAATATTATTGAATAATCGGGCGACATCATTTGTAATTTTATGCCTTATACGAGGAATAGACCCCGAGTTACCTTTTACGAAATATCATTATGTATTATCAATATTATTAATCAGTTAATAATGTCACTGAGAAATCATTCGAAAGAATGACAATATTAACAAAACATGTTTCTTATAACAATAATGCTTTGATTAATTGTCATTTTGCTACATATGGTATGCATTTATATGTAAAATGTGTTACACATTTGAAATTCATGAAGCAAACAATTGTCCGAATTCGGCATTTTTGTTCGATAAAAATACGGATTAAACTCAAACGACAGTATAATTAGTCATCCAGGGTTGATAAAGAAATAAAACAACAGAAAAAAATGTTCATATATCGATAAAACAATGCAAGAAAACGAACAGTTTTCATACGATATTCCTGTTTCTCATACAGCGGCGTTGACCCCGTGACGTCACAGTTCATATCGCGCCAAATCGGCTTGATTCAAAACTCGTTCAGGTGTGAAATCGGGTTTTCCCCAAATATCTCGAAAACTACTAATGCGATCGCTGTAAAATTTTCAGGATGATGTTTTTACACATAGATCTCCATTATATCAAAAATTGACCGGCACTGCAGGTACCCTTTAAAATCTTGGTGATCATAAACAATAAGATAACACTTGTTTTATCCTTTTTAGTTCACCTGAGCTGAAAGCTCAAGTGAGCTATTCTGATCATATTTTGTCCGCCGTCCGTCTGTCTGTCCGCCTGTAAACTTTTTACATTTTGAACTTCTTCTCTAAAACCGCTTATCCAATTTCAACCAAATTTGGCACAAAGCATCCCTATGGGAGGGCGAATATAAATTGCAGAAATAAAAGTCCGATATAAATTCAAAGCGGAGAAAACCTTGAAGCTGTAGAAAAAGGGGGGGGGTGCATTTTTAAAAATCTTCTTCTCAAGAACTACCGGGGCAAATTCAACGTAGTTTAGCATAAATTATCCTTATAAGAAGGAAAATATAGATTGCAAAAATTAAGGGGTAATTTTGTTTCAAATCTGAGTTATTACGAAAATAATAATAAAGGAAAGGCGTGTTTCAATCAGTTTAATAGCTTCGGGTTCGGCATCCGGTAAAATGGGTAGGCAAGACCTGGCCTGGGCAAAACAAAAGATTGGCAGTTATTAATCTGCCAATCTAATTAAAATTTTAGGATATTCTGATGGACTAGTATATTTGTATTCGCTGTAAATATTGCTGCAAAATAATGCGTATTTGGAATTGACGATTGCCGATCTGCCCCGGCTTTTATTTTGCCACGGCCCGGGTTTGCATACCCATTTTACCAAGACTCGTATTCCATACTTCAATTCTTATTACAATTTCTATTAACTAACCATATTTGAGTGTTAAGCTTCGAATTATAAGCAAGATACAGAGATTTGCTCACAATTCTATGTTTGTACACAGATCTTAAAAACTAAAGATTAAAAAAGTAAAAGAAATTGTCAATATTTATTAAGAAAATTTTCAAAGTCTGTTCTTCCAGAAACCAAATTTAACAACTTATTGTATTGTAAACTTAACCTTTTTAGCTCACCTGAGGGTGGGGCCACAATGGTGGGTCGAAGTATAAAGAGTAAATATTTAAAATTCTTCTTCTCAGAAACTAATCAGCAAGGAAAGCTGAAACTTGTGTGAAAGCATCATCAGGTAATGTAGAAGCACATTTGTGAAAATCATGACCCCCGGGGGTAGGGTGGGGCCACAATAGTGGGTCAAAGTTTTACATAGGAATATAAAGATTAAATCTTTAAAAATCTTCCTCTCAGAAACTAATCGGCCAGGAAAGCTGACACTTGTGTGGAAGCATCCTCAGGTAGTGTAGATTCAAAGTTGTGAAAATCATGACACCTGGGGGTAGGTTTGGGCCACAATGGGGGGGGGGGGGTCGAAGTTTAACATAGGAATATAAAGAGTAAATCTTTAAAAATATTCTTCTCATAAACTAATTAGCCAGGAAAGCTGAAACTTGTGTGGAAGCATCCTCAGGTAATGTAGATTTAAAGTTGTGAAAATCATAACCCTGGGGATAGGTTTGGGCCACAATGGGTGGTTGATGTTTTACATAGGAATAAACAGAGTAAATCTTTAAAAATCTTCTTCTCAGAAACTAATCAGCCAGGAAAGCTAAAACTTGTGTGAAAGCATCCTCAGGTAGTGTACATTCAAAGTTGTGAAAATCATGATCCCCAGGGGTAGGGTAGGGCCACAATGGGACGTCAAAGTTTAACAAAGGAATATATAGGGTAAATCTTTAAAAATCTTCTCAGAAACTAATCAGCCAGATGATTCTTTATAATTGTTAAGACTTTGGCCCCAGGACAATTCTTTGGCCTCACGAGAAGGATCAGAGTTTGATGTACGTTTATATCCCATATATAAACTATTGTTAAGGATCTTTTTGAGAACTGCAATACTCAACATGTGATATTACTATAAAATCATCCTGTTAGAAAAGGGACTAATGATTATAAACATACATGTAAGAATATCCAGGGGAAAATGGATTTTATTTATACAGGATCTACATGTATTATTGTACATTGTCCAGATAGTTTGTATTATGACTCCATTAAGCTGATTTTATCATACCTATTGATCCTCAGGTGAGCGATGTGGCCCATTGGCCTCTTGTTTATGTTATCATAACATATTGAAGAGGCATTGTCACGATTTTTGTCAAAAATTATTTTTCCGATTTTAATGTGTACGATGCTTCAGTAAGGGATTTTCAATAGGCAACCAAAATTGTGTCATTTAATGAGTTATAAGCGAGTTACAGAGCTTACAATTCTTCACTATGTAAACAAAACTTTTGTTTGCATTTTGAAAGTTTAAGTGAAAACTCCCGTTTAAGACCTACAGTGAATGTGTTAATTGTTAGGAAATGTTTATTTATGCTTAAAATGAATAAGAAACAAGACAAATCAGCTTGAAAAAGATTGTTTACTGGTATATTGAACCTATGCAAAATAGCAGGGCACGAGCCTTGTTTACATGCCGAAGAATTGTGAGCCCTGTATCTTGCTTAAAACTCATCGACTGGCACCCAAATTCCATTTGACCATTAGGAATGCATTTCCAAAGCATTGTAAATAATTAAAACAGAAAAATAAAATTTGACCAAAATCGTGACCATGCCCATTTAACATATACATGTACAGTTTAGCAGAAAAAAAATCCAGATAGGAGAATGCACTATATTTAGTGACTTAAAAAAAGTTTGATGTTACATAAATTGTTTTATTTAGACAAAAATCTTCATAGCATCATGTTTGTAAGTTTATTTATGTAAAGTTTTGGATTGGTGTATATATGTAGTCTGTACATGTTGTGTTTGGGTTCAATATATGATCAAGATCGATCATACAATTGATTGAAACAGTTAAATGTATTTTTATCTACCCAAAAGTTTACAATAAGCATTTAGCATGCACGTTGGTTTTTTATTATTCCCCTCTATGTCGGAAAATACTTTATGACAGCATGTTTATAACAGCAACTAAGAAAACGCATATTTGCGATTTAACATTTTAAAAGCTAAATGCTTTTTTATAAAACCTTCACAGGATGATTCTCTGCCATTCAGTCAACTGAATGTTAACTGAATCGTCTGGAAAGGTGACTGAATGGCATAGTTATACCATTCAGCCACCTTTTCGTTACCTTTCAGTCACATTTCAGTTGACTGAATGGCAGAGATCCATCCAGTGCTTCTCCAACGTTTAAGATACGTTAATTAGTATTGGTTTATGTATTTTGAATGTGTTTCGGAATGTTTTTATTATTTCTGGTCAATAAATGACACAATTGCACAGTATCATGGGTTCGACGTTTTTCATTTTAATACAAGTTTCGAAAAGGCTTTTTTTTTAATGGTTTTTACAAAATTTCATTTTTTTTTGATATCCTAAGGCTTTAATGATATGTAGAAATATAAACAACAATAAGTAATAATGACATCATGACACTTTTGTTAAGTTTTTATGATGTCGTTATCTCATCAAATTACTATAGAAATTGAACAACTGCATTAAAAACTTGTTCAACTTTAACTGCGATCCGTGCTTTGTTATACGGGTTACAACTAAAGCAATTGTTTGGTAAAAAATGTTGCTGACAGGAACCAAGCAGGGATGTAACAAATGCAACACCAATAGTTTCATAACGAATCAACATTTGTAAGTAAACAAGTAGGAACGCGAAAATAACCATCGATTGTAAAAAAAACCCAATATATTAATAACAAGAGGCCAATTGGCCTTAACGGTCACCTGACTAGCATAAATCCCATACACAAACTTGTCGAGGAGTCTCGTATATGCATTAAATTAATAAGGTTTCATTCTGGAGTAGAGAAATTATGAATTTGTAATGACGACCACCCCTCTGCCTGAAATCTTTCAAAAAGACCTATGTAACCTATAATGTTGGCGAAAAACTTTAAGATCTGGTCAACAAAATCATGAATTCAGTTTTCCTTTCAGTTGCGTGGGAGTAAAGAAGTTAATTTTTTAACATTATATGCATTAACATTTATACATCTATTTTGACCCTGCTATGAGTAAAAAGCCATACTCAAGGGGATATGAAAATTTAACTTTCAGTAGAGGACTAACTGGTAAACATAATTATCAGTATGTTTTTTATACACCTGTGTGATAACAAAGAAGAACATCTTTAAAAATTATATGTAGTTACACTATAATGCCATATTGCCCCCCCCCCCCCAATCATGTCCTGAACCCCTGACCACGGGGCCATGAATTTCACAATTTAGATAGAGGAGTTGGACATTATAACAAGGCATTTAGTTTTTAACAAATATATATGGGAGTAGAGAAAAGATTTAATACATTTTAACTATTTGGCCATATTAGTCCCACCCTTGAGCCTGAACCCCTGACCCAGGGGTCATGAATTTCACAATTTTGGTAGAGGGGTTTATGGACATCATAACCATGCAACCAGTTTTTCCTCAGATGTGTGAATGTAGAGAAGAGATTTTCGAAAAATTTGCTCTTTTTTTTTTACATATTTGGCCCAACATGTGGTGCCCCGGGGGTGGTAGACCCATGAATTTAACAATTTCGATTTCTCTTACCATAGAGATGTTTCATTCCATAAATGGTTAAAATCAGCCTTTTAGTTATTAAGAAGAAGTTGAAAATGTAAATAGTTAACGCACGACGACGGACAAAAACGGATAGCAATAGGTCATCTGAATTTACTTTTATTTTATTGTTGATTAAATTGATTTTTAAAGGGAAATTATGCTGTACATTTTAGCCTAAGTTTGTTTCCCTTTCGTTAATTTATAATTAAAGAACGCGATTATAAAAGATATCATTTATTTTCTAAGATTAAAAAAAAAGAATATAAAAGAAATAAAATGTATCTTTTTAGGAACCAAATAATTATTATAGCGTGTACATAACCAATTAAATTAATAAAGAGGAATATTTAAGATCGTTCTCACAAGATAATCAATAAAATGGACATATATTTTGTTCCGTAAAAGTACCTTTGACAAGGTAGATGTGGTTAACACAAATTTAAACATACCTTACAGCAATGCAGTAAAGTCTCTTAACACACCAAAAACGAATAAGTTATTGTAACCTATTTAATGTATGCAAAAAACGCTGATGCACTGAATCAAATCACAGGAAAAATAAGACGCATTTATAAAATATATTACATTTTTTTAAATGTAGTTAACAACTGTCAAAAAAAGTAAAAGTGATTTTTCAAAATCCGCGAAGAGGCTATTTGCGATTTTACCCACTTACGATTATTCATGTCTAATTATCAATTAACGGCACCTTAGTGCTACTCTTCTAACTTGCGATTTCTTTCCTTTTTTATTAGGATTTGGTACATGCACATCTATTCATTTAAATGTAGACTCAATGTTACAGTACTGACACAAACTGGACAGAAGGATGATAACGTCTTATGACATATACAGTAATATTGGATCTGTGGACGATTGTCTAAGAACAACACGATGTCAATCTGTCAACTACCACCAAAAAGCCAATTCGTGGCAGACCACTTTGTACGCCAGACGTGTGCTTCTAAGCTTATGTATCTATGCCAGTACGGACATTAATTAAACAGATAGATTAGTACATGGCATGTTAATATCGCATCCTATAATATGTATACATGTATCAGCCCGAAAGCACGAGAGGCTCGAAAGCTGATTAACTGCTCAACAGGTGATGTGACTATTAAATCATCCTTTTAAAAAAGGCACTTGATTATAAACATAAGAATATCCAGGGTAAAATAATGGACCTTTATTAATATAGGATCTACATGTATTATACAACATTGTCCAGAGAGTTTGAATTATGACTCTGTTAAGCTGATTTTATCATACCTATTGTTGCTCAGGTGAGTGATGTGGCCTATGGGCCTCTTTTTAATGTAACAAATGAATTTAAATGGAAGTAATTTAGATTGTATTGTTATCTAAAAAAAATTAAGGAACAATGTCAAATTTTACACATATATTATGTACAGATATTGAACAAAATTGTTTACATAAACATAATTTTCCAAACATCTGTTTTACATTATGATCTTGAAAATATTAAATTTAAAATCATTTGAATTAATTCATCGTAACAAAAACTCATCATAATATGCAGATTTTTATTACTTGGATGACTTTTATGTCAAATGCATTTGGAAATTTTTTGAGATGGCCATCTCAGAGGCAAGTAAAAAAGCATATGCCATTTGTCCTTTAGAAAGCAGTACCCTAATACACGTGCAATTATAGATTGTACTGATTTTTTTTTTTACAACGACCTAGATCTCTAACTGCTCAAACAGCTACATATATCACATATACGTGTACGTCTAAAAACACAGCTAAATGTTTGCTCACTATTTCGCCAGCAGGGAATTTTACTTTTGTTTCAAAACTTTATGGTGGCAATGTGTCTGATAGATTTATTTCAGAAGATTCAGGGTTTTAAATTTTGTGGAAGATTGTGATGACATGATGGCTGACCGAGGTTTTACAATAAGAGATCTGCTCACTGATAAGAAAGCCACCCTAAATATTCCTCCTTTTACCAGAAAGTGTCCATGGGGGAAAAAGAAACGCCTTAATGTTAATGAAATAAAGCAAACCCGTAAGATAACCAAACTCAGAATTCATGTAGAGAGGGCTATACAGAGACATAAGTTATTATAAGAAATGTAATTCCATGGTCACTTAAACCAGTTATTAATCAAATGATTAAAGTTTCAGCATTTCTGTGTAACTTAATGCCAACTATAGTGAACAAGTAGAACTCCTTATGTTGTTTCTTTTTCAAGAATCAGTTTGTTTAGAGTTATATAATGACTTGTTAATTGAAAAAGCATGCGCCAATATTTGTGCACTTTAATTTCAATTTTTTCCTTTTTAACATTCATATATATATTGTCATGCAGTAAATATTTTTTCAACTAGATAAATTAATCAAAACATAGTATCAGCATTTTTAAGTACTTTATCAAAGTACTTTATAAATCATGATACAGATATTATTGTGTTTTGCTAGTTAATAGTTGTTCATAAAATATTTGCAACATGAGTCTAATTTCTCTCTGAAAGAGACTTTGCACATTACAAAACAATACATAATAATTACATTTTTTGTAATTTTGGGTGCACAAAATTCTGAAAAAATGCCTTCGATTTTTTTAACAATGAATTCCAAAGTAATGGATCAAAAATATTCCCTATGTAAATCTGATGTTTTCCAATTTTAACACCACCTTCCAAATACAATACAAAATCACAACACTGTAAATTTGCCACAACCATCTGAGTTTGTATCTGTGTGTACCAATTAGAATTCTTTTTCAATATCATACACCCATTCTCATCACAATGAATATGATAATTTTGATTGAAAAACTGATCTAAAGTGTAATTTTTAAATTTTTAGGGAAATTCTATCACAAGTACTCTTGTTCCACAGCACTTACACTGCAAAAATCCATCAGGTGAAGCACCTAGGAATGGTACATTAGGATTAACAATAAGACCTGTAGTTTTTACTTTACCACTTTGATGTTCTGAGACATACTTTTTTTTTCTGTAAATTTCTTGCCAAAACTTCTCTTCCCTTACCATAGATAGTGGCTGGTGTTGAAAATGATGTACATTCATTACTCAATATTTGCTTTACAATAATAGTTGTTTGGGTCATTTCCTTTATAGTTACAAACATTGTACATGACAGAAGATGTAATTCTGCCACATCTGTATTCATACCAATGGACTGACTCAGATTGTTAGTCAGTAAGCCTGTTGATTTCAGTACAATTTGATTCATCAAAGCTTGTTGATAGCTAGTCAAAAATTGATACATTTCCATTTGGATCAAAATTTGCAATACATTGTGGAAGAATTTTGGGTACATTTTGATCATTATTATTATCAATGTTCATGTCAAGAACTTCAATAATTTGAGTGTCAAATCCTTTCACTAAATCTAAAAGCATTTCGTCGATATCAGGATTATTTTGATTAACGATGGCAGGGTCAAAACAGTGTTCAAATGGAAGAATACAGGTTTGCTCAGGTGACTGTTCAATTTCATCCAGCAATTTGGGTTTTGATTCTTTACGAGGTACATCCCAAATACAATTCCTGTCAGTACATGTTTCAGTGTTCCTATCAATATGCCTCTCTGACCACAGTGACAAACTGAACAATAGGGCCACAACATGTTTACATCCACCATCAACTCTTAATAAAAAGATTACAATTAAATTATTATAAAATTGATATACGTGAATCACAATGATGCAAATATTTTATGTTACAGTACATTTTCAATTGTCATATAAACTCAATGTTTTAAAAATGTTTCAGTAAATTTTACATGTGAATCTACTGACTGTTCAAAACTGGTACCATATAACTTTTTAAATTTTTTTAAATAACCTCTTATGTATGTACCCTTCAGCGGTATTTTTAATTATTTTGCATTAAAATAATTACTTGCTACCATGTTCGTAGTGCATGTGTATTAAGCAGTCATTAAATTGTGGCAAAAGTAAATTGTTATCATGATTCTGAACACAAAGTTTACTTGTTTTCTGTAGTATCAGTGGTTATTATGATTGAGTGAAGAATTATTCATAATTATAAAATTAAACACAAGTTACCCAGTGCAATCACAGCTAGCAGATGTACAACTACCATCAACACGATTTAGCAGGCACCAGGTCCTGTATGGATCAACTGATTGTGAGGTTTCTTTAATACAGAGTGATTTTACATAGATGTAGTTGTGGGATAACTCATGACACTTCACAGAGTGAATGTGATTAGACTGATACAATCTATAACCGCGTTCGGACTTATAATTTTGTAGACGTGCAGGAGACCACCCTGCGTTCGCTTTTGATAATAAATAAACAAATAAATCCGCCTGACAAAAAATGGAATGTGTCTCAAATTATCAGTCCATTTATTGAGTTCTGGGGGTGTTATAAACGGAAATTCAACTACCTCTCCATCAATAATTATACGACTTCTCTGGTGCAGAAATTCTTTTGTGTCATCCGGAGATTTTAACACCGGTAATTTCAAATTTATCGCTTTCTTAGCCAATTCCCGAAGTTGATGGACACTATAGTCACTGACAGCCATTCCTCGTTCAATTAAAAACAATTTAAGTTGCAGTTTTAACATTAAATCTATGTTTAAATACATAGCGTTTTCGGCGCGTTACTATTGTTTACGTTGACGATGTGTCCCACCTCCACTTCCACTCGCGTGTTATTTGCACCTCCTAAACAAGTGAGTTTCTATCTCGAAACCGGTTATTAAATACTTTTATGATAAATGTTTGTATCATTTCTCATTTTCATTCAATATGTTGTACAATAAGTTACTTCATATCTGATCCCGACTGTAATAAAGAAAAACGTTTAGATCTTATTTTTCCCCATTAAAATTAAACAGCGGAAACTTGCCTTTGTTAAATTTGTAGGCAATCTTTTAAATGTCTACAGTGCTATATGTTCACAGATAGACAAAGTTGAGCTCGCGTTTCTTTTCACATTATACACATCGTTAAACAAAACACAGACAAATGGCCTAAAAGATGTAAAGCATTAAACATTTATCATTCAAATTAAAATGTTTCCGTTTGTTACTTTGGTATGTTGTTTGACAAGTTAAATTTTCATACTGTTTTGATGAAAAAAGACAAATTGATTGTAATTAACTTATAGGAAATGGGGGGTCCAATAATGATCTTAACTTATTGTTTTTATTTATTTGCATTGCATTGAGGCATATCAATTTACATCGGCATTACCTTATTACATGGATTTATAAGTCCGTTTGTATTCTAAAGCGATTTCATAATAAAGCAGACAGTATTGGTTATTCTGTATTTATGCCTCCAAAACAGGATATACGTGTTTATTGTTTAGTTAACATCATTGAACAATTTCCATTAAATATAAGAATGGTAACAACAAAAATAGTTTAATTTAATAGAAAAATAATGAAAAATAATGAGTATTTTAGTCTTCTATACATTGATGCTTTGCATCGATAAAGTTGTATTTCAAGTACCCATTCCTCAAAACTGAATCTTAATAAATTCTGCGATCAACTTGTATAAATGATATGAGTTGATCCACATCTTTTGGTTTGTGTTACAACAACGTTATTTTTTTTTCTCGAGACCTTTATTCAGGAGTAAACTATCATCGTAGCATTGTAGTAAACATTATTTCAGATTCGTTTAATATTTATCCCATACGATAGCTCACCTTTGTATTTCAGGTCGTTAGTATCCATTATCTGATAAAAACAATTGTTATTACTTCTGATGTTTTAATTCCATTACATGTATTTCTTTTTCTGTAAGTTTTATATATCTGATTCAACAAATCCAAATGTCTATTTAGTATTATGATCAGCAAGTAATTTTCTGTCGTTTGTTGACCTTCGTTTATATAAGATCTTGGAATATTTGTGACGGTGTTTGAATATATTTAAGAAGTTGTGATTGTTTGCTACAATATAAGAAAAAAAAACACTTCATGCGTTGGATGAAATTCATACACTGTATTCCACAAACCTGAAAAAGAAACAGAATAGATAAATCATTTGTTTTAATCAAGTTTTGATATAGTATAGTAACCAAAAAAAGATAATGTCAGATGCCTGAAACATATTTTTGAAAGTTAAATTTTATGAATGACTTGTGTTTATGCTACAAAAAGGAACTAAATGATCATGTAGATATCTTATTTGTATGAATACAAAGACTTGCATGTTTAATTTTCATACGGAAAAGAAAATAATTATGTTATATTCTATGTTATATTATATAAGCAAACAATAATAGCTGCTCATGTCTATCCGGAAGTCTTATGTTCATTTTTTAAAAAAATATTCATTTTCACAGAATTTGAATTAACGTGGCTTATAGAATGCTAAATAATTTTGACGAATTAAACAAAAGGCGGATTTCCTTTAAAGTATCAATATTTTCTTTCCTTCGCGAGTCATGCTTCATTTTTACTAAAATCTAAAATCATCAATATTATCAAAACAATCCTAAAACTTTTATGAGATTTATAAAATACGTTGAATAATACAATTACTTTTAATACAGCAAACAATAATAGCATGCTCATATCTATCCTGAAGTCTTACGTTAATTTAAGAAAAAATAACTTCATTTTCACAGAATTTCGATTAACGTGGCTTAAAAAAATGCAAAAAATTTTCGACGAATTGAACAGAACGTGGATTTCCACGTATCAATAATGTATTTCCTTTATGAGTCACGCTTCGTATTTGCTCGTTGTGGTAGCATCTAAAATCGTCTACATTATCAAAAAAGAGAAACATTCCTTAAATTGTTATGATATTTATATGACCCGATTTTACATTTCATAGTAAACAAATTAAAGAACCTTATGGGACACTTTACAATCATGACGATTAAAACAAACACCTAGTGTATTAAAATTTAATGATTTGTCGACACTCAATAATTTTTAGAAAATATCACAACGGTAGCTATGACAGAAAGTGCAATTCAATACAAATAATGAGTATTTTATTGATTACGTGCTATTAACGTCAAAAAATACCATCTGTGTTGAAATAAGATGAGATCGATCAATTATTGTATAGTGCAAATTTTAATATAAGGACTTGACAAAATTGTATCCACTTTACGATAATTTGCATTTCTGTTTTATGATGATTTAGGCCTTTTGTTCATTGACAATTGTTAAATAAATTCTTTCGGAATGGCCACTCAATGTTACATTACAGACACACACATGACAGAAGGACGATAACGTCGTATGATGGATAGAGTATTCTGGATTGTGTGGAGGATTGTCTAAGAAGAACTTTATCCCTAGGAAGCTCAATGTTGTTTGACAAACCATGACGAATTCTTGCAATAGATTAAACAAACGAAGAAATTTCCATAAGTTTTAAGATAGAAACATCATGAAAAAAAATATTTTCTATGTTTTCAAGCCATTGATATAGATCTATGAACATTGGCATTCATATGGCAAAATTTCAATTTTTCATTTCACTGCAATTTTATGACGAAGCATTGAAGATTTGTGGATTGATAATCTTTTAAAATTAACGTTAGAGTGTTTGAAAATATTGATTTTATTAGGTTTTTAAAAACTTTGTATCAAGTATCACAGTGGTAACTATGACAAAAAGCTAATTTGAAATGCATAATGAATATTGTATTCTTCTATACTTAATAGCTTCAATTTGATAAACTATATGTCAAAAAGCACCAGACATGCTGTATAAATACGGCAACAGTTTTATATTTAATCTATAGGCTATCGTTTGGTGCAACTTTTAAGAAATATCAACATAAGTTGTGTCAAGTGATAAAAGTGATGAAAAAATGCATCTACTTTACGATAGTCTGCGCCTCAGTTTAAGGATCTGCTTTGCACTTTTGCTAATCACTCGCTGTTTTGCTAACCTTCGACATGGCTACTCGATGCTAAAGTACGGACACAAACTGGACAGAAGGATGATAACTTCGTATGATAAATTCAGTATTCTGGATTGTGTGGAGGATTGTCTGAGAACAACACGATGTCGGTCCGTGAACTACCACCAAGGAGCCCACTTCTGCCAAACCAACTTTGAAAACAAGACAACTGTTTCTGATCTGTATTTAGAGAAGCCTGGCTGGATATACAGCGATATAGAAGATTGGGACAAGGTATGTATTGTAGATAGATTTAGATCCATCTATATCGTTTATTGATATATCATATAAATAACATCACTTTTTCCCCTAAAAGTTCTTTGAAAATTGCAACAGCATTTTTTATGATACCTTGAATTATTAAACAAAAATCATTTTATAAAACAACAAAACATATATATTTTATTTAAGTTTATGTCATTTTCAAAGCGATTTTGTGACAAAGCATTTACGTACGCTTTAAGTTTTTGGAAATTATAACCTTTTGAATATCACAGATAGGTATCTAGACTTGATTTATCATAAAATGCACAATTGTATTAAGAAATAATATTAATCGTTTTTCTATTGATAGGATACATTGACCGAAAAATGTCATCAATGCGCGTTGCGCATAAAAAAAAAAGTTTTCAAGTCAATTTTTAATACATTAATTCATTTCTTATCATTTAATAAAACAGTATTCTAGTCATAAAATGTATAGTGTCATTGATCAAATATGAAAATAATGTAATGGAAGCGGAGCGTATGAATACAAAACAACAACAGCAACAATATTCAAAATGGATGCGCCTTCAGCCGAGAAATTTAATAGATTAATCACAAAAAGAGAGTTGAAATCTAAACCGACTGAATTGAAACCGAAAAGGAAAAAATGCGAGGACTTGTGATGTTTATACTTTACAGCAAGATTCGTAAAAGCTGGGTTTGATGTGAGTTAAATCCGTGGAATATGCAACTGGGCATAACCATGCGAGGAGATGCGATCGTGGACGAAAATAGTTGATAAATTTTTAATTAAAGTATTTATGGGCGACTTGTGTAAATGTTATGGTAACTCAATAGCTTGCAAGGTACTTAAATGGTATATTTGCCGCTTGGAATACCCCGAAGGAGTTGAAACACTACTCATAGCTTTGCTTTATGATGCGTATTATGAAGAACGAATATGTGCGTCTGTTAATTTAAAACGCATTGTTACCAAATTTTAAAAGCAGTATTACCATGTAAGTGTATATGCCTTTATGTTCGTAATAATCATTCCTAGAATTTGAACCACCATAAATGTTGATCTTTGATCTCAAGCAAACAAATCGAGAGAAGACGCCTAATTTTCATTTTAATGAATTAAATAATGTGTATTGTGTATTTCTGAGCCATAAGGTTATCTTTTATTTTTACATTTTAAATTTAAGTAAATTGTCATCGACGCTTAAAATGAAAAGTACTTAAATATCAAATTTCCGACATATTGATTTGCGCAATGTTAGCTAACCTTCGAATATCGTATATTACCAACGTCTCTAGAAGTACTGCAACTAGAAAATCAATTTGATATCTATGTATCATCGTAGTCAGATTTTTCTTTTAACCAAGACGCCTAACAAAGGTGTAATAATACTTTTATGAATAAATAGAGGTCCAGTCTGTGATAGTAGCAATACATTTTATAATACTCCCGACTTTTGACTTCGATTCCGACTTAAAAAAAATATGTTTTGTTTTAATTGGTCAATAAATATAGGAATAAACGTATCAAAAAGTGTTAATGCTAAAACATTACAAAAAATACTTTAAAAAATCATGGAAGGGTCACATTGCATCGAAATTACTGGCGTGTTTGTAATCCGTTGAAGGCCTGTTATGGGTTGATTTGTCAGATACGCTATGCCTGAGTCAAGCCACTTTGCTTTTAATGTCTTAATGGCATTCCCAGGTTAATCACAATATCACCACATGCTTGGAGATTGGATGCCACTTTCTCATCGTACCGTGTTTGATCCTACATGTGATCGTTCACAATCTTTTGTACACTGAAGTCTATTTGTTGGACTTCGGACGTGCAGTTAGATGGGGCGTATACATATATATGTCCAAATTCCTTCAACAGTTTCCTAAATCCCCGGAAAGCTGCGCACTAAAAGTCTCGAATGATGAGAGCTTTTTGTTTCAATGGCAAATCAGGCTCATTTATCACTTTTTTAACGCACGTATGATTTTTTCAAGATTGCGAAAAATCGTGTCTTTGTTTCCCCAGTTGATTTTTTAACATTGAATGCTACTTTTTGGATGTCGTTGATCCTATACATATAACACCATGCGGTAAAGACAAGTTAGCGCGGTATTTTGTATATTTTGTCTGTACAGCATGGTGTATTATAGGATCGAAGACATCCAAAATGCGCATTCGCTGCTTATATTTATATTATATGTAATTTATATAATCTTTTTTTAAAATGCCAGAAGTCTTATACGCTTCCGTACTTCTTTTTTTTTTTTTTTTTTTTTTTTTTTGTTGTTTTTTTTTTTTGTGTTTTATCTTCAAAGTCTACGACACTTTTAACTACGCATGAACTTATGATATTAAATTCAAATCTAATTGAAATGTGATTTTAAATATTGAAAACTTCCAATCAATACAATAAAATCATGTTTATTCATCTTTTTGAATATTAATTGAACATTCATGCAATTTTAACGAAAATGGATGTTCAAAATCTGATAAACAGATTGTGGTATACCTTCGACTGAAGCTTTTTCGATGGAAAAGATAAAAGAATGGGATGGCATAGGAATAACAAGAGGAATGCATATCACGTGCTCTTCTGGATATGACCAACAAGGTTCTGAATTTCTTATATGTCGAGCTGATGGATCTTGGAAGACAAGTTTGATTTGCACTTTCAAAGGTAAGATAGATAAGTTTAAAAAGAGAAATCATAAATCAAAGCCCAACAACATGAAAATAAATGTTTACATTTTTCTTGAATAGTTATTGTGATGTCATTTTATGTTAAATGTGATAAAAATGCAAACAAATATACGGGGTTTGTTTTTCCAAAAATATGTTTTGAATGGTGTTGCATAATTATTTTTTGGTCTCAAAACGTGCTGCAAAATTTTGAGTCATATGCATCTTATATGATTTTTTTTTTTTCGATATTTTTTGTGTGTGTATCATGACTTACATTATATTAGCTTTACTTTTACAAAATATGCATTTTCTGAAAATATTCTGACTAAATTTTAACTTAAGCAATTAAAACAATACCCGTTTGGTTTTGAAATGTTGGAAATTAGAAAAATTTGAAGGCTAACGTTTTAAAAACCGATTTAAAATAACTACTACAGGCAAAGTTGTTGGTATATGCATGTATGTAAAAAATCGAATAAAAGTAAATGCGCCTCCCCGGATTTTAAATCTTTATAAGAACAAACAATGAAAACTATATAGTGCTGTATACATATGTTTCTCGGATTTATTTTATATCAGGAATACCAGGATGTTATGACAATCAATACAGCTTTGCTACCAATAGTTTAAAGATTTTAAAAAAAGGACCTTTCAGCATTAACCCAAATGGAAAATCGCAATGTAAAATTCGTTGCTTCCAAGATGACAGTTATAAATATTTCGGCTTGCAGGTTTGTGTACTCCTTAAAAACATAGTATGGGAATATACTTGTTTATTTTCAACCATTAATACTTTTCCATGGCCAGAAAAAGAATATTGATTTTTGATTGACAGAAAGGTGTAGAGTACTAATATTTTTAGCTCACCGGAGCTGAAAGCTCAAGTGAGATATTCTGATAACATTTTGTCTGTCGACCATCTGTCCGCCCGTTCGTCCGTCTGTTTGTCTGTCCGTCTGTATACTATTTACATTGTGAACATCTTCTCTTAAAGCATTCTTATGATAAGGCAAATATAAATTGCAAAAACGAAAGACCGATCTTTATTTTAAGCAGAGAAAACCTCGAAACTGTACCCAAAAAAGTGGGGGGGGGGGCATTTTTAAAAATCTTCTCAAAAACTACTGAGTCAAATTCAATATATTTTATCATAAATAATCTTTATGGAATGAAATATATAAATTGCCAAAGGTATGGGCTAATTCTGGTTCAAATCCGAGTTATTACGAAAATAATATTAAAGGAAAGGCGTGTATCAATCAGTTTATAGCTTCGGGTTCGGTAATTCATGAGTCTTGGTAAAATGGGTAGGCAAAACCGGCCCGGGGCAAAATAAAAAATCTGGAATTGGAATTGATTTTGGAATTATACGATTTTGTAATAGACGATTGCCGATCTGTACCGGCATTTATTTTGCCCTGGCCCGGGTTTGCCTACCAATTTTACCAATACGCGTATTCAATACTTCTAAAACGAGGATCTTTGTTTAAAGCAGCCATGACATATGATAAACGGGTCGATCTGACAATGATGAATTTGTTTGTTGTGCAACAGTTCGCGTACGAAGGGAATCTTTGAAACAGGCAAATTGGTGCCGATTTTGTGAAGTAAATTGAGGTTAAATATTTCAATGCGTTGACAGTTCTCACATATGACGGCGGTGTTTGCTTGTTTTGATTTTTGTTTCGTTTTTATTATTTATGCTTGGTAACCTGGAAACTATCGCCTGTATTTTGTAATTTTTACGTTTTAAATCAAACAGAGACTTCGGTAAATAAAACAGTTAACTGTTAACCTGCGCAAACTATGCAAAATCCGATGTATTATCAAAGTGCTAAAATACAATTCATTCTATCGGTAATTCGGTATAATCTTTTGCGTTATGGTAGATAAATGCAATGTGTTTTGTTGAGATGCTCAGCATTTTCTCGAGTTTATTCAGTTTAAATCGAGTTTAATATCGTTGACGGAAATATGTAGATATATACATGTATATGATTCATTTTGAAAAATAATTTTTGCTTTTTTTTTTGTTATAGTGCATGTTTCTTGAGTTTAATTGTTTACAATTTCTTTTTACTAACCATATTTCAGTGTTAAGCTTCGAATTATAATCAAGATACAGAGATATGCCCACAACTCTTTCTTTGTACACAGATGTAAGGCCATTTTTTCATTTTAAATGCTGAATAGGAAATACCAGGTTAAAAATTTTAAGCTGAATGTAATAAACTCATGTGAACAAAATTTGACTCAAACCAAGCAGAATTGGTCAGCTCTGCATCATGCTTATAATTCTATGATTGACGCTGAAATTTTAGTTGATCATTAGAAATGTCTTGCTAAAAGGATGATATGCTGTAACTACTTTCTGGTGTCCCTTCTTAAACGATGAATTGCATAAAATCTACACAAATTTTTGATAGCTTTTAGAGCACAAATAAAAACGACGTCTTTTAAACAGTTTCAACATTATCATAATGAGGATAAAAGCAAAAGCGTTGTTCTTAAAAAAATTATTGCAACGGAAAATCGTCTTTGTAGACATTTGTTGTTTTTTTCATAAAGATGAAGATAATGAGTGGGCCTTGGTACAATAGAGCGACATGCCTACCAATACATTGATTTCAATTATAGCTCTTTAACATGTGTTACAACATTTTTCAGTTTATTCATCAGTCAAGTGAATAAATTTTGGCTGATCATTAGAAATGTCTCGCTAAATGTTACATGTACTTGTACAAAACAAGTTAAGGATGATATGCTGTATATAACTACTCTACGGGGTCCCCTCTTTATACTATGAATGATTTGAAATCTGCATCAATGTTGATAGTTTTTTTCAGACACAAGTAAAAAAAAACGCACCGTTTAAACAGTGTCAATAGTTCTGACACATTTCTGTTGCGGGTATAAAGGAATAATCGCTATTCTTAAGAAAATATTACAGCGGGAAATTATCCTGGTTTGTAGTCATTTGTTATTTTTGAACAAAGATGAAAATGATGGGTGAGCCTTAGTAAGATAAAGTAATGTGCCTGTCAATACTGTAACATTGATTTTCATAGCTCTTGACCATGTCATGTGACAGCGTTTTTGATTCCAGTGTATTTATCAATCAAGTGTGAGTAAAGTTATTCAAGTCACACGAGTTGATACAAGGTAAACAATAGTCATTTAATTACAACGGAGAAGACAAATTTGAATGTTTTTTATTTGAGGAATTGAGCGCAGTTACATGTAGGTACAAATATCATCTTCACATCCATAGGATTTTTCAGAATGAAATACAATTATAACTATTATATTATATTTAAACAAGTTGCTGTCCTTAAAAAAAGGACTGCAATACGTGGACCATTTGCATGTGTTTCCAACGAAAACGAGAAAGCAATAAAATTATAACAGATTCCACCAACTCAAGCCCCCTGCTTTTAATCAACAATTTATATGTTGTATTACGTATATATATATATATATATATATATATATATATATATATATATATATATATATATATATATATATATATATATATATATATATATATATATATATATGTATAGTTGACTTTTAATCTCAGAATTTAAAGAGTTCATGCTTCTAAAATAATTATGATCTATATTAATGAAAATTGCATGGATAGTATCAGACATTCGGCGAATTTTAATTTGTGCGCACACATTACGCTTCGCGCTACTTTGTTACATGTAACTACGTTATACAGTGCCAGCTATACTATAAATGTGTAAATCAATTTCATATTTTGATGCATCTTTCTTGAGATTTAAACTTTTATACAGTGACATAATTATTCAATCATCTATTATATACAGTCACATAATAATTCAATCATACTTAAATCCTTAAATAATTCAAATCGGGAAGTTCTCTAGCCTCGCCTTCTATAAAAGTAAAGTTAAGCTACATGTGTATTCGGAAAACAACAAAACATTATAAATTATGCTATTTGATGGATTCTGTAGTTTCGGCATAACATTACCTTATTTCATAATACTGACAGTTTATCACATGCCGATCATTTCTTTAAAAGGAATACTTTGTTTCTGTTATGTTTACCGACAACTTTACAATTACAGCGCATTTGAACTTATATGTGCAAATGGCATGGAATCCCGATCCCGAAACATGTGCTTGCCTTGTTCCCTGAGCTACCCATTACGCACAGGAACCAGGCTAGCTCATGCGCAGGCTGAATTTTCCCCATTGCATCCGGTTTAATCTCGCTTATATATTTTCTGCGTGGACCTCAGGGTCCACGCAAAAAAAAAATACAATAACTTATTAGAAGTTGAGGAAGAAAATGTACATATATGCTCTTATATATTTTGATCGCTTTATAAAGTGGGGGAAGGGGGGATAACGAAAATGTGTGGAATTGGAAGTTAACAGTGTACCCCTGCCATATGTTTAGTTTTATATCTTGCGTAGAATTTTCTTATTCTGGGTAAATATAGTATTCCATAAAGGTACAATGTAAAAGAATACGTGTATGCAAAAACAAGAATAACATTCGAATACTGTACATTATTTATTTTGTATCATTCTACCAAGGGGCCATATAACACATATCTTTTGAACGACCATTGTTGCTCAGGTGAGCGATGTGGCCCCATGGGCCTCTTGTTTTATTGTTATTTTAGGAAAATCATTCTTAAATGTAATTTTGAATGACTTTTTTTCCAGTTTGGGAGCCATTGCTTTTGTGGCAATGAAATTGAAACTTCATTTAAACGCGTGTCCGATGAAGAGTGCAATACATTTTGTCTTGGAAACACGGATGAATTGTGTGGTGGATATTGGAAAATATACATCTTTACAAATGAGTAGACGGTGCATCAATGTAAAATACTATGCTAAATTCTAAGCTGATTGTCGTATCTTATGTATAATATTACTGTATAACAATAATTTTGTGGAACATGAGTATAATAATAAGTATCGAATTAGCTGCTCTGGTCCTTTAAAAAAGATCTTGGAAATTTGGAAAACAAAACAATACACAAAGTTTGTTTGAATACCAAAGGTGTCATCAAATAGTATTGCGTTATTTTGACCCTCATATGACCCTCTCCCACAAACTCCTTAAATTAAGGCGTAATGCTTCGCTGAAATTAGTAATTTTCCTTTTAAAATATTTTAGCAAATCATCTACATTTTTTTTTCTTGGTTTGATTAAAACATTCCTTAATCAATTAACGTTACCAAAAGCTTCCTTTTCTTAAGAAGCTCATGAGACAATAGCCTGATTTTACATGTTACAATGAAATATGATTTTGTTACTGCATAATATTTATATATTTATGTACGTAAATATGAAGAGAACGATCCTAGCTGCTGCTGTAAATAACTGAAAGTTCATTACTTTTGACGATAATATTTATTGATAGTTCTTTGTTGTTATATTCACTATAAATATATCAATGCGTTTCCCGAGACATGCATTCAGATTGAAGTTCACCACGCCATGTTTCTTGAAATTAACCTGTATATCTAATTATTGGGCCAATTATTTTTTTAAATTGTGATATTTATTAAATGTTAGAATTGTTTGGGGTTTTTTATATAGCGAGAAAGAAATATGCGTATCTTAAACAAGACAAGCGGACATTATAAACTTTTTGTTAAACATGGCATAACAATTTTAAGTTTCTTGGTGACAGACAGTGGCCGGAATCGGAGTTATTAGTATCAATATAGTGAGAGAATTATGCCTTAGAATTAATTACAAAGTATTTACGGTTCTATCAATTTGATTTTGATTTTGATTTTCAATTATTGCGCAAATGAGCTTGCATTTATTAAATTGGTTACCATCTCAGAAGTACACATTTTGGGACCATGAATCTTCAATTTTATAGAAATTATGAATATTGTTTGTAAAAAAAAAAATTAGATACGGATCAAAAAATACAACTGGATTTTTCAAAATTACAGCAAAATGTTGAAAATACTGAATTAATGCGTTACATTATTCAATGAATTTTTACCTTCTAAGACCATTCTATACAATTGCTCATTCCGAAAAACCAGGTCATGTATCTGATAGTGGTCCGGAATACTAGATTCATAGAGTAAAGGATTTTGCCCGACAGCCGAACTAGAACCACAAGACCTTTTAGTCCCAGTAACATGTGTCTTAACTCTAATTGTCTCGGTCAACAAACCGTTAAGACTGCAATAATAATGTTAACAAAGTTCAAGAAAGACGGGCATGTCTTGTATTCACCACCTCATGCAAATTGTTCTTGCCTATACACCCATCGATGTTAAAATGCATTTCTTTGATTGATTAGATGTATGTGTGTATGATATTTGTTTTTACTCCTATGCTATGTTGTTTTGGAAAAAAATACCCATTTGAAATGTACATTTTGATTATGTGTTACAAGAAACGATTGTATGTGCAATTTGCTAAATTGCTTTTTATTCGGGGAGAGGAGGGGGGGGGGGGGGTTATGTCGGGGTTTTTTTAAGAGCAATCATATTTTTTGCTTGTGCCTTGCAATGTCAATTTCCATATAAAAATGTATGCAATAACGGTATAAGTTGCTTTGTGTAATGTGAGGAAAATGAACGTCGATAATTATACAGTGTTGACTTCTTAATTACAATGCACAAAACATGTAAGCAATAACCATGGCAATTTCAAAACTGATATATGAATCTTAGTGGGATCAGTTTACAATGTCCTTTACCACATTGTTCCTCACATTAAAAAAAATAATTTTAATTGGATCTTGTGCTTTTCACTTACACATTTGACCAGCCACTTTATCACTCATTGGCATTGGTTGATTTTAGTAGCTTCAATCTGATTAAAGGAGGCGTGGCTCCTTGCCTGAGCACGTTCTTCTGACATTGCTTCAAGTGAGATCAGTGCGATTAAGCACCATTCTGTGTCATTCATTTGTTAGCTTTGCATTCTCAAATATCGTATTTAGTTTGCTCTCTATTAATGCGCTCTGACGTACTGTTGATTTTCAATTGACACTCATTATTCTATTAGTGTTAATTACCTATGTGCATCATACCCTCTATTAATAAGCTCAGACGTATCATAGGCGTGGTGCTTTTACCAAATTAATTGCTACTTATTAGCTTGCTTACCTCTATTATTACGCCCAGACGTTAAATAGATGGTGTATTTTATTATTAATTATCGACAAATCAATGTTTTAATATGAAGCAATTAACTCATTCCTAAACCGTTAATCCCGCTCCTTCCAATGGCAGGACGCTTTAAACGTCAGGGCAAGCAAAAGAAAAGTGTGGTAAGACCATCTTATGCATGTGCTCATGAACAACGCATTCACAAAGCAAGCGTAATAGCTGCAAAAAAAAAAAACTGTTCTCAATATACCCTCATATTCTCTCAAAGAAAATGAATACATACTACTTGCCAAAGGGCTTAAATTCACCCCGTCATCCAAAGAGAGCAATGTTAAAAGGCTTCTTCTTAAGAACTTTGATGAGTTTGCGAGAAAACTCACATGCAAATTCTCTTTTGATACCTGAGAAAATAGTAAATTTAATCCCTTCAGAACATCAACTGGTTACAAACCCGATCCGGCTTGTGGCGCACTTAAAAATTACATTGATGAAACTAAACTAGCAATATCATCTCTGCTAATAAAACAATATCAGGATAATCGTACTAGCCGCGAAAGAGCAGCATTGACTTCGTTAATAAACAACCGTCATATCGTTATTTAAAAAGCTGACAAAAGCAACACTGTGTTTATCATGGATATAGAAAAACATGTCACTGAAGCACTACGCCAACTTCAGTCAAATCACTAAATTGAAGTTGACAAACCCGATCTGTCATATTTACACAATATCATATAAAAGAAATTAAGAAAATGACAATAACAAACAGTCAACCATCTCAAAAATCAATAAACGGAAATACAAACTCAAAGCAGAGCAACGCTGACAACCAGATAGATATAGGTAGATAGATAGAGATAGAAAGCATATGCATATAAGAGGTACATTGGACAAAGAAAAACATATCGTTATCTAAATGATAGCGATGCGTCCTTTAATAGCGGACATTTGTATCTGCCCCCTAAAATTTACAAGATCAAAATAATATCCTGACTGCCCTCACAAATGGCACTTGCAGCCACAGACGGTTACTACCTTGGCGGCCAATTATTTCACAATGCGATACACCAACACATAGAATTGGTGCTTACTGTGACTGCTTTCTAATCCCAATACTTAAAAACAATCAAACAATATAAAGGATAATCTGACTTTAAAAAAATAGAAACTTTACGCTTACCTACGCAGATTTTACTGATCACTAATGATGTTTCAAGTATGCATACTAACATGGAGTTCAGTGAATTATTAAACGCTGTTGAAGAAGCCTAAAAAAATAACAAAAGAGACGTATCAGATCTAGATTTACCGTATCCCGATGTCTCGGATCCCCTCTTTCTTGTAACGTGCATACTCGAAAATAATTATTTTGAATTTAATGAAAAAAATTACAAACAAAACATTGGATGTGCAATGGGCCCAACAGTTTACCCAGAGGTATCTGATATTAGAATGTTCTAGACAACCCAATCAATCCTGGCCCAGTTTCAATATGCTAATAAGATCTTCTGGAGATTTTGAAGTTCTTTGAACTTGGTAATCGATGCCACCCGCATTTAAAATTCACTTTTGAAGTCGCTGTTCATTCAAAGAACGTTTTTGACACAACAGTCTATAAAGGCGGACAATTCCAAAAAATCAACAAACTAGATATCAAATCATACATAAAACCAACAAACAATTTTCAGTATTTACATAGAGAGAGGACTCACAACCAAGCGGTATCCAAGGTTTTATAATTAAGGGTGAATGTATAAGACATGTGAGTAATACATATGACACTATATCTCTCACTGTAATTCTACCAGACCTTAAAAAACACTTGTCAAAGAGAGGTTACTCTGATACAGATATAGACCCTATTATCACAGGCCTTACTGGAGCAGACAGAAATGAGATCCTAATAATAAAAATAACCACAAATCAAAACTCCAAAATAAACTAGTTATGGTCACAAGATATAACCCGATAATCAAAGGATTAACCAAAACGCATCTTAAAATATTGAAACGAAATGAAAACAAACACGAGATGCAAAGAAATCTTTACATCGGAACCGATTAGCGAGGACAAAAGCCTATTAGGTCACGTTTACCTCAAGAATACACTGCTAAGGTGGACCCCTAAAGAGGCGGGTCTTCTCTTTTAAAAATACTCTTTTAAAAACCGCTTAAACACTTTTTACTATATTACTATATATAAAATTATGTATCAAAAGAAATATTGGTGAAATTTGGTTTAGAGTGTCGGGTCAAAGTAAATTTCATGGACGGGTTTAGATGATTAATGTCCTTTTTTCACACGATAACTTATCCTTCTGTTTGATTATGTGTTTGCTCTCCCTTGTTCATCAATCACTGTTTATTTGACAGTTCAATTATATAATATCATAAAAAATAAGCAAAGTATAAACATTTACAGAGCGCCCTATATTTCAATATTTAATGTGCTGTACAATCATGTTCATTCATTCATCGTCAGATCATAGACAAACAACTTCATTCATCGTCCGAACATCGACAAATAACTTCATTCATCGTCAGAACATCGACAAACGGGTTTTCTGTTTGCCGTCGCTCGGTCGATCGATCGACATTTCGCATTTGGATTTCCCTTAAATGTCAGCCAACTCCCGATCAAAAGTTGATCAAGGGTGGACTTCTCTTTTTGGCGATTGTGTCAAATCTGTTGATGGACAACCAGCTGTATACAGATAACGTTTAGTATTAACAAGTTATTAGTTGATAAGAGGCGGTTGGGCACATAAGATTTTTCCCGCGATAAATTGAAGCAATGCCCACGAAGTTACATTGAATATTCATCAATTGAGAACTATTTAATGTCATTGGCCGACCATCGGCTTAAATGTGACTTGCTAGTTGAAAGTAAGGTTGAAAGTAAGAAAAGATCACGGAAGACGAAAGTAAAAGACAATATATTAAAGAAGATATTACTAGTGTCTTGATCAAGCTTTTCACTAAATAGGTGATTATTTCCGGTTTTTATCTCAATAGAAAAACCTCTGTTTTTTGGTTTTTTAGTAAAACCGTCTTTCACCGGTGAAAACCGCGTGTTTTACCGAGTAACTGCCCTTGTTTGGTCGTGTAGTGTGAACAACGTTGGTAAAATGTTCGTGCAATTACGTACTATTTAATGCTAAAATTTACATTGTTCATAGTTATTAACCATCATTATTTTCAGTTTATGGATTTGTAACTACAGAAAATAAGTAAATTAAATATAAAAGTGATTAATGCATGTAAAAGGCTTTAATTTTAGCAAAGACAATTTTAATTCTGTATTTTATTACGATTTGTGTAGATCAATCCATGTTAAGTGTACATTTGTGGACCGTAGATTCCTTATTTTACGCGGGTACTTAATTCCGTGATTCTGTCGTTTTGTATTAAATCGCGAGAAAGTAAAATCGCGAACACCGATTTTTAATTATATTTCCTAATAATTTACATCTGTCTGAAAAATGTTAATTATGAAATCCGCAAGGAGTGCTTCTAGCGATTTTACGGTGATATTACCTCATAGAGTTTAATTAGGAATTTACAGTAATGAAAAAATTATATCATCTTGGTGCCTGTAGAATTTAACCCGTATCAAATTTAGTAAAATGCACCATATCAACAAAAAACCTAAGACGTTGGAATTACCGCAAAAACATCCCTTGTTCTTTAGGGATCAGCGCCTTTTCATGGTACGAAACGAATGCCATTGATATTTTAACAGCTTTTGTTCTGTTTGAGATTACAATTATTTTCAAATTAAAGACCGAAATCCACGAAATTTGTAAAAAAAAAAAAAAAAAAGTTACAAACTGCGGGAACTGCAATCTGATCGTCGTAGGCTTCATTTCTGTATATTTCTAACTAAACGCGAGCTGGTGATTTAATACCTGCATAAAAGCGCAAAAAGAACCGATCGCAGGTTTTAAGAGACTCACTTTTAAATTTCTGAGCTGTTGTGAACTAAACAACGATATAACTGAAGTTTGGTGATCGTTGTTTTATATTCTAGCATTTGTCACGTAATGCCGGTATCCCAAACATAAATACTCACATGATGTAGGGAGTCTTCAGTGTTAACGACGTTACACATTTGGTTACACATTGCAAATAAAAACGAAATCAAACCTATAAAAATATCAGAGTAAAGGAATAAAATGGTATATGGACATAAGTCTCGATCTAGAAGCGATAATCATTTTTTCAGTAAATAAAACGCATACCCTATACTTATTCATTTAATGACTAAGTATGACATTTTATAATTTACAAGAAATGTATCAGTATCACTAATAAGTATACTTTTATTGCAAATTCGTTGTCAAACCAATCGTAATAAAGTGTTCCCGTATAATCGGAAAGTAACGATTTTAGAAGCGAGACGTTACGCATGATGACAAAGCAAGTATTTATTTAAAAAATATAGGAGCAGCAAGTGTAGCAATCATACTTCATCCTGGCGTCATCATGCTAAATTGATTAACACATGATATTTTTGTCTTCACTGAATGCGTTTCGTGGTTTTCGTCCTCAAATTAATGTTTCTAGTAGAAGTTTTCTAAAGATAACAATGTGGTAAAGAATCAATATGAATCAGAAATTGAACAAAAGAGGGAGCCGGGTACAAAAAATAAAAGGACATGAACTCAAGCACAACATGGATAATGTGAACAGTCCGAAGTGAAATAAAATAATTTTGGATATGAAAACAATAAGTGGAAAACATGAGCAAATGTACGAACGATGAAAGAATTAAGCAGCACGAGAGTACCAACAAAATACGTAGATATTTGTCGGGGATATCTTTCCTTCCTTACACTACACCCTGGAATTTCTTTTAAAGTAAACATACCACATACTTCAAACACACTTTCATCTGTAGAAGGTTACTTTATAATTGGAATAATAATTGGAAACTACATTTTGTAGGCGATGAAAATCAATAGCTGAACAATAGAGTTATACAATAGCATAACTTCATAAATCAATTTCATTTTTAAAGCGTATCATTGTAACTCAGGCAAGCGGAGAGGAATTTGTGATTGATATCTTTAACCACATTGAATAAGGGCTTTAAATTTTGATGATTTTATGACACGACTGAAAATTTTTAATTTGTTCTAATTACCAAAAACAATAGGAAACCAAAAATCGAAAATGAGTATTCTTTTTTTTTCAATTACAATACCGTTTCTGTGAACTTTTACTGTTGACGTTTGATTTTACAAGAACTAGTCACATAAAGCGCTTTGTTCGCAAAAGATCAATAATTCGCCTTCTTCGAGAATAAATTCAACATAATTGGTGTCAAGTTTGGCGAAAACTGTATCCTCTATGATGAACTTGTGCCATTCATCAATGATGTTTCTTGCTCTCTTGTTTATGAATCACTGTTTTGCTGACCTTCGACATGGCTACTCCATGCTACAGTACGGACACAAATTAGACAGAAGGATGATAACGTCGTATGATGGATATAGTATTCTGGATTGTGTGGAGGATTGTCTAAGAACAACACGATGTCGGTCCATCAACTACCACCAGGGAGCCCACTTCTGTCAAACCAACTTTGAAAGCAGAGTATCTACACCTGATCTATATCTAGAAAAGCCTGGATGGATTTACAGTGATATAGAAGACTGGGACAGGGTTAGATATGTTTGTGAATTTTGATTCGATTATATAACTGGTTGATTAAACTGAATAACGAATTGAATTCGAAGTTTTAATATTTATTTTAAACATTATTTTGTTCTTAAAAATCGCGACTGTAATCAATAACTTAAAGAAGCTAATTTAATAATTCATTCTTGTAATGTTAGAAACATTCAAAATTTATCGCTTTGTGTTTCGTAAATGTGCTATCATTATCCACTGACACGAAGACTTGAATATCATGTAATTTCTGATTTCAGTCATTAATGTTGTGTTATCTTTCTTGTGTTGCTTTGCAAGTGTATACTTCTATTAAACATTATGTATTTTTTTCCTGAAAATGCATTAACTGTCTTTGGTTTTATCAATTTGAAATTAAAATATGAAATACTTTGGTGCAAAAAAGTGTCTTATAAATATACTCTCATTGAAATACAATTTACAGATGACTTAATAACATTCAAATTCACTTTGCATGCTTTGCTTAACATATGCAAAAGTGTAACCTCTATGGTGATTTTTTTTTTAAATTTTGTTATTTATTATGTGATGAATTTAAACGTTAGATCAGAGAATGGACAAAGAAAATAGGAATTCAAGCGAAATAATCACTGATTTTTATCATTTATGACAAACGCTGGAATTGAAATTATATATGTTATCACATCTGTACGTTCATCATCGAGAGTTAAAATGATGATTTCATACTTTTTATGGGACATTCTCATTTGAATTTTTTATTTAATTTTTTTTTATTTTTTTTTACAGGTCATTGCAGGAGCGTGTTCGATGTCAAATTGTTCCATGAATGAAAAGTGCATTCCAAAACCTTTTGATCAGTTCACCTGTGTCATTTCAGGTTCTTCATTTTGATATCTTTGTTTTGTATCACAGATAACGTTTAAAAGGACAAGTACGTTTTCTTTTTTTTCGATTTTAAGATTTTATTATGTAGATAAACTAATAGACTACGACAACAGTCCTTTAAATTAGATGTACTTAAAAAAAATAGAACTTGGGACTTTACCTCTGTCTTAATAAACCAACTCTTCAAATCATTATTTTATTCTTTAGCGCTTTATTTTGATGACATCTCAATGTTCGGTTATTTCAGACCAACCTCAATATTTTGAAGATCATTTTAATACCATATGTATTATGTACACCAAAAAAGGAAATATAACAATAACCGAGAATTGATGTTTAATTTTTAATTAACAGATTGTGGTGTACCTTCAAATGAAAGTTTCTCAATGGAAAAGGTTAGGGAATGGGATGCCATTGGTGTAGAAAAAGGAATTCATATTACATGCTCTGCCGGATACAAGCAACAAGGTTCTGAGCGTTTTGTTTGTCGCCCTGATGGATCTTGGATGACAGATTTGAGTTGCACCATGAAAAGTAAGATAACGTGACAAGCTGACTTTGCTACACATTAAACCTGCGAACACCCAAATTCATTAGTAAGACTTGTATTTAGTAAAAAAAAAAGATTCAAATCGCAATGGTATAAATTTGCATGAAAACTAATAAATGTCCTATAACTACCCTGCATTCACCTTCAAAGGACATATCAATATCAACCAATGGCATATGTTTTAATGGAATACATTCATAAATGCTTGATTCAGATTGTATTCAATCATAGACATTTCTAACTTGGGCAAATAAAGCAGATTAGAGATTTTGTAAAAATACAGAGACCCCAAATCGGTAAAAAAAAAATAGATATCAAAAAACAAAAGAAGGAAAAAAAAACACACAGGAAGAAAAGGTGGCTGGCTATTTCATCGAAGACATGTGGTCGTAAACGCACCACTCTTTTTTTTTTTTGAACGATATAGAAAAATACCTAAATAGATATACGACTAATTGATTTTTTTGTTCAATTTTAGAAATACTAGGATGTTTTCAAAATTATGATAGTCGCAATGTTCTAGAATTCGGACGATATGAAATTTCCCCGAATGGGCAACAGGAATGCGAAGTGTTTTGTTTACACCAACAACAGAGCAACTTTAAATATTACGGCTTGCGGGTTTGTAAAGTCTTAGGAAAATAAGGTCTGATGCAGTATGTACTAGTAATTGGACGAAATTGCGACGTGTTTACAACACACTTAGTTGCGTTACATTGCAATGAATATCAAAGTAATAAATGATATAAAGATTATAAATGAAATTGAGAATTTAGTAGTTTTTTTAGTATTCTGTTATCAAAGACCTTTTAAATATCAGAAGGTTTTTGTGTGCATTTGTAAACATAATTCAGCCATCGTAAATATAAAATAGTCGCAGCGGAAAAGAAATAAGCAATAATAAAATAAAATAACTCAAATAACTTTAGAAGCAGGTACAAACCATTTACAAAGTGCCAAATACCTTGCATATACCAAGATCTACAGTTGGGAGTTTGAAAAAGCGTACAGAACAATAAGGCTTGATAGAACACATTTCCTGAAGATGATAAAGCAAGGGACTACCAAATATCAAAAAGGCAAATAACTGTTAACAGAAGAGACAATTTATACGACATTAAATCGAATTTAAATAAGAATGGAGGCAAATCAATATGAAATCAAACTTCGCTGTTTTATGCATTTATGCAAAGATGTAGAAAATAGAAAACATTTGTTTTGGTAAGCAAAGGCTTACAGTATAAAATTACAAGAACGGGAATCTATGGCTGAAGACCTGATTTGTTGGAAGCACAAAAGACTAAGCCCTGTTACTGAGTCATAGTAATGGGGTGTCTCACATGGCATGGTGTAGGCACAATTTAAAGAGTTAATGATAACATAAATGCTTGCAAAATCAAAAGATACTAGATGACAATTTGCATCCTGTTTTACCCCATCAGTTACCATAATGGAAGTTTTTCAATACAATGATCAGACACGTCGTGTGCGTTCCACCCAATATTATTTACAGAATAGAACACGAATATAGCCAACACGCTCATAATAAATTGACGCTTATATTGATTAACATATTGTGAACCTAACGTAGCAATAGCCTAAGAACAAATGGCTGGCAGGCACAGGACCCAACATCAACACCATCGAAATTATCTGTCTTCTAATTAAAAGAAAGCATTGGGGAAGATATAGTAGAATATAGATCAAAGAAGATTATATTTGTAAAATTCAGCTCATCTAGACTCAAATTCGGCCTCAGTACGTATAAACCTATAACAGGCAATTTCTCGACTCTTGCAAAATGGCATTTGACTAAAAAGTCATCTTACAAAGATATTAGTAAGTTTTTATTATTAAGATATTTTTGAATATGAAAACTGAAGCTTAAAGTTTCACTTTATTCTGTCGCAAATGTGAATACGCCGCCATTTTGTCCAACTACTTCATGCATCATTCTCTATGTACATTTTTTGTTTGATATGAATATTACAACTTCTTCGGAAAAAGAAAATCAATGAGTAAAAATTAATGAGTTAAGATAGTAGACCAAAAAAAAACATTATCGTTCATTATTTGATATGACAATTTACACCAAAAAAATAATAATATTTATATATCTTAATAATTTTAAAACTTTTTGACAACAATACTGTCGAACATTTTAAAATGATTGATTTAGTTTGAGACATAACCTAGTCATATCCAAAAGTGCAACTTAACGATGATGTGTTTTTCAGTATGGTAAATATTGCTTTTGCGGCAATGAAATTCTACATTCACCTACTCGTGTGCCTGATGGAGACTGCAATACACCTTGTGTTGGGAACGCTAATGAGTTATGTGGTGGTATGTATAGGTTGTATATCTTTACATATATATAAACAAATTACTTCCATTCTGATAGATTGAATGAAATGCCGATGATTTGATTTAATACAAAAGCCTAACACCTACTATGTGGTTTCATTGCCTTAGTAACAGAGGGTAAATATGTCAAAATAGCATTTTAAATTTATGTATTTATTATAAGTAAAGCCATTCATTCAGAATTTCCAGGCCAATAATTATGAAACAAATTGTCACTTTTCATGAAAAAAAATAAAGTTATAAAGAAATGCATTTTTTCATGGTGTTCCCATAGTCACCTAAAAGAAATTTCAATTTTTTTAAAAAAGACATAGTAGAATTAAAATACAAATTGTACATTTTCTTTGCACCATTAATGCTAAATAATAAAGGATTTAAAGTTAAAAAATAAATGAGAACCATTGTTATTTATAGGAGTTGAACTATAAGGAAAATGCAAATAAAAGTGACATAATTGACTATTTTTTTTTCATATATAAACTATTTCATATAATTTCTCGAGAATCAACGAAGTTTGTCATTTGAATTTTAAACACAACTTGACTAACTATCTGATTTTTGTTAAAAGATACTGTGTTACTCTAGACTGCAATTAGTCAGTATTTTGGTTTGTGATTTTCATTGCTACATCAGTGTTCGTATATAGCGACGATACCTCTGTGTTGCATAACAAGATATATTGAGATACACTATTCAAAAAATCAAGGCAGATATTTATAAGTAATAACAAAAAATTGCAGTTGTAAAGGTTTTTTTTTATTTCTAAGAAAGGTTACAATAGCAAATGGTTTCAATTTTCATATCAAAAATGTATATTGCATTAAAATTGATAGGGACGGACAGATTTAATAGTTACCTAAAAGATTCATTTATAAAATTTAATCTGTTTCCATAGTAACATTTCAAAAGCAATATTTCTTTTATCATGTTCTTCTATAAAATGAAATTCGACCCTTAAAAATGTTTGTTTATCGTATTTCATACTTTATTTTAGTGGGCATTACCATATTGTATGCATTTAAAGTATTTATATTTTGCAATTTGGCCATTTTTTGTATCGGTTATTATGGTAACAGTTCTCCCAAACAACAAAAGGACTATATATGGTTTGAGCATAAAATGGCCCCCTAAAATGAACATTGTCATTTTACTGTAATTCTTTGTTTTATTTGTACAAATATACATTTGAAGTTTTTACATAATTTTCATTTTTATGTTAGTGCTCACAATTTAAAAATATAACATCAAAAAGGTTACCTTTTCCCGCAATTTTCTCATTTTTAACATAAAACGGCTTGTTTTGAGGCAGATTTTCTTTAAGGAAACATCGAGCGACTGCTTGAACAAACAAAATATTTTCACCAAAGATGTATCTCTCCAATACTTATAAGTGACAAAAAGTTCGTTCTTGTTCAAAGAGTCGCTCTATATTTCCCATTCGAAAAAAGATTTGAAAATTGTCAATTTTTGATTGATTTTGATTGAATTATAAAAATAGCGTCACTTCTGACGTCATATACTGCCAGTGAGTGCATATAAATCAAATAAATAGGTGAAAAATAGTTTTCATGTCAACTCTTTTATAAAATAACACAACAAATTAATGTACCTGAAACATTTTAAAAGTAGCGAATTTTAGGGGCCAAATTTGACTGATATCATATAGTGTGTTTGTGCTCATAACAATCAGTGTATTAATGCATTAAAACATAATGAAAATTGGTGATGCTTGACATAGCTGCATAACAAACAGATATAAAACTCTAAGTGACTGTGGGGTCTTGTTTGCGGCTGATGTAATGTACACTGGCGAATAAGATCATCAAAGTGACCTCGTATACATCTTTCATCGTAGGAAATACTTAGGGCGCAAACACTTTATAAAATTGCATCATTTTTGTGCATTTTTTCTCCTCTTTCCATCGACACAATTGCTATCTCCTCATTGACCCTTCGCCAGGATTTCAAGCGCTTGTTAAAGACTCACTGATATACATATAATTCAGACTGATCACCTTAAAAAATCACCCTAATGGATTTGATTAGGCTATGCAAGGGATGATTTGTTGGCTAGGACTAATTGCGAGGTTGTAATGCTTTCATTAATTTTTGTTGCTATGTATTAATATACATGCGAGCAACGATATAGTAACTTTACTAAATTCACACGCACTGAATAAAAAAAACTTAGATAGCTCGCAGGTTTGCTGACGTAACAATGGTACACTGTATCAAATCAAGATTGTGTTTTTCAGTACAAGAAACATTTTTTTTGGAAATTACGTTTCAATGTTTTTTGACAACATTTCAGGTTTTAGTTTATGTTACTTTTTTCACAGCAGATTAAAAAAAAAAGTGTATACAACTTATATATAACTTATAGTGTACATTCAATAGGTAGGGTAACGTACGTCAAACTTATGCGTTGTTGACGGTATTAGAAACTTGTTTCTTATGTAATGTTTCGAATTTTTAGTACACAAATATGCACATCTCTTATCTATTTCGTAAAGCTTTATGAACGAAATGTTGTATTTTATCATCTTTTGTACTTTTCTTTCAATAAAATATTTTTTTTTATAGTATTAAGACTTTAGAACATTCCTCTGTATGTTAATCAAAGCCTTGGGGTAAAATAATGTTTTTCTTGCACGTTTAATACAATAAAGATTACCTAACTAGGAATAACATTTTTTGTAGTTTCAGCAATTTTTAATTTATACACGTTTCTGTGAATGTAGAGTTGAATTGAATGTAAATTGACGTGCAATCTAAATTATCTAAGTTTTTGTGTACTGAAAGAAAAAGTGTCCATAACTTTATGTATTTTTGAAATTGTTATCAAGTCCTTAAAATAGGGTTGTGATATACGACATGGTTATGAAATCTCTCGTGTTGAAGTGAACCATTGACGGCTTTTTTAATTAGTTTACATAAAATCAATGAATACTTATTCTTTTGTGTAAATCCTCTTTGAGACATTAGGGTTTGTTGATTTCTTAGTTTGTTATTGTCATTTTTTCATTGTATACATGGAATTATTTGATTCCTATTAAAAAAAATTATTTTGATAACCAGGAAGTGTTTGTTTTATTTGTAGATATTTGTTAGATGGATTAGCAATCTGAAAAGGAAAATATTCATTTCATGATAAAAAATAAATGATGCACTAAAACACCTTTTTAAAGGGGCATGGTCACGATTTTTGTCAAAAATTATTTTTTTCGATTTTAATGTTAACAATGCTTTAGTAAGGCATTTTTATAGGCAATCAATATTTGAGTGTCATTTGATGAGTTATAAGCGAGTTACAGAGCTTACAATTCTTCGCTTTGTAAAGAAAGGGTTGTTTACATTTCGAATGTTGAATTGAAAATCCCAGTTTTAGATCTTAAATAAATGTGTTTATCGTTAGGAACTGTTTATTTATGCTTTAAATGAATGATAAGATATTCAAACCAGCTTTAAACATAATTTTTACTGGTATATTGAACCTATGTTAACAAAAACAGGGCACGAGCCTTGTTTACATGACGAAGAATTGTAAGCCCTGTATCTTGCTTAAAACTCAACGACTGGAACCCAAATTCCATTTGATCATTAGAAATGCATTCCTAAAGCATTGCAAATAATAAAAACAGAAAAATATGACCAAAATCGAGACCATGCCCATTAAATAAATATGCTGAAAACATCACCTTGATTCAAATACTATTGTGTCATTAAAATCAATTTGTAAATTAGTACCAGTCAGTGCTATAACATTTGAACTTACAAACATGACTAGTTTGAGATGTAAATTGTCATTTCAATTTTGCTTTTATTGGAAGGAGATATAATGTATTTTCATGTTCCCACGTTTTCTGAAAGAATTTTTCGCTTGAATGCTATACCTAATTATTATATTGTTTACTATTCATTTTATTTTCCAAGTAGAACTCCTCAGGTTATGGAAGTGACCAGATAGAATAGTGTAACCATTGCAATTGTTTTACATCGCTCCTAATGCTGGTAACAAGTAGAGGAGAGCCGAGGGTCCCAAATTTGAAAATGCTACAACTGATGTATGCTATAAGTACAGTTAAGATATTTTCAACCTTGCGTCAAATTAACAAAAAATATGTTTGTGGAAGTTTTATTTTCAACATATCTTTTACAAAGCATACGAAATAAAACTGTTAAATCATATACAGCATCTTAGTTCTGTTAAGTTCCATCCTCGTTTCGAAAATATTGGTTTTGTTAGAGGTAATTATATACATCTATTTCCCAAACTGCACCACACGTTTCTTCAATGTTTACATCGCAGGGGTCATTACACTCGCTATCAAGTATTTTTCTAAAAAGGATGTCCGCAAAAACATTGAGATCCATAGTAAACAAATACAAAAATACATTTTTTTAATAAGAGAGAGAGAGGGGGGGGGATTATAGACAATATGATAAAAGGAAACGAGTGTATATCTTTGAGGCATTAATGGTTTCATGATTCCTTGATTGTTTTGCTTATTCGCCTATAAAAAACAAAGTAGAAAGTATACAAATACACAGTTCCATGCCGAAATATTTAAAATTGCTAAGTGTAGAGCACACATTCCAGCATTGAAGTCTTCCATAGGAAAAGAAAACATTTCCTCTGATTTAAAAACTCGATCTCAGCTGTCCTTGAAACACCCTATATACATGAACCTAACTGAAAAAAGGGAAAAAAATAAAAATAAATTTTACGAACAGAACATATAGACTTTGAGCTGAGAGCTAATCAGCTGGGAAGATAAAACCAATATCAATGTATGCAACGTAACAAGCAGATATCAAAGTTCACGCTTGTTGCTGTTAGAGTGGCTCTTCCTATACATTTACTTACCCTAAGGATAAAAAAAGGACTGTGAAGATACTGATCACATTTGTAGACAAGACAAAACATTTTCCCCCAAAAAATGTAAAAATGAGCATTAAATCATTTAGCAATTCAATGTTTAAATAGCATGAGTTTATTACTAGGTATTTCAGTAGATGTTTCGGTCTTTTAGAAGATATTTATTTGAAAAAAATAAAACAAAACAAAACACAAAGGTTATTAATAGAACAAACGTTTCTTCAAGTAGTAACGCAAACAAAAACAATATAAAAAAAACAAATCAATTTGTTTACTGTAATATTTTAATATATTCATGTTTGTAAATATAAAGAGAACGATTCTGCTGGTGTTAATAGGTGAAAGATTATAACTTTTGACGATTATTGATTTGTAAAGAACATCATACCATACTGCAATAGGCAAACAAACAGCTTGAAGGTTCCAATATTTACATTGGATGCTTGTTGCTTTTGAGTTAAATGCGTGCTGAAAAATCTCGCATTGAAATCATACATGTAAAATAATGAAATAACAGTGTAACTATTCTCCTGCTTTCTCTATATTTCTAACCATATTGCTTTTAAACCACGAGTGTCATTTACATGTATTATCGAACAGTGATTGTCTGCATGCCTAAACTTTAAAACAATCAAATATTAAATAATAAAAACTTTTTGGCGTTTACGATGTTTATGGTTTAATACAACAGTGCGGAATTAAGTAGAGGTGTTGGAGCATTTGATAGCGTCGACTGATCTGGACACATGTTCGAGTCTGGTCCATCGCTATCGTGATAACAGTGTAACCTTTGGCAAATAACGTAACTCTAATTGTGCACTCTCTCCACCACGGGTTGAAATCGGCACCTTGAACATGAGATGAACTGCGTAGTTATTTATTTATAATATAAATAAAACGCAGGGATAGCTTCAGATGCATAGCCTGATCCTCATTAACAAGAATGCTTAAAATATACTCTGAAATCATTTTATTTCGTTGTGACTCAATTTTCGTGGAATTCGTGGGTACCTCCCATCCACAACTTGAAATCATCCACAAATCGAATCATCCACGAATTAATAGATAAGTGTTATAAAGTCATAATTTCTTTGTAGGTATAAACTAATACACGAAATTCCAGCCCCATGAACTTGTATAATTCAAGCTATCCACGAAGATTCGCCCCCACGAATTTTAATGATTCCACAGTATGTTAGTTACATGTATTACTGGTCCTAACGTCACCGAAATATAGCACCAAAACATATGAACTGGCCTTGTTAATTTAAAAGTATTAGCGCCATTAGTTTGCAGCTCTGCTTGTACATGTATGTTCCTCAGAGAGTTGACGATTCTATGGATTGTACAAGTCTTGTCAGGGGGTTATATGTAGAAGTCGCGCGAGGCAATTAATTTTTCGAGCAAGACTATTAACCTCTTTTAAGTCCTTAAAGTCCCTTTGTGGAAAAAAGACTATTCAGTTTACATCTACTGACAAAACAGCCTCAGGATATAGTAATTAAAGTCTCATTGCCTGAACTTATCAAGCCTACCTTTAAACGCAAAATCGCTGTTTGGAAGCGGAGACTGACTTCAGTTCGGTTGAATTGACCTTGCATTAATTAATGAACAAATACTTTTTTTTCTCTCGGTTACAGTAATACGACTTTTATTCGCAAAAACTTTATTTAACGAGGTACAGTAGATGAACTATTTCGCAATGACTATTTTTCGCCTTGAAGCCTTAACCACGCCCATATTGTATTTTAAACTGGCGCGGCAAGAACCTGTTATTGTCGAGAAATATTTGTGACAATAAGACTCCAAGGAATCTCGCCAAAATTTCTTTTTCACAAAAAAAGATATGACATTTGTTACATTACTTTCGTCGGAAACATATTTTTATGACCTCATTGATCATCACAGAAAGCATTGTATTTTTTGAATAACATTAAAAAAGTAGATAATGTCATTCCTATTTTTTTATTAATAATAAAGAAATAAACAATATAACCGCAGAGAGAGAGAGAGACAGAGAGAGAGAGAGACAGAGAGAGACAGACAGACAGAGACAGACAGACAGAGAGAGAGAGAGAGAGAGAGGGGGGGGGAGATTGTTACCAGTGTTTCATTTAATTTTGTCTATAATAAAAAAATATATATAACTTTACTTTTTGAGTAAGTTTTCTCGTTATGTCACAGATTTACCGGTTTTCACAAAATTTCAATATGAAAAAGTTGTGAATATTAAAACCATTATGAAAACGTCATAAAACTGTTACAGTAAACAACATGTATTAATGACATCGTAACATTGTTGTTAGATATTCATGATGTCATTATTTCATCATATTGCAATAGAAATCAAGCAACAGCATTTTGAGACTTGTTCACCTTTTAACTACGACCCATACTTTTCTTTTGCTGTTGTAACATATGCAACATCAATACATTTAGACAATTGTACCAGAAAAAAAATTCTGACATGAACCAAATATCGAGTACATAGATTTGTGACAAATTGATGTAAACGGCATCCTTGTACATAATAACCGGTTACTTTAACTTGAAGATGCATTAAGCGGAAGTTATTTATTACCTTCAAACATTGTAAACTTACCTCTTTTTCACAAATCTATCAATCTTTCAATGAATAGTTCAGATCAGAATTAGTATGGGTAGTATTTGTATGTCTTGCATGAAAGACACTTTCGCTGGAGGAGATTGCTCATAAACAAATGTGTAATTGAAATTTTTAAAATGATATTTTAAGCAAGCACGCGTCACATCTTTCTGATTTTGTAACAGGAAATTGGTTTTTAAAAATGTTATAATGTTAAGGCAGTCTAAAAAGGTTTACTTTCAAAATTTCACAATCATTTTAATAACATCTTAAAAAATGGAAAAGTAAGCAATAATTAATATAATATTAAACAGGCCCCACCGTTGGTAGATCGTCAACGTAGCACGTAAATGCGTTTCGCTAAGAGATGCAAGTTGTCAGTTACGATTGAAGTTACTCTTAAGTCTACGAGCAGTCAGGGGCACTCTCAAATTGATCTACGTGCACATAAACAAATAAAAATGACAACCTTGTTTATATTAGCAGACGACGTAATGCAGAGAAAATTTCGAAGAGAACGAGTTTTCAGAAACAGGACTAACCCCCAAGACTTTCTGACCGACACCAATGTGATAGAGCGTTATCGACTGCCCAAAGAATTTTGTTTCCGTCACATAAATCTCGTCAGAGAGACACCCACAGGAGCCATGCACTGTCAGATTGCACCCATAGGGGAATAAATTTAACTAAGACCGAGTCCGACTCAATGTATATTTAGAGTTATCTGCCGTTATATATTACATTTAATGAACGGTTTATGTAAACACGAAGTGAAAATACAACATGCAGTCTGAGAAATGTTTTCGTGACAACTGCTTTAATACAAAGACTTTACACACCGAAAAATATATATGAGAGAGAGAGAGAGAGAGAGAGAGAGAGAGAGAGAGAGAGAGAGAGAGGGGGGGGGGTAAATAAACTACCAAATTGGAATAGTTTTAACAACTCATTATTACCAAACTGAAGCTGGGTGATTTTTTTGTATATAATGTTTGTTATAAATTTAGATCAACACAAATGCAATTTGAATATCTACTGAGTATGGGCCTTCTGAATGTCATTTAAGCATTCATGCATGTTTTTAGCTGCACTACCTCTGAAGGAGAACATTATTGATACATATTTAGGCACGTAAAGCAATGGTAATTTTACTTCAATTTTCAAAGGTTCTAGTGACCGTGAGGTATCTTGCCAAAGCATCATTCTTCTCCGAGTGTGGTGATTTACACCGCATATTTATGGTCAGTGTATCCAGAGCCGCTGATGCCGTCACAAAGTCAATTTGTCAGAGACTTGACGTTATCCAATTCCTAAAAGGTATTTTCAAAAATTAGTTTAATTACTTTTTATAAAAAAAATATTAACTAATTAAAAAGGATAAGTAAAAAAAAAAATACATTCTTCATATTTTTTTTAAAATAAATTACTTTGTTCGTTCCAGAGGAGGAAGCAAATCATGTTAAACATGATTTTTACCAAATTGCAGGATTTCCCGATATCCTTGGTGCAATTGATTAGACTCTCATTCCCATAATTGCACCCAAGGTGAATGAGGCAGAATATGTGTGTCGTAGGGGACACCACGCCTTAAATATCCAAGTCGTTGCAGACGCATCTCTAAGGTTTGTATTCAAAATAGATAACTTATGTTTTAGCAACACGGTCTCTCTCTCTCTCTCTCTCTTCAAACCATATCCAACCCATCAATTCAGTTATTAATATTTTTTCACACTCCATAGGTTTACAATTGATGTGGTCAAATGACCAGGATTAGTTCATGACACCTTTATCTTTGAGAATTCATATCTCTCAATACAACTCTCCCGTCCCAGTGCGAACCAGATGAAGATTGTTATGAAACGGTTCTTCTTTGTTTTCGATATGGACAAAGTCATTGATAGTATTACAGCAGCTTGTTGTCAATGCTCAGCACTCAAGAAAGTCCCACACTTTGCTACTGAACAGACCACATTTTATCCACCTGAGACCAATGACAGCTCATTTGCTGCTGACGTCATAAAGCAAGAAAAGCAGTTTATATTTATTATGCGGGAATGCTTTTCCTCTTACACTATTGCCTTAATCATCGAAGACCATAAAGCTGAGATACTCCGTCTAGCAATCATCCAGTCCTGTATAGAGCTAAGACCCCTGGGTGGCCCCTTTGCTGTTCTCCGTACTGATCTATCCCCTGGATTTCATGCACGGCTTATGATAACATTCTTTAGTCCCACCAGATCTCAATTGAGTTCGGACGCTTCAAGAATGCCAAAAAAAAAAAACAGTCGCAAAACGTGCAGTCCAAGAAGTCCGGGAACATATACTGAGAATTGACTCCACTGCAAGATCAGTATCCTCTCTGATGCCATCGTTTGCTGTTTCATCCATCAACAGTTCGATTCGACAAGGGGGTTTGTCTGCAAGGTAGATTCTTACTCAAAGGGATCAGTTTACAAATCGACAATTGCCGAGATCGGATCTGGAGCTCATATTACAGAAACAGCAGACTCGCAACGCCAATCACGCCAGTAATGAGAGATCTAAAGCTTCTCACTTCAAATACTCATCGAACCCCTCAATGGAAGTCGAAAGACTTGGTGTACCCTTTGGTGGCAGGGGACAGTTTTTTTTATACAATTCATTGTAGCCAAGGGATGCATGTCTTCGGAACTCTGTAACTAGAATTGCCTCTGTTCCCATTCAGCACAAATACCTTTGATTCACTCTTTATAAGACCAATCACCAATTTCTGAAAAAAAAATTACTTGTCAAAACCTGTAAAATTCTCTACATACTGATTTTTAAGAGATTTTGACCCTTTCATATTTTGCTAATTTTTCATGATTTTTCAGCTTTGTAGACCTTCCCAAACTAATTCCCTGCAGAGGGTTGACCTTCCGTACCGCTTGCTTGTTGCACTATCACATGTCAGAAACTTACTGGTGTATAGTTTACAATGTCCCATCCACCTGCTTTTCGTGTTATTTTGCCTCCCGTCTGTAACTTGCAATTTCACTGTGTAAAGTCAACACAACAGTCATAGCCGCAGGTTTCGCATTTTACTTCTGATTCTCACGTACCTAACATAGGGGGCCTACATAATGCACATCAATGTCAACAAGAGACACCCCTCTAACTAATGATAATCATTAAAAATCATTTCATGAATTTTAGCAACACTCATAAGCCATCAAGTACAGAAACTCTCAATTTTACAAAAATATTGACGGGTACTTTATCCGAAACTGTCCCTTGCTAAAAAAAAAATCAACGTATATAAATGTATCACTTCTAAACTTTTCGCTTGTTTACTAATTTAGAGTTATCTCCCGCACACGTATCACGTGGTTAAACACCAGACCATATGACGTATCATTGTTGTCGTCTGCTATTTTTATCAAACGCTGTTTTCTAACATGGCGCGTAAGTCAAAAGAAATTAGTACTAAGCTTAAACAAGTGGTTGTAGATTTATAACGGGAAGAACACAGAAACTGAAACTGTAAAATGTAGAGATTGTTGAATATATCTGAGTCAACAATAAGATATATATGGCAAAAGTTTTGCACGATGGGAAATGTCGAAAATTTACCCCGTTCCGGGAGACCTCAGACAGTTACCAAATGAGCGGAGAGTAGACTTTTGCGCTTAGTTAGAGGAAATCGTGGAAGATCATTACGGGACATAACACACGATTTTAACACAGGATGTGCAGTAAATGCCCATCACAAGACTGTCCAAAGAATATTGCACAAAAATAAGGTTATTAGGCGAGTTATTATGAAGAAAATGGTAGTCAGGGAGGTGAACAGAAGAAAGCGACTTTCGTGGTGTCTGGCAAGAAGGTACTGGTCAGTTCAGAATGAATGGAAGCAAATGATATTAATTTAGTGATGAATCACAGATTGTAATAGGACAGAAAAATCGCGTGGATGTGTGGCGTTCAGCAAATGAAGCTTACAGTCCGGAATGCATGTGTCCTTCATTTCAGAAGCGACTGACAGTAATGATATGGGGTTGCATATCGTGACATGGTGTTGGAACTTTATTCAAATTAAACGGAAATATAAATGCCGTTAAATATTAGGACATTCTTGAAAACAACCTTTGGCCGGTTTTAGCTCTTCATTTCTCTGATGGAATGTATAGATTTCAGGACGACAATGCACCTTTGCATCGAGCAAGAATTATCGAAGAATACAAGCGTGACAATACTATTAATTGTTTGACTTGGCCTGCCCAGTCCACAGTTCTAAATGTTATAGAGAATATATGGGTTCGTATCAAAAGAAAGCTTCAAAATACTGCCCGTAACATATGGACCCCTGATGAAATTTTTAACGCCATTAACGAACTGTGGACATCTTATCAACCCTGATATGTCCTAAACTTATATAATTCACTTCCAAGGATAATAATGGCAGTGATTAGATCCAAAGGTTGCTTGACAAAGTATTAAAGTAAGCCTGTTTATCATTTTTTTGTTTTTATTTTAGTCCTAAACTTTGAAGCAGGGTTTGTTTTACAAAGTCCGCCATTTTGTTTTTCTGTGAATACTTTTGAGGCAGCGCTGTAATTCAAATGCTAGGAACTGGTATCTTGTTGTATCAGCTGACGAAAAGTGGGACAAAATAAGAAAATATGTTGGTACTCAGCTACGACAGTCCTCATACAAAGTGAAAAGATTAGAATGCTACCTTGTTTGACGAGGAACCCATTGAAGTCTCGCATCATCAGGACCTTCAACCAAGGAAATTTACCTCTTATCCCGATAGTATACCACCAGCCACATTATTTAGCCACCATGACCCCTCTCCCCCACAATTAAGCAAAGGAAGACAACAGAATTGACCCCGAGGTTCTAGAAGCGCCTATTGATCCACCAGAAAATCTTCCATACTCAATAAGCCAATTACCTACATTTACCCTTCCACAACGTATCAAACGATTACCCAGCAGATACAAGGACTTTGAAATGTGAAATCAGTGAAATACAAATGATCTTATGTTAAGGGGCAGAATTAACCCCCAGTAGTCTGAGGAAAGTCTGACCTGTGATGACTGCATTGCATTTATTTGTGTTCACCTCTGTTCTAGAGTTTTGTTTGTACGATGATTTCTTTCTTTATAAGAAAAAAGAGAAGTTACACCAACACGTCTTATATCTAAAGGGACTTTGACACGTTTTAAGCTCAAAATTTTGATTTTTTTTCCATTTTTGATGTTTAGAATGGATAATATGGGTATTTTTAATGCTTTGTAAGAATTTGAAATTCGAATATTGAGTTTTTAGCAAGATACAGAGTTTGAAATTCTTTGTTGTGTTAACAAAGCTCGAGCCTTGTTATTGTTTAGATATGTGCTTTATTGGTATACGTTTCAGTCAAATGTTGCTTCTTCTATTGATAATATATTTAATAAACACATTAAATAGGTTTGCCTTGTTTCCCACGAGTTATTTTGTCAAAGAAATGGAAATCCGTACTTTACATTATTTGTAAATATAAGAGCTTTGTTTCATAACCATGAATTCTTACCTCTGTATCTCCTTTATAACTGAAATTTCTAACATTCAAATTTTGGTCCATCATTCAAAATGTGCAAGTAAACCATTTTATATATAAAAATAAAAAAATAAAATTTTGTTCTAAAATCGTGTCTTAGTCCCGTTAACTTATTTACAATGTTTGACTTTCTGTGTGGGAGATTTCTGGCTCAATACTTGTATTCAGTTTGATGCTTTGTGTCAGTTAAATAAACTTCAATGCATTTATACAACGCGTTAGTTGTGGTTCAATCAAGCTCGGCAGTGTCGTCTTTCAAAAGCAAAAAAGTTTGTTTACGTATGCGTCATGCTGAAAATACCTTGTATGACGAGTTCCACTGAGTTAAACGTAACTGGCAAATCGTAAGTTCTACGTTTATGATAGGTTTAGTGAAATGGGCAATTCAATACAAAAAATTGTATGTTGTTTCCATGTAATTTACGGTGTAAATTAATGCTCCTCTTTATTAACTTATTTCACATGCAATTAACTTCCAAAAATACGGTCGGCGTTCAACCACGATTAGATCGATCGATTATTGTCTCGTACGACTCAGTTACCTTTTAAAATATTTAATGTTAGGACTTGACAAAATTGTATCCACTTAAAGATAATTTGAAATTCTGTTTTATGATGATTTATGCATTTTGTTCATTAACAACAGTAAAAATGAAAAACTGACAATAACAAACCGTCAACCATCTCAAAAACCCATAAATCGAAATTCAAATTCAAAGCAGAGCAACACGGATTCCCAACAGATACAGGTAGGATCAGGTTCTAAGGAGAAGTGAGCATCCTCTGCTGACCGGTCAGACCAACCGTATGCGTTTTGTCGTAATCGGGAAAAAAGCGGAAAAGTCTGTAAACAAACCAAGCAATTTTCCTAAGTTCTAAGAAGCATTATAATTTTTTTAAATTTATTTACGTCATGTGTAAGGCACACTTTAGCTCGAAATGATTACATCTAGTCATCGAGCAAAACATCATAAAAAATATTTTCTTGGTTTTCAAGCAAGATCTATGAACATTGGCATTCAATTTCATTTTTGTTTATTTCAAAGCAATTTTATGATGAAGCATTAACGTTCAAGTGTTCTTGGTCGCTAACCTTTTAAAACATGAGGTTAGAGTGATTGAATATATTGATTTAATTAAATTATTGAAAATTTTATGTCAAGTATCACAGTGGTTACTATGACAAAAAGCTAATTTGATATCGATAATGAATATTTTATTCTTTTATACTTTTTACCTACAATTTCATAAACTATTTCGAATGCCAATAAACACCAGACATGCTGTATACACACGACGACAGTTATATATTCAATTTATAGGCTATCGTTTGGTGCAACTTTTCAAAAATATTCGACATACGTTGTGTCAAGCCATGAAAAAATGTATCCTCTTTACGATAATCTGCGCCTAAGTTTAAGGATCTGTTTTGCGCTTATGCTTATCAATAGCTGTTTTGCTGACCTTCGACATGGCTACTCAATGCTACAGTATGGACACAAGTTGGACAGAAGGATGATAACGTCGCATGATAAATACAGTATTCTAGATTGTGTGGAGGATTGTCTAAGAACAACGCGATGTCGGTCCGTCAACTACCACCAGGGAGCCCATTTCTGTCAGACCAACTTTGAAAACAGGACAACTGTACCTGATCGGTTTATAAAAACGCCAGGGTGGATATACAGTGATGTAGAGGACTGGAAAAAGGTAAGTATTATAGATGGATTCAGGTATATTTATATCATTGATTGATATAACATATGAATAACATCAGGTTTCTTTTATAAAAATTGATATACTGTTTGGCCTTGTTACTTCATCGAAAATTACAACAGCATTTTTTTAAAAATAACTTTATTAATAAAACAAAAATCATATCATTGTATAAAATATCAAAACAGAATCGTTGAAAGTTTATCCCATACGCTAGCTTTTATAAAGCTCACCTGAGCTGAAAGCTCAAGTGAGCTTTTCTGAACGTTCTTTTGCCCGGAGTCCGTAAGTGTGTCTGTCTGTCCGTCCTGTAAACTGTTTACATTTTCCACTTTTTCTCCAGAAACACTTAGCCGATTTCAACCAAACATTGACAAAGCATCCTAAGGTGAAGGGTTCAAGTTTGTTTAAATGAAGGGCCACGCCCTTTTTCAAAGGGAGATAATTGAGTATAATTCAAAATGTGTTGGTACTTTTGAAAAAAAAATATTCTCCAAAACAATGGCCAGGAAAGCTGAAACTTGTGTGGATGCATGCATCTTGAGTAGTGTAAATTCAAGTGTGTTTAAATATTGATCCTTAGGGATAGGGTGGGGCCACCACGGGGGGAGGGGGTTCAAATTTTTCGATAAGGTAAACATAGAGAAAAATCTTTTAAAGAATTCTTCTCAAAAATCAATTGACCAGAAAAACTGAAACTGGTGTGGAAACATCCAAAGTTAGTGTTGACTCAAATTTGTTCAGATCATGATCGTTGGGGGTACAATAAGGCCACTATGGGGGTTGGATTTTTACTTAGGAATATTCATATAGTAAATCTTTAAAATTCTCTTACTCAGAAACTAATAAGCCAGAAAAACTGAAACTTGTGTGGAAGCATCTTCGGTAGTTTAAATTCAAAGTTATTTAAATCTTCTTCCCCGGGGGTAGGGTGGGGCTACATTGGGGGTTGAATTTTTACATAAGAATGTATATAGTAAATCTATAAAATGCTTCTTCGCAGTGAACCTAATCAGTCAGAAAAGCTGAAACTTGTGTGGAATCATGCACAAGTAGAGTAGATTTAAGTTTGTTCAAATCAAGGTATCCTGGCTCATGGTTGACAACGGGGAGAGAGGGAGACACATTTTAACACAAAAATATATATCTTTAAAAATCTTATCAAAACCATTTGCCTAGAAAAGTTGTAACTTCAGTGAAAGCAACCTTAAAAAGTGTAGATTTAAATTAGTTAAAATTGAAATATTATAAATTAAGGAGTAGGGTGAGGTTACATTTGGGGACCAATTTTACAAAATAAAATATTTAATTTACAAAAACTAAAATATAATAAGATATGGTTTTATTTAACATATGCAAGGATTTTGACAGAGTGCTGATTTTTTTTAAATTGTTGAATTTAGGCCCTGGACGATTCATGAGTTTCACAAGGGGTTCAGAGTTTGATTTAGGTTTATTTCACATATATAATCAATTGGTTAGGATATTGTTCAGAACTGCCACGCTCAACATGTGATATGGCAATAAAATCATCCTGTTAGAAAAGGAACTTATTACAAACATAAGAATATTTAAGGAGAAAATGGATTTTATTTATACAGGATCTACATCTATTATAGATGTACAACATTGTCCAGATAATTTGTACCATTACTCCATTAAGCTAATTTTACCATGTGTCTATTGTTACTCAGGTGAGCGATGTGGCCCATGGGCCTCCTGTTTTATGATCGGGTCGTTAACATCCATTTTCTGATAAAAACAATTGTTATTATTTTTTGTAGTTTTAATTACATTTATTTCGCTAATGTTTTTTGTAAGTTTTATATATCTGATTTTATAAATTAACACGTCAATTGAATATCTGGATAGACAGCGATTTGTGATTGTCTATGACTTTATTAAACAACTTATGAATTTTCTATTCTGAAGCCTTGGAAATTGATTAAGGGATAAAAACAACTTGTTAGATGTAGCTCATGCACTGTATCCCAGCACAAGCCCACAAAAAGAGAAAAAAGTTTAATAATTTTTATAACGCTTAAATACCGTTTTATGTTGTGTAGTTACGAATGAAATAGATTATGCCAGCTGATTTTGATATAATTCTTAAATAAAAAGTTCTGAAAAAAAATTGCATTAAATTGTGTACCTGCAAAAAAAGAAAGAAAATGCTCATGTTCGAGGGAACCAAAAAGGGACTATTATTATTCAAATGTTTATCGCTTACTGTTATATTTCTTTTGTTAAACTGTAATTTCATTCTTATTCATGCCCCAAATGTCCTGAATTCTGTGTAAATGAAAGATTTAAAAAATACGCATATTCATGGCCGGTAGTCTTTAAAATGAACTTAAAAACTGCAATAGGCATACTCAATAATGAAATCCATAAACCTAGGAGTTTTATGAATACTGGCAAAACCACTGTACCATTTATATTTTACAGACCATTGCAGGTGCATGTTCGATGTCAAACTGTTCCATGAATGAAAAATGCATTCCAAAACCTTTTGGACAGTTCAGCTGTGTCATTTCAGGTTCTTCATTTTCGTATATTGTTTTGTGTCACAAATAACGGTGAAAGAGACAATCACGTTAAATCTTACATGTTTTTGAGGTTTTTTTTTTATTCAATCATAAGATTTAATAATGTTGATAAATTAGAAGACACCTATTAGGATCGTTTTGTTAGATGTACGCATAAAAAAGAAAATTGGTACAGGGCACTAAACGGACATCAACTGTATTTCTATAAACTCTTTATTTTGATAACATCTCAATGTTCGGCTAGTTTAGACATCCCTCAATATTTGGTAAGATCTTTTGAATACCATATATATCACGCATCCAAAAAATATATTAATAACCGGAAATTGATGTTTAATTTTTAATTAACAGATTGTGGTATACCTTCAAATGAACGTTTCTCGATGGAAAAGGTTAAGGAATGGGATGCCATAGGTTTAGACAAAGGAATTCATATCACCTGTTCTGCCGGATACAAGCCACAAGGTTCTGAGCGTTTTGTCTGTCACCCTGATGGATCTTGGAAGACAAATTTGAAATGCACAACGAAACGTAAGATAGTGTGACCAGCTGACTTTGCAACACATAAAACCTATGCAAACACTAATAAATATAACTTGTATTTCGACGAAAAATTCAAATCTTATCGTTAAAAAATCGATGTTTAACAGCTGCTTTATAAATGATAATTGTCTTGTAATTTTTTTTTAATCCCACTTAAGGTAACTCCATACTCGTAATATTCTCTGAGGAAAGTTGAAAAACCGAATTGATTTCAACTTAATAGATTTAAATGTCATCAATTGTTAGAAAAAATATACATGTCATCATACTGTTTGAGATGCCAGATAAACATAAACTAAAGCATATTTTAGCATCAGAAAACTGTATTTTGCTTTGTTAAAAGTAAAATCATGTAGGCAGAAATTTGTTTTTCTTGTTTAATTTTAATGTCAACTTTATCAGAAAACTAAAATTACAAAAATATTTTAAAATTAATCGTTGGAATAAGTAAAACTATAGCATTTAGACATACATCTGAGAGAAAAGTCAGAAAAAGAGTTATTTCCCCTTTGCATAGATAAGATGTATAAAAATTTGGAAATTTAGGATAAAATTAAGTGCGAAAATATCTTGAACCTACCAATAATTCTAATTACATCCATGTGATTATATTCACATAAAATAAATAAAACTACCTTGCACAATTTTTTAAGAATTTAAAGTTTTACAAAATAGTGTGACGTCACAGAACACTGGATCTACTTTAAAGGACATATTAATATCAACCATTCCCTGGCAGATTTTTCAACGGTATCCCTTATTTTCTCGAGGTGTAAGTCGTAAGGTGTACCATTTTACAATCATGCGTTTGACTTTCTTTCAGTGCCTAAAACAAAATTTTTAAATAGAACAAATAATTCCAAATCATATAGAAAGCTTACTGGGAAATCATAAGTTATAAAAGAAGAAATATATTATCATAAACAATTGTGTGTGTATAAAAATTTCTTTAGAAATAAAAACTTACAAGTATTCAAATTTAGGTCAAGATTCATCGATCTTTGAATTGATAATGTTGTTTGAATTAAATATACACGATACGGACGGTAATCAAGCAAAGGCATCTTTAACTTGGGATTATATAGTAGATAGGGTATTTTTAAGAAAATATGGAGACAACATTTCGGTAAAACATTACCCCCCCCCCCCCAACTAAATCAAAGGAAACTGAACAAATATTCAAATTAAAAAAAAACCAAACATACACATAATGAAGAGGTAGCTAGTTATTACATCTTAGACAGGGGATCGTAAAGGCAACATTTTTTGGGACTATATAGAAATATACATATAAAGGTACATGTATATAACTGAATTTGAACTTTTTTTTCCATTTAGAAATACTGGGATGTTTTGAAAACGATTACAGACACGATATTTTAGAATTTGGACGATATAAAGTTTACCCAAATGGAGAACATGAGTGTGAAGACTTTTGTTTACGCTATCACCAGAATAACTTTAAATATTATGGCCTGCAGGTTTGTATAGTCTTAGGAAATAAAGTCAGTATGTATGATGCAGTATGTACTAGAATTCAGACGAAATGGCGGCGTGTTTACATCGCGCTTAGTAGCGTTAAATTGCAATTAAGATAAAATAGGTTATACATGGATTTGAGATTTCAGTAGTTATTTAGTATTATGTCATCAATGTCGTTTTAAATATCACGAATTTTATTTCGTCCGCATTTGTTAACAAATCTCAGTCATCGTAAGAAAAAATTGGTCGCAGCGGAAAAGAAATAAGCAATCATGTAAAAGAAATCACTCAGAAATCTTTGGAGGCGGGTAAAACCATTGTCATGTATCAGATACCTTGTATATACTAAGATCTACAGTTGGTAGTTTAGAACAACGGGGCGTAATAAAAAACACTTCCTGAAGATGACGAACCCTCCAGGATAAAGCAACGGTTTACAATACATATAATCTATCAGAGAGGTAAGTAAATGTTAACAGAAGAGACAATTTACACGACATTGAATCAAAATTAAATGAAAATGGAGACAAACCAACTTTGCAGTTTCATTAACTTCAAGATGAAAAGAAAATATCAGTTTCAAGAAAGAAAATACAGTCAATAGTGATGTAAACAGTCGAAAATGTTTGTCCGAAAAGGCAGAGGCTCGCTGTAGAAAATTACAGTAAAAAAGGATCTTCATGCGAGAGCCTATGGATGAAGGCCTGATTTGTTTTAGGCACAAAAGACTAAGCCCTGTTACAAAGTGATGATTTGAGGGTGTCTCACATGGCATGGTGTCGGCCCTATATATGACGTTGACGGTAACATTAATGCTGACAATATCAACAGATATTAAATGACAATTTGCACACTGTTTTAGCGAACCATTTTTTCAAAATGGAAGTTTTTCAATACGACAATGATCTTGTACGTCGTGTGCGTTCCACCCAGGATTATTTACAGTGTAGAACACGATTATCGACAACACTCTCATCATAAATTGAGGCTTATAGTGAAGTGGTTTTCCTTTCACTAGGGTATTAACATATTTTGAACCTAACATAGCAACAGCCTAAGACAAATTAGCTGGCTGGCACTGAGCCCCGACATCAGCATCATCGAAAATATTTGGTTTTCTGATTAGACGAAATCATCAGATAAGAGTTAGTAGAATAGAGACCAAGGAAGATTATATTTGTCAAATCCAGCTCTTCTGGACTAAAGTGTATGTATCAAGCCTGTAGCAGGCAAATTCTCGACGATTACAAAATGTCGTTTGACCGAAAAGTCATCTTACAAAGAAATTAGTAAATTTTAGTTTGAAAGATATTTTGAATATAAAAACTGGAGCTTGAAATTTTACCATATTCTGTCGCAAATGTAAAAGAGCCACCATTTTGTCCGAATACTTAAAGCATCATTCTGTATGCATATTGCATGTTTGATATAAATAGTACAACTTCTTCAGAAAAAGAATATTGGGTAAAACTAAAAAAGTTTAGAAAGTGGACAAACGAAAAGATTATCATTCATAATTTGTTATGTCATTTTATACAACAAAGATTTGCTTGTAACATGTATTTAAATAATATAAAAAATATGTTTTACAACAATACTGTACAAACACTTTTTTTAAATGGTTGCTTTTGTTGGACAAATAATATATTCATATCCAAAAGTGCAAGTATATGATGATGTGTTTTTCAGAATGGCGAATTTTGCTTATGCGGAAATGAAATTCTGCATCTACCTACTCCTGCGCCGGATGGAGACTGCAATATGCCCTGTCGTGGGAACAAAAATGAGTTGTGTGGTGGTGAATCAAGGTTGTACATCTATACATATATATAAAGAAATTACTTACATAGATTGAATGAAATGTTGGTGTATGATTTTCAATGCCACATCAAATGTTATAGCGGCGATACATCCGTGTTGCATTACAAGATATTGAGTTATAACAAGGAATCAAGGCAGATATTAATAAGTAGTTACAAATCATTTCAGTTGTATACTTTCATTTATTTCTATTTTCAAAAAAATGTTAGGATAGCAACAGGTTTCAATTTTCGTGTTACAAATGTTTATTGCATTGTAATCGATAGGGACGTAAAAATTTAATAGTTACCTATTCATTTATATGATTTTAGCTGCTTCAATAATATCATTTAAAAAAGTAATAGCTCTTTTATAATTTTCTTCTATGAAATGAAATTCGACACTATAAAAAGATTGTTTCATGTCTTTTTTACTTTATATAAGTGGGCATAACCATATCATATGCCTTCAAAGTATTTATATTTTTCATTTTGTCCATTTTAAGTATCGGTTACTAAGGTAACTTTTCTCCCCAAGCAACCTTATTTTATTGTTTTTTTGCTCATTACACATAGGTGTATCCATGAATTTACACATAGCGAAAATTGATGATGCGTGGCATAGCTGCGTAACAAACAAATACAAAACCCTATGTCACTGTGCAGTCTTGTTTGCGGCTGATGTAATGGTAATAAAATGTACTCTGACGATTGGGATCATCAAAGTTTTAAGCAAATGTGACCTCGTATACATCTTTCATCGTAGGAAATAATTAGGGCACAAACAATTATACCAGGATTTCAAGCTCTTGTTAAAGACACACTGATATACATATAATTCAGACTGATCATTTTACAAACCACCCAAATGAAGATGATGGGGCAATGGAATGGATGATTTATGGGCTAGGACTAATTGCAATGTTGCAACGCCTTCATTATTTTGCTGCTAAATGTATATATACATGCACGCAACGATAAGTAACTTTACTAAATTCACGCTCACCGAAAAAAAATAACCTTAGATAGCTCGCAAGTTTGCTGACGTAACAATGGTAAACTGTATCAAATCGAGATTGTGTTTTACAGTACAAATAATATTTCTATGTAAATGACATTTCAATGTTTTATGACAACATTTTGATTTGAAGTTTACGTTACGTTTTTCTACACAGCAGGTTAAAAAAACAAAATGCATATAACTTAAAAACATGGTTTTATATGTATCTAAACGTACTGCAATTAATAAAATCCTAATGGTTATTTTGATTAATTAGATTTATGTTCTCACTATTTGTTTAATAGGTAGGGTATCGTTCCTCAAACTTATGTGTTGTTGACGGTATTGGAATCTAGTTTTTTCATGTAATGTTTCGAATTTTTAGTACAAAAATATGCACATCTCTTATCTATTTCGTAAAGCTTTATGAACGAAATGTTGTATTATATCATCTTTTGTACTTTTCTTTAAATAAAATATTTTTTTTTATAGTATTAAGACTTTAGAACATTCTTCTGTATGTTAATCAAAGCCTTGTGGTAAAATATTGGTTTTTTTGCACGTTTAATACAATAAAAATTACCTAACTAGGAATAACATTTGTTGTAGTTTCAGCATTTTTAATTTATACCCGTTTCTGTGAATGTTTATGTAGACTTGAATTGAATGTAAATTGACGTGCAATCTAAATTATCTAAGTTTTTGTGTACTAAAAGAAAAACGTGTCCATAACTTTATGTATTTTTGAAATTGTTATCAAGTCCTTAAAATAGGGTTGTGATATACGACATGGTTATTAAATCTCTCGTGTTGAAGTGAATCATTGACGGCTTTTTAAATTATTTTACATAAAATCAAGCAATACTTATTCTTTTGTGAAAATCCTCTTTGAAATATTAGGGTTTGTTGATTTCTTAGTTTGTTATTGTCATTTTTTCATTGTATACCTGGAATTAGTTTATTCCTAATAAAAAAAAATATTTTGATTCCCACGAAGTGTTTGTTTTATTTGTAGATATTTGCTAGATAAATTAGCAATCTAAAAAGGAAAATATTCATTTTATAATAAAAAAAATAAATGATGCACTAAAACACCTTTTTAAAGGGGCATTGTCACAATTTTGGTCAAAAATTATTTTTTTCGATTTTAATGTTTACAATGCTTTAGTAAGGCATTTTTATAGGCAACCAATATTTGAGTGGCATTTGATGAGTTATAAGCGAGTTACAGAGCTTACAATTATTCGCTTTGTAAACAAAGGGTTGTTTACATTTCGAATGTTGAATTGAAAATCCCAGTTTTAGATCTAAAATAAATGTATTTATCGTTAGGAACTGTTTATTTATGCTTTAAATGAATAATAAGATATTCAAACTAGCTTTAAACAGATTTTTACTGGTATATTGAACCTATGTTAACAAAAACAGGGCACGAGCCTTGTTTACATGACGAAGAATTGTAAGCCCTGTATCTTGCTTAAAACTCAACGACTGGAACCCAAATTTCATATGATCATTAGAAATGCATTCCTAAAGCATTGCAAATAATAAAAACAGAAAAATAAAATTTGACCAAAATCGAGACCATGCCCATGTAATTAAATATGCTGAAAACATTATCACCTTGATTCAAATACTTTTGTGTCATTAAAATCAATATGTAAATTAGTATCAGTCAGTGCTATAAAATTTGAACTTACAAACATGACTAGTTTGAGATGTAAATTGTCATTTCAATTTTGCTTTTATTGGAAGGAGATATAATGTATTTTCAGGTTCTCACGTTTTCTGAAAGAATCTTTCGCTTGAATGCTATACCTCATTATTATATTGTTTACTATTCATTTTATTTTCCAAGTATAGCTTTGTTATGGAAGTGACCATATAGAATAGTGTTACCATTGCAGTTATTTTACATTGCTCCTAATGTTGGCAACAAGCAGAGGAGCGTCATATTAACAAAAAGTAATATCTTTGTGGAAGTTTTATTTTAAACATATCTTTTACAAAGCATACGAAATAAAACTGTTGAATCATATGACACATCATATTAGTTCTGTTAAGTTCCTTCCTCGTTTCGAAACTATTGGTTTGTTAAAGGTAATTTTATACTTCTGTTTCCCAAACTGCACCACACGTTTCTTCAATGTTTACATCGCAGGGGTCATTACACTCGCTATCAGGCATTTTTTTAAATAGGATGTCCGCAAAAACATTGAGATCCATACTAAATAAACACAAAAATACATTTGTTTTAAAAAGAGAGAGAGGGGGGAGATTATAGACAATATGATAAAAGGAAACGAGTATATAACTTTGAGGCATTAATGGTTTCATGATTTCTAGACTGTTTTGCTTATTCGCCTATAAAACCAAAGTAGAAAGTATAAAAATACACATTTCCATGCCAAAATATTTAAAATTGCCAAGTGCAGAGCACACATTCCAGCATTGAAGTCTTCCATAGGAAAAGAAAACATTTTTTCTGATTTAAAAACTCGATCTTAGCTGTCCTTGAAACACCCTACATACATGAACCTAACTGAAAAAAGGGAAAACAAATAAAAATAAATCTTACGAACATATAGACTTTGAGCTGAGAGCTAATCAGCTGGGGAGATAAAACCAATATCAATGCATGTATGCAACGTAACAAGCAGATATCAAAGTTCACGCTTTTTGCTGTTAGAGTGGCTCTTCCTATACATTTACTTACCCTAAGGATAAAAAAAGGACTGTGAAGATACTGATCACATTTGTAGACAAGACAAAAACATTTCCAAAAAAAATGTAAAATGAGCATTAAATCATTAAGTAATTCAATGTTTAAATAGCAAGAGTTTATTACTAGATATTGCAGTAGATGTTTCGGTCTTTTAGAAGATATTTATTTGAAAAAAAAATAAAACAAAACAAAACACAAAGGTTATTAATAGAACAAACGTTTCTTCAAGTAGTAACACAAACAAAAAACAATATTAAAAAAAACAAATCAATTTGTTTACTGTAATATTTTAATATATTCATGTTTGTAAATATGAAGAGAACGATTCTGCTGGTGTAAATAGGTGAAAGTTTAAAACTTTTGACGATTATTGATTTGTAAAGAACATCATACCATACTGCAATAGGCCAACAAACAGCTTGAAGGTTCCAATATTTACATTGGCTGCATGTTGCTTTTGAGTAAAATGTGTGCTGAAAAATCTCGCATTGAAATCATACATGTAAAATAATGAAATAATAGTGTAACTACTCAGCTTTCTCTATATTTCTAACCATATTGCTTGATCGTTCTATCTTTTAAACCACTAGTGTCATTTACATGTATTATCGAACAGTGATTGTCTGCATGCCTAAACTTTAAAACAATCAAATATTAAATAATAAAAACTTTTTGGCGTTTACGATGTTTATGGTTTAATACAACAGTGCGGAATTAAGTAGAGGTGTTGGAGCATTTGATAGCATCGACTGATCTGGACACATGTTCGAGTCTGGTCTATCGATATCATGATAACAATGTAACCTTTGGCAAATAACGTAACTCTAATTGTGCACTCTCTCCACCAGGGGTTGAAATCGGCACCTTGAACATAAGATGAACTGCGTAGTTACTTTTATTATAATATAAATGAAACGCAGGGGTAGCTTTAGATGCATAGCCTGATCCTCATTAACAAGAATGCTTAAAATATACTCTGAAATCATTTTATTTCGTTGTGACTCAATTTTCGTGGAATTCGTGGGTACCTCCCATCCACAACTTGAAATCATCCACAAATCGAATCATCTACGAATTAATAGATAAGTGTTATAAAGTCATAATTTCTTTGTAGGTATAAACTAATACACGAAATTCCAGCCCCATGAACTTGTATAATTCAAGCTATCCACGAAGATTCGCCCCTACGAATTTTAATGATTCCACAGTATATAAGTTACATGTATTACTGGTCCTAACGTCACCAAAACATAACACCAAAACATATGAACTGGCCTTGTTAATTTAAAAGTATTAGCGCCGTTATTTTGCAGCTCTGCTTGTACATGTATGTTCCTCAGAGAGTTGACGATTCTATGGATTGTACAAGTCTTGTCAGGGGGTTATATGTAGAAGTCGCGCGAGGCAATTAATTTTTCGAGCAAGACTATAAACCCTTACCTCTTTTAAGTCCTTAAAGTCCCTTTGTGGAAAAAAGACTATTCAGTTTACATCTACTGACAAAACAGCCTCAGGATATAGTAATCAAAGTCTAATTGCCTGAACTTATCAAGCCTACATTTGTTACATTACTTTCGTCGGAAATATATTTTTATGACCTCATTGATCATCACAGAAAGCATTGTATTTTTTGAATAACGTTAAAAAAGGAGATAATGTCATTCCTATTTTTTTATTAATAATAAAGAAATAAACAATATAACCGCAGAAAGAGAGAGAGAGAGGGACAGAGAGACAGACAGACAGACAGACAGAGACAGACAGAGAAGACAGAGAAGACAGAGAGGCAGAGAGACAGAGAGAGACAGAGAGAGAGAGAGAGAGAGAGAGAGAGAGAGAGAGGGGGGGGGAGATTGTTACCAGTGTTTCATTTAATTTGGTCTATAATAAAAAAAATATATATAACTTTACTTTTTGAGTAAGTTTTCTCGTTATGTCACAGTTTTACCGGTTTTCACAAAATTTCAATATGAAAAAGTTGTGAATATTAAAACCATTATGAAAACTTCATAAAACTGTTACAGTAAACAACATGTATTAATGACATCGTAACATTGTTGTTAGATATTCATGATGTCATTATTTCAGCATATTGCAATAGAAATCAAGCAACTGCATTTTGAGACTTGTTCACCTTTTTACTAAGACCCATAATTTTCTTTTGCGGTTGTAACAGATGCAACATCAATACATTTAGACATTTGTACGAGAAAAAAATCTGACATAAACCAAATATCGAGTACATAGATTTGTGATAAATTGATGTAAACGCCATATGCATCCTTGTACATTATAACCGGTTACTTTAACCTGACAATGCATTAAGCGGAAGTTATTTATTACCTTCAAACATGGTAAACTTACCTCTTTTTCCCAAACCTATCAATCTTTCAATGAATAGTTGAGATAAGATTTAGTATGGATAGTATTTGTATGTCTTGCATGAGAGACACTTTAGCTGGAGGAGATTGCTCATAAATATTTGTGTAATTGAAATTTTTAAAACGATATTTTAAGCAAGCACGCGTCACATCTTTCTGATTTTGAAACGAAATTGGTTTTTAAAATTATTATATTGTTAAGACATTCTAGAAAGGTTTACTTTCAAAATTTCACAATCATTTTAATAACATATTAATATAATATTAAACAGGCCCCATCGTCACCAAGAGACCGTTGGTAGATCATAAACGTAGCACGTAAATGCGTGTAGCTAAGAGTTGCAAGTTGCCAGATACGATTGAAGTTACTCTTAAGTCTACGAGCAGCCAGGGGCACTCTTAAATTGATCTACGTGCACATAAACAAATACAAATGACAACCTTGTTTATATTAGCAGACGACGTAATGCAGAGAAAATTACGAAGAAAACGAGTTTTCAGAAACAGGACTAACCTCCAAGACTTTCTGACCGACACCAATGTGATAGAGCGTTATCGACTGCCCAGAGAATTTTGTTTTCGTCACAAAGATCTCGTCAGAGAGGACGTTGAGCCAGACACCCACAGGAGCCATGCACTGTCAGATTGCACCCACAGGTGAATAAATTTAAACAATGTATATTTAGAGTTATCTGCCGTTATATATTACATTTTATGAACGGTTTATGTAAACACGAAGTAAAAATACAGCATGCAGTCTGAAAAATATTTCGTGTCAACTGCTTTAATACAAAGACTTTACACACCGAAACTTCTGAGAGAGAGAGAGAGAGAGAGAGAGAGAGAGAGAGAGAGAGAGAGAGAGAGAGAGAGAGAGAGAGAGAGAGAGAGAGAGAGAGAGAGAGAGAGAGAGAGAGAGAGGGTAAATACACTACCAAATTGGAATGGCTTTTACAACTCATTATTACCAAACTGCAGCAGTGTGATTTTTTGTATGTAATATTTGTTATTATTTTTGATCAACATAAATGCAATTTGATTATCTACTGAGTATGGGCCTTCTGAATGTCAGTCAAGCATTCATGCATGTTTTTAGCTGCACTACTTTTAATTCTGAAAGAGAACATTATTGATACATATTTAGGTACGTAAAGCAATGAGAAATTTTATTAAATGTTCAAAGGTTCTTGTGACCATGAGGTATCTTGCCAAAGCATCATTCTTCTCCGATTGTGGTGATTTACACCGCATATCTAGTGTCAGTGTATCCAGAGCGGTTGATGCCGTCACAAAGTCAATTTGTCAAGAGAATTGACAATATCCAATTCCTAAAAGGTATTTTCAAAAATCATTTTAATTACTTTGTAGTAGGGATATCAATTTTACTCGGTTGGCTTAGTCGATTAATCGGTAAAAAAAAATTATGAATAAATTTATTAACTAACTAAAAAAAGATAAGTACAAAAAAATTATCAATAAGTAATTGCTTTTTTCGTTCCAGAGGAGGAAGCAAATCATGTTAAACATGATTTGTACCAAACAGCAGGATTTCCCAATATCCTTGGTGCCATTGATAGGACTCTCCTTCTCATTATTGCACCCAAGGTGAATGAGGCAAAATATGTGTGTCATAGGGGATACCACCCCATAAATATCCAAGTCGTTGCAGACGCATCTGTAAGGTTTGTATACGAAATGAATAACTTATGTTTTAGCTAAAAGCTTGGCAGTGTCGTCTGTCAAAAGTGAAAAGGTTTACGTATGCTTAAAATATACCTCCGTTGTTTGACGAATTCCACTGAGTTGAACGTAACTCGCAAATCGTAAGTGCTACATTTACGATAGGTTTAGTGAAACGCTCGTATAGGTGATTGTCCGAAATCGTCAGTGTACTTGTACGTTTACGATAAACAAATTGTATAGAAGGCGAATTTCCAAAATAAACACTGTCTACAAAATGTGAAGCTGTGTCTGTTTAATTGTAAGGAAACGAAATACTACTTTATAAATGTACCAAATTAAAAGCTTAGACTTAACAGAAAGTACACATTATTTAATTTACTAAATATATAATTAAGCGTCTTCTCACGATCTCGTCTGCTTTAGATCAACGATCGATATAAAGGTGACGGCGAGACTGGCTGTTCCAATTCTAGGAATAACTATAGTGAATATATAGGCCTAAACACTTTCATGGTAACACTGCTTTTCAAATTTGCTTAAGATGAGTTAAACCATTAGCTCAAAGTAAATACACCTATCGATCAAAACATCATGTAAACAATAATATTCCATAGGTTTTCAAGCCATTGATATTAAAAAAAAATAAAATGATTTCCTTGGTGATTCATGCAGGATATGAAGGTGGCGACATTGCAGAAAAATACGTAACCTGCATTAGCGGGTTATGTAATTTTTTTCTGCAAAGATCGCTTACTTCCTACCCGCATGTAACATCACATTACGTTTCAAAAGTATTTCAATGATAAAACATCAACGCTGACCTTTCTGGATTGATAACATTTTGAAAATAGGAAATGAATGTACTTGAATTTATTGATTTTATGAAACCATTTGAAGAATTACATCAAATATCACAATGGTAACTTTGACAAAAAGATAATTTGATTTAAACAATGAATTATTGTATTCTTTTATACCTTAAAGCTTCGCAATATATTTACTATTTCAAATGCCATTAAGAGCAACATAGATTGGATAAATGCCGCGATGATTTCAAATTAGTATTCAACATAAGTTGCATCCTCTTTATAATTTAAGGATATGTTTTTTTTTTTACATTTTGCTTATTTAACGGTGTTTCGACATGATGCTACTGTACGAACACAAACTGGACAGACGGATCAAATGACGAATATAAATATAGTATTCTGGATTGTGTGGAGGAATGTCTGAGATCAACACGATGTCGGTCCGTCAACTACCACCTGGGAGCCCACTTCTGTCAGACCAACTTTTAAAAAAAGGATGGCTTTGTATCATTAGGTGCACTTTACAATGTTTTTTTGGTTTTTTTTAAGTATGTAAATTTTGCTTTCTCGACAATAAATTAAAAATTCAATATCTCATCGTGTGTCAGATGGAGAGAGCGAAATCTAGAAGGCAGTGGGTGTCATAAATTTTATCTGATCGGGTGAACTGAACCAGAAAACTACCATGTGGATAATAAACACAATTAGTTTCAGATATGCATGTTCGATGTTGACATAAAAAATATCGGTAATGTATAAGATTTATATTCCATTCGTTTTTAACCCCTCTACACTTAAAAAAGTTTTTCCCAGTTTTGAATACGCCTAGACAAAATTCTGTTTTAAGAGTGATAATTTACGTTATTTGCATTTGCACAGTCTCAAAAATCCTCTTTATAAGAATTCAAAAAGTGAATGAATATCCCTTTTTCGTTTAATTTCATTGAACAAAAACTATGTATTTTATCGTAAAATAGGTTGAACAATAATTAAAAAACGCAAAGTACAAGTGCATTTAAGCTATTGAAAATAAGCCCGTTTTAGTGCCGTTTTTATGTAGAAAATATGTAACAATTGCTTCTTCCCGTAATATTTCAGCACTGATAGAAACTCCTGATTTATAAGCACGCTATAATTTACTAAAATGAGAATACAGTTTAAAGCATTTTAATATTGCCGCAAAAACCTGTTAGTATGATAAATCTGCATGTGACTTAAACTTTTATGATAAATAAGATATGAAAAAATCATCAATTTTTGTCAGGAGAAAGATTTCTCTACTAAGGAATATGATAGCAGATCAAGTTTTGTACCGGACCATAATATTTCAATTTTGCTCAAATAAAAAATTATTTACGGCTATTCCTACAGCAATACCGGTCACAGAAATTTTATAACCATGATATTTGTTTTCATATTAGTATAAAATAGCATTATTGTAAAAACAATTCAAACATGGAAATTGCAGCTCATATTGTTTTAAACAATTGAGGATTTTTTAATGCCTATAGATAATCTAAATCCGGAAGCTACTTGAATTGTGTCTATTTAACTCAGAGGGAGGAGGCATTTTAATCAGCATTTTTCTGTTGGTGGATCGATCGGTGCGTTTTTTGAATATTTTTTTATGGATTATTTTACGTCTGAAAAAAAAATAATAAAGTTTTGAAATTGCATATGACCATAGGGATGAAACAAACATTCCTGAATATACAAAATTGATGGAAATCGATTTAAAACGTACCAGTGTTCAGCAGTGATCACATTTGACAAGACTACCTGGAAATAACCCACGTAACTGTTTGGAATCATTTATTTCATATGTACGTTCAAACATGGGTCATGCAGGTAACAGCTGCCACTTACTATAGGAAAATCCTCCAAATTTCCATACGTTATTTGATTTTAGGTACCAGCCTAATGTTTTACAAACATTTTATTTTAACAGAAGATTTCTAAATATATAATGCGTCTTATATCTTTTCTGCATGTTTGTACTTGGTTAGGCTGACAGTAAACAAAGGCTTTGAAATGAATGCCCGTCCTTCATTTACTATATAGAATCATAAATGTCGGCTCACTCCTACTATGTTGTAAAGCTTTGTGCTATTTATGTACACTTTTTTAGCGCTAAAACTTGTTGATTCTTAAGGTTAAAATATCAACAGATGATGTGGGATAAAAAATTATGCTTAGTTTGAATCTTCATTTTGTTCACCTTTTACCAGGGCCCGTACGTGGACTTGTTTTTACCTACTAATAGAATTATGTTGGTAGTCTATTTAGGGTATAAAATTTTTAAGTGGTTGCAACATTCAATTTTACAATGCATCAGTCTCGAAAGAAGGCATCTTCGTAAGGTCTATAGTCGATGCAGCAAATACAATCTTCCAATGGATCGCATGCTGACTGACAATTTTTATACGTGTACTTATTGTAAGACCATAATTAATCTCCAAATTGTCTAAGGATTTTCCGGTTTCGTTTTCCCAATTACGACAAAGAGCACGGCGGGTGTGACCGGTCAACAGAGAATGCTCACTCCTCAGTGGCACATGACCCTACTTTTCCCTTTGTTGAGGTCCTTGTTTCCTCTGTTCCTGTTATGTATTTTTTCCTTTGGATTTGTATCAAAAACTTTCAATTTGCAAAGCTTATATAAAATAAATGATAATCCGATTTTTTAAATACGTTGAATTACTTTTAATACAGCAAACAAAAATTCTATCCTGAAGTCTTACGGTCATTTAAGAAAAAAGTACCTCATTCTCACAGAATTTCAAGTAAGGTGGTTTATAAAATGCTAAAAAATTTTCGACGAATGGAACAGAACGTGGATTTTCACTTATCAATTATGTATTTCCTTTACGAGTCACCCTTCAGATTTGCGCGATGTGGTAGCATCAAAAATCATCTACATTATCAAAACAGAGATACAGTCCTTAAATTGATATGAGATTTATATGAACCGATTTTACATTTCATAGTTAACAAATTATAGAACCGAATGGAATACTCTACAGTTTTTGCCAATTAAAACAAACACTTAGTGTACTGAGATTTTAAGATTTGTCGACACCCAGTAAATTCTAGAAAATATCACACAGTAGCTATGACAGAAATGGGCAATTCAATACAAATAATAGATATGTTGTTTCCGTGTAATTTACGATGTAAATTGATGCTCATCTTTCTGAATTTATTCAACATGCCATTAACTTCCCAAAATGCCATCTGCGTTCACCCACGATTAGATCGATCGATTATTGTCAAGTACGACACACAGTAACTTTTTAAATTATTTAATGTTAAGACTTTAAAAAATTGTATCCACTTAAAGATAATTTGAAATTCTGTTTTATGATGCTTTGGGCATTTTTGTTCATTAACAACATTTTAATAATTAATTTCGGAATGGCTACTCAATGTTACAGTACAGACACAAACTGGACAGAAGGGTGATAATTTAACTTATAAACTACAGCATTCTGGATAGTGAGGAGGATTGTGTAAGGATAACTCTACCCTCAGGAAGCCCACTTTCGTCGGACAAAAAATGACAAATTATGGCAATAAATTAAACAGAAATGAGAAAATGACAATAAAAAACCATCAACCATCTCAAAAATCCAAAATACAAATTCAAAGCAGAGCAAAAGGGATTTCCAAAAGATACAGGTAGGATCAGGTTCTAAGGAGAAGTGAGCATACTCTGCTGACCGGTCACAAGCGCCGTGTTCTCTATGTCGTAATCGGGAAAAAACTGGAAAAGTCTGTAAACAAATCAAGAAATTTTCTAAGTTCTAAGTAGCATTTTATTTTTTTTTTATTTATTAACGTCATGTGTAAGGCACACTTTCGCTCGAAGTGATTACACCAAGTCATCAAGCAAAACATCATGAAAAGATTGTCTAGGTTTTCAAGCTATTGATCAAGATCTATGAACATTGGCATTCAATTTCATTTTTTATTATTTAAAAGCAATTTTACGATAAAGCATTAACGTTGAAGTTTTCTAGATTGATAACCTTTTAAAACATGACGTTAGAGTGCTTGAATATATTGATTTTATTAAATTATTGAAATTTTTATATCAAGTATCACAGTGGTAACTATTACAAATATCCAATTTGATATAGATAATGAATATTTTATTCTTCTATACTTTATAGCTTAAATTTGATAAGCTATTTCGAATGCCAATAAACACCAGACATGCTGTATAAACACGGCGATAGTTTTACATGCTATCTATAGGCTATCGTTTGGTGCAACTTTTTAAGAAATATTCAACATACGTTGTTTCAAGTTATCAAAAATGCATCCTCTTTACGATAATCTGTGCCTAAGTCTAAGGATTTGTTTTGCACTTTTGCTCATTAATCGCTGTTTTGCTGACCTTCGACATGGCTACTCGATGCTAAAGTACGGGCACAAACTGGAGAGAAGGATGATAACGTCGTATCATAAATACAGTATTCTGGACTGTGTGGAGGATTGTCTGAGAACAACACGATGTCAATCCATTAACTACTGCCAGGGAGCCCACTTCTGTCAGACCAACTTTGAAAACAGGACAACTGTACCTGATCTCTTTATAGAAAAGTCTGGCTGGATTTACAGTGATATAGAGGACTGGGACACGGTAAGTATTATAGAAGGATTCAGGTCTATTTATATCATTGATTAATATAACATATGAATAACATCAGGTTTCTTTTATAAAAATTAATATACTGTATCGCCTTGTTACTTCTACGAAAATTACAACAGCATTTTTTATAATACCTTTCTTAGTTAAAGAAAACTCATATCATTGTATAAAATATCAGAACAGATTCGTTTAAAGTTTATCCCATACGCTAGCTTTTTTGATTGCTTTTTGCATAGAGTCCGTCTGTCTCTCTGTCTGTCAGTCCTGTAAACTTTTTACATTTTTGACTTTTTCTCCAGAAACACCTAGCCAATTTCAACCAATATTTGACAAAGCATCCTTAGGTGAAGGGAATTCAAGTTTGTTATCAAAGTACTGAGAGTACTGAAAGACGGGGTCTTGAAAGTTTGAATTTGTATTTGTCCTTGATTTTCTCGAACAGCTTCCAAATTAGTTGTTTCAATCTACGTTAAATTGGCTTTTGCAGTTGTCTGATACTTTGTCTAAATTTTACTATATCCCAGCCTTCATAATTGTAGAAAATTGACACAACGGTATTTTATGTAAAATAAGACCCAAAGGAAACATTTAAAAAATTACTACAAACCGGGAAAATCAAAATAACTATATCAAGGAAATAATTTAAATCACTAGATTTATTCAATTTTGTGATCCAAGAGAAAATCCACAAGTCGGACGGTATCCGTTATACAAGGCATATGAAAACACCGAAAACTCTCAAACTGCTGAATTAATAAGCAAAGTTAATATTTGTATACCGATAACAAACACAGGCACCTGACGTTAGAAATATTTCTTTTTACAGTAAGATTCCAAGTACTCTAACAACAAAAAGGTTTGTCACGGTCGCCATTTTGATTTTTTAGACCGACTTATCTGACACGATTTTCTTGCAGCGATTCATGCAAAATTAATAGGTAAAAATAAATCCGTTCGCCACTTACTACTTTTTGGTGTAAACTCGTGCATCACCTACACGAATTACGACACAACCTTTCCGTTCATTAAAAACCATACTCAGAGACATAAATAACAAAGATTGGCAACTCCGCCATTAGCGTGTAAATGTTACGGGATCAACCTTACTTTGAGAACTACAAATGCAACTGTTACAGCAATCTTGTATAAGCCATTAAATTTGAACCTGATAGAGAACACAGACCTGTAAATATGTTTAAGCATGTTTTATTCATGAAACATATACAACATTTTCACAAAGTAATGGTAATGGTTTATTTGATGTATTGATCACCCAAAATGAATAATCTACTGTGGTTTCATTAATAATCAGAGGTATCATTTTTCGTGGATTAAGTGAAAATCACAGTTTCAAAATTCGTGGCCAGTGACCCTATCAATACAAAATGTTAATAGAAATTGTACTTCAATTAACACTTAATTTCGTGGATCAACTTAAAGGGACTTGGACACGATTTAAGATCAACAATTTTATTTTTATTTTTTATGTATAAAATGGTTTATTGGTGCATTTTAAATGATTGACCAAAATATTAAATGTTAAAGTCAAGTTACAAGGGAGATACAGAGGTAATTATTGATAGTTATGTAAACAAAGCTCGAGTCTTATAGTTGTTTACAAAAAATGTAATGTAGAGAATTACCATTTCTTAGAAAAAATGACAGGTAAAAAACAATTTGAATTAATGTAGTGAATATTACCATCGGGTTCGGAATTCCATTAATAACAACATAAATATATATCCATTGTAAACAAAGTTCAGTTGTTACCTGTACCTTGCCCGAGTTGGACGTAGATTTTATCCGTCAGACTTTAGAGGTTTTTAACAACTCATAACTCATATTTGTGAGTATCATTGACAAATATATACCGTCTCAACAATGGTGTCAGAAGTGTTTGTATATGTCTGATTATTTTTCAGATTAAATACCCCGCACATTAGTTCGTGCATTTTGGCGCAATAATTAAATTGTTTTCTGTCTTCAAAATTCGATCTTGGAAGATATTTATTTATTTCAATCGAAGTATTGGTATATTTTGGAAAGAACTGTATTACTTTTCCTGTTTATTCAATATCTTTTTAAATACTATTATCAACAAAAGAAAGTTACATTTGATTAAAATTGATACCAATAAAACGAATATGTAAAAAATGACAATACTCGAGCTTTGTTTACAAAACAAAGAATTATGAACTCTGTATCTTGCTTATAACTTAATATTTGAGTTTCAAATTTTGACATAGCATTACAAACATCTATATTTATGAGTATAAACATTGAAAATGGAAAAATAAAATTTGAAAATTTTAAGTCAAATCGTGTCAAATTCCCTTTAATAACGAAATCCACGAAAATTGGTATTCAACGAATATTGATGAAACCACAGTATATAGATTTTGCTTGTTCAAAATTTTAATTCAGTTTAATTGATTAAAGAACCAATGAACAAGAAGGCAAATTCAGACTTGTTTTTATTTTCTATGTACAAGATTCCGTTAGAAACGAACAGCAGTCATACCGCAGGTAGACTGGAAGCCAATGAAACGCCTAGTTAATATGTAAGACATATGTGTAAAATCCGTCCTAATTTTTAACTTCGGTTTGCGCATGAAGCTTGGTGGTATTCATGTGAAAGATTATCAAAATAAAATTCACAACTTTTTAAAAATGGTACATTGCGTTTGAAAGATTTATGCATGTTTTTATAATATATATTTACTGATATGCATGAAAACTTTCTGCACTATTTTCTTACGCGTAAACTCAATTCATGTGTTCTACGCGTGCCTTCTAGTTTTAGACTTTGGCTGACAGTAAACTAAAAGACGGGGTCACGTGACCCCGTCTAAAAATGAAGGGTCACGCCCTTTATCAAAGGGAGATAATTGAGAATTATTAAAAATGTGTTGGTATATTTAAAAGAATATTATCAAAAAACAGTGGTCTCCTGATCTCTAAGGTGTGAAAATCAAAATGTTGGTCAAGTGGGAATTGAGAATTTCAGAATGTTTGATAAGTGGGAATAAACCGCTCATACACTGTATTCCAGCACAAACAAAAAAAGAGCAAACAAATTAATTTTTATAACGCTTAAATAAAGTTTTATGTTGTGCAGTTAGGAGTTAAATAGATTACGCCTGTTGATTTGGTATGATTTTTAAATAAAATGTTCTGAAAATAAAATTGTATTAAATTGTGTATATGCTACAAAAAGGAAGCAAATGCTCATGTTCGAGAGAACCAAAAAGGCAGCATTATTATTCAAATGTTTAATCACTTATTATTATATTTTTTTTACAGTAAATCTGTAATTTCATATTTAATCATGCCCAAAATTTCGTAAATTTTGTGTAAAAGAAAGATTTAAAAAAAAATACACATATTCTTGGCCATTGGTCTTTAAAATATAAATTCGTTAACAAGAAATTGCACAGCAATGTATAGTAATTTTTGGCATACTCAATACTTAAATCCAAAAGCCTTAGAGTTTTACGAATACTGGGAAAACCACTGTAGCATTTATATTTTTCCAGACCATTGCAGGAGCATGTTCGATGTCAAACTGTTCCATGAATGAAAAGTGCATTCCAAAACCTTTTGGACAGTTCAGCTGTGTCATTTCAGGTTCTTCATTTTCATATATTTTTTGTGTCACAAATAACGGTGAAAGAGACAATCACGTTAAATCTCACATTTTTTTTTTTCAATCAAAATATTTAATAATGTAGATAAATTAATAGACACTTATAAGGATCTTTTTATTAGATGTACGTATAAAAAGAAACTTGGTGCAGGGCACTAAACGGACATCACCTTTATTTCTATAAACTCTTTATTATGATAACATCTCAATTGTCGGCTATTTTAGACATCCCTCAATATTTGGTAAGATCTTTTTATAGCATTTATTTCACGCATCCAAAAAAGAACTTATATTAATAACCGAAAATTGATGTTTCATTTTTAATTAACAGATTGTGGTATACCTTCAAATGAACGTTTCTCGATGGAAAAGGTTAGGGAATGGGATGCCATTGGATTAGAAAGAGGAATTCATATTACCTGTTCTGCCGGATACAAGCCTCAAGGTTCTGAGCGTTTTGTCTGTTGCCCTGATGGATCTTGGAAGACAAATTTGAAGTGCACAATGAAACGTAAGATAACGTGACAAGCTGACTTTCCAACACATTAAACCTATGCTAACACTAAGAAGTATAAATTGTATTTAGGGGGAAAAATCAAATCGTATCGTTAAAAAATCGATGTTTAACAGTTGCTTTATAAATGATTATTGTTCTGGAACTATTCTTTAAATTCCCTAAAAGGATATATTAATATCCTCCATTCCATTGCAGATGTTTTAACGGTATCCCTTCTTTTCTTTTCTCGAAGGGTTGTAAGGCATACCTTTTACAATCATGCCTTTCACTTTCTTTCAGTTTCTGAAACATAATTTTTAAGTAGAAAAAAAATTCCAAATCATATTGAAAGCTTACTGGGAAATAAAAATTTATTAAAGAAATATATTATCATAGGTAATTGTGTGTATATAATTTTTTTTAGAAATAGAAACTTATAAGCATTCAAATTTCGGTCAAGAGTCAACAATCTTTTAATTGATTAACCCTTCCTCCCAACTCCACCAAAAAAAAAAAACTTAACAAAAATTCAATTTAAAAACAATGCAAAAAACATACACATAATGAAGAGTTATTTCATCAAAGATATGTGATCGTAAAAGCAACATTCTCTTTTCCAAGACTATTTAGAAATATACATGTATAAGTACATGTACATGATTCAATTGAAACTTTTTTTTTCCATTTAGAAAAATTGGGATGTTTTAAATACGATTACAATCAGGATGTTCTAGAATTTGGACAATATAGTATTAAGCCTAATGGAGAACATGAATGTGAAGACTATTGTTTACTCCGACACCAAAACAACTTTAAATATTACGGCCTGCGGGTTTGTATAGTCTTAGGAAATAAAGTCTGATGCAATATGTACTAGTATTTGGACGAAACGGCGGCATGTTTACAACGCATTTATTAGTGTTACATTGCAACAATGTCATTTTAAATATCACGAGTTTTAATGTCATCTGCTTTTGTAAACAAACCTCGGTCATCGTAAAAAAAATTGTCGCAGCGGAAAAGAAGTAAAAAAGTTGGTAAAAGAAATCACTCAGAAATCTTTGGAGGCGGGTAAAACCATTGCCATGTCAAATGCCTTGCATATACTAAGATCTACAGCTGGGAGTTTGAAAAAGCGTAGTAGTAGTAATAGTCAAAACGTTTGTCTTGATGCCGTAAAAGCAAAGGCTTACTGTAAAGGATTTTCATGCGGGAGCCAATGGCTAAGGACCCGATTTGTTGGAAGCACAAAAGGCATAGCCCTGTTACAAAGTGATGACTAGGGGGTGTCTCACATGGCAAGGTGTCGGCCCTATATATGAGTTGACGGTAACATTAATGTTTGCAATATCAAAAGATATTAGATGACAATTTGTACCCTGTTTTAGCCAATCATTTTCCAAAATAGAAGTTTTTCAATACGATATGATCCGGTACGTCGTGAGCTTTCCACCCAGGATTATTTACAGTATAAAACACGATTATAGCCAACACGCTCATAATAAATCGACGCTTATAGTGAAGTAGTTTTCCTTGCCCTAGGGTTTAAAAATAGTGTGAAGCTAACATAGCAATAACCTAAGACGAATGAGCTGGCAGGCAAAGAGCCCTGACATCAGCATCATCGAAAATATTTGGCTTCTAATCAAAAGAAAACATCAAGGAAGAGCTAGTAGAATAGAGACCAAGGAAGATTATATTTGTGAAATCCAGCTCTTCTGGACTAAAATTAAACCATTGTATGTATTTAGCCTGTAACAGGCAAATTCTCGACGTTTACAAAATGTCTTTTGACTAAAAAGTCATCTTACAAAGAAAACAAACAAAGGAGAGGGCTCAAATAGGCAGATTGCCTGCTGCCAAATCATATTATGTTATATTTTTTTTACATAATAAAATATTGTTTAAATAAATCTTACAAAGAAATTAGTAAGTTTTAGTTCTAAAGATATTTTAAATATGAAAACTGGATGAAAGAAATTTTACCTTATTCTGTCGCAAATGTAAAGGAGCCGCCATTTTGTCCAAATACTTAAAGCATTATTCTGTATGTACATTGCATATTTGATATGAATATTACAACTTCTTCAGAAAAATAATATTGGGTAGAAAATAACAAGTTTAGAGAGTGGACAAACGAAAAGATTATCATTCATAATTTGTTATGTCATTTGATACAAAAAAGAACTTTGCTTATATACATGCATATTAATAATATGAAAAATATGTTTTACAACAATACTGTACAAACTTTTTTTTTAAATGGTCGTTTTTGTTGGACACATCATATATTCATATCCAAAAGTGCAAGTTTACGATGATGTGTTTTTCAGTATGGTGAATTTTGCTTTTGCGGAAATGAAATTCTGAATCCACCTACTTCTGCGCCGGATGGAGACTGCAATACGCCCTGTCGTGGGAACAGTAATGAGTTGTGTGGTGGTAAATCAAGGTTGTACATCTTTACATATATATAAAGAAATTACTTACATACATTGAATGAAATGTTGGTGTATGATTTTCAATGCTACATCAATTTTAGAGTGGCGATACCTCCGTGTCGCATAACAAGATATTGAGGTATATCAAGGAACCAAGGCAGATATGAATAAGTAGTTACAAAACAGTTCAGTTGTGTTTTCATGTATTTCTATTTATAAGAAATGTTACCATAGCAACAGGTTTCAATGTTCGTATTAAAAATGTTTATTGCTTTGAAATCGATAAGGACGTAAAAATTTAATAGTTACATATTCATTTATATGATTCTAGCTGTTTCAAAAATAACATTTAAAAGGTAATAGCTCGTATAATTTTCTTCTATAAAATGAAATTTGACACTATAAAAAGTTTGTTTCAGGTCTTTCATACTTTATATAAGTGGGCATTACCATATCATACGTCTTCAAAGTATTTATATTTTGCAATTTGTCGTTATTATTATCGGTAACTATGGTAACAGTTCTCGCCAGCAGCCTAATGTTGGTGTCTTTTTGTTCATTACACACAGGTGTATCTATGAATTAAAACATAAAGAAAATTGGTGATGCGTGGCATAGCTGCGTAAGAAACTTATATAAAACCCTAAGTCACTATGGAGTCTTGTTTGCAGCTGATGTAATGTACCCTGACAATTAAGATCATGAAGGTTTTAAGCAAATGTGGCCTCATTTTTTTCATCGTAAAAAATAATTATGGCGCAAACACTTTAAAGAATTTCATCATTTTTTGTATATTTATCTCCTCTTTCTATTGACACAATTGCTGTCCTCACTGACCCTTCGCCAGGATTTCAAGCTCTTGTTAAAGACAAACTCATATATAATTCAGACTGATCATTTCAAAAATCACCGTAAAGGAGATGATGGGGCAATGGAAGGGATGATTTCTAGGCTAGGACTAATTGCGAGGTTGCAACACCTTCAATATTTGTTTGCTGCTATATGTAAAAATTCATGCAAGCAACGATAAGTAACTTTACTAAATTCACACGCACTAAACAAAAAAAAAACCTTAGATAGCTTGCAGGTTTGCTGATGTAACAATGGTACACTGTATCAAATCAAGATTGTTTTTTTTTCAGTACAAGAAACATTTTTTTGTAAATTACGTTTGAATGTTTTTGACAACATTTCAATTTTTTGTTTATGTTACTTTTTTTACACAGTAGATTAAAAAAAACAAAGTGTATATAATTCATGTATAACTTATAGTGTATATTCATAGATAGGGTAAGTACGTCAAACTTATTCGTTGTTGACGGTATTAGAAACTAGTTTTTTATGTAATGTTTCGAATTTTTAGTACAAAAAAATGCACATCTCTTATCTATTTCGTAAAGCTTTATGAACGAAATGTTGTATTTTATCATCTTTTGTACTTTTTAAATTAAAATATTTTTTTTTATAGTATTTAGACTTTAGAACATTCTTCTGTATGTAAATCAAAGCCTTGGGTTAAAATAATGTTTTTCTTGCACGTTTAATACAATAAAGATTACCTAACTTAAGGTATAACATTTTTGTAGTTTCAGCAATGTTTTATTTATACACGTTTCTGTGAATGTTTTTGTAGAGTTGAAATGAATGTAAATTGACGTACAATCTAAATTATCTAAGTTATTGTGTACTGAAAGAAAAAGTGCCCATAACTTTATGTATTTTTGACATTGTTATCAAGTCCTTATAATAGGGTTGTGATATACGACATGGTTATTAAATCTCTCGTGTTGAAGTGAATCATTGACGGCTTTTTAAATTAGTTTTACATAAAATCAATGAATACTTATACTTTTGTGAAAATCCTCTTTGAGACATTAGGGTTTGTTGATTTCTTAGTTTGTTATTGTCATGTTTTCATTGTATACCTGGAATTATTTTATTCCTAATAAAAACTTTTATTTTGATACCCACGAAGTGTTTGTTTTATTTGTAGATATTTGTTAGATAAATTAGCAATCTGAATAGGAAAATATTCATTTCATAATAAAAAAATAAATGATGCACTAAAACACCTTTTTAAAAGGGCATGGTCACGATTTTGGTCAAAAATTATTTTTTCAATTTTAATGTTTACAATGCTTTAGTAAGGCATTGTTATAGGCAACCAAAATTTGAGTGTCATTTGATTAGATATAAGCGAGTTACAAAGCTTACAATTCTTCGATATGTAAACAAAGGGTTTGTTTACATTTCGAATGTTGAAGTTAAAATTCTAGTTTTAGACCTAAAATAAATGTGTTAATCGTTAGGAACTGTTTATTTATGCTTTAAATGAATAATAAGATATTCAAACCAGCTTTAAACAGATTTGTTACTGGTATATTGAACCTATGTAAACAAAAACAGGGCGCGAGCCTTGTTTACATGACGAAGAATTGTAAGCCCTGTATCTTGCTTAAAACTCAACGATTGGAACCCAAATTTGATATGATCATTAGAAATGCATTATTTAGGCATTGCAGATAATAAAACAGAAAAATAAAATTTGACCAAAATCGTGACCATGCCCATATAATTAAATATGCTGAAAACATCATCACCTTGATTCGAATACTATTGTGTCATTAAAATCAATATGTAAATTAGTACCAGTCAGTGCTATACAATTTGATCTTACGTACATGACTACTTTGAGATGTAAATTGTTATTTCAATTTTGCTTTTATTGGAAGGAAATGAAATGTATTTTCATGTTCCCATGTTTTCTGAAAGAATCTTTCGCTTGAATGCTATACCTCATTACTATATTGTTTACTATTCATTTTATTTTCCAAGTATAACTCCTCGGGTTATGGAAGTGACCAGATAGAATAGTGTAACCATTGCAATTGTTTTACATCGCTCCTAATGTTAGGTAACAAGTAGAGGAGAGCCAAGGGTCCCAAATTTGAAAATGCTACAACTGATGTTTGCTATAAATACAGTTATTATATTTTCAACTTTGCGTCATATTAAATCATATGATACAGCATCTTAGTTCTGTTAGGTTCCATCCTCGTTTCAAAACTATTGGTTTTGTTAGAGGTAATTATATACATCTATTTCCCAAACTGCACCACACGTGTCTTCAATGTTTACATCGCAGGGGTCATTACACTCGCTATCAAGTATTTTTTTTAAAAAGGATGTCCGCAAAAACATTGAGATCCATACTAAATAAATACAAAAATACATTCTTTTAATAAGAGAGAGACAGGGGGGGGGGGATTATAGACAATATGATAAAAGGAAACGAGTGTATAACTTTGAGGCATTAATGGTTTCATGCTTCCTTGACTGTTTTGCTTATTCGCCTATAAAAAACAAAGAAGAAAGTATACAAATACACATTTCCATGCCGAAATATTTAAAATTGCCAAGTGTAGAGCACACATTCTAGCATTGAAGTCTTCCATAGGAAAAGAAAACATTTTCTCTGATTTAAAAACTCGATCTTAGCTGTCCTTGAAACACCCTACATACATGAACCTAACTGAAAAAAAGGGGAAAAATATAAAAATAAATCTTACGAACATATAGACTTTGAGCTGAGAGCTAATCAGCTGGGGAGATAAAACCAATATCAATGCATGTATGCAACGTAACAAGCAGATATCAAAGTTCACGCTTGTTGCTGTTAGAGTGGCTCTTCCTATACATTTACTTACCCTAAGGATAAAAAAAGGACTGCGAAGATACTGATCACATTTGTAGACAAGACAAAAAAATTTCCCCCAAAAATGTAAAAATGAGCATTAAATCATTAATTAATTCAATGCTTAAGTAGCATAAGTATAATAATAGGTATTGCAGTAGCTGTGTCGGTCTTTTAGAAGATTTTAATTAAAAAAAAATAAAACAAAACAAAACACAAAGGTTATTAATAGAACAAACGTTTCTTCAAGTAGTAACGAAAACAAAAACAATAAAAAGAATGACAAATAAATGTGTTTACTGTAATATTTTAATATATTCATGTTTGTAAATATAAAGAGAACGATTCTGCTGGTGTAAATAGGTGAAAGTTTATAACTTTTGACAATTATTGGTTTGTAAGGAACATCATACCATACTGCAATAGGCAAACAAACAGCATGAAGGCTCCAATATTTACATTGGCTGTTTGTTGCTTTTGAGTTAAATGTGTGCTGAAAAATCTCGCATTGAAATGATACATGTAAAATGATGAAATAACCATGTAACTATTCTCTTGCGTTCTCTATATTTCTAACCATATTGCTTGACCCTTCTATCTTTTAAACCACTAGTGTCATTTACATGTATTATCGAACAGTGATTGTCTGCATGCCTAAACTTTAAAACAATCAAATATTAAATAATAAAAACTTTTTGGCGTTTACGATTTTTATGGTTTAATACAACAATGCGGAATTAAGTAGAGGTGTTGGAGCATTTGATAGCATCGACTGATCTGGACACATGTTCGAGTCTGGTCTATCGATATCATGATAACAATGTAACCTTTGGCAAATAACGTAACTCTAATTGTGCACTCTCTCCACCAGGGGTTGAAATCGGCACCTTGAACATAAGATGAACTGCGTAGTTACTTTTATTATAATATAAATGAAACGCAGGGGTAGCTTTAGATGCATAGCCTGATCCTCATTAACAAGAATGCTTAAAATATACTCTGAAATCATTTTATTTCGTTGTGACTCAATTTTCGTGGAATTCGTGGGTACCTCCCATCCACAACTTGAAATCATCCACAAATCGAATCATCTACGAATTAATAGATAAGTGTTATAAAGTCATAATTTCTTTGTAGGTATAAACTAATACACGAAATTCCAGCCCCATGAACTTGTATAATTCAAGCTATCCACGAAGATTCGCCCCTACGAATTTTAATGATTCCACAGTATATTAGTTACATGTATTACTGGTCCTAACGTCACCAAAACATAACACCAAAACATATGAACTGGCCTTGTTAATTTAAAAGTATTAGCGCCGTTATTTTGCAGCTCTGCTTGTACATGTATGTTCCTCAGAGAGTTGACGATTCTATGGATTGTACAAGTCTTGTCAGGGGGTTATATGTAGAAGTCGCGCGAGGCAATTAATTTTTCGAGCAAGACTATAAACCCTTACCTCTTTTAAGTCCTTAAAGTCCCTTTGTGGAAAAAAGACTATTCAGTTTACATCTACTGACAAAACAGCCTCAGGATATAGTAATCAAAGTCTAATTGCCTGAACTTATCAAGCCTACCTTTAAACGCAAAATCGCTGTTTGGAAGCGGAGACTGACTTCAGTTCGGTTGAATTGACCTTGCATTAATTAATGAACAAATACGTTTATTTCTATCGGTTACAGTAATACGACTTTTATTCGCAAAAACTTTATTTAACGAGGTACAGTAGATGAAATATTTCGCATTGACTATTTGTCGCCTTAAAGCCTTAACCACGCCCATATTGTATTTTAAACTGGCGCGGCAAGAACCTGTTATTGTCGAGAAATATTTGTGACAATAAGACTCCAGGGAATCTCGCCAAAATTTCTTTTTCACAAAAAAAGATATGACATTTGTTACATTACTTTCGTCGGAAACATATTTTATGACCTCATTGATCATCACAGAAAGCATTGTATTTTTTGAATAACATTAAAAAAGTAGATAATGTCATTCCTATTTTTTTATTAATAATAAAGAAATAAACAATATAACCGCAGAAAGAGAGAGAGAGAGAGAGAGAGAGAGAGAGAGAGAGAGAGAGAGAGAGAGAGAGAGAGAGAGAGAGAGAGAGAGAGAGAGAGAGAGAGAGGGGGGGGGAGATTGTTACCAGTGTTTCATTTAATTTTGTCTATAATAAAAAAATATATATAACTTTACTTTTTGAGTAAGTTTTCTCGTTATGTCACAGATTTACCGGTTTTCACAAAATTTCAACTTGAAAAAGTTGTGAATATTAAAACCATTATGAAAACGTCATAAAACTGTTACAGTAAACAACATGTATTAATGACATCGTAACATTGTTGTTAGATATTCATGATGTCATTATTTCAGCATATTGCAATAGAAATCAAGCAACTGCATTTTGAGACTTGTTCACCTTTTTACTAAGACCCATAATTTTCTTTTGGGGTTGTAACAGATGCAACATCAATACATTTAGACAATTGTACGAGAAAAAAAAATCTGACATAAACCAAATATCGAGTACATAGATTTGTGATAAATTGATGTAAACGCCATATGCATCCTTGTACATAATAACCGGTTACTTTAACCTGACAATGCATTAAGCGGAAGTTATTTATTACCTTCAAACATGGTAAACTTACCTCTTTTTCCCAAACCTATCAATCTTTCAATGAATAGTTGAGATAAGATTTAGTATGGATAGTATTTGTATGTCTTGCATGAGAGACACTTTAGCTGGAGGAGATTGCTCATAAATATTTGTGTAATTGAAATTTTTAAAACGATATTTAAAGCAAGCACGCGTCACATCTTTCTGATTTTGAAACAGGAAATTGGTTTTTAAAAATATTATATTGTTAAGACATTCTAGAAAGGTTTACTTTCAAAATTTCACAATCATTTTAATAACATATTAATATAATATTAAACAGGCCCCATTGTCACCAAGAGACCGTAGGTAGATCATAAACGTAGCACGTAAATGCGTGTAGTTAAGAGTTGCAAGTTGCCAGTTACGATTGAAGTTACGCTTAAGTCTACGAGCAGCCAGGGGCACTCTTAAATTGATCTACGTGCACATAAACAAATAAAAATGACAACCTTGTTTATATTAGCAGACGACGTAATGCAGAGAAAATTACGAAAAAAACGAGTTTTCAGAAACAGGACTAACCTCCAAGACTTTCTGACCGACACCAATGTGATAGAGCGTTATCGACTGCCCAGAGAATTTTTTTTTCGTCACAAAGATCTCGTCAGAGAGGACGTTGAGCCAGACACCCACAGGAGCCATGCACTGTCAGATTGCACCCACAGGTGAATAAATTTAAACAATGTATATTTAGAGTTATCTGCCGTTATATATTTCATTTTATGAACGGTTTATGTAAACACGAAGTGAAAATACAACATGCAGTCTGAAAAAAGTTTTCGTGTCAACTGCTTTAATACAAAGACATTACACACCGAAACTTCTGAGAGAGAGAGAGAGAGAGAGAGAGAGAGAGAGAGAGAGAGAGAGAGAGAGAGAGAGAGAGAGAGAGAGGGTAAATACACTACCAAATTGGAATGGCTTTTACAACTCATTATTACCAAACTGTAGCAGTGTGATTTTTTGTATGTAATGTTTGTTATTATTTTTGATCAACATAAATGCAATCTGATTATCTACTGAGTATGGGGCTTCTGAATGTCAGTCAAGCATTCATGCATGTTTTTAGCCGCACTACTTTTTATTCTGAAAGAGAACATTATTGATACATATTTAGGTACGTAAAGCAATGAGAAATTTTATTAAATGTTCAAAGGTTCTTGTGACCATGAGGTATCTTGCCAAAGCATCATTCTTCTCCGATTGTGGTGATTTACACCGCATATCTAGGGTCAGTGTATCCAGAGCGGTTGATGCCGTCACAAAGTCAATTTGTCAAGAGAATTGACAATATCCAATTCCTAAAAGGTATTTTCAAAAATCATTTTAATAACTTTGTAGTAGGGATATCAATTTTACTCGGTTGGCTTAGTCGATTAATCGGTAAAAAAAATTATGAATAAATTTATTAACTAACTAAAAAAGATAAGTACAAAAAAATTATCAATAAGTAATTGCTTTTTTCGTTCTAGAGGAGGAAGCAAATCATGTTAAACATGATTTGTACCAAACAGCAGTATTTCCCAATATCCTTGGTGCCATTGATAGGACTCTCCTTCTCATTATTGCACCCAAGGTGAATGAGGCAAAATATGTGTGTCATAGGGGATACCACCCCATAAATATCCAAGTCGTTGCAGACGCATCTCTAAGGTTTGTATACGAAATGAATAACTTATGTTTTAGCTAAAATCTTGGCAGTGTCGTCTGTCAAAAGTGAAAAGGTTTACGTATGCTTAAAATATACCTCCGTTGTTTGACGAATTCCACTGAGTTGAACGTAACTCGCAAATCGTAAGTGCTACATTTACGATAGGTTTAGTGAAACGCTCGTATAGGTGATTGTCCAAAATCGTCAGTGTACTTGTACGTTTACGATTAACAAATTGTATAGAAGGCGAATTTCCAAAATAAACACTGTCTACAAAATGTGAAGCTGTGTCTGTTTAATTGTAAGGAAACGAAATACTACTTTATAAATGTACCAAATTAAATGCTTAGACTTAACAGAAAGTACACATTATTTAATTTACTAAATATATAATTAAGCGTCTTCTCACGATCTCGTCTGCTTTAGATCAACGATCGATATAAAGGTGACGGCGAGACTGGCTGTTCCAATTCTAGGAATAACTATAGTGAATATATAGGCCTAAACACTTTCATGGTAACACTGCTTTTCAAATTTGCTTAAGATGAGTTAAACCATTAGCTCAAAGTAAATACACCTATCGATCAAAACATCATGTAAACAATAATATTCCATAGGTTTTCAAGCCATTGATATTAAAAAAAAATAAAATGATTTCCTTGGTGATTCATGCAGGATATGAAGGTGGCGACATTGCAGAAAAATACGTAACCTGCATTAGCGGGTTATGTAATTTTTTTCTGCAAAGATCGCTTACTTCCTACCCGCATGTAACATCACATTACGTTTCAAAAGTATTTCAATGATAAAACATCAACGCTGACCTTTCTGGATTGATAACATTTTGAAAATAGGAAATGAATGTACTTGAATTTATTGATTTTATGAAACCATTTGAAGAATTACATCAAATATCACAATGGTAACTTTGACAAAAAGATAATTTGATTTAAACAATGAATTATTGTATTCTTTTATACCTTAAAGCTTCGCAATAATTTACTATTTCAAATGCCATTAAGAGCAACATAGATTGGATAAATGCCGCGATGATTTCAAATTAGTATTCAACATAAGTTGCATCCTCTTTATAATTTAAAGATATGTTTTTTTTTTACATTTTGCTTATCAAACGGTGTTTTGCTGATATTCGACATGATGCTACTGTACGAACACAAACTGGACAGACGGATCAAATGACGAATATAAATATAGTATTCTGGATTGTGTGGAGGAATGTCTGAGAACAACACGATGTCGGTCCGTCAACTACCACCTGGGAGCCCACTTCTGTCAGACCAACTTTAAAAAAAAGGATGGCTTTGTATCATTAGGTGCACTTTACAATGTTTTTTTGGTTTTTTTAAGTATGTAAATTTTGCTTTCTCGACAATAAATTAAAAATTCAATATCTCATCGTGTGTCAGATGGAGAGAGCGAAATCTAGAAGGCAGTGGGTGTCATAAATTTTATCTGATCGGGTGAACTGAACCAGAAAACTACCATGTGGATAATAAACACAATTAGTTTCAGATATGCATGTTCGATGTTGACATAAAAAATATCGGTAATGTGTAAGATTTATATTCCATTCGTTTTTAACCCCTCTACACTTTGAAAAGTTTTTCCCAGTTTTGAATACGCCTAGACAAAATTCTGTTTTAAGAGTGATAATTTACGTTATTTGCATTTGCCCAGTCTCAAAAATCCTCTTTATAAGAATTCAAAAAGTGAATGAATATCCCTTTTTAGTTTAATTTCATTGAACAAAAACTATGTATTTTATCGTAAAATAGGTTGAACAATAATTAAAAAACGCAAAGTACAAGTGCATTTAAGCTATTGAAAATGAACCCGTTTTAGTGCCGTTTTTATGTAGAAAATATGTAACAATTGCTTCTTCCCGTAATATTTCAGCACTGATAGAAACTCCTGATTTATAAGCACGCTATAATTTACTAAAATGAGAATACAGTTTAAAGCATTTTAATATTGCCGCAAAAACCTGTTAGTATGATAAATCTGCATGTGACTTAAACTTTTATGATAAATAAGATATGAAAAAATCATCAATTTTTGTCAGGAGAAAGATTTCTCTACTAAGGAATATGATAGCAGATCAAGTTTTGTACCGGACCATAATATTTCAATTTTGCTCAAATAAAAAATTATTTACGGCTATTCCTACAGCAATACGGGTCACAGAAATTTTATAACCATGATATTTTTTTTCATATTAGTATAAAATAGCATTATTGTAAAAACAATTCAAACATGGAAATTGCAGCTCATATTGCTTTAAACAATTGAGGAATTTTTAATGCCTATAGATAATCTAAATCCGGAAGCTACTTGAATTGTGTCTATTTAACTCAGAGGGAGGAGACATTTTAATCAGCATTTTTCTGTTGGTGGATCGATCGGTGCGTTTTTTGAATATTTTTTATGGATTATTTTACGTCTGAAAAAAAAAAATAAAGTTTTGAAATTGCAGATGACCATAGGGATGAAACAAACATTCCTGAAGATACAAAATCGATGGAGATCGATTTAAAACGTACCAGTGTTATGCAGTGATCACATTTGACAAGACTACCTGGAAATAACCCACGTAACTGTTTGAAATGATTTATTTCATATGTACGTTCAAACATGGGTCATGCAGGTAACAGCTGCCACTTACTATAGGAAAAACCTGAAAATTTCCATACGTTATTTGATTTTAGGTACCAGCCTAATGTTTTACAAACATTTTATTTTAACAGAAGATTTCTAAATATATAATGCGTCTTTTATCTTTTCTGCATGTTTGTACTTGGTTAGGCTGACAGTAAACAAAGGCTTTGAAATTAATGCCCGTCCTTGATTTACTATACAGAATCATAAATGTCGGCTCACTCCTACTATGTTGTAAAGCTTTGTGCTATTTATATACACTTTTTTAGCGCTAAAACTTGTTGATTCTTAAGGTTAAAATATCAACAGATGATGTGGGATAAAAAAGTATGCTTAATTTGAATCTTCATTTTGTTCACCTTTAACCAGGGCCCGTACGTGGACTTGTTCTTACCTACTAATAGAATTATGTTGGTAGTCTATTTAAGGTATAAAATTTTTAAGTGGTTGCAACATTCAATTTTACAATGCATCAGTCTCGAAAGAAGGCATCTTCGTAAGGTCTATAGTCGATGCAGCAAATACAATCTTCCAATGGGTCGCATGCTGACTGACAATTTTTATACGTGTACTTATTGTAAGACCATAATTAATCTCCAAATTGTCTAAGGATTTTCCGGTTTCGTTTTCCCAATCACGACAAAGAGCACGGCGGGTGTGACCGGTCAACAGAGAATGCTCACTCCTCAGTGGCACCTGACCCTACTTTTCCCTTTGTTGAGGTCCTTGTTTCCTCTGTTCCTGTTATGCATTTTTCCTTTGGATTTGTATCAAAAACTTTCAATTTGCAAAGCTTATATAAAATAAATGATAATCTGATTTTTTAAATACGTTGAATTACTTTTAATACAGCAAACAAAAATTCTATCCTGAAGTCTTACGTTCATTTAAGAAAAAAAGTACTTCATTTTCACAGAATTTTAATTAACGTGGTTTATAAAATGCTAAAAATTTTCGACGAATGGAACAGAAGGTGGATTTCCACGTATCAATTATGTATTTCCTTTACGAGTCACGCTTCAGATTTGCTCGATGTGGTAGCATCAAAAATCATCTACATTATCAAAACAGAGATACAGTCCTTAAATTGATATGAGATTTATGTGACCCGATTTTATATTTCATAGTAAACAAATTAAAGGACCGAATGGAATACTCTACAGTTTTTGCCAATGAAAACAAGCACCTAGTGTACTGAGATTTTAAGATTTGTCGACACCCAGTAAATTCTAGAAAATATCACTCAGTAGCTACATGTATAACAGAAATGGACAATTCAATACAAATAATGGATATGCTGTTTCCGTGTAATTTACGGTGTAAATTATTTGCTTATCTTTATGAATTTATTCCACATGTAATTTACTTCCAAAAATACCGTCTGCGTTCAACCAAGATTAGATCGATCGATTATTGTCTAATACGACGCACAGTAACCTTTTAAAATATTTAACGCTAGGACTTGACAAAATTGTTTCCACTTAAAGATAATTTGAAATTCTGTTTTATGATGCTTAAGGCATTTTGTTCATTAACAAGTTTAATAAATACTTTCGGAATGGCTACTCAGTGTTATAGTACAGAAACAATTGGAAAGAAGATGATAATTTAACATCTACAGCATTCTGGATTGTGAGGAAGATTGTCTGAGAATAACTATATCCCCTTGGCAGCTTACTTTCGTTGGACAAAAAATGACAAATTATGGCGATAAATTAAACAAAAATGAAAAAAACGACAATAAAGAACCGTAAACCATCTCAAAAATCCATTAAACGAAATACACATTCAAAGCAGAGCAGCACGGACCTCCAAAAAGATAAAGATAGGATCAGGTGCCAAGGAGAAGTGAGCATCCTCTGCTGACTGGTCACACCTGCCGTGTGCTGTATGTCGGAATCGGAAAAAAAACCCCAGAAAAGTCCGTAAACAAACCAAGAAATTTTCCAAAGATCTAAGGAACAATTTAATTTATCAACGTCATGTGTAAGGCACACTTCAGTTCAAAGTAATTACATCTAGTCATCGATCGAAACATCATAAAAAATCATCTGTTCTAGGTTTTTAAGTCATTGATCAAGATCTATGAACATTGACATTCAAATGGCACAATTTCAACTTTTTCATTTCAAAGCAATTTTATGATAAAACATTAACGTTGGAGATTTTTGGATTGATAAGCTTTTAAAATATGACGTTTGAGTGCTTGGATATATTGATTTTATTAAATTTTTACAAAATATTACAAAAATCACCCCCCCCCCCCCCATCGTATCGTACGGGAACGCTATCCCACCTAGCCGGGGGAAAGGCCTAGGTTTAATACAAAAATCCCTTTTAATAAGAACCATACATTTAACTTTTAGTTTAAGGGCCGAAAATAATTCAACAGGAGCAAATGACGACGACAAAATGATCAAATGATTCTCCTAACGGGTGCAACCTGTTAAATATCTAATAAACCATGTTAGAGAAGTGAGAAACTTACAGCAAATCAATGCTTAACAAGTCCCCAAGAAACTACGAATTTCGGGGCTTTATATAGCAAACCATGACGATAGAAAAAATATAACGTTAAATATAGTGTTTAGACTGCAGGGTACCGGTATGACCTTTGACTGTAATTAGCACCACCCAAAAAAGGTTACTTCCGGTATATTAACCAATAGAAAAGTATAAACAAAACTGGACATTTCCTATGATGATCGAACACGTGTGAAGGATTATTATCGATCTATATGTCAAAACAAACCTATTTATAGTAACCAAGGAAGTAAGTAAATAAACTAGAAACTTCCAAATATTATTATTAACAAAAGTAGGGGCAAATAGGGAATATATAACGTGAATTCAACCCATTCCTGCTACACTCCCCCCTGCTTAAGAATAAATGATATAATCATTTATTTTAAGGACAACTTTACATAATCATATCAGGAATTAATATAAAAATAAAACAAACATTTTTCTTTCCCTACAAACAAAATATAAAATTCAACAATGATATAAATCAATATATGGCCAGTGATTAACAATCATTATTAGAACATAAAACAAAACTATATTGACCAAATATTTGTATTAACTGTGTAGATAACTCAATCTAATTTAACAGTTCCTCAATCTCACAACTTTCTCTTTGCTCTTTGGCCCCCAGAGTTTCTTGGTCACTTTAACGGTCTCTGTGTCGTACGGGAACACCACTTGGTCGGGGGAGTTGGTGTCCTCTTTTATTAAAGAGGTCTCGATCCCTGCAACAAGTGACCTCCGCCGCTTGGCCTCTTGATCTCTAAACTGCCTTCTATTGTCTGAGATTTCACAAATTGGCATAAGGCCATTCCCTGGATTCCTGTACTTCCTGTTTAAAAAGGTCCTCGGCTCCAGGCCCTCGGTCGGCTGGTTTGGATGTACCCGACTCATGTCTGATGATTTGATTTCTTCTCATGGTCGCAAACCGACACAGGGTGCACTGGAATATATATAGATAAACTCAGTATGGATCTCCGACCAATGTCTCCGACATTTTGTAATGCATTCTAGGAAGACGTCGCATCCGTCGGCTGGACATCTCATTCCTCCTTCCTGCCAGAGGGGACGGATATTCCTGTCTAACTCCATTAATTCTTCCTCACTGACAAACAGTTCCAGAACAAACTCCTCCATAGATATTTCTGAAATTATTTATGACAATTAAGTACGTACAATATATACAGATCATTATTTATTGTCGGAGTGTACTAGTAATTACAGGGTTTGGAAAACAGCGCTCAACAGACCAGCTGTTTATATATATTCCAATCCCCTTCTTACAAACAAAAAATAACCATTAATCGAATGTATATTTCTGCATAAAAGATATTGATATAAAGAATTTGGTTTAATTTTTAACTTATCTGCAAATTATGGAGAGTGTGTAGATCTCTCTTGGCTTAACTATTCTCCCAGTTCTTGTTTTCACAGGAGAATTATGTACAGGTTGCACCAGAGAATCATCATAAATTTGTGAAGAGGAAGTTTCGCTCAGATTTTCTTCATCAGCCTGGAAGCTCTCCACCTCTTCCAGCCAATTGATAGGAGGTTGTCTCCCTTGGAATGGTTTCAGATGATCCACATGGACGACTATTGGATTTTTTTTAGAATTAAGCTGTATTTCGTATGTAACATCTGAAATTCTTTTTATTACCAGATATGGTCCTGTCCAACCTTGACCTAATTTATTGGAAACCGCAGGTAAATACCATCTCCAAACCCAATCACGAGGCTCATAGTATCTTGGTTTTAACCCTTTATCATAATATTGTTTTTGTCTCTGAGCTGCAATGCACAAATTATCATGAGCAAATTCAAAAGCATTATTCATTGCAATTTCTAACCATTTGACATACATTGAAGGACACAATTTCCGGGGATTTTCAGGATGTATTCCAACCATAATATCTAGAGGACAAGATATTTCTCTACCAAGATAAGTAAATTTGGACTACATTTTGTACTAATATGGGGGTAGCTCTATAAGCTATCTTAAGTAAGGCAAATGATCATCCCAGTCATCTTTATTTTCATTAACAAAAGCAGACAACATGGCAATTATGGTTCTATTAAAACGCTCTACAAGTCCATCAGACTGGGGTTGATAAGGAATGGTTCTTGTTTTCTCAATACTCAGGAGTCTACAAAGTTCAGAAAATAATTCACTCTCAAATTCTCTCCCTTGATCTGTATGTATCTGATTTGGAACACCATAGTGTGAAATGAATTCAGTAGCAATTTTATCAGCAACTGTAAGTGCAGTATGATCTAAAACAGCATAAGCTTCTTTCCACTTTGAAAAATAATCCCCAACAATAATTATATATTCATTTCCATTATTAGTTTTAGGTAAACCACCCAAAATATCTATTGCAATTCTATCTAAAGGTTTTGTAGATTGTAGAAGAGAAGATTGAAGTGGAAATTTCCCAAAACCTGGACCTGGTTTTCGACGTGCACAAAGATCACATGATTGACACCAAAGTTTTGCATCGTGGGACATTCCAGGCCAATAGAATTTTCTCTTAATAGATTCATATGTTTTGTCTCTGCCTAAATGACCTGATATTCTGGAATTATGGAGGGATTCTAAAATCTTTTCTCTAATAATTTGAGGCACTACAATTTGATTTAAGATGTTTCCCTGTGGATCTTTTTCACTTGTTCTGTAAAGTATCCCATCATGTTTGATTTCTAATTCTTCCCACGTTTGACATAAAATTCTAACTTCATAGGAGAATGACCCCATTGTTTGTCTGTTTGTTTTATGATCAGTTGTTGATTTGAGTGTTTTAAATTTGCCAACATTGCCATCTTCATTTTGCCATTCTTTTATTTGATCAGGACCCCGGGATTCTACCCAATTTGAAACATCAGAAGTATTTTAAATGGCTTGCACAGGATAGATTCCCTGCTTAGAATGCTTAGATTCTTCGTGGGGAAATTTTCCTTCTTCAGCCAAAACCTCTAAGTTCAAACCATGATTAATTGCGAAGTGTTCCGGAGAATCACAATCGGGGCATTTTTCTCTGGTACATTTGCGTTTAACTGGAATTCGGGATCAACCATCTGTATTTAAGTGTAAAGTTGTTCGATGTTCGATGTTCTATTTCAAAGTCATACATATCTACAATGCTTATCCAACGAGCAATCATCCCCTCGGGATTTTTAAAGTTCTTAAGCCATTTGAGAGAAGCATGGTCTGTTCTCAGTAAAAATTTCTGACCAAACAAATAATATCTGAAATGTTTCAAAAATGTAACAATTGCTAAAAGTTCTTTATGGGTTCTACAGTATTTTCTCTGAGAGTTTAGTAAAGAAACACTTGCATAGGCTATAACCTTTTCTTCCCCATTTTGAATTTGGGACAAAACACCACCTAACCCAGTATCACTTGCATCTGTGTCAAGTACGAACTTTCCATCAGCAATAGGGTATGCCAATATTGGTGCAGAAACTAACAATAACTTCAGCTCATCAAAAGCTTACTGACAGTTTTCATCCCACTTGAACCTTTTATTTTTTTCCTCGTGAGTTGACTTAAGGGAGATGCTATGGTTGAGAAATTTGGAATGAATTTTCGGTAATAACCCGCAGTACCTAAAAATGATCGAACTTCCGTAACATTGGTTGGAATTGGCCAATTTTGAACAGCAGAAATTGTCTAAGGGTCACAGCTGATGCCAGCTTTAGAAACCCGGTGGCCTAAATATGCAACTTCAGTTTGAAACAATGTACACTTTTTAGGTTTGAGTTTCAGATGAGCTTTCCGTAAACATTCAAAAACATCTTTGAGATTTCTCAATGCAGTTTCAAATGTACTGCCAAATTCAATGACGTCATCTAAATAACATAAGCATCTCGTCCAAATGAGTCTACCCAACACTAAATTCATAAGGCGTGAAAATGTTGCAGGGGTATTGTATAACCCAAAGGGCATAACATTGAAATGGTATAATCCCCTGTGAGTGGTAAATGCGGTTTTACTTTTGTCAGTCTCTTTCAATGGACATTGCCAATACCCACTAGCTAAAGTGGAAATTCATTGTGCACCTGATAATGCTTCAAGTGCATCATCAATTCTGTTCAAGGGATATGCATCCTTCTTTGTTATTGAATTAAGTTTGCAAAAATCTATGCAAAATTTGGTAGACCCATCAGACTTTGTAACCAAAAACAACAGGAGCAGACCAGGAACTATTACTAGGCTCTATGATATTTTGTTCAAGCATTTTCTGATGTTCAGTGTCAACAATTTCTTTTTGCTTCGGAGATAGTCTACGTGGAGGTATTTTAATTGGATTTCCATTCCCAGTATCAATGTTATGTTCAACCTAATCTGTGTGACCCAATTTTCCATCTGGTTTCATAAAAATATCCTCAAATTCTGTCAATAAGTTTTTAACTTGATCTTTTTCTTTTCCATTCAATTCATCTGAAACTTCATTTAACAATGTAGACAAATGATCTGGGAGTTTTGAAATTTTAGAATGAGTTTGAAATGGAGGCTCGATATAATGCACACTCTCCACTGTCTCTAGATAAACAATGCAAGTATTTCTATTTAATCTAACTGACCTGTTTGTAAGATTAAGGAGTGAAATAGAAATATCATCCTTTTTAGGATTGACCAAAGTTTTAGCCATCAAAAGACCATTTACATTGACAATTTGTTTGGGTTCTACTAAACCATAATCTGTACCACGTTTCCCTTGAATGTGCCCTTTACAATAGAATTCTGTGTCAGGGGGTATTTTATTAGTATCACAGAGTCGGATTCTGGAAGTCTATGCAAGTTTAGTGGGGTTTGTGAAAGAGGAAATATCTGTTTGCCAACCTGCAAACTTTCATTACGGAAATTAATAACTCCTGAATAACTCTTCAAGAAGTCTACTCCCAAAATACTAATATTTCCCTCTAACTTTCCAACAATCATCTCTTGCTCAAAGATAGTATCTGAGTCACATAAACAAAATGAAAAATTTGACATTTCCAGTATTGGAATTGATTCACCTTTCGCACACAACAGCGTTTTATTTGCGCTTTTCAGTCCATATAACATGTCAAATATATCCTCATCAAGAATAGTAACTGCAGAACCTGTGTCAACCAGAAAACTCATTAGAACACCATCCATCTTTGCCTCAACAAACAAGCAACTTGGTTTTATTGTATTCAATGAAATTATTGGTCTATTGGTTAGTTTGTTTTCTTCACCAGTTTTGAGGGCTGAATTGTCGGCCTCGAATTCAACCCCACCTATTTTCCCGAATTTGAATTGATGAAGTGGTTGGAACATTATTTTGATCCCTCTTAAAGTTTGGTTTATTAGGGCATTTCCAATGAGGGTGATCTCTCCTTTGACAATATATACACTTAAACCTTCTTTCTGACTTAATTGATCTTATTTCAGATGTGAGCGTACTCATCAGTTTAGCCATTTCTTCAGAAATTATGGAAGCCAAATCTTTCCCAGAATTTTCAGAAGTTTGCGGAGTTTCAGAAATAACATGCACACTTTTCTCTTCACTCAAAGGTTTTCTGAGAATTGTTTTGGGCTCCTCAAATGCTTCATATTCAATAGCCAATGTAATAGCTTCATCTACAGATCTGGGGTGTCTAAATTGAACATGCTTTTTCATTTCAGTATGGTTAAGACCACAAATGAACTTATCAATGACATAAGTCTCCCTAGCAACTCTATCTAATTGTGGGTACGTTTTTGCTGAAAGATGTGTTAGTGCATAACCAAACTCTGAAATGCTCTCAGTTTCAATGCGCTTGCGATTTTTAAATTGACATCGATATGCTGCTTCACGACCAGGAGGGTTAAATCTCTGTAAGAGAACCTGTTTAATGTCATTAAATTCTCTAATCTCCCAAGGGTCCAAATCTCTGAAAACTTGTTGAGCCTCCCCTTTTAAACTAATGGCCAACTGTTGTGCTTTTTCAGCACTTGTCCAGTTGTTGTACCTAGCAACCCATTCAAAATGCAGTAAATAAATTTCCAAGTCTGTTGTACCATCATAAATTTGATGTTCTTTTTCTTTTCTTGAAAGTCTATGAGAGTTTACAAAATGTTCACGAGGAGGTAACTCCTGTACCCTTGCCTGATTATTTGACATTCGGCCCGGGGTCTCATAATTCTCATTTATCTGGGAACTCTTGTTTAATTGAGAAGCATGCAAGGACGGCTTAGTGTTGAGAGTTGAAACAGAGTGTCTTTGAGTACCAGGTTGTGAAAACGTTCTGTCCAAAGTATCTCTTGAACTCTCACGCGAGTGAATGTCGCGTCGGGATTGACGGGAATCTGTGGACGTCGAGTCAAAGTGTACGCGTGCTGGTGTTTTAGGCATTTTATTTTGATTTGAAAATGAAGATTTATCTCCAGAACTAATTGGAGTACTTGTAACAAACTCACGATTTGATTTCCGAATGTCTTTAACATGTTTATTTTCAGTTTCCAATTTCATACTCTGAAATTTTGGATCATAACTCGAAGTGTCGTGATTTTCTGAAATACCTGAAAATTCTAAAAATTATTGTCTAAGTTCTTTTCTAATATCTTCCCTTAGAAATTCTGAATCAGGTACGCGTAACCCACTCTATGTTTTTATTGTCCCAGAATATTCTTTAGGTTCTGTTAACTCTAAATCATATTGCGACAAAGTAGTTTCATCGACAAAGCCACTCGTGTCCGGATAATATCGGTCATTGAAAAACACTGTCTCTTCTATTGTGTCATGCATTGTTCGAACAGGTGCTCTGTAAACATCAGGTTCTGTGACGCGTGGCGCACGGGCAATGTATGACTCAGCAGTTTTTAGAATTCGGTCAGATAATTTAGTACGTGGACTTTTCTTATAAACTTCATCTAAATCAATCAATTTTGATTATGTTTATTGAACCAGGTTATAACAAAACAGCTGACTGAAAAATACGTGGGCGTGAAATACACAAGTGGTTTTACCAACAACCCCAAAAAATCACTCAAAAAGCCAAATACAGCGGGCTCAAATCCTTGGTAGACGGCACCATTTTTTGTAATAGGACGGGTTTGGTCAGAATAACTCTCTGAAATATGTATACCGTTTCCTATGTATTATAATTTATTTTCCAGGTTCTTTATGATTTGAGATTCTGCTTGGTCTTAATTTTAAGTTAAATAATAGATATTTCACCTTTTGACACCGTTCAACACACTGTAATGAAAAACACCAGCTTCAACAAACAACAATATTTATAGAAAATAACAAAAACAAAATAATGATAAAAATTGTAAATTCCTGCCGAGTATAGACCAAAAATGTTACTATCAAAAATTCCTATCAAAAATCCCTATGAACACCACCATCAAAATAATCAACAAAAATCACCCCCATCCTAGCGTACGGGAACGCTAGCCCACCTAACCGGGGGAAAGGCCTAGGTTTAATACAAAAATCCCTTTTAATAAGAACCTAACACTTATCTTTTAGTTTAAGGGCCGAAAATAATTCAACAGGAGCAAATGACGACGACAAAATGATCAAATTACTCTCCTAACGGGTGCAACCTGTTAAATATCTAATAAACCATGTTAGAGAAGTGAGAAACTTACAGCAAATCAATGCTTAACAAGTCCCCAAGAAACTACGAATTTCGGGGCTTTATATAGCAAACCACGACAATAGAAAAATATAACGTTAAATCTAGTGAATAGACTGTAGGGGTATGACCTTTGACTGTAATTAGCACCACCCGAAAAAGGTTACTTCCGGTATGTTAACCAATAGAAAAGTATAAACAAAACTGGACATTTCCTATGATGATCGAACACGTGTGAAGGATTATTATCGATCAATATGTCAAAACAAACCTATTTATAGTAACCACGGAAGTAAGTATATAATCTAGAAACTTCCAAATATTATTATAAACAAAAGTAGGGGCAAATAGGGAATATATAACGTGAATTTAACCCATTCCTGCTACATATGTATCAAATTGATTACTAAATGTTCAATTATTCTAAAAAAAAATGACTCATATGTTGGAGAGAGAGAGAGAGAGAGAGAGAGAGAGAGAGAGAGAGAGAAAGAGAGAGAGAGATATTCAATGTAGATGGTGTTCGACGTTTTGCTTTCGGGTAGGTTAAGGCAACTCCGAGTTTAATGACCGTCAAAATTATGATCAATTTAAAAACTGTTTATTTTTATGAAAACAACTGTTTTCATAAAAATAAACAGTTTTTAATTTCGGAATATTAATACCAAGTGAATGTGTTCACCATAATTTTATTTTTCTACTTCGGAATCGACTCGATCTTTGAAGCTGCCGTACCATGGTATCACTAGACAGTTAAAAATAGATCACTTTTTTAACTTAACAAAAAAAAACAAAAAGTGTAACACTACCCCGAAGTTCATCTGTATGTTTGCTACAATAATTCGATCAGCAATTAGTTAATGTTTATTAGTATTACTGCTATACTCTGTCCCTAGTTTTTGCTTCCACCACTTTTTGCTTGATATTTCAATAATAGTAACTATTTTTGTGCTCAAACTACGTTCATCAACTAATATGAACAATGTCCAGATTATCTGTTTTGAAACGCCCCCTCTACCGCTTTAGGTTTCAATACACATCCCAAAACTGTAAGTCTACGGAGATATTGCATTACATCAGCAATTAATAAGCCCGGATGATAACGTTTAAAAATTGCGCGATGTATTCCGAGTGTATTCCGAATGGCGAAAAGATGTAAACATTTCCCATTATAAATCTCCGTAAGAAAATTGTTTTCGTTCCTGTGAATTTTTTGAGTGAAAAGGGATAATGGTTCAATGAAGATATCTTGGATATATTCCCTTTCATCGATTTCAATTGTATGTCTTGCATAGGTACATGTATGTGTGTTTTTATTAAAAATCATCAAAAATTGATGGAAGCAATAACTTGGGACAGACTATAGAATCCTTTTGTTAATCGCATTAAATAAATATTGTAAATATTTATCGGAAACCCTCTCAACTTCTTTAATTTCATTGAAAATACTACGTATTTTTCATTTAAAACAACGAAGCACAGGATTCTAGCAGCACTTTTCAAGTAGTTTAGGTCATATACCGTTGATATTTACCAAAGTCATCTTTCATAATATCCAGGGTAGTGTTACACTTTTGCCTTTTTTTTGGTACACATTGACAGAGGAAAGGCTGGTCAAACCATATAAATGTCGATCTGCTTACCTTATAAAACTCGCTGATTAAACAAAATATCCAAGCCTGTATTATCCTGATTATATCATAACTGACACTCATCTAAATCTTAGGTATCTGTATTAAATAAGTCTTATTTCGGCATTGTTTACACTGCATTCCGATGATTTTCCCCCGACATGATCTTCTTTTTAAAAAAAACATGCTTGTGACGTCATCAATGATAATTATAGGTAATAGAGAGAAATCGAAGATATATTTAGTTAGAAGAGTTTCTAGTGATATTTTATGCCTGTAGTTTTTATTTAAGGTATCTCACTCCTCATGTTTTGATTTCATTGCGCATATGATCATTATATTTAAAATTAATATGATTTTATTTATTTAATCATCACAGATAGATTATTATTTCATAATTTCACAACATTCATAAAGAAAATCCATTTGAATTCAAGAAACAAACAAGTTTTATGGGGAACTATTTTTTCGTGCGGAAGGCTTTTTAGACGAAAATGACAGAAACAAGCAATTTTATGAATTTTCAATATACTTTTCTTTTTATTATACTCTATTCATTATTCACATTTTTAACATTTGATAGGTTTGTAACATATTTTATAGGTTCTGTGTGACATGTACAAAATCAAATCTTGAGAATATGATAGCCGTTTAGCATAAAATCATGCATATATATAGAACATGTCTGAATTTTTTAAAGCCAAATTTTGCGAGAATTTTACCTTTGAAGCCCTATATCTAAAATTTGACATCACTTACCCCCATGTTATATTATGTCAAAATGATACTGAATACATATTTAGGCAAACTGGATTAATCTTATAAAATTCTTGATATTCAAAAAGTTTTTATTTCAAATCAAATTGTAACTATTATAGAAATTGTCTATTTTAAGTGCAAAAAGGTCACACAAAAATTTATGCAGCTTTGTACAAATTTTTTTCGTAATCCCTCTATTCATTGTGACCATTGTGCATAATTAAAAACAATATTTGAAGAAATAAGTTTGCTTAATCAAAAATACTGACAACAAATCCTAATCAGGATGAAATTGCATTTTAGGTGCAAAAAGGTCAAATTAAATGGGCCATAACTCAGAGGGATGGATACTGATCCTCCATTATCTTTGTATTTTTTAAGTTTGTTTTGTATACAGATTTCAATGATATACTTCTCAAGAAAATTTTGATACAACAACATTGAGGAGTGGGATACCTTAGGGAATGAATTCAATATTTATTAATTTTATACGATATAAAATGCCTTGCGTCATGAGGAAAGGGCCCTTAAGGTCAAATTTTCACATTTTTTGTTTTTTCGTAAAATCAATTTGTTGTCATTTTTTATTTATAAAAATACCAAACTTTTGCTTATAGCACATAATTTAACGATTTTACGGGTATTTTTGTGATGCAATGTTTAAAATATCTGTAAAGTCGACGAGGACATGTTGACGTTATGCAAATGACGTTAAACATTTGCGGAGTGATAACGCTTGTCCGTTTAGTAATATTTGTCAAACATTTACTTGATTTCGTGTCGTAAAATCTTAATATTATAGGGAAGGTATCAATAATTATCAGGGATAACTTAGTATTCGGTAAACTTAAAGTCCCGTTTTGTATATCTTACTGGTAAATCGTATAATTCTTTAAACACTCCATATTAAAGTACACGATAATGTGTCCGTTTAGTAATATTTGTCAAACATTTACTTGATTTCGTGTCGTAAAATCTTAATATTATATGGAAGGTATCAATAATTATCAGGGATAACTTAGTATTCGGTAAACTTAAAGTCCCGTTTTGTATATCTTACTGGTAAATCGTATAATTCTTTAAACACTCCAAATAAAGTACACGATAATCATTAATATTTTTCAAACACTTTTATAATTTGATCATTAGAATTTGTAACAAATTCTATTTTAAACTGAAAGAAATTCATGATATAATTTATTCGTAATTTAAGTAAAAATAAATTAATAAAAATAAAGTGTCAGCTAATACGTGCCGATATTTTAATTTTAACTATTTCAAAATTAAATTCGAGGGAAAAACTAATCCAACTCAACAATTTTTAATGCCGTAAACTATCGTTTCAACAGACTAATCGGTTAACAATTGCCATCTCAAATGATTATGAATTTCGTTTCAAATTTTATTGTCGCTTTACTTTAAATGATCGAAGGGAGATTCAACAATTTGAATGATAACTTCATAATTCATCCAAAAAGATCCAAAAGCTTATTTTCAATAAAATCAATTAAGCAAAAATGAACATAACATCCGTCGATAGATGAATGAATTGAATGAATAACAATTCTAGTGAAGATCAATGTTAATGAATGAACGAATGACAGTTCAACAAAGATATGAATGGATGTGGTAGCAGTCAGTTTTTTCCTCAGTAGGAGCGGGGCACGTCAGATCCCTCGCATGTTCTCGCACAAACGGTCTCAGACTTTTATATAAATATCGTTGTCTCTCAGAAGAGAGGCCGCCTGGAAAAAAACAAATCTTTTAAAAATTAAGTCTTATGTTTACATTTTTTTCTGAATCAAAAACAAACTATTCTAGCTATACCTTTGGCTAATACTAAAGGAAGAGTACTGCTGGAAAAATCAGCGGTGGGGCTGCGGCATAATGTGATTGGCCTTTCATCATCCCCAGAAATCTCTTTTGCAAACACGACCCCAGGATTAAGAGCACTTAATCTGAAGTGGTGGTAGCCTCTGATGCCATAAATTGGACAAAACTCATCGGCAAGGAAGGACTTCCAGTCCCGCCACTGAAATGTTTCATTAACGATAACGGCTTTGTTAACTTTCGATGACTTTTCTACCGTTCTCACCAAATCCGAAAGGGAATCATTGTCTGTCCTGGAATTTTTGTATACATGTCAATGAATTTTTGTATGTTCTCTTAATTAAATTTGCACTGATTAAACTGAGATATCTTAATGCCCGGTCACACTGCCCAAAAATTGCGTAAACGCACAAAACGCGCACAAATTTCGATTCTTACTTGATACGTGAACATCCGCGATTTGAGGATTTATTTACACTAGTTTTTTTTCTGACGTGGAACATCTGTAATTGTCCGCCGATATACGTTATGCGCGATTCAAGGTTTTGAGTGCTCGGATTTGTGTAAGAGTTTCCGATGCAATGCGCTCTATGTTACGTTAATTTTGCTTAAATAATGTGGTTCTTATGCGCACAATGCTTGAAATATGCGTGGACTATAAGTGATCGTTTAAGATAAATGTTGCCAAATATCGCGTTCATCGACGACTTTCCACTGAAATTAGCAGACATATAAGTGATATATAACGCATATGATCGTTCCGTAGTTCTTGCGCAATTTATCTTAAATTTCCGCGGCTTTTGAACAGTGTTGCCGGGTCCTAAGCAAACGCAATACCGATATTACCGTATGTAGAGCTTCTTAATATGAGCGAATCCAGCATCAACTAGACAATTGGTGTGACCAGGAATTTGAAATCTAACCGTCACTTCACGATGTAACCCGACCATTACCCGCCAGCAAAAGTACGCCATTACATAGCGATTTTTTTTTTATGTCCTGAAAATATATTGAATGCTAATGTAAAGGACCAATGGGATTGTGTAGATTTAAGATTTTGTCATTTCAAGAATTTTTTTATTGTATTTTATAATATTTGAACCTGCACAGTTATCGCAGTGAATATGACAGGCCATCTCGCCAAAACCATAATGCTGAAATGCATGATGCAGCAGAGATATGACAGTGTTTGGGCCGTGGGACTGTTGAAAGTTCTACAGACCTTTGATAGTAAAACATTTAAATTCATATTGTTCTGGTGTTTATATCGGAACATAAACGCCGCTCACGCAAAACTAAATTTTAATTTATATTTTTATTTCAAATGTAATACCTTTCATTGCTCTCATCACAAACAGATTAATATCTGGTATGGATATCAATTTTAGTTGAGGATGCTGGCAGAAGGACTGGATTTTCGTCAGATGCATTTCCATGGGGCACTGCTGGAAGGGGAAACCCGTATTCCTCACTATAGCGTATGATGAAACTCACCACCCGAAATGAAAGGGCATGCTTCGGCTTTCTTTCTTTGTTGTGATGGTTCCTAGGAACCGGTGTTATATAGTGCATTTTCCCCCTAGCCATCTTTCCCCCCGGAAAAATGGCTATATAGCAGTTCTTCCCCCCGGAAAAATGGCTATATAGCAGTTTTACCCCCAGGGAAAGCTGACTATATAGTGGGCTTTCCCCCTTTTTATAGCCAGATTACCCCCACGGAAAACCTACTATATAGTGGATTTTCCCCCTTTTTTTACATTCCGGCCATTTATATGGTGGACCATTCGTGGTAATAATTTGCAATAATTGATATGATATTAATTTTTCATAGAAAAGGATAATTATGGCATTTATTAATACATAGAATAAAATAGTATTTCATGGTGTTTTAACCCCAAATATGAACTAAGGCACGCGCCTCCATAACATTCATGTGTCATCATCGTTTATTTCACCTGTTTTTACACCTTTTTGGAACACCTTTTACGCGGATTTCGGAATACCTCGAATCTTTTTCATCTAATCGATGCTTATCTACAGTTTCGACTTCGACGTTAAGAACACGTGAGAACACATTTGAGTAAAAATACGCTGGTTTGGAACTTTAATTTTCCAATGTATTACCATCTCTGTATAAGCTTCTCCGAGGGAACTAACTTTACAATCTTAACTTTATTTTGTAGAGGAAGGGAATAAAAAGTGAAAATGTATTACTCCCTTCGTCCAAAAGGCTATCAATTTTAAATTAATACCGCTCGAATTAAAAACAATTATATATTTCTTCTTCTAAATATCAAACAAGGTGCAATGAAATGATGAGAACTGAAATGTTTTAGTTTTATTTTGATTGATGGTGTTCTAAATCATGGGTAAGGGGTATTTTAATTGATTATATATTAAAAGCATGTGAAAAGTTAGTGTTTTCAATTTTGTTTTAAAGTTACGCATATTCATATTTTTAGCACATTTTTTACGAAACGCGAGGTTCTATGATGTAAACATTTTGTTTCAAAAAAGGAAATGTCTTCACAACCAGAACAATGTCGGTACCTTTGCTGGTTACTTTGGAAAATGTGAAATGGAGCCTGAACTAACCTTATGTATATATTTACACTCAGTATTTGCTAATTTTCCACTTTTAAGTTTGCAACGTGATTTATAAATATACAATTTTGAAAACGATGCCATATAAATCAAGATATACGATTCACTTACCTAAAAATCGTATATTACTATTTGTTTCATATTTTTGCAATAAAGATTTACTTGTGTACCATATTATTTCTTCGAACAATGAAACAAGGGTAATTAAAAAAAAAAACGACCCCCCCAAAAAAAACCCCATAACATCTATTGTGATGAGGTGATGAGCTGACTTATCAACTAACAAGTTAAAAAAGTCGTATACATGTATGCGCTTAGGTTGGTAATTTATTTTTTATTTTCGGTTGCTCCTTTTATGAATAAAAGTTTATTGATTTATTTATCTAGTTATTTATTATATCATTAGTCATCTTATGAATTGATTAAATGTTTTGAAGAATAATGAATTTACCTGCGTACCTTTTTAACATAATTTGTTCGTAAACTTTGGACTATATATGATATGGGCGCCTTAGATGGCCCCCTAAAATGAACATCATCGTTTTACTTCAATTCTTTTTTTCTTTGTACAGATATATATGTAATGTTTATACATTATGTTCATTTTGATTCTAGTGCTCACATTTAAGAAATATGACATCGTAAAGACAACCTTTTCCCGCCATTTTTGCAATTTTAGCATAAACAGCTTGTTTTCAAGCAGTTTTTCTTTCAGAAAACATAGAGCGCGTGCTTGAACAAACAAAATATTTTAATCAGAGATATATATAGCCAAGACTAATAAGTAACAAAAAAATATCTTTGTTCAAGCATGCGCTCTATATTCCCCATTCGTAAACGGATAAGAAAAATGTCAATTTTTGACCGATTTTGATTGAATTGTAGTAATAGCGTTACTTCTGACGTCATATACTGCAAGTGAGTGCAAATAAACCAAATGAATAGGTAAAAAATATATTTTAAATCAACTCTTCTAAAAAATAATATAACATTTTACTGTACCCGAAACACTTTAAAAAATTGCGAATTAGGGGGGCCAAATTTAAATCATATTATATATAGTTCTTAAAAAAGAAAAGCAGAATCGTTATTTTCAATCATTTTGATAAGGAAATATATGAGCGATTGTGTATTTTTAAATGATGTTTTTACTTTTAAATGACCGTATAAATATGTTCATGTGACCATCTTTAGTTTTTGAGATATGGGGCCCTTAACAAATACATTTTCTTTATAATTGGATTTCAAACATCGGGCTCGAAAACAACAAAGGCCCCTACCCTGCATGGGGGCTAAAATTTTCAGTGTCATCTACTAGTGGTATAACACTATCACTGTGAAAATATGGTTAAGTGGTCATCTCTAGAATATGAGATTCGGATCACTACTTATAGAACACTATTCAATCATTATAATGGGGTTTTAAACATCGAGCCCTGAAACATCAATGGCCCCTACCCTGAGGGCTGAAATTTTCAGAGTCATCTACAAGTGGTAAACCACTGCCACTATGAAAATATGGTGATATGGTCATCTCTAGTTTATGAGACATTGGACCCTTAAGAATATGCACTATAATCATTGTAAAAGGATTTTAAAAATCGGGCTCTGAAACATTGGAAACAAAATCTCTTTAAAACAGAGGTTTAGCCTGGATGAAATTTTCAAAAACAGACAGACAGTCTGATAGATTTATCAAAAAATTCTTAAAACATTCTCGCTTAGTACAATTTCAGAACACAGAATTCTGCATATAAGTGTATAACTTGTAAAACCAAGTATTTTTTTTCAATTAATTACCTAAATTAAGTTTTATGTGTAATTCCATTACACACATGTTCAATTTTCAGCATAGTCTATAAAAATAATAAATTGGCAAAACGAAACTTAGCCTTTATAGATGAATGCAGTTGTACATGTATGCAACCTGGGAGTGTAGAAACATTAATTTTAATCCTTACTGGATTTCCATCAATATTTTTTATAAAATCTGAACCAAAAACGTGAGGGAGAAACCCTACTATGGGGGAAAAGCTACTATATAGTAGCTTTTCCCCCCAGGGGGAAAGGCTACTATATAGTAGGTCTTCCGGGGGGAGAAGCTACTATGGGGGAAAAACTGCTATACAACACCGGTCCATTCATTTTCAGATGTTTCAGCAAATTGTTTAGCTGCTTTTCGCCAAGATCATGTATGATAAGGAAAGCTATATATCGCTGGCGTTTTTTTGTCACTGGTGTCTATACCAGTATTTCTACATTTTAGCTTTCCCATAATGTACATGTCTTTTTCGTCTCTAGTAAGTGCTCGCATAGTAAGTATATGATCTTTAATTTCTTCATATTGAATTTTGTCAAAACAATTAAAATGACAAGAACAACCACTTGAAATTTTATCTCTAAAACGATTCAAATCAGAATTTTTACTAACCCCGGCACATCCTTAAGCTTGTTCTTGTGAAAAATTTGACGCAAGTCTGATAATGAACTCTTCATCAGATTCTATCAATTCGGGAAAAAAAAATTTCTTCATTGTCTGCTCTATTATCAGGATTAGAGTTTTGTTCTTGTTGCGGGAAGAATTCTCGAATCACTTCATCAAGATCCTAGAAATATATACATTTTTTTATTTATCGTATTAAACGTGTTTATAATCATAAATTTCTGCAGAAAATAATAACAAGATGATTCACATTGAAACAATTTCCGTTATTTTTTTTTACCGATTGAACGATTGATAACGTGTATTTACGTTCAAAAATTTATTGATTGTCAGGCCATTAGTAACAGATTTATATATTTAAAAAAATTCAATTATCTCGTCCTACTCAACTCAAACTGTAAATATAAATTTGAAATTTTAGGGCGATACAACCGGCACGAAAATGCAAGCTCTACGAGACCATCTTATACCTGCTATGGCAACATGTAAACAATGTCTATAAATATATATAGGCATACATTCTGTGTAACAGTTCGCTAATAACTGCTAGTATAACCCGAAATACACTTAACATCCACTTGAATGTTGCATGTGTATTTATAAATGGTAAGAAACTGAAAAAATAACAAAACATAATATTACAATACAATCTCTGATAAACGACCCAAACAAAAAGTATTCCTAAGAAATCATATCAAAATCACTTAAATATCATATCAAACTCACAAATTCATGATTTTGCTCTATGATTTAGACATGATCCATTTAATGAATCATACCCAAATCATAGCTGACAAATATGGAAGTATGATCCTATTGTGGTTTGTTTCTTGGTTTTGAGTCTGCTATGATTTTCTTGTGATTCTGGTATGTGCTATTATCTTAGAAGGCAACAGAGGATGCGTTTAAGATGATTCGTTAACTGCCAGATAAACTGACCATAAAGAATTCAGATTTCTGCATAACAGGAAGTTGAGTTGCAAATTTTGAATGTTCATCTTGGAGCCTATTCTCTTTTGAGAAGTGGACAGGCATAGCCTACATCCACTTCTCTTCGCAAGCCGTCATATTTTGATTCTGGAAAACGTGTAAATGTCGGAACCAAAGACGGTTTACGCTTCGACCGCTGTTTCGACTCCAGTTTCCCTCAATTTTCGTACCAAACCTATTATTTCTACATTTGAAACAATAACGCATCCATATATCACATACAAATCAACACTAACCCGCTGTCAAATCATTTTCTCAACTTCTTCATTCCGGGTTTAAATTATGTGATCGCTCGCTATAGGAGGTTTAAAAAGTAGAAAATTTAAAGTCGAAAAAAAGGTGTTTTTATTTTAATTTAAAGAGGCATAAAGAATGGTTTTACATTCTAAGACAAATAGACAAAATTCATACGATTAAATAAATGATTATGTCACATAAAACAATAAAAACCCTTCATTTTAATCTTTCTTGTATGCTATATTAATCAAAATTCGTTTTAATGTTTAAAAACAGTTGTAGAGCAAAATTTGTCACCATCAGAGATGCTTAAAAAGGGAAGAAATATCACTTTGTATTTTTGTGACTCAGTATTGGTTTGTACATTGTAAGATTAAGTTGATCAAGTAACGTTTTTGACATTATTGTCTTTATTAGGTTTCCAATTTTATCCGAAACACAAACATTTAATCTGCGCTGACCTAGATAAACAATGTGATACACAAAATTTAAACCCGGGATGTTGAAGTTGAGAAAATGATTTGACAGCGGGTTAGTGATGATTTTTTTGTGATATATGGATGCAATAATGTTTAAAATGTAGAAATAGTAGGTCTATCACGAAACTTCAGGGAAAGGCAAGAATATTAGCTATAAACTTTCAGAGTATTAGACCCAAACGTGAGGCGTTCTTGAGCATGCTGGAGAACACTGACCCTGACATCATCTTGGCCAGTGAGACATGGCTCAACTCAACCATCTACGAGAGAGAGGTCCTGCCAGATAACTATGTTTTTGCTGCTAGGAAAGACCGTCCACACAGCTCTCATGGTGGAGTAGCCATTATTACCAAGGCTAATATAGATGCCTCAGAGATTGTGTTAGATACACCCACAGAAATGGTTGCTGCGTCAATCCCTTCTAAGGATAACAGCAAACCCATCATTGTGTGCAGCATCTACAGACCCACAAACAATGATGTGGACTACACAAACAAAATGTGCGCCACACTAAGGGAGTTGCATCGAAATCATCTGGATCACACATTATGGATTGGCGGTGATGCAAATATTCCCGATATCAACTGGGCATGTGATTCAGTTGAGGGACATAACTACCCAACTACCATCAGTCAACAGTTTATAGACATATTTAGTGATCTTGGATGTCAGCAAGTCATCGACTTCCCAACACGTGGTAGTAACATCCTTGACATCTTTGCCACAAATAGACCATCCCTTCTTAATAAGGCAAGACCACTTCCAGGACTTAGCGATCATGACATTGTATTAATTGACATCAACACTACGCCACATCGACGCCGTCCAGTGAGGAGACTTGTATATCTTTGGGCCAAAGCAGACACTGAGGCTATTAATTCTGATCTGGCGGAGAATCTGGCCAAATTTCAACAACATGCCAACAACAATGCACCAGTAGATGTGATGTGGAATGACTTCAAGAAGATCTGCACTCATTCCATTAATGCACACGTACCATCAAAGTTCACTTCATGTCGATTCAACCAACCATTGTGTGATAGAAACATTCGGAGACTCAGTAGAAGGAAACGTCGTGCACATAGGAGGGCCCGCATAACAAACACCCAGAATGATTGGAGAAAATATCGTGAGGCCCAGAGTACCAACAGAAAAGAGTGTAGAAAGTCATACCTCAAATATATTAACAACATGTTAGGCGAGGAGGGCCATTCAAACAAGAAGCTATACTCGTACATCAAGAGTAAGCGCTGTGACAGTTCAGGTGTCTCCCCCTTGCGGAATGAGGGTTTGCTTCACTCCAGTCCAAAGGAAAAGGCAGAGATTTTGAATCAACAGTTTTCATCTGTCTTCCATATGGAGTCACTTAGTAACCTGCCGGACCTTGGCCAATCAACCTATCCAGGGGTAAATAACATCAAAGTCACAGAAAAAGGTGTCCTCAAACTACTAGTATTGCAAAGCTTGAACCCAAACAAGGCTAGTGGACCAGACAACATATCAGCCAGATTTTTGAAAGCAATGGCAACATCAGTGTCTCCTATACTAACCATCATATTCCAATCATCATTAGACCAAGGGAAAGTCCCAGATGATTGGAAGACTGCATATGTCACACCATTATTCAAGAAAGGAGACAAATCCAGAGCATCTAACTACCGTCCAGTGTCTCTCACATCTATATGCTGTAAGACCTTAGAGCATATTGTCCATAGCCATGTCATCAATCACCTGGAGAGAAATAACACCCTCTCAGACCAGCAACATGGTTTTAGGAAGAGACGATCATGTGAAAGTCAACTGATAACAACTATCCATGATCTAGCAAGTAGCCTCGACCAACGCCAACAGGTAGATGCAGTCTTACTTGACTTCAGCAAAGCCTTTGATAAAGTCCCCCACCATCGACTAGCCTTCAAACTGGAGCACTATGGTGTAAGGACAAACCCTGGAGTGGATCAGTAGCTTCTTATCTGACAGAAGACAACAAGTGGTTGTTGATGGAGAGATGTCATCAGCTGCTCCTGTAACATCTGGAGTACCCCAGGGCACAGTGCTTGGTCCACTACTGTTCCTGGTATACATCAATGACCTACCATCCCGAGTCAAATCAACAACAAGGCTCTTTGCTAATGACTGCTTGCTGTACCGCAGGATAGTTAATGAGGAGGACACAATCACTCTTCAAGAAGACTTAAACCAACTACAAGTATGGGAGTCTGAGTGGCTGATGAGCTTCAACCCAGAGAAATGTGAAGTAATACGCATCACCAACAAAAGGCGTATAATCGAGGCCAATTATTCCATCCATGGCCAAGCTTTGCAGTTCACCACCAAAGCAAAGTACCTGGGTGTTACCATCGACAACAAGCTCAACTGGGGACCACATATTAACAACATTACCAGGAAAGCCAACAACACCACTGCTTTCCTGAGTCGTAACCTATCTGGTTGCCCACGGTCCATCAAGGCAACCAGCTATAAGACCCTAGTGAGACCTCAGGTGGAATATGCCTCTACAGTATGGGATCATACCAACAAGACCCACATCAATAAGATAGAGGCGGTACAACGAAGAGCTGCACGATACATCATGGGCGACTATAGCAGGGAGAGCAGCGTAACATCCATGCTCAATCATCTCCATCTTGATACCCTGCAGTCCAGGCGGATAACATCACGAGCCACCATGATGTACAGGATTGTGAATGGATACATCGACATACCATCTAGTCATTTACATCCTGTAAACAGCTGTAATACTAGAGGACATACTATGAGGTTCCTACAACCATTTTGCCACTTAAAATGTTATCAGGACTCCTTCTTTCCAGCCGGAGTAGTAATCTGGAACTCACTTTCACCAGCCATAGTGACAGCTGATTCACTCGAGGCCTTCAAAGCCCGAATCAGCCCCAGATCCTACCCATTTTAATAATTGAAGAGTTTAACCAGATTTTAACGAGGCCTTCCTCAGCATGATTTTAACCTTTTAATCATGTGCGATAATGCCCAACCTTGGTGCCAGGCACATTACTGGAAGAAGAAGAAGAACTGGAGTCGAAACATGGGTCGAAGCGTAAACCGTCTTTGGTTCCGACATTTACACGTTTTCCAGAATCAAAATATGAGGGCTTGCGAAGAGAAGTGGATGTAGGCTATGCCTGTCCACTTCTCAAAAGAGAATACTTGGAGCCTAAATGTTCTGTACTTGTCAGGAAAATTTGTTATTGTTGGGCATCTAGCTCTATCTTGGCATATCTATAAAGTGAATTTATGGAAGTATTTTGGGGAAATATATTCTTATTCATTTGAGGTAAATAATATTTTATAAGGACTAATTTACAATACACTATCAAGTGATTTGTTAAGTAATGCAAACAACTAATGCATGGATGTACATGTATCATTAATTCAGACCGGGAGCTACAGACCTGCAGCTAGGTTTTATTATGTATTATTTTAATTGTACATTTCATGTAATAATTGCTAGAAGAGTTTGAAATAACAGTATAATTATCATCTAAATTATGGAGGGCTTTGATCCGTTGTTCTAATTCAGATTATATTGGCTTAACGATACAGTTCATGTGACTTATATGTATACTATTTTTCATATTTGGTAATTGACAATGTATTTCAAATATTAAAAGAATATAATAGTCTGTTGCAAATTATAAATCAAGTGTTCATTTTTTTTGTAAGAAATTATTGTATAATAATTATTGTCCTTTAACAGATCATACTAGGACCATGGTTTTGATATGAGTTGTTAGTCACAACAGATCATACCAGGACCATGGTTTTGATATGAGTCGTTTGTTACAACAGATCATTCCAGGGCCATGGTTTTCTTGCAATTTGTTTAGTTTAACAGATCATCCGAAAATCATGATCCATTAACTCATTTGCATGTGAAATTTTCCTATACCGAAATCATCTCAAAACCATGATTTACACACAAGTCATTAATATGATCCCGTAGGCTATTTTTTTCTGTTTGGGAAAACAGACAATACAAACATACAGGATTGTGACAGGTACTGGTGACCATACTTTAAAATCTCTTAGAAATCTAGCAATGTGAGCAAAATACACAAATTTAGCTATTTATACAGCTCAGTTATCTCCTACACAGTAACTTATGCAGACTAAATAAAATACACACAATATCATGTCACAATCTAGCAATACACATTTTCTACCTATGTATGAAAATACTCAACTAGTCTAGCACATGTTTACAAAAAGTTTATACGTATAAGACGAAGAAATAAGTCTCGAGAATAAAGTTATTATACTTAGAATGAAATAAGAGTGCAATTTGTTCAGTTACGTATCAAGACTAAAATCGTTTCGAGTTTCCTCTACACACTATGTAAACAATAATACTATCTTTTTGCATGTATAAAGTAGTGAACAATCAATTTACACAAATTCTAATGAAGAAAACATTATGAAAAACACTTACGCTGTGCGGGACATATATGACTGTAACAGCACTATACAAATATTGACTGGGGTTGAGGGCAACATTGATTATATTAGCCCCCGAGGGACGAAATATTGCCCGACGCAAAGCGGAGGGCAATATTTTCGTCCCAAGGGGGCTAATATAATCAATGTTGCCCGAAAACACAGTCAACATTTGTTTTGTTATATGAAAAAACAAACCAAAATTTAATAAAGTAATTGAAAACAGGTCGTCGTAATTATCTCAGCTCAACAAAGAATTCACGATTTCAATTTTGTGCAAAGTTCATTTCCAAAATATCCTCAGCATCAAACGGTCACTAGTGATATTCCGCCGACCGTAAGAATTAACACTCAGATGTTCTACCTGATTTTACTTCACAGTAATTCGCAAATCCTTACATCCGTTATGACAGCAAACCGTCGCATTGCGCGTCCGTTGTTTACTTGTCTTGACTGACTGTCTATTATGACGTCACCTTGTTTTTGGAGTCGCGAAGAGTTATTTACGTCATAATTTACGAATCCTCAAATCAGAGGCGATTATTTGAAATAGAGGGAATGTTCTCTAGATATTATTCCTCGCCGGTCAATATCAAAAAAATATTGACCGGTCAATATTTTTCGGACTAGCTAATATCACATTTATTGACTATTCGTCTATATAGAGTTATATAGTGAGAATATACTACTAAATATAACAATAATAGATATTAGATTGGACAAGAGAGATGTGTGTGTGCTCGGGAGCACATGGTTCAACGTACATACAACGTTCCTTTCCGACATGAATAAAATATCAAGACCGGACAAATTTGGAAACAGTAAAAAATACTCCGTAGACGGAACATTCTGGACATTGTTTTTATAAATTGTGGTAGAGTCAGGTATATGGCATTCCTACTAGCCCTGGCTAGTGGATTAACTCTTTAGCTCGATCGGTAGAGTGCTGGACTGGGGGTGCCAGATGACCCGGGTGCAAACCCCAGGACAGGCAATAAGTGTCTTTACTACCTAATCAAAGGGATTTTGTTGTTTTATTACAAATTAAATATTTGCGTCTCTTTTGAACTGCCAGTCAATAGACTGCGATCTATTGGACCGCCAGTCAATAGACTGCGATCTATTGGACCGCCAGTCAATAGACTGCGATGTATTGGACAGGCAACGTATATCAGAACGCGTGTATATTATAATGTTACATCCTTTCTAAGGGAATGTATATCCCTTTACATAGACGCTGTTTTTAATACTTGGTGAAACCAAATTCAATGTTATCAAAATGGAGTATCAAATAATCAACATGCAGTTTTAAAGCCTCATATAAGGTAAAAGACTATTTAACATCTAATGGGTTGAAGACTCCTCCGTCTTTGTGTAAACTAATGTTAAATTGAGATGTTGTAATGCATGCAACAAGTTTGGTGCATGTAAAAGATGAACAAAATCTTAGTATATTGCATAATGGCAGGAGAACCATCTGCAATATGCAAATTGTAAACCCGGAAAACTAAAAAGAAATTAGGTAATAAAACAATTATTTAATGCTTGAGCAGTCAATAGACCAGAATTTTTTCCCTTGGTGCAGAGAACGTTGGCCTCGGGCAATAGATCATACTGAGCTCTTCCCTTTACCTCGGGAAAAATATTCTGGTCTATTGACTGCTCAAGCATTACATTTGGAGCCCACGTTGGGACCTGGGTATTCTCTGGCTAGTGAGAGAGATTGTCTCTAGTACTTCGCCCCATAGGTGCTGGCACTCCAGGAGAGTCGGGACGCCTCTTTCCTTGGAGGGGGGGGGGGGGATAATGTACATATTCTCGTGTATTTTGCACAGCGCATATAACTTTTCCTCAAAATAAAACTTGATATCTTTTGAATGGAATGTACAGTAACAAGGTAACCTATACAGTAGTGTAAGTAGAGTTCCGAGTAAATGTTTATACGATTGTGTCAATCGATCTGTTTTGAAAGCAGGGGGTAAATTATGCTACAATTTAAATCTGCGAAAAAAGATTTACTTCTGCTTTGTGATATTGTACTAATCAAGACTTCTTATTCAGTAATTTATAAATTAAGTAAGAATTTTTACAAGATAGTATAAGTCGCCTACTATAATTTTTAAGTGCATCCGATTCTTGAATATTTCTTTTCTGGAATATTATTTCATATAATCAACATTGAATGCATAACACAATTGTACAACAGGATTTTGCAACTTTTACATGAAAATTCATTAAATCGTTCTCTTCCTGGATACTGCCATATGCACACCAACAATATTACTGACTCAAACAACGCAGCAGTTCAATGCAAAATGTAAACAAATGCAGCCAATAATAAAACTTCCGGATTCACTTTTTCGCGATTTTGACGTTAAAAGTTCACGAACTTTGACGTCGTTTTCTGACAATTGTGACGTTGAAATATAAGGGCCCTTTTCTCATGACGCCAGTCAAATGGTTTGAGGCAGTTTACGCTTTATAAACATATTTTTGCGTAAATAATTGATATGGATGTCATTCATGATAATTTTCTACCACAAAGCGCATGACAATATAATAAATTCACACACAAAGTCATTTTATTTGACGCAGCTCATAAAATCAAATACATCATTTATACAAAATTTCATGTCATTCAGGTCTATAGTATTTCAGGTCTTTAGTTTGTCCGTATACCGATCCCGATACAACGGAAAACTCCGAAAATTTTCGAATAGATTATAGTCTCGATAAAAACGCGTCTAACACGACAGTCTATAACCAACTTTTCATTTCCGAGTAAAACAAAAAAATATATAATATTTTTTTAAAGGCATAAAACATATTTCTACATGCAAATTTACTTTTAATTGATAAAAATGAGCATAATAATATTAATTCATTTAAAAAAAACTATCCCGCAGAAACGCAGTTACAATATTTAAATGTGTATCAAATAAAGGACCGCCTCCTGGCGGCATGTAATAATGATTTTAAAAAATGGTTCCAAAAAATATGCATATTATAAAAACATTATCTTTTAATTGAAAATCAATCTACATTCTTGTAGAACTAAATGTATCAGTTCTGACAATTAATGACAATGTTTTTCTTGTTTTTGTTGTTGTTGTTTTGATATGTTAAACAGTTTTATTAATTTTATACGGTATAAATTTCCACTCGCCAGGGCCCGCCGCATGTTTCTTTGTTGTTTCCTGCACAAAGACGATTGCATTCGTCATCAGGAGAAGGCTTAGCTGTATTTCGTATTTGATTTCCACAAAAGCATTCAGATCTGTTCTAAAATAGCAAACAAAAGCGAATCATGTTTTTTTACGAGAAAGATTAAGAAAACATCCTGATAACGGGTGCCAAAAATACATTCGTGTATTATACATTACAATTCAGGTTTCTGGTTTTTTTTTCTCCTCAATTTAAGTAAAAATCAATCTGCGCTCCGCTCCTACTAGTAATTCAATTGAAGCGTGTCATAGATCCTTTTTCAATTGTGTCGTGAGGAAAACTTGTTTTCAAATTCTTCTTTTAACATTACATACACAATTTACCTAACAGATTAATTACTTACAAGAGCAATAGATGACAAAACATAAAAGACATAGATTTTAGCAACCCTGATAGAAGGTAAATAATATATGTAATATTACATAACACTTACTACTAAATCAAAATGTTCAAAAACATAATTTTAGTTAATTTGAAAACAAGTTTTCCTCACGACAAATGGACTCATTGACAATTAGAAATTGTTAATTAGTAAAAGACAATTGTAACGATATAGTACGAGCGGATCAAAGATACAATTTCGATTGTAGAGCTCAAGTTTAAGTGGATCAAATATCTGCTTTTAATTGTAGCCTTTTAGATGGATCCGGAGCTGAATAAACATCTAAATCTAATGAATATAAACTGAGCAAATCAAAGATCTGATTTAATTTTAAATTGTTGTACATCTGCCTCAAATGATATCAAAGAAAACATATTGGATATTTTATTAAAATACACACCTCCATTCCAAAATACTTGTAACTACCCAGCGCATTACATTTTCTCCAACATTGAATCTTTCCATTAGGATTAAGATTCGAATACCTTTCTCCTAGCACTCGGGTAGAGTCGTCCTTAAAGCAGCCGAGAAAACTAGCTGTAATAAAAGATAAGATTTAATTAAATAAATCTTAATAAGCATCATCTTCACATCTTCACCATTATCATATATATATATATATATATATATATATATATATATATATATATATATATATATATATATATATATATATATATCATAAAGCACCATGTTCACATAATAAGGCACCATCTTCATATCATTAAGCACCATCTTCAGATAATAAAGCACCATCGTTATATCATAAAGCATCATCATCACATAAGAGAACACCATCTTCACATCATAAAGCACCATCTTCATATAATAAAGCACTATCTTCACATAATAAAGCACCATCTTTATAAAAAAGCACCATCTTCACATAATAAAACACCATCTTTACACAAGAAAGCACCATTTTTAGATAATCAAGCACCATCTTCATATGAAATAACCACAGCATGATATGGTAAAGCATCATATCTTCACGAAATAACCACAAAAAGCAGCTATGTCTAGCTTTTATGATATTTATAGTCACTGGCAAAGGGATTTTTCTCATTTTAAGGTCCTTGGCACTCAATTCTTCAAGCATTTTTCAAGTTTTTTTTTTATATAAACGCCTTCTTAAAACTTCGAATTTAGAGGGAAACCAACAAATTTCTAATTGTCAGAGAAAATACTCTTAAATCACTCTGTTTGAATAGTGTGGATTATATTACTGTATATTCAGGTACTATACATGTATTTTAAATTGGAACAGCTCTTGCTAAACAATATAATTCATCGTCTAAATAGGTAAAAACCGATTGTTTTTCTTTCTTGTTTTTTTTTTGTGTGTTTGTGTGACCTACCTAAGATTGAAATCAATTGTAAAATTAAAGACTAAACTTACGTTTGAAAGAGCATGTCAAATCCGACTTCCAGACCCCATCCGGACGACAGACGAACTTCCCGGATCCTTGCTGTTCAAATCCGTCAGCGCACGTGATGTGTATTTGTCTGTTTATCCCGATAGCGTCCCATTCACGGACGTCTCTCATAGACAATGATTCTGCCGTTGGAATTCCGCAATCTTTTATAAGTGAAGGGTAAAAAATCCAGAACAAAAGGTCAATAATTGTAAAATTTCCAGAAAAAAAGCCACTAATTAAAAGGACCTAGACACGTAGGATTTGAGATTAAAATTTTTAACAATTTTAACAATCTTTTATGCATAAGATAGCTTACTTGTGCATTTGGAATTGTTTAACAATATTTGAATTATAGAAGTCGAATTACAAGCGAGATACAGAGGCAATAAATCATTTTTACGTACATGTAAACAAAACCTGAATTTGTTTACAAAGAATGTAAAAGCAAGAAATCCCTATTTCCTTTTAAAAAATGGCCTGTAACGAACAATTTGAACTAATTCACATGTAATGTGTTCATAAATTTCCTATTATCAACATAAATGCACCATTTGATTGAAATTATACCAATACAACACATACAAATATGTAAACAATAACAAATCTTGAGCGTTGTTAACAAAACAAATAACTCTAAACTCTGTATCTTGCTTGTAACTCGATTTTTGACTTTTAAATTTCAATGATACATTAAATACACCTATATTATATGTACCCATTCCAGACATTAAAAATTGAAAAATAAAATTTGATTCCAAGTCGTATCTAGGTCGATCCCTTTAAAAGATAAACTTAAATATGGCTAAATGATAACTAGATAATATTAATGTCGCAAATTATTAGATGGATTTTTTATTAAAAGAAAAAAAAAAAGAAAAATATTACCTGATATAACACAAGTGAACTGTTGAAAGGATTTAACCTGACATTTTTCATTGATTTCACACGATGAATTTGAACAAGCACCCGTAATTTTCTGCAAAACAAAATAGACAGACAGACAAATAGATAAGAGTCGGCATAAGGGATGGACAGATGGATGTTTCATTCAATCAATATTTTGCATAAATCAATATCAATACTGTCCTAGATATTTCATATATTGCCATAATCATACTAATTCCTTTCTGATTTTAAATTGTAAAAAATAGATCGTTTTTTATACTACTAAACTTAACTGATTTAAGAATCAAAACATGTCCAGTCTATGAAGGTTTTTTTTTTTTTAAATATACTCGTATTAAATTTGGATAAAATGTTTTCACTATAAACGATAAATTTCTCACTTTGTCCCAATCTTCTCTATCGCTGTATATCCAGCCAGGCTTCTCTATATACAGATCGGGTACAGTTGTCCTGTCTTCAAAGTTGGTCTGACAGAAGTGGGCTCCCTGGTGGTAGTTGACGGACCGACATCGTGTTGTTCTCAGACACTCCTCCACACAATCCAGAAGACTGTATAATTTATCATAGGACGTTATCATCCTTCTGTCCAGTTTGTGTCCGTACTGTAACATGGAGTAGCTATGTCTAAGGTCCGCCCTGCATGTATGGAATGTAAGCACCAGTACAAAAAACAACTGATATAGTTGGTAAACAAGATTTAAAACTTCCATCTTTAGGTTTCATATACTTTCGTTGTTTTCAAATGTTAAATGACGGGTTCAGCTGGTTGGAATTGTTGATTTTGACTATACTTGTCTTTCAGAACTTTTCTTTTTTGTTAGTTTTTTTTTCTCTCAGTGATGCAACCATGCATTGGCTGACTTTGATTTAAAATTCGATATCTTTTAATATGTAATCACGGTCTGTGTATTGAAGTACCCAGATGTGTCGAATAGAAGAAAAAAAAATATTCTTTTCATTAACAATTCATCGGTACCTGAAGTATCATCACAAACAAAAAATTGCACAGTCAGAAGTGCATTCAATTTCTCTACTATTGTTTCATTAATTTTTCATTTACTCGTCAGATTTTAACAAATGCACTGGATCGTAAGCAGTTAGTATCAATGAATAATTTACTGTTGATTGTTATTCGCTTCCCTTGTTGGTTGTAAGTAGTTTCAATTGATATATCTTGACCAATCCTACCCTTTTAAATGTTTTTTTTTTTCACCTTTCGATGTATGTATTATGCATGTATTATTTTATTGATTTTTTTCTCAACACTGCAGTTTAGAAAATGTATTTAATGATTCATGAGCGTTATGAAAGTGGCGATCGTTGCAGAATTTTTTTACATACATGTATAGCCCGCTAATGCTGGTTATTTTTTGTTCTGCAATGTCGCCACCTTGATTCATATCCCACATGAATCACCAAAGAAAGCATTTCATTGTTTAAATACATTATTATAATGGTTGGTCTGAGGAGAAATTAATTTGAAGTAAAACTATTTGGGATTTGGGAAATATGGGCTCTTTAATTTTTTTTTTTTAATACAGGAAAGAGATGCATTTTTCGAGTCATCCTCTAAATGTTTATTGTACAAGTATCTGCCGGACACTTTTTCCTTACAATTTTATTTGCGTAAAATTACTCCGGAAAACCTTGTTGTCCTTTTAACAAAATATAGACTGTCATCGCATATGCTTTTTGTAGAGCAAGGCCGTTATAATGGAACTGTCAGATCGATGCGCATCTGCAAATATAATTACATGTATGTTCATATGTTACAACTGCTTAAAATTCATATGAATTTTAGCAAATAAACAATACAATACAAAAAAAAAAAATTTGGTTACAAACCAAATATCATTTTAAAACCTTTTATTTGTATACTGAATTAATATAAAGTTTACTATAGACGATAAATATTGTATGTTTCCAGTGCGTGCATATTTTATTTTGATATTTGAAGAAAAGGAAAAAGAATGGAGAATTTTTTTTTTTATATATATATAATAAAATAAAAGGACATTATTAAAATCCCTTCAATTTTTTTTTATAAATCGTGCAGGTTTTTTTTCTCTCTCTACAACTTATTAGAATTAATAAAATTCATTTGCAGCAATGCAGCACATCCTTTTGACATTTAATATTTCTTTTTATAGGTTTTACTATGATAATACACAGGTGCTTGATGGCAGGATCACTCCCCCCCCCCCCCCCCCCCCCCCCCGCCCCAATATCTAGACCCATGGGACTTTATTTTTTTTTTTACATTAAATTATCCTTTTTTGACATATTTCTAATCTAATTTATTCATCCATTGGCCAAAATTATATAAAACAAACATTTTTAAAAAATCATACCCTCTGCATATAATACAAGAAGGTTGCTATAACTTCGTCTGCCAGCCGAGAGGCACTGCCGGGGGGGGGGGGTATCACAACTGTGTGATAATAAAGTTAATTGTACTGTATTATGACGTTAAATTATTCATGATACATTCACCAACAAAAAATAAAAGGTCAGAAATAGATCAAACGAGTGTGTCATTGAACGAATTGACAAATTGCCCAAACACGTGATTGTCATGTGACTTTCATATGACAAATAAACACAGGACTAACCGGGAAACTCTTTATTCTACTTCTGAGCTGGAACGAAAGTGGTATGTATGGAACTGACTACTGTAACGCATATTGTTTTTTTTATGCACGTTTATATAATAGATTATCGTAATGGTGCTGCTCGCATTTGCTCTGACTCAGTATAATTATATGCGCATGCTGATATATATATTCTCTCTCTCTCCTCTCTCTCTCTCTCTCTCTCTCTCTCTCTCTCTCTCTCCTCATGCAGATAGGTACACGCTATTTATTGACAAATGTTTCAATTATGCACAAACTTTTTATAGAAACTTGCAAAGATTTTAAATGCCATGTTCTCAAGTATGTAAAATTAAAAATCAATTACAACAGGGCAGGTGTTGTTGACCATGTTGATTCACAGATGCTTATGTAGGAAAACAAAGTGGGTACCTTGGAGAAATTTCTCCTCCAATGTACCTGAGTTTGAATTATGCATCTGAAATACTAAACATGCTTAAGGAAAGATGTGAATTACAATTTAATATACAGTTGAACTCTGTTATCTCTTATCCCCGTTTTGATCTGTACATATCATGGATATTCAATTGCAGATACCAATAGTATTAGGGATTATAATGTCTTCTTATTAATTCAACAAGCAATGTCTCAATTTTAAATTCACTTTTTCAGACACAATGTTAGGCTTTGTTTCCACCAATGGCATCATTCTCCTGAGCATGGCAGTGCTGTGTTCCGCCAGGAGCGCCCTGAGAGGAATGTTTCCGGATAAGTATCCGCCCATGCTACAGAATGGAGTTGACCCAGGGAAACCTTTGTTCCTGACCCCTTTGGTAGAGAAAGGACAGTTTGATATGGGTAAGGGGAATTTAATATTTGAATTATCTGTTGTTAATTAAGGAAATGAGGCAAATGAATACCTTTCCTATGATGGGGATTAAACTTGAGTTCCTAGATTGGAATAAAAACCCAACACCCTACTGATCCAGTGTATTCAGCCATTGACGAATTAATTTTTCCTTACATTTCAGTAGCTATTTTTCAAAATCCAAACATTTTTTGTGCACAATATTTCCTCATCTATAAGTGTTTCTTATTTGTATATTTAAACTATGATTCATAAGAGGAGTTTGTGGGTCAAGAGAAAGTTTGAAAGACTAATGAATAAAAAAAAATGTTTAATAAAAACTACCGGTACTATTTATGTACTTATGTATTACTATACACTTTTTTCGTGGGCAGTTTATCATGCCACTACAAAATTTTTTAATTTTACAGATATTTAGAGATGATTATGAAACTTGATTGCAAGTCAAGGTGACACAGTGTTATCAGAAATACAGACATTGATGTGTGTTTAATTCAGGTCAAAGAAATGTGGGGCGACATCTAAACAGATAATTGATTTTCTTGAGTAAGATATTGGAGCTTGTGAGCCCTATATCTTGTAATCACATGCTTTGCAAATCGTGTTCATACCAGGCCCATTTTTGTTTTGTTTTTGTTTTAAGTATTCAGATTGCTTCATTCACCCGATTTTATAAGTCATGAATTAATTTGAAAAACTGCCCAATAGCTGAGTAAATATCCAAATCATAAGCAAAAATCCTCCTTTTTAATTCTAAGCTATCAATAAATCTGGTTCTTTTCTAGAGGTTTTATTCTTCATTTGACGAAATTAATATTGGTTACTTTAAATGAAATTACTTTGTTCACATTCTCTAATGTTTGTTCCACAATTAGGAATACACTGCAAATTATATCCCGCTATATTTCAATTTAGTTTAATAACGTACAGGTGGATCCAAAGAATTGTTTCCAGGGGAGGGGCAATGGTTTCTGAGGGACTGAGGGATATTTGTGTTTGCATTGTTTTTGTCAATGAATAATTGTCTAAAACTAATTGTCTCTTGTCTTCATCAAAGAATTATTTTTGGTGTGGATTAAGAAACAAATGGACACTGAGATCCACACCACTCCACATACATTATGCAGCAACTGATTACAAAGGGGTTATAGCTAATTATAAAAATCAAGTCCTGCGACCCAGAAAATAAGGAAGGGGATAAAGTTTTTTCAGTCAGTAGATTTTCATGTTACTGCACATGCTGTCTGATTATTGAAAGATGAATTATTTATTTTCAGCACAGAAGCTTAGCAGGGTTGGACCCCTAGATGGGACGGATGTGGAAAGCTATGCAGGATTCTTCACAGTCAACAAAACTACCAACAGCAATATGTTCTTCTGGTTTTTCCCAGCCCAGGTAATATATATAGATTTACATGTACTAATCATTTTTAGCTCATTGAGATGAAGTTGGGGGGAGTTTATGCTATAACCCCCACTACGGCATCCAGACCTGCTGAAAGTTTTTGGAGCAGGTCCTGTTTCTAAGATATATTATTGCTTGTTTAATATCAATTTAGCCTTATTCTTTAACTTTTAGGTAGCAACGTACATGTAACACACATTAGGTCCATATAGTTACATGTAAATAATGTACAGTCAAACTTCATTATCTCGAAGTAGATGGGGCTGTAGAAAAACTTCGAGATATCCGAGTATTCGAGATATCGAGGGTAAAATACTTTAAAAATAGGTGGTTGGGACTTAAAAATCACTTTGACATATCCATTTATTCCAGATATCGATTTAAAAAAAGAGATTAAGATTTAGAGAAAGTGTACTTGTAAAGATGTTCAAGGTTTTCTTTTCTGTCACGTAACATTGATGTTCTTAATGAACACACATTTGTCAGCAAATAGCAGGTGAAATACCTATATGAAAATCAACTAAATTAAAGTTGTCCTCTTTGACATGATGGAATGAAAACAATTTTTCAACAGGAATTCATAATGAGGTATTACATCCATTAGAATATGTAGAATGTTGATATTTTGTATATTTGTAATTCTATGTGAAGAGTGGTGCACGTGGCATATAAGTAAATTACAGAATTCAATAGATTCAAATATTGAAAAAAAACTTGAGAGCTTTAAACTACAGTGTGGTTATGGATGGGTGTCCATGGTAATAAGGAACTCTGAGTCAGAACTTTAAAATGAATCAAAAAATTAACATGGATTATATGATTTTTCAGACTAATCCAGAGACCGCCCCGGTGGTGCTGTGGCTACAAGGTGGACCAGGTGGTTCCTCTCTGTTTGGCCTGTTTGTGGAGAATGGACCCATCATGGTGGACAAAGACTTCAAATGTGAGTACAATACTGGGGCAAAGGAAACCATTAGACTTAATGGTGGCAGCTCAGTTTATTTCATTGAATCATTAGAATAAATGGCGTCAGCTCAGTTTATTCATCCAATCATAAGAATAAATGGCGTCAGCCTTTTTTTTTATCGAATCATTGGAACAAATGGCGGCAGCTCAGTTTTTCATGAAATAATTGGAATAAATGGTGGCAACAGATGCGTTTATTCATTAAATATCCTAGGTCCCTTCACCAACCAACCAACCAGAATACATCCTCATCCTCAAGGAATTAATATACAAATTATAAAAATTCCACATATGATACAACATATAAATCCACTTAACTATGTACATCTCCTAGAACCTGTTAAAATTTGGCAATCTACAGAGAAATGTCCAACCCGCCACCCCCCCATCACACACACACAAAAAAGAATAGCTCACAGTTCATGCACTCTAAGCCACTGTTCGGTTAGATCAATTGTGGCCGACAAAACTTTGTAGGTATAACAATTACTTCACATTATAGAAGCTCTAATTTTGTCAAACGAATTTTAGACATAAGGTATGATGTATTTGTTACTGACTAAGTCTGTGAGTTAATCTTTTATTTGTTGTTAATAACTTATTTCAACAACACTTATTATGTATTACATATAATTATGTATTTTCCCATTTCTTCTTCCCTATAAATCATAATATTTCTTAAACATCATTAAATCTGGTTGATATATGTTTAATTGTTTGAATTTTGATCAGATGAAGTGTTTATTTGAAATCATCAAATTGAATACTGTGATTCTATTTCATTTATTTCCTTCCTTAATGAGAAATTAACAGAAACAGGGAAGTTTAGTAGATATGATAATTCTTGTGGGTTTTCTTGTTTTTCAGTGAGCAACAGGAAAGTCACTTGGAATACAAAATACTCAATGATATACATTGATAACCCTGTAAGTATTCTATCTTGTGATGCAGTTGATAGCCCAATAAGTATCCATACAAAACTTGAAGGGGGGGGGGGGGGGGTAGGAGATCTGGTTTCGCTGTCACCAACTTTCCTCAAGTTAATACTCAGCCTCAGGTCTGAGTTTTGACCTCAAATTCATGCACTTTACTCACAACGATTTGAGTTGAGGACTGAATTGAGTGATGTAAGGCGGGGCCTGGACCCTCCCCTCTCCCTCCATCCCTGGATAATGTAGAGTTATTAAAAAAAGACGCTGACATGAGAACATGCAACACACACCCCTCTACCCCCCCCCCTCCCCCCAACAATTTAAATATTCATTGGACAAGTCATCCCTCACAAAAATTGTCAAGATCAGCACATTTTAAAGTACTTGATGTATAACCTTGTTGTACTCAATGTTACTATATAGATAACCTGGTACTTGTAAGTACTCAATGTTATAGTAGTATATAGATAACCCAGTATGTACTAAGTGATATAGTTGTATACATATGTATATATACATGTAGATAACCCTGTATTGAAATTTTCTACATATTAATAATATTTATACAATGTACATCTACCTTGTGCAGGGATGTCTCTAAAAATTGAAGTAGAAGGAGGAAATGAAAAAGTAGAAGGGGTCTGGGGGTCCTGCTTATAGCTACATTGTGTTTGAAATGCAAAAATAGCCGTGTAATTAAGGCATTATAGGCGGGGGAATTCCCCGCCTCCTGGGTCTTGGAGACAACCCTGACCTAGTGTGATTCCCTCTATTCCCTCCATTACTTACGGAAACTTATTGTCAATTCATAGCTCTATGGAAAACTTGAAGGGATGGGGGGGGGGGGGGGGGGGGGGGTTGGCTAGAAGGTCTGGTTCTGCTGTAACCAACTTTCCTCAAGTTATTTGACATGTACTCAGCCTCAGGTCGGAGTTTTGACCTCAAATTCATGCACTTTACTCTCAACGATTTGAGTTGAGGACTGAATTGAGTGATGTAAGGAGGGGCCTGGACCCTCCCCTCTCTCTCCATCCCTGGCAGTGTTTTCAATAAGAGCCGGCAACCGGCAAAATTAACCGCCTGTATAATAAAATTTTCCAGCTGAGATTTCCGTCTTTAAAAAATTCTGCCGATATTCTCCCATAGGAGCTTGATTAGCCTAGTACCCGAGGCCTTCCGAGTGCAGCCTCGGGTACAAGGCTAGAGCTAGTTAATATCAAAATCCTTATCGTTAATGCGTTTGAAAATATGGCATCAAAATAGTAACACGTCAATGACCCAGATCAACGAAGTCTTGGTAAAATGGGTAGGCAAACCCGGGCCGGGGCAAAATAAAAGCCGGGGCAGATCGATATTTTTTAATTTTCTTTGTGAACAATCAACCAATCTCATTGAAATTTTCAGGATATGACACCAATCAGTATAACTGTATTCGCCGTAAATATTTCTGCAAAACAATGAGTATTTAGAAATTTATCGACGATTGTTGATTTCCAAGTTGGTAAAATGGGTAGGCAAACCCGGGTCGACATTTTACGGTTTTGTGGACTTATCTAAGAAAAAAATGAACATTTTACGCTTAATTCCGGTAAAACATAAAAAATACTAATAAGAAATAGTCATTTATTGAACGGAAAGTAATAATTTTTCAATTAATAACAGTTTTTAACCGGGTCATAAAAACTGGATTCGATCACCCCGGACAAGCTTGATAATTCCGTAATAGTTGCGTGTCTATGTTATTCCACACAGATATTATTTATGTTATATTAATGTTACTTTTCATTACAATAATTCACATACTTAGAGAATAAAGATTACAGATACTGTGCCGTAATTTTAATATTAATGCTTGTAAGATATTGTTTTGTTTTTTTAGGCAAATTGAGTCTGGGCCCTGGTAGGGCGTCCCGATAAGAACAGTACTTGCTTACAAAAATAAAAAAAAAACATAAAAAAACAATAAACAAAAAAATTAACTACAAAAAAAGCCAATCAGCATGCTTATTCGTTTATATTCGTTTATATTATCAGTTTATCACAGCTCTTTAAAATAATTACAGTAGTGCTATATAATATTTAAAAAACTAAAATTAAAAAAAATAGTGCTTTTAATGAAATCTTTAAATATTTATTAAAGGTTAAAACTAATGTGTAACACCAAAACATTACTCACCTTTTCAATTTAATAAATTAAGCTCTAATGAGGATACCTTATATTGGTTAGAGCTGTGTTTATGATAGCTAGCCTAACATCCTCATAATTTTGGAATTTTTGAGTTTGTCTAGCAGTAGACATTTCATAAAACATATACTTTTAGATGGCCTTAGAAGCAGCAAAAATACCTTCAAAAATGATTATTTTTGTTTTCGGCCGGGGGGCTTCGCCCCCGGGTCCCCCTACCAGGGCTCTGCCCTGGACCCGCTGGGGGCCTGAGGCTGCCCCCAGACCCCTCGCCGAGATAAGGTTGCCTGCTGTTCCAAATTGTTTTCCTTCTATTCAAAAACTTATTGAAAACACTGCCTGGATAATGAGGAGTTATTTAAAAAGGACACTGACATGACAACATGCCACACACGACCCTGTAAACCCCCCCCCCCCCCTCAACCACATCCCCGGCAATTTGAATACCCATTGGAGTCACATTCCTCACAAAAGTTGTCTGAATAAGCACATCTAAAGTACTTGATGTGTAACCTTATTATAAGTACTCAATGTTACTATATAGATAACCTGGTACTTGTAAGTACTCAATGTATACTATTATATAGATAACCCGGTATGTACTAAGTGATATAGTTGTATACTTAAGTATATACATGTAGATAACCCTGTATTGAAATTCTCTATATGATAATACTTACGTCTACCTAGTATGATTCCCTCTATTTCTTACCAAAACTTATTGTTAATTTATTATGATAATAGTTCTGTAGATTCTGCAAAACTGAAATCTACATGCCCCGTTTACCAATTGGTTGAAACCTACAACAACCTAAGAAAAATCATGGACTGCTGCAAATAGTCATAAAGATGTCTGACTCAAATTCCCATAGGAGATGATTTGGCTGTTTCATTTAGTTAAAGAACTGTCGTACATTAACAGTTATTAAGTTAATTTAAATTATTTTTCAAAATCAGTTTATTTAATTTGTTAAACAAAAGATGTAGATATAACTTATAAAATTGCTTTCTTTGATGATTCATGATGGTTATTAAGGTAGTGATCATTGCAGCAGAAAAAATTTACAGCACAGTCACTAATGACGGTTATGAATTTTTTCTGCAGTGTCGCCACTTTTATATCCCACATGAATCACCAAAAAAAGGTTTCACCCTTTCCATGTGAATGTTGTGCCAGTCAAATTTGACTAGTATTGAAGCCAATTTTTAATTCATGCATGTTTTGATTAATTTTGAAAATTAAAATATCCCCCCTCTCAAAAAAAAAAAAAGAAGACATGTGATAGGTCCGAAATGTGAAACGGTTGGTCAGAACCCATTCAATACTTTTTATTTTTTGTAGATATCCCGTTATGTACATGTATTCCATTTTTTTTTTACAATCATGTACATGAACATGCATGCATGTACAATATAGATAGCCCAGTAAATACTCGAATGTTAATACATGTACCGCAGATTCCTTATTTTACGCGAGTACTTAATTCCGTGATTCAACAGTTTTGCATCAAATTGCGAGAGTATAAAATTGCGAACACTGAATTATTTTCATAATTCCAGATAGTTTACATCGTTCTGAAAAATACAAGCGAGATTTGAAGATCCACGAGAAGTGCCTATCGCGATTTCACGTTGATATTAATTTCTCGGGTTTAAATAAAATTTACAGTACTAGTTGATTAACAGGAAATTATATGTACTTACATTCAGAGTCTACAGTGCAAGTTTTTTTTCTCCTCCCAGGTTGGAACAGGGTTCAGTTTTACAGCTAAAGATGAAGGCTATGCCAAAAATGAGCAAGACGTAGCCAGAGACTTGTACAGGTAAAATATTTTCTGTCACCATCTCTCATACAAAAGTTATATACAAGTTTACTTTTAATTGAACAACAGTTTGGTTTTCATCATTTCTCTTTGATTAAATACTGTAAACCAAAGTTTTATTCATGTGCGAGAAATTTTCGCCAAGTTTGCGAAAGCCTCATTGTGGCAAATATTTCTTGCCGCAGACCAGTATTTGCAGTACAGCTGTAATTAAAAAATAACAGGCATAGATAAGAGTTGGTCAGGAAAATTAGTCATCGCAAACAAGTTCATCTGAGATAAATCACGAAATAAAGTTGTTGCATATAATTGTTGGTTTTCAATATCAAACCTTGTTTACTTTTAATTGAATAATAATAATTGAAAACACCACCTTTTGTGTTTGGACTACTCTGTCTTCTCTTCCATGATCTTTCTTGAATGTGTTTTGCTTTTAATGTATTGAAATGTTCCTCAATCATTATTTGGTTTATTACTATGAAGATCTTTCTTTGAATTTTAAGTAAATTTTTGGGGGGTTATTGACAAATTTTAATCTTTTTCTCTTTGACAGCTGTCTGACTCAGTTTTTCCAAGTTTTCCATAAATATCAGAAAAATGACTTTTATGCCACAGGAGAGGTAAGTCCATGCAGACTTCTATTTTATTTCAGTCTTCATCCCTTAATTGCTCATTTGTGTACATTTTTGACTAAATATGTCAAAAATGAGTCTATATCATGAATGGAATGTTTTCTTTGTGGGTAAAATCTTCATAGAAATCACTCAATATTTGAAGTTTTGTAAAAGTATTATTTCTATTACATAAGGAATGTCTTCCTAAAAATACTTTGCACTGAAAACAGTAGAAATTAAAAACTATCAAATAGTGTAGGATCTTTAAATTAATTTCAGTCATATCTCTATATACCGTATATACTCGCTTATAAGTCGGTATTTTGGGAGTAGAAATTTGAATAAAAAGCAGGGGTCCGACTTATAGGCGTGACATAAAATCAGATAATTTTTCCACTGAGTAAAACTTCGTTTTTGGGTGCCATTTTGCTACCAAGTTTTGACTTGCGATCCCTATACTTGACATTTTTAATTTTTAATTACTAAAAAGATAAACACTTAATAAATAAATTGAAAGTTTCAAATGTATTTCTTAAAATATGAACAAGGTTTATTTGATAGTATTTTTTATTTAAACAGGCAATTATTTATGCCTGAGGTGATAATAGCTGTAGGTATAACTGTACTTAAAACAACACAAGCCAACACTGAGTTAAGGAGGCTAATTACCAACCCTAATCAGTCAGTAGGGGATAAAATCACTGCCATTGTATTTCCAGTAGCATTTAAAATAGTTTTTTAGCTATAATCAAGTTGTAATGAGTGTTTAAAAAATATAATGGCGTCTAAAATCGTAAGTTACAAACTTCAAGAAAGATAACTCCGTTTACAGAAAACTATTAAAAAACATGGCGTCTAAAAGCGATCTAGTGGGATTACAGAACAGCAATTTCTGTTTAATACTTAAAAATTAAACACAAGAATAATTGCTCCTGGTCTGTTTAAAAAAAATAAAGATCGGTTTTTAATTATTCATAATTAATTTCACATGAGGTGATAATAGCTATATTGGTGGCTGTAGGTGGCATGTCACCTAAAACAACACAAGCTAACACACCACTTTTAAAAGGGGCTATACCATCTTAATCAGTCAACGGGGGATCAAAATCACTATAATTTTATTTTCAATAGTATTTTAAATATTTTTATAGCTTACACCAAGTTTTCATCAGTGTATCAATAACAAAAAATGGTGTCAAAAATCGAAAGTTATTCATCCAGGATAGATGTCTTAATGGAACACAATACTTTAAAAATGCATTGCATCTAGAAATGAAAACAGAGGGGTCAAACACCAATATTTTTTTATCTAGAATATACAGTAAAACACGGTTATAGCGAACACGCTTATAATGAATTGACGCTTATTGCGAAGTGAATTTTATTCCCCAACTCTCTATATCATGTTGTAAACTTGACGGATATAACGAATTACGCTTATAACGAAGTTAAATTGGCCGTCCCTGGGACTTCGTTATAAGTGTGTTTTACTGTAGTCATGCATGCTTGATAAAATGTGCTTATTTGATTGGCAATCTGTAGACTGATTATCCAGAAAAAATTACCCGACTTATAAAAGGGTCAATGGCAAAATCTTGAAAATTAACTTGAAAAATGGTAACCGACTTATAGGCGAACAATACTTATAGGCGAGTATATACGGTACAATAAACTCTTCTGTACTCTATTTTTTTTTATTTTTTAAAAATAATATTCTTGCCTTTTGTTGATAGTCCTATGCTGGGAAGTATGTCCCTGCCATCTCCTACAAGATACACATGGAGAACCCATCAGCCAAAACCAAGATAAATCTGAAGGGGCTAGCCATAGGGGACGGTCTCTGTGACCCCGAGTCTGTGAGTTACATGTACATACTCTCTCTCTCTCTCTCTCTCTCTCTCTCTCTCTAGATCTCTCTCTCTCCAGTTCACATTTCATTATCCATTTGTCTGTTATCTTCCTCTTTATATTCTTCTTTTACAATGATTTGATCTGTCCTTTTTCTATTTCATCTTTCCTCACTTGCAATTTTTCTCCATTGTTTACTCTCTCTCTCTCTCTCTCTCTCTCTCTCTCTCTCTCTCTCTCTCTCTCTCTCTCTCTCTCTCTCTCTCTCTAACACACTTAAATACATGTATAGCTGCAGAAAATTGACCTGTAAGCTTAACAAAATTCATTTAGAACTTGCAATAACTTTTAAGACTTTTATTATGTGTACTTTTGAACACCCTTTTCAGTACATAATTATCCTTTAATCATTCAGATGATGGGACAGTATGCCACCTTCATGTACAGCATTGGATTACTGGACGAGAAACAGAGAGCATTCTTCCAGGACATGACAGACAAAGCCACTGTGTTCATCAGGGGCAAGAACTTCAAGGCAGCATTTGATGTAAGCATTTTATACCAGGCAGCATGCATACATAGACAGTATAGATATTAAATGCTGTAATAATATAGACAAAGTAATTGAATTATGTATTTGAATTTGTAAAGAATATCTTAGGGCATTTGAAATTTAGTGTAAATAAAAGATAAACCAGGTAATTTACACTAAATAAAATTCATGTTTATCTTTAATTTCTCATGCCAAAATATTCAAAATGTGACACAACATGCCAGTGTTTTATTTTTAGTTTACCTGTAGTTGCCAAATTTTTTAAAAGGGACATAACCAAAAGAGAAATGAGTTACAGCCCTTTTCAATATTGCAATACACGTGAAATTGATCAATGTTGTAACATTTGACCTGATGTCAGTACATATGGTGATATTTTAAATTGAAAGGAAGCATCTATTTACATTGGCCATGACCAAAATTACTCTTTTTCTATATTGCCATTACAGATTATAGGTAAAGTAATTATGGATGGAACTGACTCCTTTTTCTACAACGCTACAAACCTGGAAGACTATTACAATTTCTTACTTACACAGGTAAGCTGATATCGCATGACCTAATTTCCTATTTTTGTTTCTATTTTTAGATTTTTGACACACTTTTGAATGGGGACCTGACCCCCAATGCGCCCTACTTTTACAATGTGACAAACATACATAACTACTACAACTTTCTTCTCACAGAGGTAATTAACAATTATCCCTTAATCCCTTAATCCCATCAAAGCACCTCAAACTACATGTAACTGTTCAGATGCAGTTTATTTGAAAGTCAATGATGTCAATGGAACCCCCTTGTCACATTCCACCTTTATTGATCCCTTGTTAACCAAAACGTTATCTATGTTAATGATAAATTTTTCTTGAATCATTGCCATTTCGTACTCTGTATTGCATGGAGTTCCTTATATCTTTGTGTTGTATCAATCGTTCTCTGAAATTCATTTAAAGAAATAGAGGACCTTTTTATTTTCATTAATATAAATAGCAATGAAAGGGACCTATTTACATGTACAATGTAACTATTTGTAAATATTTTATGAATTTCACATGCATGTTCATGTTTTATCATTTTCTACCCTTTGTAAATTTAAGTGAATTCCCCATTCCTAGTACATGTATGTTCTGCCTTTTTTCACATGGAAGAGTAAACAAATAATACTATCTGAAATATGATGTATAATTGTACTTCAAGTAATAAATTTATCTTGTGATACTTAATATCAAGTGGACGAGTTAGTTTTTCTAATGTTCATGACAAAGTAATTTCAGAAATACGACATTATCATGATACAACAACTGATAAAAGAATGGTCTAATGCTACTAATTTTGTGAACATGTGTTTTTTATTAGAAAGATTTGTATTTTTTATCTTTATAACTATCCTATCAACAATAGCCAGAAAGGTTTAATTAATTACACTGTACTATGGAAACTAGTTATACATTGACTTGTTATTTCGACAGGAGCCAGAAGCATTTGGTTACTATGGTAACTACCTGGCCAAGCCGGAAGTGAGAGCGGCCATACATGTAGGTAATCTGACCTATAACAGTGGGACACAGGTGGAGATTCACCTGATCAATGACGTCATGGACACCGTCAAGCCCTGGATAGCTACTCTCATGGAGAACTACAAGGTATCATCTGTCTGTCTGTCTAACTGTCTCTCCGTCTGTATGTCTGTCTGTCAGTTTATTTGTATGTACATGTATCTACCTCTGTCTATATGTCTATCTGTCTCCTTCTCTCTGTCTGTCCATCTCTGTCTTGCATATTATTACTCAATTGTTTTTTGCAATTGCATTGTTGGACAAGAAATAATCTTTATAGAGTATGTATTATTTTACTTGTTAACTAGTCTATTGTCTGTCCCAAGATATTTATGCTGCACATTTGGACAATTCTTAATAAAAATACACATACCTGTGAATGAAATGCAATTGAAATCGATGAAAGGGAAAATTTCCAAGATAACTTCATTTACACATTATCATTTTTCCCTCGTAAAAATTCACAGGAATGAAAACAGATTTCCTACAGAGATTCATAATGGGGAATGTTGACCTCTTTTCTCCATTCGGAAGTCACTTGGAACACCTCACACAATTTTTCAACATGATCATCCGGGCTTAATAATGGCTGATGCAATTCAAAATCCCCGTAGACTCTCTTTTTTAAGCCGTGTATTGAAACCTGACAAGTAAGAGGGGGTGTTTCAAAAGGGAAATTTTGTGATTTTACATACTATTGAATGGACATTGTCTGAATCAAGAAGTATTTATAATTATCGAATAATTTAAGAAAATGTGCGGCAAAAATATCTTGGGACAGCTATAGGTGATGTTCAACTAGGTCAGATAAGCATCATTTACCCCTTTCAAACATGTGTAAAGAAATTCTTTAAATAATGTTATTAGCAGTGCTTGATATAAATGTGTTTACCAGTCATATCAGTACTTTGATTTTACTTGTCTACTAGGTGATGTTTTATAACGGTCAGCTAGACATCATTATCCCCGTCCCTATGACGGAGTTCTTCATACTGTCCATTGATTGGTCAGGCAAGGACCTGTACAGGACCACGGACCGTGTGATCTGGAGGGTCAACCCCAGCGACAAGGAGGTGGCCGGCTATGTCAGGGTCGTCAAGAACTTCTACCAGGTCTGACTGAATCTTTATTTCTCTCTCTCTCTCTCTCTCTCTCTCTCTCTCTCTCTCTCTCTCTCATACTTACACTGCTAAACTACACCGCTAGACAAGATATGTATTTTTTTTTTCTCTATCTCTCTTTCTCAGATGCTTAAACTGCTAAACTACACTGCTTGACATGTATCATCTCACTCTCTCTCTTTCTCTCTCTCTCTCTCTCTCTCAACCTCTCTCTCTGTGGTATACCTGGCTATTGTATTTTTTTCATTCTTTCAGTACCTCTCTCTGTTATACGTATAAATTAAACTTTCTTGTACTCATTCTATAAATCTCCCTGACACCCCTATTTTTATGATCACTTTCTCTCTATCCTCTTTCTCTTTCTCTCTCTCCCTCTCTCTCTCTAAAAGCATATTAGTGCAAGTAGAGTTATATATTGCCTATTCAAAAATTGCTTAATTATAAAAAACAAAAACAAACAAACTTGTGTACATTTTAACCAATTTATTCTCCAAAAAATAAAATTCATATACTCAATCTTAATTTTAATAGGTCATCGTAAGAAATGCAGGACATATTCTTCCTTACGATCAACCAGAGCGAGGCTATGACCTAATTCAGAGATTTATAGAAAATAAAAGTTTCCACTAAGATATTAAAAAAACCTCATCTTTTGTATTTTTTTTTTTACAAAAATGTTTTGCATTTGATTAAACTTTATGAAAATAAATATTTAAAACAAATATTATTTGTCTACTTATTTTGGAGGTTGTAGGGTTTGAAACAGATAATGCCTCTGTTGAAAATAAAACTTGTTTCTCGTTTTTAAAAAAAAAAAACACTTTGATTTTATATTATAAAGGGTATTCTCGATCATTTGTAAATGCAGATTTCAAAAGATTTAAAAGTCTTGATATGGATTGTAAGATGCGTTAGAAAGAAATTAAACTTATTTCTAAATACTTGTACTAAAGTACTGTTTTAAAAACAAAAAAGATTAAACTTTACACGTTTTGTAAGCATGTATTCATAATAAAATGTTTTCTGTGTTGATTCATGCCGGAGGAGTGTGATTTTAATTAGCTTGCAAAAACCAAACACATTACCTGCGTTAACCCTAAATAAAAGTTAATATGTGTCTCTGCAATGATTGCTATTACACAAATGAAAAATGATTTACTTTTTCTAATTCCGGATCTTTGAATCCAAACAAAAGAATATTCTATCGATTTTGTTTGGTTAAAAAGATTCTTGTTTTCATTTAAAGGATCTATAAATATTCTTTTTTTTCAGAGATGAAATTTATTAAGAACATTCAAAAGGGATATTATAGTTTATATATTTGTTAAAATAATAAGTCATATATGTATAAAAACACAATTCAAAACATTCCTTTGAACTATGGAATTTTAATACTTTTCTAGATCGTAAACTTCGTATTTTTTGCTTTGGTCATTATTTGTTCCGCCATTGCCACTCTTTGAGCTCGTTTTCTTCGCTATCATATTTTCGAGTGCTTTCCCTTTGGTCTCCGGAAGTAGGAGACAAAATACGGCGGAGACCAGCATGCACCCGCTACAGATGTAATACATCACTCCCGGGGTGTGTTTGCTCTGCAAACGTGAAATTATGAAAATTATAAATTAGAATAGAATCTTATTCATTTTGCATTTTTAAGGGGTGGGGGGGGGGGGGGGGGTTGGTGCGAATTTATTGCACAAAAATACTTGACCACTTTTTTGTACTAGCTGTGTATATTGCTACATGGATATGAAGAAGATGTTGGAATATGCATTTAGGAGGATGTGTAGGAATAAATAAAGGAAATAGATTAAATTACCAATATATATACATGTATAATTTTCCCTCCAAAAATCCGTTTTCAGCAACGTTTAAGAAATGTGTTGACCTAAATTAACTGGTTTAGGGCCTATATTATGAAAACGCATTTGAAAACCCGCAGTCGCTGTGACTTAAATGGCTCAGTGGTAATAGTAATAGCACCATGTTCAATGTGTCCTTAAATAACAAATCGAGAGTTTAAACTTGAGAGTTCAATCCCACCAAAACTTTTTTTTTCTTTTTGTCTGTGTTTTAGTCAACTAATCGAACGGAATTGTATAGTTTGAAATTTGATTTGCATCTGCATAATTTTACTATATGACATAAAACACTTTAAGCCGTAAGTGTCCGTGAAATATTTAAATACTTAGTATTTGAAATTGTATCTGACTCTTGACCATAGAACATTTGCACCATGCAACATTCATTAGTGTTCTTTTTGTTTGCATCCCCCAAAAAACAACGCCCAATCTCTCTACGTCGTAATAAGCAAATTAAAAGTTGCGACTGTCCCAGGGTTCCAATTTTTTTCTCATGATAATTTAATTTGAGTCCTAATTTAATGTTTTAGAAATATATGTGAAATGCTTACAAATTCAAGGAAAGTCAAATATTTGTATATTTCAAAAAAAAAAAATAATCTTCGGGCTTAAATGTGAGTTCTTAAAGTCACATGTAATGACCAATGTATTAAATGTACTCACCACGTGGACAATCTGTGGGGCTATCATCGCTCCAATTCTTGCTGAAGAGTTCGCCCAACCATAGCCAATATTTCTAAATGTTGATGAAAATGATAGAAAGTTTAAAAAATTGACAAAAAAGTTGAATATTTTTTGTGTGTGTGTGGCATGTGTTTTCTTTCAAAGAGAGGAGTTAGAAAGTTTGGCGTCGAGAATTCAAGGACATGAAAGCAGTTATCCCCGTAGAAAAAAAGAAGGGCGGTAGGGGGGTTACAAATGAAATAATTTGATTTTTTGGGAGATGGGATGCATTCTTTTGAATAACTAGCCAACAATATTAAAAAAAAATACATATTCTCGTTTCCCATATGCTCATATATCATGAAATATTATAACGATATGTTGATTTGTGTTTAGTTTAATTCTACACCTGTGGCACTCATTGGTTAATTAAACCAAAAAATGCTTGCTTTGTTTATGCATGCAGGTATGAAGGTACATAACACGCGTTATGCTTGTAATACATGTGTAATCAGAGAGAGGCTTTCCTTACGGCAGGAAGGTGTTAGGTCGTTGTTTTGGAGGGTTTTTTTTTTTTTTTTGGAAGGGGGGGTGTTTTTGTTGTTGTTTTTATATCAAAATATGTACAATCATTAAGTCCACATTTTCTTTAAAATTGGAACCGTCCCCTATCACACCAATCCTGCCTTCCCAACACCTTAGATCCGCGCCTTTAGACTTACCTTACTACTGTGGGGTACCTTAAATCTGCGCCTTTAGACTTACCTTACTACTGTGGGGTACCTTAGATCCTCGCATTTAGATTTACCTTACTACTGTGGGGTACCTTAGATCCGCGCCTTTAGACTTACCTTACTACTGTGGGCTACCTTAGATCCGCGCCCTTGGACTAACCTTACTACTGTGGGGTACCTTAGATCCGCGCCTTTAGACTTATCTTACTACTCTGGGGTACCTAAGATCCGCGCCTTTAGACCTACCTTACTACTGTGGGATAACTTAGATCCGCGCCTTTAGACTTACCTTACTACTGTGGGATAACTCTCTGTCGTGAACGTGATAAGCGACGCCCATCCCGCAGACACGCCCATTTTTGCAATCAGTGCTGCGACGTTGATTATCTGGGCTGCATCAGGGGGGTCTATTAAAAAAGTCGTGTGTATTTTTACTTTCTTTCGATTAATATGTGTTTTGAACGCTTATAACCATGACATTTTTAATGATGATAGACAAAATTATATTTAGTATATATATATCTAAAAAAGTTTCATCAAAAGTGATATCAGTCCATTATGAGAGAAAATCCTTTACCTCGGTTGGAATTTTTTTTCTAAAGATAAGATGTCTTTTACAAAAGATCTACACTGTTACAAAACCTACTTAGTATGCATATAACTGACCAATGAGCTAATTTGTTACTTAATCTTACCCATGACTTGGACTGTTCCTACCAAAGCCCCGCCCACTGTAGCGATGACGAAAAACAGGAAGCACGTCCACCGTCGGCCAATGCTTTTAGAAAGTTGAAAAAAAATATTTGATAAGAAAAAGAGCAATTTAGAAATGCGTAATATGTGTATTGATTTAATAACGAATGCTTAGCTTTAATTTGTTTCAGTATTACATGATGTCAATTGCTGACACTCATATTAATGTATTTCATATAAAATATTGTTATCCCTTCCACCCCCGTCTTTAAAAACCATAATTTACGCCAAAGACGATACATGTATTTACGTATTTATCAGTCTGAAGTCCGAAACAAAATGTGAATCACGACTTTTTCTTTAAAAAAATAATCGAACATGTACGATGTGATGTTGCCTCCAAACTTTGTTTATATATAAATAATGTGTTGTATTTGGTTTTAATAGTATGATTAATTTAAAAAAAGAAAGAATATATATATACCAGTTGTTCAACCACCAAGTCAGTAAAGTGGCAGGGATTTCGACGATACTCAGGAGAAACATGTTTAGATAGATGCTGCCCGAGAGTTGCTCCACCCCGAACGATATGGCGTAGTAGGCATAACCACAAGCCATCCTGTCCAGTGATAAAACGGAATAATTATAAATAAGCCATCTTTTTAATATCAATATCATAGAATAGAAAGATTGCATATCTTTTTTGGCAACATTTATTATGTATTAGCTGAATAAATGGCCACCCAAATTCGTCCAACAATACAAACATCATGTTGTGTTGTATTGTAATGTGCCAAATTAATCAACTCTTTTTCACGAAATATAAGATTGACCCCGTCTACCAACCACCATAACTACTATTTTCAGATTATCATAGGGGATGCGAGTCACCTATATGTTGATGACAGACTAAGTTTTCTATGCAAAAAATGAGCGATTCAACTAAAAAATGTGAATCATAACTATTAATTGTAGGCCTATTAATACTCTCCTCACGATACATGTAATATATGCATGTGTATTTGGATTTGAAAAATTAGATTTTAACTATTGAAGCAATATTTTAAAAATATACATACCAGCTAGTCCAAAGGAAAAACGATTTCTTCAGAAGATCTCTGCTTTTTAATACGTCTATTAGAGTGTGCGTTTTTACTTTTGTTGTCAGATCTTCAGTTTTTACAATGTTGTTCAGTCTATCTATACAAGATTTCGGAGTTTCTCGGCCGTTTATCTTGGCTATGTGTTTAATAACTTTCTCTGCGTCTGCCACCTTGTTGTTAGAAACCAGCCATCGGAAACTCTCAGGCAAAATACTAGAATGAGACAAACTGAACTGACTTTTCTTATTTTTTTTATGATGTATGTATCATGGCCAAATTACAGTTGTATTGTAATAACTGTTATCCAAAAATTGTCACTAAGATTTTTCTTCATTTTGTAAACATCGACTTAACGCAAGTACTCACAATATTCCTAAAAGAAATGGCGCGGTGACGATAGCCGTGGCGTAGTGAAGGTATTCCCAGTCATGAAGCCACCATGAAAACAAACCATAAAGCGCCGCAAAAATGGCCCATCCCGGAACCGCCGCCGTCATAGAGCGCCACCTTGTGGGAACGAACTCTTGCATGAAGGAATAGAACGTCGTGAGATACATCCCGCATCCGAACCCAATCAAAAATCGACAGGCAGCAAACATCTCCCAGGAAACGGAGAAGGCTGCGATAAGATTGCAGACGGTCAGGACCAGAAGAGAGAGGAAGAAAGCGGGCTTCCGGCCCAGGGAATCCGCCATTTGTCCGGCGACGGGGGAGCTGATGAGGAGGCCCGCCATTTGTATGGTGGTGATGGTGGAGGCAATCCAGTCTTTGTCGCAGATTAATTCAAACTGTAAAAAATAAGAACCTTAAATGTGGCGCACCTTTGCAATGAAACTTTAAATATACAACGGTGTTCTTTAGTCATCTGAATTTGACTGAATGCTATATCTTAAGTTTGCAATTCTGTCATCTTTTCATAATTTTTAGTTAACTTTTGGGTTACTGATGGTTTAGGTTTAACTTGTGCGGAGACATAGATTTTAATTAATAAACTCTTTTTTACACACATTTTTATATCCTAACTGAACGATGCGACAAAAACCTTTGAACTCAAATTATATTCGAATAAGTGGGGGAAATTAATTGACAGGTTTATTTATAATCATATCAGCAAAGAAATTAGGAGACTTAACAGGAAAGTATTGACAATAAACTAAAGAAAACAAAACAACACACTGATATTTAAAAAACAGAATGCCTGTCTTTGCGCCTTGTCTATCTTGATGATCTAATGATTGTAAAATGCGTTGATGCTCATGGCCATATGACACATGAGTTTTGTATACATCATTACATTCCTATTACTCTTATATGACGACTAATAGAGCACTAAAAATGCAAATTTGAGTTGTCACATTGTAAAAGTTATGCAAATTGTTTGTGCGGAAAATGGTCGACATACTGTTGCATTGAAAATGATCTTTACATGTATTTTATCGAAGTTGATACCTCACTGACAAGAGTATTCATGTCTGAGGAATAGCTGCGCGAGTCACAGGAACCGGAAATGTTTGCAGGTGGCGTACATTGTTTCAGTAACTGCATAGTCGAAAAATTCGACATCTTGTTCTGATCCGATGATGACGTCACATTATGCATGTTGCACCACCAATCGGGCGTAGCGCCTCCGAACGTCATCATGAGCATGCTCCACGTCACTGTGACCTTTGTCCCGAACATGATGACCAATAGAATGGCCTGAAACTTCCCCAGTCCACCGCATTCCTTCACGATATCTTCTAACAGGTCGCTAATGGAATCCATCTTGATGTTTACCTACTTGTATGCAAGTGCTACGTCAATAAAACATATCTTTTAAAAAGAGTTTCGGGCAATTGTTTGAAGGATAAAACTGTCAGATGATCATACCTGTGCCAAGGTGGCATTTTTTGCATCCGTTTTTTTCCGCATGTTTTTTTTAATTTGAATACGCATGTAATCGTGTGTCATAAAATAAACCATTTTCTACAAAGTATATATTTTTTTTACTTATTTGGATGGCCTTGAACTGCATGGACAAACAGCCTTGAAAATGACTGTAAATATTTATTGACTGCAATTGTAATAATGTCTTGAAATGCTTAAAAGTTGAGAGAACTTCATAAAAACTTTGTCGTTGTACATATTTCATGTATATTTAAACTCAAAGGACGGAACGTACACATGCAGCAAAATTAAGTTCATTGAAAAGAATACAATATTATTTTAGTAATAAATATTTGTTTCATTTTTCGGAGAATTGAAAAGCATGAATTACAATGAGTTTTTTTTTTAAATTTACGCTCTGTGGAATTTGCATTAGACGGTAAATTAAATAGGGATGTGTATTAAACAGTGTGAATGCAACAATGGTTTGGAATATTAAAAAATCAAGCGTGAATTCAAAGAAAAACCAATAAATTAAATTTTAAGGAGAGAGAGAGAGAGAGAGAAAAAAGACAATAATAAATCAATTTGTAAATAAAAATGCGTTCAATTAGAAATAAAACTTTAACAATTCGTCTGCTGCGCGGTGAAAATTAATCAAATGGAATTTTCTTTACGACCCTGAGGCATAACGGTCGCTCACTTTTTAAAATTGCCTTTCAAATATTTAACATTCATGAAAAAAGAAAATTGTTATATTATCAATTGTTATCATTCATATTATCATGATTTATATTATATTATTAAATCAATAGATTTATACGAACCAGTGGTGTTTTCCTCTGTCCAATGGACCGGCATTGACTTTTCGCGCACCTGTTAGATTTGATTTTAATTCGTGGCGCTTTTAAGTAACTAGCGACCACTTCATTGTCTCTGGGTTTTATTTAGATTAGCCTTCTTCAGCGCTGTCGTCTTGATACACATGCATATAGTTACTCAGGCATTTATCGCGCCGTATGCACGATTGTAAGGTAAAATGTAAATCAAGGTCTGCATTTTGTTTATTTAATTACTTCGTGTACATGTAAAACAAATACACTTTTCAATCGAGTCTCATATTTTTACAAACAGAAAAATCAAAGGATATTTTTTCTGTTCATTTGAGTGTTTACTTTCTAATCGCTGCAGAATCTTTGATTTTCTTCTTATTCTAAGGGGGGGTTACAGTTATGAAAACAAAATCACGTGTTATTTCATAACCTTCGGCCCCTCAAGTATGGGGGCATGGTTATGAAAACAAATGCACGTGTTGTTTTGTAACCCCTCATTATATCAATATAACCAATAAAAAGACATAAAAATATAAAAGCTATATTTATTTCCTCTCTTGAAAATTGGCATGAGACAGATTTGTCCTGATTTCTTCTTGAAGTTCGTATTCTTTGCAAAACTTAATTATTGTTTGCATATGTTACAATAATCCCTGCATGCCGATATTTTTCTTTGTCAATTCAGGCGGCATCATTCCAGTTCGCGTAAACATACTTGTATTTATATCCTTCCATATATCCTACTTTGAATTTTTTTTTTTCAAAGTGTGTATTTTCTTTCAAAGTGCGTTGCCACATACATGTACCTTGTAAATAAACTCGTCTGAGGGTTCCATAAGAATTAGCCTCGGACTTGTAATATTGGTCAACAAATGTCGTTGGTTGAACTATTTGATTTACAACAAAAAAAGTGTTAATAATAGAAAACATTCACCAGTATAATAAAAACATTCACAATCTTCTATATTGATTCAGGGTTTTTTTCATAATTTATATGTTATACCCATTTTGAAAGAAGGATAATGTATTAAGGTGAAATGGGAGACTTCCATGTCGTGACGTACTATTTATCGAAATAAACAATAATATCAAGTGTAATTTTATATAAATAGTTTTTTTCCCAACGCTGTCCCCTAACAGCGTAGTGCAGTGGTGTAGAGGTTCCTCTCCGCATCTGAGATCGAATCCCTATGAGAATTGTAGGAGTTTTACCTTTCCAAAAAATTTTAAAACGTATTTTTTGGCGAAATATTGTGAAAAATTTGAAAAGTCTAAACTGGTGAAAGTATTTTATTTATTATAACGTACTGTACTCCACATTAATATCGACATATGTCACCATTTGAACATTATACTGCTCGAAAGACCCCTGTCCTAGTAAAAATAAAAAATATTAAAGTTTTTCAACCGAAGATATGCGATACAGCAATAATTAAACGTTATATAGATGGTTTCTTTCATTTGTGTACATTCACTCTACTTAAAATGAATATTGATCTCTGAATGCATTTAACAAAACGATATCGTTATTGGCTGTGACATCATTCAGTTGGTTATTTGCTATGCAAAATGAAATATATCCTTTTAGTTGAATAAAGAGAAGTTCTCATTCATTTTAATTTATTAGTATTTTAAACATCGTATGCATTCGCATTCAAACGTCACACAACACAATATCAATTTTTTATTCCAATGTGTATTCATATAGAGCATCTTATACGGTAGGTGCATCTCTCTGTTTTTTCTTTCCATGTCTGCTAGTCTCATCCTGTAATAATGGATTGTGTAATTTTTTTGGGTAAAATTCAGAGATTTAGTACCGACAAACCAAAATAAAATTGTAATTTTTTATTAAAAGAGAGTAATATATTTTCTATTTATACTCGTTTGAAATTATTTTTAAATGAAAATTATTCCGTATATTTACAAATACTTTGAAATGTTTATACCACATTGTACTCCAGCATCTTCACTATGGCTACAATAGTGAACCCCAATTGGCCGACGCTTACAGCGAAACAAGTCTATTTCAGATCCAGAGCACTCTAAATTGTCAAAATATATCGGACCAGCTCCTTGTCCAAAATGTGCGTTGTCATATGCAACAACATTGGTTCTTTCAATTTTGAAACAATCAAATAACAATAAACAATAAACAATGACAATTATTACGTAACTCTTAAATGACTTAAACATTTATAGGCCTACTTATAAATAAAACCGCCTGCACCAGAGTAACTGCCTATATCTTTAGTATTTCAACAGTATATATATATTACAGACAGATTTACAAGACGAGGTCAGTAATTGCAGGGGTAGATGATTAGTATTTATCTTGAAATACGTTTATCTTGTTTCAAGGAACACAATATGGTTGTAGGGGTGAAAGTAAAATCTTTTTGATATAAACATACTTTCTTTTAGCTTTTTTTTCTTTCGTTAATCCATGTTGTTAAGTTATAAATATTGTTAAGAGGGCTTAATGGTCTTGTTCATGGCTATTTTTAGACAATAACGTTCTTAGTCAATAGTGTCACATTTGACGTCAAATACTTGTATTGCAACTGAGTATAAATTTACAAGATACATGAATAAAAAATGTATCTTAAATAAACTGTGCAACAAAGTAACAAATCAATCATCTACACCCAAATCCCTATAAAAATATTAAATGATCATGAGTGCTCAATTTGATTTTTATTCTATCTAATCTATTAAACATCTTTCTGAAATATATTTTTTTCTAATTGTCGATTTTACATTATTAACCTATTTTCTATTGTTGTAAGCATTGATTTTGAAAAATCGAAAGACGTCTAATATAATCATTTATACTCATGTTGCTTTTCCGAGCATTCGACACACAACTTTAGCATCATTGCTGTCAAAATCATCGTCACACACTGTCCCCCACTGTCCGAGATACAAAATCTCCACTCTGCCAGAATTTGAATCTCCCCCGACTAGTCGAATTTCTAAAATCAATGCAGAGATTTACGAGAATAAAAGTATTACTGATTAGACATTCAGATCAGATTTTTCTTAAATCTAAGTTCGTAATCAAAAATAAAAAGACATTTATTACCCCAAGCCGTTATACTCACTATGGTCCCCAATATGAAACATAAGAAGCGTGTTGTTCAAATTGTTTAATTTCGTTTTCTGTTTGGCTATTTCTGATCCTAAAGTGGCGAGTTTTGCCTCATGTGCTGTTAAAAGAGCGTTGAACTCTGCAGACACACGGTTTGTTAAATTTAGAATCTCCTCATTCAAAACGTGGTTTTCGTTTACCAATTTGGAATTTAGCTGTCCAATTTCGTGATAAATTGTCCTATTTGTCTCCTCATCATGCATTTCGTGACCTTGCAGAGATAGTGTTAAATATCGGATAGATTGTGCCATATTGTCTTGTCTCGCTTTGAGAGCTTGAAGTCCTGTTTGGTTGTTGTTTTGGTCAAACTCTTGTTTTATAAGTCCAAATGCAGCTTTAATATCTACATATTCTGACATAAGCTTATTTACAGTACCAGCAGTTACATTATCCTCAGACGCTCTTTGGTTCTTTAGGATTTGGATTTCGTGCTCTTGGCTTATGACTCGGGCTTTCAGATCCAAAAAATCGTTTACCAGAAGGGAGAGCGTGACATCTTTACCTAGTGGTCCAATGGTTGTGGCTTGTCCTGGATTGTTGTCCCCGTGGAAGAGAAGGGCGGAATTTTGTGCTATAAAACACAAGATGACCAACGTTAGTGTCATTGGAACCGCCATTATGCTAGTGAGATTTTCGTTGCAAGATCTTAAATTTAACAAGAGGTAAAATGTTGATAAGAAAAGAAGCATAAAGACATGTGCCTAGTTTGTTTGCCTGTTGCATTTTTTCTGAAATTTTGAAGGCTGATATTTTCAGGAAGAAGATTATTGAGTTTAACGATATTCATAGACATACGAATCAGGACGATACTTGTTCTAAAAAGATAAAACTAGAATCCTTGTTTTTAGATAAATTTCATTTCTTATAACTTCCTTTCATTTACAGAGTTTTTGACATTCAAACAAGTAATGTGATTTTTTTTACAACAAACCTTAGCCTAAGCATACATATCAACTTTAGGACAATATACATGTCTCAATGATAAAACACTTGTCAAGCATTTGAAGTTACAATCAATGAACATTTTGATATAAAGAATTAACAGTTTGTTCAAAGTTTTCAAATATAAATATGATATACAGTCTCTTGAAAAAGTGCTAAAACAAAAGGAAAAATATGTTGTGTGTCCGACCTCTTCCTTGTCTGATTCAATTTCAAACGCTTAACAGGCGAGCTAAAGACCTATTTTAATTGGATTTTAAAGTCATTTTATCAGAAACAAGCAGATTATTTTAATCACCTAAAGAACAAAACAAATCAAACTATCTGCTTATCATTTCTTATCATACTCTAAGTCCGTCTTCTCACCAAATCTAGTTATGTCTAGCACTTGACTTACATAAAGTAAACATGTTGGTTGGGAAAGAAAAATCTGCGTCAACTTTTTAACAGTTATCGTTTTTCTTATGTTTACATTGTTGTAAAATTACTTTAATGTTTATCATTGTAATATTGATTTAGACTATTATTCCTAGCACCCTCGGACGCTAGTATTTACATTGGAATAAGTGCTGGAATTATGCATGTCTGATCCAAAATGCACCAACGATTGCATGATGCTAGGCACTTTTTCGTAATTTTTCGTTGATAGTTGGTCCCAGCAAAGACTGCAAACTTTATTTTCTTCGTTTTTGTCAATACGCAAGGGCATGCTCTACGTATGAACAGTTTCTAAGACGAGGCAAGCTACTGACAAACAAATTCATTAAACAAAATTATCAACAGTCTCGATGAAGTCATCATTGCGCAAGTTCTATTGCTGGCAGCAAATACAATCTTCAGCTAGATCTGTAGCCGACTGACGAGTTTCGTACGTATTGTTAGACCATTATTAATTACCGAATTGTCTACGGACTTTTACGTTTTCCTGATAACGACAAAGAGCACACAGCGGGTTTGACCGGTCAGCAGAGGATGCTCACTCCTCCATGACAACTGATCCTACCTCTAATATTTCTTAGAGGTCCGTGTTTGCTCTGCTCCTGTTATGTTTTTTCTTTGGAATTTTGATTTCGAATAACCGTTTGTTTGTTATAATCATTTAATAGTTTAGAATCCACGATAGCAAAGAAAAGATTCAAACAGTCTTCATCGAGTTTTTATCAGTGATTTAAACAACAGTACTAACTTTCTTAACGATTCCAGAAAATATGCTTGTAATTATTTAAAGTATTATTTACAGACGGAAAACAAACATTCAGAATTAAATATAACAGTACTCTTCTTTACCAAAATTTAGATTATCGAAAATCAAAATGTGTACATGACAATGTGTAAAGGACAATGTCTTTATCCATCAGATATTACAAATCAGGACAATTTGGAGACAAATCGGTGCACAAATGTGTTAAATCGCCACCTGGCGACAGTTTAAGCTTTTTCATGAACCGCTTCGCAGTGTATAAAGCGTAAACTGCCCCAAACCATTTTATATCGTATAAAACTAATAAATATTGAATTTATTGCATATAATTTAAATTTGTTACTCTTCATTGTGGATAAAAACGGCCATTTGACCTTTAAAATGACGTTAAATTGTACAAAATTCAAACGTAACGTCAGGCGTATTAATACGTTTTTGACGTTAGTCTTACTATGACGTAGCCAACATTCTCTATACAATATAAAATAATTTTTTAGCCTATCAAAAAGCGCGTTACAACCAGAATTAAATTATATAGATATATACTAGCAAGAACCATACTTTACTGTCATAACGATCCCTTTTTAAGCTAATTGTGCATGTACAGTAGGCAGGTAAGTATTTGAGGAGGAAGGAAATAAATAATAGTACATTTTGAACTAAATAAAAAGGAATAAATATAAAAGATAAACAGTTCAAAAAATTATGTAGATATTGCATAAATATAGTCAAACCATTAAATTTGGAAGTGTTTAAAAATCTTTAAGTAAGTCGTATATACGGTCAAACCTTATAAATAATATATGAATTTCATACACTAAAAAAGGGGGAGGGAGGGCACATGTCTACCAAGCATATATAGCATGCAAAAACTAAAAACAAAACTGATGTTACAGAGAAAGATTATAAAAAGGAACAAAATGAGAAATAACATAGTTAAGCATTTTTTTTGGTTTATTGATTTTAATGATCATTTTAAAAAGTAAAGGAATGATAATACAGTTGTACATGGTTGTGCATAAAAAAATAAACTTAAACGGATTTGCATTTATCAAAATATTTAAATAAGTCTGTTTTACATTTAATTAATGCTTAGTGGTAGTTTGTTTATGTATATTGGTCTAGGGCGTGACAATTTGTATATCAGTTTGATAACTGGGTTCCTTGCGGGGGTAACTTTTTCGAGAGAAAACCAAAGTTTCAGGTTTGGGCAAGTCCCCGGGTTGCAAATAACAAAGATCAGGAATGATATAGTTCCTTCTGCGCTCACCCTAACGGTCACACCGTAAAACATATTATCATTAAAGTCTGTAATATAGAATCCCAGATCCAAGCTTGTCTCAACGTTCCATTATATTTTGTTTACATCCTCATAGTGTGTTTCCTGTGCAGAACGATCTAGAAAAGTATAACATCCATCAATGTCCTGTACCTCATCATAATGATGCGGTACGTCCTGGTCGTCTACATGAATATCTACAGCCCCGTGTGTTTCGTTAAAGCGTAGGCTTCCGCGTCGACGTTTGAGAAAAGCATAGATTCCGACCAACAGCCATGTAGTTACCAAAAGAGTAGAAAGGATGCAGATCAAAACAATCAGGGTTGTACTTGAAAGATCGTCCTCTGCAAGAAACATTAAAAGTCACAATTCTTGCAATTTTGTGATTGATAGATATTGCTTATTTTTTTTCTTCAAAAGAGCCAAGAGCTCTGAAGTTTTACTTCGTGCCTATGTTAGTTTTTTTTTACTATCAATCTAACAATATAAGCCTATGAGAGCCTGTTAATGTGATGCACAATATTATTACCACAGGACTTGTGAGATGTCACAAATATTAGTTGGTGTACAGTTATTAGTCGATAAAAAAACCCATGTATATCTGTTTTTATATATATTGTCAAAAATTATTACATCATTAAAGAATATATATACTTGTATACAGAGCATATCTTTTACTTACTATTTTAGCATTACTAGGATTAATGTTTGAACTTATAAGATTGAAAAAATTTCTTTGGATTTGCTACTTTTAATTTGTTTTTCGTAAAGGAAATCATGTAAAGGTGTCCAAAACCATTTTGCTTACGACTGAAAATAGAAACTGAATATCTAGGTCACATCTACACACCATTTAACTTTCAAATGGTTGTATAAGAGTCAAAAAATAAAAACACTTCCTTTAACCTATGTAACGTAATGAGGTACAATAACATTTATTTAGTTCAATTGCTATATAACAACATGCCCCCCACCCCTTTGTCTTTTAGCAGAAAAAGTATGACCAAAAAAAATTTGTTACAAACACATACATGTATACTAGTATATATATATATATATAAATTTTAGATTAATTTTAAACAAAGCTATTTTATTCTCTTGAAGACAATTTCAAGTTAGTTCATGTGCTTATATTTTAATACATGTTTAATCCATACACAGGTGCTTTTTCCCAGGGTTTTTTTTTGCTTACCAGATCCACATTCAATACATGTTTCATTTATATGGAAACAGTTGTTTACATCGCGACAGTGTGCACATTCGTCACTGCCGTCTACACCATAAAACGTACACCGACAGCCTGAAATTATGTTATATATAACTGATAAATGCAAATAATCGTTAAACAATACTGGTGAATCATTATTGTTCGTGGGTGATCAATATTCGTGGGTAACACTTGCCCACGAATTTACATCCCCACGACACAATAATATCTTAATATTAATTAAAATTATCCCGATTACACTACAAAATTAATGAAATTACGTCCCAATGAACAATGACTATTACGAATAAAAATGATTTCAAAGTAATAAGAGAGGGGATATTTCTAATCGGAAAATTTGTGTCCCATTTTACCTGAATAGTAGATAAAAAAATATTCTAATTACTTATTTTGTTTTCAGAAAAAAAAATTGTTAAAAAAACAACCATCGATCATAAACATTTTAAATTCATTATAAGAATAAACATTCATGACACCTTGTTTTACAAATGTCACTTATGATACCCAGTTAGTTGCGACTCTTTACGCAGCTTTTTTTCAATAATGAATCCCAAAGTTGTTCATTGCATTAAAATGTTAGAACAAAAGGTGTAAGGAATTCAGAAAATGAAATTACACAAACGGTGATTTTGTTTATCAAAAAAGTATCACAACACCAAGGATTGCATCTTAATAATATCTAATATCTAGCATTGCAAATCATTATAACGTTATAATGAATTAAACAGACAAGTGTACAATTTTGTACTATATTGTTCATGTAGTACTAGAAATAGCAAATTTTACTTACCAAAAAGCTGAAAAAATGCGAACAGATGGAGAAAATATTCAACGATATTTGTGTCACGCATAAAAGAAAAACACTGAAAGATCATTATGATTTAGGGAAGCTAACTCATGGGAAGTACATGTATCAAGAATGTGTAAGTACAAAAACACACTGAAACCAGAAATTGATGAAAAGCTTATTTTAGTGATTTTTAAAAAAAATATTTCCCTTAACGGAATTGACTTTTAATTAAACGCGGATATATCAACAGGAAGCCTGACTAAATGTAAAACCATAGGAGCACTGCAAAAACGCAAGTACTAGGAAATTAACAAAACATATACCGTTATAGTAGGATGTACGAGATGTGTATACATGTACGTAGAAGTACTATTTTGTAACAATACATTTACCAAAAAAAAAAGAGAGAGAAAAGCTAAATCATAAGCTATTCAACTAACGATATCGCTTCCCTTTAAAAATACTTTCAGAATATTACTTAAAAGCAACGCTGATAGACCTTAAAATGATTTGTGGCAGATTTTTATTACTTTTTATATCCTTTCATAGAGCAAAACGAAACAATTACTATAAATGGTGATATATCATCGCGTATTTCCCCAACGGCAGCTATATAATGAGTTTGTGTCTAAAACTTCAGAATACGTTAAATAAATGCACATTTAGTGAACTTGACATATGCATAATCTAATAATGCAGTACGCATTGTATGCATAGAAAGCTATATGTAGATGTATATGTATAACCTATCAGTTTGTTTAATCAGAAAATAAAATAAAAAGATTGGCTGATGGTTAAATTGTATTACAATATTTTAAAGATATAACACTGGATATTACATACATCTCTTTTTAAAACTTAGAACTTACATGGACCCTTTTGAATAATCCAAAAATGGGGAAATTGTAGACTTGATAATAATCAAGGAAGTAAATTTTAGAACTCTCATATCCGGTCTTTTCTGATGGATTGTTGTGTTTATATAGCAACACGTTATCATTCTGGGGGTGTTTGTCCTATGCACGGTATGTTTTTAGTACAGCTAATTTTTTATACAGTTTTTCACACATTAAACAAATCTATAGCGTTATAAATAAATGTACGTATGTGATACCTTTGTAGACCGCAGATTATTAAAACAAATCAAGGATCAGTCATACCACATAACTTTTATTATTATTGACAACAACACGTCTTACAGGTAAGGTAAATCAAAATTGATTTTAATGACTTAATGCATAAGGATACGAGGAGCATTTTAAGAATGAACATTTAACATTCAACCATTTTCCAGTTGTTTCTCCTAAATGAACTTTTATACATTTTGTTTAAATTTGAGCTGATATCAAAAATCTTAAACATATTAAAAATAGGCTTTTCAATATCATCGACAATTGTTTCTTCAACAAAAATGGAAGTCGTAAAAATGCTTACCTTGTCATTGGAAATCTAAACAATTATTTTGGTAAAAACCATTCTGATTGCACACACAGTACTCTGAAGTTGACATTGAAAAGATGCTTGAGTTTCTGATAGACGACATTTATGTAGTTTTTGGAAATCAAATCTTCCAACAATCTGTTGGAATGTCCATGGGTACATTGTACCAATTGTGCCCCATTGTTAGTCGATTTTATTTTGTATTCTTATGAATCAAAATTTATTCAAAAACTTGAACGTGAAAAAAATTAATCACTCGCTGTGGCCCTCAGCTCAACATTCGGGTATCATCAATTAACAATTGTTATTTTCATACTTACGTCGACTCGATGTATCCCAGTGAACTTGAATTTAAAGAGACCACAGAGTCTGCATCATCAGTTTTATATTTGGGTATTTAAATGATCATGGACATTGATGGTAACCTAACCAAAAAACTTTATGATAAACGCGATGACTTTAATTGTTCTATTGTCAACTTTCCTTACTTATGTTGCAATATTCCTTTATCACCTGAACGCGTGGGTGTAAAGAAAGCATATAGAGTCTGAGTTGCATGTAAATCCGTGAAATCACAAATCTTTTCTTAAGTTCTATGGTCGAAACAACGACCTTATCAGCAAATACAATCTTCCACTGGGTCGCATGCTGACTGACGTTTAACATACTAATTGTTAGACCATTATTAATCACCTAAATGTCTACGGACTTTTCCGATTTTTTGCCGATTACGACAAAGAGCACACGGAGGGTGTGACCGGTCAGCAGAGGACGCTCACTCCTCCTAGGCACCTGATACTACCTCTATCTATTTGGAGGTCAGTGATGCTCTGCTTTGTAATAGTATTTTGTTCTATGGATTTTTGCGATGATTTACGGTTTGTCATTGTTATTTTTTCATCAAGCTAATAGCTTCACAAAATTTGTTTGATGCCTAGAAACAATGCTTGGGTCATGGATTAAATAGAGAAAAAATGTCTTTTAAAATGTTAAGGTTAAATTAATGTTTACCTGTGTGAATATAATAGAATTACTTTCCTTTTATCTACGTAGATGATTAGCTGTTTATGAATGAACGTTTCTTTAAACCCCTTTAATGAAAATATACCTTCTGCTTGCAACTATAAATGTGAAGGTTACACAAACGTCACTCATTCAGGAGAATGTGGTAGAAACGTGTTCACAGCATATTAATAGCAAATTTGAATTGCAAGAACGTACTTCATACATGTACGTATAATTATAAGCTCAATATTTAAAGTGTTGTCTTATGATCATTAAAAATTGAATTCTATACTAAACACTCTTTTTTTTTTTCTTTTTAAGTAAATTTGACATTGACAAAAAAGTGCCTAAGTATGCTCATATGAAAACACGCAGTTCATTGCGCAAGATTGTTCCACGAATTTAGAGACAATTTGTGGAAATTAGAGAGAGTTTGGTTTTGTTTTATCATCAATTTTGTTTAACATTGCATGCAATATAATAAATAATATTTCGAACATTTCAGGGACACAGTTAAACATTTTGGATTATCATTTCCAAAGGCATTTCTATATTAACGTTTTTCTAGGCATACCAGATGATGGATATGCCAGCAATTGCAGTAGTTCAATGGAACAATGTAAAAATTCACACCTGCCTCATTATCTGCAGGGATATGTCATTCATGTACTCATTAATCCACACTTTGCATGCTGGTCTTACCAATTTCAAATAGTTTGGGTGGGCGTTGCACGGCAAGTTTACAAAAGAATAGATCAAGGTAGATCTGAAATTTTATGATCGTTGAAAATACCATAAGAGTTTCATACATATTTTATAAAATTACACAGGTTATTTTGAAAATGTTAATTAACACTTTTTGAAACTCAGAAACATAACATTTTAACATTTTAACACAACAAAGTTTGCCGAAGCATTACAATGGTTCGGCAACATGTGTAAATTGTTATTATTTTGCATTTATTTTCGCTCAGTGAAATCATTACCAAAATATCTTTTAGATGGAATACTCGGAACCAAATACAGAGTAATTTTGACATAGCGTAAATGTATGCCTAATGAGTTTGCCTCTCTTAGCAATACATGGGGTTCATGCTATTCTAAGAAACGGGTTTTTTTTTTTGTAGAAGACGACTTTATTTTTATCATTATTTCTTCTTTTTTATATTTTTTTCTCTTTTTTTGGTATAAACCGTATCATAAACCCTTTGATATATTCAATATAGAAAATGATGGATGAACATTGTATGCTTGAACATTTTCATTCTTGAAACCAAAATAAGTTTTAATTTTACTTATTTTCTTTTGCACCTGATATCCAGATAAAAAGTCTTCTAATAAAACAGCAACCGTTTTTTTCATATCTGCTTTCAAAATATATCATTATTAAAAAAAGGGGTCTAATAAAACTATAACATATGCCTAAAAGGACATCAGGCTTGATAATGCGTTTGTGGCATTATTCTTCAGATAACGATTGATATACGAGAAATCAGTATTAATGTAATTGACTTTTACCTTAGACTTAAGGAGATACAATTGTACTGGTTATATTTTCCTAAAAGTGCAAAATAAGAGCAATTGTAACATTTTTTCCTATTGTACATTTAGTTTCGTAATCAAATCAAGATAGTATTTTTTATGTTTATTCCATGTTTAGAGTGTATGGACAGCTGGGAAAAAAAGAAATTTATATCGCAGATTAAACCATAGAAATAGAAGAGAAATTAACAAAGATACATATCAAAGTTGGATAATTTTAGTGCAATAAGAAGAGATACCGACTTTGATGTCATTGTTATTCTCCCAGCGAATTAAAAAATAATAGACGGTATTTATGTCGACACCATTGGTTTTCTTTCTTTAATAACTTCTGTCAATTTGTGATAAAAATGCATAGTAAAGAAACTCTTTCTCTTTTCTTGTTAACATCGAAAAGCAGATCTATCTTACTACAAAATGTACCTCGAAGTACCATAAAATTAGTGCTCAGTAAAGATAGGGTCCTTTTTGGATTAGAATGTTAATGATTTTAATTGTGAATGAAATTCGTTCTGCTCTTTGCACAGTTGAAATTGACACCCCGAGAACACCATTGTCAACCGACGCGAAGCGGTTTTATTTATATAATAGCATTTGTAAATCATCTTTTAAAACGCAATTTTCCAACAACCAACAATCTCCTAAAAACGTGTATGGTTCAAAGGACTATGTGCGGTATGATCAAATATCTGCGCCCGATTTCAACCAATTTTTAAATAGTATCGTATAAAAATGAAATCTTCACAAATCATTGTAAAGAGGATGCCTATTACTTTAATCTTGATTTTAGTCATCATTGCTCACTCGCTGTTTATCTATGACGTCACTTAAATGACCTCATTCCCTCAAATTTGCAAACAAATGACGATATTCTCATTTTTGCTCTATATTTTGCATTCGGAAGTATCGAGCGCAGGTCTGCTCAAGTGCGATTTTAACATATGTTTTTCTGCAGATAGGTATACATATCATACTAAAAAATGGTACTTGAGCAAGCCTGTGCTCGATGTTTCCCAGTCGAAAAACCATCGGAAAACACCCATATTTTGCTACAAAACATCAATTTATCAAAATAATGCAATATTCATGACGTCATTTCTACATTATGACGTCACTGTGGTGATAACCTTTTACACCTTTATTTCCAATATGATTTTAGCTATCTTTCACCCTTTTTTAAAGCTCTCTCTGAAACTTTGATTTTGGGGGGCAAAAATTGCATAAAACCGCACTTAGTCCTTTCAAAAAAAGTTTAAAAACTTTACATTTGGTTTATTCTGGGTTTTCTTTTGGGGTTTATAAGTGAATTAAAGTGTGAAGCAGACTTGTTTTTAGCTTACTATCTTACTGCATGTAATTCCTGTCCCTTATATATTCTAAATACACATGTATCGTCTGCTTTCAGTGTCAGTGGTATTTTTCTGAATGGGTTTCTGAATGAAAAAAGGATTTAAGAAAACGTAAATAGTCCGAACACAGCTTTTTTAAAATGTTTAAATTTTGCAATTTTTTATGAATATATTCCTGTCAATTCATTTTTCCTATCACCAAGAACAAAAATTGCTTCATAAGTACAACAACAATTTTGAACGTAATTTCATGCAAATTAATATACGTTTTAACGTAAGTGATTGAGACACCATAAAAAAAATTATCACTGGACTTGCACATAAATTTACAAAAAGATATATAATCTATCATATTACATTTAAACCAACAAATAAGGAGAGATAAATTTAGTCATTGATAAAAACGTCTAAAACTATTACTAAAACCGATTTGGTTGGACTTTTCCGATCGCGTCGCGTTCAATTCTATCAACTACGTCGTACATAAACAATACACGCACCTAAACCACAATTTTTTTGTATTGGTGGATTCTGCTTACCGTTGATTGGTTGCTGGTTAACTAAGACTAAATTATGCACGGACAGAACAACATATCAGAGAATGAAAAATTCGCATGGGTACTCGTGACTGTTGAAATTGGGATATCTTTCGAAAGTGTACACTTGTGATAAAACATACATACGGTACATACATATATACATGTAGCTCTAGCTCTATGTAGAAATTGTGGGTTAGTAAATATAAAGCTACAGTGCATACAAAACTTACATGTACAAAAAACTTTAAGGCAATTTACTGAGCATAAAAATAACGCTATTTTTGAAAAGATTTACATCATACCATACCTCATTTTGTGCAAATAAACCATTTAAATAATTCTTCATTTAGTTTACTCCTGTTAATACATGTAATTGTAGCTTTACTTCGCCCCAAACTTTCTTCTATTAAACAACCTTTAACCGTACTCGGAAAGCGGATCAAGAGCTGTATTTGTTATGTATGTAAACAAACCAGAGTACATGTATGGAGCTGGTGATCGGTGGTTCAGAGACAGGTAAAATAAAGAAATCTGTTGTTAATTGTTTGGGAATATTTTAGTGTATATATTTACACCGAAAGTGATAGGGCAACAGAAGAGAAATGAATCGGACACTTGCCTAATGAAGAGGCACATGTACAAACAACCTTGATCTCTCCACTTCCGTCTCGTTCTTTCACACCATCGTTCAATTCTTTTATTGACTGTCGATGGCCGATCGAAAGGTGTAGAAATCAAGGAATTCATATTTATCACTTTATTTGGCAAGTTAGTTGGTAATACATGTACATTATACATTTACGGTATTTACATTAAATGAACACTTAGCACATGCAACTTTTAAATATTATATTTTTTAACGCTGTACTCTGGACCGTAGCTTTAGGCTATGGTTTAACGCTCCTTTTCAGAGAGAGAGAGAGAGAGAGAGAGAGAGAGAGAGGGAAATATTGAGGGAAAATGAACTGTTCTGAGAAATCCTTCAGCTCTGGCATTGCATAAGTGAGTACTGATAACTCTGCCTAAGAAAAGGAGTTGACTAATCATAAAGTTTTGACAACGGCGGCGTGTATAATTCATGCATGATGTACAATGTAGCTGACATAAATGATCGTGACGCTATAGGTAAAATCCAACCAAAGCGCTTTTGATAATAATCTGAAATGTTTACATAAACATTAAACGGGGAAGTCCCCAGTTTGTTAGCGATATACACGGAAATATATGTTTGACACATTCAGGTGATCATTTCTTTGGGATTTAGGAAGTCGGTGTTACGAACACAAGGTATATTTTATTTATTTGATACCTGGATGTTTTAGTATATAATAATTTTAATAGGCTGCAGTTATGCAATTAAGTTGACTAAATAATGACTAAAAGGTCAAGGGAGGTAACTGCATGACTTTGGCTCTACCATTAAGTTATCGTTCATTCGTATTCTGTCTGAGTGACACAAATTTATCTTGTGTTAGTTTTATAATATTGTTTATTGTCATAATGAACATTTATTTTTATCTTGAGTATCATTAGACATTGCTTAGATTAAGAATCATTACTTAATTGTTTTGCATTTTCACCTGTGCGACTAGAGAATGAATTAATGTTTGTTTTTATTTTTTGACAGGACTTATTATTTACCAAACAATGATGATATTATGTATGATACGTTAAGGTATCTGTTCCATAATAGCCCCAGATTCAATGCATCTTGGTGCCTAACAGTAGGAGCTTAAAACTCAATATACTTCGACATAATTTTCCTGTTTAAATATCAGTATGTAAGAGTAAAATGTGTACTAAAGGCCCTGTCAAGCCAAGTTGCGTTCCCAAGACGTGTCCACGGCGTTGTAAAATTCATCGAATCGCCGTAGGATAGCAAGATAAAGTCAGAAAACATGCACAGTTTTTATTTAAATTTAAACGGGTAAAAATGCCCTGGCGTCCTGACGGCGACCAAAGTCTTTCAACGGAGCTCCCATGGCGTGTAGCTGCGTTTCCACAGAGTTCTACTTAGTGATTTACTTCGCTCTCGCTGAGTATTCGCTAAGCGCTCATGACGTGCAGAGAGTTTTTACAGCGCTTCCATGGCGTGCTCTGTGCGCTGATGCATGCACAATAAGTTCTTAACTAATTGGTAGTTAATGTTAATTTTTAAAATTGTATGGGGAATCTGAAACAAACAAGAATTTACCGCCGGTAAATGAATGATAAAAAATTGTTTTGATGAACAAAGGTACTTTGTAATTGAAACGTAACTAATTTCTAATCAATTTGTGAAAGAGGAAAATCTTAGTGGTCAAGTCAACAAAAAGAACCGTTATATGAATTCCATAGGACCTGGAATATTTGCAAATGCTACTTCTTACAAAATCGCCTACATCAAGTTTGATAATACTACATCGCTTGCTATTGTACAACAGTCATTGTTCGAGTTTTTGAGGTTTGGCTGACAACCCACTAGAAACACCACGGGAGCGCGGTACAAACGCTTATAAACGCAACAGAAACGTCAAAAGAGCGCGATGAACGCACTAACAGGGGTCGCTGTGTAAACGCAGCCAGAAAACCAACTCGTACAAACGCTATGAATGCGCAGTGAGATTACGATAGAGACGCAGTATCATACCAAGGGACTCCCAGAGGTCTCTATGCAAGTGCAATTGACTTATCATTGCGTCTACATAACGATAAGCTGTTTTCCATAAGCGCACCAACGAGGTTCTTATGGCGCTGTTGGAGACCTAACGGCACTCTCACAGCGACCTCACTCCTTTTCTACTGCGTGTTAATCAGAACGCAGAGTCACGGCGCGTACTTTGTGCATATTTATAGTATGTGCCATCGCATGACGTTCTTTGATTTTCGAGGCAATCCCACAGCGACAAATGAAGATGCCATTGCGTTGACTCTACTGCGTGTTCCTTGGCGTGCTACTTTATGTTTACTATATATTCTGGGATCGCCCCGATGATGCAACTCCGATGTGACAGGTTTTAATAAATATCCTGTCCCTGTTCTTGTAGAGTTTCCTTTTAATCCATAAAAATCAATTCTAAAAAGAAACTTTTACGTGTAAAATTTATTAATGATTTTTTTAAATGATTAAATACATCTTTCCACAAAACACTTTGAAACTGTATTTGTACTTTTTTTCATTTTCAACAAATATATTGTCCTGATAGACATTGATGCCATCTGCATTTATTATTCCTGCTTAGTTATAACAGTTTTGATAATTTCTCTTGATAAACTACTTTTTTGCTCTAAAATGCTTTAAATTGATATCAGAGTTTTTAAAACAAATTTGATATTGAAGGTGTTAAAGCTATGTCCTAATAGGAATCAGGTATCTTAATAACATTTTCGGCGAATCATATTACCAAGATGTGATATTTCTGTGTCAATATATATATTAATTTGACTATGTTCTAATGTATTGGTCGATCTTTTCAATTCAACAACAACAAATACATGTACGCAAATTGTTATGTTATTCCTTGTTATGTTATTCCCTAAAGATACTGTATTTATTTACAATGAATATATCAATCAATGTGGACATAAGTGATTTATCTTTCATTGCTTTAATTAAAAAAAATGACGTTCAGTTACGTGAACATTTTTTATAGCCCTGTCAACTACGTACACATATTGTTTTTATTTTGTTTTCTTTTTAGGTGAATAATTTTAATACATGGATCACTTGCACCTATTATGCATTTTTATATTATCGATAACAACACTGTTTACAGGTATGTCAATTCAAGATACGATTTAATAATCTTGTATGTATTCCAAGGAATAACATTTATAAATAATCATAGTTCGTTAATTATTTCATGTACTGAAACTATTACAAAGAAATTCGAAGAACTCTTTTTTTTTAAATTAACTAAAGCAACCTCCAAAATATAAATTTTGTTTACTTTATTTTGTTTCTATTTTGAACAGATATTAATCCAACGGATGGTTTTCCACATAGTTGGTTTGATGCTCAGAATCATTGCTTAGGTCAAGGATTGACTATAGAGAGAGACAAAAGTGATCAGCCATATTGGACAGGGCTTTACCGTAGACTGACTCCCTGGATAAATATATTAGGTCAATATAAGTTTGTTTTCTTTTATAACCAGTAAACATCAGTATTCAAAATCAATTTTACCTTTCAATCGCTGATTATGTCTTTGTTTCTTTTCAATCAGCTTTACAACTGTGATTTTTTAATGCCTATATGAGTTTAAATTTTGCGTGTTTTGTTTGAAGGATGCTATTCTGATTCAATCGAATCAACGCCAAAAATTGTGAAGAAGACTATGACCATAAGCTCTGTTGGAATGTGCCAGGAATTGTGTTCTAAGCAAACTGGTTACAAGTTTGCTGTAAAGGTATGTTTCCGTTTTGCACAGGATCCGACCTACATCAGCTTTTTATTTTAATCAAAATTGATCTGTATTTATACAAATTACTTTTTTCTCATTTTACCTAGAAGAATAACTGTTTATGCATTGAAAGCAACATCCACGTAAACCCTATTATTCGATTTTCATCGTCTGACTGCAACTATACATGTCAAGATAGCTCTGAAGATATATATTCAGAAGACTGTGGCGGAGAACATACTTACAACATGTATGAAATTCAAGGAGGTACCCATTCAAATTAGGATATGATCAAAGATCATGTATTGTAGTCATAAATTATTTGTAACTTATTGAATGATGGGTCCAAACCTTAACACAACTTGCATAGTTTATTCTCCGATTTATTTCTTTTTCAGTTCATTTCAATGTGATGGGCTCTTGTCTAAGTTTACAATGTTCATCTTCAGACATACGGTTTATTCCGACAAAATGTTCTGAAACATATAATAAAGTGTGTGAAAATATAAGTAAGTTTATTACTATTAAATCCTTACCCAGATTATATATTGACTGCATTTTATTATGATAAACTGAAAGTGGCGTGAACCATCAAGTTATACATTTAATAATAATTATTTGAAAATGCTTAACGATTGTTCCCTTTCCTCTAGCATCACCAGGTTTTGCAAGTAATTGGAGTTTATCAATGGAACAATGAAGAACATCACAACCGTCTACGTATTTATTTGGGGATTTCGATCTGAATGACCCGTCTCTGGTTTGTGAACGTTTACCACGTCAAATCAAAATTGTTTGGGTGGGCGTGGCACGACAAAAGTACACAAGTATTGATCAAGGTACTATCATGTATATCAAATAATTGTATTATTGCTACAATATTTTGAAAAGCAAAAATGTTTCTACACCCTCATTAAACTTGTTTATTGTAACTATACTCAATGAGGCTCAGATAAATATTATCTATTTCAATGTAATATGTTTATAATGATTATGGTTCTACATTTATTTGATAAAAAATATTGCAAAATTAACTTTCTTTAAAGTTTTGTCATTTAAACATTCTACATTTATACGTTGTACATTTTTTTTTACTTGAGACAAAATTTTGCATACATTAATTCCTGCAAATTGAGTCTGTCTCCCTTTACTTCAACACGAGATTCATGATTTTCTAAGTATAAAAATGAAATTAACATATATTCTTTGGAGACAACTTTTCTCTTGCCTTTGTCTTATCATGTACAACCACTCCTTGACTTTAGTTTTCATTAAATTTGGAGAGATATTTCCCATGTTGCGCAAAAGCTATAAGACAGAGAACTGTTAACTTATTCTGCATATAATTAACCTTTTTCTTTAATAATTTCTTTAGATGAGAGTAGATGGCACTACTATAAGAATAACTCTATAAACAGATCGTTGAAAAACGTAACCCTTCATAAACAATGAATGGGGCTTTGATAAAATTACAACTACATGTATAGTCACTTTACCCCCATGTAAGGTATAAAAATAAAACCGTATTCGTCATGTTAACATGGTGGTAAATGTGTAATATTGGTAAAAACATCGTAAATAAAATAGATTTACCATCCCAAAATAAAATTTGAAATTGTAAGAACATATTTGCTTATCATAAAAGATAGAAAAAGCGATAACTAAGAAGACGTAATGGTTAGTAGCCAGCGAGAAGGATTTAAATAGCATGTACAACGTATTGTTTGTCAGTCTTGCTCTTCATTAATCAATTTATTACAACTTAGAAATGCCTATTTTACCCCAAAAAGGCAGAAAACTAGTACTCTAACTTCCCATCATTCCTTACAAATCAAACAACTTAAATAAAGGCGTTTTATCATAATTACGAGGCTAATTAATGTTCATTAAAAAGTATTCTGTATTTTGCATTATAAACTATTTTCAACAGAAAAGGGTATTTTAGTCACAACCTTTAAGAGCGGTCAGTTTACAAAAAATTGTGAAATTGCTTGTATTACTTTGTTTATGACAACTTTTTTTTTTTAACTCTGAGTCATTGTATATGAAGATTTTGTTATGAGACGAAACATTGTTTTATTAAAGGATGGAAAATAAACGAACAACAAAAAGAAACATTTTTGGAATGTCAAATGTGTGAAAGGAACGCCTGCCACTTCAGAGGCTGTTCTAATTTATCAGCTAGCTCCATATTCTGTAAAAATATATCTGATAGATTCCAAGGCAAAACAACATCAACCTTAATGTCAAATCATTCAACATCAGTTGTAATCCTCGCCTCAAGATCTACAACTGTAAAGTCTGGTAAATACATTCTGTTATAAAACATTAAACAGCTGATTTTTGACAAGGTGTTTTTTTTTATTTTATAAAATGTAAATTCAATTGTTACAGGTCCCAGTGAAGATTTAGTTTTAAAAATAGCATTACCACTCACCGTAGGTTTCATCACTTTACTCTTATGTGTAGTAGGAGTGGTTCTTTATAAAAGGTATTTATCTTACACTTTTTGGAGTTCCCTATAACAAAGAACATCAAAAGTGTTATTGATTCGAGTCCTTTTTAAAAGCGTGAATTCTGTAACTCACTAGGCAGTGCAGACAAATTGAATACCGTAGGTTGGCGTGGGATAAGAATTTGACCGCACAGCATTGTGTGTTATTAAAGCAACGATACACAAACTATGGATATAATGTTTGTATTATATTATATTTGTTCCAATGTTTAATTTTATTAAATGTCTATACATTATCAATTCAAAAGTTGTATATTACGCTCTTTGTCAGGAACAGTCATCAAGAATACTGTTTAGAGCGATTATGCAAGAAAAAAACAATATAGTGTCAGATTGTTTTTTTATATTGAATAGATAAAGTTTTCAAGATTATTTTCCATAAAACTGATACACAATCGCTATAAGTCAAATAAGTTTGAGATTTTCATTAAATAATAATAATTATAATATTTTTGTCTACACTGAAATACGCATTATGATGTTTACATCTGTTGATCTCTGTTACATGTATTTGAATATAAACGTTAAAGATTTCCAAGGGAAAATATACACTGAATGCAAATCTAGTTTATGCAGATTCAAAACTACAAGCAGAAAAAAAAACCATAAGACCATTTGTTTTTATTTCATAAAATAAAAAGTTGACACGTGGAATTTTTTTTCTGTAAGCAATTCCGTCGACCTCACGTTTAAAAAGTACCGGTTTATATTAACTTGATCGGTTTATTTAAGTCATACTTATCTGCTAGCTTTACATTTGAATATGATTTACTTGTCATTTGTTTAAATTTCATTTTAAACAGAAGACGCAAGATGACGAAGACTGAGAGGACTACAAAAACAGAAGTTAAATCTGTATCTGGAAAACAAGTCTATTGTGAGTTGAACTTTGCCCAGAGTAATTCATCTTTTGCATTAGATCACTGTTATCAGAAAATATCAAAGGGAAGTAATTCATTAAATGAGAGTCCCTGCTGCAAACAAAATGGTGTTAATGACTATCAAAGGGACAGACAAGAGGGTAAAACGGAAGGGAATATTATAAATCAGAACGCTTCAACTAATATTACCGGAGATACGTCCGGGTATGACACCATTGCATACAGCAGAAACCAGGAAGAAGAGGCTACCTACGATCATTTACGTCAAAATGCAAATGAAACTTAATGATGTGATGTACCTCTCGACAAACATTGGGATAACAATTTCTAATAAAATGTTGCTTGAAATTATAGACTATCAATAAACATTTTACTAAAAGTCTTAGTATAAGTTCATTTTGCAAAAAGAAAATACACCGCTTAAAAAAGGGAAAAATACCCTTATTATCAAACCAAGTCCAACATACCGTGGATGTAAATCACGGATTTTTTTTTTTTTTTTGGGGGGGATTTAAAATATATACCGGTATTCCTTTATCAGTTGATGACGCCACAGATCAACACACTTACCAGGCAAGTTATACTGACTTCGTACTAAAACTATTCCAAATCATTAGCAAATACAACAGTAAAGAACAGACAGTAAAACAGTAAAGTAATGTCAAATTAAATATTCAGTGCCCCAAAGTTCTTTTCTGGAATTCCTGAGCAACACAATGAAGTTACTTACCAACTTGTTCTAAATACTGTCAACAACTATATTCTGAAATCCACTAAAATTACTCTTGATCGATACTCGATTAGTAATTCACATCCTTTGGGACCTCCACAAGGTTCTCGAGATTGGGATATCATTGTGCGCTTCACAAGATATCATCGAGACCGTGACCTGTTTTTAATAACAAGAAGAGCTTTACGAGCTTCAACACAAACCCTACGAACAATAACAAAAATGTCGTCAACGAGGCTCTTACAAGACGCAGGGCCCTACTGTTTAAGAAAGCCCAGGCAGCTGTCAAAACAGACCAGGTATCTTCCTGCTAGACTAATGACGTAAAACTAATTTTTAAAGTTAGCAATGCTAAGAAAATCAACATTCGCTCCGAAAAAGATCTTAATAAACTTTCGGCAAAAGGTAGAATCCGCCATACAAACTATGCTGCCGCCACCGCTTGCAACATCGACTCAACTCTCTCTCTCTCTCTCTCTTTTTCTCTCTCTCTCTCAGATTTAGTCACCAGCGGTAATGTCTCGACTCCGCCAAGCTACGATCTGATTGGACAAAGGTCAGTCAAAATATTACGTAGAAACGTTTCTGGAGTTAACCCCTATTAAACGCTTCAGTGTACTTCGCTATAATTGAGATAGGAAGTCATATACATTTGTTTTTGTTTTTTGTTTTTTTTTTGTACAATAAAAACAAGTTTAAGTTATAAAAATGTCAAATGCTATAATGTTTTAATTAAAAGTAGTCTACTGTACGCATTCCTTACGAGGGGTAGGCATTGAAATTTAAAAATCAAACACATTAATGCCCTCTTTTAAAGTTTATCTACAGCTAAATAAAATAGACAACCAAAAGTACTCTAGCGCTTTTTCTTGGCCCCTCTATGACAATCAATTTAAGGTTGTATGGGACATCTGTCGGTATTAATGTGGATTGAAGTACATTGTAATCAAAATACTTTCACCAGATTAAAGTTTGGAAATTTTACTATGTTAAGCAAACAAATACGTTTAAAATTATTTTGGAAAGGTAAAAATATCAAAATTCCTATAGGGATTCGAACTCATGACATACTGATTTGTAGTGAATCCTCTGAGCCACTGCACTTAGCTGTTTGGTGACAAACCTGTGGAAAAAAAACTATTCATAAAATTTCACTTAATTTTGTTAACTTTATTGTTTATTTCGATTAATAAGATGTCACAACATGGAAGTGTCCCATAAAAACTTAATCCATTGTTGTGCCACTGACCCGTTTACATAGAAGCTTGCATTAAAACTCACCTTCCAACAATTTAAAAACCAGATTTGTCTTTGTTCATTTTTGCACTGTCTTTCTGCCGTCCACGCTTTCGGTTTACTTTCTAAATTCATCTTGCGAGCTCAGGTTTCATGAATATTTTAACAAAGAACGTTTATTAACAGGCAATAAAAGGAATAAATAGTTATTCAATATTATTTCATTAGTTTTTAACGAAATGTAGTGTTGTTGTCTATTTATTTTTCAAATACTTCCTATTCCAATTAAAATGTACATGTATCATTTGAGGCGATAAAACACTGTCATGTTGGTTGATTTTAACTAAACAAACAGAGCACATGAGTGTATCATTACTGGTTTAAAAACATATTTTGATTGTATCATCCAACGGACGTTGAACGTATCATTTTCTTCGAGGGTTTGTTGCTAAAATTAATATAGCAGCTACAAGAATGAATAATAGACACTTTTGCGAATATCAATTTAAAGCTTACTTAACAGGCTAACATTCTAATATTGTATCATTTCGATAGCACACGCTGTTTTAGTTTGTTAAGTGTCCAAACCTCAAAGTTTGCATTTTTGCCCCAAAATTGCATTAGAAATTGGCTCAAAATTCTTCATCTTGCAACGCTTTTAAAAAAAAACAAGACTGGTCATAAAAGAGCAACTATATAAATCTACTTTTAACCAAATATCATTAGATTAATATTTGTTTAAGATTGATAATAAAGAACATTTCTTTCCTAAGTGAACGTCTGCTGTCCAGGTAAACAAACAATTTTGAATGTATCACACGGCACTTGAATAAAAAGATTCAAAGCGATTGTACGGTGTGGATTGGCGTTATACAATTCTTTATTTTTTTTTTCAAAATTATTGTAGGGGTGAGCGCAGTCTCTGTATGTAAATCTGCGCACAAAATAAAAAAAAAATGAACGAATAATGTATGTTTTAATTTAATAATGTAAAAACTCGCAACTGCCTTTGTTATTTGGCTGGGATATCAGTGCTTTGTTTGTCTAGACATAGTTTTGTTCGTTGGTGTATATCTAATTAGAGTCTATTGTTTATCCAATTTAGAAAACCCCTGGAACTAACACATAATATACAAGATATACACAACAGGTGTGTCGTGTGCCTAGGTGCATGTCAGGGTTTTAAAGGCGTTGAAATCTTAGTATGTATGTGTATGTGATAAGTTTAGTGAATGGAAGTTTATTTACATTTATATTCATTTTCAAATTATTTCCTCTGGCTTATAATCAAAGTACTGAAAGTACTGGAAAGCGCTAAGCCGGGAAGAAAACGTTAAATCATAGACAGTCAATTCTGCGGTATATTTCAGGGTATATCATTAAATTTAATAAAGTCTCTAGCTCACATCTTATCATACGTAAAAAGTAGCGTGTTCCAACATAATTTAATTTAAGGTGTGTTATCATGGACTCAGATTCAATGGTCACAACAGTATTTCATCTTAGGTCACGTCAAAACAGGGCTGAGGAAAAATAATTTTCAATTTTTCCTTCGAATTTGGGTCATTTCCACCTGCGACAAGGGATAACCTTTTATGTAATGAAAAAGCATGTGTAAGGTTTCTGACTATCCAAGTTTTGTTATAATGCAAGATCATTTGAATTTTTTATGCATGTTGTTTTTTAAGGGGAGGATGGATGAAAAGTTGTTGACTTGTGGTCTTGTGCTTTTCAAGCACACGTGTAACTTCGACGTAACAAACTCTCACGACTTGATGGATGTACATGTGTTTTTGCTAAATTATTCCAATTATTGCTGAACACCTAATACACAATCAAATGTATATAACACCCATTTTTTCCTCAAAATTTCTAATGGAAAGAAATCATCATCATGAATGTGATATCTTTATGAGCACCCATATCCGATATATAATAATAATATTCATTATATCAAGTTATTCCCAATTTAATACTGATTGAAATGTATCTTCATGCAGGATAACTTGAAGATATGTTTTCCCTACTGCACAGTTATGAGTTCTCCCGAGTCTGACTTCTCCAGGGTACACGACTTCTCCAGGGTACGACTTCTCTAGCATCCGCCAGTAGGTGGCGATATTTCGAAAATGCGGAATCGAAAGTGGAAGTAGGAACAGAAGTCTGGCGACAAAAAAGCGCTGCAGCTATGCTTAGCGCTTTAAAAAAGTGTACAGATAAAAGATACATGTATGTAAGAGTAAAATCTAGAGGCTAATTAATTACAGTACCGGTGTTCATAAATGGGGGGGGGGGGTAAAATAATTAAATATATGTATAAGGGTAAATATGTCACATACCCGGCCAGGTACATCATACAATTGTATGTACATGTATATGTATAGATCATTTACAATTGCCACATGCAGTACATGAAAATACGTCACCGGTATTTGGTAGTATTGTTTGTTATAGAAATAATAGTTTAAAAATCATGTTTACAATTCAATGTTTTAACATATATCATTTAATTTGTTATTCTAGATCTGTTATAAATGTACGATCATCAATTTTATTAGAATTCTGGATCGGTGCCGTGATCTGAAAACCGGGAAATTGCGTAGAACTAATACCCTAATAGTTTCAATGCATTTAAAAGAAATAGTTTTATCTTCATCCTTCCATTTCATTTAGCTATGAATTAGGTGAACGTATATCTACTCGGTTTGAATTTATTTACTAAGTACTAGTAAGCCTAACAGTTTCGAAGTTTCAAGTTTCGTATTTTATTCTAAATACATGCATATATGATATTTATAAATTAGATATAATTGATTGTAACAAACGGAATGGAAATCAAAATTTTTTCAAGAAAAAAATACACACTCATTACATTGATTCAATAGCCAACATTTTTAAAGATATCAAAACCAGCTGCTTAAAAGATATAAGTTGCCGTGGCGCAGAGGGAGTAAGGTGATGCTAGAAAAAAAGATAAAAAAAAAGATGATGCTAGTAAACGAAGTGTCCTGGGTTTAATCCTCATCTTGGGCGTTTTGAATTGTTTTCATTTTATTTTCTAGAGCAAAAACCGTTTTTAATACCTTTTCTGTAATAAAGTTAATACATTTTGATGGTAAATTAAGCACAATATTGAATTAAAAGATTTTTTTAATGGCTTAAAGGTAGCTTGAAGGTAACTTAAAGGTGGCTTAAAGAAATTTGGACATTAAGGACCTAAAAGTTGTCCTTATAGGTGGCTTAAAGGTGGCATAAAGATAGTTTTTAAGCTGCCTTAAGCTTTAAGCCATCTTTACGCTTTCTTTAAGCCACATTTTAGCAACACGTATAGCCTAAAGGTGGCTTTAAGATCGTCTTTAAGCTACCTTTAAGCACCTTTAAGCTATCTTTAAGGAGAACTTAAAGATGATCATTCATCCTGTGACAGGGGTTGCCAGGGGCTTACAGTAGCACTCAGTGGATGTGTACAGGGGACACAGGGAATATGAGAGGGTTTACAGGGTCTCTGTAGAGGGGCACACGGGGGATGTGTACAGGGGACACAGGGGATGTACAGGGGATGACAGTGAAGACCCAGGGGGTGACAGGTAATTTTCATACAGACAGGGGTTTTTAGAGCTAGTTTTGTATATACCACATGTATGAGATATATTGAAAACTTTATTGCAACTTTACTTCTTGCACACAGCAAAACGTAGCAATTTATCATCTTTTAATTTGGTGACTACTGTGGAATCATTAAAATTCGTGGGGGCCAATTTTCGTGGATGACCTATATTTTACAGGTTCGTGGGGACGTAATTTCGAGTATTCTATTACACCTATAAAGGGAGTCGTGACTTTAAAACCCAAATGTATTAATTAGTGGAGGATGTTAATTCGTTGGTGAGAGGTACCCACGAATTCCACGAAAATTGAGCCACCACGAAATCTAATGATTCCACAGTATAATAATCGACATATTACAACCACCGATAATTTTTACGTGTATGGCACTTCAGTATACATTACCAGTAAATAAAGGCATGATCACTGAATTTGGACCAGATTTAATAATGAAGTATACATTGTCTGCATCAAAGCTGTTTAGATGTACATGTTTAGATTGATTTGTTTCATTGCTGAATTATGAGAAATAAAAGTTTGACTGTTGGTTAACTTGTATTTTATAAATATTGATCAATGTCCTTTTAAACAAACACATATACGTATACAATAATGCATGCGTCAGATATCTCTTTTTAAAACCTTCAAAGTAAAAAGGCCCTATTAAATCAATGAAAATAGGGGAATCCCCAGAGTGTTGTTCACGAACAAGGAAGTAAAATCTAGAGCACACATACCTGGTCGGTCCTGGTGGATTGTTATGTTTATATTGCAACAGGTGGTTCTTTTTGGAAGAGTTTGGTTTAATTGTTTCCGTTGTACGGTACGTTTTGATTATTTAATGCTTTTCAATAATATTTTATCTGTACATTCTTTTTATACCTTTATACTTACCCTTTCTATTTTGATTACTACAGGATCAAAATTAAAACGATTTATACAAATGATAGTTTTCACATAAAGCAATAATGGGAAAAGTACAGCAAGAGGAATGTTGTTTAGATGTCTGACGCTTGCGCATTCCTTACATAAATGTATGTCAAAGTGGATTTGTGCATCGATAATACCCACAATATGTAACAGACATAATCGTGTATTCAATGTATTGTTATATGATCCCATGTGTAGGTTTGTGTACAACGTATTTTTATTAATTGCAAAAGACTGTTGTTTGCCGAGTATTTAATGTTAATGCTTTGTAAATACATGTACATGTACGTATTAGTTTTCTTTTTAGGCTCTATAATAAGGACAACAATTATGGACAAATCAAACCAGTTATATTTTTTAATATTTTTGACAACAACACTTTTCACAGGTAAATCAAGATATAAATTGTAATAGCCTTAAGCATTAGGATAGGATGGGCATTTCAGCATAAATTAAATATTAGCTTATAGCTTCTGACAAGTTTAATTTTATCTTTTTTTTTAATTTCTGCCCTATTTCAAACAGATATCAATTCAACTGACGATTTTCCACTTAATTGGTTCGATGCTCAGAATCATTGCTTAAGTCAGGGATTGACTACAGAGAGAGACAAAGGTGACCAGCCATATTGGACAGGTGTTTACCGTAGACTGACTCCTTGGATAAATATATTAGGTTAATATCTATTTGATATATTATATCACCTGTACATATGCTTACTTAATATCAAGATTATCTTCTGATCAATAGTTAATCTTTTGTTTGTTTTTGACCAGCATTACAACTTTATACATATACATACATAAACATAGACATGCCTTAATGAATTTGAATATGTGTGCTTTGTCTTAGGTTGCTATAACGATTCTAGCGTGTCACAGCTAGATGTAATAAAAAAGACTATGACTATAAGATCCGTTGAAAGGTGTCAAGAAATATGTCATCATGAAAACATTGATAAATTTGCTGTAAAGGTATACTTATTGCACAAAATACAACTGAAGTCAGTTTTCTGTTTCAATGACATTTTATCTGTATGAATATAACTTAATTTTTCTTATTTTATGTAGATGAATACATGTTTATGTATTGAAAACAACATCAACGTAAGCCCCTTTAATCGACTTTCAGCTTCTAATTGCAACATTTAATGTGTAGTTAATTCAGACGATAAATATTTCGAAGATTGCGGTGGGGAAAGCGCTTACAACATGTATGGATCTCAAGGAGGTATTTTATTTATATTATGATCAGATAAAAATATTGTATTATACATGCAATAATAAAACAAATTTACATTTGTTATTGCTGATCTTTGAAACACTATGATAATGTCTACACACTTTAAATTTTTTTCAGTTTATTTCAAATCGTTTGAATCATGTATGACTTTACAATGCAATCCTAAGGACATAAAATTTATTCCACAACAATGTTCCAAATCCTTTGAAAAAGTGTGTGAAAATATGAGTGAGTTTGCTATTAATTTATATATAATTTAATTATTCTTTATATTCATTGTATAATAATAAATTGAAAATAAGAGGCAGCCTTTGAGTTACATTGCGTTATTTATCTGAGTGTGTTTACGTTTTTGTAGCATTACCACGTAATGGTTATGCAAGTAGTTGGAGTTTATCAATGGAACAATGTAGAAAATCACCTCCGTCTATCTATTTATTGGGAGATTTCGATCTGAATTACCCAAAACAGGTTTGTGAACATATACCACAAAATCTGCAGCTTTTTTGGGTAGGCGTGGCGCGACAAATATACACAACTATCGATCAAGGTATGTATCAAATTTTATCATTTATTATTATTTACTGTATACCAGGAAACATTCACCCCGTTTTATTTTCGCACTTTTCGCCCTCGTTGTCAAATCGCGAATTTAAGACTGGTCGAGTTATATGTTGCATCTTATATAATATCTCTGATAACGCAACTGCATCTTGGTGAAAATAACTCTGTATAAACTATTACTAACAATAAACTCGAGATTGTTTAATTTGACTTTAGCTATTGAGACACAAAAGTGTAATGATTTTGTTACCACAATATATGTAGATTTATTTTATTTCATGATTCAGTTTATCAAAAAGCGTATACCAAAATTTTTAAAAGATTTTGTCATACAAACCAACTTTACTATATGTCTAAGTTATGTCTTGATTATACATATGTATAGTGATGAATTACTCCTTGCTTTTTAGTTTCCTTGACGAAAAAAGTATAAAACAAACGTTATTGGCCAAATTAACTATTTTGTCTGGAATATTGTTTTTAGAAAGGATAAATAACGCATACTATATCAGATTTTTTTCGCGTGTATCTAATTTCCGCTTTGTTTGCGACGATTGCCAAATCGCGGAAAACAATTGGCGTAAATTTCATACAAAGTTTTGTTCTTGTAAATTAAATGAGTTTTCTCTTTCCTTAAAAGGTAAACAGGTAAGTTACGGAACGGTGAACTGTGTTGAGCTTGTTAAGTTAGAGGTAGATATTGTGGTATCGAAGAATAAGCGCGATATAACATGTATTTAAGCCTCGTTGTTTATTTAATAATCCAATGCCAAGTTAATAAAAAGGGTTACTTTCCTTGCTTAAACCGATGTCTAATTATACCTGAGCTACTGGTATTTGTAAGGGTACATGATCTTTTGATCTATGACTGATTGCGTCTTTAGAAATAATTATTGGTTATCATTTTACATTAAGAAAAACGTGTGAATAATTTAAGTTTTTCATTATAAAGAATAAGGATTTAGATACGTTTTTATCGTATATATGACATCCTCATATTTTTCAAATTGACAAGAAAGAAACAGGTAAACGATAACTACGTTATTGCTTTACTAGAACTGAAAACGATTAGAACCCGATGTATTCTAAATTATCACCTGTCGTTCGGTACATTAAGGGGGAACAGGACGCATATCACGTGACTATCATTGCATTGATTCTCACAATCATGCAATATATGTTTAATATTCTATAGCTGGGAAGTATCATTGTGTACGGATGTTGTAAAATAGCACCTTACAAATCAGTGATTACATTATGTTTTTGAAAAATCAATTAAAATTGTATTTTTTTAAAACTAAGGATTGGAAGTAAAGGAAGAACAAAGAGGAACATTTGTAGAATGCCAAATGTGCAAAAATAACGACTGCCTATTTAGACCCTGTTCTGATCAATTAAGGGGTTCCATATTCTGTCAAAGCATATCGAACACTTCCCTAAGCCGAACAACGGAATACGTAACAACGTCACAAGGAAGATTTTCGGCATCAACCTTTATACCTAATAGTTCAGTACCTACTACTGGAAATTACGATAGAGACCTGTTTTCAGTAAAGAGTGAATCTGGTAATTATATTTTGTTTTATAATCATAAATAATGTTGATATACTTTGACAAAAAGTCAAAAGTTTTGTTTTAGTTATCAAATAAATTTGTAATGTAATTGTATATTGTTTCAGGTGACGATTTAGTTTTTAAAATAACCTTGCCACTCACCGTAGGTCTAATCGTTTTACTTCTGTGTTTAGTTGGAGTGGTGCTTTATAAAAGGTAATTATTTTACAACTCTTAGAGTTCTATAAAACACATTAGAAATTGTTGCATAACCTGGTGTGTTATATATAGGTGACGATATCCTAAAAAAAGTATACAATGTTTATCTGTCATGGTATTATGCTTATATTCATGACATTTGTGTGCTGGTTTTTGTGGGTTTTATAAAGTCGTACCATCATTTTCTTTTCAAAACGTTTACCCGATTTCATTAAATTAAACAAAATGAATTTAATTCAACACTTTTTGGGAAGTTTCATTAATAGATTTAATAATTAAAATAAAAGCTCTTTCGAATATCATGGTGAAAGTAAAATTGAGAACTTTCAATTAAGAGATATAATGCAAGGAATCACAAGCATTCAAACAACATTAGCAAACTTTATGATCCGCCTTGACGGTCAGGGCAAGCACATAGACGAACTTACTAAAGAAATAAGAGGCAAACATGGTATACAGGAACGATTAGAACATGTACAAGAGCAGGCCAACGATACACTGTACAATGTAACAGAACTGGAAAACAATCAGAAGAAAATGGAGAGAGAAATTCGGAGGCTACGGGATTATGTAATCCGCCTAGAGTCCAAAACGAACACGCACAGTGCCCAAATTATTGACCTTAAGTCTAGGTCAATGGAGAACAACATCATTATAAGTGGACTAGAGGAAAAAGTGACGGAAAGACGAGTCTCGGAAAATCTACCCAATGTCATCAGGAATTTGTTTATTACAGAATTGGAAATGAAGGATGGGGACCTTGACAATCTACAAATTAACAAACTATTCCGCATGGGAGACTTTGACCCTCGGAGAAAATATCCACGCCCAATATGCGTACAGTTCTATGACAAGACCAACAAAGACTTGATCATGAGCAGAGTTAAAATACTCAAAAATAAAAGATCCCCCATAAGGATAGCTCAGCAACAGCCAGACGAGATACGGGAAAAGAGAAAACAACTATTCCAGGTACAGAAACAGTATGCAGACCGAGATATCGAGACCAAAATTAAAGGAGATAAGCTGATCTTCACGCAGAGCAACTCAATATACAGAGACAAGGTGGGGTCAAGACCCACAGCTGATGAAGTCATCACCTGCGACGACGTGACAAAAGAAGTGTTCTCGGGAAAGTCAATGGAGGACAACGGTAACAAGTTCGTCTCACATTCCACGGCCGTAGATTCCTATAAGCAGGTCAGGAGATCAATAATCGAAATCATGCGTATCGACGGTGTTCCGAGTGCCACGCATAATGTATATGCGTACCGTTTTGTAAGCTCCGACGGGACCATTCATGAAGGTTTCGATGACGACGGAGAACATGGCGCAGGACGACAGCTACTCAGGACCCTGACAGATAACGAGGTGAAAAACGCGCTCGTGGTAGTGTCGCGATGGTATGGGAGCAAGATTGGACCAAGGCGTTTTGCGCATATCAACGAGACCGGTCTCAGTGCCGCAAGGAAACTACCCGTATCTGTGTAATTTACTAGCCTCGTAAATTATTCAATCCATACATTTGCAAGTGTTCATCATGTGCTACTAGTGAGTTTATAATTCTACTAGTGAGTTGATAATTCTATTATATATATGAAACGCAAAAAAGTGTATTATTATACATGTATTAATGAATATTATATGTTAAAATGTATTAACGGAAGGGCTGAGTGTTTGAAAAGTTATTAATCATTAGAAGCTATGGTTTCTCTGCACTGTTTATCTATTTTTTTTGTAATTCGTAATTCTAGATTAACCCCCCCCCCTTTCGTTTCAGCCCATAGTTGATATGAAGGACCACTGTTGTTGTTTTTTTCTTTTTTGGTTTTTTTTCTCGTTCATATTTTTTATATAGAAAACAATTATGTTTTTTACTATTTATGTTGGATCAAAAGAACTACATAGATGTGTCAAAATTATATAAAGCACTGGATTTTTTATTGACCACGATGCCGGAAATAATGTGTTCCAACCGTCTTGACTCCGGTGTTAGTTACTACTTTATTATTTCCTGTTTGAGGTGCTAACGGGACACATTCTCGATGTACACATGATTCATTGATTGTAAGTTTTTCCTGCATTTAGTTTTGTTCCTTTTTTTTCTTTTTGTCATCCACAATTCACACCACGTTGATGGAACATTAATGTAGAGTGGAAATGTCATGTCCATTACTAACGTTAAAAAAAGTATGTAACTCAAGTTAAGGTTGTGTTTCTCCTGAGACGTTAACAGTGACGACTTGTATATATTTACTGATGCTACCTAGCCAAATCACAACCTTCTCGTATTACTATATTTATTTTCTTTTACGAAGAGTTACTCTACATTTAATGTTACCTTCACGCCGATTGTTATTAATCTTTTTATTACATACACATTTTTCTCTTAAATATTAGATCCATAATGATTTTTGGTTAATCTTCTCTGTGCAAGGTTGATATCTAAATCATGTTTTTTGGATCACCCGTATGTGCATCCTGGATTCACGACTTATTTTTTACTCTTCTTTCTCTATCAACACAATGTGGGGGTGCAGTATTCTTTTCCACTTTTTTATATCATGGTAGAACAAATAAACAAACACCAAGAAAACCTCCTTAAAATTTTAACAGTAAACTGTCAGGGCCTTGGTGATGGAAACAAGAGGAAAGATGTTTTTCAAACCCTTAGAAACAAAAATTATCATATATACTTTTTACAGGATACCCATTTTACAGAAAAAGAAGAAAATATGATTAAATCACAATGGGGTTATAAAGCTTTTTTTAGTTCTTTTAAGTCAAACTCCAGGGGTGTAGCTATTCTTTTTAACAACAACTGTGAATTAGAGGTTCACAAAACATTTAAAGATGATAGTGGCAACTTTCTTATTCTTGATGTTTCTGTTGATGATTTACATGTTCTACTGGTTAATGTATATGGCCCAAATCTAGATACACCTACATTTTATACAAACTTATTACAGCATATTGAGAATCTTTTTACGAACCAACGTATTGTTCTTGGTGGTGACTTTAATTTAATTTTTGATAAAGAGTTAGATTCAATGAATTACAAAAGCTTGAATAATCCCAAATCAAGACTTGAATTACTAAGACTAATTGAAATTTTAAACCTTAAAGACTTTTTCCGTGAAAACAATCCAAATCTGAAAAAGTATACCTGGAGAAGGAAAACCCCAGTAAAACAAGCCAGGCTGGATTTTTTCCTAATTTCAGATACATTACAAAATATGTCTCCAATGATTAAAATAGAAAATAGCTATAGGTCAGACCATTCCCCAGTTGTTTTATTTATAAAAAAGAATGAATTCTTAAAAGGTAAAGGATTATGGAAATTTAATAACTCCCTATTAACTGATAAAGAATATATCAAAATAGTAAAACAAATAGTTATAGATATTAAAAAACAATACTCCTGTTTTGTGTACAATAAAGACAATATATCCTCTGTACCGGATGATAATATACAGTTCACAATAAGCGACCAATTGTTTTTAGATACCCTGCTCATGGAAATAAGAGGAAAAACTATCTCGTACTCAACTTATATTAAAAAAAAAACTCTTGAAAGAGAAGATAAGCTTAAAAAGGAAATTTTAAATCGAGAACAGAATTTGACTCAGGATTCTAGTCAACAACTTGAGGAAAAACACAATGAACTGGAAGAAATTAGGAATATTAGATTAAAAGGTCAATGTATACGATCAAAAGCAAATTGGATAGACCAGGGAGAAAAACCAACAAAATATTTTGCTAATCTAGAATCAAGAAACTATATTAATAAACAAATATTGTTAATTGAGAAGGACGATGGATCAATAATAAGAAAACAACAAGAAATTCTAAGTGAAACAAAGACATTCTATGAGAACCTTTATACAAGAAAGGACATAATAGAAACAGAAAATATACATGAAAAACTGAAAGACTTTAATATACCTAAACTAAATCAAGAGGAATCAGAAAATATCGAAGGTCCTATTACAAACACAGAAGTTTTCAATTTTTTAAAAAGCATGAAAAATGATAAAAGTCCAGGACCTGACGGATACACTAGTGAATTTTTCAAATTTTTTTGGAATAATATTGGATCTTTTATTACGAGAGCAATTAATAACTCAAACGAATTACTGCATTTTACAGAACCAAATAAGTTAGGAATCATAACTTGCTTGCCGAAAGCTGGAAAACAAAAACAGTTCCTAAAAAATTGGCGCCCAATAAGTCTTCTAAATGTTGTTTATAAAATAGCATCAGGATGCATTGCTAATAGGATTAAGTCACTATTAGACAAATTAATAAATAAAGACCAAACTGGTTTTATCAAAGGAAGGTTTATTGGAGAAAATATAAGACTCATATATGATTTAATGAATTATACTGAACTACATAGAATACCAGGTTTATTAATGCTTATTGACTTCGAAAAAGCATTTGATACTATATCTTGGAAATTTATTTTTGAAACACTGGATTTTTTTAAATTTGGACCATCTATAAAAAAATGGATAAAGACCTTTTACAATGGCGCCAAATCATGTGTTTTGCAAAATGGATTCACTTCTGACTATATTTATCTTCAAAGGGGCTGTAGACAAGGTGACCCCATTTCTCCATATCTTTTTTTATTATGCGCTGAGATCTTAGGGATTTTAATTAGAAATAATAGGGATATTAGAGGAATTGTTATAGATGGAATAGAATATAAGCTTTCTCAATATGCTGATGACACCTCTCTTATTTTTGATGGTTCGCCTCAGTCTATGGATGGTATTTTAAGAGTTTTAGATTATTTTGCAGATCTTTCAGGACTAAAAATTAATTACACAAAAACTAAAATGGTTTGGATTGGGAGTAAGAAATTTTCAAGAGAAGTATTTCACCATACAAGATGGAAACTAAATTGGAATAACTCAACCTTTGATTTACTAGGAATAAAATTTTCTGTAACTCTAGATGAGATGTCTAGCATTAATTATGAGCCTAAACTGTCAGATATTAAAAGGATTTTAAACCAATGGAAATTAAGAAAACTAACCCCAATTGGTAAAATCTCAGTAATAAAAACATTGATTCTGCCCAAATTAAATCATCTGGTGCTCTCTTTACCTAACCCAGACTCTGATTTTACAAAAATTTTAAATAAGGAAATTTACCAATTTTTATGGGGAAGCAATATTCACAAAGTAAAAAGAAACACTATTATACAGGAATATGGATATGGTGGTTTAAAAATGATAGATTTTACAGATTTTAGCTCTGCTCTAAAGTCTAGTTGGATAAGAAGAATGATTTTCTCAGACACAAAATGGAAAAATCTCTTAGAGGCAGAATTACAAACAAAAATTAAAAACATATGGGTTAAAGGTATGGACTTTACAGCTAATTTATGTAAAAATACAAAAAATATTTTTTGGAAAGAAGTTTTTAACAGCTGGATTTTAATCGTAAAAGCAACTAGACAGGAAGTTATGAATGTTCCATTTGAAAACATTTGGCTCAACCCAAAAATAAAAGTTAATAACCATTCTTTTTTCCTAAAACACTATTTTAATGCTGGTTTTATACATATACAAGATCTTTTTGATAATGAGGGTGTTTTTCTTAGTCTAGAAACAATAGAAAACCAAAATATAAAAACAAATTTTATCGAATACGCAAGCCTAAGGAGAGCAATATTTGAAAGATTAGATAAAGACAATATCAATGAAATCAAATACAAGTCTGGCCCAAGTATCCCCAGTCATATAAATATCTTCTTCACCAATAAAAAGGTTGTAAAGACATGTATAACAAACTTATTAAGGAGAAAAGAGATCCAATTACATCTGTAAATAAATGGCTAGAAAGGGGCTTTATTTTTAACAACAAAGACTGGAACAAAATATTTGAACTTCCGTTTAAAATTACTAAAGAGTCAAAACTACAATGGCTACAATTTCAAATTTTACACAGAATAATACCAACAAATGACTATCTTCACAAGATTAAGGTTAAAGAATCCCCAGTCTGCTCCTTTTGTAAAAGAGTTAATGAGACTATTGAACACTTATTTGTAGATTGCTATTGTGTAAAAGAACTTTGGGAACTATGTGAGGAGTGGTTGTTAAGGAAATTGGAAATGCAAGTAACATTTGACAAAAACTCAATTTTATTTGGAAAATATAAAGAGAGAAATTTGTATAAAGTACATAATCTTTTAATTCTAATAATAAAACAATACATATTTGTAAGTAGATATAAAGAAGTTCCAAAGCTGAATTTTGGTGCACTCGAAAATATAATGAAAAACAGAATTTCCGTGGAGAAATATATTTTGCTTAAAAATTGTAGATTCTCAGAGTTTGAAAGGCACTGGCAAAAAATATGTGACTTATTATTATGATATACTAGCTAATAGGTTATATAATGTACTACCCCCCCCCCCACCCCACCTCGCACACAAACACTTTTCTTTCATCTTATTCTCACTATCTTCTTTTTTCAAGTAGTATACAGGTACATTTGTAAAGATATATGTATATATATGCATAATATATAGACCTACATTATGATCTTTCTCTTTAAGAGACAAGCTATTACATTGTGAGATATGTGTACTTGTATCCTTTGTATCTCTTTCTGCTGTCTTTGTCTTTGTCAAATAAATCATGAAAAAAAAAAAAAAAAAAAAAGTAGGACTTTTTTAAATGGATTAAATTTGGAACACAGGAAATGAATGGTTTTTGATTTCATTTAAACAATTTAATGCTTTCTTTGTTAGTTCATGACGGATATGAAGGTGGTGACATTGCAGAAAAATATAAAACCTGCCTACGCGTTTTTAATGTTTTATATTACTGTTTATTTATATATTGACATAATTCTTTAAAAGAATTAATAAATAAATCGTAAAGAATAAGTAAAGATAAGTTAATCATTGTTTATGCATATAAGTTTGTTAAAAAAAAAACCAAGTCGTCTTATGTGAGAATTTGAGTCTGACATCATAATTATTTGTGCAGTCCGTGATTTTTTCTTAGATTGCTGAAGGTTTCTACCGATCGATAAAATAGTTAAAACTGTTCTAGATTTCAGCTCTGTCTCTCTCTATAGATCTATGAATAGTAAAATGGTTTTCTTAAAATGTATAGATCTCGGTAAATAAAAATATAAAATTTGATGACCCCAGGTTTCAAATGTACCGTTTGATTATGAACTTATTTGGTTTATTTAAGTCATATTATTCATTTCTGTTTTACTTAAGCATATCATTCACTTATATATCAATTAATTTTTCAAAGAAGAAGTAAAATGACGAAGACTGATAGAACTAAAAAAGCAGATGTCAAATTTGTGTCTAAGAAAAAAGTTTATTCAGAGTTGGATTTTTTCGAGAGTAACCCATCTTTTGCATTGGAACACTGCTATCAGAAAATATCAAAGGGAAGTAATTCATTAAATGAGAGTCCCTGCAGCAAACAAGATGGTGTTAATGACTATCAAATGGACAGACAAACGGAAGGGAATATTGTATATCAGAACGCTTCAACTAATATTACCGGAGATACGTCCGGGTATGACACCATTGCATACAACAAACACCAGGAAGAAGAGGCTACCTACGATCATTTGCGTCAAGATGCAAATGAAACTTAATGATGTGATGTACCTGTCGACAAACATTGGAATAACAATTTCTAAGAAAATGCTGCTTGAAATTATATACTATCAATAAACATTTTACTAAATGTACTAGTATAAGTTCATTTTATCTTTAAAAGTTGCTTAATTTCATTGCAATTACATAGCAAAAATAGTACATGTATGTTTTTTCAGGTTTTTATTTTACAAAATAAATAAACCGGTTAAAAATAGGAAAGGTACCCTAATTATCAAACCAAGTCCAACATACCGTGGATGTAAATCACGGAATTTTTTGTTTGGATTTAAAATATATACCGGTATTCCTTTTTCAGTTCATGACGTCACGTTTCACAGATCAACACACTTACCAGGCAAATTATACCGACTTCGTCCAAAACGTATTCCAAATCATTAGCATATACAACAGTAGAGAACGAACAGTAAAACAGTAAAGGAATGTCAAATTAAATATTTAGTGACGTAAAGTTATTTCTGGAATTACTGAGCAACACAATGAAGATACTGACCAACTTGTTCTAAATACTGTTAACAACTACATTCTGAAATTATTCTTGATCGATATTCCAGTAGTGATTCACATAGTTTGGGACCTCCACAAGGTTCTCGACACAGGGGCATCATTGTGCGCTTCACTAGATATCGAGATGGTGACGCTGTTTTTAAGAACAAGATGAGCTTTACAAGCTTCAACACAATCCCGACGAACAATTACAAAATATTCGTCAACGAGGCTCTTACAAGACGCAGGGCCCTGCTGTTTCAGAAAGCCTAGGCAGCTGTCAAAACAGGCCAGGCACCTTCTTGCTAGACTAATGACGGGAAAATAATTGTTAACTTAACAATGCGAAAAAAATCACCGTTCGCTCCGAAAAAGATGTAAATAAACTTTCGGCAAAATGTAAAACCCACCATCCAAGGTACATGTATGCTGCCGCTGCCGCTTGCAACACCGGCTAGTGCGCTCTTTGTCCTCTCCTTTTCTTAGACCCAAATCTCTCAAATGTAAATACTGAAGACAAGGAACAGTTATTTGTATTTTATGCAATAAGATATTCATTTATCATTGAAGTGTATAATATTGATATAGGATGCTTACTGGTGGTAAAATAAAAGTATTGGGGATATTAATTCTGTACGTTTTGGTGTAGGCCGATATAAACTAACCAGAGCGGTTTTCTTTGCGCCGTCAGGGTTAATCCTGTGATCATCTACGTGATTCGCAGTTCTGTTTCTTCAAATATATTTGTTTTCTTCTTTTTTAAAATTCAATATTGGACAAAATCAATTTTAACTCAGGTTTCGAAGTACGAAAAATGATGTAAATATGCATTCTTTTATTTAAAACTAAGTAACCGAAACGTTTAAGCGAGGGGGTGTTCAAAATTAGTTCTGACCGGTATAATTAATTATTTGATAAAGTATTACCCGTTTGATAAAGCAAAAGGTTATTGTACCGGGTGTATCACTACTGGCTCTTAAAAACCCTGTCCATATGAAAATCTCCTGTCTTCCCCTGTCAGATCTTAAGTTTTCAATGTCATCCCCTGTACATCCCCTGTGCAGCCCTGTACATATCCCCTGTGTGCCACTGTAAGCCCCTGTCACCCCTTGTACGCCCTGTCATACCTTGTAAGCGACTTAATTCCCTGTACATGCCCCTGACATCCCCTGTACGGTCTTTAACTGCTCGCTAAAGTAAATCAATAGCTTTTAATTAATTCCGAGTTTTTAATATTCATATTTAGCATTCATGTTTTAGACGATGTTTTGTTTTCTTTGCATTTCATAGAAGGAAATATTGTTACAAATGTGAATAAATTTGATTCAACATTGACAAAAACCAAGATACACTTGTATTCCGATGAACCGTTTATATTATCACATGAAGTTAAACAAATGACCATGATCATTAATTTGTAAAAAAAAAAAAAAAAAAAATAAGTGGAGGAGTGCGTGAAATCTGCAATGTTCTGTGCCATGTAACCTGTCTGAGCTATAGCGCATAATAACACAACATGATCAGCGCGTGGCGATAACTACACACTGATCGAAATAATGAAAGGAGCAGCTACATTATATTTTGATTGTTTTGCCCAGTGTAATGATGCATGCAATTAAATAGTCTTTATGAAGTTCATGTAAATCGCTCATATTCGCTGTCAGCCATTGTCTTTTTTGATAAATCATGAGAGAGAGAGAGAGAGAGAGAGAGAGAGAGAGAGAGAGAGAGAGAGAGAGAGAGAGAGAGAATTTGAATTTTGTTTGAAATTGATTATGAGAATAAATCATCAGTTTAAATTCAAGTCAAGAGTCCAATAAACTGGTCAGAAACATTTTAAACAAACATACTAGATTAATTTCTTTGGCAACCTTATTGAAGCTATTGAAGCTTTATTTTGCTATTAAAGGGAAATTAATAAAGGTATAACCAAAGACTGGGTTAAAAAAATTTAGAAGAAAGGTATACTCTATCGTAACATGGCTGCGTATAAATTCTACATTCTGACTGATTTATTGGTTTTAGTGCGCACCTATATGTTTAGAAATATACAAAATTAAACCATGTGCCGCGCTTGATCTTAGTTTCTATTTTATTGTTTAATACCCAGATTCATACGCTTCATAGGTTTAAGATATTCATAAGTAAAGTGTACATTTATATATAGACAATTTAAACAAATAAATTATTCACTCTGTTTTATTGTTTTATGTCTGTTTTCCAAACATAAGGGAGTAGCGATATTTCCGAACTCTAAAGGACTACATGCCCTGAGAGCTTTAACACCTAATATCAAAAATAATCCCCGCCCTCACCTGAGGTTTACACCCGGTGAATCTCAAGTCTTGAGTTGTTAGCATGTTTATTTGATCATCATAAAATCAATAACTAAAACATGTAATTTTCAAAATAATGATAACAGTGTGTCTTGTGATTTGATGCTGGTGATTGCAAAATTTGACTAAATATAACACATACATGTGATTTAAGTAGTTGATTTAAGAAAAAAATATTTTAAAAAACACAGTCAAAAGCCTACAGGGGATGTCAAGGGCATACACAGGAAGTTCTATGGCTTATATGGAATACCATGGGCGTGCAGGGGATGACAGGGGCTTACATTGGCACACAGTGGATGTGTACTTGGGCACACAGGGGATGACAGGATATACAGGGGCTCTGTACAGGGGCACACAGGGAATGTACAGGGGGTGACAGTGAAAACACAGGGTGTGACAGGTAATTTTCACACGGACATGGTTTTTAGAGCCAGTAGTCCATACACCACATGTATAAGATATATTGAACACTCTTTATTGTAACTTTACTCCTTGCACAGAGCAAAACGTAGCAATTTATTATTTTTTTAAGTTGGTGACTTTAATAATCGACATATTACAACAACAGATAATGAGTATGTGTATGGCACTTCAGTATGCATTAGCAGTATATAGAGGCATGTTCACTGAATGTTGACCCGATTTAATAATGTAGTAAACATTGTATGCATAAAAAGCTGTGTAGATGTACATGATTAGATTGATCTGTTTCATTGCTGAATTATAAAAAAAATAAAAGAATTTGTTGTTGGTTAACTTGTATATTATAGGTCTTGATCACTGTCCTTTTAAACCAACACATATACGTATACAATAATGCATGCGACACATATCTCTTTTTAAAACCTTCAAAGTAAAAAAGGCCCTTTTAAATCAATAAAAATAGGGGAATCCCCAGAGTGTTGTTCACGAACAAGGAAGTAAAAGTTAGAACACACGTATCCTGTCTGTCCTGGCGATTTGTTATGTTAATATTGCAACAGGTGGTTCTTTTTGGAAGAGTTTGGTTTAATTGTTTCCGTTGAACGGTACGTTTTGATTATTTAATGCTTTTCAATAATATTTTATCTGTACATTCTTTCTATACCATTATACTTAACCTTTCTTTTTCGATCACTACAGGATCAAAATCAAAACGATCAATACAAATGATAGTTTTCACATAAAAACAATAATTGGAAAAGTACAGCAAGAGGAATGTTGTTTATATGTCTGACACTTAAGCATTCATTACATAAATGTATGTCAAACTGGATTTGTGCATTGATATCACCCACAATATGTTACAGACATAATCGTATATTCAATATATTGTAATATGATCCCATATTTCAGTTTCGTTTACAACGTCGTTTTTATTTGATTGCGAAAAGACCGTTATTTGCAGAGTATTTCATGTTAAAGGTTTGTGAATATATGCACGTATTTGTTTTCTTTTTAGGTTCCAGAATAAAAACAAAAATCATGGACAAATCACACCAGTTATATTTTTTTCTATTTTTGACAACACTTTTCACAGGTAAATCAGGATATAAATAATGGCCTTATGCATTAGGATACGATGAGCATTTTTAACATGACTTAAACATTTCCCTGATGCTTCTCTCAAAATTTGACGTTACCTGTTGTTCATTTCTATTTTGAACAGATATCAATCCAACAGTTGATTTTCAACATAGTTGGTTTGATGCTCAGAATCATTGCATAGGTCAGAGATTGACTATAGAGAGAAACAAAAGTGACCAGCCATATTGGACAGGAGTATATCGTAAACTGACTCCTTGGATAAAAATATTAGGTCATTACCGGTGTTTGTTTTCATTGATTATCATTTAACATTCTTATTCAATATCATCTTCATTTGAACAACTGTAATTTTTTACATGCTTAAGTGAATTAAATTCCATGGGCTTTGTTTGAAGGATGCTATCCCGATTCCATCAAGTCGCTACCGAAAGTTGATGAGATGCCAATGACTATAAGTTCTGCTGAAATGTGTCAAGAAATATGTCATCATAAAAATATTCATAGGTTTGCTGTAAAGGTAGATATACGTAATGCACAAGAGACAGTTTTTTGTTTCAACCAGATTCGATCTGTATAAATATGACTCCATTTTCCTATTTTCTGTAGATGAATACATGCTTATGCATTGATCGCAATATTCCCCACTTCAATCGACTTCCAGCTTCTGATTGCAACTTTAAATGCGGAGGTAGTTCAGAGGATATATATTTAGACGATTGTGGTGGGAAAAAGGCTTACAACATTTATGAAACTCTAAGAGGTATTTTATTCATAATATGGTTTACGGTGCTACCATTGTGGCGAGACGGCTAGAAAATTTTACACATACCTTGCATCATTGTCAATTTGGTGATAGTTTGACATCTATCAACTAGTATCAAAGAATTTAAAAGAGAGAGAGAGAGAGAGAGAGAGAGAGAGAGAGAGAGAGAGAGAGAGAGAGAGAGAGAGAGAGAGAGAGAGTACATAATATTTCTAAGTTTAGAAAAAAATCGTAGAAACATTGATAGTATTGCTTTCACCTATAACCTTTTTTATTCTTGGAGAGATCTGATCTGTCTGTATGATGTAATTTGTGTTTAATTTGATCGAAATTGTAAACAATAAATTCAGTATTATTTTTCTTTAGTACCCTGTTGTTATCTTGCTTGTATTTTTTTCCTAGTTTATAATTTTTTTAAATTAGATTTTTGCAATCTAATCACATACACGTGCGTTGTATCTGTGCTCCCGGTGCTTGTTTGTAGGTGTGTAATTTCCCATTTTCCAGTTTAATGGTTTGATAATGTACAATATCTTCATTAATTTTTAACTGTTTTTTTTATTCTTTCTAGTTTAGATCTAAATGCTTTTTAGCTCACCTGAGCTGAAAGCTCAAGTAAGCTTTTCTGATCATTTTGTCTGTCGTCCGTCTGCCCGTCTGTCCGTCTGTCCGTAAACTTTTCACATTTTCAACATCTTCTCAAGAACTACTGGTCCATTTTGAACTAAACTCGGCACAAATCATTTTTAGGCAAAGGGAATTCACAGTTGTGAAAATTAAGTGTCATGCCCCTTTTTCAAGGGGAAAAAATTAGAAATTAATTACAAATGTTGAGAATTTTTCAAAAATCTTCTACTCAAGAGCCATTAAGCCTGAAAAGCTAAAACGTGTATGGAAGCATCTTCAGGTAGTGTACATTCACAATTGTGAAAATCATGACCCCGGGGGTATGGAGGGGCACAATGAAGGGTCGAAGTTTTTCATAGGAATATATAGAGTAAATCTTAAAAAATCTTCTCAGAAACTGATCAGCCAGGAAAGCTGAAACTTGGGTGTAAGTATCCTTGTGTAGTGTAGATTCAAAGTTGTGAAAATCCTGATCCTTGGGGGTAGGGTGGGGCCACATTGGAGGGGGGATGCCAAAGTTTTACATAGGAATATAGAGAGTATATCTTCAAAACTCCTTTTCTTAAAAACTATTCAGCCAGGAAAGCTGAAACTTGTTTGGAAGCACCCTCAGGTAGTGTAAATTCAAAGTTGTGAAAATAATGATACCCCCAGGAGTAGTTTTGGGCTACAATTTGGGGAGGGAGGTCAATGTTTTACATAGAAATATGTAGAGTAAATCTTTAAAAATCTTCTCAGAAACTAATTAGCCAAATAATTCTTCATAATTGTTAAGACTTTGGCGCAGGATTTTATCATACCTAAAGTTCCTCAAGTGAGCGATGTGGCCCATGGGCCTCTTGTTTAAATGTCCTCCTTACGCATGGCTCTTGAGAGTACGTAAGGCTCTTGCTTTTATATATATAATATCTCTATCAACCCCCCCCCCCAAAAAAAAAAAAAAACAAAAAAAAAAAAACAAAAAAAAACAAAACAAACAAATCCCCTTAGGCATGTATCGTAGTTTATACTGAAAAAGCTCGTAAACGCTGTACAGATGTTTAATCCACCTTTAAATTTATCGCGTGAAATATAGTGCGAGATCACTCTGACGACATTCGTTAAAATTAGGGGTTAAGTGTCAGCCACTTTTGGCATGGTACCACGGGAGAAACCATTAGAGAGCATAATGTGGACCAAAAAAAATGTCTTGATGAATCTGTAAGTTTAGTTTGTTCTCCTTCCCGCGAGTACTGGTTCCTATAGCTCGCTTTGCTTGCCGGTGCCCGGCGCTGGCCAGCTCAACACGCTTTATTGATAAGATCAAAGATACTGCATTGTAATAATTAAATATGTTTACATTTGAACAACATTATTAATTCGTTATAAATTACAATATATCTTTTTCAGTTAATCTCAGCTCGGTTGAATTCTGTCTAAGTTTACAATGCTCTCCAAATGACGAACGCTTTATTCCACAAAAATGTTCCCTAAACTTTGAAAAAGTGTGTGAAAATATGAGTAAGTTTGCTTTCATAGTATTAATTATTTGATTATTATTTAAATGCATTTTATAGTGATAAATTGGAAATGGTATCAGATATTGAGTTAAGGTGATTATTTATTATTTATTTAACATTTTGTAGCACTACCATATAATGGTTTTGCAAGTAATTGGACTTTATCAATGAAACAATGTAAAACATCAAAACCATCTACTTATTTATGGGGAGATTTCGATCTGAATAACCCACTTCAGACTTGTGAACGTATACCTCATAATCTACAACTTGTTTGGATAGGCGTGGCACGACAAACATACACAAGTATTGATCAAGGTATTTATCAACATTTTATTTTTATTATTTACACTAAGAATTGTATACTATAGTATCCAAACGTTAGATGAAAAACGAAATTTGGTAGACTGGCTAACTCTCTTGACACAGTTCGACCGATCTGTACACTGAAATACTTGAACCGGAAATTTAGTTTTGGAAATTGAAATTAGATCCTTCTTGTTATAACCGTCTACAAAGTTACACTATAGACTAATTTATGACCAACTAGTAAAAAGACTGAATGCGTAACTTACATGTAAACGCATGTAGTATTGAATCCGGATAGACCAGGTAGTTTACTATCGCACGATGGTGCGATCATGCTATATTGCAAGGACGATGAAGCGATGATGCTATGAAGATGAAGTGGTGGTGCAATAGCGCGATGACGATGATGAGATGGCGTGACAATGCAATGACGATAGTGCGATGGATAGATGAAGTAATGTTCCAAACTTTAAAATACAGCTTTTCGTGAAGAATCATATAGAAAATATTTGCAATTTCTCAGAAATACATTTTTTTCTATAAAAAGTTTTTTGGTTATTTCTTTCTTAATGATAATTTCATCTCTCTCTCTCTCTCTCTCTCTCTCTCTCTTTCTCTCTCTCTGATTAATATTGACAATACATATTAAATATAAAAATTCAATCATTTTATCACAAGTCAAGTTTATCATCTGAGTAAAGTAGATCCCTGATATATAATCCGTTCACTCAGTCACTGCCTATTGCCATTTCTCTTTCCAATTTTGCATGCAAAATACAGTCCACAGTGCAGTGGTGTAATGAAATAAAGACGATAGTGCAATTAAGACCTAAATATGACCCGATAAAGTCGTCGTCGCTGTGGCCTCATCACCATCGCGTTATCGCTGTCCTACATGTACCATCGTGATATCGCGCTATCGCTTCATCGTGCCATCGCACCATTGCCATCGCATTGTCGCGTTATTTCTTTGTCGTGTCAGCGTAGTATCGTAAACGAAAGTGGCCGCAGTCTTGTACATTTTTTTTTGTTGAGGTTTTGATCACCCGTCGTCCGCCCGTCCACCCGTTTTTCCGTCTGTAAACTTTTCACATTTTTGACTTTTTTAAGACCTCTGTGTCAAATTTAACCGTACTTGGTAGGAAGACTTCTCCTAGAATGGGAATTATAAGTTGTGAAAATAAAGGGCACACCTTTTCTTTAAAAGGAAGATAATTACGAAACAGTAAAAATAGGGTGCAAGTCTTCTCAAGAACCACTGCACCAGAAATGCCGATATTTACACCAAAGTTTGTTTGTATATTAGCATTTTTGAATTATTAAAATGTCGACCCCCATATTAAAACTGCGGCCCCAAGAGGGGTTCAAAGTTTTAGATTCGAATATATAGCAAAAATGTTTTAAAATCGGCCTTATCGAAATGTCAAATCAAACTTGACAAAAACACATATTCTTCACAAAATACGTTTACAAGGTCAAGTTTTGTAGCTTACAATTACCGATTGCAATGGAGTTTTGTCAAACGAAAGTTATTTTTAATTATGATGTACCCTACGTGAATTATTCCAATTTGATAATATCATGTATTTGATTTTTTTCACATTTCAATAGGGCCGATATGTAAGACTTAGCATACCCAGCGCTTAAACTAGTGATTTAGTTTTTACACTTCAGTTATAAGAAATGTTAAGCATTTAAACTTGTACGTGTAAGAGTACGTGTGAAAAAGGGATTCCCTTAGTTTTATGAGTATTACATTACATCATGATTTCTGCATACCGCGTAATTCTAGAAGTTGTACAAAACGTCAAGAATCAAAACACACGGAATTAAAACTTCTAGCATTTTAAAGGGACTTGGACACGATTCGATATCAAAATTTTATTTTTATCTTTTATGAATTAAATTTAAATGATTGACCAAAATATTGAATGTTAAAGTTACAAGCGTGATACAGATGTAAAAATTGATAGTTATGTAAACAAAGCTCGAGTCTTATAGTCTTTTTTTTACAAAAAATGTAATGTAGAGAATTGCCATTTCTTAGACAAAATGACACGTAAAACAACATAATATAATTTATATATCTTCATAATTGCTATTATCAACAAAAGAAAGAACCATTTGATTTAAACTTACATCATTTAATATTTATTCATTTGATGAGATATCGGCGCTTCCTATTGGTCGAAAAATTTCTTTGATACCTGCATCAATTTTGTTGTTTACAAAAAAATGAAATGTAGATAATTGCCATTTCTTATACAAAATGACACATTAAACAATTCAAAATAATATAATATCTTCATAAATACTATTATCAACAAAAGAAACCTTAAAGATATATTTGATTGAAACTTTTGATTGAAACTTACACTAATACTATACATATGTAATAAAATTACGATATATTCGAGCTTTGTTTAAAAAACAAAAAATAATGAACTCTGTTTCTTGCTTATACCTTATACAGATACAATATCTGACTTGCAAATTTTGACATAGCATTATAAACTTCTATATTTTATGGAGGGCAATCGTGCTAAAAAAATCCAGACATGTTAACTTGTAAATCTGAATATGCAATCGTGTTGGTGTGTGAGCCTGAGTATAAAAATGTGTAATTATGATCATGTAACCTTAAAACTCGGGCATAAACACATGTACGATTTGACTCATTTTCTTCGTATGATGCTCATTTTGCAGCTTTTTGTCTTCATTAGTTAATCAAACCTTCAACTTTACACACAATCCGGAGTTTCTGCTTTGTATTTTCAGAATCGGCAATAACACATTTGACATTATACAAATTGACAAATGTAAAGTCTACAAGTCAAATTTTGACATGACCTTATATAGCAACTGCCTTTCTGCGGGGACAAGGCATGTCGTAATCGCCAGAATGGATAAAACATAATATTCAGATAAACTATTTTTCTATCGAAAATACCGGTATTATTTCTAGAAAAATTATGGTGCAGCACCTAGGGACACATAGCATGGCTATCTGTTTACATACGTCCCCCAAAGAAAAGAAATATCCCGAAGGGAGATTTCTCATGCCTGGCGCGCGAAATAGGAAAGCGTCCTTGATCTACCCTTGATCAGACGAACTTCCTTGTGACATACCAGTCAGAACATCTATGTTAAGAGATAGTAACAAGTGACATGGTTCCACCTCCGGCTTCATCTACAAAAACAAATCATTAACCAGGATGTATACATAAAATCATATAGTTTGATTATATCGCATTACAATCATGAAAACAATAATGAATAAAGTATGACAATAACGACCAAAATGAAATAACCATAGTTGAATATAAATGTAATTCATCTCCAAAGTAATACTAAGTATGGTTAAAGTTAATGTCACATATATATACAAAGTCAAGGCCTGTTTGTAAGTTCAAAAAATATCTCTTTCTTCTAAGGGGTGAGGTTAGCTTCATAGGTTCGGAGTCCATCGGTTTCTTCCTGAAGTTCTCCAGCGTGAATCACCAAATACAAGATTTATATTAGCCCAAGATAACGCACATTTCTACTTAAAACATTTTACACATTTCACATTTTAAATTTTCACTAAATTTCACAATTCTTTTATAAGGAATACACAACTTCTTCACGGCTTCAGCTTAAGTATTCATCCATCATCGGCACCCGTGAATAGAGGGTCGGCGCGGATGGCGAGGCGACTTCTCGCAGAGCGTCTCCTGCGTTCCTCTGTTGCGTAGACATCGCGGCCTTCTCTTCCAGGTATTTACGTGCCAGCTCTGGGTCCGGTCTATAGTATTTGGTCCATGGAGATTCTTCATTTTTCTCCTCTCCAAGTAATTGTTGTGCTAGTTTGGTCGAAATTGTCCCCGTGTTACTGGTCAATTTGCGAGTTTCGAGTCTTCCGCTCTGTCGGGGTTTCTCTTGCATCCTAGTGTCTTTCGGGATTGGTTCAAGTTCAATAGTGTCACTAGAGGTTCATTTCTCTGGATTCGCACAATAAAATACAGTGTCTTTGGAAGAACTTTTCTTATCTCCGTCACTACCCCTTTTTCGACAACCTGTCCAGCAACCACCACAGCATATACCACCCCACTTTTAATAGTTTTGCGTTTCTTAATACAAAGTCCTATCGTTATTGTTACTGCCAAAGCTAAACACACATAAAACCAGGGGTTTCCTACCCAAGACGAGGATTTCATGGGTTGCAAATTAGTTACTGGCAATTCCGCCATTAGTGCATTCATAGGAAACATTTCAATATCTTTTAGTTTTAAGACATTAAACCATGAAAACCTGAGGAACCTTGTCCCATACTCAAGATGTCTATAGTAATATTTAATTGCTTTTTTTCTCAATAATCTTAAATCAGGTACAAAAATTAGTCTTACAGTTTCTTTACTTAGTCGCTGTCTCATGTATTTCGAGTATATGTTAAATCTCTTCAATTTCACATATGTATACAAAAACCGAGGTGCTGAATCTGCGTTTGCTAGTCGACGTATCTCGTCATCTGTTTTAATGTCACAGGGAATCATCCTGTCATACCTTTTTAAAAGCTTGCAATATACAAAAAGCTAAGCTTATTCAAGATTATTAACATGTACATTATACGATGATATAACTTATTTAGTTTATTATTTTGGCTAATTCCTTCATAATAGCCAATGCATACTCTTGTTTGTTTTTTTCTCTACAGGGCTTAGGGATTGATTTACGCGGTTTAGGGATTGGTTTGAAGCCTAGACCAAATTTAGGGACTACTAGTATTTCAATTATTTCCATATTTTCATCTAAGGGTACATTTTGGTTATCTAAGGGTATTTCATAATCTTGACCACTATTTTCATGACATCGTTCTGACTCATGGATCTCATCCGATTCTGAATCTACGGTCTGATCATTCTCGTTTTTATACTGCTGATCATCTATGAACTTCTTAGCTCTTATACGTCTTTGAAGTTCTGCTAGGGGAATATCCTCTTCGTCTGAAGATCCTTCTCTTTCCCATTGTTTGGACTGTATAGCTCTTTCTAATGGTTCTGGTTGCATGTCTTCATTATCTGACGACGATTCATCTTCTCGTGGCACTACATAGTTAGTCTCCCTTAGAGTTCTTCCACTATCTTCCGTAGTTTGTGAAAGGGGCCAGTGCGAAATGTCTGCCAGTCTGAGTTGTCGTGCATGGCATTTGGTGGTTAATCCAGTCAATTGATCTCTCACTACGAAATTAACTGGTCCTTTCTGCTCTATGATTCGATAATATGGTAGCCACTTTTTATCTAACTTATTTTGTCTTCTGTTGTTCTTAAGGGAGACAGGGTCACTTACCTGAAAATTTTCGTCTTTGCTTTTCTTATCGGCCTGAGCTTTCTGCTTCTTCTTGGCTTCCTTCATATTACGATGTACTAGCAGGAAAGCTTTATGTTGTTCTTGAAGGGCGATCTTGTGTTGATCTTCTTCCGCATATCTCCTTCGAGGTTTCATCAAAGTATCAAGAGGTAATACGACATCTCTGTTGTACATAAAATAATATGAGGAAAACTTTGACGAATCATTAGGATTGAAACGAATTGCTGCCAACGTCTGATTAAAATGAATATCCCATGTTTAAGCGTTGTCTGTTGTTTTCTTAGCCATCACGTCATGAAGAGTTCTATGAAATCGTTATACTCTACCATTACCTTGAGGGCTGTACAGTCAGTTCAAGCATATCTTGTACAACATACACCATATCATAGCATAGCATTGAAATTTCATAGCATAACATTGGAATCTCATACCATAGCATACAATCTCATAGAATCGCATTCGTCATATCATACCATAGCATACCATAGCATACCATAGCATAGCATACAACATTATTTTAACTTGGTTTTAAATGTATTTATTTGAAAAAATAAATGTTTACATGATAGATTTGTGGTAAACTTTGGCCTCTTATTATTTTACCTCGAAATGTGTGGAACTCTTCTGTGTATGGAGGCGTTTTTGTTCAAATCTCATAGCTTACCATAGCATAGAATACCATATCATTAAGCCCTTCACTTCAATTTCTCATAGCTTAGCATACAAATCTCATAGCATAGCATACAAATCTCATAGCATATCATTAAAGTCGCATACCATAGCATAGCATCAAATTGTAAAAGATATGCATGAAATGACTGTAATAAGATGTTTTGATATGGTTGATATTCAATTCTTTTAAAGTTTTTTCCACTTTCTTGTTCACATTTTCTGTTCCGTTGTCTGTGAGAATTTAAAGAGGACAGCCATATCTTGGATATATTTCTTCTAAGATAAGATGTACTATGTTGTCAGCTGACTTATCTGGAACGGGAAAAGCTTCTGGCCAACCAGAGTAAATGTCAATAAAAGAAACTATGTACTTGTTTCCCGACAAGGATGTTGGATATGGTCCTGATAGATCAAGTCCTACTTTAGCCATTGGAAAAGGTGGTATATCTGTCTCTTGAAGTGGAGGTAGATTTTTCTTAGTGCTCCTCGTTTGGCATACTACACATCCTTCTATATAATAATATAACCTTTTGTACAAATTTGTTATGTAGAACTTTTGTTTGATTACGTCCAATGTTTTGTCCACTCCCATATGTCCAAGTCCGTCATGACACTGCTGCACTACTAAAAGTTTTGACTCACGTGGTACATACAGGCAAAGTCTTGGGCCTTCTGAGTCTCCATCTGAAAGATAGTACATTAAACCATCAATTTCCAGAAACTTCTTTTCTTCGGTTGCCGTTGCTGTCCCTTTATTTAACCTATTCTTCAGTTTCTTGATCTGATCATCGTGTTGTTGACTTTCTTTGATGTTGATTTCTTCTGGTAGATCAATGAAGGGTTGGACCAATTCGTCGAGTTGCATAACTTCACATCTGGGCAATCTCTTAGGCGAAAAGGCATTGGAGTTAAGTACGTTCACTTCAAAGAAATTGTCCTTTACATCTGGTTCATCATGATTTGATTGTTCTTCCTCTTTACACTCGAGGTTGACTGTCGGTAATCTGGATAAGAGATCTGCACAGCAGTTAAATCTTCCTTCTATGTACTCTACCTTACAGTTATATCCTGCAATACTTAACTCCCATTGTTGAATTTTCTTATTTTTCATTGGAAATTCTAAGATATACTTGAACGGCCTATGGTCTGTTCTTATAGTAAACTGAGCACCGTGTAAATAATGGTCTAACTTCTGAAGGGCGTGATGGATTGCAAATGCCTCCTTTTCAATGGTCGACCAATTTTCTTGCGTTTTACTCAGCTTGTGGGATAAGTAATATATTGGCTTATCTTCTCCCTCCTCTGTCTTTTGAGTGAGGCACGCTCCAATACAATTGTCGCTGGCATCGGTGTACATGATGTACGGCTTATTAGTATCTGGATATGCTAGCAAAGGCACCACAGTTAAACTTTCCATAATTAAGTCAAACGCTTTTTGGCAACATGGTGTCCATTTAAACCTTGCATACTTTCTGGTTAGTTCAATCACTGGTTCTGCAATCTTATAGAAGTTCGGTATGAATCTCCTGTAATAACTACACATACCTATAAAGCCACGAACTTCTTGGACTGTAGTTGGCGCTGATAACTTTCTTATAGCTTCGACTTTCTTTGGATCAGGTGTAACGCCAAGTTCATTAATGATGAAACCAAGATATTCTGTCTGTTCCTTGAAGAAACTACATTTCTTTAGCTTCGTTTTTAGTCCATGCTTTCTTAGGCGATTGAAAACGTCTTGAATATGGCGAAGATGATCTTCCGGTGTCTCTGAGAATATAAGAATGTCATCCAAGTATGCGATCTTCTAATTTCACTTGCCAATATCCACTCTTTCAGTCTAGTGCAGTGAAATATGTTGCCTTACCTAGTAAACACAGGATGTCGTCAATCAACGGTAGCGGGAATGATACGGGTTTTACTATCGTATTCAAGCTTCTAAAGTCAACGCACATCCGGTCTGATCCGTCCTTTTTCTTCACCACTACTAAGGGAAATGACCATGGCGATTGTGATCTCTCAATAATGTTTGCGTCCATCATTTCCAGTATGGCCTTGTCAATTATCTGTTTTTTTATTTAGGGGTACACGGTAGGGTCTGTTTTTTATTGGGTGGTGATTTCCAGTTTCTATCTTCATTTTAACAATATCAGTCATCCAAGATCACTGTCTTTCTTTGCAAATAAATCATTGTTTTTGCTCACAAGTCTTTTGATTGAGTGTTCAAATCTTTTAGGTACATCAATTTCTGTTGTGTCTTGAGTAGTCTGTATTTCTGAGATTTCCTTTTGTTTTAATGCGGTAATACGTCCTACCTAAAAAAAATTTGTTAGTTTGGTTAACGAAGATCATAAGAATTTTCTTATCTTTTCGAACTATACAAACGGCGTCTTTTAAATATAGTACTGGGTCTTCCATAATGCAGTCACTGTCTATTCTGTTCCCTTCAACCAAGTCACTTTTTCCCAGAGGAAAATTGTTATTTATTTTCCAATAGAATACAGTCACCGTGTTTGGTCTCATAATAAGTTTCGTAGGTGTTCTTACAATAGTTGAGATGTGTAAATCTTCTTTAAGTTCCGCGTATACTTTGCCATCAATACGCATGAGTCCAAGATCAATGTATAAACGAACATTGTTTTTCCTGAGCCAATCACGGCCGAGAATCATGTTTCGGTTGAGTCCCTTTGTCACATAAAGTTTGTGGTCTAAAGTTAATCCTGAAATCTTAAAGGAAATATTTACATACCCTATCGCAATTAAAGAATTGCCATTTGCTGCTTGTAAAGAGGGGATGTCATTATAAAACAACTTGGGGCGGGGAAATAGATTATCATACATTTTCTTACTAATTAGAGATACGGCTGCACCTGTATCTACCAAAGCCATAAATTTATTTTTTCCTACTTTTAATAAACAGCTACTGGGGTTGTTAGTAAAATTATTTTCATATGTAGGTCTTTGTTTAAAGTTCTTTCTTCGGGCTTCAACGAAGGAAGAACGTCTTAGTTTTCTTGTTTTGTTTTGTCAAAATAAGAGCGATATTTGAAATTTTGAGACGATCCCCTATTTACTTGGTCGCTAGATTCATATGTTCGGCCTTGACGATTTGATCGTCTGCCCCGATTTTGCTGTGATCTTTGATACATATGCGAGCTCCAACAATCCGCACGCACATGACCTACTTTACCACAATTCCAACAGTCCACAGGCGAACGGGGTTTCTGCTCTATGTTTTGGATGGGTTTGTTTTGACTGGGTCGCTTATTCATTTGAGGACGGGACTTAACTTGGGGTTTAATTTTAGTACAAAATCGAGCCCTTTGACCCGTCTGTTTGCATTTAAAACACCTACTATTTCGCGCATAGTCAATTTCCATTGGTTCTACATGCCGTGTTTCTATTGAGGTAATATTTTCGCTCTATCCTTTAAGAAGGGAAGAGTACTATCAAAATTTGAAAGAGTCCGTCTGTTGTCATTACTTTGTACAATTTCTGTCATATTTGACCCTCTTATCGCTAGCCTCTGTCTCAGATTTTGTTCTCGCATTGCTATTTGAATTGCGGATTCTAAGGTAGCAAGGGACAGTTTCGAATAAAGTACCCGTCAATATTTTTGTAAAATTGAGAGTTGCTGTACTTGGAGGCTTATGAGTGTTGCTAAAACTCATGAAATGATTTTAAATGATTATCATAAGTTAGAGGGGTGTCTCTTGTTGAAATTTATATGCAATATGTAGGCCCCTTATGTTAGGTACATGAGAATCAGAAGTAAAATGCGAAACCTGCGGCTGTGACTGTTGTGCTGACTTTACACAGTGAAATTGCAAGTTACAGACGGGAGGTAAAATAACACGAAAAGTAGGTGGATGGGACATTGTAAACTACACACCGGTAAGTTTCTGACATGTGATAGTGCAACATGCACGCGGTACGGAAGGTCAACCCTCTACAGGGAATTAGCTGGGGGAGGTCTAAAAAGCTGAAAAACCATGAAAAAAGAGCAAAATATGAAAGGGTCAAAATCTCATAAAAACCAGTATGTAGAGAATTTTACAGGTTTTGACTAGTAATTTTCTTCAGAAATTGGTGATTGGCCTTATAAAGAGTGTATTAAAGCTATTTGTGCTGAATGGGAACTGAGGAAATTCTAGTTACAGAGTTCCGAAGACATGCATCCCTTGGCTGCAATGAATTGTATAAAAAAAACTGTCCCCTGCCACCTAAGTCTTTCGGGTTTTCTCGCAAAATTTTCATCCTGAGGTAGTCGAATGTCCCGTCACAAAAGATATCTACTAACTGTTGTTGTATCAAGGATATTTTAGTCTGTCATTACTATAGGCGTCTTCTGCGATTTGCAGTAGCCTCTCGGCGAACAACTGAACACTTTCATTTGAGTTTTGTCGAGTCCTATGCATTACTGCTAACGCGTGTTGGGAATCTGTTATTCCTGCAAAGCTATTTTTAAGGGATTCCATAAGGTATACGTTTACTCAAAATGAAACAAAATTCCACTAATGATAATGAAAAACCATCTATTGTGTGTTAAAGACTTATCATGGTAGTGCTATTTTTTACTTTCAAATAAGTAGGTCAATGACCTACTTTTTGAGATAATGGCCGTTGAAAATTTAAGAAATGTCCCTAAAAAAATTTCTTTCAGATAGAAGTTTTCTTAATTGTGAAAATAATACAAATTGCTAAACTCTCTTAAAAATGAAACACAATTTATGAATGGCAATGACACTATACAGACACAAAGCATCAAGTTTTCATTCATAATTGTTATAAATATTCCAGTCCGAATTTCCTCAATCATTTTTCAAATTCCTACCCCTTTTTATTCAATTTTACAAAAAACTGAATGATGATAACACTAAAACATTTAGAGCATTAAACTAGGTATATTGACCTTACTCTGCAGGCATAAAAATTTATGAGATCAATGATCAAAATGATTTGATAAGATATGGTGTCTTTTATCGTTTTTAAGCATTTTTCAACATGTTTGTAGTGTGTGCCAGTCGAATATCTAAGTGAAAAGTGTGATAGAACCAACAGAAAATATGCAAAATTATGTTGACTAACAGATAAAATCTTAACTTTGAATATTACAGTACTACCAAACATATTTAAGTGAAAAACAAAATCTGAAAATTTTAGTCCGAATTTCCTCTGTTTTGCTAAAAGTCTAACCTTGTTTGAGCCTAATTTCATCATATAGTAAAAATACCGAATGGTTTGTCAATAATTATTCATTTCATGAAAACATTTAGTGTTTAGAACAAATTTTACTCATGACATTGAACTTTTATAACAATTCAAATTTGAAAATTCACACCCTGAGTAAACAACGTCCTTAAGATCGTTCCAAGATGGGATTTCTTCAGACGCATCCGTTTCATCTAAATACCTTTTATTATAATCCCCAACTGAACCCTTACTCGTTATGTATGCAAGCATGGAGATCTCATGACCTTTTTTCCCAGACATAACACTGTACTTTTCGACTTCTTTTATCCACTGTTTAAATTTTTTAGCATCTCCCTCAAAAGGAGTTATCACAGAAGATAGGCGCACTGAGAGTGCAGCTGTTATAGCTTTAACTTGACCAATGAAAAAATCTTTATCATCATCCTGATCTGGGACTCCGTGTCGAGGTTCACGAGTTTCATACGGCCTAGCATCATGATATGTTTTAAAAGTATTTTGTTTAATCTGTTATTTTTCTGAAGATTTTTTACCTGTTTCTTGTCCTTTGTTTTCTTTGCACTGACCCAACCCCGCTAATTGTTTTTCTAATTGCTCCATTTGATTTCTATGTCCTTTATTATAAAACCCATCATCTGTCGCCATATTGGTTGCTTAGACAAAGGTGTTTACTTCGAGATAGCTAGAAGAGACATATAGAAATGGTTCTTACCTTATTCTGTTTTGAACTTCGCTCAGTTCTGGTCACGGGCACCAAGAAAGTTCATGTAAGCCTTCAAACTTTGTTATCTTCTGGAGATGATACTAGTACTCAAACTACGAAGTCCAGTGCTTCTTTGACCAATAGTTTATTAACAATCGTGATCGTACAGTTAGAATTACATCAACTAAAAGCAGCCCAAATCAAAGAGTCTCAGAATCAGCTCAACATCATTTCACATGGGTATGTATAAGATTTTACTTAAGATGGACAGTTCTGACTAGTTCGGCCCATTTACGACGATCATGAGTGAACATTTAGTGTTCAAAATTAAGATTAATAATTTATTTCTAAATAAAGTAACAAAACCGTCAGAACTGCCAATCAAAGAGTACGGATGCAGGATTTGAGTCTCCGAGTCCTGAGTCTCGGAGTCCCCACCTAGGTATGAGGCATCACTTACTCATAATACGTTCATTCATACATGACATAAAAGGTTACAAAGGTTAATATATAGAATACAAAATACATGACTCAATATAGAGTACCAGAGCTATCGTTGCAGACACAGAATCGCCAAATATGACACTTGTTTTTAAACTCTCTATTTGGATATTATTATGCTTGTATTTTTCGCCTGGTTTTATAACATCATTTGGGAATACTACGCAGTGCTACAAGATTCACAGAGTTCATTCTGTTAATTATCCTTAACACCATTCAGTGCGCAGCACCTAGGTACACATTAATATCATAGTGACCATTATGTAATACTAGCAATTCAAGGTCATAGCATGGCTATCTGTTTACACTTATCAAATATTATATTAAATTTAGGGTTTGTCTTAAATTATATGAATTAATCATAATATTTTTATATGAGGCAGAAAAATACAAACTAGTATATTTATGCATTAAAGTCAATCTCCATCTACTTTAACATGAGAGTCATGCATTCTGAGGACACTTGAAACATTTTTTTTAATTAGGAGATATTAGCTCAAGTATTTGTCTGTTAAAGTGATAATGATACTTTCGCTATTTTTAATTTTATAATAAAGTGGAGATTTATTTCATTACCTAAAAAGTATAAAACAAAAGTTACTGGCCAAATTAACTATTTTGTCTGGAATATTGTTTTTAGAAAGGATAAATAACGCATACCGTATATCAGATTTTTTCCGCGAGTATCCAATTTCCACTTTGTTTGCGACGATTGCCGAATCGCGGAAAACAATTGGCGTAAATTTCATACAAAGTGTTGTTAACGTTCTTGTAAATTTAATGAGTTTTTTTCCTTAAAAGGTAAACATGTAAGTTACGGAACGGTGATCTGTGTTTAGTTAGTTAAGTTAGAAGTAGATATTGTGGGTACGAAGAATTAGCGCGAGATAACATGTATTTAAGCCTCGTTGTTTATTCAATAATACAATACCAAGTTAATTAAAAGGGCTACTTTCCTTGCTTAAACCGATGTCTGATTATACCTAAGCTACTGGTATTTGTAACGGTACATGATCTTTTGATCTATGACTGATTGCGTCTTTAAAAATAATTATTGGTTATTATTCTACATTAAGAAAAACGTGTGAATAATTTAAGTTTTTCATTATAAAGATTGTATTTTTTTTTAATCTAAGGATTGGAAGTAAAGGAAGAACAAAGAGGAACATTTGTAGAATGCCAAATGTGCACAAATAACGACTGCCTATTTAGACCCTGTTTTGATCAATTAAGGGGTTCCATATTCTGTCAAAGTATATCGAACACTTCCCTAAGCCGAACAACGGAATATGTACCAACGTCCGTGGGAAGATTTTCGGCATCAAACTTTATATCGAATAGTTCAGTATCTACTACTGGAAATTACGATAGAGACCTGTTTTCAGTAACGAGTGAATCAGGTGATTATATTTTGTTTTATAATCATTAAAAATGTTGATATACTTTGACAAAAAGTCAAAAGTTTTGTTTTAGTTATCAAATAAATTTGTAATGTAATTGTATATTGTTTCAGGTGACGATTTAGTTTTTAAAATAACCTTGCCACTCACCGTAGGTCTAATCGTTTTACTTCTGTGTTTAGTTGGATTGGTGCTGTATAAAAGGTAATTATTTTACAACTCTTAGAGTTCCATAAAACACATTAGAAATTGTTGCATAACCTGGTGTGTTATATAAGTGACGATATCCTAAAAAAAAGTATATAATGTTTATCTTTTATGGTATTATGCTTATATTCATGAAATGTATGTGCTTGTTTTTGTGGGGTTTATAAAGTCGTACCATCATTTTCTTTTCAAAACTTTTACCCACTTTCATTGAATTAAACAAAATGAATTTAATTCAACACTTTTGGGGAAGTTTCATTAATAGATTTAATAATTAAAATAAAAAAATTAGGACTTTTTTAAATGGATTAAATTTGGAACACAGGAAATGGATGGTTTTTTATTTCATTTAAACAATTAAATGCTTTCTTTGTTAGCTCATGACGGATATGAAGGTGGTGACATTGCAGAAAAATATATAACCTGCTTACCCGTTTTTAATGTTTTATATCACTGTTTATTTTTTTATTTACATAATTCTTTAAGAGAATTAGTAAATAAAACGTAAAGAGTAAGTAAAGATAAGTTAATCATTGTATATGCATATCAGTTTGTTAAAAAAAATATTAAGTCGTCTTATGTGAGAATTTGAGTCTAACATCATAATTATTTGTGCAGTCCGTGATTTTTTCTTAGATTGCTGAAGGTTTCGACCGATCGAAAAAGTAGTTAGAACTGTTCTAGATTTCAGCTCTGTCTGTTTCTATAGATCTATGAAAAGTAAATGGTTTTCTTAAAATATATAGATCTCGGTAAATAAAAACATGAAATTTTGATGACCCCAGGTTTCAAATGTACCGTTTGATTATAAACATATTTGTTTTATTTAAGTCGTATTATTTATGTCTGTTTTACTTAAGCATATCATTCACTTATACATCAATTTATTTTTCAAAGAAGAAGTAAGATGACGAAGACTGATAGAACTAAAAAAGCAGATGTCAAATTTGTGTCTAAGAAAAAAGTTTATTCAGAGTTGGATTTTTCCGAGGGTAACCCATCTTTTGCATTGGAACACTGCTATCAGAAAATATCAAAGGGAAGTAATTCATTAAATGAGAGTCCACGCAGCAAACAAGATGGTGTTAATGACTATCAAAGGGACAGACAAGAGGGTAAAACGGAAGGGAACATTATATATCAGAACGCTTCAACTGATAAAACCGGAGATACATGTACGTCTGGGTATGACACCATTGCATACAACAAAAACCAGGAAGAAGAGGCTACCTACGATCATTTACGTCAAGATGCAAATGAAACTTAATGATGTGATGTACCTGTCGACAAACATTGGAATAACAATTTCTAAGAAAATGCTGCTTGAAATTATAGACTATCAATAAACATTTTACTAAAAGTCATAGTATAAGTTAATTTTACCTTTAAAAGTTGCTTAATTTCATTGCAATTACATAGCAAAAATATTACATGTACGTTTTTCCAGGTTTTTATTTTACAAAATAAATAAACCGGTAAAAATAGGAAAGATACCCTAATTATCAAACCAAGTCCAACATACCGTGGATGTAAATCATGGATTTTTTTTTTAATATATGCCGGTATTCTTTTATCAGTTGATGACGTCACGTTTCACAGATCAACACCCTTACCAGGCAAATTATACCGACTTCGTACCAAAACGTATTCCAAATCATTAGAATATACAACAGTAAAGAACAAACAGTAAAACAGTATAGGAATGTCAAATTAAATATTCAGTGACGTAAAGTTTTTTTCTGGAATTCCTAAGCAAACACAATGAAGATACTGACCAACTTGTTCTAAATATCGTCAACAACTACATTCTGAAATTACTCTTGACCGATATTCCATTAGTCATTCACATCGTTTGGGACCTCCACAAGGTTCTCGACATAGGGACATCATTGTGCGCCTCATTAGATATCGAGACCATGCCGCTGTTTTTAAGAACAAGATGAGCTTTACAAGCTTCAACACAATCCCGACGAACAATTACAAAATATTCGTCAACGAGGCTCTTACAAGACGCAGGGCCCTGCTGTTTCAGAAAGCCAAGGCAGCTGTCAAAACAGGCCAGGCATCTTCCTGCCAGACTAATACGGAAAAAATAATTGTTAACTTAACAATGCTAAGGAAATCATCATCCGCTCCAAAAAAGATGTAAATAAACTCTCGGCAAAAGGTAAAACACGCCATCCAAGGTATGCTGCCGCTGCCGCTTGCATCACCGGTTAGTGCGCTCTTTGTCCTCTCCTTTTTCTTAGACCTAAATCTTTCAAATGTAAATACTGAAGACAAGGAACAGGAACGCTTGATCTTAGTTTCTATTTTATTGTTTATTACCAAGATTCACACGATTTATAGGTTTAAGATATTCATAAGTAAAGTGTACATATATATATAGACAATTTTAAAAAATAAATAAGTCACTGTTTTATTTTTTTTATGTCTGTTTTCCAAACATAAGGGAGTAGCGATATTTCCGAACTCTAAAGGACTGCATGCTCTGAGGGCTTTCACACCTAATATCAAAAATAATCCCCGCCCTCACCTGAGGTTTACCACCCGGTGAATCTCAAGTCTTTAGTTGTTAGCATGATTATTTGATCATCATTAAATTATTAACTAAAACATGTACTTTTCAAAATAATGATAACAGTGGCTTGTGATTTGATGCTGTTGATTGCAAAATTTGACTAAAAATAACACATACACATGTACATGTGATTTAAGTTCTTCAATTAAGAAAAAAAATATTTAAAAAAAGCACAGTCAAAAGCCTACAGGGGATGTCAATGGCATACACAGGAAGTTCTATGGCTTACATGGAATAGCATGGGCTTGCAGGGGATGACCGGGGCTTACAGTGGCACACAGTGGATGTGTACTTGGACACACAGGGGATGACAGGGTATACAGGGGTTCTGTACAGGGGCACACAGAGAATGTACTGGGGATGACAGTGAAAACTCGGGGTTTGACATGTAATTTTCACACGGACATGGTTTTTTTGAGCCAGTAGTCTATACACCACATCTATGAGATATTTTGAACACTCTTTATTGCAACTTTACTCCTTGCACAGAGCAAAACGTAGCAATTTATTATTTTTTTAAGTTTGTGACTTTAATAATCGACATATTACAACAACAGATAATGAGTATGTGTATGGCACTTCAGTATGTTCATTGAATATTAACATTTAATAATGTAGTATACATGGTATTCATATAAAGCTGTTTAGATGTACATGATTAGATTGATCAGTTTCATTGCTGAATTATGAGAAATAAAAGATTTGACTGTTGGTTAACTTGTATTTTACAAATATTGATCACTGTCCTTTTAATCCAACACATATACGTATACAATAATGCATGCGACACATATTTCTTTTTAAAACCTTTTAAGTAAAAAAGGCCCTTATAAATCAATAAAAATAGGGGAATCCGCAGAGTGTTGTTCACGAACAAGGATGTAAAAGTTAGAACACACATATCCTGTCTGTCCTGGCGAATTGTTATGTTTATATTGCAACAGGTGGTTCTTTCTGGAAGAGTTTGGTTTAATTGTTTCCGTTGTACGGTACGTTTGATTATTTAATGCTTTTCAATGATATTTCACCTGTAGATTTCTTTTTTATATCATTAATCTGACCCTTTCTATTTCAAATACTGCAGGATCAAAATCAAAACGATCAGTAGAAATTATTGTTTTTACATTAAAAAACAATAATCGGCGAGTACCGGTAGAGTAATGTTGTTTATATGTCTGACGCTTAAGTATTCATTACATAAATGTATGTCAAAGTGGATTTGTGCATTGATAATGCCCACAATATGTAACAGACATATTCGTTTATTCAATGTATTGTTATATGATCCCATGTGTAGGTTTGTGTACATTGTATTTTTATTTATTGTAAAAAGACTGTTGTTTGCCGAGTATTTATTGTTAATGCTTTGTGAATACATGTACATGTACGTATTATTTTTTCTTTTTAGGCTCTATAATAAGGACAAAAATCATGATCAAATCAAATCAGTTATATTTTTTAATATTTTTGACAACAACATTTTTCACAGGTAAATCAGAATGTAAATTGTAATAACCTTAAGCATTAGGATATGTAGGCATTTTCAGTATAAATTAAACATTAGCCTATAGCTTCTCACAAGTTTGATTTTATCTTTTTTTAATTTCTGTTCTATTTCAAACATATATAAATTCAACTGACGATTTTCCACTTAATTGGTTTGATGCTCAGAATCAATGCTAAAGTCAAGGATTGACTACAGAGAGAGACAAAAGTGACCAGCCATATTAGACAGGTGTTTACCGTAGACTGACTCCTTGGATAAATATATTAGGTTAATATCTATTTGATATATTATATCACCTGTACATATGCTTACTTAATATCAAGATTATCTTCTGATCAATAGTTAATCTTTTGTTTGTTTTTGACCAGCATTACAACTGTATACACATACATACATATACATAGACATGACTTAATGAATTTGAATATGTGTGCTTTGTCTTAGGTTGCTATAACGATTCCAGATAGTCACAGCTAGATGTAATAAAAAAGACTATTACTATAAATTCCGTTGAAATGTGTCAAGAAATATGTCATCATGAAAACATTGATAAATTTGCTGTAAAGGTATACTTATTGCACAAAATACAACTGAAGTCAGTTTTCTGTTTCAATGACATTTTCTCTGTAAGAATATGACTTAATTTTTCTTATTTTATGTAGATGAATACATGTTTATGTATTGATAACGACATCTACGTAACCCCCTGTAAGCGACTTAATTCCCTGTACATGCCCCTGACATCCCCTGTACGGTCTTTAAGTGCTCGCTAAAGTAAATCAATAGCTTTTAATTAATTCCGAGTTTGAAATATTTACATTTAGCATTCATGTGTTAGACGATGCTTTATTTTCTTTGCATTTCATAGATGGAAATATTGTTACAAACGTGAATAAATTTGGTTCAACATTGACAAAAACCAAGATACACTTGTATTCCGATAAACCGTTTATTTTATCACATGAAGTTAAACAAATGACCGTGTTCATTAATTTGTTAAAAAAAAAAAGTGGAGGAGTGCGTGAAATCTGCAATGTTCTGTGCCATGTAACCTGTCTGAGCTATAGCGCATAATAACACAACATGATCAGCGCGTGGCGATAACTACACACTGATCGAAATAATGAAAGGAGCAGCTACATTATATTTTGATTGTTTTGCCCAGTGTAATGATGCATACAATTAAATAGTCTTTATGAAGTTCATGTAAATCGCTCATATTCGCTGTCAGCCATTGTCTTATTTGATAAATCATGAGAGAGAGAGAGAGAGTTTGAATTAGGTTTGAAATTGATTATGAGAATAAATCATCAGTTTAAATTCAAGTTAAGAGTCCAATAAACTGGTCAGAAACATTTTAAACAAACATACTAGATTAATTTCTTTGGCAACCTTATTGAAGCTATTGAAGCTTTATTTTGCTATTAACGGGAAATTAATAAAGGTATAACCAAAGACTGGGTTAAAAAAAATTTAGAAGAAAGGTATACTCTATCGTAACATGGCTGCGTATAAATTCTACATTCTGACTGATTTATTGGTTTTAGTGCGCACCTATATGTTTAGAAATATACAAAATTAAACCATGTGCCGCGCTTGATCTTAGTTTCTATTTTATTGTTTAATACCCAGATTCATACGCTTCATAGGTTTAAGATATTCATAAGTAAAGTGTACATATATATATAGACAATTTAAACAAATAAATAATTCACTCTGTTTTATTTTTTTATGTCTGTTTTCCAAACATAAGGGAGTAGCGATATTTCCGAACTCTAAAGGACTACATGCCCTGAGAGCTTTCACACCTAATATCAAAAATAATCCCCGCCCTCACCTGAGGTTTACACCCGGTGAATCTCAAGTCTTTAGTTGTTAGCATGTTTATTTGATCATCATAAAATCAATCACTAAAACATGTAATTTTCAAAATAATGATAACAGTGTGTCTTGTGATTTGATGCTGGTGATTGCAAAATTTGACTAAATATAACACATACATGTGATTTAAGTACTTGATTTAAGAAAAAAAATATTTAAAAAAACACAGTCAAAAGCCTACAGGGGATGTCAAGGGCATACACAGGAAGTTCTATGGCTTATATGGAATACCATGGGCGTGCAGGGGATGACAGGGGCTTACATTGGCACACAGTGGATGTGTACTTTGGCACACAGGGGATGACAGGATATACAGGGGCTCTGTACAGGGGCACACAGGGAATGTACAGGGGATGACAGTGAAAACACAGGGTGTGACAGGTAATTTTCACACGGACATGGTTTTTAGAGCCAGTAGTCCATACACCACATGTATAAGATATATTGAACACTCTTTATTGCAACTTTACTCCTTGCACAAAGCAAAACGTAGCAATTTATTATTTTTTTAAGTTGGTGACTTTAATAATCGACATATTACAACAACAGATAATGAGTATGTGTATGGCACTTCAGTATGCATTAGCAGTATATAGAGGCATGTTCACTGAATGTTGACCCAATTTAATAATGTAGTAAACATTGTATGCATAAAAAGCTGTGTAGATGTACATGATTAGATTGATCTGTTTCATTGCTGAATTATTAAAAAAATAAAAGAATTTGTTGTTGGTTAACTTGTATATTATAGGTCTTGATCACTGTCCTTTTAAACCAACATATATACGTATACAATAATGCATACGACACATATCTCTTTTTTAAAATCTTCAAATTAAAAAAGGCCCTTTTAAATCAATAAAAATAGGGGAATCCCCAGAGTGTTGTTCACGAACAAGGAAGTAAAAGTTAGAACACACATATCCTGTCTGTCCTGGCGAATTGTTATGTTAATATTGCAACAGGTGGTTCTTTCTGGAAGATTTTGGTTTAATTGTTTCCGTTGAACGGTACGTTTTGATTTTTTAATGCTTTTCAATAATATTTTATCTGTACATTCTTTTTATACCATTATAATTACCCTTTCTATTTGGATTACTACAGGATCAATATCAAGACGATCATAACAAATGATAGTTTTTACATAAAAAACAATAATCGGAAAAGTACAGCAAGAGGAATATTGTTTATATGTCTGACACTTAAGCATTCATTACATAAATGTATGTCAAACTGGATTTGTGCATCGATAATACCCACAATATGCCATTGGAACAGACATAATCGTATATTCAATATATTGTAATATAATCCCATATGTCAGTTTCGTTTACATCGTCGTTTTTATTTGATTGCGAAAAGACCGTTATTTGCCGAGTATTTCATGTTAAAGGTTTGTGAATATATGCACGTATTGGTTTTCTTTTTAGGTTCCAGAATAAAAACAAAAATCATGGACAAATCACACCAGTTATATTTTTTTTTATTTTCGACAACACTTTTCACAGGTAAACCAAGATAGAAATTAATGGCCTTTAGCATTAGGATAAGCATTTTAAACATGACTTAAACATTTGATGCTTCCCCCAAAATTTGACGTTAACTGTTGTTTCGTTTCTATTTTGAACAGATATCAATCCAACGGGTGATTTTCAACATAGTTGGTTTGATGCTCAGAATCACTGCATAGGTCAGGGATTGACTATAGAGAGAGACAAAAGTGACCAGCCATATTGGACAGGTGTATATCGTAGACTGACACCTTGGATAAACATATTAGGTCATTACCGGTGTTTATTTTCTTTGATTATTAGTTAACATTCTTATTCAATATCACCTTCATTTGTACAACTGTAAATTTTTACATACCTAAGTGGATTAAATTCCATGTGCTTTGTTTGAAGGATGCTATCCCGATTCCATCAAGTCGCTACCGGAAGTTGTTGAGATGACAATGACCAAAAGTTCTGTTGAAATGTGTCAAGAAAAATGTCATCATGAAAAAATTCATAGGTTTGCTGTAAAGGTAGATATACGTAATGCACAAGAGACAGTTTTTTGTTTTAACCAGATTCGATCTGTATAAATATGACTCCATTTTCCTATTTTCTGTAGATGAATAAATGCTTATGCATTGATCACAATATTCCCCAATTCAATCGACTTCCAGCTTCTGATTGCAACTTTAAATGTGGAGGTAGTTCAGAGGATATATATTTAGACAATTGTGGTGGGGAAAAGGCTTACAACATTTATAAAACTCAAAGAGGTATTTTATTCATAATATGTTTTACGGTGCTACCATTGTGGCGAGACGGCTAGAACACGTTACACATACCTTGCATCATTGTCAATTTGGTGATAGTTTGACATCTATCAACTAGTATCAAAGAATTTAAAAGAGAGAGAGAGAGAGAGAGAGAGAGAGAAGAGAGAGAGAGAGAAGTACATAATATTTCTAAGTTTAGAGAAAAATCGTAAAAACATTGATAGTATTGCTTTCACCTATGACCTTTTTTATTCTTGGAGAGAATTAATATGTCTGTATGATGTAATTTGTGTTTAATTTGATCGAAATTGTAAACAATAAATTCAGTATTATTTTTCTTTAGTACCCTGTTGTTATCTTGCTTGTATTTTTTTCCTAGTTTATAATTTTTTAAAATTAGATTTTTGCAATCTAAGCACATACATGTGCGTTGTATCTGTGCTCCCGGTCGTTGTTTGTAGGTGTGTAATTTCCCATTTTCCAGTTTAATGGTTTGATAATGTACAATATTTTCATAAATTTTAAAAGTTTTTTTTTAGTCTTTCTAGTTTAGATCTAAATGCTTTTTACCTCACCTGAGCTGAAAGCTCAAGTAAGCTTTTCTGATCATTTTGTCTGTCGTCCGTCTGTCCGTAAACTTTTCACATTTTCAACATCTTCTCAAGAACTACTGGTTAATTTTCAACTAAACTTGGCACAAATCATGTTTAGGCAAAGGGAATTCACAGTTGTGAAAATTAAGGGTCATGCCCTTTTTCAAGGGGAATTAGAAATTAATTAAAAATGTTGAGAATTTTTCAAAAATCTTCTACTCAAGAGCCATTACGCCTGAAAAGCTAAAACTTGTATGGAAGCATCTTCAGGTAGTGTACATTCACAATTGTGAAAATCATGACCCAGGGGGTATGGTTGGGCACAATGAAGGGTCGAAGTTTTACATAGGAATATATAGAGTAAGTCTTTAAAAATCTTCTAAGAAACTGATCAGCCAGGAAAGCTGAAACTTGGGTGTAAGTATCCTTGTGTAGTGTAGATTCAAAGTTGTGAAAATCCTGATCCTTGGGGGTAGGTTGGGGCCACATTGGAGGGGGATGCCAAAGTTTTACATAGGAATATAGAGAGTATATCTTCAAAACTCTTCTTCTCAAAAACTAATCAGCCAGGAAAGCTGAAACTTGTTTGGAAGCACCCTCAGGTAGTGTAGATTCAAAGTTGTGAAAATAATGATACCCCTGGGAGTAGTTTTGGGCCACAATTTGGGGAGGGAGGTCAATATTTTACATAGAAATATGAAGAGTAAATCTCTAAAACTCTTCTTCTCAGAAACTAATTAGCCAGATAATTCTTCATAATTGTTAAGACTTTGGCCCAGGATTTTATCATACCTAAAGTTCCTCAAGTGAGCGATGTGACCCATGGGCCTCTTGTTTAAATGTCCTCCTTACGCATGGCTCTTGAGAGTACGCACGGCTCTTGCTTTTATATATATAATATCTCTATCAACCCCCCCCCCCAAAAAAAAAACAAAAACAAAAACAAAAAAAACAAAACAAAACAAACAAATCCCCTCAGGCATGTATCGTAGTTTATACTGAAAAAGCTAGTACACGCTGTACAGATGTTTAATCCACCTCTAAATATATCGCGTGAACTATAGCGCGAGATCACTCTGACGACATTTGTTAAAATTAGGGGTTAAATGTCAGCCACTTTTGGCATGGTACCACGGGAGAAAACATTAGAGAGCATAATGTGGACCCAAAAAATGTCTTGATGAATCTGTAAATTAGTTTGTTCTCCTTCCCGCGAGTACTGGTTCCTATAGCTCGCTTTGCTTGCCGGTGCGCAGCGCTGGCCAGCTCCACTCGCTATTTTGATAAGATCAAAGATATTGCATTGCAATAATTAAATATGTATACATTAGAACAACATTATTAATTCGTACTAACAATATATCTTTTTCAGTTAATCTCAACTCGGTTGAATTATGTCTAAGTTTACAATGCTCTCCAGATGACAAACGCTTTATTCCACAAAAATGTTCCCTAATCCTTCAAAAAGTGTGTGAAAATATGAGTGAGTTTGCTTTCATAGTACCAATTATATGATTATTATTTAAATGCATTGTATATCAATAAATTGGAAATGGTAATCAGATATTGAGTTAAGGTGATTATTCATTATTTATTTTACATTTTGTAGCACTACCAGATAATGATTTTGCAAGTAATTGGACTTTATCAATGAAACAATGTAAAACATCAAAAAGATCTACTTATTTATGGGGAGACTTTGATCTGAATAAACCACGTCAGACTTGTGAACGTATACCTCATAATCTACAGCTTGTTTGGATAGGCGTGGCACGACAACCATACACAAGTATCGATCAAGGTATTTATCAAAATTTTATTTTTATTATTTACACTAAGACTTGTATACTATAGTATTCAAACTTTAGATGAAGAACGAAATTGGGTAGACTGGCTAACTCTCTTGACACAGTTCGTCCGATCTGTACTCTGAAATACTTGAACCGGAAATTTAGTTTTGAAAATTGAAATTGGGTCCTTCTTGGTATAATCCTCTACTAAGTTACACTATAGACTAATTTATGACATACTAGTAAAAAGACTGAATGCGTAACTTACATGTAATCGCATCTAGTATTGAATCCGGATAGGACCAGGTAGTTTACTATCGCACCATCGCACCATCGACGTTTGGGTCGATGGTGCGATAATGCTATATTGCTAGGACGATGAAGCGATGATGCGATGAAGATGAAGTGGTGGTGCAATAGCACGATGACGATAGGGCCGATTTGTAATACTTAGCATACCCAGTGCTTTAGCTAGTGATTTAGTATTTATACTTCAGTTACAAGAAATGTTAAGCATTTAACCTTGTACGCGTAAGAGTATGTGTTAAAAGGGGATTCCCCTAGTTTTATGAGTATTACATCATGGTTTCTGCGTACTGCGTAATTCTAAAAGTTGTACAAAACGTCTAGAATCAAAGCACGGAGATTAAAACTTCTCGCAATTTTAAAGGGACTTGGACACGATTTGAGATCAGAAATCTTTTTTTTATTTTTTATGAATAAAATGGTTTACAGGTGCATTTTAAATGATTGACCAAAATATTGAATGTTAAAGTTACAAGCGTGATACAGAGGTAAAAATTAATAGTTATGTAAACGAACCTCGAGTCTTATTGTCTTTTTTTTTTTTACAAAAAATGTAATGTAGAGAATTGCCATTTCTTAGACAAAATGACACGTAAAACAACACACTATACTTTATATATCTTCATAATTGCTATTATCAACAAAAGAAAGAACCATTTGATTGAAACTTACACCAATACTAAACATATAAAAAAAATGACAATAGTCGAGCTTTGTTTTAAAAAACAAAAAATAATGAACTCTGTATCTTGCTTATACATTAATATCTGACATGCACATTATGACATAGCATTATAAACTTCTATATTTTATGGATTAAAAATCCGGACATGTAAACTTGTAAATCTGAATATGTAATCGTGTTGGTGTGTGAGCCTCAGTATAAAAATGTGCAATTATGATCATGTAACCTTAAAACTCCGGTATAAACACATGTAAGATTTGACTCATTTCCTTCGTATGATGCACATTTTGCAGCTTTTTTGTTTTCATTAGTTAATCAAACCTTCAACTTTACACACTTTCAAACCGGAGTTTCTGCTTTGTATTTTCAGAATCGGCAATAATACATCTGACATTATACAAATTGACAAATGTAAAGTCTACAAGTCTGTCAAATTTTGACAAGACCTTATATGGCAACTGCCTTGCTGCGGGGAAAAGGCATGTCGTAATCGCTGGAATGGATAAAACATAATATTCAGCTAAACTATTTTGATTTCTGAAATTAAGGAAGGGAGTGGGTCAGATGAATTTGATCGTTTATGAACTGGTAGAGTTTTAAATTAATCAAAAATATTTTAAAATAAACTCTACTGACGATCATTTTACAAAATTAGGTAGCTGCTTTATGGTAAACAGTACATGTTCACAAGTGACTGTAAAGATGCATTATATATAATTGCTCTCCGGAATTTTTTTATCAACCAACTTCACTAAGTGAGTCTGTATTGAACCGACATTCAGGAAGTAATACTTATATCCCGTAATACCGGTAATTGCTTGATTTGAAAAAATGCCAATTAAACCTGCATAGGCTTTTTTCCCCATTTATTGCCGACAATGCCAAATGAAACATTTTTAGAAATAATTTTACACGTTATAATTTCACGACAGTTAGCCTTATCTTTTTAATTTTTGTTAATTTGTTTAAGGGGGTAGGTGGGCTCGCTTCTTTTGTCTCATATTAATCAAAATCTCAAAACCAATGTCTTAAAATATTGTTTGTTTTTCTTATTGATATCTTTGCATCTCAGTTATTTAATTGACCAACTTGCCGACCCCGTGTAATTTTTTGCCGGGGCGGGGGGTCTTGTTTCAACTTTGTGGTAGAGATAAGGATGCTTTTGGAGATATTTTCTTTATTCAGCCGAGCTCTATACTTTAACAATTTGTTGCATGTACTCTAATAAATATTTGCATGTATTTTCAAACAAAGTCATTATATGTATTTTTTCCAGTTCTAAGAAGATATCTGAAGCCGATCAAATTCTTCACTCGCATCTTTTATACATTCTCATAATTTATTTTTCAAAAATCATGCTTCCTAAAAAAGGTTGTTATCCAGAGGTAATATGATTATAGGCCTACCTAATATTTTTTTTTACTTATTCCGTCCCCATTCCGGCGATTACGGCTTGCCTTTACCTGCAGCTAGCCTTTCTATCGGTGACGTCACTGTGTCCATATATGGTCATGTCAAAATTCGACAAACTTGTAGACTCTACATTTCTCGATTCGTAACATGTCAGCCGTGCTATTTCAGAAAACGGAGATACAAATGCAGAGACTAGGCAGGTTACATGTAGATTCTAGATAAAGAACAGCATTTAACAGCTGCATCTGTGGAAAAATTAGATTGAAGGCCTGCGGGGTAAACTTTTAAGTGTTAATGTCCGAGTGTTTTAGGTTATACGATCACAATTACACTCATTTATACTCAGGCTTACACGCAAACACGATTGCATATATATGGATTTACAAGTTTACAAGTCTGGATTTTTGAACACGATTACCCTCCATAATATTTATCATTATAAACATTGAAAATGGAAAAATCAAATTTGAAATTTTTTAAATCAAATCGTGTTTAAGTACCTTTAATAAAAATATACACGTTGTGTACGTCAAAAGTTGTTTTATGTGAAGCAGACGATACACTGAGGACGGCAGTGAGTGTACCTGAATTTATTGAAAATGTTAAATTTAATTATTTTACATATTTGCTTACACATACAATTTATTAAACATACCCCCAATTATTGGTACCTGTACAGGTAAACATACTTGTAGATGTACACGTTGAAATGCTTAACCTCTCTATTACGCATCCTCGCTAGCCAAGGATTTTCGGTCCACTTTGCTCCCCATAAACCCCTGGCGGATTTCATTACGAAAACTCGGTGATGAGCTCCGTTTTATAATTGGCTGCAGCTGAGTGTAGCTGATCCAATTGCAGAGCTTGTAAATATAAATCTTAAAAGAAAACACGTGACTCTGATCTTTGGTAAAACATTCGGTGGTTTTAACAAGTGGTATTTATAAAAACTACATTTTTTCTATTTAACAAAAAAACAGATAACTTATACATACTAGTAACCGGCAATTGTTTTGCAGTATATACACTGTAAATAATTATATGGCGTACTTATGTTTATATGCAGAGAGTAGTATTCTGCATATTATCATTATTACCACTGGATTGATATGTAATATAAACTTGATTTTTTATTTCCTATTTAGAGGAGATTAATTTATACAAATTCTTAAATGGCACTTAAACCTTGACAGTGACATAATTGTCATGCAGGAAACAAATCTTATTTTTAGGTATAAATTAAGAATAGTGTATATAATAAACATAATTTTGTTTTTAATCAAAGGATGGGAAATAAACGAGAATCAAACAGACACATTTCTGAAATGCCAACTGTGTACAAATAACAACTGTTGTTTCAAAACCTGCTATGATTTGGCAGCTAGTTCCATATTCTGTGAACCCATATTAGACACTTCCCAACGCCAAGAAACAGGAAATGTAACAGCACTACATGAGAGCTTTAATTTTTTGTCGAATCATTTGACAGCAAAACAACAATTAGCTCAACATTCTACCACTGAAAATTGCGATGAAGCTAAGTTGCCATCGATTAAAGACACACACCAAAAGTCAAGTAATTACTAGTATAATATATCATTTAGTAAGCACAAAAAATGGATCTATTTTGTCATTGTTGGATTTTATGGGTTTGTATTTCGAAATGTAATTGAGTTTAATTGTTTCAGGTGCCAGTAACGACTTAGCTTTGAAAATATCTTTACCACTCATCTTTGGTATCATCATTTTACTTTTATCTGCAGTGGGAGTGGTGTTTTATAGAAGGTAATTATTTTTCATTATACCTTTTGGAGTACCATCAACAATAGAGCAATTAAGTATCATCAAAACTGGGCAGTTCGATCAATGATAAGTAAAAAAAATAATTATATGATAAAATAAAACCATTTAATTATAATCAAATCAAAATTTGAACTCCTGAAAACTTCGGAAGTAATACTTTTTAAGGACACCGATATCAGTTTTCATTGCGCACGTTTTCGGCTTCGGCCATTCACAGTTGTGTCCATATGAGGCATCCGGCAATTTTAACTATTTGCGCATGCATTGCACTATTTTATTTACTATGCAATGACAACCTTATTTAAATCTTTAATTAGACGAAGATTACTAAAACAGTAATCTTATCCGTCTACCCTGAAAATAAAACATATATAGAGTTACATACATAATGATTCAAATCACGTTTTTTTTCCACATATGCGTAGGAATATTGGTCGGAAGTATAATTCGCCTACTAAAAGTAAAACTTCTTCTTGCCTTGCCATTTCGGAAATCAATAAAACGGTGCTATATATATATATAGTTTACTGCATATAAACACAGATGACCAATGATATTTCATGCCGACCATTCCTTTAAAAGGAATACTTGTTGCGCTCTCCAGTAAAATACAGTGTATTTTTACCTTGTATGATTTTTTCGATATCATTTATTAAATTGAAAGCAATAAACAAAATACCGATGAGGTATTTAGATTTTTTAAGGATTACATTTACTCAGGGGCGAAAAAAATCCACTAATAGGATCGAAAAACTACTTATTAATCATTGTAGCCCCATTATTGTGGTGCTATTTTTCACTTTCAAATAACTAGGTCAATGACCTACTTCTTCTGCTAGTGACCTCTAAATCTTTTTTAAAAATATTGTCAATATTTGTCAAAATTGTCCACCATTTTCAAGGTTTTCTTTATTTTTTAATTATTTAAAATAATAAAACACTTTGTAGATTGGGAAATGATAAAATACGAATAGCTTTACTAATTTTGTATTTGAATGAATCGTTTTAAGCTGATATCTTAAGTTTGATTTTGTCCGAATTTCCTTTATCAATTTCTAAAATTGTACCCATTTTTGATCGAGTTTTACAAAATCTTACTATTAGGAGCTCCAAACCATTGATTGCCTAAAACTGTTTTTATTGTCTGTATTATGCTGTCATTAACATTATATAAGGTCAATGATCAAAATTTTGAAATATTTTATCTTAAATCGATTTTATGTATTTTAAAGATTTTTCCAATCGCGCGCCAGCCGGTAATATAAATTTATAGACGAGTAAATAAAACCATAAAATATGTAAAATGATATGAAAAAACATATTAAAACTTAACTTTTGTAATTACACGGCATCAAAAAGATTTTTAGAGAAAATAAGAAAATGAAAAAATTAGTCCGAATTTCCTCTGTTTCAATTTTAATCTACCTTTGTCGGAGCATATCTTCCTCAAATAAACAAATCATGGATATCAATATGGATATTTGTTAATAACGTTGTCATTTTGTGTTTTTAAAACAACTTTGGACTTCAGATATTGAACTTTGTAAAAATATATTTTAAAATCCAAACCCTGAGTAAACGAAAGATTTTATTTTTTTAACGATTTTTTTCCGTTGTACGGTAGGTCAGAGTTGCCATTGTGCTTTTATGACATCATGATAAAAATGAATCTTTGACGTAGTACGTTACAAGAAATAACATAAAGGAAAAGGAAAAAATCGTACGTTTTTTTTCAACTTTAAACAAGGAATAATATTATCCTCTGGATAATTTTTCTTAATTTTTGAATGAATCTATTATACCAATTTACATTTGTAATACTCCTAATAAATACCAAAATTTAATGTTTTTTTATTTGTTGAGATGGCCCCCCTGAAAAACCAGACCGTAGAATTTAGTGTTACATATATGGTAGAATATTGTATTAATAAACACACATTACAACTTGAGGAAAATCGCAATTGTAGCATTTTAAAATCTGCGTCGAAGTGCGGAAAATAACGATTTCCTACATACCTACATATTCCTGAAGTAAATGTTCCCGTATTTTGAGATGGTCCCTAGAAAGAATCAGATGTTCGATTTTCTTGGAAACTTCGGTCGGTGTTTGACATATTGTTATAAAAAAACTGCAATTGTAGTTTTTCCGCAAAACAAACCCAAAGCGGCTCCTAAAATATTTTTTACAAATGTTTGTAAACAGGTGTATACCGTATATCAGGTTTTTCCGCGTGTTTAAGATTTCCGCTTTGTCTGCGATGATTTCCGAATCGCAGGATATGAATTAGCGTAAATTTGAAGTTTTTTTCTTGCAATAGAGTTCCCTTTTTCCTCATAAAGTCATAAAGTAAACAGGTAAGAAAAAGTACAGTGCACTGTGTTCAGTTAGTTTAGTCAGAGGTAGAAATTTGTGGGATCGGAGTACAAACGCCTGATAATAGTTATGTAAGCCTTGTTGTTTATTTAATAATCCATTGACAAGCTTGTGAAAGTGGTCAGTTTTATTGCGTAAACCTATGTCCAATTATACCTGAGCTTCTGGTATATAAAACGGTTCATGATATTTTGAATTATGATTGTTTGCATCTCTGAATATTATTATTGATAATTATCAGACATTAAGGAAATCGTGTAAATATTTTCATTGTCCGGATTTTTCATTATTACGAATGAAAATTTAGGAACTTTTTCCCCTCTTATGTTACATGTTTGAACAATCGTGAATTACATTTTCCCTATGACTTTGAAATAGTGAAAATGATTTGCGTAGATTTTATATGCTGTTCTAGACTCCGATTCGCGAAAAAAAAAAACATGACGTGGCAAAAAAAATTGATACTCTGTATAAGCTTGTTTTGTATAGTTAAATGATACTTTAAAGCATGTATATCTCTGAACAATGAAATGTTTAGTGTCAAATGATTTTATAACAGACGGAGTAAAATGACGAAGACGGATAGGACTACAAAAGCGGAAGTTGAATCTATTCCTAAGACAAATGTTGATTCCAAACCAAATCCTGTTCAGAATCAATCATATTTTGTATTAGAACAATGTTCTCAAAAGATACAAACCGTAAGTTGTTCACCGAGTGAGAGTCCTTACAGCAAATCAGAAGATGGCGCTTATGACCATCTAAGGGACAAGACATCACGAAAGCCGGAAGTGGAAGATACCTATCAGCATGCATCAGCAGCTATAAACAGAGATATGTCTGAATATGATACTATGGCGAATACAGACAACAAAAAACAGGAAGAAGATGCTTCTTATGACTATTCACATCAAGATGCAAGTGAACATTATGGATATAATTCACATCCCAACAATCTTTTGACTGGCAATGCGTACGATATTGCTAATTGAGCGATATCTGTGTATTTTTGCAATTTAATTTATCAAAAAAGCTTTAAATTAATAAATGTATGTAGTGTGGTTTGGAACAAGTAGTTTATCTGAATATCACACATTTAGGTGTACATACTAAACCATTAATTTTTATAACACAATTAAAAGACTTCTCCTATTTACAAATCGTTCTAAACCTGTGGTTCTTCTGACAATTTTGTTTATAATTTGTGAACTCTAACTCGGGTTTTGAGCTGCATTGTTGTCCATCCATTACATACCGTATATCCGGTAATTTTTGGGATGATCTAATTTTCGCATTATTCGCGATCTCTCTAAAATCGCACAATATTGAATACACAGAAATTATATCCTTTATTTTTTTCTAAAAGACACTTTTAAATTCGCAAAAAATGACTGACGCAAACTAAAAATCTTAGTATATATTTTCCATATTTTCGCAAATGTTGTGACAGTCGGAAAAAACGGATATACGGTACTTAACGGTATCTGATTTTCTCACTCATCTTATACTATGATTTATATACTGAATACTATGATTTAATTCAATATTCATTGAATACCAATATTTAAGAATTTCATTGTTGATTTATCCATATATCAAAGTTGTTTAAAGAAATGAATTTGTTTTTGTTTTTTTCTTATTGACGTATGAAATGAGAAATAACCGGGAAACTTCATCAATGCGGCATTAATTAAAATATATAAAATAAATTTAGCATTTAGTAAACTTTGTTTCAATGATATTATCAACCGCGTAATATCATAATAATAAATATATTGCGTATCGTTGAATTTGGGTTATGTTATGACTTTTCGCGCACCTGTTTATTTATGGCGCATTTAAGTAACACGCGAACACTTCATTGTCTCTGGGTTTTATTTGAATTAGCCCTCTTCTGCCCTATGTTGCAACCACTATTGAAATAAAACCACTATTGAAATAAATTATTTCAATAGTGGTTGGGAATGCATTTCATTAGAAAAATCGCTTTGCAACCACTATTGAAATAAAACCACTATTGAAATAAATTATTTCAATAGTGGTTGGGGATGTATTTCATTTGAAGAATCACATTGTTACCACTATTGAAATACAACCACTATTGAAATGAATTATTCAAATATTGTTCCGGGATGTATTCCATTTTAAAAATCAATTTACAGACACTGTTGAAGTACATATACTATTAAAATTATTTTTCAATCGTAGCTTAGAATGAATATCTTTATAAGTATTACTTTGAAATTTTTTTTTTCTTTACGTTTCTTTTTTTACAGACATATCATGTTCTATGAATATTGTATATTACATGTATTTAAATGATAGTGAACATATTGTCAATTGCCAGAACTTCTATTCAAACCCCCCGTATAATGAATCATTATTTATTGATAAATATTATTATAAATATTACTATTAAGATAAATTATTTCAATAGTGGTTAGGGATGTACGTCATTACGACAACTATTTGAATATATTATTTCAATAGTGGTTAAGGATGCGTTTCATTTCAACCACTATTGAAATAAAAAAATTTCAATAGAGGTTAGGGATACCTTTCATTTCAGCCACTATTAAAAAAAGTATTTCAATAGTGATTGATGATGCATATCAGTTTTATGTCTATTATTATGTCTATTTGTAGCACTTTCCTTTCTGCTAGGGGAGTTTTTTCAGATATGAAGTATGTCTTATCATATGATAAATTCCTTTTTAATCATGATTTACCTTTATATGGTCATGCTTTCCATACCACCTGTCATCTGGAACTGACAAAGCTATACGCAGACGGAATAATAGGCATAAAAATGACATGCATCCCTACCACTTTTGAAATAGTTTATTTCAATAGTAGTTGTAATGAAACGGATCCTTAACCACTATTGAAATAACTTATTTCAATAGTGGTTATAATGAAACGCGTCCCTAACCACTATTGAAATAACTTATTTCAATAGTGGTTGTAATGAAACGCGTCCTTAACCACTATTGAAATAATTTATTTCAATAGTGGTTTAGATTGTATTTCATTATCAACATCATATTGTAATCACAATCAAGATACTACCAGAGTTGTAATTTCAATTATGCAATATTTGATTAAAACTACATAATGAAACGCATACCCAACCACTATTGAAATGATTTATTTCAATAGTGGTTATAAAAAAATGCATATCCAACCACTATTGAAATGATTTATTTCAATAGTGGTTATAAAAAACATGCATATCCAACCACTATTGAAATAATTTATTTCAATAGTGGTTATAAAGAAATGCATACCCAACCACTATTGAAATAATTTATTTCAATAGTGGTTATAAACAAATGCATACCCAACCACTATTGAAATAATTTATTTCAATAGTGGTTTTATTTAGATAGTCAGGTTACTAAGTGATTCTAATAATAAAATACATCCTCAACCGCTATTTAAATTACTTCTCTCTCTCTCATATATATAGATAGATTGAACATTTTGAAGAGTTTAAATGAGTTAAATTGGAAGAGATGTTAGGCATCTTGTACATGGCGTTGCGTAGATCATCGCTATTTGTGAATAAATATGTCGCTTGATAGTCCTCGAGAAAACAAAACACTTATAAGGTTAGTTACTGACTCATTACGGAGATATATTGGGTTGATCAATCTCATAGAAGGCTCGGCTTTATATATATATATATATATATATAACCGAATCTTGTCACTTAGGTGTAAACCGTCTGAGTTGTCACATAGGTGCCAATGGTTGTTTTCATAGGGAAAATGTATCTTTTAAGACATTATTCATGATGACATCGGGAGAAAAGAAGATTTTAAGAAAAAAACATCTGAATTTCGGACAAAAAGAAAATTAACAAAAAAATGATTTAGCTTATACAATTTTCTTTGCACCTAAGTCCTTAGAAGTTATTACTGAATTTTTGCACCTAAGTTTAACTATCACATAGGTGCAAACGAAGGGAGAAAACCACTCCGGCCTTATTCTTGACTGACCATTTATTAATTCTTTATTAACATGTTGGGGGGGGGGTGTTAGGATAATTCTATTTTAAGTACACATTTTCACTATGAAAACATTAAACTATTTTCTAAACGATAAATTTTCATTTAATCCTTAAATGTTTATTATCACCAGCAATGAATTATTAAAATCATAATATGTGTGGTCAACTAGTAACCACTGTGGGCCTTTTTAACTGTGTGTTGAATAAACACATTGACATTATTTAATTAAGTGTTTAATTTCATACCTACGCCGAACGCTCAACATAAACATAAATATCTTATTATGAGTGATTTAATTGTGACTCTTGCAATTAACAACATCGAAAAATCATTAACAGAATACATAGGAAAATGTAATAATTATTATGTTAATATGTCATGTATTCTAATCATTCTTATTAATTTTCTGTAAAAAAAAAATGAATCTTTTTATCCGACTCTAAGACTTAATCGATAGATTTGTGCTCATCGTTGTTTGCTAAATATACTTCAAAACAAAACACGTCATATCCGACTCGAATGTGGGTCAGATCTAAAACGCTGCGTCGGGAGCGGATCAAGTGTGCTTTAATGCATAGAGGACATCTAAGCACATTTCTTAAGTGTTATTCCTTTAAACTGTTGAACTTGGTATTGTTATAAACTTTTCCAATTGTCTAATAAATTAATCTGTTAATTAATGGTTTTTAATTTGATAAGTAATTAATTGATTTATTTAAAACCTTGATGAATAATTGGTTTTGGAATTGTAACATTGATTTATCATTTTTTTTCTACCATTTTTACAACAAAAATTCTCGTCAATTTTTTTTGTCTTCAATATTTTTAAGATTAGAAAATAGGTTATTTCTATTTGTTTGTTAAAATATTTTTCTAAAAATACAAATGATTTTTATAGGTAAAATTTTTTTGCGGTGTTCAAAGTAGCTAATATATCGTTGAAAGATAAATAATCTGTTTTGAAAAAAATTGTATTTAGATTTTTTTTTCTAAATGATTTTAGGAGCTTTTATTTTTCAAAGTAAATAAGTTATTTAAGCTTGCGATAAAATGTTTTAAATACCCGAACATTATGGTTTGTAAATACCCTGCCACCTTATTCTTTTTGTTCACATTTTGTTGCAGATATTGTGTTCACTTTTTTATTGTTATTCTTAACCTGCCCTTGTGTCTTAAAAAGTAAAACCACTGAGTAAAACTGGTTGAATATATTGAGAAGTGGACAGGAACGAAGTCTACACTCCTGCAGCTGATTAAAAACAATACAAATTATTTTCGGTTTTTGATTGTTTGTTTCGTATGCAGTTTATTGGTACAATTAAGATATTTTCTCGTTTTGAAAAATTGCTTTATGTCTAATGTCACCCTCAAGCGCATGTTAGTTTATTCCCCAAACGAATTTTTGCCAAAACAAACACCTTATGATACATGTTAAACTAGGCAATTATGGGATCCTCTTAAAGGATACAAGTAGAATTTACCTGTGTTTGCCTTGATTACTATATTAACGAGGCCGGGTCTAATTTTTTCTGCCCTAGATTTTTTAATGAAATTTTTTACAAGAATTTCTAATAATAAAATTATTATTTTAAGATAAAAAAATAAGACATTTACCATACCGTTTGTTTAAGGGGTCATCTCAAAGTTTGTTAATATTTAACATAGGACCCTATGGGATTTTGCTTGAAATGTACCAATTTTGCACATTTTTTAAACTTCTGCCCTAGGGATTGCTTTTTCTTTTCTACATATTAAAGTTATAGCTAAAAGGCATGAAATGGTCAAATAAAAAAAACCTTTTACCTCCTGGTTTGTTCCAGGGGTCTTATCAAAGTTATTTTTCGTATGCCAAATTTCCCAGTTTGTCAGATAATGGCTATTTTTTATTTGACAAAGACGGAAATAGTGATCTTTATAGTATTATAAAAACATTCAGACATATTTATTTAATAAATAAATATATAAAATCACAAATTAAGGTTCATTAATATAAAATACATGGTTAATGCCTGGAAATAAATGAATTAAGCAATATTTTGGCGGGTTAAGAAAACGTGACAGAGGGCTAGGCTTGCTGAACCCTCTTCACGTTTTCGACCCGAGCCCGAATATAGCTTATACTTCGATACATTTATGTTTATTCCACAATATAATATCAATTTTACGCATCAAACTAGCTATTTTCAACAAATTCCGCTGAATATCTGCAGTTGAAACTATTACGCCATGGCGTCAACAAAGCAAAAAGATGACGTCACAATACAAATGAAACGCTGCGCGAAAGCGTGCGTACTCGTTCTGTACTCGGCCTCGTTTAAAAAAAATTTGTGAGTTCATTAGAAATGAATGAAAGTTTCTATTTTAATTATGGGGTTTTAAGCATAACAAAAAATGGAGCTATCAATCATTTTTTAAACTAAAAAAAGCAATGTTTAAGGAGACAGTACTATGCATCTTATATAAACAAAACGCATAAAACAATTTCCGAATTGGTTCGGTATTTTTTTACTGTTCATAAATGTGAACTTTAAAAAAAATTCTAAATGAATAAATCTAATTCATTAAAATTATTAATTACTAATAACTATAATAACAATTAGTATATTATCTACATTGCAACCTGTTACAGGGTTCAGCCTTCTATTTTATCCATGTGTAGGCATTTTACACACATTATCCACCCAAAGAAAAGAAATAGCATATATAAATAAAAACATTAATAGATCTGATCGGTTAATGTTTACAAAATACTTTTAAAAGAAATATCTTTTAGTCTATCTCTTTCATCTAAGATTAAAAAAAACCAATGCAATTCATTTACTATTTCTTTTACAATCAGATTTATTATTTATAAAAACACATCAAATTTCATTATGAAAAAATATCACAAATAATATAACTGATTTAGAATTTAATCCCTTAAGTTTATCAATTAAAAAATTAAATAAATGCATCTATTCTTTCATATATAAAGACAGTTTGTTTCATTTACAATGTTTTGACTAACCATCTACCTATTCTTACGGAGTCAATACGGTTAATCAGTAAGTTAATCTTATACCATTGTATTTAACAATGAATGAATGTTTTAGTTTAAGAACGTATGTTTATCCATTTTTACAATAGAAAATATAAGTAAATCGTTTATTAAAGTGACATTCTGCTTTATAAACACTGTAATTTATACTGTAAACGAAATAAACTAAACTGCACCCGGCCCATTTGACCTATAGGTCACTTTAGCATTAAATTATATAAGTCGTTTTAATTTTCTGTGATTAAAGGTTGTGTGTACAAATTTGTCTAATTTTCTATGGCAATTTTGATTTAACGCTTTGAACATATAACCCGTATTATTATTATTCGGGTGATCATTATATAATTTATCAAAACATTTTTCCTTATAATAACTTAAACTTGACAGCCTGATAAGATGTGTTTTTTAATCGTCGACAGAAGAATTTGAACAGAAATTACACGTAAAATCTTATTTGCATGTTTCCAGACACGTCACAATGCATCAACGTCAAAAACGTACTAATCCGCTTGACGTAATGTTTAAATTTTGAACAGTTTAATTAGATTTTAAAAAGTTAAAGGCATCTAATTTGTACAGTAAATTCAAGAAAAATAAATTATAAGGAATGAACTCAATATCTACCTTCGATATGCTCGTATTACTTAAGTTGAAGCAATTTACGCTTTTTTATAACTCGCTTCGCAGATTTAAAAGTGTAAACTGCCCCAACCAAGGTTATCCTCGTATAACTTGAGTAGACATTAAGTTTATTTCTTAATTATAGCTTTCATATAAACATATACAATTTTGTTATCCTGCCAATGTATGCATAATATGTACCTGGTTCTAAAATTTATACACGACTCTCTGTTTATAAGCGGTATAAAAAGTGTTCTAATCCAAATATACGAGAGCATGCATGAATATATTTTGTATATAGATCTCAAACCAAAGTTGTCAATTACTATGAATGAGGACGTGTACGTAGACACTGAAAGCAGATATAAATATACAAATGACAAGAATTACCGTATAAACTTGTATCAATACAATCTGAAAAAATGTATATACAATAGTACATCGATGTTAGTCCATTATCGATCCATTTTGAGCACATACAGAAAAATTTGGCAACCCCAATAATAGCCCGTTGATTTCATTCTTTTGGAGATGATCGATGTTTGTTTGTTTTGTTTTTGTTTTTGTTTGTTTTGTTGTTGTTTTTTTAGGAGATACTGTTTACTATTTCTTCTATTATTAATCGTGTAAAACAAAGAAAGAGTGTGTATTCTGTTATATGGTTATTTAGCTCTTTGCGTTTATATAGCCTAGTGTTCAACTTAGTAACACTGGTGATCCTTTCAGTAGATTTTACCAATAGCCAAGGGTACATTATGATAAATAATGTGATCCTTTCAGTGGACTGAATTAAAACCTAATGGTACTTACATGTAAGTATACCTGTTCTGATCCTCTCAGTTAATTTTATCACAAATCTAGGGTAGTAAAGATGACATGTGGTGATAGCTCTGGTTGAACACTGTTCAAACTGTGTAATGTTAATTACTGTTGATATCCTCTAAGTATATTCAATACTGTGGTTTCATAAATATTCGTTGAATACCAATTTTTTTTATTTCGTTGTTAAGTTTATTCTTGAAATTAAATATTCATTAAACTGCAATTTCCACTAATATGGTGTATTGATAGGGTTATTGGCCACGAATTAAAGTATTCTTGAAACTGTGATTTTCACTTTATCCACGAAAATTGATACCCTTTAATATTAATGAAACCATAGTATATAATTAAAGCTATTAACAAACTCCAATGAGACGATTAAAATACTTATACAATAGTATCTTACGTTTTTGATACAATCAACTGAAATTGTACCATGATATAATTATGCATCAGTATCCTATACTATTGATACAATCCACTCAGAGGACACAATGGTTAAAGAAAAGTACCCTAGGATAATCGTACAGTCCATTGACAAGATCACAATATGACCTAGACTAGTGATACAGACTACAGAGAAGATCACAACACTTAAACATTATTTTCTTACACTAAGGGTACCGTCAACTGAGAGGATCACAACAGTTATTCATCAGTTCCCTAAAAAGCTATACATATAAACTATGCTATTCATACTGTTCTCCAAGATAAGATTTAAACTTAAGTATCCAACCTATATAAGGGATCACTAACTGATATTGCATAGTAAGAGCCAGATAACTGTTACATCTAAGTGACCTAGACTACTGATAGAGTCCATTAAGAGGAGTATAACAGTTACATGTAAGTACCAAATATGTTGTTAGATTTTACTTTAAGGAACACAAACGTTACACATTAGTTCCTTACAGTTATTTATAAAGTTCACTTGGGTATTGATGCATTCCACTGAGATAATCACAACTTAGTACCATAAGCTATTTGTGTAGTCTTCTGAAAGAATCACAACATTTTCATAGGTACTCTTTGCAATTTAGTGACAGGGGCATAACATATAATACTAGCTCCCTAAGATGTTGACACAGTCCACTAAGAGGTCACATAAGCTATGCATTGCTACCTAAACCATACATAGAGTCTACTGAAATGATCACAACAGTTGCACATTCCTACTCCGGGTAATTGTAACAGTCTACAAAGAGGAGGGAGTTGTTTTGCTTCCAATGTCCAGCCCCTCGGGGATTTTCACAAGTATAGAGTTCAAGAAATATACCCAAGTGATCTGTTAACCTGTTATTGTCTATGTTTGGCACCTTTCTTAGAAAAATATTATTCATTGGAAATGATAACTGTTCTGAAGTAAATACATAATCGATCCTACTTTGAGGGACATTATATCCCCATTACACCATGTTAAGCCTTGTTCGTAAGTTTTCCCACCTGATAACCAGCAATCTTTAAAAAAAAATGTTTTCAAGATTTTCTTTAGTACACTAACGCTTTTATCTTTATTATTTGTATCTATTTGACAGTTAAAGTCTCCACAAAGTATCACATTATCTAAATTTATCGCATTTTAATTAATCCATGTAATTACTCTTTTGAAAAAATCAATTCTATATTTCTCATTATTAGGCGCACAGTCAATTGTTGATCATTATACTTTATATTAATTAGAAATCGTCTGCCGTCTACAGATTTATAATGGTTTATAATCTCTATTTTACTATTCTTTTTAAACAAAACTGATACACCCCTACTATGTACAGATTCTGAAAAACAATGCACTATTTCCCCCAAACCATCGTGAGTTCTTGCTGTTTTACAAAATGAGTTTCTTGCAGAAAAAAATATCATATTTAACATATTTTAACCAATCAAAAAGTGTTGTTCTCTTTTTGTAAGTATTTAAATCTCTAACATTCAGAGAGTAAAGTTTTATAGAGGAATTGTTTATGTGTTGGTAACAGTTAGTGGGCGTTTTACTTACTTACGGGCACCGCACTTGTCGTTTTTCTTGCCCTTCTTGTCATTCCGCACATCTTTCAGCAGTTCCTCAATGTTGGGCTGTCTCTCATTTGTCGCTCCTTTCGTACGCGGGACGGAAGCACTGCGGAGTTTTCTGCCGAATTTATAAGCAATCTTTTGATAGATTTTCCCTAGTTTGTTTTCATAGGGCCACTTTTTCGGATCGGTATGTAAGGTGGCATCGACGTCCAGTCCTATACCCCACTCCATGTCAAACGTACCTTCAGAATACATGGTGTCGTTGTTAAACGTTTCCAATTTGGTATTGATCTCGGGGACTTGGTCAACCTTGGCGTTGACTATTTCTTCCATCACTGCCTCTTTTTCACTCTGCCAGTCCTGCGGGTCCCTGATGTTATGTCCAATTCTTTTGGCGTCTAAAGCCTTTTCCGCTTTTCTCACTTTTTTTTGCTGCATCTGCGCGAATTGCTTTAGTCAGCTGATAAGCATATTCTGCGGAGCGGAGTTGTGCTTCTCACCAAACACATTGATAGAACACGGATAAAAGTTGGATAGTGGAATGGACTTGCCCTGAAACACTACCACTTCCCTGGTTGTCGGAGGATCCACGTAATGCTTACATTCGGTTGACCCAGGAGCGTGTCCCAGTTTTCTACAGACCCCGCAGACCCTTTCATTTTTACACTGCTGTTTTCGATGTCCAGTTTCCCAACAGTTGAAGCATTGACTCTTTGACACGGAATCATTTACCTGGTGATCACAATTATAGTAATATATACATGTAAGTATCCTTGACTTTTGATATAGGATCATAAGAGTTTATACATAATAACTTTAGCTATTGGCACATTCCACTTACAAAAATCACAACAGTTACAGATTAGTTTTTTAAAATAATGATCACAGCCAGGGAGGATCACATCGGGTAAGTTCCTTTAGATATTGATAGAATCCACTGGGAAAATCACAGCATTTTAATTAGGACTCTATGCATTCAGTGCATTCCAAAGAGAGGATCACATTAGTTACACTTACAAAAACTAGTACCCTAGAATAATGATAACGTCCATTGAGAGGATTAAAACATATACACCTTGGTGCCCTAAGCTGTTGATACTGACTACTAAGGAAATCACACTAGTTACACATGAGTATCTAAGTTTAATGATATAGTTATCCAAGGTGATCTCAACAAATATTTATGTACCGTAATTTATTGATATATGCGCAGTCAAATAAAAAAATCACAGCAGCTTTTATTTAGTTATATTTACATTTTCCAGTGTCTTCGTCTGTGATAACACTACGTATCGATTTTGTACTATATAACCCATAATACAAATGACGCCAAATCGAGGCGCCAGTGGGGTTTGCTTATCTATCATTTAAATATATATAATGGTACGATGGCTTAAAATTATATAAATATATTAAGTAATAAGGAATGATTCTTTGAATATTATGAGATGATAATTTCGGTCAGGGTGTTCAAATCTATCATAAAGCCCTTCGGGCTTTATTGGATTTGATCGCACCCCGACCGAAATTATCACCGCATAATACTCAAAGAATGATTCCTTATTCCTTATTTATTAACATTGCCAACACACTGAAAAATCACATCATTTCTAAATTAGAACATTCGTACTTTGAAATAATGATACAGTCTACTGACAGGATCACAACACAACCACTGTCGCAATGCCTTAAGCTTTTGATACATATAATTGAAAAAAATTAACTACAGTACGAATAAGTATCTAAAATATATGATACTGTTCGCTGAGAGCTTCACAAAACACAATTGTGTCCTAAGCTATTGATACAGTCAACTAAGAAGATAGCAACAGTTACACTTGAACTTGAAGCTTTAATACTGTCCACAAAGAGTATCACAACAGTTATACCCTATTTCCCAAAGTGTTTGATACGGTTCACAAGGAGGGTCAAGCACTTACAATTCAGGACCTAAGGCATCTGATACAGTCCACTGAGGGGATTACAGCAGTTAAGGAAGTACTGAATGCTATTTGCATATTGATAAAGTGAACTGAGAGGTTTACAACACTTTTACATTAGAACCCTATATATTGTTAGTGTGTATTTAGAGAATCACAATTATTCAACATGGATACCTTTTGCTATTGATTTAATCAACTGAGAGGAAAACCAAAGCTATTGATACTTTTCATTAAGTTTTATATAAGTACGGTATGCTTCTAATACCGAATACTTAGAGGATCAACATAATCACACATTTGTATCTTAGGCTATTCACTGATTTAACTGCATGATTCACAAACCTTATGCATTAATACTCTAGGCCATTGAAAAAATCTACTGAGAATATTACAACAGTTATGCATCAGTAACGTAGGTTATTGTTACACATTGTTAATAAAGACAATTGACAGAGTCTACTGAAAGGATGACAACAGTTATATATTGGTTCTCTGTGTCATTGTAACAATATTATTCCACTAAAAGGGATAAAACGATTATACATTACGAAGTTATGCAATTGTTAGAGTTCATTTAGAGGATCAGAGGATATCTAAATACTATCATATGCTATCAATACTGTATTACTTAGGGAATAACAACAGTTAATTTGAACATATTTTATTGCATTATATATTGCAATGGGATTAGGCACAGGTTATAAAAACTTAATTCGCCCTCTCCCTACATGTTAAACAACAAATACCATATTATTTCAGGTACGTCTCAGTTTGTACTTATACAGTATTACTTACATCAGTACGTAGATATTTGATAAATGTAGTAAGAAAGTTAATGTTATCTACTAACAACAGTTAGAGGTAAGTGCCACAGTGTAATGAAAAAGTACGTTGACAGGATCACAAATCATACACATTTGTTCAATATATATGCTATTTGTACAGATTGCTAAGAAAACTACAACTGTTACAGTCATTTTATGTACATTAATATCTTTTACAACCTTAGCTTTGCTATGATATGCAATTCAAATGATATGCTATCAGATTTAAATGTAATGCTAGGAGATTTTATGCTATTCTATGAGGAATTGAAATGAATGGTTAATGATATGGTATGTTAGGCTATGCTATGGTATGTTAGGCGATTTAAACAAAAACGCCTCCATACACAGGGGAGCTCTAAACATATCAATGTTAAATGATTAGAAGCCAAAGTTTACCACTAATCTGCAATGTGAACATTAATTCTTTTTTATAAAAGCATTTGAAATCGAGTTAAAAGCATGTTGTATACTATGCTATAGTATGCTATGGTATGATATGACGAATGAGAATGTATGAGATTGCATGCTATGTTATGATTTTGATACTATGGTATGAGTTTCTAATGTTATGCAATGCGATTTCAATGTTATGTTATGCTATGGTGTATGTTGTAAAAGATATGCTTGAATTGACTGTACGCATACATATCATAATCTAATGATAAAGCACAGGAAAGGGTCAAAACACTTATGCATTGATGTATCATCACTACAGTCCACTAAGAAGATAACAGCAGTAACAAATTAGTACCTGGCTCTTTTGACACAGTTTACTATGAGGATCAAACATTTAAGTATACGAGGCTACTGATACACTTCAATGAAGAAATAACTACACTTTTGATACAATCAACATAGCTGATTACAACACTTGTACTTTGGAACTTTAAATCATCGACCTTTTGATAGTCTACTTAGAAGATTACAACAGTTATTCATTGGTACCCTAAGCTATTGATTCAACCACCTGAGAAGTTAACAACAACAATAGTACTCATATATATTTTTCAATGAGAGAATCTTAACATTTGAATCTTATGCACTGATAAGGCCTCTACATAGGATCACATTGTTTTGTATTATTAGGGTACAGATTCCTCTTAAGTAATCACAGCAGTGACACTTTATTACATGTACGCTGTTCCATTGAAACAGTCATCTAAGAGAATCCCAAATTAGCGAACAATAATGATAGAGTTCATTGGCAAATCACAACTCATATATTATGGAACCCTTAGCCATTTTTAAAGATTACTGAGGAGATCACAACAGTTGAACATAAGTATATTTTACAAATTATACTTTTCACTTAGAGGGTCAAAACAGTTACACATTGTTTTTCAACTAATTTATTCAGTCTTTTGAGAAAATAACATGGTCATTGGAAGAAAAAAAATGTTAGCTGACAAAAGGATAAAGTTAATGCGATAAGTTTTCAACAATGTTCTATTCTAGGTTGTAACCTATGTTTTTTTCACTGTTCTGCAGTCATCGGAAGTATTTAACTTCCCTGACTTGCAGACTGTTTTATTTGTTGAAGCGTTTTGCTATTATCAGGCCATAGGCACACACAAAATTCATACACAATAAAGGCATAAAAATGACGTGGCGAATACAAACTGTAATCAAAACCAAATTAAAAAAAAAATTACAAAAAAGGAGCAGAGCAAACAAAATTAGAGGAGGGATCAGCTACCATGTATTTGCAAGTATCCTCTTGTGACAGGTCACACCCACCGTGTATTCTTTGTAGTTATCGGAAAACTGAAAGAAAACCTACATAATTAGATGATTAATTATGGTCTAACAATAAGTAAAAAGAGTCGATCAGCATGCGACCCAGTGGAAGATTGTATTTGCGGACAGGTTCATAGTATCGACCATAAAAGTTTTATGAACTTTTGTGTCTTTAACTTACCTCGCCTTAAAATTGTTTATACGAAGAGCATGCCCTTGTGTATCAAATTGATCGAGAGACTAAAACTCTATCATACGCATTTGATGAAGATATACTGCTACATAAGTAAGGACAGTTGACTATAGAAAGATTGATCATGAAGTCATCACGTTTATCATAAAATTTTGTTCTTAGGTTACCACCCATGTCCCTTTGCAGTGAAGAATCCAAATATGAAACAGATAAAACAGACTCTATAGTATCTTTTATTTTAAGTTCACCCGTATATATCGAGTCAACATAAGTACGTAAGTAACAATTGTTAATTAGTAATATGTCGTCGATATACTGAATGTAAGTATTGAAGGCCACAGCGAGTGATTTATATTTTTTCTGGTACAAGCGTTTAATAAATTCTGCTTCATATTATACAAATATAGGCCCGTCAATGATGGGGCGCAATTAGTACTCATGGTTCCCATAAATGATATAATTTTTCGATAACTTGTATTAACATTCCTCCTGCCAAGGGCGCGAGATTCAGAATACAAATTAGACGCATTTTTTTAAGAATCTTATTTTGAAAAAGACTGCTAACCAAGGATCAAGCGCATTCAAATACAATTCAGCATTTTAACACTTTTTAAAGAATATTTTATACCATGATGTAAAATGTTTTTACTGTTTTACAGGCGTCCGAAGTAGGTAGAATCCCACACTATTATAAACATAATTAACGTATTTCAAATAGCATGTCAGCTGACATCTTCGCTAGCCAAGGGTTTATGGGGAGCGAAGTGGATTTCATTTTGAAAACTCGGGTACAGTGCCTCCACAACAATGGTCTTACCAGATCGCTTTAAAAACCTATATATTTTACTGGTGATTGAACATAGTTCTACAAACTTGTCAAGGCTCGCGTGATAGCATGGGAAGTAAACATGGCGAATGTAGAAGTTGCCTATCCCGTCAGTATATACGTTCCTGCTTACCATGGCTTATGGTTATTGCTTTTAAAGGTTCAGTGAGCGCTGTTTTATTCACGATAACGATACCTGGTTTTATAGTATAAAAGCTTTCATAGAAATCGGCGACTTTTCACTCCCAGTACAGGTCCTTACACAACACTATAAAGAAAACATCCCGTACTTTCCTTGGGTTATAACTCAATTTGTATTTAATCACTACTAAAAGCATCGTTAACTATGTTGCGATATTCGGTAGTCAACATGTTTTCAAGTTGTATTAATGCCATGATGTGTATATAACCCGTTGTTTATTTCGATCAAAAAGTATATATGCAATATGCTCGCTAATGAGCGCATACACATCACCGAGTTTACGTTATGAAATCCGCCAAGGGTTTATGGGGAGCAAAGTAAACAGAAACCCCTTGGCTAGCAAAGATGGTCAGCTGAAAGTTTTCCAAAATCAGTGCAATTTTTTTTAACCGTACTTTATACAGTGTTGTAAAATGTGTTTTTTTTTTGCTGTCTTGAAGGCGTCTATGGTACAGTCATTTCATGGAGGCACACAAATTCCCCATACAGTAGCGCCTTTAAGACACTAATTTCTATCGATCATTTTTACAGCTTCAACTACGACAATAAAATTTTGAAACTGAGTGGATAGTCATCATAACTCAAACTGTTAACCCTTCCGAGTCTCTAAGATTTTGTTGATACTGGTTGAGTTTGTTTGTGGAAATTATACCATTGAACTACGGATTATTGACATAGTTAAAAAGCATGACATTGTCAGCTGACAGTAGGATAAAATTAATTCAACATGTTTTTAACAATATTTTATTCAATGTTGTAAAGTGTGTTTTTATTTCACAGTCTTGCTGGTTTTTTGTAGTATGTACAATCCCAGACTTGCAAGCTGTTTTACTTGTTGAGGCTGCATGTCTATGAAAATGGCAAAGGCACAGTATAGACCTAATGATATACCTTATGTAGCTTCTATAAACAATAGCCCAGATTTTATGCAATAAATGACAATTATCGGTTTAAGCCTACACTGAAATAAAAGAAATTGGGAATAAGGGTGTACAGTGGAAAGGCGGCGCTTTTGTAACAATTGGTGTTACCTGGCTGGCCCCAGATCAGAGTTTTAATGTGTTTCCTTGACATAATTCATAGCACTAATAGACAAAAAAGCACGATAGCAAGAACACTTATTACAAGCATTTCATAGAGACTCACTTTCAAATATAACTGTTAACCAAAGGCCAAGCGCATCTCCATGATATTTTTCCATCCAGGTTATAATTAAATCAGATTCAGGTGCCCTTCTTAAGTCCCTCAAAAATGAAGTCAATCATGGGACAGATGTAACACTTAACCGAAGTATGTTGTATGTTGAATACAACCTCAAATTTAAATATTTGTTAATGTGACCGTAGACTTGATAACAAGCTCTACAAATATGTTTTCAAAAGTCTTTGACTTCGTATCCGTATACGAGACATTATTTTCTAAACATCATCTTTACGGTTCGAACTAAGAAAACAAGATAGTTTGAACCTGACTGTAGAGGCAAAGTAACTCAAACTGTTATGACTTCTAAGTCTCTAAACTTTTGTTGATATAGGTTGAGTCTCTATGTGGAAATTATACAATTAAACCACGGATTACGTTTTTTAACATTTATTCTCTTTCCGAAAACATAATTTATTTTTTAAAATCTCTGCCTTATTCAAAGAGTGATGTGCAATTAACGGAAGAGCCATTGGAACAGCCGAATCATGCTGACAAAAATAATGCACACAGATTTGATAATTTATAAAAGAATTTTATTTTTCATTCTGTAGTTTGATGAATATACTTTTGGTTTACTAAGAAATTAATCAATTGAATTCATCTTACTAATAAAATGTATTTACATCAATGAAATATTATTCAGCGTAGGTTAATATCGGGTCGTGATCTGGCGTGAAGTCTCGTGGAGAGTCAGTATTGTTTTTCGTGAAATTCTAAAGGAAGGCTGTATTCATACGCACCAGATTTGCTGATTGGGTCTTCTGTGTTATGCGTAAATATCACTCAAATAAATAAATGCAATTTGAAAGGGGGAAAGAAAGTAAATGTAAATATTGTATGTTGAATACAACCAACAAATTTAAATACATGAATTTTATGATCTGACCGTTGGCTTCATAACAAGCTCTACAAATATGTTTTAAAAAGTTTTTCACTTCCCAACTGTAAATGAGACACTAATTTCAATTAATCATTTTTATAGCTTCAACCAAAAAAATAAGATTGTTTGAACCTGCATGGGCGGAAATCATTATAACTCAAACTGATATTTCTTCCGAATCTCAAAGATTTGGTTGATAGTGTTTGGATTTATATGTGGATAATAACAAATGAACCACGGATTATGAACAAAAAACACGTCAGCTGAAGGTAGGAGAAAAAATAAATGCAACTTGTTTTTAACAATATTTTAAACCATACTAAAAATGTGTTTTTTCACTCTCTTGCCGTGTCTGTAGTATCTAGAATCCCGGACTTGCAGGCTGTTTTTCTCATTGAGGCCACATCCCTATAAAAATGTTATCTAGCTGAAACCAGATCAGAGATGTTTTTGATACTGGTTGAGTCCATATGTGGATATTATACAATTGAACCACCAATTGTAAATATTGTTGTTATCTAGCTGAAACCAGATCAGAACTTTTAATGTATTCTCTTCACAGATTCCATGCATAAAAAGGCAAAACATGCACAATAACTGGAAAGCTAAAACACTTATTAGACGCATTTCATTAACTGTCTTACCTTCAACTAATACTGTTATCCAATGGCCAAGCGCATCCTTACAATATTTCTGAATCTTAGTAAAGTCAAATCCATGTGCCCTTTTTAAGTCACTTACAAATCATGTCAATTATGTGAACACATTAATATTCAACGGAGGTATGTTGTATGTTGTTTTTCTCGTTGAGGCCAATCGCTACAAAATGCCACATGTAAACAAATTTCAAACATAGTGGCGCTTTTATGGTATTCTTTATGTTGGTTCCATAAACAATAGCCCTGATTTGATGCAATACTGGACAATAATTTCTTTAATCCTAAACTAGAATATAAGTAATTTAGGATAACGGTGTACAATCGAGGTTCAGCATTTTGATAACAATTGTTGTTATCTAGCTGAAACCAGATCAGAGATGGTTTTTATACTAGTTGAGTCTACATGTTGATATTATACAATTGAACCACGAATTACGAACAAAGTTAAACAAATACATGTACATCAGCTGACAGCAGGATAAAATTATTGCAACATGTTTTAGAAATATTTCATATCATGTTGTAAAGTGTGTTTTTTCACCGTCTTGCAGGCGTCTGTAGTATGTACAATCCTGGACTTGCAGGCTGTTTTTCTCGTTGAGGCCAAATCGCTATAAAATGCCACATGCAATCAAATATTTCCAACACAGAAGCTCTTTTATGGTATACTTTATGTTGGTTCCGTGAACAATGTCCCAGATTTGATCCAATACAGGACAATTGTTAGTTTAATCCTATACTAAAATATAAGGAATTCGGAATAATGGTGTACAATCGATATTAAGCATTTCTATTACAATTGTTGTTATCTAGCTAAAACCAGATAAGATATGTTTTTGATACTGGTTGAGTCTATATGTGGATATTATACGATTGAATCACGACTTATGAACATAGTTTAACAAACAAGTCAGCTAACAGTAGGATAAAATTAATGCAACATGTTTGTAACAATATTTCATATCATGTTGTAAAGTGTGGATATTCACCGTCTTGCAGGCGTCTGTAGTATAAAAGTACAATCCCGGACTTGCAGGCTGTTTTTCTCGTTGAGGCCAAATCGCTATAAAATGCCACATGCTAGCAAATTTCCAATACAGTAGCGCTCTTATGATATACTTTATGTTGGTTCCATTAACAATAGCCCACATTTGATGCAATACAGGACAACTATTATTTTAATCCTACACAAAAATTTTAAGTAATACGAAATAACGGTGTACAATCGAGGTTCAGCGTTTTTGTTACGATTGTTGTTATCTAGCTGAAACCAGATCAGAGATGTTTTTGATACTGGTTGAGTCTATATGTGGATATTATACAATTGAACCACGACTTATAAACATAGTTTAACAAACAAGTCATCTGACAGTAGGATAAAATTAATGAAACATGTTTTTCACAATATTTCATATCATGTTGTAAAGTGTGTTTTTTCACCGTCCTGCAGGCGTCTGTAGTATGTACAATCCCGGATTTGCAGGCTGCTGTTCTCGTTAAGACCAAATCGCTGTAATATGCCACATGCAAACAAATTTCCAACACAGTAGCGCTCCTATGGTATACTTTATATTGGTTCCCTAAACAATAGCCCTCATTTGATGCAACACAGGTCAATTATTAGTTGTATCCAACACTAAAGTATAGGATTTTATGGTATACTTTGTACTGGTTCCATAAACAATAGCCCACTTTAGATGCAATAAAGGACAATTAATAGTTTAATCCTACACAAAAATATAAGGAATTCGGAATAACAGTGTACAATCAAGTTTTAGCGTTTTTGTAACAATTGTTGTTATCTAGCTGAAACCAGATCAAACCTTTTTGTGTGTTCTGTTCACAGATTCCATGCATAAAAGGGCAAAACATGCTCAAAAGCAAAAACACTAATTAGACGCTTTTTATTAAGTGTCTTACCTTCAACTAATACTGTTATCCAATGACCAAGCGCATCATTACAATATTTTCCAATCTTATTAAAGTCAAATTTATGTGCCCATTTTAAGTCACTTACAAATCATGTTAATTATGTGAACACATTAATATTCAACGGACGCATGTTGTATGTTGAATATAACCTCAAATTTTAAATATTTGATGATGTGACAGTTGACTTGTTCTAAAAAGCCTTAAACTTTCCAACTGTAAAGGAGGCAATAATTTTTATCAATCATTTTTATCATTCCAACTAAAAAAATAAAAACGTTTGAACCTGCGTGAGCAGAGAGTCATCATAACTCAAACTGTTGAAGCTTCCGAGTCTTTAAGATGTTTTTGCTACTGGTTGAGTCTATTTGTGGATATTATACAACTGAACCACGAACATAGTTTAAGAACCACGTCAGCTGACAGTAGGATAAAATTGATGCAACATGTTTTAGCAATATTTCATATCATGTTGTAAAGTGTGTTTTTTCACCGTCTTGCAGGCGTCTGTAGTATGTACAATCCCGGACTTGCAGGCTGTTTTTCTCGTTGAGGCCAAATCGCTATAAAATGCCACATGCAAACAAATTTTCAACACAATAGTGCACTTATGATATACTTTATATTGGTTCCCTAAACAATAGTCCACTTTAGATGCAATAAATGACAATTAAAAGTTTAATCCTACACTAAAATATAAGGAATTCGGAATAACGGTGTACAATCAAGTTTAGCGTTTTTGTAACAATTGTTGTTATCTAGCTGAAACCAGATCAAAACTTTTTGTGTGTTCCGTTTACAGATTCCATGCATTAAAGAGCAAAACATGTTCAATGCAATTTTTTGATACTAGTTGAGTCTATTTGTGGATATTATACAACTGAACAACGAAGATAGTTTAACAACCACGTCAGCTGACAGTAGGATAAAATTAATGAAACATGTTTTTCACAATATTTCATATCATGTTGTAAAGTGTGTTTTTTCTTCGTCTTGCAGGCGTCTGTAGTATGTACAATCCCGGACTTGCAGGCTGCTTTTCTTGTTAAGACCAAATCGCTGTAATATGCCACATGCAAACAAATTTCCAACACAGTAGCGCTCCTATGGTATACTGTATATTGGTTCCATAAACAATAGCCCACATTTGATGCAATACAGGACATTTATTAGTTTAATCCTTCACAAAAATATAAGGAATTTGGAATAACGGTGTACAATCGAGGTTCAGCGTTTTTGTAACAATTGTTGTTATCTAGCTGAAACCAGATCAGAGATGTTTTTGATTCTGGTTGAGTTTATTTGTGGATATTATACAATTGAACCACGACTTGTGAACATAGTATAACAAACAAGTCAGCTGACAGTAGGATAAAATTAATGCAACATGTTTTAACAATATTTCATATCATGTTGTAAAGAGTCTTATTCAACATCTTGCAGGCATCAGTAGTATGTACAATCCCGGACTTGCAGGCTGTTTTTCTCGTTGAGGCCAAATCGCTATAAAATGCCACATGCGAACAAATTTTCAACACAGTAGCGCTATTATGGTATACTTTATATTGGTTCCATAAACAATATCCCACATTTGATGCAATACAGGACAATTATTAGATTATACACTAAAATATTAAGAAATTGGAATAACGGTGTACAATCGAGGTTTTAGCGTTTTTGAAACAATTGTTGTTATCTAGCTGAAACCAGATCAAAACCTTTTAGGTGTTCCGTTTACAGAATTCATGCATTAAAGGGCAAACATGCTCAAAAGCAAAAACACTTATTAGAAGCATTTCAATAAGTGTCTTACCTTCAACTAATACTGTTACCTAATGTTTAAGCGCTTCCTTACAATATTTTTCAACCATAGTAAAGTCAAATTAAAGTGCCCTTTTTAAGTCACTTACAAATCATGTTAATTATGTGAACACATGTTGTTATCTAGCTGAAACCAGATCAGAGATGTTTTTGATACTGGTTGAGTTTATTTGTGGATATTATACAATTGAACCACGACTTATTAACATAGTTAAACAAACAACTCAGCTGACAGTAGGATAAAATTAATGCAACATGTTTTTAACAATATTTCATATCATGTTGTAAAGAGTGTTATTCAACATCTTGCAGGCATCAGTAGTATGTACAATCCCGGACTTGCAGGCTGTTTTTCTCGTTGAGGCCAAATCGCTATTAAATGCCACATGCGAACAAATTTTCAACACAGTAGCGCTCTTATGGTGTACTTTATATTGGTTCCATAAACAATATCCCACATTTGATTCAATACAGGACAATTATGAGATTCTACACTAAAATATTAAGAAATTGGAATAACGGTGTACAATCGAGGTTTTAGCGTTTTTGTAACAATTGTTGTTATGTAGCTGAAACCAGATCAAATCTTTTTATGTGTTCCGTTTACAGATTTCATGCATTAAAGGACAAACATGCTCAAAAGCAAAAACACTTATTAGAAGCATTTCAATAAGTGTCTTACCTTCAACTAATACTGTTATCCAATGTTTAAGCGCTTCCTTACAATATTTTCCAACCTTAGTAAAGTCAAATTAATGTGCCCTTTTTATGTCACTTACAAATCATGTTCATTATGTGAACACAATAATATTCAAAGGACGCATATTGTATGTTGAATACGACCTCAAATTTTAAATATTTGATGATGTGACAGTTGACTTGTTCTCATAAGCCTTTATCTTCCCAACTGTTTAAAGGGCAAAACCTGCTCAAAAGCAAACACACTTATTTGATGCATTTCAATAAGTGTCTCACCTTCAAGTAATACTGTTATCCAATGGCCAAGCGCATCCTTACAATATTTTCCAATCATATTAAAGTCAAATTAATGTGCCCTTTTTATGTCACTTACAAATCATGTTAATTATGTGAACACAATAATATTCAAAGGACGCATATTGTATGTTGAATACAACCTCAAATTTTAAATATTTGATGATGTGACAGTTGATTTGTTCTCATAAGCTTTTATCTTCCCAACTGTAAAGGAGGCACTAATTTTTATCAATCATTTTTATCATTCCATCTAAAAAAAATAAAACAGTTTGAATCTGCGTGAGCGGAGAGTCATCATAACTCAAACTGTTGAAGCTTCCGAGTCTCTAAGCTGTTTTGCTACTGGTTGAGTCTATTTGTGGATATTATACAATTGAACTACGAACATAGTTTAACAAACACGTCTGCTGACAGTAGGATAAAATAAATGCAACATGTTTTAGCATTATTTAATATCATTTTGTAAAGTGTGTTTTTTTCACCGTCTTGCAGGCGTCTGTAGTATGTACAATCCCGGACTTGCAGGCTGTTTTTCTCGTTGAGGCCAAATCGCTATAAAATGCCACATGCAAACAAATTTCCAACACAGTAGCGCTCCTATGGTATACTTTATATTGGTTCCATAAACAATAGCCCACATTTGATGCAATACAAAACACTTATTAGTTGTATCCTACACCAACATAAAAAGAATTCTGATAAACGGTGTACAATCGAGGTTCAGCGTTTTTGTAACAATTGTTGTTATCTAGCTGAAACCAGATCAAAACTTTTTAGGTGTTCCGTTTACAGATTCCATGCATTAAAGGGCAAAACATGCTCAAAAGCAAAAACACTTATTAGACGCATTTCATTAAGTGTCCTACCTTCAACCAATACTGTTATGCAGTGGCCAAGCGCATCCTTACAGCATTTTCCAATATTAGTAAAGTCAAATGCATGTGCCCTTTTTATGTCACTTACAAATCATGTTAATTATGTGAACACATCTTATCTAGCTGAAACCAGATCAGAGATGTCTTTGATACTGGTTGAGTCTATTTGTGGATATTATACAACTGAACCACGACTTATTAACATAGTTTAACAAACAACTCAGCCAACAGTAGGATAATTTTAATGCAACATGCTTTTCACAATATTTCATATTATGTTAAAAAGTGTGTTTTTTCCCCGTCTTGCAGGCGTCTGTAGTATGTACAATCCCGGACTTGCAGGCTGTTTTTCTCGTTGAGGCCAAATCGCTATAAAATGCCACATGCAAACACATTTCAAACAAAGTAGCGCTCCTATGGTAAGCTGTATATTGGTTCCATAAACGATAGCCCACATTTGATGAAATAAAGGACAATTAATAGTTTAATCCTACACTTAACTATAAGGAATTCGGAATAATGGTGTACAATCGAGTTTCGGCGTTTTTGTAACAATTGTTGTTATCTAGCTGAAACCAGATCAGAGATGTTTTTGAAACTGGTTGAGTCTATTTGTGGATATTATACAACTGAACCACGACTTATGAACATTGTTTAACAAACAAGTCAGCTGACAGTAGGATACAATTAATGCAACATGTTGTAACAATATTTAATACCATGTTTTAAAGAGTGTTTATTCACCTTCATGCAGGCGTGTGTAGTATGTACAATCCCGGACTTGCAGGCTGTTTTTCTCGTTGAGGCCAAATCGCTATAAAATGCCACATGCAAACAAATTTCCAACACAGTAGCGCTCTTATGGTTTACTTTATATTGGTTCCATAAAAAATAGCCCACGTTTGATGCAATACAGGACAATTATTAGTTTAATCCTTCAAAAAAATATAAGTAATTCAAAATAACGCTGTACAATCGAGTTTCAGCGATTTTGTAACGATTGTTGTTATCTTGTTCAAATCAGATCAGAGATGTTTTTGATACTGGTTGAGTCTATTTGTGGATATTATACCATTGATCCACGACTTATTAACATAGTTTAACAAACAAGTCAGCTGACAGTACGATAAATTTAATGCAACATGTTTTTCACAATATTTCATATTATGTTGAAAAGTGTGTTTATTTACCGTCTTGCAGGCGTCTGTAGTATGTACAATCTCGGACTTGCAGGCTGTTTTTCTCGTTGAGGCCAAATCGCTATAGAATGCCACATGCAAACAAATTTCAAACACAGTAGCGCTCCTATGGTATACTTTATATTGGTTCCATAAACAATAGCCCACATTTGATGCAATACAGGTCAATTATTAGTTGTATCCTACACTAAAGTATAGGATTTTATGGTATAATTTATACTGGTTCCATAAACAATAGCCCACTTTAGATGCAATAAAGGACAATTAATAGTTTAATCCTACACAAAAATATAAGGAATTCGGAATAACGGTGTACAATCGAGGTTCAGCGTTTTTGTAACAATTGTTGTTATCTAGCTGAAACCAGATCAACACTTTTTGTGTGTTCTGTTCACAGATTCCATGCATAAAAGGGCAAAACATGCTCAAAAGCAAAAGCACTTATTAGAAGCTTTTTATTAAGTGTCTTACCTTCAACTAATACTGTTATCCAATGGCCAAGCGCATCCTTACAATATTTTCCAATCATATTAAAGTCAAATTAATGTGCCCTTTTTATGTCACTTACAAATCATGTTAATTATGTGAACACAATAATATTCAAAGGACGCATATTGTATGTTGAATACAACCTCAAATTTTAAATATTTGATGATGTGACAGTTGATTTGTTCTCATAAGCTTTTATCTTCCCAACTGTAAAGGAGGCACTAATTTTTATCAATCATTTTTATCATTCCATCTAAAAAAAATAAAACAGTTTGAATCTGCGTGAGCGGAGAGTCATCATAACTCAAACTGTTGAAGCTTCCAAGTCTCTAAGCTGTTTTGCTACTGGTTGAGTCTATTTGTGGATATTATACAATTGAACTACGAACATAGTTTAACAAACACGTCTGCTGACAGTAGGATAAAATAAATGCAACATGTTTTAGCATTATTTAATATCATTTTGTAAAGTGTGTTTTTTTCACCGTCTTGCAGGCGTCTGTAGTATGTACAATCCCGGACTTGCAGGCTGTTTTTCTCGTTGAGGCCAAATCGCTATAAAATGCCACATGCAAACAAATTTCCAACACAGTAGCGCTCCTATGGTATACTTTATATTGGTTCCATAAACAATAGCCCACATTTGATGCAATACAAAACACTTATTAGTTGTATCCTACACCAACATAAAAAGAATTCTGATAAACGGTGTACAATCGAGGTTCAGCGTTTTTGTAACAATTGTTGTTATCTAGCTGAAACCAGATCAAAACTTTTTAGGTGTTCCGTTTACAGATTCCATGCATTAAAGGGCAAAACATGCTCAAAAGCAAAAACACTTATTAGACGCATTTCATTAAGTGTCCTACCTTCAACCAATACTGTTATGCAGTGGCCAAGCGCATCCTTACAGCATTTTCCAATATTAGTAAAGTCAAATGCATGTGCCCTTCTTATGTCACTTACAAATCATATTAATTATGTGAACACATGTTGTTATCTAGCTGAAACCAGATCAGAGATGTCTTTGATACTGGTTGAATTTATTTGTGGATATTATACAACTGAACCACGACTTAATGACATAGTTTAACAAACAAGTCAGCTGACAGTAGGATAAATTTAATGCAACATGTTTTTCACAATATTTCATATTATGTTGAAAAGTGTGTTTATTCCCCGTCTTGCAGGCGTCTGTAGTATGTACAATCCCGGACTTTCAGGCTGTTTTTCTCGTTGAGGCTAAATCGCTATAAAATGCCACATGCAAACAAATTTCAAACAAAGTAGCGCTCCTATGGTATGTTGTATATTGGTTCCATAAACAATAGCCCACATTTGATGAAATAAAAGACAATTAATAGTTTAATCCTACACCTAACTATAAGGAATTCGGCACAATGGTGTACAATCGAGGTTCGGCGTTTTTGTAACAATTGTTGTTATCTAGCTGAAACCAGATCAGAGATGTTTTTGATACTGGTTGAGTCTATTTGTGGATATTATACAACTGAACCACGACTTATGAACATAGTTTAACAAACACGTCAGCTGACAGTAGGATACAATAAATGCAACATGTTGAAACAATATTTAATACCATGTTTTAAAGAGTGTTTATTCACTTTCATGCAGGCGTTTGTAGTATGTACAATCCCGGACTTGCAGGCTGTTTTTCTCGTGGAGGCCAAATCGCTATAAAATGCCACATGCAAACAAATGTCCAACACAGTAGCGCTCTTATGGTATACTTTATATTGGTTCCATAAAGATAGCCCACGTTTGATGCAATACAGGACAATTATTAGTTTAATCCTTCAAAAAATATAAGTAATTCAAAATAACGCTGTACAATCGAGTTTCAGCGATTTTGTAACGATTGTTGTTATCTAGCTGAAACCAGATCAGAGATGTTTTTGATACTGGTTGAGTCTATTTGTGGATATTATACCATTGAACAACGACTTATTAACATAGTTTAACAAACAAGTCAGCTGACAGTAGGATAAATTTAATGCAACATGTTTTTCACAATATTTCATATTATGTTGAAAAGTGTGTTTATTTACCGTCTTGCAGGCGTCTGTAGTATGTACAATCCCGGACTTGCAGGCTGCTTTTCTCGTTGAGGCCAAATTGCTATAAAATGCCACATGCAAACAAATTTCAAACACAGTAGCGCTCCAATGGTATACTTTATATTGGTTCCCTAAACAATAGCCCTCATTTGATGCAACACAGGTCAATTATTAGTTGTATCCAACACTAAAGTATAGGATTTTATGGTATACTTTGTACTGGTTCCATAAACAATAGCCCACTTTAGATGCAATAAAGGACAATTAATAGTTTAATCCTACACAAAAATATAAGGAATTCGGAATAACGGTGTACAATCAAGTTTTAGCGTTTTTGTAACAATTGTTGTTATCTAGCTGAAACCAGATCAAAACTTTTTGTGTGTTCTGTTCACAGATTCCATGCATAAAAGGGCAAAACATGCTCAAAAGCAAAAACACTAATTAGACGCTTTTTATTAAGTGTCTTACCTTCAACTAATACTGTTATCCAATGACCAAGCGCATCATTACAATATTTTCCAATCTTATTAAAGTCAAATTTATGTGCCCATTTTAAGTCACTTACAAATCATGTTAATTATGTGAACACATTAATATTCAACGGACGCATGTTGTATGTTGAATATAACCTCAAATTTTAAATATTTGATGATGTGACAGTTGACTTGTTCTAAAAAGCCTTAAACTTTCCAACTGTAAAGGAGGCAATAATTTTTATCAATCATTTTTATCATTCCAACTAAAAAAATAAAAACGTTTGAACCTGCGTGAGCGGAGAGTCATCATAACTCAAACTGTTGAAGCTTCCGAGTCTTTAAGATGTTTTTGCTACTGGTTGAGTCTATTTGTGGATATTATACAACTGAACCACGAACATAGTTTAAGAACCACGTCAGCTGACAGTAGGATAAAATTGATGCAACATGTTTTAGCAATATTTCATATCATGTTGTAAAGTGTGTTTTTTCACCGTCTTGCAGGCGTCTGTAGTATGTACAATCCCGGACTTGCAGGCTGTTTTTCTCGTTGAGGCCAAATCGCTATAAAATGCCACATGCAAACAAATTTTCAACACAATAGTGCACTTTCGATATACTTTATATTGGTTCCCTAAACAATAGTCCACTTTAGATGCAATAAATGACAATTAAAAGTTTAATCCTACACTAAAATATAAGGAATTCGGAATAACGGTGTACAATCAAGTTTTAGCGTTTTTGTAACAATATTTGTTATCTAGCTGAAACCAGATCAAAACTTTTTGTGTGTTCCGTTTACAGATTCCATGCATTAAAGAGCAAAACATGTTCAATGCAATTTTTTGATACTAGTTGAGTCTATTTGTGGATATTATACAACTGAACAACGAAGATAGTTTAACAACCACGTCAGCTGACAGTAGGATAAAATTAATGAAACATGTTTTTCACAATATTTCATATCATGTTGTAAAGTGTGTTTTTTCTTCGTCTTGCAGGCGTCTGTAGTATGTACAATCCCGGACTTGCAGGCTGCTTTTCTTGTTAAGACCAAATCGCTGTAATATGCCACATGCAAACAAATTTCCAACACAGTAGCGCTCCTATGGTATACTGTATATTGGTTCCATAAACAATAGCCCACATTTGATGCAATACAGGACATTTATTAGTTTAATCCTTCACAAAAATATAAGGAATTTGGAATAACGGTGTACAATCGAGTTTCAGCGATTTTGTAACAATTGTTGTTATCTAGCTGAAACCAGATCAGAGATGTTTTTGATTCTGGTTGAGTTTATTTGTGGATATTATACAATTGAACCACGACTTGTGAACATAGTATAACAAACAAGTCAGCTGACAGTAGGATAAAATTAATGCAACATGTTTTTAACAATATTTCATATCATGTTGTAAAGAGTCTTATTCAACATCTTGCAGGCATCAGTAGTATGTACAATCCCGGACTTGCAGGCTGTTTTTCTCGTTGAGGCCAAATCGCTATAAAATGCCACATGCGAACAAATTTTCAACACAGTAGCGCTATTATGGTATACTTTATATTGGTTCCATAAACAATAGCCCACATTTGATGCAATACAGGTCAATTATTAGTTGTATCCAACACTAAAGTATAGGATTTTATGGTATAATTTATACTGGTTCCATAAACAATAGCCCACTTTAGATGCAATAAAGGACAATTAATAGTTTAATCCTACACAAAAATATAAGGAATTCGGAATAACGGTGTACAATCGAGGTTCAGCGTTTTTGTAACAATTGTTGTTATCTAGCTGAAACCAGATCAAAACTTTTTGTGTGTTCTGTTCACAGATTCCATGCATAAAAGGGCAAAACATGCTCAAAAGCAAAAGCACTTATTAGAAGCTTTTTATTAAGTGTCTTACCTTCAACTAATACTGTTATCCAATGGCCAAGCGCATCCTTACAATATTTTCCAATCGTATTAAAGTCAAATTAATGTGCCCTTTTTATGTCACTTACAAATCATGTTAATTATGTGAACACAATAATATTCAAAGGACGCATATTGTATGTTGAATACAACCTCAAATTTTAAATATTTGATGATGTGACAGTTGACTTGTTCTCATAAGCCTTTATCTTCCCAACTGTTTAAAGGGCAAAACCTGCTCAAAAGCAAACACACTTATTTGATGCATTTCAGTAAGTGTCTCACCTTCAACTAATACTGTTATCCAATGTTTAAGCGCTTCCTTATAATATTTTCCAACCTTAGTAAAGTCAAATTAATGTGCCCTTTTTAAGTCACTTACAAATCATTTTAATTATGTGAACACATTAATATTCAAAGGACTCATGTTGTATGTTGAATACAACGTCAAATTTTAAATATTTGATGATGTGACAGTTGATTTGTTCTCATAAGCTTTTATCTTCCCAACTGTAAAGGAGGCACTAATTTTTATCAATCATTTTTATCATTCCATCTAAAAAAAATAAAACAGTTTGAATCTGCGTGAGCGGAGAGTCATCATAACTCAAACTGTTGAAGCTTCCGAGTCTCTAAGATGTTTTGATACTGGTTGAGTCTATTTGTGGATAGTATACAATTGAACTACGAACATAGTTTAACAACCACGTCTGCTGACAGTAGGATAAAATAAATGCAACATGTTTTAGCATTATTTAATATCATTTTGTAAAGTGTGTTTTTTCACCGTCTTGCAGGCGTCTGTAGTATGTACAATCCCGGACTTGCAGGCTGTTTTTCTCGTTGAGGCCAAATCGCAATAAAATGCCACATGCAAACAAATTTCCAACACAGTAGCGCTCCTATGGTATACTTTATATTGGTTCCATAAACAATAGCCCACATTTGATGCAATACAGGACAATTATTAGTTGTATCCTACACCAACATAAAAAGAATTCTGATAAACGGTGTACAATCGAAGTTCAGCGTTTTTGTAACAATTGTTGTTATCTAGCTGAAACCAGATCAAAACTTTTTAGGTGTTCCGTTTACAGATTCCATGCATTAAAGGGCAAAACATGCTCAAAAGCAAAAACACTTATTAGACGCATTTCATTAAGTGTCCTACCTTCAACCAATACTGTTATGCAGTGGCCAAGCGCATCCTTACAGCATTTTCCAATATTAGTAAAGTCAAATGCATGTGCCCTTTTTATGTCACTTACAAATCATGTTAATTATGTGAACACATCTTATCTAGCTGAAACCAGATCAGAGATGTCTTTGATACTGGTTGAGTCTATTTGTGGATATTATACAACTGAACCACGACTTATTAACATAGTTTAACAAACAACTCAGCCAACAGTAGGATAATTTTAATGCAACATGCTTTTCACAATATTTCATATTATGTTAAAAAGTGTGTTTTTTCCCCGTCTTGCAGGCGTCTGTAGTATGTACAATCCCGGACTTGCAGGCTGTTTTTCTCGTTGAGGCCAAATCGCTATAAAATGCCACATGCAAACACATTTCAAACAAAGTAGCGCTCCTATGGTAAGCTGTATATTGGTTCCATTAACGATAGCCCACATTTGATGAAATAAAGGACAATTAATAGTTTAATCCTACACTTAACTATAAGGAATTCGGAATAATGGTGTACAATCGAGTTTCGGCGTTTTTGTAACAATTGTTGTTATCTAGCTGAAACCAGATCAGAGATGTTTTTGAAACTGGTTGAGTCTATTTGTGGATATTATACAACTGAACCACGACTTATGAACATTGTTTAACAAACAAGTCAGCTGACAGTAGGATACAATTAATGCAACATGTTGTAACAATATTTAATACCATGTTTTAAAGAGTGTTTATTCACCTTCATGCAGGCGTGTGTAGTATGTACAATCCCGGACTTGCAGGCTGTTTTTCTCGTTGAGGCCAAATCGCTATAAAATGCCACATGCAAACAAATTTCCAACACAGTAGCGCTCTTATGGTATACTTTATATTGGTTCCATAAAAAATAGCCCACGTTTGATGCAATACAGGACAATTATTAGTTTAATCCTTCAAAAAAATATAAGTAATTCAAAATAACGCTGTACAACCGAGTTTCAGCGATTTTGTAACGATTGTTGTTATCTTGTTCAAATCAGATCAGAGATGTTTTTGATACTGGTTGATTCTATTTGTGGATATTATACCATTGATCCACGACTTATTAACATAGTTTAACAAACAAGTCAGCTGACAGTACGATAAATTTAATGCAACATGTTTTTCACAATATTTCATATTATGTTGAAAAGTGTGTTTATTTACCGTCTTGCAGGCGTCTGTAGTATGTACAATCTCGGACTTGCAGGCCGTTTTTCTCGTTGAGGCCAAATCGCTATAGAATGCCACATGCAAACAAATTTCAAACACAGTAGCGCTCCTATGGTATACTTTATATTGGTTCCATAAACAATAGCCCACATTTGATGCAATACAGGTCAATTATTAGTTGTATCCTACACTAAAGTATAGGATTTTATGGTATAATTTATACTGGTTCCATAAACAATAGCCCACTTTAGATGCAATAAAGGACAATTAATAGTTTAATCCTACACAAAAATATAAGGAATTCGGAATAACGGTGTACAATCGAGGTTCAGCGTTTTTGTAACAATTGTTGTTATCTAGCTGAAACCAGATCAAAACTTTTTGTGTGTTCTGTTCACAGATTCCATGCATAAAAGGGCAAAACATGCTCAAAAGCAAAAGCACTTATTAGAAGCTTTTTATTAAGTGTCTTACCTTCAACTAATACTGTTATCCAATGGCCAAGCGCATCCTTACAATATTTTCCAATCGTATTAAAGTCAAATTAATGTGCCCTTTTTATGTCACTTACAAATCATGTTAATTATGTGAACACAATAATATTCAAAGGACGCATATTGTATGTTGAATACAACCTCAAATTTTAAATATTTGATGATGTGACAGTTGACTTGTTCTCATAAGCCTTTATCTTCCCAACTGTTTAAAGGGCAAAACCTGCTCAAAAGCAAACACACTTATTTGATGCATTTCAGTAAGTGTCTCACCTTCAACTAATACTGTTATCCAATGTTTAAGCGCTTCCTTATAATATTTTCCAACCTTAGTAAAGTCAAATTAATGTGCCCTTTTTAAGTCACTTACAAATCATTTTAATTATGTGAACACATTAATATTCAAAGGACGCATGTTGTATGTTGAATACAACGTCAAATTTTAAATATTTGATGATGTGACCGTTGATTTGTTCTCATAAGCTTTTATCTTCCCAACTGTAAAGGAGGCACTAATTTTTATCAATCATTTTTATCATTCCATCTAAAAAAAATAAAACAGTTTGAATCTGCGTGAGCGGAGAGTCATCATAACTCAAACTGTTGAAGCTTCCGAGTCTCTAAGATGTTTTGATACTGGTTGAGTCTATTTGTGGATAGTATACAATTGAACTACGAACATAGTTTAACAACCACGTCTGCTGACAGTAGGATAAAATAAATGCAACATGTTTTAGCATTATTTAATATCATTTTGTAAAGTGTGTTTTTTCACCGTCTTGCAGGCGTCTGTAGTATGTACAATCCCGGACTTGCAGGCTGTTTTTCTCGTTGAGGCCAAATCGCTATAAAATGCCACATGCAAACAAATTTCCAACACAGTAGCGCTCCTATGGTATACTTTATATTGGTTCCATAAACAATAGCCCACATTTGATGCAATACAGGACAATTATTAGTTGTATCCTACACCAACATAAAAAGAATTCTGATAAACGGTGTACAATCGAGGTTCAGCGTTTTTGTAACAATTGTTGTTATCTAGCTGAAACCAGATCAAAACTTTTTAGGTGTTCCGTTTACAGATTCCATGCATTAAAGGGCAAAACATGCTCAAAAGCAAAAACACTTATTAGACGCATTTCATTAAGTGTCCTACCTTCAACCAATACTGTTATGCAGTGGCCAAGCGCATCCTTACAGCATTTTCCAATATTAGTAAAGTCAAATGCATGTGCCCTTTTTATGTCACTTACAAATCATGTTAATTATGTGAACACATGTTGTTATCTAGCTGAAACCAGATCAGAGATGTCTTTGATACTGGTTGAGTCTATTTGTGGATATTATACAACTGAACCACGACTTATTAACATAGTTTAACAAACAACTCAGCCAACAGTAGGATAATTTTAATGCAACATGCTTTTCACAATATTTCATATTATGTTGAAAAGTGTGTTTTTTCCCCGTCTTGCAGGCGTCTGTAGTATGTACAATCCCGGACTTGCAGGCTGTTTTTCTCGTTGAGGCCAAATCGCTATAAAATGCCACATGCAAACACATTTCAAACAAAGTAGCGCTCCTATGGTAAGCTGTATATTGGTTCCATAAACGATAGCCCACATTTGATGAAATAAAGGACAATTAATAGTTTAATCCTACACTTAACTATAAGGAATTCGGAATAATGGTGTACAATCGAGTTTCGGCGTTTTTGTAACAATTGTTGTTATCTAGCTGAAACCAGATCAGAGATGTTTTTGAAACTGGTTGAGTCTATTTGTGGATATTATACAACTGAACCACGACTTATGAACATTGTTTAACAAACAAGTCAGCTGACAGTAGGATACAATTAATGCAACATGTTGTAACAATATTTAATACCATGTTTTAAAGAGTGTTTATTCACCTTCATGCAGGCGTGTGTAGTATGTACAATCCCGGACTTGCAGGCTGTTTTTCTCGTTGAGGCCAAATCGCTATAAAATGCCACATGCAAACAAATTTCCAACACAGTAGCGCTCTTATGGTATACTTTATATTGGTTCCATAAAAAATAGCCCACGTTTGATGCAATACAGGACAATTATTAGTTTAATCCTTCAAAAAAATATAAGTAATTCAAAATAACGCTGTACAATCGAGTTTCAGCGATTTTGTAACGATTGTTGTTATCTTGTTCAAATCAGATCAGAGATGTTTTTGATACTGGTTGATTCTATTTGTGGATATTATACCATTGATCCACGACTTATTAACATAGTTTAACAAACAAGTCAGCTGACAGTACGATAAATTTAATGCAACATGTTTTTCACAATATTTCATATTATGTTGAAAAGTGTGTTTATTTACCGTCTTGCAGGCGTCTGTAGTATGTACAATCTCGGACTTGCAGGCTGCTTTTCTCGTTGAGGCCAAATCGCTATAGAATGCCACATGCAAACAAATTTCAAACACAGTAGCGCTCCTATGGTATACTTTATATTGGTTCCATAAACAATAGCCCACATTTGATGCAATACAGGTCAATTATTAGTTGTATCCTACACTAAAGTATAGGATTTTATGGTATAATTTATACTGGTTCCATAAACAATAGCCCACTTTAGATGCAATAAAGGACAATTAATAGTTTAATCCTACACAAAAATATAAGGAATTCGGAATAACGGTGTACAATCGAGGTTCAGCGTTTTTGTAACAATTGTTGTTATCTAGCTGAAACCAGATCAAAACTTTTTGTGTGTTCTGTTCACAGATTCCATGCATAAAAGGGCAAAACATGCTCAAAAGCAAAAGCACTTATTAGAAGCTTTTTATTAAGTGTCTTACCTTCAACTAATACTGTTATCCAATGGCCAAGCGCATCCTTACAATATTTTCCAATCGTATTAAAGTCAAATTAATGTGCCCTTTTTATGTCACTTACAAATCATGTTAATTATGTGAACACATTAATATTCAAAGGACGCTTGTTGTATGTTGAATACAACCTCAAATTTTGAATATTTGATGATGTGACAGTTGACTTCTTCTCAAAAGCCTTTTAACTTCCCAACTGTAAAGGAGGCACTAATTTTTATCAATCATTTTTATCATTCCAACTAAAAAAATAAAACAGTTTGAACCTGCATGAGCGGAGAATCATCATAACTCAAACTGTTGAAGCTTCCGAGTCTCTAAGATGTTTTTGATACTAGTTGAGTCTATTTGTGGATATTATACAACTGAACCACGAACATAGTTTAACAACCACGTCAGCTGACAGTAGGATAAATTTAATGCAACATGTTTTAGCAATATTTCATATCATGTTGTAAAGTGTGTTTTTTCACCGTCTTGCAGGCGTCTGTAGTATGTACAATCCCGGACTTGCAGGCTGCTTTTCTTGTTAAGACCAAATCGCTGTAATATGCCACATGCAAACAAATTTCCAACACAGTAGCGCTCCTATGGTATACTGTATATTGGTTCCATAAACAATAGCCCACATTTGATGCAATACAGGAAATTTATTAGTTTAATCCTTCACAAAAATATAAGGAATTTGGAATAACGGTGTACAATCGAGGTTCAGCGTTTTTGTAACAATTGTTGTTATCTAGCTGAAACCAGATCAGAGATATTTTTGATTCTGGTTGAGTTTATTTGTGGATATTATACAATTGAACCACGACTTGTGAACATAGTATAACAAACAAGTCAGCTGACAGTAGGATAAAATTAATGCAACATGTTTTTAACAATATTTCATATCATGTTGTAAAGAGTCTTATTCAACATCTTGCAGGCATCAGTAGTATGTACAATCCCGGACTTGCAGGCTGTTTTTCTCGTTGAGGCCAAATCGCTATAAAATGCCACATGCGAACAAATTTTCAACACAGTAGCGCTCTTATGGTGTACTTTATATTGGTTCCATAAACAATAGCCCACATTTGATGCAATACAGGACAATTATTAGATTCTACACTAAAATATTAAGAAATTGGAATAACGGTGTACAATCGAGGTTTTAGCGTTTTTGAAACAATTGCTGTTATCTAGCTGAAACCAGATCAAAACTTTTTAGGTGTTCCGTTTACAGATTTCATGCATTAAAGGGCAAACATGCTCAAAAGCAAAAACACTTATTAGAAGCATTTCATTAAGTGTCTTACCTTCAACTAGTACTGTTTCCTAATGTTTAAGCGCTTCCTTACAATATTTTTCAACCATAGTAAAGTCAAATTAAAGTGCCCTTTTTAAGTCACTTACAAATCATGTTAATTATGTGAACACATGTTGTTATCTAGCTGAAACCAGATCAGAGATGTTTTTGATACTGGTTGAGTCTATTTGTGGATATTATACAATTGAACCACGACTTATTAACATAGTTAAACAAACAACTCAGCTGACAGTAGGATAAATTTAATGCAACATGTTTTTCACAATATTTCATATTATGTTGAAAAGTGTGTTTTTTCCCCGTCTTGCAGGCGTCTGTAGTATGTACAATCCCGGACTTGCAGGCTGTTTTTCTCGTTGAGGCCAAATCGCTATAAAATGCCACATGCAAACAAATTTTCAAACAAAGTAGCGCTCCTATGGTATGCTGTATATTGGTTCCATCAACAATAGCCCACATTTGATGAAATAAAGGACAATTAATAGTTTAATCCTACACATAACTATAAGGAATTCGGAATAATGGTGTACAATCGAGGTTCGGCGTTTTTGTAACAATTGTTGTTATCTAGCTGACACCAGATCAGAGATGTTTTTGATACTGGTTGAGTCTATTTGTGGATATTATACAACTGAACCACGACTTATAGACATAGTTAAACAAACAAGTCAGCTGACAGTAGGATACAATAAATGCAACATGTTGTAACAATATTTAATACCATGTTTTAAAGAGTGTTTATTCACCTTCTTGCAGGCGTTTGTAGTATGTACAATCCCGGACTTGCAGGCTGTTTTTCTCGTTGAGGCCAAATCGCTATAAAATGCCACATGCAAACAAATTCCAACACAGTAGCGCTCTTATGGTATACTTTATATTGGTTCCATAAAAAATAGCCCACGTTTGATGCAATACAGGACAATTATTAGTTTAATCCTTCAAAAAAATATAAGTAATTCAAAATAACGCTGTACAATCGAGTTTCAGCGATTTTGTAACGATTGTTGTTATCTTGTTGAAACCAGATCAGAGATGTTTTTGATACAGGTTGAGTCTATTTGTGGATATTATACCATTGAACCACGACTTATTAACAAACCTGCATGAGCGGAGAATCATCATAACTCAAACTGTTGAAGCTTCCGAGTCTCTAAGATGTTTTTGATACTAGTTGAGTCTATTTGTGGATATTATACAACTGAACCACGAAGATAGTTTAACAAACACGTCAGCTGACAGTAGGATAAATTTAATGCAACATGTTTTTCACAATATTTCATATTATGTTGAAAAGTGTGTTTATTTACCGTCTTGCAGGCGTCTGTAGTATGTACAATCCCGGACTTGCAGGCTGTTTTTCTCGTTGAGGCCAAATCGCTATAGAATGCCACATGCAAACAAATTTCAAACACAGTAGCGCTCCTATGGTATACTTTATATTGGTTTCATAAACAATAGCCCACATTTGATGCAATACAGGTCAACTATTAGTTGTATCCTACACTAAAGTATAGGATTTAATGGTATACTTTATACTGGTTCTATAAACAATAGCCCACTTTAGATGCAATAAAGGACAATTAATAGTTTAATCCTACACTTAACTATAAGGAATTCGGAATAATGGTGTACAATCGAGGTTCGGCGTTTTTGTAACAATTGTTGTTATCTAGCTGAAACCAGATCAGAGATGTTTTTGATACTGGTTGAGTCTATTTGTGGATATTATACAACTGAACCACGACTTATAGACATAGTTTAACAAACAAGTCAGCTGACAGTAGGATACAATAAATGCAACATGTTGTAACAATATTTAATACCATGTTTTAAAGAGTGTTTATTCACCTTCATGCAGGCGTTTGTAGTATGTACAATCCCGGACTTGCAGGCTGTTTTTCTCGTTGAGGCCAAATCGCTATAAAATGCCACATGCAAACAAATTTCCAACACAGTAGCGCTCTTATGGTATACTTTATATTGGTTCCATAAAAAATAGCCCACGTTTGATGCAATACAGGACAATTATTAGTTTAATCCTTCAAAAAAATATAAGTAATTCAAAATAACGCTGTACAATCGAGTTTCAGCGATTTTGTAACGATTGTTGTTATCTTGTTGAAACCAGATCAGAGATGTTTTTGATACAGGTTGAGTCTATTTGTGGATATTATACCATTGAACCACGACTTATTAACAAACCTGCATGAGCGGAGAATCATCATAACTCAAACTGTTGAAGCTTCCGAGTCTCTAAGATGTTTTTGATACTAGTTGAGTCTATTTGTGGATATTATACAACTGAACCACGAAGATAGTTTAACAAACACGTCAGCTGACAGTAGGATAAATTTAATGCAACATGTTTTTCACAATATTTCATATTATGTTGAAAAGTGTGTTTATTTACCGTCTTGCAGGCGTCTGTAGTATGTACAATCCCGGACTTGCAGGCTGTTTTTCTCGTTGAGGCCAAATCGCTATAGAATGCCACATGCAAACAAATTTCAAACACAGTAGCGCTCCTATGGTATACTTTATATTGGTTTCATAAACAATAGCCCACATTTGATGCAATACAGGTCAACTATTAGTTGTATCCTACACTAAAGTATAGGATTTAATGGTATACTTTATACTGGTTCTATAAACAATAGCCCACTTTAGATGCAATAAAGGACAATTAATAGTTTAATCCTACACTTAACTATAAGGAATTCGGAATAATGGTGTACAATCGAGGTTCGGCGTTTTTGTAACAATTGTTGTTATCTAGCTGAAACCAGATCAGAGATGTTTTTGATACTGGTTGAGTCTATTTGTGGATATTATACAACAGAACCACGACTTATGAACATTGTTTAACAAACAAGTCAGCTGACAGTAGGATACAATTAATGCAACATGTTGTAACAATATTTAATACCATGTTTTAAAGAGTGTTTATTCACCTTCATGCAGGCGTGTGTAGTATGTACAATCCCGGACTTGCAGGCTGTTTTTCTCGTTGAGGCCAAATCGCTATAAAATGCCACATGCAAACAAATTTCCAACACAGTAGCGCTCTTATGGTATACTTTATATTGGTTCCATAAAAAATAGCCCACGTTTGATGCAATACAGGACAATTATTAGTTTAATCCTTCAAAAAAATATAAGTAATTCAAAATAACGCTGTACAACCGAGTTTCAGCGATTTTGTAACGATTGTTGTTATCTTGTTCAAATCAGATCAGAGATGTTTTTGATACTGGTTGATTCTATTTGTGGATATTATACCATTGATCCACGACTTATTAACATAGTTTAACAAACAAGTCAGCTGACAGTACGATAAATTTAATGCAACATGTTTTTCACAATATTTCATATTATGTTGAAAAGTGTGTTTATTTACCGTCTTGCAGGCGTCTGTAGTATGTACAATCTCGGACTTGCAGGCCGTTATTCTCGTTGAGGCCAAATCGCTATAGAATGCCACATGCAAACAAATTTCAAACACAGTAGCGCTCCTATGGTATACTTTATATTGGTTCCATAAACAATAGCCCACATTTGATGCAATACAGGTCAATTATTAGTTGTATCCTACACTAAAGTATAGGATTTTATGGTATAATTTATACTGGTTCCATAAACAATAGCCCACTTTAGATGCAATAAAGGACAATTAATAGTTTAATCCTACACAAAAATATAAGGAATTCGGAATAACGGTGTACAATCGAGGTTCAGCGTTTTTGTAACAATTGTTGTTATCTAGCTGAAACCAGATCAAAACTTTTTGTGTGTTCTGTTCACAGATTCCATGCATAAAAGGGCAAAACATGCTCAAAAGCAAAAGCACTTATTAGAAGCTTTTTATTAAGTGTCTTACCTTCAACTAATACTGTTATCCAATGGCCAAGCGCATCCTTACAATATTTTCCAATCGTATTAAAGTCAAATTAATGTGCCCTTTTTATGTCACTTACAAATCATGTTAATTATGTGAACACAATAATATTCAAAGGACGCATATTGTATGTTGAATACAACCTCAAATTTTAAATATTTGATGATGTGACAGTTGACTTGTTCTCATAAGCCTTTATCTTCCCAACTGTTTAAAGGGCAAAACCTGCTCAAAAGCAAACACACTTATTTGATGCATTTCAGTAAGTGTCTAACCTTCAACTAATACTGTTATCCAATGTTTAAGCGCTTCCTTACAATATTTTCCAACCTTAGTAAAGTCAAATTAATGTGCCCTTTTTAAGTCACTTACAAATCATTTTAATTATGTGAACACATTAATATTCAAAGGACGCATGTTGTATGTTGAATACAACGTCAAATTTTAAATATTTGATGATGTGACCGTTGATTTGTTCTCATAAGCTTTTATCTTCCCAACTGTAAAGGAGGCACTAATTTTTATCAATCATTTTTATCATTCCATCTAAAAAAAATAAAACAGTTTGAATCTGCGTGAGCGGAGAGTCATCATAACTCAAACTGTTGAAGCTTCCGAGTCTCTAAGATGTTTTGATACTGGTTGAGTCTATTTGTGGATAGTATACAATTGAACTACGAACATAGTTTAACAACCACGTCTGCTGACAGTAGGATAAAATAAATGCAACATGTTTTAGCATTATTTAATATCATTTTGTAAAGTGTGTTTTTTCACCGTCTTGCAGGCGTCTGTAGTATGTACAATCCCGGACTTGCAGGCTGTTTTTCTCGTTGAGGCCAAATCGCTATAAAATGCCACATGCAAACAAATTTCCAACACAGTAGCGCTCCTATGGTATACTTTATATTGGTTCCATAAACAATAGCCCACATTTGATGCAATACAGGACAATTATTAGTTGTATCCTACACCAACATAAAAAGAATTCTGATAAACGGTGTACAATCGAGGTTCAGCGTTTTTGTAACAATTGTTGTTATCTAGCTGAAACCAGATCAAAACTTTTTAGGTGTTCCGTTTACAGATTCCATGCATTAAAGGGCAAAACATGCTCAAAAGCAAAAACACTTATTAGACGCATTTCATTAAGTGTCCTACCTTCAACCAATACTGTTATGCAGTGGCCAAGCGCATCCTTACAGCATTTTCCAATATTAGTAAAGTCAAATGCATGTGCCCTTTTTATGTCACTTACAAATCATGTTAATTATGTGAACACATGTTGTTATCTAGCTGAAACCAGATCAGAGATGTCTTTGATACTGGTTGAGTCTATTTGTGGATATTATACAACTGAACCACGACTTATTAACATAGTTTAACAAACAACTCAGCCAACAGTAGGATAATTTTAATGCAACATGCTTTTCACAATATTTCATATTATGTTAAAAAGTGTGTTTTTTCCCCGTCTTGCAGGCGTCTGTAGTATGTACAATCCCGGACTTGCAGGCTGTTTTTCTCGTTGAGGCCAAATCGCTATAAAATGCCACATGCAAACACATTTCAAACAAAGTAGCGCTCCTATGGTAAGCTGTATATTGGTTCCATAAACGATAGCCCACATTTGATGAAATAAAGGACAATTAATAGTTTAATCCTACACTTAACTATAAGGAATTCGGAATAATGGTGTACAATCGAGTTTCGGCGTTTTTGTAACAATTGTTGTTATCTAGCTGAAACCAGATCAGAGATGTTTTTGAAACTGGTTGAGTCTATTTGTGGATATTATACAACTGAACCACGACTTATGAACATTGTTTAACAAACAAGTCAGCTGACAGTAGGATACAATTAATGCAACATGTTGTAACAATATTTAATACCATGTTTTAAAGAGTGTTTATTCACCTTCATGCAGGCGTGTGTAGTATGTACAATCCCGGACTTGCAGGCTGTTTTTCTCGTTGAGGCCAAATCGCTATAAAATGCCACATGCAAACAAATTTCCAACACAGTAGCGCTCTTATGGTATACTTTATATTGGTTCCATAAAAAATAGCCCACGTTTGATGCAATACAGGACAATTATTAGTTTAATCCTTCAAAAAAATATAAGTAATTCAAAATAACGCTGTACAATCGAGTTTCAGCGATTTTGTAACGATTGTTGTTATCTTGTTCAAATCAGATCAGAGATGTTTTTGATACTGGTTGATTCTATTTGTGGATATTATACCATTGATCCACGACTTATTAACATAGTTTAACAAACAAGTCAGCTGACAGTACGATAAATTTAATGCAACATGTTTTTCACAATATTTCATATTATGTTGAAAAGTGTGTTTATTTACCGTCTTGCAGGCGTCTGTAGTATGTACAATCTCGGACTTGCAGGCTGCTTTTCTCGTTGAGGCCAAATCGCTATAGAATGCCACATGCAAACAAATTTCAAACACAGTAGCGCTCCTATGGTATACTTTATATTGGTTCCATAAACAATAGCCCACATTTGATGCAATACAGGTCAATTATTAGTTGTATCCTACACTAAAGTATAGGATTTTATGGTATAATTTATACTGGTTCCATAAACAATAGCCCACTTTAGATGCAATAAAGGACAATTAATAGTTTAATCCTACACAAAAATATAAGGAATTCGGAATAACGGTGTACAATCGAGGTTCAGCGTTTTTGTAACAATTGTTGTTATCTAGCTGAAACCAGATCAAAACTTTTTGTGTGTTCTGTTCACAGATTCCATGCATAAAAGGGCAAAACATGCTCAAAAGCAAAAGCACTTATTAGAAGCTTTTTATTAAGTGTCTTACCTTCAACTAATACTGTTATCCAATGGCCAAGCGCATCCTTACAATATTTTCCAATCGTATTAAAGTCAAATTAATGTGCCCTTTTTATGTCACTTACAAATCATGTTAATTATGTGAACACATTAATATTCAAAGGACGCTTGTTGTATGTTGAATACAACCTCAAATTTTGAATATTTGATGATGTGACAGTTGACTTCTTCTCAAAAGCCTTTTAACTTCCCAACTGTAAAGGAGGCACTAATTTTTATCAATCATTTTTATCATTCCAACTAAAAAAATAAAACAGTTTGAACCTGCATGAGCGGAGAATCATCATAACTCAAACTGTTGAAGCTTCCGAGTCTCTAAGATGTTTTTGATACTAGTTGAGTCTATTTGTGGATATTATACAACTGAACCACGAACATAGTTTAACAACCACGTCAGCTGACAGTAGGATAAATTTAATGCAACATGTTTTAGCAATATTTCATATCATGTTTTTAAGTGTGTTTTTTCACCGTCTTGCAGGCGTCTGTAGTATGTACAATCCCGGACTTGCAGGCTGCTTTTCTTGTTAAGACCAAATCGCTGTAATATGCCACATGCAAACAAATTTCCAACACAGTAGCGCTCCTATGGTATACTGTATATTGGTTCCATAAACAATAGCCCACATTTGATGCAATACAGGACATTTATTAGTTTAATCCTTCACAAAAATATAAGGAATTTGGAATAACGGTGTACAATCGAGGTTCAGCGTTTTTGTAACAATTGTTGTTATCTAGCTGAAACCAGATCAGAGATGTTTTTGATTCTGGTTGAGTTTATTTGTGGATATTATACAATTGAACCACGACTTGTGAACATAGTATAACAAACAAGTCAGCTGACAGTAGGATAAAATTAATGCAACATGTTTTTAACAATATTACATATCATGTTGTAAAGAGTCTTATTCAACATCTTGCAGGCATCAGTAGTATGTACAATCCCGGACTTGCAGGCTGTTTTTCTCGTTGAGGCCAAATCGCTATAAAATGCCACATGCGAACAAATTTTCAACACAGTAGCGCTCTTATGGTGTACTTTATATTGGTTCCATAAACAATAGCCCACATTTGATGCAATACAGGACAATTATTAGATTCTACACTAAAATATTAAGAAATTGGAATAACGGTGTACAATCGAGGTTTTAGCGTTTTTGAAACAATTGCTGTTATCTAGCTGAAACCAGATCAAAACTTTTTAGGTGTTCCGTTTACAGATTTCATGCATTAAAGGGCAAACATGCTCAAAAGCAAAAACACTTATTAGAAGCATTTCATTAAGTGTCTTACCTTCAACTAGTACTGTTACCTAATGTTTAAGCGCTTCCTTACAATATTTTTCAACCATAGTAAAGTCAAATTAAAGTGCCCTTTTTAAGTCACTTACAAATCATGTTAATTATGTGAACACATGTTGTTATCTAGCTGAAACCAGATCAGAGATGTTTTTGATACTGGTTGAGTCTATTTGTGGATATTATACAATTGAACCACGACTTATTAACATAGTTAAACAAACAACTCAGCTGACAGTAGGATAAATTTAATGCAACATGTTTTTCACAATATTTCATATTATGTTGAAAAGAGTGTTTTTTCCCCGTCTTGCAGGCGTCTGTAGTATGTACAATCCCGGACTTGCAGGCTGTTTTTCTCGTTGAGGCCAAATCGCTATAAAATGCCACATGCAAACAAATTTTCAAACAAAGTAGCGCTCCTATGGTATGCTGTATATTGGTTCCATCAACAATAGCCCACATTTGATGAAATAAAGGACAATTAATAGTTTAATCCTACACATAACTATAAGGAATTCGGAATAATGGTGTACAATCGAGGTTCGGCGTTTTTGTAACAATTGTTGTTATCTAGCTGACACCAGATCAGAGATGTTTTTGATACTGGTTGAGTCTATTTGTGGATATTATACAACTGAACCACGACTTATAGACATAGTTTAACAAACAAGTCAGCTGACAGTAGGATACAATAAATGCAACATGTTGTAACAATATTTAATACCATGTTTTAAAGAGTGTTTATTCACCTTCATGCAGGCGTTTGTAGTATGTACAATCCCGGACTTGCAGGCTGTTTTTCTCGTTGAGGCCAAATCGCTATAAAATGCCACATGCAAACAAATTTCCAACACAGTAGCGCTCTTATGGTATACTTTATATTGGTTCCATAAAAAATAGCCCACGTTTGATGCAATACAGGACAATTATTAGTTTAATCCTTCAAAAAAATATAAGTAATTCAAAATAACGCTGTACAATCGAGTTTCAGCGATTTTGTAACGATTGTTGTTATCTTGTTGAAACCAGATCAGAGATGTTTTTGATACAGGTTGAGTCTATTTGTGGATATTATACCATTGAACCACGACTTATTAACAAACCTGCATGAGCGGAGAATCATCATAACTCAAACTGTTGAAGCTTCCGAGTCTCTAAGATGTTTTTGATACTAGTTGAGTCTATTTGTGGATATTATACAACAGTTTAACAAACACGTCAGCTGACAGTAGGATAAATTTAATGCAACATGTTTTTCACAATATTTCATATTATGTTGAAAAGTGTGTTTATTTACCGTCTTGCAGGCGTCTGTAGTATGTACAATCCCGGACTTGCAGGCTGTTTTTCTCGTTGAGGCCAAATCGCTATAGAATGCCACATGCAAACAAATTTCAAACACAGTAGCGCTCCTATGGTATACTTTATATTGGTTTCATAAACAATAGCCCACATTTGATGCAATACAGGTCAACTATTAGTTGTATCCTACACTAAAGTATAGGATTTAATGGTATACTTTATACTGGTTCTATAAACAATAGCCCACTTTAGATGCAATAAAGGACAATTAATAGTTTAATCCTACACTTAACTATAAGGAATTCGGAATAATGGTGTACAATCGAGGTTCGGCGTTTTTGTAACAATTGTTGTTATCTAGCTGAAACCAGATCAGAGATGTTTTTGATACTGGTTGAGTCTATTTGTGGATATTATACAACAGAACCACGACTTATGAACATAGTTTAACAAACAAGTCAGCTGACAGTAGGATACAATAAATGCAACATGTTGAAACAATATTTAATAGCATGTTTTAAAGAGTGTTTATTCACTTTCATGCAGGCGTGTGTAGTATGTACAATCCCGGACTTGCAGGCTGTTTTTCTCGTTGAGGCCAAATCGCTATAAAATGCCACATGCAAACAAATTTCCAACACAGTAGCGCTCTTATGGTATACTTTATATTGGTTCCTTAAAGATAGCCCACGTTTGATGCAATACAGAACAATTATTAGTTTAATCCTTCAAAAAAATATAAGTAATTCAAAATAACGCTGTACAATCGAGTTTCAGCGATTTTGTAACGATTGCTGTTATCTAGCTGAAACCAGATCAGAGAAGTTTTTGATACAGGTTGAGTCTATTTGTGGATATTATACCATTGAACCACGACTTATTAACATAGTTTAACAAACAAGTCAGCTGACAGTACGATAAATTTAATGCAACATGTTTTTCACAATATTTCATATTATGTTGAAAAGTGTGTTTATTTACCGTCTTGCAGGCGTCTGTAGTATGTACAATCCCGGACTTGCAGGCTGTTTTTCTCGTTGAGGCCAAATCGCTATAGAATGCCACATGCAAACAAATTTCAAACACAGTAGCGCTCCTATGGTATACTTTATATTGGTTCCCTAAACAATAGCCCACATTTGATGCAATACAGGTCAATTATTAGTTGTATCCCACACTAAAGTATAGGATTTTATGGTATACTTTATACTGGTTCTATAAACAATAGCCCACTTTAGATGCAATAAAGGACAATTAATAGTTTAATCCTACACAAAAATATAAGGAATTCGGAATAACGGTGTACAATCGAGGTTCAGCGTTTTTGTAACAATTGTTGTTATCTAGCTGAAACCAGATCAAAACTTTTTGTGTGTTCTGTTCACAGATTCCTTGCATAAAAGGGCAAAACATACTCAAAAGCAAAAACACTTATTAGAAGCTTTTTATTAAGTGTCTTACCTTCAACTAATACTGTTATCCAATGGCCAAGCGCATCATAACAATATTTTCCAATCTTATTAAAGTCAAATTAATATGCCCTTTTTAAGTCACTTACAAATCATGTTAATTATTTGAACACATTAATATTCAAAGGACGCATGTTGTATGTTGAATACAACCTCAAATTTTAAATATTTGATGACGTGACAGTTGACTTGTTCTCAAAAGCCTTTTAACTTCCCAACTGTAAAGGAGGCAATAATTTTTATCAATCATTTTTATCATTCCAACTAAAAAAATAAAACAGTTTGAACCTGCATGAGCGGAGAATCATCAACTCAAACTGTTGAAGCTTCCGAGTCTCTAAGATGTTTTTGATACTAGTTGAGTCTATTTGTGGATATTATACAACTGAACCACGAACATAGTTTAACAAACACGTCAGCTGACAGTAGGATAAATTTAATGCAACATGTTTTAGCAAAATTTCATATCATGTTTTTAAGTGTGTTTTTTCACCGTCTTGCAGGCGTCTGTAGTATGTACAATCCCGGACTTGCAGGCTGTTTTTCTCGTTGAGGCCAAATCGCTATAAAATGCCACATGCAAACAAATTTCCAACACAGTAGCGCTCTTACAGTATACTTTATGTTGGTTCCATAAACAATAGCTCAGATTTCATGCAAAACAGGACATTTATTAGTTTAATCCCACGCTAAAATATAAGTACTAGAAATTCTGAATAACGGTGTACAATCGAGGTTCAGCGTTTTTGTAACAATTATTGTTATCTAACTGAAACCAGATCAGAGATGTTTTTGAAACTGGTTGAGTCTATTTGTGAATGTAATACAATTGAACCACGACTTATGAACCTAGTTTAACAAACAAGTCAGCTGACAGTAGGATAAAATTAATGCAACATGTTTTTAACAATATTGAATATCTTGTTGTAAAGTGTGCTTTTCACCGTCTTGCACGCGTCTGTAGTATGTACAATCCCGGACTTGCAGGCTGGTTTTCTCGTTGAAGCCAAATCGCTATAGAATGCCACATGCAAACAGATTTCCAACACAGTAGTGCACTTATGATATACTTTTTGTTGGTTCCATAAACAATCGCCCACATTTGATGCAATACAGGTCAATTATTAGTTAAATCCTATACTAAAATATAGGATTTTATGGTATACTTTATACTGGTTCCATAAACAATAGTCCACTTTAGATGCAATAAAGGACAATTAATAGTTTACTCCTACACTAAAATATAAGGAATTCGGAATAACGGTGTACAGTCGAGGTTCAGCGTTTTTGTAACAATTGTTGTTATTTAGCTGAAAACAGATCAAAACTTTTTATGTGTTCCGTTTACAGATTCCATGCATTAAAGGGCAAAACATGCTCAAAAGCAAAAACACTTCTTAGAAGCATTTTATTAAGAGAATGTCTACGAGAAAACCATGCAAAAGGTGGTGAGAGCAAGGTTCTCTGATCAACTTCATATTTTGTGTAACAGTGTGCATCGATATGAAATAATTTGCCACAATTTTTTTTGATGTGGTCAGTCTAAACTTGGTTCTGTAGCACTGTTACTAAAAATAGCATTTTGACCCTTTTAAGAATAAAATTTTGCATAATTCACCAAATTATTGTTAAGAATTCTGAGTTTAGTTTAAAATAAATTCAAAAAGTCATTTAGAGTTAACACTAAGAAGATACACTTGTGTAAATCATTTTGTGAGAATTCCTAAATATTCTTTCTGTTAAGTGCAGATAGGTCACGAATTTGGCATGTTTCCAACCTTTTGTAAAATTTTAAAAATATACATTTTTTAAATGCTTAAAAGTCAGAAAATGGCACTTTAATTTCACTAAATTTGTTTCTAGTTATAAAAGGGCATTTATCTTTACAATATATCAAAAATCTGTCTTTGGACTCTCAATAATTTTGCAAATATATTGTTTAAAGTTGGACATTTTTCTACTTTTAAAAACTTTTAAGAATCTGTAGTTTAGCGTTACTTTTACATTGTCACAAGTATATTATGGGGAAAAAACCGATATATTCGCGAGCCAAACAATATTTTATTGAATTGAAGGGTTGTTTTAACATATTTCAGGGTTTTTTTTAAATCAATGCCATAAATTAAAACACGAGAAATCATGGGAAAATGGAAATTTGAATATACATGTAGGCTGAAGTGAACTTAACTATTTTTAAAAAATCTTATATATCTCATTATTAATAAAAGAAAAAGTAAGCAAGCTTACATACTTCCCACACCCCATTATTTGCCAGTGCTACACATTAAGACAGACAGAGTATCCATTAGATACACGAATGAATAATTACAGGGGCAAAACTACGAAACTCAAAGTACTGTAGTACTTAAAGCCGGGCTCTTTTGGTGTGTAATTTTACATATTGTTTACTACAGATTGGCAATATCTCTCTCTCTCTTGTATCATTTGTATGTTTTGAAACGACCCCTATTATATTCATGTGTATGATGTCATCAATTTATGTGAAGGCACACACAATTAAACAAACATGGAACCGACGCCATCGTTATGTTTTATCAAAGCCGTATAGGACTCCCTTGACTTTAACACATGGTGTCAGAAGTGTCAGAAGTGTGCAATGGATAAACTGGAACCACCAGGAGTACTTTCGCTCACGGGGAACGTGGCAGAAAATTGGAAGAAGTTTAAACAAAGGTTTGATGTTTATATGACTGCTACAGGTGCGTCCGAAAAAGGTGACAAGCAAAAAGCATGCATTTTCTTACACGTAGTAGGAGAAGAGGCAGTTCAAGTTTATAACACCTTTGTATTTGATGATGGTGATGAGTATAAATTAAAAAAAATACTCGAGAAATTTGAAGCATATTGCACACCAAAACGCAATACCACGTATGAGAGACATAAATTCTTCACGAGGGTGCAGAGGTCCGATGAGACCATAGATCAATATGTGACGGAATTACGAACTATGGCAAAGAATTGTGAGTTTGGGGACTTAGTAGATTCGCTCATTCGTGACAGAATAATTTGTGGGGTACCAGACAACGCACTTAAAGAGAGGCTTCTACGTACAGTCGACCTCACATTGGACAAAGCACTTGCAACATGTAGAGCAGCAGAGTCTACAAAGGAACAAATAAAAAGTATCGTCCCTTCATCAGAAGTACATGCAGTCGGTACCAAACCCAAAGACAAAAAAGTATGGGTACCTAAAAAAGGTAAAAGTTGTGCACAGTTGTGTGGGCGTTGTGGATATGATGACTCACATAAAACTTGTCCCGCCATGTGTCATATCTGCATTAAGTGTAATGGTGCAAATCACTTTGCAAAAGTCTGCAAATCAAAAGGCAAACAAAATAGCATGAAAAAGAAAATGCCGAAAAAGAAACATATTCATGATATTCAGGATGAACAAGCGTTCTTCAGTGATGCTCTGGAGACAGTTCATTCGGATAAACCAGAGGATTGGCGTGTAACTCTATGCACCAATGGCAAAGGAATTAATTACAAATTGGATACAGGTAGCCAAGTCAACATCTTACTGGAGAAACAGTATTACAGTCTACGATGGAAGCCAAAACTCCACCAGACGAATATACAGCTCATGTCATACAGCAAGCATAGTATTCCAGTCCTAGGTGCATGTGTTCTGGAAGTGACCCATCTGGGCAAAGCAGCTAAGGTGTACTTTGTGATAGTTCAGGACGCATCGACAGCAATCTTGGGCGTAAAAGCTTGCGACAAGTTAGGACTAGTAAAACGCACATTTACAATAGAAAACTGTACAAAGATTAAAGACACCACTGCACAGATTGTGGATCAAAATAATGACTTGTTCGATTGATTAGGATGTCTACCGGGGGAAGATAGAATATCCATAGATTCAGCCGTTACACCAGTAGTGAGTCCATGTCGTAATATACCTTTCGCTTTACATGAAAAACTCCAAGATGAACTTAAACGCATGGAGAATATGGGCGTCATATGTAAAGAAACCGAGCATACCGATTGGGTGAGTCCGATTGTAATAGTGCCGAAAAAAGACGGAAAGATCCGTGTGTGTCTGTATCCAATTCAGTTGAACAAAGCGATACAGAGAGAACATTACCAGCTTCCAACGAGAGATGAGATTCATGCGAAGTTCAAGGCTGCTCATTATTTCAGTAAACTTGATGCTCGTACTGGATTCTGGCAAATGAAACTGGATCAGAACTCCTCAAAACTTACCTGTTTCAATACGCCATTCGGAAGGTATCGATTTCTACGTCTACCATTCGGTATCACATCAGCTCCCGAGATATATCACAGGACGATTCACATGATATATGAGCACATACCAGGATGCACGACAATGATGGATGACATTATAGTATGGGGTTCAACGCTACAAGAACACAACCAACGACTACAGCAGGTGTTTGATGCATCGCGCAAATCCAATCTCAAACTGAATCGTGAAAAATGCGTATTTGGAGTTAAGGAACTTACATTCGTCGGTGACACTATATCTGCAGAAGGAATCAAGCCAGACGAGACCACGGTCAAGGCCATAACTAACTTTGAGACTCCAAAAAGTAAGAAAGATGTACAACGCTTTTTAGGCATGTCAAATTACCAGGCAAGATATGTTCCAGACTTGTCGTCGAAAACACAAGTTTTGCGAAATGTTACAATGGAAAAAAACCAATTTCAGTGGGCTGCAGTTGAACAAAAATCATTTGAGGAGCTAAAGGCCATATTAACAAGTACACCAATACTTAAATTCTTTGACCCGAACAAAGAGATTAAAATCTCTTCAGATGCCTCTAGTTTTGGACTTGGAGCAGTGCTTTTACAGAGGCATGACAACGAGTGGATGCCAGTGGCTTATGCTTCGCGAGTTATGTCAGACGCTGAAACAAGATATGCTCAAATCGAAAAAAAAATGCTAGCCATATCATTTGCATGCGAACACTTCCACCAATACATATTTGGACAGGTTGTAGAAGTGGAGACCGATCATAAACCCCTTGTGAGCATCTTTAAGAAGTCTCTGAATGACTGTCCACTACGATTACAAAGACTGCTGCTGAGGGTACAGAAATACGATCTGCGTATTGGCTACACGCCAGGAAAATGTATGCATACCGCTGATGCGTTGTCCAGAGGAACGGATATGTCCACGAAACTGACCAAATCAGCACAGGAGGAGGATCTCAAAGTGTATGTAGACTCTGTCATTAAGAGCCTACCCATAAAAGATCGTAAGTTACAGATGATTCGTGAGGAAACTCAAAATGACCCGAAATTGCAGTTACTAGCAGAAGTAATTGTAACAGGATTTCCAGAAACACGCACTGAATGCCCTTAGGAAATATCAGAATACTGGAATATACGGACAGAGTTGAGTTTATGCGATGGAATCATCATGAAAACAGACCGCATTGTCATTCCTGTCACATTGCGAAAGGAGATGCTTACCAAAATCCACACAGGTCACCGTGGTATCGAAAAATGTCGAAATCGAGCCAAACAAGTGGTGTATTGGCCGGGAATATATGCACAAATGGAGGAAATGGTGAATTCATGTTCAACATGTATCAAATTCCGTCCAAAACAACCGTCTGAACCACTTAAACCACATGATCTATGCAATTATCCATGGGAAAAAGTGGGGGCAGATTTGTGTGTATTCAATGGAAAAAATTATCTTGTGTTATGTGATTACTACTCCAATTATTCAGAGGTGTGTCGTTTGCACAATGTGTCAAGTCAATCAGTCATTAATGCAATGAAATATGTGTTTTCAGACCAAGGCATACCTAAAATAGTGTTCAGTGATAACGGGCCACAATTCAAATCAGCTGAATTCAGTGAATTTGCAAAGTCGTATGATTTTCAGCATCATACATCCAGTTCATTATACCCAAAATCGAATGGGTTAGTCGAGAAAACCGTAGGTATTGTAAAAGGCGTATTGGAAAAATATGCGGATGATGGATCAGATTTCCACATGAGTCTACTCATTTACCGTGCAACTCCTATACTCGATGGACAATCACCAGCCGAAATACTGAACAATGGACGTAAACTGCGTTGAACTTACCAATGGCTGATAGTTGCCGGGGTAACCATTTCACCGAGTCTTATGAACGAGCAAAGATACAACAGAAACTCAAACAAAAACAGTATCATGACAGAAACACGAAAGAACTATCGCCGTTGAGTCCAGGACAGACTGTCCGACTTCGGAATCATAATGACAGTAATTGGGGTAACTGTTGCAAGGTGCTAGACCAAGTGGCTCCGAGATCATACTTGGTTCAAACTGAAAATGGACATATGTACCGCAAAAATCGTAGACATATTTTGCAATCAAATGAACAGTTTACACCATATGAACAATATGATTGTCATAACAATAATTACGTTGATCATTCTAGTCATAATCCATGTGATGATGGAAATACTCCATCACTTAGTCATGATATGTCTATTAGTACTAATCATGTACCAACCCAAAATATGTCAGGGACCACAAGGTCTGGTAGGTCAGTTAAGAAACCACAGAGATTAATTGAAGAGATTTAATTTGCTGTTTGTGGGTAAGATCAGTATCATGAAAATGGGGTATGAGAGGAAGGACATGAATATCTATGTCATTTGTGGTAAATTTTTGATAAGCTGTACTGTTTTGTTTAGGTTTGTTTTTGGGGGGGTTTTGGGTTTTTTTTAATGCTAGTTGGTTACATTGCACAGGCAATTTATAGTGCATTGTTATATTATAGTTTCAGTGTTGTAATTTGTTTATGTTGGGAAAACAAAACAAAACTGTTAATGTACTATGTTCCATTACATTGTAACATCCCAAATCATAATCTACAACAGAATTTAATGTCTTAGCCTAAGAATAGTCAATGCAAGGTTTCACATGTTTCAATATCATATTATAGCTAATTTGACTCAATTTCTCAAGAGGGAATATGTATCATTTGTATGTTTTGAAACGACCCCTATTATATTCATGTGTATGATGTCATCAATTTATGTGAAGGCACACACAATTAAACAAGCATGGAACTGACGCCATCGTTATGTTTTATCAAAGCCTTATAGGACTCCCTTGACTTTAACATCTCTCTCTCTCTCTCTCTCTCTCTCTCTCTCTCTCTCTCTCTAATTCGATAAACATAGTGATACACGTATTGATCTTTTCATTTTTTTATACTTGAACTAGTGATCTTTTAATTCAGGAAATAGGACCAAATTTCAAAGCCCCCCCCCCCCCAAAAAAAAAATCCCAAAACAAGCAAACAACAAAAACAAAAACCAAAAAGATCACCTAAATGGAAAAAAAAATAATTAAACTATGTCACAGGTGGTGAAAAGTCATGTCTCAAACGGGACTCGAACCCAGGGCCTCTGGCGTACCGTGCCAGCGCTCTAACCACTGAGCTATTGAGACCCGATGCATTGACTGACATTAACACACCTGTGAACCTGGTGACATACTCCCCCTCTTGGTAGAAATTCGTCCTCGAATTTACGAGTAGAACTCAACGAGTGACTGAAATGTTGTGAAACATGTTCCTAGGGAGTGACCGTAGGTTTTGTAAGTTGGCCGCCAAATGTCACAGGTGGTGAACAGTCAAGTCTCAACCGGGACTCGAACCTGGGTTCGAGTCCCGGTTGAGACTTGACTTTTCACCACCTGTGACACATATATTTGTTGAAATTAACAGACGATTTTAAAATGTGGAAGTGGTGTGGAACCCATTGCCAATGAATGTCTATCACATCAAATAATTATAGAATAAGGTAGATTGGGTAATTATTTTGGTCCGACAGTATAAAGGATTGAACTTTTATTGTTTGAGGGGTGGATGGACCCAATATAAAACCTAAAAAAATCGTTAATAAAAATATAATACATCATAAATTACGCTTAAAATTTGTAAATATCAGCATAATATAATATAGAGACTTATTTTATTAGCATTTCATTTTTTCAATTTTTTTAATCACAAGACAATAAGAGTGTAAAAATTTTGACTTTTTTCTAAGACTGCTTCATAATTCTGGGACCAGGTCCTCTTATGATGGGTTATGATTAAATAACATCCCAAATAACAATCCCTCAAAAACAAGTTATGATGTCTTTATTAATATTTGGGATAACTTTTTTTATAGTTTATGTTAATATTTATTGGGTTTTCGCATGTTGAGATCTCCGGGGTAATCTAACACCTCTTTTTTTCCTTTACAACTATATTTCAATTTTAAGAAAAGGTACACACTTTAATTTTTTCCAAGAGGAGAAAAACTGCTACAGTCTATAGATACAAGTTGCCATCAAACTTCAATATGTGATATAGTAATTAACACTAACAAGATGGAGCAATTTTTGTGCAATTAAAATCATTCAATATCATAATATATATTAACAACAGTTACACTCACAGCATTTCTCAATACTTTGCCTGAACTTGAACTTGTATAGTTTTGTCAACATTCTAAATAGTTTACCTTCTCTACAGAAGAGCGCAACAGGGGAGACAATTCTAACAGTAGTAATGAAATGCACAAGTCATGTAATGAATAACAATTCTATTAGAAACAATGATAATAACTATTTTTTTTTTAATTAAAAGCAAAATAAGGTGTCTCTTTCATGTTAAATTACAAATTTTGACTTCAGTGGATTAAAATCGCTTGTAAAATAAAATTTTAAAAACCAACAAATTTTTATTTTATTTGAAATTGGGATGGTTTTGTTAATTTATTACTTTTTAGTCCTTGAGAGTCCAAGGATGGATTTTATATATTTTTAACAATACATCAGACAGTTTCTTATTAACTCAAAATTTCTAAAAATAATGCGCCATTTTCTGAGAAATTCTTTCTGAAAAATTAACAAAAATGTATAATTATCATTTCTTGTCATCCTGCCAACATTTACACCCTTGGGACTTCATGGTGTAATTAGAAATATGAAAATAAATATGCAAAGGTTAAAGGTTTGAACTTCCTCTTTAAGAATATATTTTATTTTTTTCAAACATTGTTTATTCATGTTGTAATTAATTACTGAATTTGACACTTTTTCTCTTAACTTTTCTGGTATTAGAGGCAAATCAACCAGAATGCAATACTGGCCGTTACTATAAATAAAAACATCCAGTGCAAAAACAAACATCATATACCTGACTCTAGATGGGTATCCTTTAAATCTATGATAAAATTCTGTTCATTCTTGAGACTTGCTGCCACAGCTTTTTTCCATATTTGCATGGTTCTCTCGTAGACATGCTCTTAAGTGTCTTACCTTCAACTAATACTGTTATCCAATGGCCAAGCGCATCCTTACAATATTTTCCAATCTCATTAAAGTCAAATTAATGTGCCCTTTTTAGGTCACTTACAAACCATGTTAATTAATATTCAACGGACGCATGTTGTATATTGAATACAACCTCAAATTTTAAATATTTGATTATGTGACAGTTGACTTGTTCTCAAAAAACTGTAAAAGAGGCACTAATTTTAATCAATCATTTTTATCATTTCAACTAAAAAAATAAAAGTCATCATAACTCAAACTGTTGAAGATTCCGAGTCTATAAGATGTTTTGATACTGGTTGAGTCTATTTGTGGATATTATACAATTGAACTACTAACATAGTTTAACAAACACGTTAGCTGACAGTAGGAAAAAATTAATAAAACATGTTTTTCACAATATTTCATATCATCTTGTAAAGTGTGTTTATTCGCCGTCTTGCAGGCGTCTGTAGTATGTACAATCCCGGACTTGCAGGCTGTTTTTCTCGTTGAGGCCAAATCGCTATAAAATGCCACATGCAAACAAATTTCAAACACAGAAGCGCTCCTATGGTATACTTTAGACTGGTTCCATAAACGATAGCCCACATTTGGTGCAATACAGGACAATTAATAATTTAATCCTACACAAAAATATAAGGAATTTGGATTAACGGTGTACAATCGAGGTTCTGCATTTTTGTAACAATTGTTGCTATCTAGCTGAAACCAGATCAAAACTTTTTGTGTGTTCCGTTTACAGATTCCATGCATTAAAGGCCAAATCATGCTCAAAAGCAAAAACACTTATTAGACGCATTTCATTAAGCGTCTTACCTTCAACTAATACTGTTATGCAGTGGCCAAGCGCATCCTTGCAATATTTTCCACTCATAGTAAAGTCAAATGCGTGTGCCCTTTTTAAGTTACTTACAAATCATGTTAATTATGTGAACACATTAATTTTCAACGGACGCATGTTGTATGTTGAATACAACCTCAAATTTTAAATATTGGATGATGTGACAGTTGACTTGTTCTCAAAAGCCTTTTAACTTCCCAACTGTAAAGGAGGCACTAATTTTTATCAATCATTTTTATCATTCCAACTAAAAAAAATAAAAAATAGTTTGAACCTGCATCAGCGGAGAGTCATCATAACTCAAACTGTTGAAGCTTCCAAGTCTATAAGATGTTTTGATACTGGTTGAGTCTATTTGTGGATATTATACAACTGAACCACAAACATACTTTAACAAACACTTCAGCTAATAGTTGGATAAAACTAATGCAACATGTTTTTCACAATATTTTATATCATGTTGTAAAGTGTGTTTATTCACCGTCTGTAGTATGTACAATCCCGGACTTGCAGGCTGTTTTTCTCGTTGAGGCCAAATCGCTATAAAATGCGACATGCAAACACATTTCAAAAAAAAGTACCGCTCCTATGGTATACTTTAAATTGGTTCCATAAACAATAGCCCACATTTGATGCAATACAGGACAATTATTAGTTTAATCCTACACAAAAATAGAAGTAATTCGGAATTACGGTGTACAATCGAGGTTCAGGGTTTTTGTAACAATTGTTGTTATCTAGTTGAAACCAGATCAGAGATGTTTTTGATACTGGTTGAGTCTATTTGTGGATATTATACGATTGAACCACGACTTATGAACATAGTTTAACAAACAAGGCAGCTGACAGTAGGATACAATTAATGCAACGTGTTTTCCACAATATTTCATATCATGTTGTAAAGTGTGTTTTTTCACCGTCTTGCAGGCGTCTGTAGTATGTACAATCCCGGACTTGCAAGCTGTTTTTCTCGTTGAGACCAAATCGCTCTAAAATGCCCATGCAAACAAATTTCCAACACAGTAGCGCTGTTATGGTATTAATACTTAATGTTGGTTTCATAAACAATAGCCCACATTTGATGCAATACAAGACAATTATTAGTTTAATCCTACACAAAAATATAAGGAATTCGGAATAACGGTGTACAATCGAGGTTCAGCGTTTTTGTAACAATTGTTGTTATCTAGCTGAAACCAGATCAGAACTTTTAATTTGTTCCGTTTACAGATTCCATGCATTAAAAGGTCAAATCATGCTCAAAAGCGAAAACACTTATTAGACGCATTTCATTAAGTGTCTCAACCTTTAACTAATACTGTTATCCAATGGCCAAGCACATCCTTACAATAGTTTCCAATCTTAATAAAGTCAAACTCATGTGTCCTTTTTAAGTCACTTACAAATCATGTTAATTATGTGAACACATTAATATTCAACGGATGTATGTTGTATGTTGAATACAACCTCAAATTTTAAATATTTGATGATGTGACCGTTGACTTTTTTTCAAAAGCCTTTTAATTTTCCAAACGTAAAGGAGGCACTAATTTTTATCAATCATTTTTATAATTCCAACTAAAAAAAAAAAGTTTGAACCTGCATGAGCGGAGAATCATCATAACTCACACTGTTGAAGCTTCCGAGTCTCTAAGATGTTTTTGATACTAGTTGAGTCTATATGTGGATATTATACAATTAAACCACGAATTATGAACATAGTTTAACAACCACGTCAGCTGACAGTAGGATAAAATTAATGCAACATGTTTTTTACAATATTTCATATCATGTTGTAAAGTGTGTTTATTGACCGTCTTGCAGGCGTCTGTAGTATGTACAATCCCGGTCTTGCAGGCTGTTTTTTCTCGTTGAGGTCAGATTTGATGCAATACAAAACAAATATAAAATTAATCCTACACTAAAATATAAATAATTCGAAATAACGGTGTACACTGGAAGCGCGGTGCTTTCGTAACAATTGTTGTTATCTAGCTGAAACCAGACCAGAACATTTAATGTGTTCCCTTTACAGATTCTATGCTTTAACGGGGAAAACATGCACGAGGAGGAACACTTATAAGAAGCATTTCATTGAGTGTCTTAACGTCAAATAAAACTGTTATACAATGGCTAAGCGCATCCTTACAATATTTTTCAATCTTAGTAAAGTTAAATTCATTTGCCCTTTTTATGTCACTCACAACTCAAGTCAATCATAAGAACAGATAAATTTCTACGGAAGTATGTTGTATGTTGAATACAACCTCAAATTTTAAATATTTGTGACCGTTGACTTGATAACCAGCTCTTCAAATATGATTTCAAAAGTCTTTAACTTCCTAACTGTCAAGGCGACACTAATTTCTATAAATCGTTTTCATAATTTATTAATAATTTTAAGAAAGAACATGACAGCTGACAGAAGGATAAAATTTTAACATATTGTAAAGTGTGTTTTTTTCACTGTTTTGCAGACGTCAATTATATGTAGAATCCCGGACTTGCAGGCTGTTTTACTTGTTGAGGCAACATCGCTATGACAATGCCACAGGCAAACAAAATTCCCACACAGTAGTACCTTAATGATATACTTTATGTTGGTTCTATGAACAATAGCCCAGATTTGATGCAATACATGACAATTGTTAGTTTAAGCCTCTACTAAAATATAAGCTACATTTGTATTTGAAATAAGAGTGTAAATTCGAAGCGCGGCGCTTTGGTAACAATTGTTGTTTTTAGCTGAAACCAGATCAGAATAATTTTTAATCTGTTCCCTTTACAGGTTCCATAGCATTAACAAGCATTACAAGCGCAAGGGCAGAAACACTCATTTAAGTACTGTACAACAATATACTCTAGAGATGGTGTGAATCAAATGTGAAAAGTAAAAAACTCTACAGAATTATTAGAAACTTTGAGGTCACAAAATCTTACCAAAATCAATAGCATCCATATTTTTCAAGGCTTTATACAACCATTCCCCATGACAAATTAAATTCTAGGCTTTTTGATATCATCGACAATTGTTTCTTCAATAAAAGTGGAATTCGTAAAAATACATTGTACCTTGTCATTATAAATCTAAAAACTTATTTTGTTAAAAACCATTCTGATTGCACACACAAGTACATGTACTCTGAAGTTGACATTAAAAAGATGCCCAAGTTTCTGATAGACAACATTTGTGTTTTTTTGAATTCAAGTCTTCCAAAAGTCTGCTGGAATTTACATGGATACTAATTGTGCCCTATTGTTAGCAAACCTATTTTTGTATTCATATGAAGCAGAATTTATTCAAAAACTTGCACGTGAAAAAATAAAGAACTCGTTGTGGTCTTCAACTCAACATTCAGGTAAATTGACGACGTATTATCAATTAACAATTGTTATTTCCATACTTACGTCGACTCGATATATCCCAGCGAACTTGAAATAAAAGATACCACTGAGTCTGCGTCATCTGTTTCATATTAGGATATTTTACTGGAAATGGACATTGGTGGTAACCTATCAACAAAACTTTATGATAAACGGGATGACTTCAATTTTTCTATGGTCAACTTTCCTTACTTATGTAGCAATATAACCTCATCACCTGCATATGGTGTTTTGCCTCTCAGTTAATTCGATACGCAAGGGCATGCTCTTCGTATGAACAGTTTCTAAGGTGAGGGAAGCTACTGACGAACAAGTTGATAAAGTAGGACTATCAACAGTCTCGTTTGAAGTCATCTTTTCGTAAGTTCTATGGTCGATACAACGGCTTTGTCAGCAGATACAATCTTACACTGGGTCGCTTGCTGACTGAAGTTTTTCATACGAATTGTTAGACATTCATCACCTAATTGTCTACGGAAATTTCTGTTTTTTCCCCGATTACGACAAAAAGTACACGTCGGGTATGACTGGTCAGCAGAGGATGCTCACTCCTTCATGGCACCTGATCCTACCTCTATCTTTTTTTAAGTCCGTGTTGCTCTGCTTTGAATTTATATGTCGTTTTATGGATTTTTGAGATGGTTGACAGTTTGTTATTGTCATTGTTTCATTACACGCATTTCATAGAGAGTTTTACTTTCAAATAAGACTGTTATCTAATAGGTAGACGCATCCCTATGATATTTTTCGATCTAGTTTAAGACAGATTCAAGTGCCCTTTTTAAGTCACTCACAGATCAAGTTAATTATAAGCATAGATGTTTCAACGGAAGTATGTTAAACAAACGTGAAATTATAAACATTCAAAGATGTGACTGTTGACTTGATAATTAACTCTTAAAAATGCTTTGCATTGCTTTGGACTTCGAATTCTTATCGAATACACTAATATTTATCGAGCATTTGTACAGTTCAAAATATGAGATAAGGCAACGTATGTCCCCAAGCCCATTGTGTACAATCCTGTAAATAAAATATTGTTCTAAAAGTATAAAATGAATTTAATACTAGATATAACTTCATCATCATATAGTCACAGTAGTAGTGGTATACAAATAATAGATGCCCCTGAAAATATCAGACCCCTGGATAGCCCCCGGGATATTTTTAATTTGTTATAATATTTTTATGTGTAAAATAACGAGAAAATGAAAATGTGCTATAAGTAGGGAAAGTTATCTCGAAAACTAGATGAACACAACATCATATATTAACAGTGTTAGTGGTATACAGCTTGTGGGTGATTCTGAAAACCTCAGTGCCCATTAAAGGGGTCCTCGATGTTTCCGAGCTTGATCTGTAAAATCTCATAAAATTGAATAGTGGTCTAAATGTAGAGGCTCTAGTCTAAAATACTAGATATGACCATACATGTACATGTATCACAATATTTTCACAATGGTAGTGGTATACCACTAGTAGATGACCCTAATATTTCACCCCCTAAGGAAGAGGACCTCGATGTTTCCGATCTTTTTGTATAAAATCCAATTATAATGAATTTTGTTTTATGAGTATGAGTCTGAATTTAAAAAAATAGAGATGACCGCACAACCAAATATTCAAAGTGGTAGTACTAAGTCACTGGTAGATGACCCTAACAAAAGACCTATGGGCCACACCGCTCACCAGAACAAGAGTTACCATTTCTTTGTTTAATTCTATAGCACTATTTATTTTCACAGTGGTAGTGATATACAACAAGTAGATGATCCTGAAAATACCAGACCCAGGACTTCCATTAGATTTTCTCGAATAGAAATAACAAGAAAATAAAAAATGTTCTAAAGGTAGTGAATCAAATCTTAAAAACTTGATGAGTACATCATCATATTTTCACAGTGGTAGTGGTATAGAACTAGTAGATAATCCTATAAATTTCGAAACCCATGGAAGGGGTCCTTGATGTTTCCGAGCTTGATCGGTAAAATCCCAAACTGCGCTAAAAAAAACCGACTGCTCACAAAATAAGTCAAATCAAAAGCAAATATATTTCAACGGAAGTATGCTGTATGCTGAATAAAAGCTCATATTTTAAATATTTGATGATGTGACTGCTGACTTGATAACCAGCTCTAAAAAGATGTTTTGCAATGTTTTGGACTACATATTCCTCTGACAAACACTGATATCTATCAAACAATTTTGGAGATAATAATATGAAAAAATAATAGTTAGAACCTGAGGGCAGAGAAATTATAGCTCGAACTGTTATAACTTCTGTGTTTGTAAAAATTTTCGTTACTGATTTAGTCTATTTGTGGAAATTCATTATTGCACCAAAGAATATGAATATAATTGAAAGAACATGTTAGCTGACAGCAGGATAAAACTGATGGGACACGTTTTAAACAATGCTTTATGTCATTTTACTGTCGTACAGGCTGCTTTATTTGTTGTGGCTGTCTCGCAATGAAAATGCTGAGCACACAATTTCAGACACAGTAGACCATAGAGGATATATTTTTCTGGTTACTTCTATGAACAACCGTCCTGCCTGGTTGCTATGTGAGACTTTTCAGATTTAAGTCTACTCTGGAATGAAAGTTATTTAAAATATGGGTGTTCACTAAAAGTGTGTCGCTTTTGTAACAATTGTTATTATCTAGCTGAAAACAGATACAGAATTTTTTTCCTTCACAAATTCTATACATTAATAGGGGAAAAAGCACGAGAGCCAGTGTCATATAATATTTTGATACAGAGAAATATAGAATCCAACTTTTCGAAATATTGAACTCCCATTCTGGATACTAAACCCCTGGTTCAATACATGCCTCAGTATACTGAACACGCCTCTGGTTCACATTTCCTTTTGGATAGGGGGTTCAAAAGGTTATGACTGTGATATATTGACACCCCTCTTCCACCCATTTCAAATTGCCAGTGGGGAGGTGTTTAAAATACTATGGCTGCGAAATATTGAATCTCCATCCTAATTCAAATTCCTTCAGTTAAGAGCGGATTCAAAATAGTATGGCCGCGATATATTGAATCCGCCTTTGATTTTCATTGCTGTAAGAGAGGGGTTTCAATATATAATGGTCACGATATATTAAACCACCCTCTAATTTTCATTTCTATTGGAGAGGGGGTTTGAAATATAATGGTTGTGATATATTGTAACCTTCTCCTATTTCCAATTCCCTTTGAAGAGGGGGCTCAAAATAGTATGGCCACGATATATCGAAACCTCCCCCTCCCCTCTGATTTTCATTGATATTGGAGTAGGGGCTCAGAATTACCCTAAACTGTTGAGAGATTCCACTTAGGGGATCAGTACATGAATTCATTAGTACCCTAAGGGATTGATAGAGTCTAAGGAGAGGATCACAATAGTAATACATTAGTCGTCTTAAAGATTCAGAGTCCACTGAGGGGATCACAGCACACACAAGCACCTTAGGGTATTGATACAAAAATTACTGGGAGGATCACAACAGTTATACATATTTATTATATGTTCTTACCAAAGGCTATCTATAGACTCTATTCAAGAAAACGTCAGCTATTAAAAGGGTTCATTGATAGGACATACACATAATACATGCATATTGATACATACTGACAGGACTAGAACAGTTAAACATTAGTACCCTAGGCTGCTGATAGAGTCCACTGAGAGAATCAAAACAGTTACACCTTAGTAATCTAGACAATTGATAAAATCTACTGATGAGATCACAACAGTTTAACATTAGTACCTTATGATCTTGATACAATCTACTGAGAGGATTACAACAGATATACCAGTACATAAGTACCAAAGGCTATATACAGTTTACTGTGAGGATCACATCAGTTATACATAAGTAATCTAAGCTACCGGGTATTTAAATATGCAAAGCCCAAAAAGAGGATCACAACAGTCACTACATTAGTACACTTGGGTGACAATACTACTAGGAAAATCACAACAGTTACACACTAGAACTGTCCTAATGGGACTAATACCCCCGCAAGGCTAATTTCAAATGGGGACAAATAATTGAATTGAATAATAAAGGTTTGGAACACATAAAAATAAAAAAAATTCTAAAACTGTAAAAAAAAAAGTTAACAAAGAAAAATTAAAATCAAAATTGTCAGAATTTCACTTTAAATACATATAACAGTAATACATTTACAAATTTATGTGTCTGGTGATATTTTTTTTAATTTAATTGTTTTAACGAAAAATGAACAAAATGACAATAACCCCTCCCTTTGCAGTAAATGGAAATACCGGTAGCCAAGCAATGCTCTTCTGTTGATAAAATTTTGAATATCTTTCTAATAAAAGTCTTGACACTTTCTCCTGTGGTACAATGGAACTTCATATCAGAAATTTCCCTAAACATATGCTCCATCTAAACCATGGCTCAGATAATGGCCCCCTTGGGACAAATGAATTCAGCCACACTTGTCTTTGATGTGCTTATTAGCTCCTAAGAATTTATCATTGACAAACAAAAATGTTGCATTGTCAGTTGATAGAGTACTTATAAAAAATCAATTTATTTAAGACATAAAGACATAAAATCATTAGATCTTGTCTGATCTTAAAAAAATTGCAGGTGCACATCTTCAGATGGTGATCAACATATGTACAAATTTCCAGACTGTTCCATGCAGTAGTAAAAAATTCTATAGGGGGGACAAAGTTGCGTCTACAGACAGACGGAAAGGGTGAAACCAATATACCCCCCTAAACTTTGTTTGCAGGGGTATAATAAGTGTTCCAAGGTCTTTTTAAAATGCTGTCTACTGAAAAGATCACATCACTACATTAGAACCTTAGCTTTTAATAAAGTCCACATGGAGGTTGACAAAAGTTACACAATAGTATCCTTTGCTTTTGCTGCAATAACTGAAGAATCACCACATTTTATACACATTGTAAGTTTCCTTGGCTTTTTAAACTGTTCCCTCAGAGTTTAACAATAATTAACATATTAATATCCTAAGCTATTGAGAGGATAACAAGAACTTTACATTAGTAACCTAAACTGTTAATTCACTTAATATCTTACATTATTGGTACTATCCACTTAGAGGATCATAACAGTGACACATAAAAAATATGTGAAGCTATTTCTACAATCCACTTAGAGGATAAAAAAAGTTACATGTTAGTTCTCTTGGCTATTAACATTGTCAACAGAGAGGATCACAACATTCACAACATTTACACATTAATATTTACATTAAGAGTATATTTCCCTTCATGTTTGCAAAGAAAATTTGCAATGTTCAATCTCATGTAAGACACACCCTATTAGGTAAACGCAAATACATGCTAGGGCCTACATACACGAAGATGGGTGGATAAGGCGTGTAAAATGCCCATACACGGTGGGACAGGCTACTAAAAAATTAAAGGGTCAATAAATTTGATGGGTTATTTTTTAAATCATTAAAAACAGTATATATTTAACGAATCATTGGTTTTTAACCTGTAGGTATGTTCAATACTTGGAATATGTTGACTCAAACAGGCGTATACGTATCAAAACCTGCAAATACTGTCATTTTTTAGAACTTTAAGGCATTTTCTTTTATAGAGTGGGTCTGTGCTCCATATTTTTTTCAAAGTCTAATTAACTAAAGGTCTATTTGAAAGCAAACCGATTTCAATGAACAAAAATGTGGAGAGATGACCCACTATACATTAAAAATATCATTTTGTATCACAATTGAATGTTTTGAAAAAATAATACAAGTCCGGTAGTTCGTGTCCAAAGTCACACATAATATTTAAAAAGCCCACTTTGTTGTGTCTGAAATGGCTCAGTGGTTAGAGTACCTGACATAAGCTATCCTTATATTCCTAGGGTTTTTATGTTCGATAATTTTTTTTCCCCTTATATTTTGTTAAATGTATTAAAACTGACAATAGTTAGAAACTTTGCTTTTGTAAACTTGTATTATAATATATTTGAATAGATTTAATTGGGGAAAAATAAATTCAAAATTGTATTTTACTACTAAACCGAATGGGCATTTGCGCCATCTTATTCCCCCATCTTCTTTCTATTTATTTGGAACACCTCTAATTATACTGTAGATTTAATGTAAAAAATAGAAACTCTTAAACAAAATACATGAAGTCTGCTACAAATATTAATGAGGAATTTAAGTGAAGAGAAAATGGGTGATTATTCAAAAGCAGATTTTGATATCAACTTTGATGATAAGGGCATTCTATAAATGTATGGCTCAAATAACTGTAAGATTCACTGCTCCTTAAAATAATTGAGAACCAAAACCTTGGCTTCAACAAAAAGAGGTATAGCACCTTTTTCTCATTATTTCGCCTACACCTGTGTTTGGACATAAAGTACCTGTTACTAAAAATAGCTTCAGGTACCTAGCTGTCGTAATATAATTTTCAGAAACTGGGATACACTGTACTGATTTTATAATGGTGTCAGAATGTTAGCTAAGTGGGAGGACACCTCTGTAACAACTGATTTGTCATAAATTCGGGAAACTCTGTATATAACAGTAGTTTTAGTATTCTGAACAGTGATAGGTTCAAGCCAAATGCAATGGATCTAAGTGTAAATAGAGAACATGTATAGGGTTAATGAAGAGATCTATATTTTTTTTATATATATATTGGGTGTGCTCATACTCAGTCTGAATTAAACATGATAATTAAAAAAAAAACCCAGAAGAATAGATACATGTAACTTAACCTCTCTATTCTGTTCATGTTTCAATTTAAGTGAAAAAAGATTACTACTTAGTGGATTCAATCCAGCGACCATAAAATTAAAAAGACCTCTGCGTTACCACCAGGCCACGCATCTAACATTTTCAGCAGATGCATTTTCAATATATATGGCTATATACATGATTGGAATAGAAAAGACACTAATTGAAATATTTGTCTAATTTTCAGTACGAAGACCACATTAAACCAAAACTAATTCAATCTAAACGTGTACTATAAAACCTGTAAAACATACATGTAATTTTAATCAGATGTCTTTGGTTTAGAGTGATTCAAATATTCAAATATCCAATTTTTTATCGTATACTAACTACTTTCCTCTATATCCCCAACAAAACAGGAATATTTTAATGATGCCGTGTAAGATAATTAAGACTCTTAGAGCATAGTGATTGTGTTATTTGCGTTTCTTTGAACATATTTAAACTAAATATTGTATAATATTGAAAATGTTTGATGTATGCAAAAGGCTATATTTGAGGCCAAATCTTATATTAAGTGTGCTATACCTCTTTAACCAAAAACCAGAACAATCTGAATCTTGTGAACAGTCACATGCAAAGGTATTAATGAAACTTGCTATTTATTAAACATGTTAAAATGTTTCATTATGAGAAACATAATACATCATAGTAATATACTATATAAAGAAAATAAAATGTAGAAAATAGGGATAAATTAGGCAAAAAATGATTAAATAAATAATACATTTAAACATTTATTATTCCTTTCCACAAAATAGAAAAGAATAATGAAATATTACACCAAATTTTTAACAAGAGGCTAAGGGCCACATCACTCACTTGAGCAACAATACTAAGAACTCTGATCAAATCAGCATTACAGTGAGTAAGTGCCTAAATCAAGCAGTATCAAAACCAATATCTCTTGAAAACTAAGAACTAAAATAGATCTTGCACAGAAAGTTAAAAATGTGCCAATTTTATTGACATATTCTTTATCGTTGATACCCTTTTGTTGCTTTAGTAATTGTGAGAAAATTCGTCTCTATTCCTTTGAAAAAAAATCCTGCGTTTCTGGCTACACTTTTCTTCAGGTAATCATGGCTTGATTAAACTTAAATTTAATATGAACAACCTGTATTTACACACAAGTTTGAGCTTTTCTGGTTGAATGCTTTTCCAGACAATTTAAACAAAATATTTCTATATTTTCCTATGTAAAAATTTAACAAACTTGAATCCCTTTCCCCAACAGATACTTTGTACCAAGTTTGGTTGAAATCGACCCCGTGGTTCTGGAGAAAATGAAAATGAGAAAAATTTAAGACAATGACAGACACAGAGATTCAAAACTCTAACAAATGAAGAATGGTGAGATTCTTTGATTTGAGCTCTAGACAAAAACAACTTCAGGTAATGTGAGTAAGCTCACAAATGATACCCTCCGCTAAGAAAAATCAACACTCAAAGTTTTTTTTCTATTATAGAAAATAATGGATTCTCTCTATTTCACCGTCCATATTCCATATATAACAACTGCTTTATTTTTTAAAATTGTTAATGCTAATAATATGAGTACACAAATTAATTTTTTTTCTTTAAATTCACTTTTATGTCAACTTAATTGTTAATGCATGAAGACATCTGCATCCTCTTGAAAATAAATATGACTGGAATCAAACGTTAATCCACATGTCAAGCAGCCATTAAATCTTTTGAAATTTTGGAATACCGAGCCATATTTTTTCTCCAAAAAAAAAGCATTTTCAGAGAAGTGGGCAGGAGTGAAAAACTAAAATTTAATTTAATGAGGCAAAACATATGCAAGCTTTGTGTCAAATTTTAGCTTCTTATCATTTCCATTATTACAAAACAAAACACAGACAGCTGGAATTATGCATTTTTAAAAACATGATCTTTAACTTGCCTAAATGCCTTGGGTCAATGCCATTACACAATAAGCAATATTTGTGTGAAGTAATAACTTCTAATGTTTCTCCATAAAAAGAAACACAAATGTTGTACTTTTCCTATCTCTGACCTTGCCCTAATGACCTTGCGTCAAGGTCACCCTAAGGTTATAAGTAATTTTTGTGTCAAGTAAGAACTTCAAATTTTTCTCTATAAGAAAGATACATACAGGACACAAATTTTGGACTTTTCCTGCCAGTGACTTTGACCTTGCCAAAATGACCCTGAGTGAAGGTCATGACACACTCTTTGGTCTTCAGCAATCTTTGTGTGAAGTAAGAACTTCCAATTTTTCTCCCCCCCCCCCCCAAAAAAAAAATATGGACCAGACACAAATTTTTCACAGACAGATGGACAGATGGACAAGGTGATTCCTATATAACCCATCAAACTTCATTTCCAGGGTGTATAAAAAAAAACTAAAACAGCATGGGAAATGATGATTGTTCAAGATAAATGTGTTTGCTGCAATTTGACATTTGTATAAAAAGCTTTAAGAGTCAAGATTTTTTGCACAAATTACACAACAAAACACTAGACTCCGAAAGTTACACAATGTCAATTTCTAAAACACAAATCACCCTTTTAAGATTGGAACATGCAAACAAGAAGTTCCATTAGTTCCCTAGGCTAATTATACATTTTACTACAAGGATCACAACAGTTTAACTTTGGTATCCTATGCTATTGGTACAATCCACTAAGAAAATCACAGCAGTTGCATCACATAATACCCTAATCAAATGATAGTCCTCTGATGAGAGGGTCAAAACAGGTAGCCATAGTATCATATGCTAATTATACAGTCAACAGAGAATATCACATAAATACCCTCAGCTATTTATACACTATCAGTCCATCTATAGCATCATAACAGTTACATAGTTTTTGGTACTACACTACACATGTAAACCGCAAACATCAACTTTCACCAGTCTTCCTTGGCCTGAGATGATCAAAGGTTTAAATTCACACACTACTGATACAGTCGCCTGAGAATATCATAACAGTTACAACATATAAGTACCTAGAGCTGGTGATACAGTTCCTTTAGATGATAACAACAAGTTAACATTAGTTCCCTAGGCTAATGATACAGTCTACTGAGAGGAACAGAAGATTTTCTTCAGATAAAACCCGTTTAAGGTGGCTCTATACACCACTTACGCAAAAAAGTAAATCTGGAAGCATGCAGTTCCGGCACTAGCTGATTTAAACTGAGGCAAATTGTATGGGGACCGCTCTTTAAAAAAAATCAAAGGCCTGAAGGGCCACAATGGCGTCGAGTTAAAGTTAATTTGAAGAGTAAAAACCTAAATAATTTTTTAAACAAGTGAAAAGCTGTCAATGAGACAGCTAACTGGGTTTTCTTTTTATATGTGAACTGTATCCATAATCCATGTCAACCCATATCCAGTGAAATAAAGTACCTCATATGCAATATTTTGCTAAAAAAAGACTAAGTTCCAAAGCTGGTATTTTTTTCATAAATAATCAGAAATAAAAATCCTAAAAATATTCACACCTCTGATACATGTACAATTAATCTGCAAAAGAACAACTTTTTATCTATAAAACTGTAGGAATAGTTATCCGTACAATGAGGTAACCCTATATGCAATATTTTGCTAAAAATTGACTAACTTCAAAAGCTGGTATTTTTTTCACAAATTATCAGTAATCAAAATCCTAGCAATATGCACACCTCTGATATATGTATAATTGATCTGCAAAAGAACAACTTCTTATCTTGAAAACTGTAAGAGGAGTTATCCGTACAATGAGGGTACGCTATATCATATGCAATATTTTGCCAAAAAATGACTTAATTTTTTTTTCATAAATTATCAGTAACCAAAATACAAGCAATTTTTTTTCATAAATTATCAGTAACCAAACTCCTAGCAATAAGCACACCTCTGATATATGTATAACTGATCTGCAAAAGAAAAATTTCCTATCTTGAGAACTGTAGGAGGAGTTATCCGTACAATGAGGGTACCCTACAGTACAGCTCACGAGTATCCCGACACCCACCGTGTAAAAAACACGGTGGAAAACGGTCTGTGTCGCACCGTGTACACGGTGTGACACCGTGTATGTGTATTGGAAAATTCAAGAAAACGCACCGTGTCGCACCGTGGCCGCCCGTGTAACCCCGTGGCCACTATGTAACTCTGTGGATATCGTTACCTGAGACGTTGATAGAAATAGCGTATGTTTAGAAATAAATAAATTATGGCTAAAGAAGGGATGAAACATATATATCTTTTTCATATTAAAAAAAAGAATGTCGACTTAAGTTGCACGGACCCAGAAAATTGTCGGGGCTGTCAACGGGAAGTTAATTTTTTGTGATCTGAAAACTCGACGTAAATGGGCACCTTTTAATTGTTTGTTCTTAATTAAATTGAAATAAATTCACCAAATATATTTAATAATCAATTGATATAAGATCAAAATTCAAATCAATTTAATTCACCGTGGTTTTTTTTCTAAACACACGTGATGTTGTAACTTACGATCCGATTAAAATGTCGGGAGCTAAAACGTCTTATTTTCTGTTATCTGAAAACAATTTCTGATTTTTTAAATTAATTTACAGCCTTACTTTAAACCAATTAAAAATGAGAAATGAAAAGATTTCAGATCATGTTTTTTTAAAAACATGTTGATGTGCTGTAGTAGATAACAACCCCATATTACCGGTGACTCAAATAATTTGGACTTCAGCTATTAATGTAGCAATAAATAAACAAAAAGTACAAACTCTCGTTAAATTGTTTTCATTCATTGTACATGTACTAAAAATATACCCGCATTTCATAAAATAACTTTCAATTTTATTTCCGTATAGCTGGTAATGGCCTCGTGATTTCACATGAAAAAATCACTCGTGTGATGTACGGAAGCTAATCAGACACACGTCATTGTCTTTCATCTTGGGTTCTATACACAACAGGTGTTATTGTCTGTCTTGTTAGGTGTCATTGTAATTAACAACTACCTCCGTGTATATTTGGACGTCTGAACAGGTGTACTCGAGATGCCGGTATTTACACCTTTCCACGGACACCTGTTTGGTAGCTCATCACAACCCGTGTGGGTATGGTCTGAATATATCTTACTTCTACTTTGTTAGTTCCATGATTTTTCCTAATCTCTAACAAACAAAAAAATTGTCTGTAGATATGTACACAAACGATTTACTACACGTAAGACTATCGGCGCGTGGATCCGGAGAACGATTCAGCAACTCTATAAATGCGGGAATTTCACAAAGTATTTATTAAACTTAAGAAATTATTTACCGGGTACATTGCATGTTTGTACAAAAAAAAAACCTGATTGATTAAAAAGATGAATGAAATAATACCGGTAACTTTTTGCAAGCATTTAGAACAAACACAACTTTATTTACTAAAATATAACCAATCTAATATGTGTGATGTGAAATAGCGTCGTAACGAACAATCTTATTACATCGTGTACTTTACAAACTTTTAGTCATTGTGTTGAAATCGTTATTAAAACCAAATCTAAAATAAATGACATAAATTCATACAAATAGAACTCTTATAATTCTAAAATGATTGCACAAAAGTACACACTGAGAGAGAGAGAGAGAGAGAGAGAGAGAGAGAGATTTCACAACGCAATATTCCAACCCTCATACATGCAGAAACTAAACATTTCAAACACTAAATACTTCATTGTTAAACATTTCTCTATTTTGCGGACTTAAAAAAAACCTTATCATGAAAGGAGCACGTGGTCTATCTCGCGGGCTGAGTTTGATTGACAGGGATAGCACGTGGACCCTGACTGCATAGATTCTATTGCAATTTTAGGAAAAGGGGTTCAATATAATGGAAACTATAAATCTAATTTATTACACTGAATAACAAGTAAAATGTACTTAAAATTAAACTCATATTGGTACTCTCTCTCTCTCTCTCTCCTCTCTCTCTCTCTCTCTCTCTCTCTCTCTCTCTCTCTCTCTCTCTCTCTCTCTCTCATGACGATCATTAAACAATCAAACAGTAATTATTGCAATACTGAGTCGTTTCTTGGAACACAAATAATCTCTAAACTCAAGTTGCTTATAAAGATGAAATAAAAAATTATCAAGTACCGATCCACGGATTCTAAACGATATGAATATGTACCGCACGTACTACAAGGACAAGTACATCACACATAATTATTATGTATAAAAGAAAGAAAATCTGAAAATATATTAAATATAAAGCTGTATAATTATATCATTTAGAGAAAGTACAGTTGTTTTCAATAACCCGTTAGATTTGTTATCGTTGAATAGAGAATAAGTGAGAAAAGATCACAGTTATGATTCTATGCACTATTGACACTGCCAAACTACTGTAACTACGATTAATACTACGTTTAAAAACGGACTGAAACAAAAACTTATGGAACCGTGTATATGAATTTTAAAAAGGAATAGAAAGTGTTAGTGTTTTAATTGATCAAACCTTTATGTGGGAGATACCGATTTTTTTTTGTTCTTAATATCAACAAAATTTAACCGTAACAATCGCATACGTCTGAAAATTGCGTGCCTAAAAATTGTATTCATTTATTTCTATTTCTTTGTCTTTTTCTTTAATTCTCTTACGTATATCAATAAATATTTCATTCTTTATAAGTTTTATTTCTTACTCCGCCTTTTTTCAAAGGTAAATACCGCGTGTTACACCGTGTAACTGCCCGTGTTGCACCGTGTCGCACCATGTTTTTTCTCGTTACGAGGCCGTAACAGAGAACAATAGATCAAAGGTACCGACACTTCCACGCTCAGCGTGGACTTTCAAACACGGTGGTCGGTGTTTTTGTCGGGATACTCGTGAGCTGTACTGTATATGCAATATTTTGCCAAAAATGACTAAGTTCAAAAGCTGGTATTTTTTTCATAAATTATCGAAAATCAAAATCCTAACAATATGCATACCTCTGATATATGTGTAATTGATCTGCAAAAGAACAACTTCCTGTTTTGAAAACTGTAGGAGGACTTATCCGTACAATGAGGGTACCCTATATGCAATATTTTGCCAAAAAATGACAAAGTTCAAAAGCTGGTATTTTTTTCATAAATTATCGAAAATCAAAATCCTAGCAATATGCATACCTCTGATATATGTATAACTGATCTGCAAAAGAACAACTTCCTATTTTGAAAACTGTAGGAGGACTTATCCGTACAATGATGGTACCCTATATGCAATATTTTGCCAAAAAATGACCAAGTTCAAAAGCTGGTATTTTGTTTTCCATAAATTATCAAAAAAAAATTTTTTCAAAAAAAATAGAAAATGTTATTTATCACATAACTAATAAAATTACAATTCATTACAAATTTGCTCACCTAATTCTTAAAAAGTTTTGAATTTCAATTGAAAATTTAAGTTTATAGTAATATCTTAGGAGTTAAAATTTTTTTAGATTTTTTTTCTCTATTTATATGGAAATAAATATTTAAATTATTATTGTGTTTAATTCTATATATTGTATACTGCTGATAACCACTCTGTCTCTTATTATCAATTTCATCTAAAATTCACAAGGATCCAAATGACACGGGCCGAAAAGATCGGGGGTAGATAAAAGAAAGCACCCATTCACGTTGTTTACAAAGTGAAAGTAGTTCACTAGTTGGTTTATGTAGATGTACTTATCGCTCGATTAGGAATATGCTGTCTCCTGAATACAGCTAGCTAACGCATGTCGTTTGATGATTATATTTATTCAAAAACATGGTGAAAAACTACAAGAAAAGAAAAAAACAATAAATGTGATGTACAGAGCCAAAAAATAGATAATGTCATGAAAATGTGTAAATACGTATAATGAAGCTTAAATTTTATCAGTATATTAACATTACATGACTGAGAAGTTCACATATACCTAGTCTAAATGTATACATGAAAATGTAACAAACTCCCCTAACCTAAACCATAGAAATATGTATGAAAAAACTACTGTAAATTATCAAAATACATAGCCGAGAGTAAAAAATATAACCTAACAACAAAAGACTCAAAGATAATGACTTTCAGATACTTACATTGTTGGCAGACTAGAAAAACAGTGCATGACTGTGCAGACCTGAGGTAGGACGACGAGTGATCCAAAAAACCCGTGCAATATACAAGTTAGGAAATAGAAAGTAAACAATAAAAGAAAAAACCAAGCCGTACCGGATAAAAAATTTCCGGCTACAAGACGGCACAAGGAAGTTTTGTTTCTACAAGATCAAACATTTGTGCATTGTCAATTTTCGATATGGATACAAAATCATCTATTTTGCAGGCTAGTACATTTCATAACCAAATTGATTATGTAAGCCCAGCTATCGCATGTGTCTCGGTGCTAGTGTATTCATCCGCTGAAACCGAGACATATTGTTTTCAATAAAATGTGAACATTTTTAAAGACGGCAACCATTTCGAATCTGCAAACTTGTTTTGTTGACGTACAGTTCTGCTCGAAATTGAAGTATGTCATCTATTTTTCTTGAAACACATACGAAAACTTTGCACTCATTTGAGTTGTTTGGCTCCTAAATGTAACTTTGGATCGACCTATAGACCTACTGTCGCTGCTGGCTAGTCTTCTTGACTTGAAGGGGAAGGGGGCAGGGTTTCAGATTGCCGTTGGCTGTCTGCCATTTGCTGATAAAAATTGAAAATGGCAGAAAAAATATAATAAAGCAGCCAAAAAGGCCTATATTTTAGATACTGATTAGAAATAATGGCTGATCAAATTCATCTTCTAATAGCCAGCTATGCTAGGACTATGTACTATGTAATATTTTTGTTACATTCCGCATCTACAGATTCGCCAGTCGATGAAAGTTGCGCATTTATTATTAATCTTTTGAGCGCTTATTTAAATCAAATACTAGTATGATATACCAAATGATAACTTAGAATAATGTCCTCAAAGAAAAAGATAGTGATCAAAGCTGGCAGTAGCCAGCAAATGCTTTTAAATTTTTTTCAATTCAAAATTAAAAAGCGTGTCTATTACCAAGTGTGACAGTGAGGAGGATGCTGGAATAAGAGGCCCATGGGTCACATTGCTCACCTGAGCAACATTAGACATTATAAAATCGGCTTCATTGAGTTATATACAAAATAAATATGGACAATGTAGGCTAACAGATCCTGTATTAAAAAAAATCAATTTTTTCCCCTGGATATTCTGTTTATCATTGATCCCTTTTTGTCAAAGTATTGTCATTCCACATATTGAGCTTTACGGTTCTCAAGAAGATCTAAATCAAATGGGATATAAACGTACATCAAACTTGTGAAGCCCAAGAATTGTCCAGGGGCCAAATTCTTAACAATTTTAAAGAATCAACAATATGTTGAAGTGATTGCACATCATTAAAACCATAAATTATAACATTTGAGTTTTGGTGAATTTAAAATGTTTACTTTTGTAAAATTGGACCCCCCATGTGACTCCACCCTACTACTAAAAAATATAATTTGACAAATTTGAATCTACACTATCTAAGGTTGCTTTCACTAATGTTGCACCTTTTCTAAGAAAATGATTTTTTTTAGAAAAAGATTTTTCTCAATATATTCCTTTGTAAAGATTTAACCCCTCCCCGTTGTGCCCATACCCTTCCCCCGGGGATAATAATTTGATCAAACTTGAATCTACCCTACCTGATGATACATGTACCTCACACAATATACAGCTTTTCTGGCGAGTTGTGTTCTAAGTAGAAGATATAAAATAAAGTTTCTCTTTATATTCCTATGTAAACATTTGACCCCCATTGTGGCCCCACCTTATCCCCATGGACCATGATTTGAACAAACTTAGATCTGCAATTTTTTAGGATGCTTCCACACAAGTTTCAGCTTTTCTGACCTAATGGTTTTTGAGTAGAAGATTTTAAAAGATTGTGGCCCCACCTTACCCCTGGGGACCATGATTTGAAAAAACTTGAATCTGCACTATCCAAGGATGCTTCCACATGTTTCATCTTTTCTTGTCAAATGGTGTATGAGATGAAATTTATAAAGATTACCTCTATATACTCAGATATAAAACTTCGACCCTCTCCCCCCACCCCCAATTGCGGCCCCACCTTACCCATGGTGATCATGATTTTATCAAACTTAAATCTACACTATCTGAGGATGCTTCCACACAAGTTTCAGCTTTTCAGAAGAAGATTTTTTAAGATAAACTCTATATACACCAATCTGAAAATTCGAACCCCCCCCCCCCCCATTATTAAGGCCTGACCTCACCCCCGAGGACCATGATTTTGACAAATTTTAATCTACACTATCTAAGGATGTTTCCACACAAGTTTCAACTTTTCTGGCCAATTGGTTTTTGAGAAGAAGATTTTTTAAAAAATCACAAAATTTTCGATAAATCCTCATTATTTCCCCTTAAAATATGGCTTGGCCCTTTAATTTAACAAACTCCCTATAACCCAATGATGCTTTGTGCCAAGTTTGGTTGAAATTGGCCAAGTGGTTCAGGAGAAGAAGTCGAAAATGTAAAAAAAATTATGGATAGACAGACCAGAGATCAGAGGTGAGCTAAAAATACATCAAGAGTCTGAGACAATCACACGTATGACACACACAAATTTCAAATGGCATGGCTCAGTCTATATCGTTGGCTATGCTATAATGAGAACACCAATACTATGACATGTACCAAGACAAGTTCCTTAAAAGATCACATTTAATCATAAGACCATCAAACAGCTATGATTGTTCCTAGTCTACCAGAAAACTTGAAAAAATCACAAGACAAACAACTGTCTGGAAAACACAGTGCAGTTACAATTGCATTAAAAACAATGTATTGGATGGTGAAAGAAGGTTCAGCTTTGACAAAATTCAGATCTCCTTTAAACTTTTTTAAAGTAATGGAGTTAAAGACCTAGAAATGCTGAAAGTGTCAATTTCACCAGCTGTAAATTATGTAGGATAGCTCTTTGTACCAGCAGCAGAGAACATCCCCGCAATGACGGAATATCAGGAATTGCTCACAAGTCTCTTCTACTACTTCAACTATTCACCATACCCAGTAGATTCACAGGATGTACTAGATTCACCTCAGTTGAAAGTAAAGGAAATACACTTGGTTCGATAGCTTCATTTTTTACTGCTTTGGAGACAGTGCACAAGTAATAAAAAGAAGGTAGCAGATAGATGACATCCTAGTACTGCTGGTTTATAAACATCAAAAGTAATTTATTTATTAGGATCAATTTACTGTACGTAAAGGCATTTATGGAATTTAAATTGATAATTTATTTTCATTTCATTTTGAATTGTTTTAAAGGGTGTTGTGATTTGTTTATTTATAGATGTTTAATTACCTTGTTGAACTTTGCACAGACAACCCTATTTAACCCAAAAGTTAAGATTGAAAAAAAAAGGTACTGTGGTTTCATCAATATTTGTTGAATACCAATTTTCAGGGGATTTCGTTATTATGTTCTTCCATGAATGAGTGTTACTTGAAGTGCAATTTCTAATAACATTTTGAATTAATAGGGTCATTGGCCACAAATTTGCATATCCTTGAAACTGTGATTTTTACTTTATCCACAAAAATTGATACCCTTGAATATTAACTCTTAAACTGCGTACAATTTATCTTTGTTAAGTAAGTCGTGATTGGTCAGAAATGAATTTGTCACCTAATCAGAAAAACTAATGAGAGGGACAGAGAGAAATGTTAACTCAACCTATTTATAGCATTATTTCCCATATATAGCATTGGAAATCCCCTAAATCCAAGCTTAGAAGTGTGATAGATATTTTGAGAAAACAACACATAGTGAAGATGGCGGACAAAGACAGCAAGAATAATTCAGAGTTTTCTTGGGGATTTTTTGAGAATACTAGCGATACTTTTGATGTTCCCCAAATTGGAAGTGATACATCTGTTTCTCCTGTATCTACACAAGATCTTTCACTCGTAAAATTGAGCTCAAAATCAGACAGTGCAGACGAAGATCTAGCATGGCAGCCTTACTTGAGACAAGTGAAAAGCTGTCAGCAAACCAGTTTTTCTTTTATGTGAACTGTATCCATAATCCATGTCAACCCTTAATTGATAAACATTACCTAGCATATCCAGAGAAATGGAGAACCCCAGATCAATATTTTGCCCAAAAATGACAAAGTTCAAAAGCTGGTATTTTTTTCATAAATTATCAGAAATCAAAATCCTAGCAATATGCACACCTTTAATGATTGTACAATTGATCTGCATAAGAACAACTTCTTATCTTGAAAACTGTAGGAGGAGTTATCCATACAATGAGGATACCCTTTAACCAGCTGCCCACCCACCCGCCTGCCATTTTCACAATGCATTTCAATAACAGTTACTGGAGTTTTCTGTTGGAAAACCTGGTTTAAAACCAAACAAATCGTTATTTATGGAGCCAGTAGGTGCAACTTTTGAGCTCGGACAGTGGAAAATCAAACTTGATTTCTTTGTTAAATTCTTTACTGAAATCAAAGGCCGGAACGGCCACAAAGGCGTCGAGCTGACATTTTCTTTTATATAGAATATATGGGTCATTCTCAAAAAAGGTGGTATTGGGTTGTTCAAGGGCACTAGAAAGTATAATCCTTGATTTTTGCCCAGTTTCACTTTTGTGCTACCTTTGGATATATATTAGCATACATATTGGCACATGAACAGTTAATTCTAACAAAATCTTAAAAATTTAGAAAGTTTATAAGTTGATTTTTTCACATTATTTGACTGTTCCCACTCAGAGTTTGCGACTTTAAATAGGTTTTGTAAGGTAGTAAGACCATTTTTTATTAAAATAATAGGGTCAAGAGATAAAAGGTAAGTAAAATACCTCTCTCAAGCAAAAAGACGAAGAAAATATATGAACAATAATTTTCAGCGAGATCAAGTTTGTCTGTACATGTTTTTATGTCCATGGTGTAACGAAACAAAATATTGGTGTGTAAGAGTTGCTATTCTTAGTAATTTGAAAGATAATTGATGCCTCCTTATTCCCATCGTATAGCTATAAACAATGATAGAAGACAAAATAGCTGAAGATGAAATTTACTCAATTTTTTAATGATAAGTAAGTAGAAATAAATGTGTAACTTTTTATATTGTCTTTGGGCTAACAGGAAATACTTAGGAAAAAGAAATATTTAGACACTCTGGAAAACAGACAAACTATTGCTATGTGTTGTTGTAGCAGATAATATGCTCTTTTACTCTGAGGGAGCAGTAATTATTTAGCAGAGACAAGTTAATTCATAAATATGTCCTTTGTGTAACAGTCCTTGGTGTAACAAGAACAAAAAGTTACACCATAGACTATCACTGTTATCCCATAGACTATAATTTACATACTTTATTTTTTTGGGAAAGATATGATGAAATTATTCAATAAATATATCACAATGTATCACATTTGTTAGTTTATGCTTATAAATAATGTTGAAGCATCTGTTTGCTGTAGATCTAGATTATTTCTCAATCATGCAATATTTTGTTACTCCAAAGACACATACAATTAACACCAAGGACACAAGACCTAAAATATTCATTTTAAAAAAATTCAGCATTGTCAAATCAAATCAAATTTATCAATTCAAGTATAATTAATATTGAATTTGATATTGGACTTACAGCTTAAGCCAAATTTTCCCTAAAAAATATTATTTGACTTTAAACAAAATGTGTTACCAAGGACTTTTAATGTTACACAAAAGCGTATTTCAATTCCCATGCATGTATTTCTGATAGAAAATTTAATAAAACAAGTATTGTATAAATACATTTTATGACAGATCATGCAATGTAGTATAATAAAATACTAAAATTATTCATCAACTAGATAAAATGGTGTCCATGGTGTAACATGTTGTGTCTTTTGTATAACAAACTTAAATTTTACGCCTGAACTTGCAGAGAATAACAGTAACATGTATAATATATCCGCTGAAAAGTGCATTTGGTAATTTTGAATTCATTTAAAATACATTCAAGCTTTCAAAACAAATTGAGATATTAAAACTTTGATTCTTATAAAAGGCAATGTCCATGGTGTAGCATAAGTGTCCTTGGTGAAACATACTGGAACTAAATTGTGTAAATAATTTGACTTTAGGGGCACTACTATGCACATTGATAATGATTACTGTTAAATATATGCATTCATAAGTTATATCTATGAAAACATTCAGTTGTCTCTATTTTAAAATCTGATGTTTTTGTGTTTAAATAAAGGTTGTCCTTGGTATAACATTTGGACTAACAATAATTGTCCTTAGTGTAACATCCCTTATTTTGTTTTTATTTTCAAAGATTTTTCAAGAAATATTGAGGTTTTTTCACTTAAGATTATTTTTCATGTCACTTACAAGTGTCTCCCAAAACAAAATCAGGCATTAAATGGAGAAGAAGTTTTCAGTGTGCAATACAATGTCATGAGATAGATGCATATTTCTCATTCACAAACCAAATATGAAAAATTAAGGAAAATACATTATCAAATTCTTGTTTTATGATTAAGTTCAAGAAAAACTTCAAAAAATTTAACTTTAACACCAAACCAAATGCATGAACAATAAGATTTAATGAAATTTATGAATATTTCTTATGTGTTACACCAAAGACTGTTTTCTTTTCATGTGGTTGTAAATATCATATTTTTATAGATTTTCATTTGATGTACTGTTGGCATATTTTAGCAAACAAACATCATGATATGCCCGATACAAACTATGATAAATTCAATCTGGTTGTAAGTACTTTGTTTTTAAACAAGTGGTACTTGAAAAAATCCACCTTTTTTGAGAATGACCCATATATGATATCAATAATTTGAATTTCTCCAGTTCTCTACTAATAGTCGTATATCAAATAGTACTAGAATAAAAAAGTAAATGAATTATGTTTTGTGCTGCTTTAAAAACAAAAATCAGTATATTTCCTTATAAAATAGGTAGTGATGCGTTTATAATACAATAACTCATCATGGATACAAATATCAAAGAAAGGACTAAGTGCGGTTTTATGCAATTTTTGCCCCCCAAAATCAAAGTTTTAGAAAGAGCTTTTAAATAAGGTGAAAGGTAGTTAAAATCATATTGGAAATAGAGGTGTAAAAGGTTATCGCCACAGTGACGTCATAATGTAGAAATGACGTCATGAATATTGCATTATTTTGATAAATTGATGTTTTGTAGCAAAATATGGGTGTTTTCCGATGGTTTTTCGACTCGGAAACATCGAGAGCAGGCTTGCTCAAGTACCATTTTTTAGTATAATATGTATAACTATCTGAAGAAAAACATATGTTAAAATCGCACTTGAGGAGACCTGCGCTCTATACTTCCAAATGCAAAATATAGAGCAAAAATGAGAATATCTTCATTTGTTTGCAAATTTGCGGGAATAAGGTCATTTAGGGGACATCATAGATAAACAGGGAGTGAGCAATGATGACTAAAATCATTATTAAAGTTATAGGCATCCTCTTTACTATGATTTGTGAAGATTTTATTTTTATACGATACTATTTAAAAATTGGTTGAAATCGGGGGCAGATATTTGACCATACCGCACATAGTCCTTTCAAAAGTTCAAAAAAATATTTTCTTTCTGCTTTAAACAGTCTTTAAACAATTTTCACAGGTTCATAATTTGAATAATTAACAGTGTGTCCCTAATTATAATGATAAAACATACTTTTATTTATATCAATTCCCGTTTGAAACAAGATTACCTATGGTATGATTGTTTACAAACAAATCCACAACATGTGCTATCTAAAATGCTCGACCAGACCAACTGCATTATCGTGTTTTCCTATTGCAACAAAATCACTGGATAAGTTTATCGCTTACATTTATTTTGGAGTCCGTTCCAGATAAAAAGTAAATTTACATATCAAATTTTATTTCTATCGGGCACGGTCTCCAATTAAAATGTAAGCGATAAACTTAATGACTTTTTAGTAAATGTTACCTTATTGTATTCACCCGCCATTTTTTAGTTTCAGCAAATACTTATGCAATGAGTTGTTAATAACCAGGGAGGCAAAGATGGGTCTTTGTACACAATTTAGTTGAATAAATGGAATAAAAATCTTGTAATACGTTTAATACTTAAAGGAACTTATTTCTTGTGCGCATTTTAAAGATTCCGTATCAAAACAGCTATTGCCATGAGTTCCAAATATATACTGGAAAAGTAGAGGGTGGAATACCAGAGAAAGGCCTATAGGAGCAAGAGTGGTGAAAGACTTTACCCGAAGGAAAACAACAAGTCAAAGAGAGAGGTCATCAATACCAACTGTCTAAACAAGCCTGATATATGTTTAAAGAAAATTCTGTATTGAACTGAGTACTAGAAAACCTTGAGCAAGAAGAAGATAGCTCATTAGAAAATCAATGGAAGAATATCAAACAGGCCTACCAACAAACTGCTGAAAAAACTTGTAAATACAGGGGCTGACAAATACATTTTTAAAGCACTTGCCCTCGGGCAAGTGACTAGGCAAAATTCACTTGCCCTACCTTGATATCTACTTGCCCCACCTAAATCTTTATTTTGATAAAATAAAAACAATTTTCATATAAAGTGTTGTGTACTTGTTTATTTCATTTTTCATACACTTCAAATTCATCATAGTTATACAAATCATTTTCATTTTGTCTGAATTTTCTCTCAGGGGCCATTCACATGTCTACCCCTGGATGACCCTAACCAGTGTTCTATTGCCTTGGAGGCCTTAAATTCAATGAGAGGTGGGCCTTCGAGGCCTCCGAGGTTTGCCGAATGTAAAGTTTGATGATAAATTATTAACTCGTACGTAAATCTATTTTCAGTGTAGTCGTTTGTTGTGTTTAAAAAATTCACTTGCCCTCGGGCAAGTTCCTACTGATTTTTCACATGCCCGATCGCAAAAAGCACTAGCCCCGGGCGTCGGGCAATCGGATTTCTGAAATACAGAAAGAGAGCCAGGAAATGGTTAACCAAAAACACCAAGAACACTATCGAAGAACAAAGCTGAGATAGAGAGTAATTTGAGCTTTTCTGGCCTAATAGTTTTTGAGAAGAAGATTTTTAAAGATTTTCTCTATATATTCCTATGTAAAACTTGATCCCCCATTGTGGCCCCACCCTACCCCTGGAGACCATGATTTGAACAAACCTACACTACCTGAGGATGCTTCCATTTCAATTTGCGCTTTTCAGGCCTGATAGTTTTTGAGAAGAAGATTTTTAAAGATTTTCTCTATATATTCCTATGTAAAACTTGATCTCCCTCTTGTGGCCCCTCCCTACCTCCGGGGACCATGATTTGAACAAACTTGAATCTACACTACTCGAGGATGCCTCCACACAAGTTTAAGCTTTTCAGGCCGAATAGTTTTTGAGAAGAAGATTTTTGAAAAATACCAACAAATTTTCAATAATTCTCAACTATCTCCCCTTTAAAGAGGGCGTGGCCCTTCATTTGAACATGCAAACTTAAATCCCCTTCACCTAGTGGTGCTTTGTGACAAATTTGGTTGAAATCTGCCCATTTTTTTTTTGGCCTAATTCCCTCCAAAAAATGAATACATAATTAATGGTTTAAGACTAATTTTAAAAATTTCATTTGCAATGGAACTGCAGCACTTTAAAATATTTATAATGTGAATGATTGTTGGGCCTATTTAAAGACTTACGATGTCTGCAGTCTCCACACCCAGAAATATAAAAAAAAAATTTGCCTCTGCTTTCTACTTGTAAATCTTTATATTAATTTTTAACACATCACTGCCCTATGAAACTATTTATTGCATTGATAATTTAGCTAAAATAACCAAGGATAACTTTCATCCATACTGTCAATCTGCACTTAGAAATCTTTGATAAGTGGTGTTTTCAAATTATATATCTATTGAATTTTTATTGAATTGTTACAAGCTTTTTTTGAACTCTGATTTGTAAATACTCTATTGTTTAAACCAATTACAGTTGGTAATTTGGATTTGGAATTAAAAGTGTTAGGGTCGGCGCATAAAAAATAGGGTCGGTCGGGAAACCAGAAACACACATATTTTTTTTCTTTGGCCTAATTCAGTGGTACAATTCCATTTAGTAATAATTTTCCTAGCAAATGAGTCCAAATTAAATATTGTAGGCCTAAAATAAGGTGCCAAAAAAGGAAGAAAGAAAAGAAATTGCCTCTATTTATAAATATATGAAACTACAATTGACTAAGTTCAGTTTGCTAAGTTCAGTTTGATTGGCTATTTCCTTGTGCAAGACTTTTAGATCTAAGCCTGAGTGAGCCACTTTATTTGACTGACCTCAATACTGATCCTCCAACAAAAGAAAAAAATAACAGTAACCATCAAATCCTTGACATCAGGAAAAGCAGCAGGCATATATAGGATTAAGGTAAGGTTTGCGGTTTGCATTTTTTAGAGGTTGTACCAAAGTTACATACCATTTTGTTAACTATACTAAAGTCTTTTTTCTCATGAAATTCAAATGAATTTTGCCCGTCCTGTTTTATAACTACAAAAGGTCAAAGTTCATGATTTCCAATTTTCATTTTGATGAAATGTAAACAATTTCGTGAAAATATGTACATTTTATATGTGACTATTATGTGGGTTATTTATGCTTAAGGATTACGTTTACTCAGAGGGCGCAAAAATTCTACTAATAGGAACAAAAAACCAACAATAGTGCATTAAAGAACTCCATCAGGGGTGTCATTTTTCAAGTTGAGATAAGTAGGTCAATGACCTACTTTTCGCGCTACTGGCCTCCGAAGTTTTCCCGCAAAATTCATCTAATTTTGACACAATGGTCAATATTTTCCTTTTAAGCAAAATATTAGCGTTAACAGAAACTGTTTTGTAGATGAAAAGTGGTAGAATAGGGTCAGTGATTTCAAATATGAACAAATAATGAAATGTGGATAAACAAATCAAAAATTATTTAAGTCCGAATTTCCTCTGTCATTTTTGAAATTCCATCATTTTTCATCCAACAATTAAAAAATATCTACTAATAGGAACCATATAAAAATTGTAGGCTAATAAGGTTGAAATCCTCTTTATTCTATTGATATAATTTGTATATGGGGTCAATGATCAAATTTTTGAGAAATTTCCACTTGAAAGAGTGCAATTTTTCAGTCAACTTCTCACATTTGCTGATTCTTTACATCTAAATTCAAAATGATAAATTAGGATATCAAACCAGGTTTTTGAATAAAATCTTTTTAAATACATCAAGAAGTAGATTAACACAACTTTGGTAAAAATAACATTACTAAAAATTCATAGCTTTCAACTCCAAAAATTAAAAAAAAAATAATCAGAATTTCCTCTGTCATAACTTCATTTACAATTAGTACAATATGCATTAACATTCTGATATGTAATATTTTAGCTTTCAAAATATTTTGAAATGTTTATATTTATCATATTTCATGAATGAATTTATCAACAATGTGTTATTTAATTTAAAAAAGTATATTGTTAATGATATAATAAATTAAGTATATCTTCTATGAAAAAATGTTATCATAACATGTACATCTGCATGGCATAAGAATAAGAACAGGTCGATTTATAAATCAAATTTAACAAGATTCTGATTCTTATAATCTGATAATAAAATCGTGAAAAGTTTACATATGTGGTGATAACTATATAAAGTTAACAGGATTCAAAATCAAAAATCCAATGAAAAAATACAAACAGGAGCAGAGCAACATGTAACACAGATCACTACAAAAGTTACAACAATAGTACATCTTATAAATATCAATATTTAAGCTCTAATACATGATTTAATATGTAATTATCATAATTACATCTTATCATCATAAGCTACTCAGGTTGTACACTAAACATTACATGTAAGATTACATTTTAGTGGACAATTAAATTCCCATATGGAAAATGCAAAATTACTAAACTGCCTCTTATAAACTAAAATCAGATTCAATCCCTTTTCTAACAATAATACAAACATCAAAATATGCATGTATTTATTTAGAATATCAAATTTCTATGATATGTCATTGGTAAATGTTGATGATGTTTAAAGTCTTACTGTGATATAGACAAGATCTATGATATAAACTAATTTGTTTATAAACACATTATGAATAATATAAAATATGAAATTGAATCAATTTTACTTCTGACATGGCACTAATTGAACAATACACAAAATTTAACTCTCATTTAATGACAAAAAAAATGAGCTGACTGCTTCAATAACTTTGTTAGACTTAGTCACCCTAACAGAACCATTGCTGCACACTTCAGTAAACAGTACTCGAATACCATTATCGTCTCTTGAGTGAGCTAGTTTCAAACTATCAAAATTCAACGCACTTCCAGCTATTTTTTTCGCCATACAAAGACTCAACACTTTTTTCTCAACAAGAATCTGTAGGGAAGGAAAATTTTTATCTACTTCCTTTTGGTACAACAAAGCATTTAATGCATAACAAATTGAAAATGTAGCATTCTTGTATTTTCCATCAGATAGATCCACCTTGTCTACTAACTTTTGCAAAGCTAAAATATCTTCTAGAGCATTGTGCGCTCCATATGTACAACCAAGAAGTCTTGCTACAAGACTCTGCTGACTGTATGAGGTTAGGTTTGGATGTGATATCCGAAATAATAGCTTGGTATCTAAGAATCCGTTCACCTTACTTGAAAACTTGGACAACAAAGAACAGGATTCAAGGGCTCTAAAAAGCACTGGACAATCGAAACTCTTAATATTGTGACCAACTAAGATGACCCCACTATTGTACTTTTCAAGAAATTTCAGAAAAGAATCCAAAGCAGCTATCAGAGAAATAGCATTCACTTCTTTCTGTAGGTGGTAGAGTTTTCCATTCCTTACGACCAGACCTGTTATCTCTGAAGCTGAGGGTGTTATGGGTCTCTTAGGGGTGACATAGGCTGAAAATTTATCCTCACCATGAACAGCTGCTAGCTGAATGATATGAGAAGTGCGAGCTAAAAAAAAAATTAAAACATATTCAATGTTAGACTTTGTACAATAATCATCATACATGTATTATATTATTACAAGAGGCTTGGGGACCTAAACTGTCACCCTGCTAAAATGCATATCTGAGAATTTAAAGGTTAATTAAAATGGCATATATGTTGAAAATGAATATAATTTTTTTTAGTTTAATCAATTAAAGGATGTCCTGTGACAAGTCAACAAGCTATTTATAAAACACACCTAAAAATAATTAGGCATTTTCAATATTCTGACATAGGCTAGTTATTTCATATTATGGTGCTATCTTAGAGACTGAATTTGACATGTCTTATACAAATTAACATTTTACAAATAAATTCTTAGCATAAAATTATAATAGTATTTATGTATATATGACTACCTAGTCCTGTAGTTTCCAAATCAAATAGAACTATAGCATGATCCTCAACAACTACCGTTTCCATCTGAGGTTTTACAATTGGGCCTGGAATTTCTGCAGTGGAAATAGAATGGTGAGGAGCTAAGCCTATGCCAGGCTTATAAGTAGAGCCCTCCTGAATTTCTTTGCTTGCAGTGCTCTGGGATCTTAATGAATTAAGAAAGCAGACTTATTAGTATACATGTATATATATTTTCATTTGAAAATATGTGCCTTTATATAATATACTGGTAATTAACCTATAGAACAGCAAAAGCATTCATTTCTAACAATAGTAATTAATAAAAAGCAATGTTCAGGCTTTATGTATATCTCAAGGGAAATAGAGTAGTTCATTTATATGTATGCATATTTTAGTTAATTGATATCACGTACCTCCTAGCCTTTAGCTCAAGACGTCTTCGCTTTGCTTCCTTGGATTTGGCAATGGCCTTCCTCTTCCTAGATTGTGACTCTCTGATGGAGCATAGCCTTTTTGTGAACTTTCCAGGAGATAATCCATTTTTTTTGTTAACCTGTTTAACAGAATTAATATTTTTAATTCATTAAAATAAAACTGATAGCAATACTAGCACCATAAATAATTGTAGAGAATGAAATGATGATACATGCACACATATATTATGAAATGTTACTTTATAACTTTAACATTATACATGTATATTTACATTTGCAAATATATTTCCTTATATGAACCTACAGAAGAGCGTAAACATTTGGTGTAAACTTTTTCATGACGTCACAATGATAATGTCATGCGCTTATCCCTTGCATTATTGTAAGTATTAAAAACATAGTTATTTTAATGATCCGGAATAGTTTGCCTTTTACACACAAAAATATAGGTAATAAAGAGCAATGTTAAAAAGTTCACCTGGATATGAACTTGATTGGTACGTGATCATATCTACTGAGAAGCCCTTTGAACTTCACAGGATTTGATCTTGTGACCAACCAAGTTCATATCCTGGTGAACTTTTTAACATTGCTCATTATTTCTTAATTGAACTTTCTCTACATTGTCTAAATTTGAATATATACTTACTGCAATGAGGTAAGAATCTCCTGAATTTTTTTCTGCCACAGTTGCTGCTACCCTGTAATTCAAACTAGCTGAGCCACTAAAATGATGGTTTTTTGGAGCTTTCAATGACACAGACCTGTTGAAAGACTCATTTGGTTGAGTGCTTCCCAGTCTTGACAGCTTATAGCTATTCTGCTTCCACTGGTTGCATAACATGTGAAGAGAATCTTGCAGCTGTGAATCGTTTAGTGGCTTCCCATACGGCAGAGAGGAGTATCTTTGCTGCGGATCATTTATATGGGGACACCAGGAATCACTGCAAAACTCATGATTTCCAAAAGGGTGTTGCCAGAGAGCATCAAGCGCCTTTTCTATTCCATTTGGATTCCCTTGGTTTTGAGCAAGAAGATAATTGAAGCATTTCAGAAGATATTGGATGATTCGTGTAGACAAAGACTTGTGCTTTTTCTTTAAATCATAAAGGCAAGAGGAAAAATTTTTCCTTATGTGGTTTCTGTCACTTTTCTTTTGAATGGCCGGATTCACATTTTGTCTAAGTCGTGAGATAGTGGTAGTGTCGTCATCTGCTATGATTGTGGACACCTTAACGCCTTCATCCATTTTTTTCTTCACCATACTGACCACCATACTCTGCTCCATAGATTTTGAACTTCCTAAAAGTACAAGACATTTCATGTGCACAATTTAGGAAATGAGATTTGATCTACAATTATCTATGCACATTGTTATAGTTGAGCAGTTTTCATCAAAGTCAAGTAGTTTTAGTAATATCTATGTACAAAACATCTTGGTGACTATTTATTTTAAATTATTATTCGGCAAAATCCTTGTAAGTGAACTCGGAATCCCAAGTTTTATATACCGGTATATTATATATATACGGGTAATATACATCCTATATTTTTTATAAATTATCATGATGTAAGATATATTTGAGGCTATAATCTAAATGCCAGAACCACACATACGTGTCACTGAATACTGCTGACCCTTAAAATTCTATTACTTGACATACTTTGATATGGTTTTAAGACAGTACACACCTTGCCAATTTTGTCTACAGTCATGATCCTTTGCCTCTTTCTTATTCCTCTCAGCACTTTGACATATTCTGCAAACCTTACTGCGAACCTCATAGCCAAGAACTTTCCCAGTTTGTGCACCAATCATCGAACAATGTCCTATTATTAGAAACAAGATAATGAAAAGGGGTTGCATGCACAAAACAAATGTATTTTGACATTACATATATCGTCAATTCATTAAATGCTTACCTGAGAGACTATCAAATGAGCGCCCACTGCCTCTCTTCTGCCACCCAGCATCTACACTCACAGTTAATTCTTCTGCTCCTTCATTTCTGTGAAAGAAAAGAAAGCCAAGTAAAATAAAACAGCCTAAGAATTTAAATGTTACTATTTCTCTATTTTAAATTGTACATGTTCTGTACAATTACAATTTGTGGAAATCCATGCACACAATTATACAGGTCTATAATATATTTCCTGTAAATGTTGCACTGCATTATTATATAAACTGGAAGTACAATTAAATTCATTTAAAATTATAATTTAATACATACTCAGCTGTTGCTTGGATTTCATCTTGTAAAACATTTTGAATAGTGTCTTCTGCAACTTTTTCGATGGCTGACCCTGTCTCCATCTGTCTTTTCTGAATGGTCTTTGAACTTATGGCAGGGATGTTCAATGTTGTTAAGAGGCCATTAATCTGGGCTGGGCCAATTCCAGTATGAATCATTCCTATTGAATATTTTTTTTTAAAAATTAAGAAAAATTCACAAATGTATAATTTAAAGATATAAATTTATTCTTTTCATCCTACTGGAATTCATAGCCATTTATAATGGAATATCAACTCAGCTACTTGTGATCAAAATAAAGATATCATTTCATAAAAGATATGATTTTATATTTGTTTAAATATTTTATCTGCATGCACATTGTAAGTATCAGTATATATCCACTTGTTAAACTTAATAGTGATTTTGTTTATACCTGTGGCTAACTTGGTGTTAGCATCCCAAATGCGACCATGGCGTTTTCCCGTTGGAATGACATTCACATGACCACACCATAAATTCCGACATCTAACCTGGAGAAAGCTTCCTAGGCCACAATCACGTATGCCTTGGGTGTGAGACAACTGCAGTGGAAGTCCGCATTCTTTGCATCCAGCTAATCCATCAGCCAGAACCCCAAGCTCAACCACTCGTCTCCCTTCCCTCCATGATGTGTCATATCTAAATAAATATATATATACTATATATATATTACATTTAACTAATAGTAAGTTACACACATGCAGATATATAATATTATACATGTAGATATATAACTATGTGCACATTTATGCTGATTTTTGGTATGATATACTTGTAGTTGTACTTGGTAAAAAACCTAGTCAGTTTAGGGAATGTGCTATATGAAACAGTATAATTATATCCTTTTTTTTTTTTAATTTCAGTCATATCAATTGAGTGATCAAAATGTGCATGCATGGTTACACAAGTTCTTATTTAATTTACACATAAAATTTTACACATTTAATTTTTTTTTTTAGAAAATTGAACTTGCTATATTACAATCAGCTCAGTATTATGTATTCAGACATACATGTACATGTAAATTGTTTATAGAAATTAGACCAACCTGTGAATGATTTTAAAAATATTTAAGTTATACCGATTAACTCATCACTTTTTATTTTTTTTAATTTCTAAATTTCATGTAAGCATAAACATAATACATGTAACTGCATCTAATGGAGCCCCGTTCTCTCTCTGTCGAGACTCTCTCTCTCTCTCCTCTCTCTCTTTTTTCTGAGACTGGCCTCTCCCTTACATGTTCCTATATGGTTTTTAATTTCTAAATATATATTCAATGCATATAACTTTCTAGTATTTATAATGTCTGACTTTAAATTTCAACAACTTCAGCTCTAAGTTTTAGTAAATGCACTTCTTTACAACATACACTCTTACCTAGTGCCAAATGTATGTCATTTATTTTTATTTTCATTGAAAACGTTTTGAATTGTTAAAAAATAATCCCTAGATCTAATTTGAAAAGACTTGGATTGAATGATTGATAAATTCATAATTTCTCTAGCTTTTTTTGCATCATAATTTAAATATTTATCCATGCATTGTTACCTTCAGTTCTTGAGATCAGATATTCACAATCCAAAGTAAGATTTTTTGACTTGTATATTGCAAAATATATGTAGTAGAGCACTTAAAAAATATCTTTGTGTTATGTTATACTTGGGAATATTAAATTTTACAGATGACTTGCCAAAAAACTATTTCAATGCATGTCAAAAAGTGCACATTAAATCTTTATTTAACCCCCCCCCCCCCCAAAAAAAAAAAAACCCAACAAAAACCCTTTTAAATATATTTCTTGTTTAGGCCAAAAAGAAAAGTTGACATACTTTTGGCACGTTAGCATGGTTAGTGTACTTTTATTATCAGTTTATAGCTGTCACTTTTTTATAGTACAAACGGTACATAGTTATCATGAACATGATAATTCAAGGAAACCTCCCCCGCTGACAAAAATTGGACAATTTTCTTGTGCTTACCCTGAATTTTCTGCATTAATTATGACATTACACCCTGCTGGTCTGGGCACCTCGATCTGATGATTTACAGAATCAACGTTAGGTTCGTTTGTGTCTTCGTAAGAAGTTTGAGACCGGTCTGTCCTGGAATAAGAATGGTCCTCTGGCTCTTGGAGACGTTTCCATCTACATTTCAGTGTTTCTGTTACCTTCTTGTATTTTTCGTTTTGTTTACAAAACCCCTGCCGTTTCCATCTCGCCATTTATTTGACAGACGACTGTTTATATTGGCCGCGAAATTTACGGCATGTCGTAAACAGCGACTGAGTGTTTTTAGATTGAACAGATATGAATATAAATATTCAGCTAAATGTAATATTTGAACAATAACACTTATATAACTTTATTTGTACAATATTTAATAAACTGCGACTCTATGGTTTTACAACATTAAATTCTACGGCGACCCGTTTGTGTCAACTAAAACGCTGAGTAAACGTAATCCTTAAAACGTTCAAAAATAATATCACTATTAATATCATGATTCACTTTTATTAATTTCTGATGAACTATCTAAAAATAGAATAAAATGCAACAAAAGTCTTAATTTTGGTCTACTATTATGTAAACGAAAACATCTTATTTGAAACCTTTCCAAGTCCACCGATTTCAGGAAAAACGTATCTTAGAATATGTGTAATCTGATGTTTCTAAAACACTATTCAAAACCATATGATGCGGATTTCGTTTTCGTGGAAATTGATAAAATGCTTGTGTCCTCTTATTTTTTCATTGAAACTAAAAAAACCCGCGAAATAAAAAAAACTGAAATCAATTATGACGTCACATAATTTTTGACGTCATAACTGAAATAAAGGGTAGTTGGTGTTACGTCACAATGAAAATGTGTGAGTTGTCTCCCTGTAACCGCAAACCTTACCTTAAGGCAAAACTCTTAAAGGTTGACTTGACATAAGCAACCAATAGTCTTGTAATATAATTCTTTTTTTATGCATTTTTACAGAAACAAAAGAATTTATGATATAATTTATATTTACTTAAAACAAGGGTTGTATTTTAATTGAGTCTGCTTTTTTCCGTGTGATTTGATCTGCAGGCTGAAATTTACTTGGCAATCGACTAAGGTGTGAGGTAATGAAAACAATGTTAACAAATTGTACGCGAATTTGTATCTGCGTATTTATTTATTTAACTTGTATGTAATATAATTTGTGTTTTAATGCATCATTTTTTTATAGAGAGAAATTAATTTACTTTAGCTTTTATATTTACTTAAAACAGAGTTATATTTCAATTGAACCAACTATTTTCCATGTGATTTGATCTCTGGTTGAAATGTTCACAGCGATCGGCTAGGGTGTTCAGTAATGAAAACAATATTAACAAAACAGAGGATCTATAGATCATTTAAGTACATAATTTTTGTTAAAAAAATTTAGCTGGTCATTTTTATACATCCTATAAATGATGCAGCGATGATTTTACAACCCAACATCTGTCAAGTATATCTTGATTTGTACGTGTTCTTCCTCAAATTCTGCCATTATCAGGTTAAACGTGAAGATCGTTAATGTCTCACACAAGGAATTAATTTCACTATATGTTACTATATAGCTTTAATTCAGTAAATTAATTAACTATACTCTCAGCATTTAATTCATGAACGAGAAATTTTAGTTAAATGCTTCAAGAAAAATTTTAGATCAGAAAAATAACGCCTTATGCGGTTTCTAAGAGAGATAATTGTTAGTAAACATACCTACCCCCAAATACACGTGGGTTCCACATGTTGACAAACAGGCTCAGCACCATCCAGGAAGTTGCACCAGTCACCGTGAAAAGCTGTACGAGGAAGTCAGTCGATCAGGAAGGGGACGGAGAGCCGCACAGTTTAATGTTGCCATGGCTGTCGGCCACTTGGGTACCAGCCTTACAACAGAGGGCATGCGTGGTATGCTTCTTTGCGCAAACATCGAAACAGCATCAGCCACCAACATTCATCAGACCTGCAACAAAGTAGGCAAAATCATCACTGATGTGAGCAAAAACAGCATGAAGAAAATAAGGCAGGACATTCAAGAGCTTAACGAGAAATGTGGACTTGCCAATACACCTATAAGAGCGGAAGGAGATGCCCGGTATAACAATGCCACCTTCAGTGCGATAGGGAAAACACCATTCCAAGCCGCCACACAAGTTACATACACATTAAGTGAAAATGTTACCAAGAAGAACAATGTTGTGGCAGTGTTTTGTGGCAATAAACTGTGCAAGAAAGGCACCCATTTTAGAGCCAAGGAAAAGGAATTTACGTGCCCCGGGCATGAAGGCTGCACTGCAACCATTCCTCCAGAGACCACCATTAAAGACAAAAAGAGATGGGCTGCAAAATGCATCAGTGAGCTGCAAAGTGATGACTGTCCACTCATCATTTCCCATTTCACCAGTGATGGAGATAGTGCTGCTGCTTCCAATGCATCTGAAAAGCAAGGGCATATGATTGAAAACCTCAAAGACCTGCGCCACTTCTTTGAATCTCAGAGAAAACAGACTGCTAAGGCTCCATTCAGCAGTCACATGTTTCCTGGAAGAACAAAGGCTATGAGAGAATCCATGCAGAGGAGATTTGCCCTGGACCTGAAGCTTAGATGCAGGACCGAGTACGAAAACTGCTACAAACACTACTCCAGTGACTTACCTTTGATGAAACTGGCCATGTAAACCGCTGTCCATTCCATCATCAGCTGCTACCAAGGACAGTGCGGAAAGTCCTGCCAACTTCATTCCTTCTCCTGTCGCGGACTGAAAAACAACAAGTGGAACTCTTCAGTGTTGCCTCGTGACTTTGAATTAAGCATGACAGAAGACATGTGCTTGTTAAAAGACTGTGTAAATCTGACTTTGGGACCTAATAATCTTGATAGAATTAAATATCACACTTGTACACAAAAATCTGAATCTGTTAATAGGGCATATTTAAAATCAAATCCAAAATGTATTACAAGTAGTAGAAATTTTGAAAGTAGAATACATAAAGTTGTGCACTCACTCAATCAGGGTCATGGAAATTCAACATTGGAACTTTGTGAATCTGTAGGGGCACCTGTTGTAAAAGGAAGTAGAGTGGTCCATCATCTAAAACAACAGCAAAATAGGCAAAATTACTTTAAAATGAAACAAAAACTATTAAAATATAAATTCCAAATAAAATTTTATAGATCTAAAAGATATCAGCTCTATGATAAAAAGTCTAAAGACACTTATAATAAGTCATTAACAGATCCAAAGTTAAACAGGAAGTAGCTAAGTGGGGGGGGGGGGGGTACCACCAGCCCAGTACAGTGTCTATGTCCTATAAAAAGGCTGAGTGAAGAAGAGCTTCAGGATGTCGTACAGCAGCAGAAGGATGGAATATTCACAATAAGCGATGCTGAGCCTAGAGGCAGTCAAATGATGATTTTGCGACCCGGGCCAAGTGAAGTGCAGCTGGTAGACTCCTACATGGATGCAGAGTCACCGAATCCCAATTCCAGACTTTTCAAAGTGCTCCATCAAGAAACAAGTGAAAAGCTGTCAATGTGACAGCAAACCGGGTTTTCTTTTATGTGAACTGTATCCATAATCCATGTCAACCCGTATCCAGTGAAATGGATAAGGTGAAAGGGTACCCTATATGCAATATTTTGCCAAAAAATGACTAAGTTCCAAAGCTGGTATTTTTTTCATTAATTATCAGAAATCGAAATCCTAGCAATATGCACACGTCTGATATATGTACAATTGATCTGCAAAAGAACAACTTCCTATCTTGAAAACTGTCGGAGGAGTTATCCGTACAATGAGGGTACCCTTTTGGCAGCCGCCCATCCGTACTTTTCACCATTTTAATAACTGGATTTTTCCTTTGTAAAACCCGGTTAAAAACTGCTAAACTATGGATCTATGCATTTAAAGAGCACTCACAGAAATTCCTGGACTTTGACGGTTCACTGGACTGGAACCAGCATGGGGAGGAAAAGAGAGGCCTGGCATGGATCCTTTACATTCGATGTAAGATGTGCCATTACACCAGTCACCGTGAAAAGCTGTACGAGGAAGTCAGTCGATCAGGAAGGGGACGGAGAGCCGCACAGTTTAATGTTGCCATGGCTGTCGGCCACTTGGGTACCAGCCTTACAACAGAGGGCATGCGTGGTATGCTTCTTTGCGCAAACATCGAAACAGCATCAGCCACCAACATTCATCAGACCTGCAACAAAGTAGGCAAAATCATCACTGATGTGAGCAAAAACAGCATGAAGAAAATAAGACAGGACATTCAAGAGCTTAACGAGAAATGTGGACTTGCCAATACACCTATAAGAGCGGTAGGAGATGCCCGGTATAACAATGCCACCTTCAGTGCGATAGGGAAAACACCATTCCAAGCTGCCACACAAGTTAAATACACATTAAGTGAAAATGTTACCAAGAAGAACAATGTTGTGGCAGTGTTTTGTGGCAATAAACTGTGCAAGAAAGGCACCCATCTTAGAGCCAAGGGAAAGGAATTTACCTGCCCCGGACATGAAGGCTGCACTGCAACCATTCCTCCAGAGACCACCATTAAAGACAAAAAGAGATGGGCTGCGAAATGAATCAGTGAGCTGCAAAGTGATGACTGTCCACTCATCATTTCCCATTTCACCAGTGATGGAGATAGTGCTGCTGCTTCCGGTGCATCTGAAAAGCAAGGGCATATGATTGAAAACCTCAAAGACCTGCGCCACTTCTTTGAATCTCAGAGAAAACAGACTGCTAAGGCTCCATTCAGCAGTCACATGTTTCCTGGAAGAACAAAGGCTATGAGAGAATCCATGCAGAGGAGATTTGCCCTGGACCTGAAGCTTAGATGCAGGACCGAGTACGAAAACTGCTACAAACACTACTCCAGTGACTTACCTTTGATGAAACGGGCCATGTAAACTGCTGTCCGTTCCATCATCAGCTGCTACCAAGGACAGTGCGGAAAGTCCTGCCAACTTCATTCCTTCTCCTGTCGCGGACTGAAAAACAACAAGTGGAACTCTTCAGTGTTGCCTCGTGACTTTGAATTAAGCATGACAGAAGACATGTGCTTGTTAAAAGACTGTGTAAATCTGACTTTGGGACTTAATAATCTTGATAGAATTAAATATCACACTTGTACACAAAAATCTGAATCTGTTAATAGGGCATATTTAAAATCAAATCCAAAATGTATTACAAGTAGTAGAAATTTTGAAAGTAGAATACATAAAGTTGTGCACTCACTCAATCAGGGTCATGGAAATTCAACATTGGAACTTTGTGAATCTGTAGGGGCACCTGTTGTAAAAGGAAGTAGAGTGGTCCATCATCTAAAACAACAGCAAAATAGGCAAAACTACTTTAAAATGAAACAAAAACTATTAAAATATAAATTCCAAAGAAAACTTTATAGATCTAACAGATATCAGCTCTATGATAAAAAGTCTAAAGACACTTATAGTAAGTCATTAACAGATCCAAAGTTAAACAGGAAGTAGCTAAGTGGTGGGGGGGGGGGGGGGGCCACCAGCCCACTACAGTGTCTATGTCCTATAAAAAGGCTGAGTAAAGAAGAGTTTTAGGATGTCGTACAGCAGCAGAAGGATGGAATATTCACAATAAGCGATGCTGAGCGTAGAGGCAGTCAAATGAAGATTTTGCGACCCGGGCCAAGTGAAGTGCAGCTGGTAGACTCCTACATGGATGCAGAGTCACCGAACCCCAATTCCAGACTTTTCAAAGTGCTCCATCAAGAAAAAACTGCTAAACTATGGAACCATGCATTTAAAGAGCACTCACAGAAATTCCGGGACTTTGACAGTTCACTGGACTGGAACCAGCATGGGGAGGAAAAGAGAGGCCTGGCATGGATCCTTTACATTCGATGTAAGATGTGCCATTACACCAGTCACCGTGAAAAGCTGTACGAGGAAGTCAGTCGATCAGGAAGGGGACGGAGAGCCGCACAGTTTAATGTTGCCATGGCTGTCGGCCACTTGGGTACCAGCCTTACAACAGAGGGCATGCGTGGTATGCTTCTTTGCACAAACATCGAACCAGCATCAGCCACCAACATTCATCAGACCTGCAACAAAGTAGGCAAAATCATCACTGATGTGAGCAAAAACAGCATGAAGAAAATAAGACAGGACATTCAAGAGCTTAACGAGAAATGTGGACTTGCCAATACACCTATAAGAGCGGTAGGAGATGCCCGGTATAACAATGCCACCTTCAGTGCGATAGGGAAAACACCATTCCAAGCTGCCACACAAGTTAAATACACATTAAGTGAAAATGTTACCAAGAAGAACAATGTTGTGGCAGTGTTTTGTGGCAATAAACTGTGCAAGAAAGGCACCCATCTTAGAGCCAAGGGAAAGGAATTTACCTGCCCCGGACATGAAGGCTGCACTGCAACCATTCCTCCAGAGACCACCATTAAAGACAAAAAGAGATGGGCTGCGAAATGCATCAGTGAGCTGCAAAGTGATGACTGTCCACTCATCATTTCCCATTTCACCAGTGATGGAGATAGTGCTGCTGCTTCCGGTGCATCTGAAAAGCAAGGGCATATGATTGAAAACCTCAAAGACCTGCGCCACTTCTTTGAATCTCAGAGAAAACAGACTGCTAAGGCTCCATTCAGCAGTCACATGTTTCCTGGAAGAACAAAGGCTATGAGAGAATCCATGCAGAGGAGATTTGCCCTGGACCTGAAGCTTAGATGCAGGACCGAGTACGAAAACTGCTACAAACACTACTCCAGTGACTTACCTTTGATGAAACGGGCCATGTAAACTGCTGTCCGTTCCATCATCAGCTGCTACCAAGGACAGTGCGGAAAGTCCTGCCAACTTCATTCCTTCTCCTGTCGCGGACTGAAAAACAACAAGTGGAACTCTTCAGTGTTGCCTCGTGACTTTGAATTAAGCATGACAGAAGACATGTGCTTGTTAAAAGACTGTGTAAATCTGACTTTGGGACTTAATAATCTTGATAGAATTAAATATCACACTTGTACACAAAAATCTGAATCTGTTAATAGGGCATATTTAAAATCAAATCCAAAATGTATTACAAGTAGTAGAAATTTTGAAAGTAGAATACATAAAGTTGTGCACTCACTCAATCAGGGTCATGGAAATTCAACATTGGAACTTTGTGAATCTGTAGGGGCACCTGTTGTAAAAGGAAGTAGAGTGGTCCATCATCTAAAACAACAGCAAAATAGGCAAAACTACTTTAAAATGAAACAAAAACTATTAAAATATAAATTCCAAAGAAAACTTTATAGATCTAACAGATATCAGCTCTATGATAAAAAGTCTAAAGACACTTATAGTAAGTCATTAACAGATCCAAAGTTAAACAGGAAGTAGCTAAGTGGTGGGGGGGGGGCCACCAGCCCACTACAGTGTCTATGTCCTATAAAAAGGCTGAGTAAAGAAGAGTTTTAGGATGTCGTACAGCAGCAGAAGGATGGAATATTCACAATAAGCGATGCTGAGCGTAGAGGCAGTCAAATGAAGATTTTGCGACCCGGGCCAAGTGAAGTGCAGCTGGTAGACTCCTACATGGATGCAGAGTCACCGAACCCCAATTCCAGACTTTTCAAAGTGCTCCATCAAGAAAAAACTGCTAAACTATGGAACCATGCATTTAAAGAGCACTCACAGAAATTCCGGGACTTTGACAGTTCACTGGACTGGAACCAGCATGGGGAGGAAAAGAGAGGCCTGGCATGGATCCTTTACATTCGATGTAAGATGTGCCATTACACCAGTCACCGTGAAAAGCTGTACGAGGAAGTCAGTCGATCAGGAAGGGGACGGAGAGCCGCACAGTTTAATGTTGCCATGGCTGTCGGCCACTTGGGTACCAGCCTTACAACAGAGGGCATGCGTGGTATGCTTCTTTGCGCAAACATCGAACCAGCATCAGCCACCAACATTCATCAGACCTGCAACAAAGTAGGCAAAATCATCACTGATGTGAGCAAAAACAGCATGAAGAAAATAAGACAGGACATTCAAGAGCTTAACGAGAAATGTGGACTTGCCAATACACCTATAAGAGCGGTAGGAGATGCCCGGTATAACAATGCCACCTTCAGTGCGATAGGGAAAACACCATTCCAAGCTGCCACACAAGTTAAATACACATTAAGTGAAAATGTTACCAAGAAGAACAATGTTGTGGCAGTGTTTTGTGGCAATAAACTGTGCAAGAAAGGCACCCATCTTAGAGCCAAGGGAAAGGAATTTACCTGCCCCGGACATGAAGGCTGCACTGCAACCATTCCTCCAGAGACCACCATTAAAGACAAAAAGAGATGGGCTGCGAAATGAATCAGTGAGCTGCAAAGTGATGACTGTCCACTCATCATTTCCCATTTCACCAGTGATGGAGATAGTGCTGCTGCTTCCGGTGCATCTGAAAAGCAAGGGCATATGATTGAAAACCTCAAAGACCTGCGCCACTTCTTTGAATCTCAGAGAAAACAGACTGCTAAGGCTCCATTCAGCAGTCACATGTTTCCTGGAAGAACAAAGGCTATGAGAGAATCCATGCAGAGGAGATTTGCCCTGGACCTGAAGCTTAGATGCAGGACCGAGTACGAAAACTGCTACAAACACTACTCCAGTGACTTACCTTTGATGAAACGGGCCATGTAAACTGCTGTCCGTTCCATCATCAGCTGCTACCAAGGACAGTGCGGAAAGTCCTGCCAACTTCATTCCTTCTCCTGTCGCGGACTGAAAAACAACAAGTGGAACTCTTCAGTGTTGCCTCGTGACTTTGAATTAAGCATGACAGAAGACATGTGCTTGTTAAAAGACTGTGTAAATCTGACTTTGGGACCTAATAATCTTGATAGAATTAAATATCACACTTGTACACAAAAATCTGAATCTGTTAATAGGGCATATTTAAAATCAAATCCAAAATGTATTACAAGTAGTAGAAATTTTGAAAGTAGAATACATAAAGTTGTGCACTCACTCAATCAGGGTCATGGAAATTCAACATTGGAACTTTGTGAATCTGTAGGGGCACCTGTTGTAAAAGGAAGTAGAGTGGTCCATCATCTAAAACAACAGCAAAATAGGCAAAACTACTTTAAAATGAAACAAAAACTATTAAAATATAAATTCCAAAGAAAACTTTATAGATCTAACAGATATCAGCTCTATGATAAAAAGTCTAAAGACACTTATAGTAAGTCATTAACAGATCCAAAGTTAAACAGGAAGTAGCTAAGTGGTGGGGGGGGGGGGGGCCACCAGCCCACTACAGTGTCTATGTCCTATAAAAAGGCTGAGTAAAGAAGAGTTTTAGGATGTCGTACAGCAGCAGAAGGATGGAATATTCACAATAAGCGATGCTGAGCGTAGAGGCAGTCAAATGAAGATTTTGCGACCCGGGCCAAGTGAAGTGCAGCTGGTAGACTCCTACATGGATGCAGAGTCACCGAACCCCAATTCCAGACTTTTCAAAGTGCTCCATCAAGAAAAAACTGCTAAACTATGGAACCATGCATTTAAAGAGCACTCACAGAAATTCCGGGACTTTGACAGTTCACTGGACTGGAACCAGCATGGGGAGGAAAAGAGAGGCCTGGCATGGATCCTTTACATTCGATGTAAGAAGTGCCATTACACCAGTCACCGTGAAAAGCTGTACGAGGAAGTCAGTCGATCAGGAAGGGGACGGAGAGCCGCACAGTTTAATGTTGCCATGGCTGTCGGCCACTTGGGTACCAGCCTTACAACAGAGGGCATGTGTGGTATGCTTCTTTGCGCAAACATCGAACCAGCATCAGCCACCAACATTCATCAGACTTGCAACAAAGTAGGCAAAATCATCACTGATGTGAGCAAAAACAGCATGAAGAAAATAAGGCAGGACATTCAAGAGCTTAAAGAGAAATGTGGACTTGCCAATACACCTATAAGAGCGGAAGGAGATGCCCGGTATAACAATGCCACCTTCAGTGCGATAGGGAAAACACCATTCCAAGCTGCCAGACAAGTTACATACACATTAAGTGAAAATGTTACCAAGAAGAACAATGTTGTGGCAGTGTTTTGTGGCAATAAACTGTGCAAGAAAGGCACCCATCTTAGAGCCAAGGGAAAGGAATTTACCTGCCCCGGACATGAAGGCTGCACTGCAACCATTCCTCCAGAGACCACCATTAAAGACAAAAAGAGATGGGCTGCGAAATGAATCAGTGAGCTGCAAAGTGATGACTGTCCACTCATCATTTCCCATTTCACCATTGATGGAGATAGTGCTGCTGCTTCCAATGCATCTGAAAAACAAGGGCATATGATTGAAAACCTCAAAGACCTGCGCCACTTCTTTGAATCTCAGAGAAAACAGACTGCTAAGGCTCCATTCAGCAGTCACATGTTTCCTGGAAGAACAAAAGCTATGAGAGAATCCATGCAGAGGAGATTTGCCCTGGACCTGAAGCTTAGATGCAGGACCGAGTACGAAAACTGCTACAAACACTACTCCAGTGACTTACCTTTGATGAAACGGGCCATGTAAACTGCTGTCCGTTCCATCATCAGCTGCTACCAAGGACAGTGCGGAAAGTCCTGCCAACTTCATTCCTTCTCCTGTGGTGGACTGAAAAACAACAAGTGGAACTCTTCAGTGTTGCCTCGTGACTTTGAATTAAGCATGACAGAAGACATGTGCTTGTTAAAAGACTGTGTAAATCTGACTTTGGGACTTAATAATCTTGATAGAATTAAATATCACACTTGTACACAAAAATCTGAATCTGTTAATAGGGCATATTCTAAACCAAATCCAAAATGTATTACAAGTAGTAGAAATTTTAAGTAGAATACATAAAGTTGTGCACTCACTCAATCAGGGTCATGGAAATTCAACATTGGAACTTTGTGAATCTGTAGGGGCACCTGTTGTAAAAAGAAGTAGAGTGGTCCATCATCTAAAACAACAGCAAAATAGGCAAAATTACTTTAAAATGAAACAAAAACTATTAAAATATAAATTCCAAATAAAATTTTATAGATCTAAAAGATATCAGCTCTATGATAAAAAGTCTAAAGACACTTATAGTAAGTCATTAACAGATCCAAAGTTAAACAGGAAGTAGCTAAGTGGGGGGGGGGGGGGGGTACCACCAGCCCAGTACAGTGTCTATGTCCTATAAAAAGGCTGAGTGAAGAAGAGTTTCAGGATGTCGTACAGCAGCAGAAGGATGGAATATTCACAATAAGCGATGCTGAGCCTAGAGGCAGTCAAATGATGATTTTGCGACCCGGGCCAAGTGAAGTGCAGCTGGTAGACTCCTACATGGATGCAGAGTCACCGAATCCCAATTCCAGACTTTTCAAAGTGCTCCATCAAGAAACAAGTGAAAAGCTGTCAATGTGACAGCAAACCGGGTTTTCTTTTATGTGAACTGTATCCATAATCCATGTCAACCCGTATCCAGTGAAATGGATAAGGTGAAAGGGTACCCTATATGCAATATTTTGCCAAAAAATGACTAAGTTCAAAAGCTGGTATTTTTTTCATAAATAATCAGAAATCAAAATCCTAGCAATATGCACACCTCTGATATATGTACAATTGATCTGCAAAAGAACAACTTCCTATCTTGAAAACTGTAGGAGGAGTTATCCGTACAATGAGGGTACCCTATATGCAATATTTCGCCAAAAAATGACTAAGTTCAAAATTAAAGCTAGTATTTTTTTCCATAAATTATTGGAAATCTAAATCCTAGCAATATGCACACCTCTGATATATGTACAATTGATCTGCAAAAGAACAACTTCCTATCTTGAAAACTGTAGGAGGAGTTATCCGTACAATGAGGGTACCCTATATGCAATATTTTGCCAAAAAATGACTAAGTTCAAAAGCTAGTATTTTTTTCATAAATTATCGGAAATCTAAATCCTAACAATATGCACACCTCTGATATATGTACAATTGATCTGCAAAAGAACAACTTCCTACCTTGAAAACTGTCGGAGGAGTTATCCGTACAATGAGGGTACCCTATATGCAATTTTTTGCCAAAAAATGACTAAGTTCAAAAGCTGGTATTTTTTTCATTAATTATCAGAAATCGAAATCATAGCAATATGCACACCTCTGATATATGTACAATTGATCTGCAAAAGAACAACTTCCTATCTTGAAAACTGTAGGAGGAGTTATCCGTACAATGAGGGTACCCTATATGCAATATTTTGCCAAAAAATGACTAAGTTCCAAAGCTGGTATTTTTTTCATTAATTATCAGAAATCGAAATCCTAGCAATGTGCACACGTCTGATATATGTACAATTGATCTGCAAAAGAACAACTTCCTATCTTGAAAACTGTCGGAGGAGTTATCCGTACAATGAGGGTACCCTTTTGGCAGCCGCCCGTCCGCCCACCCGTCATTTTCACCATTTTAATAACCGGATTTTTCCTTTGTAAAACCCGGTTAAAAACTGCTAAACTATGGAACCATGCATTTAAAGAGCACTCACAGAAATTCCTGGACTTTGACGGTTCAATGGACTGGAACCAGCATGGGGAGGAAAAGAGAGGCCTGGCATGGATCCTTTACATTCGATGTAAGATGTGCCATTACACCAGTCACCGTGAAAAGCTGTATGAGGAAGTCAGTCGATCAGGAAGGGGACGGAGAGCCGCACAGTTTAATGTTGCCATGGCTGTCGGCCACTTGGGTACCAGCCTTACAACAGAGGGCATGCGTGGTATGCTTCTTTGCGCAAACATCGAACCAGCATCAGCCACCAACATTCATCAGACTTGCAACAAAGTAGGCAAAATCATCACTGATGTGAGCAAAAACAGCATGAAGAAAATAAGGCAGGACATTCAAGAGCTTAACGAGAAATGTGGACTTGCCAATACACCTATAAGAGCGGTAGGAGATGCCCGGTATAACAATGCCACCTTCAGTGCGATAGGGAAAACACCATTCCAAGCTGCCACACAAGTTAAATACACATTAAGTGAAAATGTTACCAAGAAGAACAATGTTGTGGCAGTGTTTTGTGGCAATAAACTGTGCAAGAAAGGCACCCATCTTAGAGCCAAGGGAAAGGAATTTACCTGCCCCGGACATGAAGGCTGCACTGCAACCATTCCTCCAGAGACCACCATTAAAGACAAAAAGAGATGGGCTGCGAAATGAATCAGTGAGCTGCAAAGTGATGACTGTCCACTCATCATTTCCCATTTCACCAGTGATGGAGATAGTGCTGCTGCTTCCGGTGCACCTGAAAAGCAAGGGCATATGATTGAAAACCTCAAAGACCTGCGCCACTTCTTTGAATCTCAGAGAAAACAGACTGCTAAGGCTCCATTCAGCAGTCACATGTTTCCTGGAAGAACAAAAGCTATGAGAGAATCCATGCAGAGGAGATTTGCCCTGGACCTGAAGCTTAGATGCAGGACCGAGTACGAAAACTGCTACAAACACTACTCCAGTGACTTACCTTTGATGAAACGGGCCATGTAAACTGCTGTCCGTTCCATCATCAGCTGCTACCAAGGACAGTGCGGAAAGTCCTGCCAACTTCATTCCTTCTCCTGTCGCGGACTGAAAAACAACAAGTGGAACTCTTCAGTGTTGCCTTGTGACTTTGAATTAAGCATGACAGAAGACATGTGCTTGTTAAAAGACTGTGTAAATCTGACTTTGGGACTTAATAATCTTGATAGAATTAAATATCACACTTGTACACAAACATCTGAATCTGTTAATAGGGCATATTCTAAACCAAATCCAAAATGTATTACAAGTAGTAGAAATTTTGAAAGTAGAATACATAAAGTTGTGCACTCACTCAATCAGGGTAATGGAAATTCAACATTGGAACTTTGTGAATCTGTAGGGGCACCTGTTGTAAAAGGAAGTAGAGTGGTCCATCATCTAAAACGACAGCAAAATAGGCAAAATTACTTTAAAATGAAACAAAAACTATTAAAGTATAAATTCCAAAGAAAACTTTATAGATCTAACAGATATCAGCTCTATGATAAAAAGTCTAAAGACACTTATAGTAAGTCATTAACAGATCCAAAGTTAAACAGGAAGTAGCTAAGTGGTGGGGAGGGGGGCCACCAGCCCACTACAGTGTCTATGTCCTATAAAAAGGCTGAGTAAAGAAGAGTTTTAGGATGTCGTACAGCAGCAGAAGGATGGAATATTCACAATAAGCGATGCTGAGCGTAGAGGCAGTCAAATGAAGATTTTGCGACCCGGGCCAAGTGAAGTGCAGCTGGTAGACTCCTACATGGATGCAGAGTCACCGAACCCCAATTCCAGACTTTTCAAAGTGCTCCATCAAGAAAAAACTGCTAAACTATGGAACCATGCATTTAAAGAGCACTCACAGAAATTCCGGGACTTTGACAGTTCACTGGACTGGAACCAGCATGGGGAGGAAAAGAGAGGCCTGGCATGGATCCTTTACATTCGATGTAAGAAGTGCACCAGTCACCGTGAAAAGCTGTACGAGGAAGTCAGTCGATCAGGAAGGGGACGGAGAGCCGCACAGTTTAATGTTGCCATGGCTGTCGGCCACTTGGGTACCAGCCTTACAACAGAGGGCATGCGTGGTATGCTTCTTTGCGCAAACATCGAAACAGCATCAGCCACCAACATTCATCAGACCTGCAACAAAGTAGGCAAAATCATCACTGATGTGAGCAAAAACAGCATGAAGAAAATAAGGCAGGACATTCAAGAGCTTAACGAGAAATGTGGACTTGCCAATACACCTATAAGAGCGGTAGGAGATGCCCGGTATAACAATGCCACCTTCAGTGCGATAGGGAAAACACCATTCCAAGCTGCCACACAAGTTAAATACACATTAAGTGAAAATGTTACCAAGAAGAACAATGTTGTGGCAGTGTTTTGTGGCAATAAACTGTGCAAGAAAGGCACCCATCTTAGAGCCAAGGGAAAGGAATTTACCTGCCCCGGACATGAAGGCTGCACTGCAACCATTCCTCCAGAGACCACCATTAAAGACAAAAAGAGATGGGCTGCGAAATGAATCAGTGAGCTGCAAAGTGATGACTGTCCACTCATCATTTCCCATTTCACCAGTGATGGAGATAGTGCTGCTGCTTCCGGTGCACCTGAAAAGCAAGGGCATATGATTGAAAACCTCAAAGACCTGCGCCACTTCTTTGAATCTCAGAGAAAACAGACTGCTAAGGCTCCATTCAGCAGTCACATGTTTCCTGGAAGAACAAAAGCTATGAGAGAATCCATGCAGAGGAGATTTGCCCTGGACCTGAAGCTTAGATGCAGGACCGAGTACGAAAACTGCTACAAACACTACTCCAGTGACTTACCTTTGATGAAACGGGCCATGTAAACTGCTGTCCGTTCCATCATCAGCTGCTACCAAGGACAGTGCGGAAAGTCCTGCCAACTTCATTCCTTCTCCTGTCGCGGACTGAAAAACAACAAGTGGAACTCTTCAGTGTTGCCTTGTGACTTTGAATTAAGCATGACAGAAGACATGTGCTTGTTAAAAGACTGTGTAAATCTGACTTTGGGACTTAATAATCTTGATAGAATTAAATATCACACTTGTACACAAACATCTGAATCTGTTAATAGGGCATATTCTAAACCAAATCCAAAATGTATTACAAGTAGTAGAAATTTTGAAAGTAGAATACATAAAGTTGTGCACTCACTCAATCAGGGTAATGGAAATTCAACATTGGAACTTTGTGAATCTGTAGGGGCACCTGTTGTAAAAGGAAGTAGAGTGGTCCATCATCTAAAACGACAGCAAAATAGGCAAAATTACTTTAAAATGAAACAAAAACTATTAAAGTATAAATTCCAAAGAAAACTTTATAGATCTAACAGATATCAGCTCTATGATAAAAAGTCTAAAGACACTTATAGTAAGTCATTAACAGATCCAAAGTTAAACAGGAAGTAGCTAAGTGGTGGGGAGGGGGGCCACCAGCCCACTACAGTGTCTATGTCCTATAAAAAGGCTGAGTAAAGAAGAGTTTTAGGATGTCGTACAGCAGCAGAAGGATGGAATATTCACAATAAGCGATGCTGAGCGTAGAGGCAGTCAAATGAAGATTTTGCGACCCGGGCCAAGTGAAGTGCAGCTGGTAGACTCCTACATGGATGCAGAGTCACCGAACCCCAATTCCAGACTTTTCAAAGTGCTCCATCAAGAAAAAACTGCTAAACTATGGAACCATGCATTTAAAGAGCACTCACAGAAATTCCGGGACTTTGACAGTTCACTGGACTGGAACCAGCATGGGGAGGAAAAGAGAGGCCTGGCATGGATCCTTTACATTCGATGTAAGAAGTGCACCAGTCACCGTGAAAAGCTGTACGAGGAAGTCAGTCGATCAGGAAGGGGACGGAGAGCCGCACAGTTTAATGTTGCCATGGCTGTCGGCCACTTGGGTACCAGCCTTACAACAGAGGGCATGCGTGGTATGCTTCTTTGCGCAAACATCGAAACAGCATCAGCCACCAACATTCATCAGACCTGCAACAAAGTAGGCAAAATCATCACTGATGTGAGCAAAAACAGCATGAAGAAAATAAGACAGGACATTCAAGAGCTTAACGAGAAATGTGGACTTGCCAATACACCTATAAGAGCGGTAGGAGATGCCCGGTATAACAATGCCACCTTCAGTGCGATAGGGAAAACACCATTCCAAGCTGCCACACAAGTTAAATACACATTAAGTGAAAATGTTACCAAGAAGAACAATGTTGTGGCAGTGTTTTGTGGCAATAAACTGTGCAAGAAAGGCACCCATCTTAGAGCCAAGGGAAAGGAATTTACCTGCCCCGGACATGAAGGCTGCACTGCAACCATTCCTCCAGAGACCACCATTAAAGACAAAAAGAGATGGGCTGCGAAATGCATCAGCTGCAAAGTGATGACTGTCCACTCATCATTTCCCATTTCACCAGTGATGGAGATAGTGCTGCTGCTTCCGGTGCATCTGAAAAGCAAGGGCATATGATTGAAAACCTCAAAGACCTGCGCCACTTCTTTGAATCTCAGAGAAAACAGACTGCTAAGGCTCCATTCAGCAGTCACATGTTTCCTGGAAGAACAAAGGCTATGAGAGAATCCATGCAGAGGAGATTTGCCCTGGACCTGAAGCTTAGATGCAGGACCGAGTACGAAAACTGCTACAAACACTACTCCAGTGACTTACCTTTGATGAAACGGGCCATGTAAACTGCTGTCCGTTCCATCATCAGCTGCTACCAAGGACAGTGCGGAAAGTCCTGCCAACTTCATTCCTTCTCCTGTCGCGGACTGAAAAACAACAAGTGGAACTCTTCAGTGTTGCCTCGTGACTTTGAATTAAGCATGACAGAAGACATGTGCTTGTTAAAAGACTGTGTAAATCTGACTTTGGGACTTAATAATCTTGATAGAATTAAATATCACACTTGTACACAAAAATCTGAATCTGTTAATAGGGCATATTTAAAATCAAATCCAAAATGTATTACAAGTAGTAGAAATTTTGAAAGTAGAATACATAAAGTTGTGCACTCACTCAATCAGGGTCATGGAAATTCAACATTGGAACTTTGTGAATCTGTAGGGGCACCTGTTGTAAAAGGAAGTAGAGTGGTCCATCATCTAAAACAACAGCAAAATAGGCAAAACTACTTTAAAATGAAACAAAAACTATTAAAATATAAATTCCAAAGAAAACTTTATAGATCTAACAGATATCAGCTCTATGATAAAAAGTCTAAAGACACTTATAGTAAGTCATTAACAGATCCAAAGTTAAACAGGAAGTAGCTAAGTGGTGGGGGGGGGGGGGGCCACCAGCCCACTACAGTGTCTATGTCCTATAAAAAGGCTGAGTAAAGAAGAGTTTTAGGATGTCGTACAGCAGCAGAAGGATGGAATATTCACAATAAGCGATGCTGAGCGTAGAGGCAGTCAAATGAAGATTTTGCGACCCGGGCCAAGTGAAGTGCAGCTGGTAGACTCCTACATGGATGCAGAGTCACCGAACCCCAATTCCAGACTTTTCAAAGTGCTCCATCAAGAAAAAACTGCTAAACTATGGAACCATGCATTTAAAGAGCACTCACAGAAATTCCGGGACTTTGACAGTTCACTGGACTGGAACCAGCATGGGGAGGAAAAGAGAGGCCTGGCATGGATCCTTTACATTCGATGTAAGAAGTGCACCAGTCACCGTGAAAAGCTGTACGAGGAAGTCAGTCGATCAGGAAGGGGACGGAGAGCCGCACAGTTTAATGTTGCCATGGCTGTCGGCCACTTGGGTACCAGCCTTACAACAGAGGGCATGCGTGGTATGCTTCTTTGCGCAAACATCGAAACAGCATCAGCCACCAACATTCATCAGACCTGCAACAAAGTAGGCAAAATCATCACTGATGTGAGCAAAAACAGCATGAAGAAAATAAGACAGGACATTCAAGAGCTTAACGAGAAATGTGGACTTGCCAATACACCTATAAGAGCGGTAGGAGATGCCCGGTATAACAATGCCACCTTCAGTGCGATAGGGAAAACACCATTCCAAGCTGCCACACAAGTTAAATACACATTAAGTGAAAATGTTACCAAGAAGAACAATGTTGTGGCAGTGTTTTGTGGCAATAAACTGTGCAAGAAAGGCACCCATCTTAGAGCCAAGGGAAAGGAATTTACCTGCCCCGGACATGAAGGCTGCACTGCAACCATTCCTCCAGAGACCACCATTAAAGACAAAAAGAGATGGGCTGCGAAATGCATCAGCTGCAAAGTGATGACTGTCCACTCATCATTTCCCATTTCACCAGTGATGGAGATAGTGCTGCTGCTTCCGGTGCATCTGAAAAGCAAGGGCATATGATTGAAAACCTCAAAGACCTGCGCCACTTCTTTGAATCTCAGAGAAAACAGACTGCTAAGGCTCCATTCAGCAGTCACATGTTTCCTGGAAGAACAAAGGCTATGAGAGAATCCATGCAGAGGAGATTTGCCCTGGACCTGAAGCTTAGATGCAGGACCGAGTACGAAAACTGCTACAAACACTACTCCAGTGACTTACCTTTGATGAAACGGGCCATGTAAACTGCTGTCCGTTCCATCATCAGCTGCTACCAAGGACAGTGCGGAAAGTCCTGCCAACTTCATTCCTTCTCCTGTGGTGGACTGAAAAACAACAAGTGGAACTCTTCAGTGTTGCCTCGTGACTTTGAATTAAGCATGACAGAAGACATGTGCTTGTTAAAAGACTGTGTAAATCTGACTTTGGGACTTAATAATCTTGATAGAATTAAATATCACACTTGTACACAAAAATCTGAATCTGTTAATAGGGCATATTCTAAACCAAATCCAAAATGTATTACAAGTAGTAGAAATTTTAAGTAGAATACATAAAGTTGTGCACTCACTCAATCAGGGTCATGGAAATTCAACATTGGAACTTTGTGAATCTGTAGGGGCACCTGTTGTAAAAAGAAGTAGAGTGGTCCATCATCTAAAACAACAGCAAAATAGGCAAAATTACTTTAAAATGAAACAAAAACTATTAAAATATAAATTCCAAATAAAATTTTATAGATCTAAAAGATATCAGCTCTATGATAAAAAGTCTAAAGACACTTATAGTAAGTCATTAACAGATCCAAAGTTAAACAGGAAGTAGCTAAGTGGGGGGGGGGGGGGTACCACCAGCCCAGTACAGTGTCTATGTCCTATAAAAAGGCTGAGTGAAGAAGAGTTTCAGGATGTCGTACAGCAGCAGAAGGATGGAATATTCACAATAAGCGATGCTGAGCCTAGAGGCAGTCAAATGATGATTTTGCGACCCGGGCCAAGTGAAGTGCAGCTGGTAGACTCCTACATGGATGCAGAGTCACCGAATCCCAATTCCAGACTTTTCAAAGTGCTCCATCAAGAAACAAGTGAAAAGCTGTCAATGTGACAGCAAACCGGGTTTTCTTTTATGTGAACTGTATCCATAATCCATGTCAACCCGTATCCAGTGAAATGGATAAGGTGAAAGGGTACCCTATATGCAATATTTTGCCAAAAAATGACTAAGTTCAAAAGCTGGTATTTTTTTCATAAATAATCAGAAATCAAAATCCTAGCAATATGCACACCTCTGATATATGTACAATTGATCTGCAAAAGAACAACTTCCTATCTTGAAAACTGTAGGAGGAGTTATCCGTACAATGAGGGTACCCTATATGCAATATTTCGCCAAAAAATGACTAAGTTCAAAATTAAAGCTAGTATTTTTTTCCATAAATTATTGGAAATCTAAATCCTAGCAATATGCACACCTCTGATATATGTACAATTGATCTGCAAAAGAACAACTTCCTATCTTGAAAACTGTAGGAGGAGTTATCCGTACAATGAGGGTACCCTATATGCAATATTTTGCCAAAAAATGACTAAGTTCAAAAGCTAGTATTTTTTTCATAAATTATCGGAAATCTAAATCCTAACAATATGCACACCTCTGATATATGTACAATTGATCTGCAAAAGAACAACTTCCTACCTTGAAAACTGTCGGAGGAGTTATCCGTACAATGAGGGTACCCTATATGCAATTTTTTGCCAAAAAATGACTAAGTTCAAAAGCTGGTATTTTTTTCATTAATTATCAGAAATCGAAATCATAGCAATATGCACACCTCTGATATATGTACAATTGATCTGCAAAAGAACAACTTCCTATCTTGAAAACTGTAGGAGGAGTTATCCGTACAATGAGGGTACCCTATATGCAATATTTTGCCAAAAAATGACTAAGTTCCAAAGCTGGTATTTTTTTCATTAATTATCAGAAATCGAAATCCTAGCAATGTGCACACGTCTGATATATGTACAATTGATCTGCAAAAGAACAACTTCCTATCTTGAAAACTGTCGGAGGAGTTATCCGTACAATGAGGGTACCCTTTTAGCAGCCGCCCGTCCGCCCACCCGTCATTTTCACCATTTTAATAACCGGATTTTTCCTTTGTAAAACCCGGTTAAAAACTGCTAAACTATGGAACCATGCATTTAAAGAGCACTCACAGAAATTCCTGGACTTTGACGGTTCAATGGACTGGAACCAGCATGGGGAGGAAAAGAGAGGCCTGGCATGGATCCTTTACATTCGATGTAAGATGTGCCATTACACCAGTCACCGTGAAAAGCTGTATGAGGAAGTCAGTCGATCAGGAAGGGGACGGAGAGCCGCACAGTTTAATGTTGCCATGGCTGTCGGCCACTTGGGTACCAGCCTTACAACAGAGGGCATGCGTGGTATGCTTCTTTGCGCAAACATCGAACCAGCATCAGCCACCAACATTCATCAGACTTGCAACAAAGTAGGCAAAATCATCACTGATGTGAGCAAAAACAGCATGAAGAAAATAAGGCAGGACATTCAAGAGCTTAACGAGAAATGTGGACTTGCCAATACACCTATAAGAGCGGTAGGAGATGCCCGGTATAACAATGCCACCTTCAGTGCGATAGGGAAAACACCATTCCAAGCTGCCACACAAGTTAAATACACATTAAGTGAAAATGTTACCAAGAAGAACAATGTTGTGGCAGTGTTTTGTGGCAATAAACTGTGCAAGAAAGGCACCCATCTTAGAGCCAAGGGAAAGGAATTTACCTGCCCCGGACATGAAGGCTGCACTGCAACCATTCCTCCAGAGACCACCATTAAAGACAAAAAGAGATGGGCTGCGAAATGAATCAGTGAGCTGCAAAGTGATGACTGTCCACTCATCATTTCCCATTTCACCAGTGATGGAGATAGTGCTGCTGCTTCCGGTGCACCTGAAAAGCAAGGGCATATGATTGAAAACCTCAAAGACCTGCGCCACTTCTTTGAATCTCAGAGAAAACAGACTGCTAAGGCTCCATTCAGCAGTCACATGTTTCCTGGAAGAACAAAAGCTATGAGAGAATCCATGCAGAGGAGATTTGCCCTGGACCTGAAGCTTAGATGCAGGACCGAGTACGAAAACTGCTACAAACACTACTCCAGTGACTTACCTTTGATGAAACGGGCCATGTAAACTGCTGTCCGTTCCATCATCAGCTGCTACCAAGGACAGTGCGGAAAGTCCTGCCAACTTCATTCCTTCTCCTGTCGCGGACTGAAAAACAACAAGTGGAACTCTTCAGTGTTGCCTTGTGACTTTGAATTAAGCATGACAGAAGACATGTGCTTGTTAAAAGACTGTGTAAATCTGACTTTGGGACTTAATAATCTTGATAGAATTAAATATCACACTTGTACACAAACATCTGAATCTGTTAATAGGGCATATTCTAAACCAAATCCAAAATGTATTACAAGTAGTAGAAATTTTGAAAGTAGAATACATAAAGTTGTGCACTCACTCAATCAGGGTAATGGAAATTCAACATTGGAACTTTGTGAATCTGTAGGGGCACCTGTTGTAAAAGGAAGTAGAGTGGTCCATCATCTAAAACGACAGCAAAATAGGCAAAATTACTTTAAAATGAAACAAAAACTATTAAAGTATAAATTCCAAAGAAAACTTTATAGATCTAACAGATATCAGCTCTATGATAAAAAGTCTAAAGACACTTATAGTAAGTCATTAACAGATCCAAAGTTAAACAGGAAGTAGCTAAGTGGTGGGGAGGGGGGCCACCAGCCCACTACAGTGTCTATGTCCTATAAAAAGGCTGAGTAAAGAAGAGTTTTAGGATGTCGTACAGCAGCAGAAGGATGGAATATTCACAATAAGCGATGCTGAGCGTAGAGGCAGTCAAATGAAGATTTTGCGACCCGGGCCAAGTGAAGTGCAGCTGGTAGACTCCTACATGGATGCAGAGTCACCGAACCCCAATTCCAGACTTTTCAAAGTGCTCCATCAAGAAAAAACTGCTAAACTATGGAACCATGCATTTAAAGAGCACTCACAGAAATTCCGGGACTTTGACAGTTCACTGGACTGGAACCAGCATGGGGAGGAAAAGAGAGGCCTGGCATGGATCCTTTACATTCGATGTAAGAAGTGCACCAGTCACCGTGAAAAGCTGTACGAGGAAGTCAGTCGATCAGGAAGGGGACGGAGAGCCGCACAGTTTAATGTTGCCATGGCTGTCGGCCACTTGGGTACCAGCCTTACAACAGAGGGCATGCGTGGTATGCTTCTTTGCGCAAACATCGAAACAGCATCAGCCACCAACATTCATCAGACCTGCAACAAAGTAGGCAAAATCATCACTGATGTGAGCAAAAACAGCATGAAGAAAATAAGACAGGACATTCAAGAGCTTAACGAGAAATGTGGACTTGCCAATACACCTATAAGAGCGGTAGGAGATGCCCGGTATAACAATGCCACCTTCAGTGCGATAGGGAAAACACCATTCCAAGCTGCCACACAAGTTAAATACACATTAAGTGAAAATGTTACCAAGAAGAACAATGTTGTGGCAGTGTTTTGTGGCAATAAACTGTGCAAGAAAGGCACCCATCTTAGAGCCAAGGGAAAGGAATTTACCTGCCCCGGACATGAAGGCTGCACTGCAACCATTCCTCCAGAGACCACCATTAAAGACAAAAAGAGATGGGCTGCGAAATGAATCAGTGAGCTGCAAAGTGATGACTGTCCACTCATCATTTCCCATTTCACCAGTGATGGAGATAGTGCTGCTGCTTCCGGTGCACCTGAAAAGCAAGGGCATATGATTGAAAACCTCAAAGACCTGCGCCACTTCTTTGAATCTCAGAGAAAACAGACTGCTAAGGCTCCATTCAGCAGTCACATGTTTCCTGGAAGAACAAAAGCTATGAGAGAATCCATGCAGAGGAGATTTGCCCTGGACCTGAAGCTTAGATGCAGGACCGAGTACGAAAACTGCTACAAACACTACTCCAGTGACTTACCTTTGATGAAACGGGCCATGTAAACTGCTGTCCGTTCCATCATCAGCTGCTACCAAGGACAGTGCGGAAAGTCCTGCCAACTTCATTCCTTCTCCTGTCGCGGACTGAAAAACAACAAGTGGAACTCTTCAGTGTTGCCTTGTGACTTTGAATTAAGCATGACAGAAGACATGTGCTTGTTAAAAGACTGTGTAAATCTGACTTTGGGACTTAATAATCTTGATAGAATTAAATATCACACTTGTACACAAACATCTGAATCTGTTAATAGGGCATATTCTAAACCAAATCCAAAATGTATTACAAGTAGTAGAAATTTTGAAAGTAGAATACATAAAGTTGTGCACTCACTCAATCAGGGTAATGGAAATTCAACATTGGAACTTTGTGAATCTGTAGGGGCACCTGTTGTAAAAGGAAGTAGAGTGGTCCATCATCTAAAACGACAGCAAAATAGGCAAAATTACTTTAAAATGAAACAAAAACTATTAAAGTATAAATTCCAAAGAAAACTTTATAGATCTAACAGATATCAGCTCTATGATAAAAAGTCTAAAGACACTTATAGTAAGTCATTAACAGATCCAAAGTTAAACAGGAAGTAGCTAAGTGGTGGGGAGGGGGGCCACCAGCCCACTACAGTGTCTATGTCCTATAAAAAGGCTGAGTAAAGAAGAGTTTTAGGATGTCGTACAGCAGCAGAAGGATGGAATATTCACAATAAGCGATGCTGAGCGTAGAGGCAGTCAAATGAAGATTTTGCGACCCGGGCCAAGTGAAGTGCAGCTGGTAGACTCCTACATGGATGCAGAGTCACCGAACCCCAATTCCAGACTTTTCAAAGTGCTCCATCAAGAAAAAACTGCTAAACTATGGAACCATGCATTTAAAGAGCACTCACAGAAATTCCGGGACTTTGACAGTTCACTGGACTGGAACCAGCATGGGGAGGAAAAGAGAGGCCTGGCATGGATCCTTTACATTCGATGTAAGAAGTGCACCAGTCACCGTGAAAAGCTGTACGAGGAAGTCAGTCGATCAGGAAGGGGACGGAGAGCCGCACAGTTTAATGTTGCCATGGCTGTCGGCCACTTGGGTACCAGCCTTACAACAGAGGGCATGCGTGGTATGCTTCTTTGCGCAAACATCGAAACAGCATCAGCCACCAACATTCATCAGACCTGCAACAAAGTAGGCAAAATCATCACTGATGTGAGCAAAAACAGCATGAAGAAAATAAGACAGGACATTCAAGAGCTTAACGAGAAATGTGGACTTGCCAATACACCTATAAGAGCGGTAGGAGATGCCCGGTATAACAATGCCACCTTCAGTGCGATAGGGAAAACACCATTCCAAGCTGCCACACAAGTTAAATACACATTAAGTGAAAATGTTACCAAGAAGAACAATGTTGTGGCAGTGTTTTGTGGCAATAAACTGTGCAAGAAAGGCACCCATCTTAGAGCCAAGGGAAAGGAATTTACCTGCCCCGGACATGAAGGCTGCACTGCAACCATTCCTCCAGAGACCACCATTAAAGACAAAAAGAGATGGGCTGCGAAATGCATCAGCTGCAAAGTGATGACTGTCCACTCATCATTTCCCATTTCACCAGTGATGGAGATAGTGCTGCTGCTTCCGGTGCATCTGAAAAGCAAGGGCATATGATTGAAAACCTCAAAGACCTGCGCCACTTCTTTGAATCTCAGAGAAAACAGACTGCTAAGGCTCCATTCAGCAGTCACATGTTTCCTGGAAGAACAAAGGCTATGAGAGAATCCATGCAGAGGAGATTTGCCCTGGACCTGAAGCTTAGATGCAGGACCGAGTACGAAAACTGCTACAAACACTACTCCAGTGACTTACCTTTGATGAAACGGGCCATGTAAACTGCTGTCCGTTCCATCATCAGCTGCTACCAAGGACAGTGCGGAAAGTCCTGCCAACTTCATTCCTTCTCCTGTCGCGGACTGAAAAACAACAAGTGGAACTCTTCAGTGTTGCCTCGTGACTTTGAATTAAGCATGACAGAAGACATGTGCTTGTTAAAAGACTGTGTAAATCTGACTTTGGGACTTAATAATCTTGATAGAATTAAATATCACACTTGTACACAAAAATCTGAATCTGTTAATAGGGCATATTTAAAATCAAATCCAAAATGTATTACAAGTAGTAGAAATTTTGAAAGTAGAATACATAAAGTTGTGCACTCACTCAATCAGGGTCATGGAAATTCAACATTGGAACTTTGTGAATCTGTAGGGGCACCTGTTGTAAAAGGAAGTAGAGTGGTCCATCATCTAAAACAACAGCAAAATAGGCAAAACTACTTTAAAATGAAACAAAAACTATTAAAATATAAATTCCAAAGAAAACTTTATAGATCTAACAGATATCAGCTCTATGATAAAAAGTCTAAAGACACTTATAGTAAGTCATTAACAGATCCAAAGTTAAACAGGAAGTAGCTAAGTGGTGGGGGGGGGGGGGGGGGGGGCCACCAGCCCACTACAGTGTCTATGTCCTATAAAAAGGCTGAGTAAAGAAGAGTTTTAGGATGTCGTACAGCAGCAGAAGGATGGAATATTCACAATAAGCGATGCTGAGCGTAGAGGCAGTCAAATGAAGATTTTGCGACCCGGGCCAAGTGAAGTGCAGCTGGTAGACTCCTACATGGATGCAGAGTCACCGAACCCCAATTCCAGACTTTTCAAAGTGCTCCATCAAGAAAAAACTGCTAAACTATGGAACCATGCATTTAAAGAGCACTCACAGAAATTCCGGGACTTTGACAGTTCACTGGACTGGAACCAGCATGGGGAGGAAAAGAGAGGCCTGGCATGGATCCTTTACATTCGATGTAAGAAGTGCACCAGTCACCGTGAAAAGCTGTACGAGGAAGTCAGTCGATCAGGAAGGGGACGGAGAGCCGCACAGTTTAATGTTGCCATGGCTGTCGGCCACTTGGGTACCAGCCTTACAACAGAGGGCATGCGTGGTATGCTTCTTTGCGCAAACATCGAAACAGCATCAGCCACCAACATTCATCAGACCTGCAACAAAGTAGGCAAAATCATCACTGATGTGAGCAAAAACAGCATGAAGAAAATAAGACAGGACATTCAAGAGCTTAACGAGAAATGTGGACTTGCCAATACACCTATAAGAGCGGTAGGAGATGCCCGGTATAACAATGCCACCTTCAGTGCGATAGGGAAAACACCATTCCAAGCTGCCACACAAGTTAAATACACATTAAGTGAAAATGTTACCAAGAAGAACAATGTTGTGGCAGTGTTTTGTGGCAATAAACTGTGCAAGAAAGGCACCCATCTTAGAGCCAAGGGAAAGGAATTTACCTGCCCCGGACATGAAGGCTGCACTGCAACCATTCCTCCAGAGACCACCATTAAAGACAAAAAGAGATGGGCTGCGAAATGCATCAGCTGCAAAGTGATGACTGTCCACTCATCATTTCCCATTTCACCAGTGATGGAGATAGTGCTGCTGCTTCCGGTGCATCTGAAAAGCAAGGGCATATGATTGAAAACCTCAAAGACCTGCGCCACTTCTTTGAATCTCAGAGAAAACAGACTGCTAAGGCTCCATTCAGCAGTCACATGTTTCCTGGAAGAACAAAGGCTATGAGAGAATCCATGCAGAGGAGATTTGCCCTGGACCTGAAGCTTAGATGCAGGACCGAGTACGAAAACTGCTACAAACACTACTCCAGTGACTTACCTTTGATGAAACGGGCCATGTAAACTGCTGTCCGTTCCATCATCAGCTGCTACCAAGGACAGTGCGGAAAGTCCTGCCAACTTCATTCCTTCTCCTGTCGCGGACTGAAAAACAACAAGTGGAACTCTTCAGTGTTGCCTCGTGACTTTGAATTAAGCATGACAGAAGACATGTGCTTGTTAAAAGACTGTGTAAATCTGACTTTGGGACTTAATAATCTTGATAGAATTAAATATCACACTTGTACACAAAAATCTGAATCTGTTAATAGGGCATATTTAAAATCAAATCCAAAATGTATTACAAGTAGTAGAAATTTTGAAAGTAGAATACATAAAGTTGTGCACTCACTCAATCAGGGTCATGGAAATTCAACATTGGAACTTTGTGAATCTGTAGGGGCACCTGTTGTAAAAGGAAGTAGAGTGGTCCATCATCTAAAACAACAGCAAAATAGGCAAAACTACTTTAAAATGAAACAAAAACTATTAAAATATAAATTCCAAAGAAAACTTTATAGATCTAACAGATATCAGCTCTATGATAAAAAGTCTAAAGACACTTATAGTAAGTCATTAACAGATCCAAAGTTAAACAGGAAGTAGCTAAGTGGTGGGGGGGGGGGGGGGGGGGGGGCCACCAGCCCACTACAGTGTCTATGTCCTATAAAAAGGCTGAGTAAAGAAGAGTTTTAGGATGTCGTACAGCAGCAGAAGGATGGAATATTCACAATAAGCGATGCTGAGCGTAGAGGCAGTCAAATGAAGATTTTGCGACCCGGGCCAAGTGAAGTGCAGCTGGTAGACTCCTACATGGATGCAGAGTCACCGAACCCCAATTCCAGACTTTTCAAAGTGCTCCATCAAGAAAAAACTGCTAAACTATGGAACCATGCATTTAAAGAGCACTCACAGAAATTCCGGGACTTTGACAGTTCACTGGACTGGAACCAGCATGGGGAGGAAAAGAGAGGCCTGGCATGGATCCTTTACATTCGATGTAAGAAGTGCACCAGTCACCGTGAAAAGCTGTACGAGGAAGTCAGTCGATCAGGAAGGGGACGGAGAGCCGCACAGTTTAATGTTGCCATGGCTGTCGGCCACTTGGGTACCAGCCTTACAACAGAGGGCATGCGTGGTATGCTTCTTTGCGCAAACATCGAAACAGCATCAGCCACCAACATTCATCAGACCTGCAACAAAGTAGGCAAAATCATCACTGATGTGAGCAAAAACAGCATGAAGAAAATAAGGCAGGACATTCAAGAGCTTAACGAGAAATGTGGACTTGCCAATACACCTATAAGAGCGGAAGGAGATGCCCGGTATAACAATGCCACCTTCAGTGCGATAGGGAAAACACCATTCCAAGCTGCCACACAAGTTACATACACATTAAGTGAAAATGTTACCAAGAAGAACAATGTTGTGGCAGTGTTTTGTGGCAATAAACTGTGCAAGAAAGGCACCCATCTTAGAGCCAAGGGAAAGGAATTTACCTGCCCCGGACATGAAGGCTGCACTGCAACCATTCCTCCAGAGACCACCATTAAAGACAAAAAGAGATGGGCTGCGAAATGAATCAGTGAGCTGCAAAGTGATGACTGTCCACTCATCATTTCCCATTTCACCAGTGATGGAGATAGTGCTGCTGCTTCCGGTGCATCTGAAAAACAAGGGCATATGATTGAAAACCTCAAAGACCTGCGCCACTTCTTTGAATCTCAGAGAAAACAGACTGCTAAGGCTCCATTCAGCAGTCACATGTTTCCTGGAAGAACAAAAGCTATGAGAGAACCCATGCAGAGGAGATTTGCCCTGGACCTGAAGCTTAGATGCAGGACCGAGTACGAAAACTGCTACAAACACTACTCCAGTGACTTACCTTTGATGAAACGGGCCATGTAAACTGCTGTCCGTTCCATCATCAGCTGCTACCAAGGACAGTGCGGAAAGTCCTGCCAACCTCATTCCTTCTCCTGTCGCGGACTGAAAAACAACAAGTGGAACTCTTCAGTGTTGCCTTGTGACTTTGAATTAAGCATGACAGAAGACATGCGCTTGTTAAAAGACTGTGTAAATCTGACTTTGGGACTTAATAATCTTGATAGAATTAAATATCACACTTATACACAAAAATCTGAATCTGTTAATAGGGCATATTTTAAAATCAAATCCAAAATGTATTACAAGTAGTAGAAATTTTGAAAGTAGAATTCATAAAGTTGTGCACTCACTCAATCAGGGTCATGGAAATTCAACATTGGAACTTTGTGAATCTGTAGGGGCACCTGTTGTAAAAGGAAGTAGAGTGGTCCATCATCTAAAACAACAGCAAAATAGGCAAAATTACTTTAAAATGAAACAAAAACTATTAACTATGGAAGAACAAAAGCTATGAGAGAATCCATGCAGAGGAGATTTACCCTGGACCTGAAGCTTAGATGCAGGACCGAGTACGAAAACTGCTACAAACACTACTTCAGTGACTTGCCGTATTTTCCCGATGACCTGTCGATGCGGATGACTCGTCAAATTCCTCATTTTTGGCCAAAATTTTAACAAAATCCTACGATACGTCGATTTAGACCATACGTCGATCTTATCACTTCAAAATGGCGTATTAAAACTGCAGTTACATTATCAGTGTATGATGCCATGATGTCCCCGATATTGCTACCAATTATTATCAATGATTAACAGTTAAACAATTACGCTTTATACTTATGCATCATATTTTCAAATACCAGCAACATCTACAAAGTCGCTTGCATTTTAAACAATTCCCAATATCGCATGTTATGCTAAACTAAACTTACTTTGTCAGAAATATTTTATTCCCAAGCATTAAAATAATTATCCACTCTGACTATCGCCAGTGTATTCGCCGTTACATAACTAGCCACCTGTTGACTCAGCGCGTGGTCAATGTTTGTTTAACAATTTCCGGTGTCATGGGCATGCCCCCGTCTCGTGTCGGACTTCAAAGGGGGATCTCAAGTGCAGAAAGCTTAGCAATTACTATATGATTTGATGAAACTTGTTTACTTTGTATCCAGTAATGCAGTTACACGCTATTGTTTTACATAGTCACTGTTAGAAATAGATCGATCATTTGTACGACTTGATAATGACGATATACGACATACATACGTTTCAAAAAAAAATTTACCAAACAATAATCAAAGAATTGGACAATAATTAATCAATGAACTATAACCACTCTTATAACGGTACTCTTTATATACACAAGGAGTGAAATTGCCATATAGATCTCAGCCTTAGGGCAAGATTATTAACACAACCGGTGTCAGCCTATTGTATAAACAGTAGTATTGATAATTGCCGATTACATATTTTAAGATTGAATTTGACCATTAAATATTTCTGATTTATACTTTCCACTAACAACTCTTTACTAATAAAATAATCAAATTTAAAAAACATCCCCCGGACCTACTGCAATATTTTCTTCCATTCAAATTTGGTTTCAATTTTACTGCGCAATGTTATCTTATACTATTAGTGATACATAGAACCATGAAACAATGTGTTTATAAAAACGGAACGGTAAAACTTTTAATTGATTAAAGACAATGTAACATTTTTTAATAACTGTTGTTATAATTATGTATTTAAGTGTTAACAGATGAGTGAAATGATAATTATTAAAGATGAACAGTGAATTCAACAACGTAATTTTCAATCACACAGCCAACTCAAGATTATTAAAACCAAGATTTTAAATGCTATTTTTAACAATTTTCTGACCTCGAGCCTACGACAAGTCAAACAAGACGATAAGTCGGGTGATCTGCTTCAGAGAAAAAAAATACCGACTAATCGTCGGAAAAATACCGTACCTTTGATGAAACAGGCCATGTAAACTGCTGTCCGTTCCATCAACAGCTGCTACCAAGGACAACTTCATTCCTTCTCCTGTCGCGGACTGAAAAACAACAAGTGGAACTCTTCAGTGTTGCCTCGTGACTTTGAATTAAGCATGACAGAAGACATGTGCTTGTTAAAAGACTGTGTAAATCTGACTTTGGGACCTAATAATCTTGATAGAATTAAATACATGTATCACACTTGTACACAAAAATCTGAATCTGTTAATAGGGCATATTTAAAATCAAATCCAAAATGTATTACAAGTAGTAGAAATTTTGAAAGTAGAATACATAAAGTTGTGCACTCACTCAATCAGGGTCATGGAAATTCAACATTGGAACTTTGTGAATCTGTAGGGGCACCTGTTGTAAAAGGAAGTAGAGTGGTCCATCATCTAAAACAACAGCAAAATAGGCAAAATTACTTTAAAATGAAACAAAAACTATTAAAATATAATTCCAAAGAAAATTTTATAGAACTAAAAGATATCAGCTCTATGATAAAAAGTCTAAAGACACTTATAGTAAGTCACTAACAGATCCAAAGTTAAACAGGAAGTAGCTAAGTGGGGGGGGGGGGGGGGGGTGTAGTTAGTAGTTTGAAATGTTTGTTATATTATCAGGCACGTAGCATCAGGGGGGGCCAGGCCCCCCCACTTTTTCTCGCAGCAACGAATTTTTTAAAATTTACATATAAAAAAATGAATTATAATGGAGTTGGCCCCCCCCCACTTTTTTGGAAGTTAGTAAAAAATTGATATGAAAATTAGGAAATGAGTACTCAAATTGAAGGTACTCCCCCCCCCCCCCCCCCCCCCCCCCCACGGATTAGGAATTTCATGATTTGGAGAGAAAAAATTTTTGGTTAAGGAAATTTTTTTTTTTTGGAAGTATAGTTGAGTCTACCCCCCCCCCCCCACGGATTAGGGTTTTGAAGATTTTTGGAAACTTAAATTTCCCTTATTTTTTTTTTTTTTGGCTTGTCAAGATTTTTTGGATGGGTCTGGCCCCCCCACTTTCAAAAACGATGCTACGTGCCTGATTATACCTATCATATGAATTTTGTATTACATTTAATGATTGCTCTGTTTAAATAATGTGCACTGAATGTATGGTAATGTGTGAATGATGAGAGTGTGTAAAATGTGAAATGTCCTTTTATGGGGTTCTCAGTTCATGTAAATATGTTATATTTTTCTTTGTTTATCTGATTAAAATTATTGCAAACAATTATCTTGATTTTCTTACCTGTCTGATGTACACAACAACGAGGACTGAGACGATTGATTGAAATACGGGTATACAGGTGTCAAATTTCACCGTTGGTGACAAGACAGCATCCCGCATTGTTTATCCGCCATTGTTGATCTTTAACAAGGGAGACAACTCCTGAAATTCGAAAAAATGCAATTTAAATAAAAGTTCATGTTTCTCTTTAGGTCTCACACAAGGAGTTAATTTCACTATATGTTACTATATAGCTTTAATTCAGTTACGGTAATTAACTATACTCTCAGCATATAATTCATGAACGAGAAATTTTAGTTAAATGCTTCAAGAAAAATTTTAGATCAGAAAAATAACGCCTTATGCGGTTTCTAAGAGAGATAATTGATAGTAAACATACCTACCCCCAAATACACGTGGGTTCCACATGTTGACAAACAGGCTCAGCACCATCCAGGAAGTTGCATCATGCGCATCTAAAAAAATAATTCCATTGAAATTAGTGTGACAATTCCAATAATTCTCCTCGCCACTGAGTCCAAAATCAATACTATAGGCCTAAAATAAGGTGCCAAAAAAGGAAGAAAGAAAAGAAATTGTCTCCATATATATGGAACTACAATTGACTAAGTTCAGTTTGATTGGCTATTTCCTTGCGTAAGACCTTTAACACGATTATAAATAAGGTTTATCATGAACATTGTTTATCCTTTCCAATGGTGTATCACTCCTAATGTATCGTGCACGTATGTATATACTGTTCTATCGTGCATTAATCCTATCTGATCATGCGTGAATCCTATTCTATTGATTATCTTGTAAAAAATAACTTTGTTGGTATTGAACAGCTAGATTATTGTCAGCCCTGTTAAAATTTAACCAGCCTGGAGAAAACAGTTGACATATGTTTATTTTCTTCATTCAGAATCAGGTATTATTTTTCATATAAAACATTAAAAAATCAGTTTTCCATTTTCATTATGTCATAAACTTTTTTTTTCTTTTATTGTTTTGTTATCTTCTACCTTTCTTGTCAGGGCTAGTTGACATAATAATTAGTCTGTAACATCATGTCTAAGAACTCTCACATGTCACTTGAAGTTACACTCTACTTGAATTAAATGCTTGTTTTGATAGATGTTAATGACCATTAAAGGAAAGCATAAGTGTGACTAAGTTTTAATCAATTAAAAAGTCTTAAATCGCCGATCCCCACATTATATACGCTTTGCAAAAATAAAAAAAATACCACGTCCAGTCCAGTGCTCATATAAACAAATTTGTTTGTCCGTGCCAAAAAAAACACTACTCCACTATACCTAAATTTCATAGATTTCAAGATAGCCTTTGACAGTATTCACAGAAACACACTTTGAAAATAGTAAGAGCTTATGAAGTGCCAGAGAAATTTGTATCCTTCATCAAGTACATACACATTTTGTATGTGCAGTCATTCTAACTAACAAGGAGACTGGTTCTCAGTCAAGTCAGGAGTCAGATATAGATGGATTATCTCTGCCATTTTGTTTCTGATTGCCATCAACTGGGTATTGTAGAAAACAAGAGATGAGGCATTACTTGGTTCATAATGTCAATTTTAGAGGACCTCGATTTTGCCTATGAAATTGCACTACTGTCATCTCAACAAGACCATATGCAAGAGAAATCATAAATATTTAGCCATTAATATGCCATTCAAATTGGCCTTGACCAGAATACCAAGAAAACTAAAGAAAAGGGTTCTGAATCAATACTTTGAATCTGAAAAAAACATACATAATCACAAATTACAGATAATTTATTGTATCATATACAATATATGATATTATATATAATGCAATATTTTATAATTAATATGATACAATAATAACAATTATATCATGTATTGCAATATCATATGAAATAATATCATGTACAGTAATAAAATATTAAATAATACAATATCATACAATATTGTATCATAATATACAATACTATACATAACAATATCATGATACAATATCATATCATCAAAAAATTGATACAATATCATATCGTATCATATAACTTTTCACAATATAACATTTCATATTATATTGTATCATATTAAACAATTAGTGTATCATATCATAAATAACCATATCATAGGAATCATGTTATATCATTTAACCAAACACTTCTATCAAGTTAGTTTGAGTAAGGTTGGAGATTTTTTTTAGCATCCTTGATAATTGAGATCAGGCGCTGCATCTGAAGCAACCTCTGCAATTCAACCGTAATGTCTCATGTATAACACGCACTCGTGTATAATACGCACCCTCAAAGTTGACCAAAAATTGGTAAAAAAACAGCAGGTCCTATGTATAACACGCACCCAAAAAATGACAAAAATCAGCGACCGCCATTCCCTCCAAAATTATCGATGTTAAATGATAATATTAAAATCCAAGCGTAATTTCTGTTATTTTGTGATCGGAACATAGCAAATACAATGAAAATCGACGGCCGCCATTTTCCCAAGAACTATCGATGTTTAATGATAATTTTATAACCCAAGAGCAATTTTTGTAATTTTCCCACAGAACTATCGATGTTTAATAATAATTTTATAACACAAGCGCAATTTTTGCTCAAGCGATATAAGTGTCTGTGTCTCATCTTAAAAAACACAAGCCGTTTTTATCGTAATGAGACCCAAGCGCAATCAAGGCAATTTCGTGATTGGAACTTAGCCCAAGCGATATTAGTGTCAGTGTCTCATCTAAAGAAAACACAAGCCGCTTTTTATCATAATTAAATGGGCGGAGTTACAAAATATGTATTGTTTTTCGTTCTTACAATTTTACATAAATATGGGGGTATGATTTACATCGGTATCAAACATCACCTGAGAATTCAATGATGGGTAAAGAAAGAGTTTCCTACACGACGGAGGAGAAGTTGAAGATCATCAAGTATGCTGAGACGAAAGGCAACCGAGCTGCGGGTAGATAATTCAATGTCAACGAGGCGAACATCAGACAGTGGCGGCTGAAGAAAGACCGGCTTCAACAACTCCCAAAGAAGAAGATGGCAGAGAGAGGCAGAGAGACCTTCCACCCACAGATGGAAGAACAGCTCAACGCCTGGATCCAGGACATGCGGCAGCAGGGGGTTGGCGTATCCATGAGAGAAGTAAAGATCAAGGCAAAGATCATCGCCAAACAGATGAAGATTGCGAACTTCAAGGCCTCCCAGGGATGGTGTTACAGATTTTTCCAGCGACACAAATTGTCAATGAGAAGAAGAACGCACATAGCCCAGCGCCTGCCTGAAGACTACGAGGAAAAAGTCACAGATTTCCAGCGGTTCATTATACAGCAAAGAAAAAGGAACGACTACGCCCCTGATCAGATCGGGAATGCTGATCAAACGCCACTAACCTTCAACATTCCCTACACCACTACAGTCGCCACCAAAGGAGACTGAGAACTATCAACATTAAGACAACGGGAAATGAAAAGAACAGATTCACAGTCATGCTTGCGTGTACAGCCGATGGAGGGAAGCTGCCGCCATACGTCATCTTCAAGAGGAAAACTCTGCCTAAAGAGAAATTTCCTGACGGAGTGATAGTTAAAGTACACGAAAAAGGATGGATGGATGAAGACCTGACGCACGACTGGATCAAGACTGTATGGGGGAAGAGGACAAGACCCAGCGAGCCAAGCCTACTTGTACTGGACGCCTTCAGATGTCACAAGACAGAGAAGACAAAGAAATTACTAAAGAAGAAGACGACACCAGAGATCATCCCCGGAGGAATGACCAGCATACTGCAACCACTAGATGTGAGCATCAACAAGCCCATGAAGAACAGTCTACGGAGAAAATGGAACGAGTGGATGCTGAATGGGGACCATAGCTACACCAAAGGGGGACTACGCAGGAAGCCAGATCTCCCTACCATATGCCAGTGGATTCTAGACGCATGGTTGGAGCTTCCTAAGATGATCATAGTTAAAGCCTTCAAGAAGTGTGGGATCTCCAACGCCCTGGACGGGATTGAGGACGACCTGCTTTGGGATGACAAGAGCGACAACGAGAAAGAAGAAGACGAGGATGAAGACGCAATCCTATTTAGCAGACAGCGATTTACCACGGACAGAGGAAGAATACGAACATCTATTTGACAGCGACAGCGACTGTGAGAAAGAAGAATTCTACGGATTCACAGAAAAAGACGTGGCGATGGGTCGACAATGAAATAAACGAAATAATTGTTGATAGCGTATTAACATGTACATGTATGTACATGTACATCAAAGCTAGTGCTGAGTGTTTACGAGTTACATAATGTTTGAGTGTGTCGTGTATTATAAGTATACAATCAAGATATTCCTTGTCTTACCTGTTCTTATTGTGCTATTATTATTGCTAAATAAACTAGAACTGTCCTAATGGGACTAATACCCCCGCTAGGCTAATTTCAAATGGGACAAATAATTGAATTGAATAATAATTAAGGTTTGGAACACATACAAAAAAAATAATTCTAGAAATGTAAAAAAAAAAAAAAAAAATAGTTAACAAAGAAAAATTAAAATCGTCAGAATTTCACTGTAAATACATATCTATAACAGTAATACATTTACAAATGTATGTATTTGATGATATATTTTTTTAATTTAATTGATTTAAAGAAAAACCAACAAAATGACAATAACACCTCCCTTTGCAGTGAATAGAAATACCGGTAGCCAAGCAATGCTCTTCTGTTGATAAAACTTTCAATATCTTTCTAATAAGAGTCTTGACAGATGCAATTAGTTGTTTCAAATTTTCCTCACTTTCTCCTATGGCACAATTGAACTCCAAATCAGAAAATTGATCCCATAGGACTATGATTTTCTTTGATGAGCTTGTTAAATTTAATAAACTCCCAAAACATGACCATAATTACCATACTATGTAAAAATATGTAAAAAAGAAAATTTAATATTACAAACAATTTTAAAATTGCCAAAACACTTCAATCATATCAGTCATTTTGAATTTCATTTAAATTAATGCCCAATAGGGTCACTTCATCAAATTACTTGACAAATGAATTTAAACAACCTCTAAAAATAGTTTAACTTCTTTAATAATAATTATATTATTTATTTCCTTATAATGAATATTGATAGACCTTTTGGTTTACATGAAACAGTTTTAAAATAGCCCCAAAACCATCACCCATTTTACAGATTATCAATTTCCCCTAAACACATGCTCCATCTGAACCATGGCTCAGATAATGGCTCCCTTGGGACAAATGAATTCAGCCACACTTGTCTTTGATGTTCTCATTAGCTCCTAAGAATTTATCATTGACAAACAAAAACTTTGCATTGTCAGTTGATAGAATACTTATAAAAAATAATTTTTTTTTTATTAATTAAGACATAAAGACAAAAAACTCCATCTGGATGTATTTATATAAATATATTTTAGAGTGTTTTCTATTAATTAATTAATAAAATCTGTAAGGATTACCTCCCTTACTTTTCAACATTAGTGTACAATATATAGAATAAGGAAAATGAAAACTGTCATAAAATCATTAAATCTTGTCTGATCTTAAAAAAAATTGCAGGTGCACATCTTCAGATGGTGTTCAACATATGTACAAATTTTCAAACTGTTCCATGCAGTAATAAAAAATTCTATAGGGGGGACAAAGTTGCGTCTACAGACAGACGGACAGACGGACAGACGGACAGACGGACAGACAGACGGACAGACGGACAGACGGACAGGGTGAAACCAATATACCCCCCTAAACTTCGTTTGCGGGGGTATAACAATGATCAAGTATAACGGTGTTCTATGTGAAGCGGAGCGTATAATGGGTCCCTATCAGTGACACTGTCTATTTAATTACCGGTAAACGTTTTAAGTTGAATTCATTATTCAATAACTAAACTTAAAAGAAATCGAACATAAAATGGGAAACACAATTTTATTTTAAAACTTCTTTTACCTTACTTACCAAAGTTCATGTAATATCACTATACTACAATATATCGTCGGGCACGAGACACAAAATATGCTACCGGAAATTGTTGCGTAACTATTGATCACGCTTTGTCAAAATGGTGATCTTGAACATAACACAGGAACACAATAAACAACAAAGTTTGCTAAATTTATTTTTTAATGTACGTTTTTTTAAAGGATTTGTAAATATTCGTTCATAACATGTTTTAATTGACCCGATCGTTAATAAGATGTTTTAATCGACCCAATCGTTTTGTAAACAGTAGATCACAGTACATGACATGATATGGGTTGTCTTAGTGTAGCTGGGGATAGCTGAATATGTCCTGAAAAAAACGGGGTAGAAATTAGGTCCTATGTATAACACGCACCCCCCACTTTTGAGTAAATTTGGGGTGAAAAAAAGTGTGTGTTATACACGAGACATTACGGTAGATTATAGTGAAATCAACTATTCAAGCTATTATTTATAAAATGTGACCTGTTCCAAAAAACTAAACCTCATCCAGCATCCATAACTTATGGCTCAGATTCAGCATTCAAGCCTGTCAGGTGCATCAGTATCATAAGACGCATCACCCATGCGAGTTTAGTGAAGTTAGGACCTGTAATAACTAAGATTTATCTTTTAGCATCCTTGATAATAGAGATCAAGCTCTGCGTCTGAAGCTTCCTCTGCGATTCATTCATATTACAGTTTAATCAACTATGCAAGTTTGAAATAGTACTATTATCTATGTAACATGTGACCTGTTAAAAATCAAAGGCCTGAAGGGCCATAATGGCTTACGGTTTTGATATGACTATATTTACATGGATCGAGTATGATTCCCTCTATTTCTTATGGAAACTTTAGTTTATTTATAGCTCTATAGAAAGTAACTAGCTACATGTAATTCGTAGATCTATAGAAACTACCAGGACCCATATCAACATGTCCCATTTGTTGATTGGTCGAACCTTAGTGACCGAAACAGACAGGATTGAAATCTAGACGCCTCTTTTATCAATTGGTTGAAACCACCATTGCTTTTAGGAAAATCATAGACTGCATAAAATAATAATGATGATGTCAGACTCAAACTCCAATATGAGACAATTTGTTTCTTTCTTTTATCCAACGACTGAAGTACATTAACTGTAAATTCATTCAACTATATAGGACACAAAAACACTTAAAACCAACATGCTCTCAAATATCAGTATACCTTGTATTCCTACGCACTATGAACTTGCGCGAGAGTTGGTGCACGGTGCGCCGTAACAGCGCCACAGCCAGCACGAAATCATTGCGCGTAAAAATAATATAACCAAATGATGAAATGTACTGCATGATATGTACTATAATTAATGAATTCTCTTGAAATCTACACCAACAAGTATTATTCCATTTTATTTGTATTTCATAAATGTATTAATATTTATTCATATTTTTCTGGGTTTTATCTACTTTTTTAAGAGGCTGACCTTCACAAGCTTTTATAGGAAATATAGATTCACAAGGCAGTTCATAAACACCTTATATTTTTTTGTTCCCTTTGTACAGAGATCAAACTAGAACTGTCCTAATGGGACTAATACCCCCGCTAGGCTAATTTCAAATGGGACAAATAATTGAATTGAATAATAATTAAGGTTTGGAACACATAAAAAAAAAAATTCTAGAATTGTAAAAAAAAAAAAAAAAAGTTAACAAAGAAAAATTAAAATCAAAATTGTCAGAATTTCACTGTAAAAACATATCTATAACAGCAATACATTTACAAATGTATGTTTTTGATGATATATTTTTTTAATTTAATTGATTTAAGGAAAAACCAACAAAATGACAATAACCCCTCCCTTTGCAGTGAATAGAAATACCGGTGGCCAAGCAATGCTCTTCTGTTGATAAAACTTTCAATATCTTTCTAATAAGAGTCTTGACAGATGCAATTAGTTGTTTCAAATTTTCCTCACTTTCTCCTATGGCACAATGGAACTCCATATCAGAAAATTGATCCCATAGGACTATGATTTTCTTTGATGAACTTGTTAAATTTAATAAACTCCCAAAACATTACCATAATTACCATACTATGTAAAAATATGTAAAAAAAGAAAATTTAATATTACAAACAATTTTAAAATTGCCAAAACACTACAATCATATCAGTAATTTTGAATTTCATTAAAATTTATGCCCAATAGGGTCACTTCATCAATTTACTTGACAAATAAATTTAAACAACCTCTAAAAATAGTTTAACTTCTTTATTAATAATTATATTATTTATTTCCTTATAATGATAGACCTTTTGGTTTACATGAAACAGTTTTAAAATAGCCCCAAAACCATCACCCACTTTACAGATTATCAATTTCCCCTAAACACATGCTCCATCTGAACCATGGCTCAGATAATGGCTCCCTTGGGACAAATGAATTCAGCCACACTTGTCTTTGATGTTCTCATTAGCTCCTAAGAATTTATCATTGACAAACAAAAACTTTGCATTGTCAGTTGATAGAACACTTATAAAAAATAATTTCTTTTTTATTAATTAAGACATAAAGACAAAAAACTCCATCTGGATGTATTTATATAAATATATTTTAGAGTGTTTTCTATTAATTAATTAATAAAATCTGTAAGGATTACCTCCCTTACTTTTCAACATTAGTGTACAATATATAGAATAAGGAAAATGAAAACTGTCATAAAATCATTAAATCTTGTCTGATCTTAAAAAAAATTGCAGGTGCACATCTTCAGATGGTGTTCAACATATGTACAAATTTTCAAACTGTTCCATGCAGTAATAAAAAATTCTATAGGGGGGACAAAGTTGCGTCTACAGACAGACGGACAGACGGACAGACGGACAGACGGACGGACAGACAGACAGACAGACGGACAGACGGACAGGGTGAAACCAATATACCCCCCTAAACTTCGTTTGCGGGGGTATAATAAACTCTTTGGAGGGTGGGGGGGGGGGGGGGGCAAGAAAAAGGCAGAACTATGCAATTACAGCAAACTTGTTTTGACACCAAATTTAATTAAAATTAATTACTGCACTATAACTTAGCAGTCAGTCTCTCTTCACAAGACATGTGTACACAGTCATTTTCAGAGGCATACTATACGATGTCTCTATGTTATAGTAATGTGACATCGCTTCCGTATATGACTTGCAATCAAGCTTAACTGTATACTGTTTTCTTATTTGAGTACATTTGGTCTCAAGTTTCCAATATTTTTACGACAAATAAACGGTTCAATCATAGCACAACCAAGGTAACTCCATCGAGGGAACATTGTGCTATTTTTAGATCTTGGAAAATCCCCAACATTCGATAATGAAGAAGGCACATTATATTAAAACAAGTAGTAATTGCCCCTCTATTTATGCATTTATTACCTATTTATAATCCCAGTTTCAATATATCTCAATCATAAGTTCAGTTCTTTAACCGTTAAACACTTTCCCCCTTGCTGAGATCGATGTCGATCGAAGTTAGCGACGCTCTCTGCTGCGGGTGCAAACGTTTTTATGAAGATCGAACGAAATAACGACAACTTTACATTTACTTATCACTGTTAGGATCTGAAATAATTGGGAAAAGATTTTTTGCTTATAATACATGTATGTATCCATAGCGGAAAGCATGACGGCACTGTGTGATGCATGGCGGGGGCCTATACCTCTATGCAAAAACGGTCTAGGGAAAACACAGCAGTTAATATTCATTCGCGTTAGATTTCGAGTTTATTTAAATAAAGTCAATTCATATTGGTTACAATAACATAAGTGATAATAACATATGGAAAATATAATCTTGCTTAAAGATATTTATCATGAACAACAAACAGTTAACTTTGCAACATTCGAATAGAACTATTTTTTGTCGCGCATGTTCAGATAACTGAACTCTTTGCCGTAAAGATTATCCGGCAACTAGATGGCCGTAAGCCATAAAAACTTAACCTCATCCAGCATCCGAAACCTAGTCTGCCTCAGACTCAGCATTCAAGCCTGTCAAGATGCATCAGTATCATAAAACGCACCATCCATGGAAGTCTGGTGAAGTTAGGACACGTAATAACTAAGATATCATCATCAGAGGGCACCTGTTTCAAAAACTTTAACCAGCTCTTAAAACCTTAACCTCCTCCAGCATCCAAAACCTATGGCTCAGATTCAGTATTCAAGCCGTTCAGGTGCATCAGTATAATAAGACGCACCATCCACACAAGTTTGATAAAGTTTGGACCCAGGAGTACCTAAGATATAATCATTAGAGGGCACCTGCTCAAAAAATATTAACCAGCTCCAAAAACCTTAACCTCCTCCAGCATCCAAAACCTTATGCCTCAGACTCAGCATTCAAGCCTGTCAGGTGCATCAGTATCATAAGACGCACCATCCATGCAAGTTTGTTGAAGTAAGGACCAAGAGTAACTAAGATATTATCATCAGAGGGCACCTGCAACAAAAACTTTAACCAGCTCTTAAAACCACCTTTAGCATCCAAAACCTATAGCTCAGATTCAGCATTCAAGTCTGTCTGGTGCATCAGTACAGACCCTGAAACGTACTACTACACCCAAAAAGCGTGCGACTTTCGTGCGAGAAACGTTTCGTGTAAACTGTTACGCGTTTCGTGTAAACCGTTTAGCGTTTCGTGTGAATCGTGAAGCGTTTCGTGTAAACCGTTTAGCGTTTCGGGCAAAGCGTGCAGCGTTTCGGGCAAAGCGTGTAAATCTTTTCGGGCAAAGCGTGCGAGAACCGTGTGAAACGTTCCTCAGATTTCATTCTGAACTCTCTGACAATTTAATTGTTTCAAAATAGCGCTCGTGTTAAACATTACTTTAGACTGATTGGCAAAACTCCTTTGAGATATTCTCGTGAAAAAAATCTATAAGAAATGATATACTTATCTTTTTACAAAATTGAATTAATTTTTAACAAACAAAAGAAAAGTACGCGTATTGAAAGAAGACTAGTTACTGAGACTATTTGGCTGTGTACAACCAGTTCACATAACCTCTGACATCGGGTAAGACCTGCACCTGGCTGAACCTGTCAATCAAACTCTGTGTATTCGTTTTCATTGGATGGTCACGCGTCTCTTTTTTGTCAATAGCCAATAGAAATTTAATGACTTCAAGGTAGTCGGAATCAGTATTTAATGATGCAAACAATTTCAATGATAGATTATTCATCATTAATTTGAACACAATTAAAATTAAACATAGAAAGAAAATATTCTGTTCATTTCTATGAAATGCGGGAAGTAAATTCTTCTGAATCCCGATTAAAAATATTTCTACAAGTTATTATTTTAATTATTTAAACAAAATTGTGCCATATTGTATACTCTGATTAAAAAACACACAATGTTTACATTTTAGTAACTTAGGTATAATTGATACTCTCCCCTGAGAGATTCACAACAGTTACACATTAGTATTCTTGGCTATTGACATTGTCTACCAAGAGGTTTATATGGGTCAGACTCCCGAGATGATCACAACAAGTTCACATTAGTACCCTCCGCTGTTGAGAAAGTCCCCTGACAATATCACAATAGTTACACATTTGTAAAGTAAGCAAATGATAAAGTCCTCTGTGATAATTGGAACAGCTACTCATTAGTACTAACCTTTACACCTTAGTGCCCTGAATACTGATAGTGTCTTCTGAGAGGATTATAACAATTACACATTAGGACATTGCATGGGCTATAGATAAAGTCCACTAAGAGGATCATAATAGTTACTACACATTAGTAATAGTTACACATTAGTACCCTAGGCTATAGGATTTATCCTTTGAGAGGATTACAACATTTATACATTAATACCCTATAGGCTATTGCCCTGCCCCTTAAGTTTCTTTGGGGCTACATGCATCATTCCACATTTTTAAATATTGGACATCTAGATTTGAAGGAGTTAAAATTTAAAAGTTAACACACAATGTAAAATCTGAGCGCATAATGACAGACGAAAACCAATTGCAATAGGTCACCGGAGTCATTTTGACCTAATAAAGCTACTTTTGGAGATTCATGCAGGCTCTAGAAAGAATCATCGCAGAAAATATTTAGATAACTTTCTAATGCAGGTTATGTATTTTTTCTGCAATGCAAACCAACTTCATTCCAGCATGAATCACCAAAAATAGCATTTCTTTTTTTTAAATGAAATCTATATTTTCTACTCAAAATATAGTTTTTGACTAATATATCTCAAATCATGACAGTGCAAAAATCTACACCATACCTTAACAATACTGTATGGACTGGACTGGACTGGTTTGAATGATTGTAATCGCATCTACAATATACAATTGTGTTAAAAGTAAACTTATAGTACCAAGTAGACTTCATTTCAAGGGTGTTATACAATCATACATAGACCATGACATCATTACTTCAACATTCTTCAACCTCTGTTACTGTTGTACTAAACAGTTTTAAAGTTAACAGTAAAACTCGGTTCAGTTATTAAAGAGTCCTAGGGAGCAAAGGATTTACTTCGTTATACTTCGTTATATCTGTCTCACTTTCAAGATTTTTATCTAAATTAAAACTTTGATAGAACCCCCCCCCCCAAAAAAAAAAAACAAAAAAACAAAAAACATAGGTAATCATAGATTACAAAGCTCACCAAGATGATGCATCATCTTTCTAAGAACAACTTGATCATAAAACATGAATTATGAAAATCATAGTTAATGACTTTTTTATCCCAATATAATACAATATCAAATCAACAGATCATATGCTATGATGTATCATATGTTATTATATGATTGATTAATTCCTAGCTCTCTGATTGGCTCATACCAAACAATGTAGAAAAAACAGAATGTTATGTTCACCTGCACGTGAGGAGGTCAATATAACATTTGATTTTTGCTACATAGGACTAAAAATAGATTGATGATTTCCAAACTGATATGATTCGTTATCGTTATTCTATGATCCAATGAAATTTCATGTTTCTCACTGCATTCAGTTGGATCATTTGCAGGCGAAACAAAATGGCACAATTTGCATCACTTGATGAAGAACAATTCGATATACTTCTTACCAATAAAGATGCCGACTATAATCAAAAGGCAACAAAATTGGCAGTTAAAACAATGCGAAGTTATAATTTAGGCAGCTGTGTCTGCCATGTATGATGTTTAATCATTTGAATTTCTCAACAAAACAGATTCATTGTATTAAATAGATATTACAAGGTTAAGAGGAATGACAGTGTTGAAGTTAGAGCTCAGTGCTATATCATTATATAGATTTCATCGAAATAAGAATTTGTTTTCGGTTTGAAATAACACATACTTGTTTCCTTCAAGCCTTTGATGAGACTGCTTAAACACACTTTTTGTAGTTTCATGTTGTTTGATTTACTTTTAGTACCTTTATTACTTTTATCATTTATCACAGTGCCCTTTATATAATTGAGTTGTACTTTATATACGTGCCATCTATAGCAAACAAATTATGGGAAAGTGCAAGAAAATATAACTTACAGCTGATTTAAAGAAATGCACAAGAGCAAAATTAATATCAATTATATAAACGTGAAGGGTGTCAATCAAAATCGCAATGCAACTTTAAATGAAAACATGATCGCAAGTTATCTACGAAAAATTACGCAAAAGCTAGGTTGCAAATGTTTTAATCCATTATCTTGTAATTTCGCAAGATAAATCGAAATATGATCAGTGCAGATATGTGGGTATAATGCCTATCTTTGTACTTCGACCTACAGATAGAATAAAAAATTCTCTTTATAGAGGTGGACAGACGTGTCTTTATGATTGTTTTGCATGTCCACTTCACTGGAAAATAAAATGCACATCTATCAGCTGAAAGATATGGGCCGGACATGAATTCTGCACAGACAGACGGACGGACAAGGTGATTCCAATATACCCCCCCAAACTTCGTTTGCCGGGGCTATAACAAAGTCCTATTTAACAGGAAGTTGACGTCCAATTGGTAATAAAATATATACCAGGATATGACATGCGTAAAAAAATAGTGTGTTAAAATGTCAAGCATCTGCGATAAATAGTTGCTGAGAAATCTTTAACGAAAATGGTTTAATAATTCTGGCTAGAAATAAACAAAGTCATATTTAACAGGAAGTTGACATTTTATTGGTACAAAAATATATCCCACAATATGGCATGCCTAAACAAATAGTGTTTTAAAATTTCAAGCATCTGCTGTAAATAGTTGGAGAAATCTTTAACGAAAATTTGTTTAAAAATTTTGGCTAAAACAAAAAATCTGTCATTTAACAGGAAGTTGATGTCCTATTGGTACAAAAATATATCCCAAGATATGGCATGCCTAAATCAAAAAGTTTGTTAGAACTTCAAGCATATGCGATAAACAGTTGCTGAGATAAATGCGACAGAAATGTTTGTTACGGACAGACAGACGGACAGTCAGACACAAAAGGGTAAAACAGTTTACCCCCTTCTCCTTCGGAGCTGGGGTATAAAAATCTCAACTCGCTTTTAAGGCTGCAACCAAAGAATCAAAACTAAACAGGAAGGGAGAATTTCACATTACCCTACTATTGAAAAGAATGACTTAAAACTGATGTACCAATCATCTGATTTAGAAAACAACTTAAATCTCCTGGAGAAATTTTTTGTAAATGTTGTTCTTTATTTTGGCGGTCAAGGTCGTAAAAATTTACAACAGTTCAGGATCTCAGATTTCAGCGCTGGGCATGATGCCGAGAAGCATCTTTACATATACATGGACAAGGACGAACTCAGGTAAAACCATCATCTGGAAGCCAACACAGCTGAAGGAAGAATGTACGCAATGCCAGGTTTGTAAGCTATTTATAATAACATTTTTCTAGATATAAGAACCTACAGATGAATAGAAGTTAATTAAGTATCAGAATTTGGTCATTTATATATACATTTAGGCCATATTTATGATTTATTATGGTAGTACTCCTTATACATTATACATAAAATATTCAATGTCTTCTAAAAGTTCTCAAAATTTACATGATATTTTATAGATGATGATACAGTGAAATAGTTCATGAAGTACAAAAGGCATTTAAATCCAAAGTGTGATAGATTTTTTCAAAGGCCACAAAGAACATTTAATGTAAATTCACATATTTGGTACTATAACATACCTCTGGGACACAATACTCTAGGAAACATGATGTCAAGGATACCTGAAAAAGCAGGCTTATCGCATAGGTACACTAATCATTCAACACTGGTACACACCCTGGACTCAACAGGTTTGTTTGCAGGTCGACACATTATGTGCATCACGGGGCACCGAGCAGAGTCCAGTCTTAAAACCTACTCTGTTCAGACTGAACCCCGAGATTAAACGCAGGATGTCAGATAAAATATCAAAAACTCTTCGTGCTGAAACTTGTGTGAAAGAGGTAAAGGAAGGAGACCAATTACCCGAAAATTTCAGCACTAATTTTGATGTGTCAGAAGTGGAACTGAAGGTGTCATCAAATTCTTAGTATGACCATGTTTTGACGGGTGCGTCTTTTAACCCCAAGGAACCCCAAGGAAACCCCAAGGAACCTCAAGGATACCCCAAGGAACCCCAATGACAAAAATTAATAAATTTTAATACCCAAGGGGTCTTATTGGACTTCAAGGGTCACCTCTTAGTACCCCAAGGAACCCCAAGGAAACCCGTAAGAACCCCATGGAACCCAAATGATAAAGTTATTAACCAGTGATACCCCAGGGGTCTCATTCAAATCAAAGGCTCACCCCAAGGTACCCCAGTGATAGAAATTAATAACTATTTATACGCAAGGGGTCTCATTTGAATCCAAGGGTCACCTCGTAGTACCCCAAGGATACCCCAAGGAACCCCAAGTATACTCATTAGAACCCCAAGTAACCCCAATAATAGAAATTAGTAACTAGTGATACCCCAGGAGTCTCATTATACCCCTATACCCCCACAAATGAAGTTTAGGGGGGTATATTGGTTTCACCCTATCCGTCTGTCTGTCCGTCTCTCTGTAGATGCAACTTTGTCCCCCCTATAGAATTTTTTACTACTGCATGGAACAGTCTGAAAATTTGTACATATGTTGATCACCATCTGAAGATGTGCACCTGTAATTTTTTTTAGGATCAAACAAGATTTAATGATTTTATGACAGTTTTCATTTTCCTCATTCTATTTTTTGTTCACTGATGTTGAAAAGTAAGGGAGGTAATCCTTACAGATTTTATTAATTAATTTATAGCATTAAAACACCCTAAAATATATTTATATAAATACATTCAAATGGAGGTTTTTTGTCTTTATGCGTTAACTAAATTTATCTTTTATAAGTATTCTATCAACTGACAATGCAGATTTTTTGTTTGTCAATGATAAATTCTTAGGAGCTGGCTGAATTCATTTGTCCCAAGGGGGCCATTATCAGAGCCATGGTTTAGATGGAGCATGTGTGTATGGAAAATTGATAATCTGTAAAATGGGCAGTGGCTTTGGGGCTAATTTAAAAGGAAATAAATAATATCATTATTAGAATAAAGAAGTGAACTATTTTTAGAAGTTGTTTAAATTTATTAGTCATGCAAGTTGATGAAGTGACCCTATAGGGAATTTAATTTAAATTAGATTTAAAACTAGAGACGAGCTCGTTGCAAGCAACGATTAGGTTTTCCGTCGTAGCTGCGTCATACTTGTGACGTATTACAAAAAATTGATAGCTGACCATAGTACAATATTAGATATGTAAACACTGAGAAACAAAGTATTATATTTCTGTGACCGCGTAGATTTTACGGTGATAGAGAATTTGTCTGGATCTGCATCGGTCGTGTGCAGTACGAACGGGGTGAGGGAATGTTGGCGTAAAGTCTATAAGGTATAGGGTTGTGGCGCACTGTGGGTCGTAAGCTAAAACGAAGGGTAGGTTTGCCGTATTCCCGAAGGTCCACCAGTATACAGTTCCAGAGAAATAAACAGGCAATTGATGCAGGATTCCACATTATTGGACGAGACTCAACGATGGCAACATTATAACAATTTAACCGACAGACATGTTACGAACAATGCGGATATGGCCAGTAGTGGCCTCCGGACTCAAGACTCTGGGAGAGTCGGACGTGGCCGGGGCTGGCCGCCGTATTCCAGACTGCGCATTGACAATTGTACATAACTATTTATAAGAATCTTAACAATGAGTATAAATTGACAGGTAATGATATAAGTAAGCTGAGTGAAAGGTTCACAGATATAAACTAATTAAATAAACTCAATGAGTCTTTGATGTCCAAGAAATGAAAATCTGATAATTGCACAATGTTGTTTTAAGAGATTAACAGTCCTTGAGACATGACACTCTGTCTCTTTGAAATTACATATAAAGTCTTTATAAATTAAAAGTGTCAATCACTAAATAAAAAAGTAACTTTGTAAGAAATAAACTGTGAGAAAAAATTACGAATTTTACAAGTAAAGTCAAAAATTTTTTTATAATTGAACAGTGCATTTTGCACGATGATACTACATGTTTATAAGCAAATGCAGATCTTAACACGTTGTCTCTAGTTTGATTCGCCGCATTTTATTCACAGAGTGGGACTGTGGTTATGCCCGGTACGAAGGTAAAAAGACCATTGGCAAACGTTTTACACGCATTTTTATCGAACGCAAGCGCCAATGAATCTCTTAGTATATATGCGGAGATCCTGGAAATTTTACAAGGGGTTTTGAAGAATAATTTTGTATTTCGAGGAGGGGGAACATGCGCGGATCAGAAAATTTTCCCCGGGAGGGGGTTGAAAAGTCGGACGGTTATTTAATTTTGCCAAGGGATGTCCGAGGCATATTTGGTAAGTTTATAATGTACACGTAATTGAAAGAAATTTCGCTGGGGGGGGGGGGGGGGGGGTCTGGAACCCTTCCCCTTCTAGATCCGCGCACGGAGAAGATCGATGCCGGTAATTTTACTATAATTTTAACCATTTTTATTTAATTATTCATGTTCATAATTATCAGAAAACCAATATTACCTTTCAAAGCAGTTCGAACTTAAGATACGAACCATTGAGTCTCGGTGAGTATTGCGTCCGCGTACGAAAATAATGGCAATTTTCAAGAAATTCGGATGGACGATCTGAGTCCTAGGTCGTTCATCCGATTCTTTTTCTGACTAAAAGCTACAGACCTGCAGTTAGAGATTGTCAAACTTTTATTGATTATGTCAATTTGTTTGTCTCAAAGAATCATTTTTAAATCAATAAAGTTTTACCTTAAAAGAAAGAAAGGAATCGGGCACAATTTTCAATGTTTGCATTTTACAATTTTATGGTCTAATAAAATTTCAAGAAAAAACTCTTCATTGCTTTATCCGAAATATTGCATGAAAAAAAATTTACATCGCATTTTTTAAATTACAAAAGGATATTCAAAATAAACTTGATTTAATTAACCTCTAACAAACAGGCATAAAGAGAGACTGAGAACCAATTTCTTCTTTTTTTTTTTTTTTACATCAAAAGAAATTCAAAAATAAATCAAAATATATTTTTTCTTTGTATGCGTTAATGAAAATGTAGATCAGCAAGGGGTTCTTTGTCGTGCAAGCACCTACTTACATATATAATGTAACAGATTGTTAACAGACTCAATGATAATTCAATTTTTTATGTAAATTTAAAAAAAAATATTTGCTGCGAGAAAAAGTGGGGAGAGGACATTTTTATGTCATATAACATGTGAAACTTATTTCATTCCACCCACAAGCTTGAAATAATGAAATAATTTTAATGAAAACAATATAAATAGATGTCATAAATCCCATATCAAACGACATATTACCTGTTGATTCTGTGCGTCTTTTTAATGAATTTATAAACAGCGGCAAATTCTAAAATGTATTTTTAAAGGTAATGTTAGCTGCAAGTCTGTAGACCTTGTATGAAAAATTTCGGATGGTAGTCAATTTTTCCGGGATACAGACCGAGCGGTACATATATGCAGCTAAGGTAACTAAGAATGATTCCAAAAAAATACTTTGTTGAGTAATGCAAGCTTTTAAGAAAGCAATACTTAATATATTTGTTTAAAATATAACACCCAAATACTTCGTCTTACATTCGCTATTTGTAGAACAAGCAGAACCAGTATCAGTCTGACCGGCCTCATCATATACATTGTTGGAATTTAATTGTCCTAGCATTGCATTGCTCTGCATGTACACAATTTCTTTTAAATATTAAACACTTCAAAGTGTTCATCTTTATGGCTACACATAACGTACACACGTGATTCAAAATAAACAACATGGAAAACGGTAAAGAATTCAGTCATTGAGTCTACATTTTATAGAACTTGTAAAAAACACATTGCGGGTCTGAATGTTTGTTGATATGTCAATCTATCAAAATACAGTTTGTTAATTATTTTCGATTGCTAAGGCTACAGCGTATTTGATGAACATTGAACAACATTTTTTCCATGCCACTTTTTTCCATGGAAGATAGCGAATGTATACAAGTATAAAGCATCTATAAAATTCATTGAATTACCTCCTTAGAATTGTGTATGGAATAAATAATTTATAAGTTGCTGCTGAAGGTTGTTTGGTATTTTCGTTTGTAGATGTTTTGCAAGTAAAAAAACCTGAAACGCGGGGCAAGTCTTAATTAATATCCCTAATAACCGTAACTTACAACTAGCGGCTTTGGATTCAAATATTATCGTATACGAATATTAAGTTCACTTTTTAAAATCATCTCCACGATGATAATTATATTATATCCATCGCAAATCAGTATTTTTTTTGCTTTAAAAGAATTGTTCTATCGGGAGCAATCCCGCGTTCGTTTAAATTGCCAGCGTACATTTGTCATGTCAGTAATACACATTGTGCTGTATAAGACGGCCGTGTATACGTATTGTAAAAAGGTTGAGTTTTATTACCATGCATGGAACCATTTTATTAACACATCTCCCAGTACTGAAACAATTCAAAATGTCTCTGTTACAGTAACACAGTGGGGCGTTTAACGTGTACGTCCAGCTCTACAAGCACATGCACTATCGTCTAGGTGACGGCCTGAATACAGCTAGCGACTCTCCTATCGATCGGTTACCTGAGTCTCGTAATGCATCTAAATATAGACAGGGGTACAGTTATGAAACAAACAACAAAAATAAGGTCAAAGAGGTTCATCTATATGAAATGAAATTGTACATATGAATAAAAACATTTGGAAATTTTATGTGGAATTATTTTTGCGCACTACATGTATCAGTTAGTGCATTACAAGAAGCTCTTTCATAACCTCATAAACGTGCGCACCCCCACAAAAATGGACCAAACTGACAACAATTGTTTCTGCAAATACTGACTATAAATTACGAAAATATTAAATTGAATACTATAGAAGGATTCAAAATTAATTTCTTTACAACTTTGCTTCAATAATGCATTAGAAATTTTTATTTCTTTTTAAGTTATTGACAAGAAACTTTGGACGCCTCTAACTCCCTAATTATAAGGGCCAGGCCTTTTTTCGGCATACCGAATGAAAGGTCTGAGTAAGACCAAGAACTTTTAAAATACATGTTATAACAAATTTTTATCAGGTAGAAAACTAACACGGAAAATACGCGAATTTTTTTGATTTTTTTTCTTACCTTTATTTCAACATCTATACCACCCCTTTTATTTGCATTTAAATAATAAATAAAATATATCTCGCACAAATTCAATGTATTAGCTTCCAAACCAGCCCTTCTTTGAGACTCTGCCAGTCATCGTTAAAGCTAAACCCCCTGGACAAAAGAAGTCGTTAAATTTTACTAAAAGGGGAATAATTCAAAACCGGATATGGATTTTCCTCAACTAAAATATGCGACGACAACATCACGCGGCATGTTATCAGTCCTGAAAATTTCAAAACAATCGGTGAACAAACGAGCGAGATATTAAGGATCAAAGTTGGCGTCTAGAAGAAAAAAAAAAATAATAAGAAATTTGAAAATTTTTCAGAATAATAGTAAGGTTTCCGCTCCCAGCGGAAAACCTTAATTACTGTCGTGATATGATTGTAGTGTTTCCGCAATTTTAAAATTGTTTGTAATAATAATTTTCTTTCTTACATATTTTTACATAGTATGGTAATTATGGTAATGTTTTGGGAGTTTATTAAATTTAACAAGCCTGTCAAAGAAAATCATATATAAAGTCCTATGGGATCAATTTTCTGATATGGAGTTCCATTGAACCATAGCAGAAAGTGAGGAAAATTTGAAACAACTAACTGCATCTGTTAAGACTCTTATTAGAAAGATATTCAAAGTTTTATCAACAGAAGAGCATTGCTTGGCTACCGGTATTTCCATTTACTGCAAAGGGTGGGATTATTGTCATTTTGTTGGTTTTTCATTAAAACAATTAAATAAAAAAAAATATCATCAGATACATTAATTTGTAAATATATTACTGTTATACATATGTATTTAAAGTGATAAGTACCCCAAAGAACCCAAATGAATCCCAAGTATACCAATGAAAACCCAAAGGATACCCTTGAGAACCCCATAGATACCTCAATGGTGGAAAATAAATTTGATGACCAAGGCCGGTCTCATTAAAAATCAACGGGTCACTCCTGATACCCCAAGGATACCCCAATTATAAAAATTGATAACTATTGATACCCCAGGATACTCATTGGAGTCCAAAGGTCAACTATTGGTACCCCAAGGATACCTGTAGGAACCCCAATTGCAAGGTATCCAATTGATAAAATTTAATAACCACCCCAATGGTTGTACTGTAAAACATATTACTAATTAATACCCAATTACTCAATGGAATATCATAAAAACATCTGGGCAACCCAAGGAACACTTGTGATACCCCAATACATACTGGTATGATAAAAATAATGTTTCTCCTGACTTAAAATATCTGTTCACTTTGGATGAATTTAAAAATTAATGTTGTCAAATCGGTTGAAAATCATATGCGAGTACCGTTAATCGGCAGAATTTGTTGTCTCTTACCAACTGATGATCAGCCAATATTGAATCAGTAACAAATTATATCAAATTCATGAAAATAGGGCACTAAATTTCATGTCACCACAAGGAAGTCTGCAATTCTTCCGGTGAACCATTCATATGAACACTTAATATGACAATGTTTCTTCGGTGAAATTTTCAAATGAAGTGGGGAAAGATATTGTTCAGTTACAAAGACCCAAACTTGTTTTACTATTGACATAGGGGGTGTTACCCTTATTGGATTACTTTTGAGAAAAGACAAGAAGTGATCATGGAAGTGTGGAGTGGGGCTATCTCCCCTTCGTGGGTACAACACAATGGATTGACCCATTATGCGCGCAGAATGTTCACCTGAGAGGCACCAAAATACCTGTTAATTGCAGGTAGACACCCGTTGTATATTGGTGGTAGCTCTCGGATTAATGGTTAAGGGTTATCAAAAGTTTTACATTTGTATAACAATGTATTAGGGTATCCTTGGGGTTCTACGGAGTATTAAGAGTTATGATTCTGTATTATTAGGGTATTCTTGGAGTTCCTTGGGATATCCATGGGGTTCCCTGGGATTCCTAGAGGTGTATCTGGAATACCAATGAGTCCTCAGGGTTAATAAGAGTTTTAAATTTGTATTATTAGGGTATCCTTGGGGTTCTATGGAGTATCAAGAGTTATGATTCTGTATTATTAGGGTATTCTTGGAGTTCCTTGGGATATCCCAGGGGTTCCCTGTGGTTCTTAGAGGTGTGTCTGGAATACCAGTGAGTCCCCAGGGGTACCACGAGTTTAAAATTTGTATCATTAGGGTATCCTTGAGGTTCCTTGGGATTCCTATGGTGTATCAGGAGTTATAAATCTGTATTATTAGGTTATCTTTGGGGTTCCTTGGGGTATAATTGGGGTACCAAGGGTAAGGGGTGACCCTTGCACTCTAATGAGACCCCCTTGGGTATCAATAGTTATTCATTTCTGTCATTGGGGTATCCTTGGGGTTTCCTTGGGGTTTCCTTGGGGTTCCTTGGGGTTAAAAGACGTGCCGGTTTTGACTGATTTGCTGGACGATGACTTTAATAGTGTTTTGAGTAGTTTGATTTACTCATGGAATCATATAATAAAACAAGTGAAAAGCTGTCAATGTGACAGCAAACCGGGTTTTCTTTTATGTGAACTGTATCCATAATCCATGTCAACCCAAATCCAGTGAAATGGAGTAATTATATGCAATATTTTGACAAAAAAAGCTGGTACTTTTTTCATAAATCATCAGAAATCAATATCCTAGCAATATGCACACCTCTGATATATGTACAATAAATCTGCAAAAGAACAACTTCCTATCTTGAAAACTGTAGGAGGAGTTATCCGTACAATGTGGGTACCCTATATGCAATATTTTGCCAAAAAAATGACTATTTAAAGTTCAAAAGCTGGTATTTTTTTCATAAATTATCGGCAATCAAAATCCTAGCAATATGCATACCTCTGATATATGTACAATTGATCTGCAAAAGAACAATTTCCTATCTTGAAAACTGTAGGAGGAGTTATCCGTACTATAAGGGTACCCTATATGCAATATTTTGCCAAAAGATGAGTAAGTTCAAAAGCTGGTATTTTTTTCATAAATTGACAGAAATCAAAATCTTAGCAATATGCACACCTCTGATATATGTACAATTGATCTGCAAAAGAATAACTTCCTATCTTGAAAACTGTAGGAGGAGTCAGTGATTTTGCATGGCGGTATGGCGGTACCGCCATGCAGTGAATTTCCCCCGCCATGCATCACACAGTGCCGCCATGCTTCCCGCTATGCATGTTTATTTCAAAGCAAAATTCTTTTTACAATTATTATACATCTTAACTGTAATTAGTATATATAAATTGTCGTTTCTCCGCTCAAACTTCAGAAAACCACTTGCACCCGCAGTGAGCGCAGTTAACTTGGACATCGATCTCAGTAAGGGTGCACACGTGGTTTACTGTTAAAGGACTTAGCTTATGATTGAAATATATTAAAACTGATTTTATAAATTGGTGATTAATGCATAAATAGAGACGTGATTACTTCTTGTTTTAATATAATATGCATTTTTCGTCATCTCCGTCATTATCGAATGTTGTGGATTTTCCAAGATCTAAAAAGAGCACATGTTCACTCGATGGTGTTAGCTTGGATTCGATATTCTCTTTATTTGCCGCAAGGATATTGAAAACTTGAGAAAATGTACATAATAAAGAAAACAAAAACTAGTTATTTGCAGTCACATGACTAGAAACATCGTATGCCTATGAAATGATTGACTGTGTACATACATGTAAACAGGGAAGGGGACTGGTGTCAAGATATCACAGAAACTTTCATATAAACCCCCAATTTAAACAAGAAATATTATCTGCCCAGAATAAGTTGAATCAAGTTTGCTGTAATTGTATGGACTTCTGCCTATTTCTTGTTCAACACCCCCCTAAAAAATCTCCTCTATATAATATGTAGAAGAAGGAGTGGGGCAGAAGCTGATGTTGAACTGCAATGTGAATCTATATTTCTTGTGTTTTGTGAAAACTTGGGAGGACCAACCTCTTAAAAAACTGATTTTGAAAAAAAAATGTTATTAGTTTTGCCAGAAAAAACCAGAAAAATTGTATATTAAATATAGTTACAGATATCAAAATATAATTACAAATTGAAATGATCCTTGTTGATGTAGATTTCATGAAAATGCATCAATTATAGTACATATCATTTAGTACGTTTCATCAAATGGTTATATTATTATTACGCAGAGTGATTTCGCGCCGGTTTAGGCGCTTTGATGACGCACCACGCACTTACTCTGACACATCCCCCCCTATGCTTCAAAAATTTTCTGGGGAAAACACTGAGAGTTATCCGTACAATGAGGGTACCCTTTTGGCAGCCGCCCACCTGCCCACCCGCCCGCCCGCCATTTTCACCATTTTAATAACCATTTTTTTCCGTTGGAAAACCCGGTTAACAATTACATGTATTGCTGTTTTTTTGGTCAATATGATGATTTTGCTACCCTCAAAGTGCAATATTCACCTCGTCCTTTGGGCTCGGTGAATATTACACTTCTCAGGTAGCAAAATCATCGTATTGACCTCAAAAACAGCAATGATATTATACAATATCATATCATATTATACAATATATTATATGATTTAATACAAAAATAAATCAAAAATCATATTGTTACACTATCATATAATATTTTACAATATCATATCTTATGTTACAATATCATATCTGATAATATACTATATCACATTATTCATTAAAATTAAAAATAGGATATGATAAAATATAATATATCGTAATCAGCAATCACATCTATCAAGCAAGTTTGAGTGAGGAAGGACAAGGTTTACTTAGCATCCGATAGGCCCTTTATCTGGGGCTTGCCTTATTTTTCAAAACAAAAGTTAAATGTACTACAGACCCTGAAACGTGCTACTACACCTCTAAAACGTACCGTTTGTGCAAGAAACAAACCTTACCGTTCACACAGCGAACCGTACAATTCACAAAGTGAACCGTCTGTTCACAAAACAAACTGTACTGTGCAAAAAGTGTGCTAGATAATTTATGCAAGACCTGCCTTAAAACATCCAAACAAGTGGCCCATGGGCAACATCGCTCACCTGAGCAACAATAGGTATGATAAGTCAGCTTAATGGAGTCATATGGAAACTATCTGGACATTGTAGTTTACATGTAGACCCTGTATAAATAAAAATCCATTTTTTTTACCCTGTATATTTTATGTTTATAATCAAGTCCTTTTTCTAATAGGATGATTTTATATCTTTATCACTTGTTGAGCATTGCAGATCTCAAAAAGATCCGAAACAATTGTTTATATATGGGATATAAACCTACATCAAACAACTAACAATTGTAAATTGGAATCCCAATGTGGCCCCACCCTACAGTTCAAGATATTGATTTCAAAGAATTTGAATCTACATAATCTGAGGTTCCTTTTAGTAAAGTTACAGCTTTTCTTGGCATGTGCTTTTTAGAAAAGATATTTTTTTAAAAAATTCTATCTATATTCCTATGTATATTTTTGCCCCCCCCCCCCCTGTTGTGACCCCATCCCACCCCTGAAACGTTCAACCCAAACCCCAACCCCCCCCCCCCATTGTGGCCCCACCCTTCCCCGAGGATTATGATTTTAACAAATTTGTTCTTATACTATATAAGGATGCTTCAAAAAAAGCTTCAGCTTTCCTGGCTGATTTGTTTCTGAGAATTTTAGATTTTAAAGATTAACTCTATGTAAAAATTCGCCCTTCCCCAAATGTGGCCCCACCTTACCACAAGGACCATGATTTTAAAAAACTTGAATCTACACAATCTGGGGATGCTTCCACACAAGTTTCAGCTTTCCTGGGCAATTGGTTTTTGAGAAGAAGATTTTTAAAGATTTACACTAAATATTCCTATGTAAAAGGTCAACCCGCAATTGTGGCCCCATCCTACCCCTGGGGGGTCATGATTTTCACAACTTAAAATCTAACCTACATGAGGATGCTTCCACACAAGTTTCAGCTTTCCTGGCTGATTGGTTTCTGAGAGGAAGATTTTTAAAGATTTACTTTATATATTCTATGTAAAATTTCGACCCTCCCCCCCCCCCATAGTAGCCCTACCTTACCCCCAAGGACCATAATTTGAACAAACTTGAACCAACACTATCTGAGGATGCTTCTACACAAGTTTCAGCTTTTCTTCCCAAATAGTTTTTGAAAAGAAATTTTTTTAAAAATATCAGCAAAGAATCTGGGGGAATAAGCTGAGGCAAATGCCCATGTAGGTCCATAGAAAAATCAAAGGCCTGAAGGCCTGAGCGGCGCATCGCATTGAGGGTAGATTAGCTGCAATAATGGAGCCCTCTCCCGATTTTTTTTTGGGGGGGAGGGCTACAACTCCATAGGATCTCTGTAATGGTGCAAGTGTGATTCACTCCCACAACGATTTCGTCTCAAATCATATATAAATGACAATAACATTTGCATTTCTTACCTGAACTCAAACATTGTAGATGTCTATGGCATAAATTAATCAAAATATCAAGTATAGTCCATATATCGGTTATTTTTCGTGTATGTCAACAACATAAGTTGAATTTGTCCGCCATGTTTACTGACCTTGACCGGTATTATTTTTGGACAGCCAATGAGAATTCAGGAGCGGATCTTGAACTGAATATAGGAATTCCCCTATTATAAACATAATTAACACGGTAGATATGAATTTCTATTATATACCATTTCCTTAAATGATGTTTTAGTGATAGAAGGAGGTAAGATCTACACTGACATTCACGCGAGAACTGTGAAAAAAACAACTGGTAAACATGCTGATGTGTTTTATCTGGTTTTGATTTATATAAGGAATAAGGAATCATTCTTTGAGTATTATGAGGTGATAATTTCGGTCAGGGCGCGATCAAATCCAATAAAGCCCGAAATTTGATCACACCCCGACCGAAATTATCATCTCATAATATTCAATCCTTGAAAGCCTTGTTAACACAACAGGGACATACACTGGACAAAAGTAGTCAAATATGCACGAAATGCAGAATACAAGCCAAATCAAAGGTACAGTGTGCGCCTAAAGGAAATTCAACAACTAACTCGCCATGTATTTCACTTCCCATTGTATCGGCAGGAAAGTCACATAACAAATGCGTGTTTTGTTGCGAAAGAAATAACATAGTAGTTGTACCAAAAGAGGCACGAATGGATGCATTCATTCACTTTCAATTGCTTGTACCAGTTGGGTGCAAATGTTGTCGCAAGCATTTACTTGGAAAATGGCTTAATATTGATCATTTATATGTTGACTTTGATAAATATAAGAAACACAATTCTGCACTGTCATCTAAAGAAATACAAGATTTACTCGAACACGTTCGCTTAAGAGCAATGGGTTACCTAAATTTTGATAAACTTATCAAAGATGAAGATTACAATTCTTTACTGGGAATCTCCAAACTCAATTTCGACGATCTAGTTTTACATGTAACGTCAATGAGAAATACACAAAATCGAACAGTTAGAAACGCTGTTGGTATTCTCTTTTCAAGTTGAAGTCCGGTTTATCGAATGGGTTGCTGGCTACTCTTTGTGGATTTCGATGTAGGCGACAAGTAGCCAAAATCGTTTGAAAGTGCTCGAAAAGCGATTATGAAAGATTTTGTTCCACACAACCTTGGTTTTGACCATATTACTAGACAAAATGTCATAGATAATCATACGACAGATATATCAAAACAACTGTTTTCAGATCCCATATCAGACACTGTCATATTAGTTCTAGACAGTACGTATATATACATACAAAAAAGTTCAATGTATAAATTCCAAAGACTTTCTTATTCTATGCACAAAGGACGGCCTTTGGTGAAACCATTTTTGGTGACAACAACAACCAGATACATTTTAGAAGTTTTTGGGCCTTACTTAGCAAATGGTAGAAACAATGACGCTTCTATAATAAAAAATATAATGGAGACAAATAGATGCAATATTTTGAATTTTCTCAATGAAAACGATGTTCTGGTAATTGATAGAGGTTTTCGTGACTCCATTGATTTTCTAAATGAATGCGGGTTCAAAACACAAATGCCAGTCTTTTTACCAAAGTCCTGCACACAACATTCTACATCCAATGCAAATTCATCACGATTGGTTACTAAAATCCGATGGGTAGTGGAGGCATCAAACGGTCGACTTAAAAAATGGCGATTTTTGGACAATGTGGTGTGTAATTCGCACATTCCTTCCATAGGTGACTATGTTAGAATCGTATGTTCTTTGATAAACAAATACAGACCACCCTTAAAATCAGATAATCCAAACGATCTTGGTAATGGTTTCCAAATGTTAATGATGGCAAAGAAAAATGAAAATGTCTTGAAAAATCTCTGTGATACGGAACCACATTACAAATATCGTGCTAACTCTAAATCCTGGAAGAGAATTGATGCACATGATGCTGCAGTTAACTTTCCCACTCTGTCGGAAGAAGATGTTAGACAATTAACTTTTGGAAGCTATCAAATTCGCCAGGCAAACTCTTACATTAGAGAACATGTCGATGAGACTGGTCAGTACGCTATTGATGTGTCACAAATGGAATCCGACCTGATTCACTGTAGGCTTCAATCTAGACACTCGAGCAGTACCCTGTACAAACTGTGGATTAAGTTCACAGATTGTGCCGTGACATCATGGTACTGCCAGTGCAAGGGCGGAGCAAGAACTTTGCGTTGTTGCTCTCACATTTGTAGTGTGATCTGGTACCTGGGTTGCTATAGCCATAACTGTAATGTAATTGAAACCAGGGGGTATGAAACAAGTGTTGATGATGCAGGGGAATACGTTGATGAATCTGAATGATAAAATTATTAACTGATCTTTGCTTTGTTTATATATTTAGGTTAAAATATCTTCAAAAATACCGTATTTTTCCGACGATTAGTCGGTATTTTTTTCCTCTGAAGCAGAACACCCGACTTATCGTCTTCTTCGACTTGTCGTAGGCTTGTAGTCAGAAATTTTTTAAAAATAGCATTAAAAATCTTGGTTTCAATCATCTTGAGTTGGCTGTGTGATTGAAAATTACGTTGTTGAATTCACTGTTTATCTTTAATAATTATCATTTTCACTCATCTGTCAACACTTAAATACATAATAATAACAACAGTTATTAAAAAATGTTACATTGTCTTTAATCAATTAAAAGTTTTACCGTTCCGTTTTTATAAACACATCGTCACATGGTTCTATGTATCACTAGTAGGAAGATAACATTGCGCAGTAAAATTGAAACCAAGTTTGAATGGAAGAAAATATTGCAGTAGGTCCAGGGGATGTTTTTTTAAATTTAATTATTTTATTTGTAAAGAGTTGTTAGTGGAAAGTATAAATCAGAAATATTTAATGGTCAAATTCAATCTTAAAATACGTAATCGGCAAATATCAATACTACTGTTTATACAATAGGCTGACACCAGTTGTGTTAATAATCTTGCCCTAAGGCTGAGATCTTTACGGCAATTTCACTCCCTGTGTATATAAAGAGTACCGTTATAAGAGTGATTATAGTTCATTGATTAATTATTGTGCAATTCTTTGATTATTGTTAGATAATTTTTTTAGGAAACGTATGTATGTCGTATATCGTCATTATCAAGTCGTACAAATGATCGATTTATTTCTAACAGTGTCTATGTAAAACAATAGCGTGTAACTGCATTACTGGATACAAAGTAAACAAGTTTCATCAAAGCTTTCTGCACTTGAGATCCCCCTTTGAAGTCCGACACGAGACAGGTGCATGCTTATGACACAGGAAATTGTTAAACAAACATTGACCCCGCGCCGAGTCAACAGGTGGCTGGTTACGTAATGGCGAATACACTGGCAATAGTCAGAGTGGATACTTATTTTAATGCTTGGGAATAAAATATTTCTGACAAAGTAAGTTTAGTTTTGCATAACACACGATATCGGGAATTGTTTAAAATGCAAGCGACTTTGTAGAAGTTGCCGGTATTTGAAAATTTGATGCATAAGTATAAAGCGTAATTGTTTAAATGTTAATCATTAATAATAATTGGTAGCAATATCGGTGACATCGTGGCAACATACACTGATAATGTTACTGCAGTTTTATAGGCCATTTTGAAGTGATAAGATCGACGTATGGTCTGAGATCGACGTATCGTAGGATTTTGTTAAAATTTTGGCTAAAAATTGGCAATTCGACGAGTCGTCCGCATCAACGAGTCGTCGGGAAAATACGGTACTGTTAATTGATGCGGGGATGCAGATCATTCCTTTTCAACTGCATTATTTTTATTATTTACACTGAGATAAATTATACGGTTAATAAAATATTATTAGAAAGTAATCAACATTACCATTTAATTAAACTCTTTAAATGAGTCAGTTATTGTCATTACAAATTTGCCAGTTTTAAATTATATAAGTATATATAGATACTACAAAATTTAAACGCACTTACGTCTTCCAAATGTCGATTACTCATCTCTCGCAGTTTTGGACATTTTCATTTGGACAATACTGTCCTCTGTTTAAACACCTAGTTAACTCGTACGTTTATAAATTCGTATAAGACGTACGAGAGGGTCTAGGGCATTTGCCTTGGCTTATACCCCCAGATTCTTTTCAATAAATCCTAATTATCTCCACTTGAAAAAGACTGTGCCTTTCATTTATAAAAACTTGAATCCGTTTTACTCAATGATGCTTTGTGTCAAGTTGAATTGAAATTGGCCCAGTGGTTCTGGAGAGAAGTCGAAAATGTAGAAAGTTTACAGACAGACGGACGGATGGATGGACAGACGGACATCGGACAAAAAGTGATCAGAAAAGCTCACTTGAGCTTTCAGCTCAGGTGAGCTAAAAACTAAACATCATCCAGCATCTGAAACCTATGGCTAAGATTCAGCATTCAAGACTGTCAGGTGCATCAATATCGTAAGAAGCATCATCCATGCAAGTTTAGTGAAATTAGAACCAGTAATAACTTTGATATTATCATCAGAGGTCACTTGTTTCAAAAACTTTAAAGAGACTTGGATACGATTTGAGATCATTTTAATTTTTTATGTATAAAATGGTTAACTGGTGCATTTTAAATGTACAATAATACATGTAGGTCCTGTATAAATAAAATCCATTTTTCCTCCTGGATATTCTTATGTTTATAATCATTAGTCCCTTTTCTAACAGGATAATTTGATAGTCATATCACATGTTGAGTATTGCAGTTCTCAAAAAGATCCTTAACAATTGTTTATATATGGGATAAAAAGCTACATCAAACTTTGAACCTTCTTGTGAGGCCGAAGAATTGTCCTGGAGCCAAAGTCTTAACAATTATAAAGAATCATCTGACTGATTAGTTTCTGAGCAAAAGATTTTTAAAGATTTACTCTATATATTCCTATGTGAAACTTTAATACCCCCCCATGTGGCCCCACCATACCCCCAGGGATTATCATTTTCACAACTTTGAATTTACACTACCTGAGGATGCTTCCACACATGTTTCAGCTTTCCTGGCTGATTAGTTTCTGAGAAGAAGATTTTTAAAGATTTACTCTATATATTCCTATGTAAAACTTTGACCCTCCCCCCATTGTGGCCCCACCCTACCCCCAGAGGTCATGATTTTCACAGCTTTGAATCTACACTACCTGAGGATGCTTCCACACATGTTTCAGCTTTCCTGGCTGATTAGTTTCTGAGAAGAAGATTTTTAAAGATTTACTCTATATATTCCTATGTAAAACTTCAAACTTCGATCCCCCAATATCTTACGTAATAGTATCATGTGATAAAATAATAAATTAATAATACAATATAATATTATACAATATTGTATCATAATATACAATACTATACATAACGATATCATGTTACAATATCATAACATAAAATATCAAAAAAATTGATACAATATCATATCGTATTTTATAACTTTTTATAATATTACATATGAAATTATATTGTATCATATTAAACAATATTGTTTCATACCATACAATACTATATCATAGGAGTCATGTGATATCATTTATCAACAAACACATCTATCTATCGTGCAGGTTTGAGTGAGGAAGGAGATTTCTTTAACATCCTTGATAATGGAGATCAGGCTCTGCATCTGAAGCAACCTCTGTGTTTCATTTATAATATAGTTAAATCAACTATGCAAGCTATCATCTATAAAACATGTGACCTGTTCCAAAACAAGAGGCCCATGGGGCCACATCGCTCACCTGAGCAACAATGGGCGTTCAAAAGATATTGTGCCATATGGTCCCTCAGTAGAAAAACAAAAAATAAATATTGTAAAGTATTCGAATTTTACACTTATTTTTGTATACATGTAATCTTTGACATTGTACCTTCATGAAATACTATTTTTTACCAGAATAAGAAAATTCTACGCAAGATATAAAACTAAACATTTGGTAGAGGTATACTGTTAAGATGTTAACTTCCAAATCCCTATATTTTCGTTCTGCCCCCCCCCCCCCCCCCCCCCCCCACTTTGTAAAGCGATCAAAATATATGAGAGCATATAGGTACATTTTTTTCATCAACTACTTACTAGTTATTGTATTAAAAAAAAATAATAGTTATTGTTTTTTATTTTAAAAACCCTACATGTATAGATGTGAAGAAGAAAATTGTACCTCAATGTGCTCAATTCCTCAAATTAAAAACATTCAAAAAATTTATTTTTATTCTCCATTATAATTAAATGACTGTTATTTACTTCGCGTACAAACCAGGATAATTTTCCGCTGTGATATTCTTAGGAATAGCGATAATTACTTTATCCCCGCAACAGAAATGTGTCAGAAATATGGAAATTGTTTTAAAGATGTCGTTTTTATTTACTCGTGTCTGAAAAACTATCAAAATTGATGTAGATTTCACATTATTTATTGCATAAAGAGAGGGCCCCAGAGAGTAGATATATACAGAATACTGTGGAATCATTAAATTTCGTGGTGGCCAATTTTCGTGGATGACTTAAATTTTACAGGTTCGTGGGGACGTAATTTCGTGTATTCATATATATCTACAAAAGGGAATATGACTTTATTACCCTAATTCATCAATTCGTGAAGGATGTTATTTCGTGGATGAGAGGTACCCACAAATTCCACGAAAAATGAGCCACCACGAAATCTAATGATTTCACAGTATCATTCTTTTATTTTGTTTGTACAAGTATTTAACATACTCTAATTCATAGAGATTTTCTAATGTTCAACCAAAATTTCAGCGTCAATTGTAGAATTATAAGCAAGATACAGAGCTCACAGTTCGCCTAGGTTTGATTCATATTTTGTTCACATGAGTTTATTACATTCAGCTTATGATATTTAACTTGGTATTTCCTATTCAGCATTTAAAATGGAAAAAAAGAATGGCCTAAGATTTTATATTATTTCATTCACTCAAGACCAGTTCACTGGTATTTGAGATTCAAAATCAGTTTATACAAATGTACACAAACACAGTGAAGGATCACATGTACAGTAGGAGTAATAATGACGAAAAAATGTTAAGTTTACAATACAATAAGATGTTAAAGTTGGTTTCTGAACGAACAGACTTTGAAAATTTTCTTAATAAATATTGAGAATTTTTTTACTTTTTTAATCTTTAGTTTTTAAGATCTGTGTACAAACATAGAATTGTGAGCAAATCTCTGTATCTTGCTTATAATTTGAAGCTTCACACTCAAATATGGTTAGTAAATAGAAATTGAAAACAATTAAACACAAGAAACATTCACTATAACAAATAAAGAACACAATTTATTTTTTCGAAATGAATCATATATATATACATGCATATACCTACATATTTCCGTCAGCAATGTCAAACTTTATTTAAACTGAATACACTCGAGAAAATGCCGAGCATCGCAACAAACGTCATGTGTGAAAACTGTCAACGCATTGAAATATTTAGCCTCAATTTACTTCACAAAATCGGCAACAATATATTTTGCATGTTTCAAAAATTTCCCTTCATACGCGAACTTTTGCACAACAAGCAAATTCATCATAGTCAGATCGACCCTTTTTCGTATAATTTCATGGCTGCTTTAAACAAAGAACCTCGTTTTAGAAGTATGGAATATGAGTCTAGGTAAAATGGGTATGCAAACCCGGGCCGTGGCAAAATAAAAGCCAAGGCAGATCGACAATCGTCAATTCCAAATACGCATTATTTTGCAGCAATATTTACAGCGAATACAAATATACTAGTCCATCAAATATCCTGAAATTTTAATGAGATTGGCAGATTAATAACTGCCAATCTTTGTTTTGCCCAGACCAAGTCTTGCCTACCCATTTTACCGGATGCCGGATTACCGGATGCCGAACCCGAAGCTATTAAACTGATTGAAACATGCATTTCCTTTATTATTATTTTCGTAATAACTCAGATTTGAAACAGAATTAGCACTTAATTTTTGCAATTTATATTTTCCTTCCCATAAGGATAATTTATGCTAAACTACGTTGAATTGGAATCAGTAGTTCTTGAGAAGAAGATTTTTAAAAATGCACCCCCTTTTTCTACAGTTTCAAGGTTTTCTCCGCTTTGAATACAGATCGGACTTTTATTTTTGCAATTTATATTCGCCCTCACATAAGGATGCTTTGTGCCAAATTTGGTTGAAATTGGATAAGCGGTTTTAGAGAAGAAGTTCAAAATGTAAAAAGTTTACAGACGGACAGACAGACGGACAGACAGACGGACAGACGGACGACGGACAAAATGTGATCAGAATAGCTCACTTGAGCTTTCAGCTCAGGTGAGCTAAAAACTAAACCTCAACCAGCATCCGAAACCTATGGCTCAGATTCAGCATTCAGCCTGTCAGGTGCATCAGTATACATAAGACGCATCTCCATGCAAGTTTGGTGAAGTTCAGACCAGTAATAACTAAGATATCATCATCAGAGGGCACTAGCAATTAAAACCTTAACCTGCTCCAGCATCTGCAACCTATGGCTCAGATTCAACATCCATGCCTGTCAGGTGCATCTGTATCATAAGACACAACATCCATTCAAGTTTGGTGAAGTTAGGACCTGTAATAACTAAGATATATTTTTTAGCATCCTTGATAATGGAGATCAAGCTCTGCATCTGAAGCTTCCTCTGTGATTCATTCATATTACAGTTTAATAAACTATGCAAGTCTGAAATAGTACTATTATCTATTAAACATGTGACCTGTCCCAAACAAGAGGCCCATGGGCCACATCGTTCACCTGAGAAACAATAGGTATGATAAAATCAGCTTAATGGAGTCATAATACAAACTATCTAGACAATGTACAATAATACATAATACATACTTTGTATCTACACTACCTGAGGATGCTTCCACACAAGTTTCAGCTTTGCTGGCTGATTAGTTTCTGAGAAGAAGATTTTAAAAGATTTACTCTATATATTCCTATGTTAAACTTCGACCCCCCATTGTGGCCCCACCCTACCCTCAGAAGTCATAATTTTCACAACTTTGTATCTACACTACGCTTGACTGATAATGACCTTCAGTAGTCTTGATCATCAAGACGTTTAGGCTTTACAGTGAGGATAGATAAAGATAAGCGTCTGAGTGATCAACCTAAATACAAACATTCGCACAAATTTGGAAAAAAAAATGTGTTGGCATCAGGAATTGTTTAATCGCCATGTGGGCCCCTGGAATTGCATTTTCAAATCGCCCACACGAAAACTTAGTTGCAAATGGCGAGTGGGCGACTGTTAATTTCAAACCCTGTTACACAGTTCCGACGACACATCCCTTGCTACAGTGAATTGTTGTCAAAAAAACAGTCCCCTGCAACTTAAGACCATTGCATGACCCTGATCTAGTGGTCTGAATGAATTTCACATTTTAGGTGAGCTTCATGAATGGACATTATAACCAAAAGTTTGGGTTTTTTTCCAACATGTGTGAACAGTTTTGAGTATTTGAATTTTTTTTGGCATATCTGCATGGCTCTGACAATGACCCCCTGGTGGTTGTCATTTTCACAATTTAGAATCCTCTTATCCTAGAGATACTTTAATTCAAAGTGGTAACAAATGGCCCTGAAGTTATCAACAAGAATTTAAAAATGTTAAATTGTAAACGCACAACGTACATCCATGGGCGAAGACCAATTGCAGTAGGCCATCTGAGTGACTCAGATGACCTAAAAGCAATACATATAAAGATGAAATGATATGCCATTACATAGAGCATATATTAAATTAATACGGCACATATTAAGCGCCCACGATAAAAAGTGGTTTAGTCATGACTAATACTTTTAGACTTCACATTTTACAGTGATTATGATATGAGCATTTAATATAATGTAGTCTAAGATTTAATGAACTTGAGTCTCAACATTTCAAGATATAAGAATGGATTCTAAAGGCTACCAATTATTGGGACTAAAAAAAAAAGAGTACGACTGCTTGATCGGTGCTTCATTTGTTGAAGTCAATCTAATCATGTCAATAAAATCACAACTCAAATTATTAATATTCTTATCATCCCTTCAAGATCAAACTTATAAACATTTGCAATGAAAGTTATCATAGGTATATTGGCAATACAAAGTTGTTCATTCTGAGCTTATTCATTGACCTTTGTTTTGAAACTCAAATTCTTGGCTTGTGAAGTAACACAAAAATCTCAAATAATTATAACTTGGCTTTGTTTGTGTACAATAATTAACCTCATCATAACATACCTGTTAACCCTCCCGCATTGCGCGGGAGAATCCCGCAAAACAGCCTAAAAAACCAAGATCCCCCGCATCCAACCTATCTCCCGCGCGGGAGACAAATTTCTCCCACAATCGTATTTGTCTTCCCCATACCCCCCCCCCCCTCCTAATTCTGAATCTTTACATGCAAATTTCATCAACCATTGTGGGTTTTTCTCTGATTTTGAGCTTAAAAAAAGCTGCTGTGTAGCTTGAATATATCAAAATCCATCCAAGTACTGTCTACCATGATCATGGTATGACATGTTATAGTCCAGTTAACTTTTTACGATTACTTCCGGTTTTGACTTAAATCAGTTACGTATTTAGTTATGCATAGGCCTTATAAAAAAAATAAGTGAAAGCTTAAAACATCTTGATTTTACTCTGTAACACCAAAGAAAACAATTGTTTTCTTTGGTGTTACAGAGTAAAATCAAAGTGCATGTTTGTGTTGTAAAGTATTAATACACAGCCAGTGGTGTCACTTAACAGGTGCACAGGTAAAGCACCCAAGCCACGTGCAGTGAGTCGTGACTAATTCTGTCTGGTCAGCACCGTCGGTAAAACTCAAAGTGAGTTTGGAACACTGAGTGTTTATACAAGCTACCGATAAAAGTGAAGCTCGAGGAAAAAGTGTAAAAGCATTTCACAAGAGTTTTTAAAGTTTATAGTACCGGTACTATGATTTACAGGGATGCTATGAACATTACAACAGAGATCATTTTTAAACGACGCTGGAGAAATACATGTTGTTTTGTGAATTAAAAATCTTTCCTATATATAAGGCAAAAAATAATTTTAATGAATATTATTTACTGGTATTTTCTTAACTGGGTTTCACTGCATATTCAAAATACGCAAAATAAATTTTCTGTGTTTACCCTAGATGTCAGCATGCAGTGATGGTTCAATACTCAACAATAAGAAGACTTAATATAAAAGGTGGCACTATTGACTTCTTGTATTGTACCATGCAAACAAATTAATAGCGAGCGCAGCTCGCCGGCGCGCAGCGCCGGCGCGAAGCGAGCTCTACCGGCAAGGCGTGTGTGAATAGAAAATTCGGACTAGTTGCACATTCATTCAACGGATTTTTTTGGCGTCAGTAAATCGGACCAGTAATGCATCGTTTTAATCGTCCCAGTAGTTCCCTGTAATCATGGCAATTTTTATCACTTCACACTCTCACGAGAATCAGCAAGACAAATTTAGACAGTAAAAACAATAACGATGTAAGCGACATACAGTCAATGTTACCTCTAAAGTTCACCTCAGTACACTTTCAATCAAAAATAATCGTGTGACGTCACAAACGTTTACACATTGATCCGATATATTTTTTCGGAGTCAGTAAATTTTGACCCACAATTCATAGTACCAATGGTTTCCAACCTCACGTTCCAACATCACGTTCTCCCGAGAATCAAAGTAAAACCTTTGAAAAGCTTATAAGATGTGTAATTTTAAGAACATCATGCTTTTTAAGTAAATAAAACAGTATACTTCGCATACTTTTATTTCTCAGGGGAGTTTTTAAAAAGAGTAAGACGACAACTTAACCAACGTCAGCTTTGACGTCACAATAAGCACTGATAAGGGGAAATTACTCTAATTGAAGTTATTGTAAATCTGCTGAAATGACCAAAATCCTCTTAAAATCTTGCAAAGGCTAAGATAAAGAACAGCTGACGAATAAGGACATTTCTTCAGATACAGGAAACAGTTGTAAATTGCACTAATTTGGATGAATGCTCACAAATATTTTATTCACTATAATTACGGTGATTTCCTGAAACGCCTTTTTTTAAAGGGGGTGGGTGGGTGGATGGCAGCCTCATCCAAAAAATCTTTGCAAGCAAAAAGAAAAATAAATCATGAAAATTCTAATCCTTCAGCTTTTTAGCAGTTCAATGGTTTCTTTATTTTCACTTCCATTTATTACATGCGGGGGGGGGGGGGGGGGGGGACAACACCATGTTCTTTTAACATGATAAGCAAATATTTTTAAGCGTAAATTAAAATAAAGTTAAACATTAATTATTTTTTTTTAAGTGGAGGGGCAAATCCATGGTAAGTCGATTTTCTATGTATAAATTGACAAAAATGAAAAAAAATTTAGCATGGGGGGGGGGGGGGGGAGCTCTATGATGAGTCAAGTTCATATGTAAGTTTAAGAAAAAATATCTACTGCAAAAAAAAGGGGGAAATCAATCAATCCATCATAATCACAATCACTTTAAAAGAGGAGATGCAGTGCAATGAATATTTATATATTAAAATCTTTATTATTTAACAACATTGTATCTGAGATTAAACTATTGTTCTACATATAAATAAATAAATTATAACAAATCTTATAAACTATGAATAATGAAAATTTACTGAAAAATAGGTATGTTTTATTTTTTGGCATTCAAATTTCACGTTGTTAATTTTATTTTATTATTTATTATAATTCAATGTTTGATCACATGC